>NC_139460.1:328975000-330175000 GCF_057233095.1 Heloderma suspectum | reverse complement strand
GCTGCAGCAGGTTTAGTGGCCCTAACGGTGGCTTAGGGTGGCGCCTGACGGGCCCCTGCGGTTATCCGGGCGCCGCCATAGAGCTTTGTGGCAAGAGCAGCTGGAGACGGCCCTGCTGGTCCCACCAGCGCGCGAGACCTGCATGGCGCCATCTGCCTATTGACAGATGACGCAGCAGCAGAGAGCCAGCCGCCTTGGTCTCCACTCCGCGCGGCACACAAGCGGGGGAGCGCGCAGGAGGCAAGGCTGCTCTCGATCCCACGCCACGGCGGTCAGCACAGCGATCTTATCTGCGCGCTCCCGGACACAAGCACCTGTGCCTGCCGTGATGAGGGGAAGCGTCCCCGGCTGAGCCGCAGCGTCCTTCCCTCTGGGGGTGCCCCTCCCCTCAGACTGGAGTCCCTGGAAGCCCCCTGGACCACAAATGCAGTGCCCCGGTATACAGGCAATGTCACTGCCTTGCATCGCTGCAGGAGAGGTGGGCAGAGGCTGGCGGGCAGTGTCCTGCCGGCGGAAGAGGGACCACCAGCCCCGTCTGCGGAGTGGGCAGGACAGGCCCAGTGGGGCAGCGGCTGCAGCCCCAAGTTGCTGCCCAGGGCGGCTTGCTCCACGGAGGCTGCTGGGACGCGTGGCGGGGTTTGCGAGACAGAGTGGTTAGGGAGGGACTAGGCTAGCCAGCTGTGGGCCGTGGTTCCACGCACGTGCGGCAGGCATGCACGGTGTGGCTAGTGGCAACCACCCTTCCCTGCGTTCTGTCTGACCAGGATCACTGAGAGTTGCCACAGCAAGGCCTCAGTCTGGGCTCTGCGTCTTGCCTTCTCTCTTTCTGTCTCTCTCTGGCTTGGGAGAAATGTTCTACGGAGGCGCTGAAGGCCAGGACGTGGCAGCCCGTTGGTCCCTCTGCAGAGGTGTCCTCTCTGTGTCTTGGTCTGGGTGCCAGAGGCTGTACTTTTGGGGTGGAGAACGGCTCCTGTGTGGCTTGCCGTACTTTGCCAAGGGATGGTTCTTCCCACCCCAACCTGCCTGGAGGTGGGAAGGCCTGGAAACAAACACCAGAAAAAATGGGAGAAACCAGGTGGGAATGATGTTTTTTCTTTTCCAGGGATGTTTTGGAAAAACGGGAGGGGAAATTGGTTTTTCCTGACTTTCCCTGGTTTTCTCTTTCCTGAGCGTTCACATCTCTCCACCTGGCCAGCGCTGTGTGTCAGCTGGTGGCTCTTTGTGGAGAGCGTCGGGGGCGGTCTGTGCGGGCCCCTGCCAGCCTCCGGGCCTGGGGCTGTGAGTGCATTTCCAGATCCCCACACTGGACTGGACTTGTGCTTCACTGGGCTGAGGCCAGCCGCTGACCTGTGTTTGCACAGCCCCGCACCTGTGAGGGGAGGAAGAGCAGACGTGCTGAGGAGGTGGCAGCAAGGGTGGACAAGGCCGCCCTGCTTATGGGGCCGGTCAGGAGCAGCCGCAGCCAAGCTGGCCTGGGCGCGTGCTCACAGGTTCAGTGCACTGCTGCAGCGGTGCTAAACTTTGAGCTGTAAAGGAGGCCAGCCGCCAAGGCTCTGTGCCGGCCGCCGCCGTCTCCTGGTCTTTTCCCAGGAGCATGTGGCACAGGGACCAGTGGTGCCTCCATCCTGCCTCTCCTGTGCGCAGCTTTTTGCATCGCCCTGCCAGGCAGTGGATCCTGCGTGGCCACCTTGCTCTTCACCAAGGGGCTTCTGGTGCCATTGCTTGGAACCCGAGCCGCCCCTGACCCAGTGACTGGCTGGCCCCAGGCTTGTGAAGCGGGCTGCTGCATCTGTCCTTGGCAGGATCTTAGAATCGTAGAATAGTAGGGTTGGAAGAGGTCTAGGAGACGATTGAGTCCAGTGTGGTGTAGTGGCAAGAATGCTGGACTAGGAGCTGGGAGATCCGGGTTCTAGTCCCCACTCAGCCATGGAAGATAACTGGTTGACTGGGCCAGTCACAGACTCTCAGCCCAACCCACCTCACAGGGTTGTTGTTGTGAGGATAAAATGGAGAGGAGGAGGATAATGTCAGCCGGCTTGGGTTCCTTGCAAGAGGAAAAAAGGCGGGGTATAAATGCAATAAATAAACTCCCTGCTCAATGCAAGAATCCAAGTCAGAGCATCCCTGACAGATGGCTGTCCAGCCTCGTCTTGAAGGCCTCCAGTGTGGGAGAGCCCACCACCTCCCTGGGGAATTGGTTCCATTGTCTTGTTGCAGGGAATGTTGCAACATTCCCTGCAACACGACAGTGTTGTCGGAGGAGGAGATGCAGGGAACGCTGTTCAAATTTGCAGATCACATGAAATTGGGTGGGAAAGCTAATACCCTGGAAGACAGAAACAAAACTCAAAGGGATCTCGATAGACTGGAGCGCTGGGCAGAAAACAACAGAATGAAATTTAATGGGGATAAATGCCAAGTTCTGCACCTAGGAAAAAGAAACCAAATGCACAGTTACAAGATGGGGGATACGTGGCTCAACAACACTACAAGCGAGAAGGATCTTGGAATTGTTGGAGACCACAAGCTGAATATGAGCCAACAATGTGATGTGGCTGCAAAAAAGGCAAATGCTGTTTTGGGCTGCATTCATAGAAGCATCGCTTCCAAATCCCAGGAAGTACTAGTTCCCCTCTCCTCAGCACTGGTTAGGCCTCATCTGGAGTACTGTGTCCAGTTCTGGGCACCACGCTTTGAGAAGGATGCAGACAAACTGGAGAGGGTTCAGAGGAGGGCAACAAAGATGATCAGGGGACTGGAAACAAAGCCCTATGAAGAGAGATGGAAAGAACGGGGCATGTTTAGCCTTGAGAAGAGAAGACTGAGGGAAGATAGGATAGCGCTCTTCAAGTACTTGAAAGGTTTTCACAGAGAAGAAGGCCAGGATCTCCTCTCCATCATCCCAGAGTGCAGAACACGGAATAACGGGCACAAATTCCAGGAAGCCAGATTCCGGCTGAACATCAGGAAAAAGTTCCTGACCGTTAAGAGCAATACGACAACGGAACCAACTACCTAGGGAAGCAGTGGGCTCTCCCACAGTGGAGGCCTTCAAGACGAGGCTGGACAGCCATCTGTCAGGGATGCTCTGACTTGGATTCCTTCATTGAGCAGGGGGTTGGACTCGATTGACTTGTACGCCCCTTTCAACCCCACTATTCTGTGATTCAATGATTCTATAAAATCCATGTTGGCTTCGAGTAATCACTGCACTGTTTTCAAGGTGCTTACAGACTTAGTGCTTTATCATCTCCAGAATTTTCCCAGGGATTGATGTCACACTGTCTGTAGTTCCCTGGTTCCTCCTTTTTGAAGAGAGGGACAACATTAGCCCTCTTCTAGTCGTGGCACTTTCCCCAACCTCCATGATTGCTCAAAGAGAATACAAAGTGGTTCTGAGAGTTCTTCTGCCAGTTCCTTTTTTTTCTAGGATGCAGTTCATCTGGCCCTGGAGATTTGAACTCATTCAAAGTAATTAGGTGTTCCTTGACCATATGCTTATCGATCTCAAGCTGCAATCATAGAATAGTAGGGTTGGAAGGGGCCTACAAGGCCATCGAGTCCAACCCCCTGCTCAATGCAGGAATCCAAGTCAGAGCATCCCTGACAGATAGCTGTCCAGTCTCGTCTTGAAGGCCTCTGGTGTGGGAGAGCCCACCACCTCCCTAGGTCATGGGTTCCATTGTTGCATTGCGCTAACAGGAAGTTTTTCTTGATGTTCAGCCGGAATCTGGCTTCCTTTAACTTGAGCCCATTATTCCATGTTCTGCACTCTGGGATGATCAAGAAGAGATCCTGGCCTTCCTCTCTGGGACAACCTTTCAAGTACATGAAGAGTGCTATCATATCTCCCCTCAGTCTTCTCAAGGCTAAACATGCCCAGTTCTTTCAGCCTCTCTTCATAGGGCTTTGTTTCCAGTCCTCTGATCATCTTTGTTGCCCTCCTCTGAACCTTGTCCAGTTTGTCTGCATCCTTCTGAAAGTGTGGTACCCAGAACTGGAAACAGTAGTCCAGATGAGGCCTAACCAGTGCTGAGTAGAGGGGAACTAGTACTTCCCGTGATTTGGAAACGATGCTTCCATGAATGCAGCCCAAAATAGCATTAGCCTTTTTTGCAGCCACATCACATTGCTGGCTCATATTCAGCTTGTGATCGACAATTCCAAGATCTTTCTCGCTTGTAGTGTTGTTGAGCCACGTATCCCCCATCTTGTAACTGTGCGTTTGGTTTCTTTTTCCTCGGTGCAGAACTTGGCATGTATCCCTATTAAATGTCATTCTGTTGTTTTCTGCCCAGCGCTCCAGTCTATCCAGATCACTTTGAATTTTGTTTCTGTCTTCCAAAGTATTAGTTATCCTGCCCAATTTTGTGTCATCTGCAACTTTGATCAGCATTCCCTGCACCTCCTCCTCCAAGTCATTAATACAAATGTGGAAGAGCACTGGGCCCAGGACTGAGCCCTGCGGTACCCCACTCTTTACCTTTCCCCAGCTTGAGAAGGTCCCATTGATAAGCAGTCTTTGAGTCCGATTCTGTAGCCAACTGTGGATCCACCGGATCGTTGTTTCATCTAGCCCACTTTGAGCTAGTTTGCTCATCAGGAGATCATGGGGCACTTTGTCAAATGCTTTGGTGAAGTCGAGGTATATGATGTCTACAGCATTCCCACAGTCTACAAGGGAGGTGACTTGATCAAAAAATGAGATCAGATTTGTCTGGCAGGACTTGTTTTTGACAAATCCATGTTGGCTTCGAGTAATCACTGCATTGTTGTCAAGGTGCTTCCAAATGGATTGCTTTATCTGCTCCAGAATTTTCCCAGGGATTGATGTCAGACTGACTGGTCTGTAGTTCCCAGGTTCCTCCTTTTTATCCTTTTTGAAGATAGGGACAACGTTAGCCCTCCTCCAGTCATCTGGCACTTCCCGACGGGGGAGGACGGCTCTGTGACTTCTCGAAGAGAATAGACAGCGGTTCTGAGAGTTCTTCTGCCAGTTCCTTTATGACTCTCGGATGCAGTTCATCTGGCCCTGGAGATTTGAACTCATTCAAAGTCATTAGGTGTTCCTTGACCATATGCCTATCGACCTCAAGCTGCAATCCTGCCCCTTCAGCCTGTACTTCGCCTTTGCCAGGGGGGTCATAGACCCTCTTTTGGGGGAAGACTGAGCCAAAGTAGGAATTGAGCACCTCTGCCTTTTCTTTGTCATCTGTTATCGTTTTGCCATCCTAATTTAATAGCTGAACCACCATTTCTTTCCTCTGCCTTTTACTATGCACGTAGCTGAAGAAAGCCTTTTTGTTGTTTTTCGCATCCCTCGCTAACCTCAGCTCGTTCTCAGCTTTAGCCTTCCTGACGCCATCCCTACCATTCTGTGCTACCTGCCTGTATTCTTCCTTTGTTACTTGGCCTTCTTTCCACTTCCTATATGTGTCCTTTTTTGTTTTCAGGTCATCCCTAAGCTTTTGGTGAAGCCACATTGGCTTCTTCTGTTGTCTTCCAGCTTTTCTTCTTGTTGGAATTGTTTGCAATTGTGCCTTGAGAATTTCCTTTTTTAAACGCTCCCACGCATCTTGGACTCCTTTTCTCGTTAGCGTCGCTTGCCATGGGACCTTACTGATCATTGTTCTGTGTTTATGAAAATCAGCTTTCCTAAAATCCAGGCTACGCGTTTGACTACCCTCGGCTTTTGCTTCCCTTAGAACCAAGAACTCAAGTGCAACATGGTCGCTTTCCCCCAGAGTTCCTGTAACTGCTACTTTATCCACTAAGTCATCTCTGTTGGTTAGAATCAAGTCAAGGACAGCCGATCCTCTAGTTCCTTCCATTACTTTCTGTGGGAGGAATTTATCTGCCACACAAGTCAGGAATTTCCTGGAGGGGCCATGTTTTGCAGAATTTGTCTCCCAACACAGAACAGGGAAATTGAAGTCTCCCATTACTACTTCATCTTGCTTCCTTGAAACATTGGCTATTTGCTTTTCAAAAGTTTCATCCTAATCTTCTCCTTGGTTGGGTGGCCGGTGGTTGACTCCAACCACCAGGTTCCTTTTATTCTTTGCTCCATGTATTTTGATCCAGATGCTCTCGATGGGGCCACAGAGCTCCTCCTCCTGTGTTTCTGTGCAGAGATAGGCGTTTTCCACATACAGGGCAACCCCACCTCCCTTTCTCTTTCTCCTGCTCTTTTTGAGGAAGTGTCCTGCAGGTGCCGTGTTCCGCTCAAGGGAGTCGTCCCGCCACGGCTCAGGTGCGCCCGTCGAGTCATAGTTCCCTCCTGCTCCTGGAGGCCCTGGTGGCGCCTGCCTTGGCAGCACCAGTCCTCGTGGCCCCGGGCGTGGCGCAGCCACGGGGGATGGGAAGCGGATTGCGGCAGACGGGACCTCTCCAGAGTGTTCACCAGCAAGGAGGGTTTCCACATCACCCCCCCACGCACACACCTGCGCTTCCTCCTGCGGAGAGCAGAGCTCCTCCACAGAGCAGCCCACAGAGATGAGCCCCCAGGTGCTTCCTGGGGGCACTTCCCGCAGAAAGTGGGGTGGCAGCCCCCCCATGCCCAGCGTGCGGGCTTATGTGTGCCAGCACTGAACTGCTGCCTTGGCAGTCAGCACAAGCTTTGCAGGCATTGAGCTGCTGGATGAGACCCCTTCTCTGTGGAGAAGCCTTGCTCCCCTGTGGGGTGCCGGTTGCTGTCCTGCCATGGGAGGAAGCTGCTTGTCATGTACAAGAGGCACTTTGCCCACCGGGCTGGGCTCCTGGGTGCTCCTGCCGTTGGCCGGGCAGGGAGGGCTGGTGGGCTTCGCCGCTTTGCCCGCTGCTCTGGGTCTGCCACTCCCCACCCCCGTTGAGGGCGCGGTGGCGGGGGAGCTGCCTGGGGCACGGGGCTCCGACTCGCGGCAGGAGGGGAGCGAGGTGTGCTACATTCCAGCAGGCGTGACAAGCGGCTTTCCCAGAGTCGCAGAGCGGGGTGGGCTCCCAGAGAGCTGGCGCGGCCTGGGGCTTGTGCCGCAACAGGCAGCCCGCGCGCCTTCAGTGGGTTCCTCTTTGTGAGCGCACAGGAGCCCCGCGCATCCGCTGCGTTCTCAGTGCGTGGGTCTCTGCCCGTGGGTGTGGGCGGAGGGGGGAAATGTCAACGGGGCGTGTCAGACGGCAGCAGTGGTCTGTGGAAATTCAGGGCCTAAGCGCCTGCAAAATCAGCAGAGTGACTATTCGGAACAGCGGCAACTGCCGAGAAGATGACCACGATCCTCCTCGTAGCGTTGCTGAGTAAACTAGTACCTGCAGTGTGGCGTGAGTCCATCCTCTCTGTTCGTGCCCAGAGAGTCCAAATCGAGCCTTGTGGTGCGTTCCACTTCAGCCTTGCAGGCTGGACTCTCCCTCGGACGGATCCTGCGCAGGAGTGGGAGGCGCTCCAGCCAGGACCGCTGGCCTCCGTACTGGGGGGGGCCTCTTTGCTGCCTCGAGAGCCCCAGAAGCGCCTCTGGCTGCTGCCTCTGGGCTCCCCTGCACGTGGCGCACGCCCACCAGCGCACAGAGCAGCCAGCCAGCTCTCCTCCCTGGGGCATTTCTGGGAGACGTGTGGAGCAAAGCAGGAAAGCTGGGGCAGGGGGACCCGTCCCGATGTGGCTGCTGAGAAATCAAGGAGGCGGGGGGGGGGGGGCGCGGATCTCCTTGATGTTGTGATGTGAGCCAAATTCAGACTCTGAAGGATTCTGATCCAGAGCATTGCAGGTAGGGGGCGGTCTGGAGGGGCTAGTGTTGGCTCTCCCTTAGCCCCCTTCCTCAGGGCATCTGTGGAACCAGGGGGCTCTCGCTGTGGCATCGCCTCTGGGCACAACGTGGCCAAATGCGTGCTTGGGGAAACCGTTGCAACACAGAACCTCAGAGCAGGCTGTGCTCGAGACACGAGCGCAACAGAGAGGCCCAGCAGAGGCATCCCGCACTCCCCCCGTGGCCTTGCAGGCCAGGCGGGGGCCGGCTGCCTCAGGCCCAGGCGGGGCTGCATCAGACGATCAGGCAACGGAGGGGCGGGATGGGGGCTGTGGGGCCGGCTTGCTGGAAGCCGTTGTTTCACAGCTGGTTTGCCAGTCATGCCAGTCTCGGCCTGGAGCTGCTGGGGGAGAAAGGCCAAGGCTTGGCCCGCAACCCCTCCGAAATGGCAGGTGGTCAAGACGGAGCACCCGGGAGAGGGGGCCCACACGGCCCTTTTGCTGGGCGGCAGGAGGGGTGCGAGAGCCTGTTGCAATGTGTGGGGATATGGGGGGGGGGCTGCTCTTGGTTGGCAGAGGCTACAGCTGCAGCCATTCGTGGGGGGAGTCTGCCTGTTTGGAGCCCCCTGGGAGGAGCAAACGGACTTCTAGGAGTTGTGCGGTTTTGAAATACAAAACATTACAAAGCTCTAAAAACCCAATACAGTATAAGACCAGCACAATAAAAATACAAAAGCACATACAAAGTCAGCATAATAAAAATATAAAACAAACCTGATAAAATACAGTTAAAATGAGGTAAAACCATCCGAGAAATACACAGCAGTTTGAAACTGCAGCACATGGCAAAGATTTCAGAGGCCCTGGGAACAGGCCCCAGGAGAAGGGCGGTGGGGTTGTGTGTCCTGGTGTGGTTCTGCCTTGGCAGCTGGTTTGATGGCTGCAGGGGAGGGTTCTGCTGACAGCCCGATGTGCTTGGTCCTGGCTAGCTCCATGACACGTGCGGGACCAGCGCTTTGACTTCTGTTTCACCTCAGGGACCCTGCGGGGCCTGCAGAGAGAGAGAGCAGTCTGTACCTGGAGAACAGAGTTGTGAAGGAGAGGCGCAGTCAGGTCTGAGCCAGGCCTGGACCTCCTGCTCAACTCGGAGCCTTCGCAGAGACTCCCTGGCCCGAGCGCGTTCCTCTGCAGCCCGCTGGGCTGTGTGGGGGCGGGGCGTCCCGGCCTGTCCTTTCCTCCTCCCACGGCCGAGGGGCGCTGTGTGGACACCTGGAGTCGCCGGGCACTGCCGGCGGCGATGGGCGGCCCCTGCTCTTGCCGACGCCTCGCTGTCTTTCCAGAGATTTCACGCATCATTCAGGTGGACCTCGATGTGGAATACAGGACCAACATCCAGGAGCTGTTTGAAGAATTTGACAACTTCCCCGAAGGCGCTGTGATTGGCATTGCCAGGGAGATGCAGCCGGTCTACCGGTGGGTCCGGGGCATGGGCTTGGGGCTGGGGCCCGAGGTGCAAATGGAGCCTGGATCTCGCTTCTGGAAGGCTGCCCAGGGTCTCCCCCAGTGCAGCCCTGGTCGGCGCCAAGGCCACCGCTCTTCCCTGTTCCCGGCAGAAGGCCCACCTGCCAGCCCCGAGGAGCCGTGCTCAGGCTGCTCTCCGGGAGGCTCGGGATCGGCGGCAGAAGGGCAGACTTGTTCCTGCGTCAGGCAGAGGGCAGTGGGGGCCCTTTGCCCTGGACAGGAGCCCCTCTTCCTGGCCTGCCCAGAAGCCCCACTCCCGGCCTTACTATGGGGGCATGCCAAAGGTGTTGGGGCTGCCCCACTTTTGTTCCTGCATCTCCTCTTCCGAGGATGGCCTTGAACAAGGCTTCTGGGCTGGTCGGTGCCCTGAACAAGGGTGGGCCGAGGACGCTGCTGCCCAGTCGTGCAGAGGGGCCTCTCTGGTGGCTGGCCCTGGGCTCTTGCTCGGGGGGGGGGGGGGCTGCCCCGAGGTGGCGGCTCCCACATGCTCTCCTCCCGGTGCTTGCAGACCTGCTGCCCCCTCCAGTCCGGGGCCCCTGAGGGGCTGCAGCGGTGGGGCCGAGGCGTCCTGGGGCTCACAACTGGCATTTGCCCTGCCGGCTATGCAGAGCAGCACGGAGATCCGTGGGCCACGCAGCCTTTGGCTACTAGAAGCAGCGGCAGCAGGTGGTCTCCGGCAGGGAGCCGCTGACTTCTCGCTTTGGGCCGGAGGTTGGCCAAGGCCCCTCGCTTCATGTGCCGAAGAGCGGCTGGTTGTTTAAAGCCTCCACACACACACCCGCTGCCCCGCTGCTCGTCTCCTGCCTCCCCTTCGCTCTGTCCTCTCTCCTGTTCGGAGTCCTCACGGAGCCCTGGGCGGTCAGTGCAGGCTCTGGCTGCTCGCTCGCCCGCCCCCTGGGGACTGCAGTCAGTGCCTCGCCCCACCCGCTTGGAGCTGAGGCGAGAGGAGAGGATGTCCCACGCACCCCTCTGCATGGAGGGAAGGGGGGCCTTTGGAGGGCCCTTGGGATCTGGTGCCTGGCCTGCACTGCTTTCGCTGGGGGGCTGCTGGTCTTGCGGGACTAGGGGGTCTTTTCTGGTGTCTCTGTCAAGGGGCTGTGGGTAGAACACAGCCCCCCTGGAACGGCCGCCAGCTTCCCCCTTCCTGCTGGGGGCCTCACGAGGGTCCTTGGCCTGGCACGCTGAGGCGGAGTGCGAGAGACTGCTTGCCGCTTGGACTGGGGCAGGGAGGCCTTTCATGGGAGCCCCCTCCCAGTTCTGCTCGATGGAGGGCTGCTGGGCACGGGACAGCTTCCAGCGGAGGGATGGTTGCCGCGAGAGGGGCAGCTGTGGGACTGGCGCGCCTCCGCCCCCCTGCCATGGCAGCCACGCAGAGGGAGCCTCTGCAGTCAAGCGGCCCTTGGCCGGCCCAGCCCTGTGGGCCGCAGCCTCTGCAGAGGCAGCAGGAAGAGGCCAGTCAAGGCCAGGGGCTGCCTGCACTGGAGCCTGGGTCCTGCGTGTCGGGGTGGGCCCTGGGTCATGGATGCGTTGCCGTGGGCTTGGCTGGGAACTGGAGGTGACCCCTAGCCATGTCCTCCTGTTTCCAGGAGTGGGGATGTCCTGTGGTGGATTATTCCTGGGTGCCAGACTGGAGATGTGAAGGCCCAGAAAAAAGGAGTGGGGGGGAGTTAAAACATTTTTCCTTTCCCCCTCCCCAAACCGGGGAGGGGGGTATCCATTTTGGGGCTTGCCGTGGTTCCAGTACTTTTCCTGGCCTTCACATCTCTACTAGTTTGGCCCTATTGATCTGTCCTTTCACTTTGTTGGGGTCGGGGAGGGAAGTATTGTAGTCTGAGAAATACCTAATTTCACAGAATAGAATCACAGAATAGTGGGGTTGGAAGGGGCCTATAAGACCGTTGGGTCCAGCCCCTTTCCCTCCTCTTGGGCATGCTGGCCTCTTTCTTGAACTGGGGCAGCCAAAGGCTTCATTGGGTGGCAAGAATCTTCCTGCGGATGCGCCCTAAATTGGCAGTGGGATCCCCCCCCCCCCGCTTTCATTTGCTGGTTGGGTGCCCATCGCTCAGCTTGAAGGATCTGAGCAGAGATGGGGGGGTTCATGTGGGACGGGACTGGGCAGGCCAGGAAATGCCATCATCGCCCCCCATTCTTACTTCATCTTGCCTTCCCCCCCAGGCATACCTTCTGGCAGTACCGGCAAGAGCACCCCGGGACCAAAGTGGGGGAGCCCCCCCCTGAGGGGCTGCCGGGCTTCAACAGCGGTGTCCTGCTCCTGGACCTGGACGCCATGCGCCGCTCCCGGCTCTACAACCGGCTGCTGGAGCCGGAGGCCGTCCGGCAGCTGGCCAGCCGGTTCCACTTCAGGGGCCACCTGGGGGATCAGGACTTCTTCACGCTGGTGGGCATGGAGCACCCGGAGCTGTTCCACGTCCTGGACTGCACCTGGAACCGGCAGCTCTGCTCCTGGTGGCGTGACCACGGCTACAGCCAAGTCTTCGACCGCTACTTCCGGTGTGACGGCCACGTCAGGATCTACCACGGCAACTGCAACACGCCCATCCCAGCAGAGTAGCTGGCGGTCCCGCTGCTGTGTCCGGGCTGGCGCCAGGAGAGGCCGCAGTGGCGAGTGCCGAAGGTGCAGGGGAGCAGCCCCTGCAGGCTCTGACCTGTGGCTCGCCTGGAATGATTCTGCTGGCCGCAGCCTGCCTCGGGGGCTTCCAGCCACGACTCTCCTCCAGCCCAACCTTGCCACGAGACAGCAGGCAGCCGTGGGGCTTGCAAAGCTCCTTCCCTCTCTGGCAAGCGGGGGTCAGGCTGTGAGGGAGCAGCCAGTAAAGAGGGGCGCATTCGACACCTGGCGCCTGCTCTGCTGGGCCGCAGGGACTTCCCTGGGGCTGAGACCGCCTGCAGCTCGGGCTACCTTGCTGGGCGGGGCGGGGCCCTTTTCCCGGCGAGCAGCTTTCCACATTCGCACCATAGCCTGTGTTGCACGTGTAAAGAGGGCGGGGGAGAGGCTCCCCCAGGGGCAAGCCGGCTCCTTGTGGGTGAAGCCTCCTCAGGAGGCTCCCTCGCCTCCAGCCCCTCCACTGCTGCGTCGCCGCCTCCGCGTCGGGGCTCTGAGCGTCGGAGGCGGGGCAGAGGCTCCCTGCTGGGCTTGGGTGGGCTCCTCACGCCTGCCTTGTCTCGAGGATCAAGGCACGGCTGAAACCTGGCTGTCACGTGCGGGAGGCACGGAGGAGGAGGAGGAGGTCTGCAGTCCATGCCACGTCAGCCCCCTGAGGAGAGCAGAGGAAACCGCATTTGAGGCCATGTGTCCCACATCTGGCGGGGGTCAGGGCCAGAAAATTGCCCTACTGGGAATTGGATCTCAGTTCCCTCTCGCCTGGCTTTCGGCCCCCTGGACAGTGCTCAGCAACGCGACAGGGTCATTCGGAAGAGGGAGCAGCCTGCTTTGACCCTAGGAGGCGCCAGGGTCAGTCTCTGGTAGCGCCAGTTAAAAACAGTCCCCGGTGGCAGTGAGGGCAAAGCCCCCCTCGATGCCGGAGAGTCCTGGGCTGGTCAGAGTCCCGGGCCCACTCCCTACCAGATCTGCCCTTCGCTCCATTAGAGGGGCACAGCCCTTCCTCCTCCGGTTTTGCAGCTGATCGCAGAGGCCACAGAACTCTGTGCCTAGCTGCATGGCGTGGCCTCCACAGTAGGTGAGGCAAGGGAAGGGGGCAATTCCCCTGTCTGAGAGGAAACGCTCTGTTCCTCCCGCCTCTGTTCAACTTGCCTCCCGCTCTTCATTCATGCCTTTCCCTCCCTAATCCCTTTACCATGAAATTCAGCTTGACTGAGAGCCATTGGTCCACTTCGGGGAGTCCGAAGTCCATGGGGTCTGTGGTTCCAAAGGTCCAAAGTGCCTGGTGCAGGGAGAGCGAGGCAGGGTCTTCCAGCACTTCTGGCCTGCCCAGCCTGTTTTGATGGATGCCTGCAGTCAGCTCCCGGTTTCTCAGCTGAGAAAAGTTGTGCATTTCTTTGCTAAAGATCCCAAAGGCGTTCACCATCCACAGCAGGGCTCTTCAGAGGCCTGTGCCAGCTGAGTCTGACAAGACCCATCACTGGAAGATAAAAATAGCCCTCTCCATAATCACACTGCAGTCCTTGCCGGTGTGCAACCCCCTGGGCTGGGCAGAGGTGGGCAGGAGGACCGCCGCCAAGGGAGCGTGGCGTGGCCCACACATGCTGGCAAGAGCAGGGGCCCCTTGTGTGCTCCGCTCTGGGCTGACCTGCACTCCAGGCTGCACAAAGGCCCTGAAGCTGGTCCGGCCCAAGGACCGTCTTGCCCAGCATCTGGCATCTCCCCAGGGAAGCCCACAGCAAGGGGACAGGAGCGCTTGAGCACACGAACTCCCACTTGAGTTCCCCAGTGATGCATGCGGAGGCCTCAATACTGCCTCAATGCGCCATCTAAAACCAGTTCTAGGGGTCTTCTAAGAGCGGAGCTCTCTCAAGGTGCCATACAAGGTAAAAACCGTGCCAAGTGGGTACAATGCAAAGAATGCATAAACACCGAGACGGCCCATTAAAACCAAGAGAAACAAAATGTGCGAGTAAAAGCCAACCGATGCAAGGGAAGGCCAGTGAGAACAGGAGGGTCTTCAGGGCATTCTTGAAGACCTGCAAAGAAGGGGCCTGATGAACTCCTGGTGGAAGCTGATTCCAGAGTGGCAGTGGGGCCTTCTGTGAAAAGGCCCTCTCCCTCCTACGTGCCAGCCGACCCACCTGTGGTGGAGGATGGGTGATGAGGGCCTCCAATGATGACTGCATTGACACCCTCTGTCGATGCTGGGGGCAATGTGCAGCTATGGTGGCCAGGAGCCATTGACAGCCTGCTCTGTGAAATGCTCAGGCGTCCTTGGGATAACGGCGCAATATGTGTTGTAGTAATCTAGCCTGGGGGTTGCCTGAGCATGGATCACATGTTTATCTTTTTCCTTGTAAAATGTCCTGAAAATTGACAATGAAGGGTTGTAATGAAATTCCCTAAGTCAATAAAACAGAAGGGAAGCTGCTTCTCTAACTTATTTGTTGTTGTTCAGTCGTGTCCGACTCTTGGTGATCCCATGGACCAGAGCACGCCAGGCCTTCCTGTCCTTCGCTCTCTCCCGGAGTGTGCTCAAGTTCATATTCATTGCATTGGTGATGCTATCTAGCCATCTCATCCCCTGCCGTCCCCATCTCCTTTTGCCTTCAATCTTTCCCAGCATCAGGGTCTTTACCAGTGACTTTTCTCTTTGCATTAGGTGGCCAAAATATTTGAGCTTCAGCTTCAGTATCTGTCCTTCCAATGAGCACTCAGGGTTGATTTCCTTTAGGATGGACTGATTTGACCACCTTGCAGTCCAGGGACTCGTGAGAGTCTTCTCCAGCACCCCAGTTCGAAAGCAATGATTCTTCGGCGCTCAGCCTTCCTTATAGTCCAGCTCTCACAGCCATACGTTACTACTGGGAAAACCATAGCTTTGATTAGACGGACCTTTGTCGGCAAGGTGATGTCTCTGCTTCTTACTATGCTGTCTAGGTTTGCCATAGCTTTCCTCCCAAGGAGCAAGCGTCTTTTAATTTCATGGCTACAGTCACCGTCTGCGGTGATCTTGGAGCCCAAGAAAGTAAAATCTGCCACTGCTTCCATTTCTTCCCCTTCTATATGCCAGGAAGTGATGGGGCCAGGTGCCATGATCTTGAAGTTTTTCCTGATGTTCAGCCGGAATCTGGCTTCCTGTAACTTGAGCCCATTATTCCGTGCCCTGCATTCTGGGATGATGGAGAAGAGATCCTGGCCATCCTCTCTGCGACAGCCTTTCAAGTACTTGAACTGCGCTATCCTATCTCCCCTCAGTCTTCTCTTCTCAAGGCTAAACATGCCCAGTTCTTTCAGTCTCTCTTCATAGGGCTTTGTTTCCAGTCCTCTGATCATCTTTGTTGCCCTCCTCTGAACCCTCTCCAGTTTGTCTGCATCCTTCTGAAAGTGTGGTGCCCAGAACTGGACACAGTACTCCAGGTGAGGCCTAACCAGTGCTGAGTAGAGGGGAACTAGTACTTCCTGGGATTTGGAAGTGATGCTTCTATTAACGCAGCCCAAAATAGCATTTGCCTTTTTGCAGCCACATCACATGGTTGGCTCATATTCAGCTTGTGATCTACAACAATTCCAATATCCTTGGTACGGGAAGGTTAGTGTAGAACTAATCTGAACCCTCCTCTGAGCCCTCTCCAGTTTGCATCCTTCTGAAAGTGTAGTGCCCAGAACTGGACACAGTAGTCCAGATGAGGCCTAACCAGTGCTGAGTAGAGGGGAACTAGTACTTCCTGGGATTTGGAAGCGATGCTTCTATTAATGCAGCCCAAAAGAGCATTGGCCTTTTTTGCAGCCACATCACATTGTTAGCTTCTATTCAGCTTGTGATAGACAACAATTCCAAGATCTTTCTTGCTTGTAGTGTTGTTGAGCCACGTATCCCCCATCTTGTAACTGTGCATTTGGTTTCTTTTTCCTTGGTGCAGAACTTGGCATTTATCCCTATTAAATGTCATTCTGTTGTTTTCTGCCCAGCGCTCCAGTCTATCCAGATCACTTTGAATTTTGTTTCTGTCTTCCAAAGTATTAGTTATCCTGCCCAATTTTGTGTCATCTGCAACTATGATCAGCATTCCCTGCACCTCCTCCTCCAAGTCATTAATACAAATGTGGAAGAGCACTGGGCCCAGGACTGAGCCCTGCGGTACCCCACTCTTTACCTTTCCCCAGCTTGAGAAGGTCCCATTGATAAGCAGTCTTTGAGTCCGATCCTGTAGCCAACTGTGGATCCAGCGGATCATTGTTTCATCTAGCCCACTTTGAGCTTGTTTGCTCATCAGGAGATCATGGGGCACTTTGCCGAAAGCTTTGCTGAAGTCGCGGTACATGATGTCTACAGCATTCCCACGGTCTACAAGGGAGGTGACTTGATCAAAAAATGAGATCAGATTTGTCTGGCAGGACTTGTTTTTGACAAATCCATGTGGGCTTCGAGTAATCACGGCATTGTTGTCAAGGTGCTTCCAGATGGATTGCTTTATGATCTGCTCCAGAATTTTCCCAGGGATTGATGTCAGACTTGACTGGTCTGTAGTTCCCAGGTTCCTCCTTTTTACCCTTTTTGAAGAGAGGGACAACATTAGCCCTCCTCCACTCATCTGGCACTTCCCCCGTCCTCCATGATTTCTCTAAGAGAATAGACAGCGGTTCTGAGAGTTCTTCTGCCAGTTCCTTTATTACTCTCGGATGCAGTTCATCTGGCCCTGGAGATTTAAACTCATTCCAAGTCATTAGGTGTTCCTTGACCATATGCTTATCGATCTCAAGCTGCAATCCTGCCCCTTCAGCCTACACTTTGCCTTTGCCAGGGAGGTCATAGACCCTCTTTTGGGAGAAGACTGAGCCAAAGTAGGAATTGAGCACCTCTGCCTTTTCTTTGTCATCAGTTATCGTTTTGCCATCCTTATTTAATAGCTGAACCACCACTTCTTTTCTCTGCCTTTTACTATGCACGTAGCTGAAGAAAGCCTTTTTGTTGTTTTTCCCATCCCTCGCTAACCTCAGCTCGTTCTCAGCTTTAGCCTTCCTGACGCCATCCCTGCCATTCTGTGCTACCTGCCTGTACTCCTCCTTTGTTACTTGGCCTTCTTTCCACTTCCTGTATGTGTCCTTTTTTGTTTTCAGGTCATCTCTAAGCTTTTTGTGAAGCCACATTGGCTTCTTCTGTTGTCTTCCACCTTTTCTTCTTGTTGGAATTGTGATTGTGCCTTGAGAATTTCCTTTTTTAAAAGCTCCCACCCATCTTGGACTCCTTTTCTCGCTAGCATCGCTTGCCATGGGACCTTGTTGATCTTTGTCCTGAGTTTATGAAAATCAGCTTTCCTAAAATCCAGGGTACACATTTGACTACCCTCGGCTTTTGCTTCCCTTAGAACCAAGAACTCAAGTACAACATGGTCGCTTTCCCCCAGAGTTCCTGTAACTGCTACTTTATCCACTAAGTCATCTCTGTTGGTTAGGATCAAGTCAAGGATAGCCGATCCTCTAGATCCTTCCTCTACTTTCTGTAGGAGGAAGTTATCTGCCACACAAGTCAGGAATTTCCTGGAAGGGCCATGTTTTGCAGAATTTGTCTCCCAACAGATATCGGGGAAATTGAAGTCCCCCATGACTACTACATCATGCTTCCTTAAAACATTGGCTATTAGCTTTTCAAAAGCTTCATCCTCGTCTTCTCCTTGGTTCGGTGGCTGGTAGTAGACTCCGACCACCAGGTTCCTTTTATTCTTTGCTCCATTTATTTTGATCCAGATGCTCTCGATGGGGCTACCAAGCTCCTCCTCCTGTATTTCTGTGCAGGGATATGTCTTTTTCACATACAGTGCAACCCCACCTCCCTTTTTGTTCCTCCTGTTCTTTTGGAACAAGTTATATCCTTCAATTGCTGTATTCCAGTCATGAGAGTGATCCCACCAAGTCTCAGTTATACCTATCAGGTCATAATTTCCCTCCTGTATTAAGAGTTCAAGTTCGTTCTGTTTGTTTCCCATACTCTGGGCATTAGTATATAGACATCGAAGACCATGTGCTTCATAGTCTGGCTTTCTTCCTACATGTGTCCGAAGACTATTACTGGGAGCTATCAGAGCTGTTCTCTCCATTGCAGTGCATGCGCCTACGTCCATTGTTACCCCCAACATTACATCTCCCTTCCCCATAGGATTCAGTTTAAAGCCCTCCTGATGAAGTTCTTCATGCTGTGGCCAAACACATTCTTCCCATCCTTTGTGAGGTGCAACCCGTCCCTTGCCAACAGCCCATCTTCCAGGAAGTAGAGCCCGTGGTCCCAGAATCCAAATCTCTCTCATCGGCATCACCTTCGTAGCCAGTCATTCACTCAGAGTATTTTTCTTTCCCTTTCTATCCCTCTTCTAACTACTGGAAGGATGGATGAGAAAACTATCTGGGCCCCAAAGTTCTTGAGTTTCCTTCCCAAAGCTTCAAAGTCTGACATGATTTCTTCGTAGCTCCGCTTGGTGGTATCATTTGTTCCCAAATGGATGAGAAGAAAGGGATACCTGTCAGTGGGCTTGATGAGCTCAGGCAACCTTTCAGTCACGTCTCTAATTCGTCCCCCCGGGAACAACATACCTGGCGAGTCCATGGGTCTGCGCGACATACGTGGGTCTCGATCCTCACGCAGCAAGGAGTCTCCCACTACTACCACTTTTCTCTTGTTGTAGGACTGGGTTTCATTGCCTCTGTTTGACTGACCTTCAGCCCCTTCCTCACTCTCATGTAGGTTCCCCTGTGATTCCTCTGCAGGCTGTCCTCCAGTCTTATCCACATGTACCTGGAATCGGTTCCACAGTTCCACTCCTTCCACTGGTTCAGAGTGGCGTCTAGCTCTTCTCCTGTCACCCTTTTCCAAGGAGTATCCTCTACTCTATTTTTCTTCACCTCAGCGTTTCCCACTGCCTCATCTTGCTGTTGCTCTTCAAGCTTCTGGTCTGCCCTTTGCTGCTGTAGTTCCCCTATTCTGTCCAAGAACTCTTCGTGTTCTCTTATTCCCCGGAGGGTCCACAGTCGCCGCTCCAGTCCGCTTACTTTTTCTTCCAGCAGCGTGATCAACTTGCACTTGTTGCAGGTGTAGGCCATGTTGTTCTCAGGCAAGAAAACAAATATGGCACACAACTTGCAGGTCACCACCACTGGAGAGTCCTGTCCTTCCATAGCCTCTTTTCCCTTTCTGTGTCTAGCTTTGTGATTGTTCTAGACTAGCCTGTGCCTGTTCCTCTACTCAGTAGAGGTTAAAAGCAGAGTCCCACTGGTGTGAAAGTGTGTGGTACAAGACAAATAAATAGGAAAAAGTTAGTTAAAAAATAGAAAAAAATGAAAAATGAAAAAAAAAATTTAGGGTCCTCCCCCCTTGACCTCCCCTGCTGAACTCCCTTGGTCAACTCCTGTTTGCTTCCCCTGTCCGCTTGCTCTGGTCGCTCGCTCTCTGGGAGCTTGCTTGCTTCTGTAGTCCCTGGACCAGCTGGAGCAGCTTGCTCTGCTCGGCTCAGCTAGGAGGTGGGAAACAGACTGAAGCTTCCCGCCCACTCAGCTGCTGGGAGTACTCAGGCCACGCCCCCCCCCAATTCAGTTGGAGCTCTCAGAAGCACCTGGTGATTTCACAGCCAATCTGAAGGATAAAGGGCAGCCCCCTGGGCTTCCTGCAGCCCGCTTACCTCTTAGTCTCTGTCTCCTTTGTCTCTTCAACCACTGCAAGTCCCCTGGCCAACTCCTGTTTGCTCCCCCTGTTTGCTCGTTCTGGTCGCTCACTCCCTGGGAGTTTGCTTGCTTCTGTAGTCCCTGGAGCAGCTTGCTCTGCTCAGCTGGGAGGCGGGAAACAGACTGAGAATTGGAAAGACTAGAGATCTCTTCAAGAAAATCGGAGATCTCAAAGGAATGTTTTGTGCAAAGATGGGCATGATAAAGGACAAAAAAGGCAGGGACCTAACAGAAGCAGATGAGATTAAGAAGCGGTGGAAAGAATACACAGAAGATCTATACAGGAAAGATCTTAATGTCCCTGATGGCCATGATAGTGCGCTCATTGAATTTGAGCTGGACATCCTAGAGAGTGAAGTCAAGTGGGCCTTTGGAAGCATTACTAACAACAAAGCTAGCGGAGATGACAGTCTTCCAGCTGAGCTTTTTAAAATCCTAAAAGATGATGCTGTTAAAGTGCTGCACTCAATATGCCAACAAATTTGGAACACTCAACAGTGGCCACAAGACTGGAAAAGGTCAGTTTACATTCAATTCCAAAGAAGAGCAATGCCAAAGAGTATTCTAACTACCGTACAACTGCACTCATTTCGCATGCCAGCAAGGTTATGCTCAAAATCCTACAAGATAGGCTTCAGCAGTATGTGAACTGAGAGCTACCGGAAGTACAAGCTGGGTTTCGAAGAGGCAGAGGAACTAGACATCAAATTGCCAACATTCGCTGCATCATGGAGAAAGCAAGAGAATTCCAGAAAAACGTCTATTTCTGCTTCATTGACTATGCTAAAGCCTTTGATTGTGTGGATCACAACAAACTGTGGCAAATTCTGAAAGAGATGGGAGTACCAGACCACCTTACCTGTCTCCTGAGAAACCTGTACGAGGGTCAAGAAGCAACAGTAAGAACCAGACATGGAACAACCGACTGGTTCAAAATTGGGAAAGGAGTACGATAAGGCTGCATATTGTCGCCCTGCTTATTTAACTGATATGCAGAGTACATCATGAGAAACGCCGGGTTGGATGAATCACAGGTCGGAATTAAGATTGCCGGGAGAATTATCAACAACCTCAGATACGCAGACAATACCACCCTAATGGCAGAAAGCGAAGATCTAAAGAGCCTCTTGTTGAGGGTGAAAGTGGAGAGTGCAAAAGCTGGTTTGAAACTCAACATTAAAAAAAACGAAGATCATGGCACCTGGCCCCATCACTTCCTGGCATATAGAAGGAGAAGAAATAGAAGCAGTCACAGATTTTATTTTCTTGGGCTCCAAGATCACCACAGAAGGTGATTGTAGCCATGAAATTAAAAGACACTTGCTCCTTGGGAGGAAAGCTATGGCAAACCTAGGCAGCATAGTAAGAAGCAGAGACATCACCTTGCCGACAAAGGTCCGTCTAATCAAAGCTATGGTTTTCCCAGTAGTAATGTATGGCTGTGAGAGCTGGACTATAAGGAAGGCTGAGTGCCAAAGAATTGATGCTTTCGAACTGTGGTGCTGGAGAAGACTCATACGAGTCCCCTGGACTGCAAGGAGGTCAAATCAGTCCATCCTAAAGGAAATCAACCCTGAGTGCTCATTGGAAGGACAGATATTGAAGCTGAAGCTCAAATATTTTGGCCACCTAACGCAAAGAGAAAAGTCACTGGAAAAGACCCTGATGCTGGGAAAGATTGAAGGCAAAAGGAGAAGGGGACGGCAGAGGATGAGATGGCTAGATAGCATCACTGATGCAATGAATATGAACTTGAGCACACTCTGGGAGAGAGCAGAGGACAGGAAGGCCTGGCGTGCTCTGGTCCATGGGGTCACGAAGAGTCGGACATGACTCAACCACCACAACAAAGGCAGATAAGGATATTGCCGAGAATTGTAATGAATTCTCTACACCTATCTTCACTGCAGAAGATGTAGGGCAAATCTCTGTGGCTGAACCGATGTTTTCAGGAAGGGACATTGAGAAACAGAGAAAAATGGGTGTGACAAGCGATGAAGTTATAGACCCTACAGACAGATTGTCAGTATTTCACCAGGCCAGATGGTATCCATCCTAGAGTTCTTAAAGAACTCAAATGTGAAATTGCTGATCTTCTAATGAAAAAAATGTTACATGTCCCTAAGAGTGGCCTCTGTACCAGAGGACTGGAGACCTAGGAAAGTACAAGCCAAGTAGCTTAACATCTATTCTGGGTAGTTTGGTGGAAAGTATTATGTTCTCTAAGAATAGAATGTGTTTGTCAGCGCCATATTGTTGAGATTGTGAAACCTGGACACCTGAAACTCGGCATGCCTGCATACTAAGGGGACACTAGGGGTGGGCACCTTAGGGTTGTTTTTTTAATGCATTAATTAATTAATTTTAATGGGTCCATGTGGTTGAAACCTGCAATAACCCCTTCAGCCACTAGAGGCAGACTTCCCTAAGCAGCACATAGCTATGCAGTCCACACAGTTTGAGGCCAGGGGAGATTAGCAGGCCGAGGGACAGTTATATGGTTGCCCCAGCCCCACTCCTGTGGGGAGGCCCCCCCCCAGGTGAGGAATGGAATGGGCAGGCCCCTCCTTCAGGGGGCTACAGGGGCGTGCCCTGGCAGGGGCCGTGCCTGGGGCTGCCAGTGGCCGTGGCCTTAGACAGGGCACTCTGACTACTGCATAGGCTTGCTTGAAGGCGTTGTTACGTCAAATGAAGGGCTATTCCAACCCGTGCAAAGCTGGGTGAGTCTGCTAGTTGAAGATAAAATTATCAAGCATGTGGAAGGACACATCCTCCTGAAAAAGAATCAACACGGCTTCTGCAAAGGCAAGTCCTGTCTCACTAACCTTTTAGAGTTCCTTAAGAGTGTCAGTAAACATGTGGAGAGGGGCGACTCGGTAGACAGTGTTTGCTTGGACTTCCAAAAGGCTTTTGGCAAAGTCCCTCACCAAAGACGCCTGA
The DNA here is from genome assembly GCF_057233095.1 of Heloderma suspectum. NCBI lineage: Eukaryota > Metazoa > Chordata > Lepidosauria > Squamata > Helodermatidae > Heloderma > Heloderma suspectum. The sequence continues at coordinate 330,152,491 of NC_139460.1, read as the reverse complement.
GCAAACTTAGCAGTCATGGAATCAGAGGACAGGGCCTCCTATGGATCAGAAATTGGTTAAAGGACAGAAAGGAGAGAGTAGGAATAAATGGTAAATTCTCCCAATGGAGGGATATAAACAGTGGGGTCCCCCAAGGACTTGGGGACCAATGTACTGGGATCAATGCTTTTTAACTTGATCATTAAAATGATCTGGAATTAGGGGTGAATAGTGAGGTGGCCAGGTTTGCTGATAACACTAAATTACTTGTGGTGTTTCAACAAAAAGGGGTTGCAAAAATCTCCAAAAGGTTCCCTCCAAACTGGGAAAATGGGCATTACAATGGCGAATGCAATTCAGTATAAGCAAGTATAAAGTGATGTGCACTGAGGCAAAAAAATTCTAACTTTACATATACACTGATGGGATATGAGTTGGTGGTGACTGATCAAGGAAGAGACCTTGAGGTTGTGGTGGACAGCTTGAATATGTCGGCCCAGCATGTGGTTGCTGTGAAAATGGCAAATTCCATGTTCAATATAGTTAGGAAAGGAACTAAGAACAAAACTGCCAACATCACACTGCCCCTATACAAATCTATGGTGCGACCACATTTGGAATACTGTGTACAGGTCTGGTCACCACACCTAAAAAAAGTTATTGTAGAGTTAGGAAAAGGGCAACTAAAATAATCAAGGGGTTGGAGCAATCCCCTATGAGGAAAGGTTACAACATCTGGGATTGCTTAGCTTAGAGAAAAGGCGAGTGAGGGGAGACATGTTAGAGGTCTACAAAATTATGCATGGTGTAGTGAAAGTGGATAGGGCGATAATTTTCTCCATAATTCTAGAACTCAATGGGGTCATCCCATAAATCTGAATGGTGGGAGATTCAGGACAGATCAAAGGAAGGGCTTCTGTACACAGTGCAGATGGGGTTATGGCCACCAACTTGGATGGCTTCAAAAGGGGATTAGGCAATTTCACAGAAGGCTGTTAATGGCTACTGGACATGATGGCTCTATGCTGCTTCCAGTATCAGAGGCATCTCAGTATCAGTTGCTGCGGAAGATACATAGGAGTGTCGTTGCACTTGTGTCCTGCTTGTGGGCTTTCCACCAGGGCGTTTGGTTGGCCAATGCGGGAACAGAATGATGGATTAGAGAGGCTTTTGGCCCCATCCAGCAGGCCTCTTCTTAATGTTTCCTCATAGAGGACTTGCTTAGGCAGAGCGTGTGGAAAGACACAGGAGGTGAGGAATGGAAGGAAGAAGCAAGGATGTGGCTGGAGGAGGTGGCCTGCACTGCAAGGTCAGCCAACTGCCGTCTGTCCTGCATCTCCTTCGCTCCCTCCTCTGCCTTCTGGAAATTGTGCCCTCCACTTTGCCGTGGCTGTTCAGCTGCCACCCACCCAAGGACTGGGTATCATAGAATAGTAGGGTTGGAAGGGGCCTACTGTCAGGGTGGACACTGAGCCCATAGAATCCCAGAGTAGTTCTGATTCTGAGGAAGAGCAGTCGCTCCTGGGAGAGGAGCACGCTCCTCTTTCCCAGGGCTCACAGCTGACGGAGATTCCTCCCACCAGCATTCCTAGGTTAGAAAGCAGTCCAGGGAGTGACCGAGCACAGATAGCAGATTTGGTGGATGAGCGACGCAGACAGCGGCGCCAGATGGAGGGTGTGGAAAGGAGGCGAAGTGCCCGGTTGGCGCACAAACGAAGGCTGCGCTCAGAGGATCCAAGGGAAAAGGGGAGGGACTCTCCCTAGTCCTTAAGTTCAGGGGTCTGCCAGTAATTCCCTTTCAAACGGGGACCAACTGTTCCAACTTAGGGCATAGGTACTGTGCTGCTCAGATCTAGTTGCAATTGGTATAGTTGTTAAGTTGTAAAAGAAGAATAAAGCTTTCAAAGGAATTCCTTTGTCTGTGTCTGGACTTGGCTACTGGTTTAGACTGAGAGAGACCTCCAAGGAGCCCTTGACACCTACAAGGCCATTGAGTCCAATCCCCTGCTCAATGCAGGAATCCAAGTCAGAGCATCCCTGACACATGGCTGTCCAGCCTCGTCTTGAACACCTCCAGTGTGGGAGAGCCCACCGCCTCCCTGGGTAATTGGTTCCATTGTCGTATTGCTCTAACAGTCAGGATGTTTTTCCTGATGTTCAGCCGGACTCTGGCTTCCTGTCACTTGAGCCCATTATTCCGTGTCCTGCACTCTGGGATGATCAAGAAGAGATCCTGGCTTTCTTCTCTGTGACAACCTTTCAAGTCCTTGAAGAGCGCCGTCATATCTCCCCTCAGTCTTCTCTTCTCAAGGCTAAACATGCCCAGTTCTTTCAGTCTCTCTTCATAGGGCTTTGTTTCCAGTCCCCTGATCATCTTTGTTGCCCTCCTCTGAACCCTCTCCAGTTTGTCTGCATCCTTCTGAAAGTGTGGTTTCCAGAACTGGACACAGTAGTCCAGGTGAGGCCTAACCAGTGCTGAGCAGAGGGGAACTAGTACTTCCTGGGATTTGGAAGCGATGCTTCTATGAATGCAGCCCAAAAGAGCATTTGCCTTTTTTGCAGCCACATCACATTGTTGGCTCAGATTCAGCTTGTGATCAAGATTCCAAGATCCTTCTCGCTTGTAGTGTTGTTGAGCCACGTATCTCCCATCTTGTAACTGTGCATTTGGTTTCTTTTTCCTCAGTGCAGAACATGGCATTTATCCCTATTAAATGTCATTCTGTTGTTTTCTGCCCAGCACTCCAGTCTATCCAGATCACTTTGAATTTTGATTCTGTCTTCCAGAGTATTAGCTATCCCGCCCAATTTTGTGTTATCTGCGAATTTGATCAGCCTTCCCTGCACCTCCTCCTCCAAGTCATTCATACAAATGTGGAAGAGCACTGGGCCCAGGACCGAGCCCTGCTGTACCCCACTCATTACCTCTCCCCAGTTTGAGAAGGTCCCACTGATAAGCACTCTTTGAGTCCGATCCTGTAGCCAACTGTGGATCCACCGGATTGTTGTTTCATCTAGCCCACTTTGAGCTAGTTTGCTCATCAGGAGATCATGGGGCACTTTGTCGAAAGCTTTGCTGAAGTCGAGGTATATGATGTCTACAGCATTCCCACGGTCCACAAGGGAGATTACATGATCAAAAAATGAGATCAGATTCGTCTGGCAGGACTTGTTTTTGACAAATCATGCTTCCTTAAAACATTGGCTATTTGCTTTTCAAAAGTTTCATCCTCCTCTTCTCTTTGATTGGGTGGCCAGTAGTAGACTGCAACCACCAGGTTCCTTTTTTCTTTGCTGCATTTATTTTGATCCCGATGCTCTCGATGGGGCTACCAAGCTCCTCCTCCTGTATTTCTGTGCAGAGATATGTCTTTTTCACATACAGTGCAACCCCACCTCCCTTTCTGTTCCTCCTGTTCTTTTGGAACAAGTTATATCCTTCCATTGCTGTATTCCAGTCATGAGAGTCATCCCACCAGGTCTCAGTTACACCTATCAAGTCATAATTTCCCTCCTGTATTAAGAGTTCAAGTTCGATCTGTTTGTTTCCCATACTCTGGGCATTAGTATATAGACATCGAAGACCATGTGCTTCATAGTCTGGCTTTCTTCCTACATGTGTCTGAAGACTATTATTGGGCACTATCAGAGCTGTTCTCTCCATTGCAGTGCATGCGCCTACGTCCATTGTTACCCCCAACTTTATGACTCCCTCCCCCATGGGATTCAGTTTAAAGCCCTCCTGATGAAGTTCTTCATGCTGTGGCCAAACACATTCTTCCCAGCCTTTCTGAGGTGCAACCCATCCCTAGCCAACAGCCCATCTTCCAGGAAGTATAGCCCGTGGTCCCAGAATCCAAATCTCTCTCGTCGGCACCACCTTTGTAGCCAGTCATTCACCCGGAGTATTTTTCGTTCCCTTTCTGGCCCTCTTCTAACTACTGTATTTATTGTAATTTCTTCAACCCAGGACCTTTCCTGGAATTAATTGCCCACCTGGGAAGCACTAACTTTCGCCTCTCTGCCAGATGGAAATGCCACACACTCGCTGTTTTACTGAAAAAGTACAGGAAATCCGGCCAGATCAGATCCAGGCGAAGGTCTTCGTTGTTTGCTCCCCTCGACACGAAGCCCTCGGCCTCGCCGTTCCCTCTCCCTGGGCGACCGTGCCCACGCTGAGAAGCGCTGTGTGTCGCACCGCCCGGCTCGCCTCGCCAGCAGTCGCTCAGCCGCACTAGTCGGCTCCGGGGCGCAACTCGCGCGCTGGCAACGATACACCATCGGCAGCCGCTCTTCAGTCTCCCTCGCACCGCGGGCCTCCCTGCGTGCCGGCAGCCGGCACAGGTCGCAAGACGGGCAGGCGCGGAGAGCCGGGGAAGCGCGGCGGGGCCCGCCAGGCCTGGCGCCCCCGCACAGGCCGCGAGAGCTGCCTGGCGCGCGCCCGGAGGGCTGCGGGGACGCTCGCGACGGCGCGGAGGGGCGCGGGCGGCGGAGGAGGGCAGGCCCGAGGCGCCGCGGGAGAGGCGGCCCGGCCTCAGGCGCGTCGGCGCCTCCCCGCCCGAGGCCCGCTCCGCGCGAATGCACGAAGCCGGCGGGGTGGGCCGCGGCGCGGGCGGCGTTCGCCCGCCGCCCCGTCAGGAGGGGCCAGGGCGCCGGCGGCTGAGGGGCCCGGTGCCGCGAGGGCGGCGCGGCGGGGGCTGCTGCGGCCGGCCCCGCCCTCCGCCGGGAGAGCCGCCGGAGCGGCGCGGGCACGGGCGCGGCGCCCCGGCCGCCTCGTGCCGCCCGCGGCCCGGAAGGGGCAGCGCCCGCACAGGCCCTTGCGGGAGGCGGAGCGGCAAGCGCCCCTCGGAGAGCCCGGCGGCCCGCGGAGCAGCGTCGGCTCGGCGCTGCGCCCGGCCAGGCGCGCCCGCGGCGGCCCTGGCACGGGCGGCCCCTTCCCGGCCAGAGGCCCCGGCGGACGAGCGGAGCCTCCCGCGCGGCCGCGGGCCGTCAGGGGACGCCTCCCCGCGGGCCGGGCGCCTCGCGGGGCTGCCCGTCCCGCCGCCGCGGCCGCGGAGGCCCCCCGCTGGGGCTGCCGGGCCGGGGCCCCGGCTGGGGCTGTGGCGCGCGGGCCGCCTGCCCCGGGGGGCGCGGCGCACGGGTCCCGCGTGGGAGCGCCCGGGGCCGGCCCGCGGGCCCTCCCAGGGCACGCAGCGGGCCGGGGTTCCGGGCGCGGGCGGCCCCGCCTGCTCCGCCGGACGCGCGCACGGCGCCGCGTGGCCTGCCTGCCGGGGCGGCCACTGGCCCCTCCTTCCCGCGCCAGGCTGCCCCAGGGCCAGGCCGGGGGACCGGCCCGTGCTCCGAAGCCGGCCGCAGGCTGCCTGGGCGCGGCCCGCGCAGCCGCCGCGTGGCGCGCTCGTCGAGGCGGGGGGCGCTGCCGCGAAGCCGGCGCAGCAACGCGCCAGAGCGGGCGCGCCGAGCCCGGCAGCGCCCCGCGCCCCTCCCGGCGCCCCCCGCGCTCTGGGCTCCCAGGGAAGCGTGCGTCAGGCGGCAGCTCGGAGGCCAACGCATCCGCAGCCCCCGTTGCCCGCTGGCTGCCGGACTGCTGTGTGGGATTCCTCAAGGGGCGGCCAGTGGAGATACTGGAATGGGGACGAAGCACCCAGCAAGGCCTCCTCTGCAGGACCAAAGACGCTGGGTGGGAAGCTCACCAGGGGAGCGGCCCGCCTCGGGGCCCAGCCGAGCAGCAGGAGGCCGTGACCAGCAGGTGTGGGGGTGGCAGTGGGCAAAAGGCCCACTGCTGTCTCAGGAGCCCCTTCGGAGGTGGCTGGAGGCCTGCTGAGAAGGCGCCTTAAACATGGAAGACGCCTCGGAGCCCAGTCGTTCCCTCTGGGACCTTCACCTAGGACCACACCCCAGCTAAAAGCATGCAAAGCAAAGGAGGGGCTTTTGCTCTGTAGCCCAACGTGCACGGGGGGGCCTCTTCCTAACCAAGGGCCAAAGAACTGTGGAAGGAACGACCCCATCCCAATGCTGAGCACATCTCTACCCGAAAGAGAGAGCCTTTGATCAGGGAGGAAGAGAGGTGCAAGCAAGGCCCCTGTGAGGGCAAAGAACGCTGGTCTCGTCCTGGGAAACCCACAGAAAAGTGGTGCCAGGCAGAGAGGACAGCCCTTAGCTGGTGAGCGGGGGCATGACATTCCAAGCCCTCCAATCTGCCGATTTGTCTTTTGATACTTGACACATTCCCATGCCACTCCTGTTCTCATTTCACTCAATGACCTTTTAATGATGCCGTTAATAATTGCTTGGTTTGTCAAACTTCCCCTTTCTCATGTGTTGGCCTGGGAAAAAGTGTAGATCAAGCCAGCAAAGGTGGGTTGAGACACCTGGATCCCGGAGCATCTGGTTGGCAGGCAAGAGCTGTGTTGTGCTTAGCTGAAAACCAGTTCCTTTCCTGCAGAGACAGGATCCTCTCCAGCCAGATGTGCTCAGCTGACAATAAGAACACGCTGACTTTCCTTCTCCATAGTCGTACAGAGGCTCAGTCAGAGGACCCCATTGGCGAAGGCCATGTTGCTGCAGCACCTTTGGCTGAGCTTCTGTAGAATTCAACATTGCTGGTGTGGGGTCTGTGTCTGTCTGTCTTAAGAACATAAGAAGAGCCCTGCTGGATCAGAACAAGCACGGGGCCATCTAGTCCAGCATTCTGTTCCCACAGTGGCCAACCAGATGTTGACCAGGAAACCACAAGCAGGACACAAGTACATCAGCACCCTCCAGCCCATGTTCCTCAGCAACTGGTGTACAGAGGCATACCGCATCAGGTACTGGAGGTAGCACATAGCCCTCAAGCCTAGTAGCCATGGATAGCCTCCTGGAATCCCCTTTTAAAGCCATCCAAGTTGGTGGCCAACACTCCATCTTGTGGTAGCAAATTCCATAGTTTAACTATGCTCTGTGTGAAGAAGTCCTTCCTTTTTTATCTGTCCTGAATCTTCCACCAATCAGTTTCATGGGATGACCCCTTTGGGTTCTAGTATTATGTGAAAGGGAGAAAAGTATCTCCCTATGCACATTCTTCACACCATGCATAATTTTGTAGACCTCTGTCATGTCTCCTCTTGCCCTCCTTTTTTCCAAGCTAAACAATCCCAGCTGTTGTAACCTTCCCTCGTAGGGGAGATGCTTCAGCCCCTTGATCATTTTAGTTGCCCTCTGCATTTTTTTCAGCTTTACAATATCCTTTTTTAGGTGTGGTGACCAGAACTGGACACAGTATTCTAAGTGTGGCTGCACCATTGATTTGTTTAGGAGCAGCATGATGTTGCCAGTTTTATTCTCAATTCCTTTTCTTATTATGCCTAACATGGAGTTAGCCTTTTTTTACAGCAGCTGCACACTGGGTTGACATCTTCATTGAGCTGTCCACCACAACCCCCAGATCTCTTTCCCGGTCAGCCACCGCTAGCTCAGATCCCGTCAGGCTATACTTGTACGTTGGGGCAAAAAATCCCAACTTCATCACTTTACGCTTGCTTATATTGAATTGCATTTGCCATTTGGATGCCCATTCTCCCAATCTGGAGAGACCTTTTGGAGCTCCTCACAATCCTTTTTTTAACTACCCTAAATAATTATGTGTCATCGGCAAACTTGGCCACTTCATTGCTCGCTCCTAATTCCAGATAATTTATGAACAAGCATTGGTCCCAATACAGATCCCTGTGGGACCCCACTAATTTTTTCCCTCCATTGGGAGAATTTAGCGCCTATTCCTACTGTCAGGTTCCATGCCAGTAGTTCCTTCCGTGCCTAACAAACAACAACGGACCATCTCATTTGGTCGATGCACCCTGGATCTGGAACAGCCTTTTCAGAAAGGTTCACCAGGAGCCCGCTGTGTGGACTTTTCAGCGCCTGGACGAGACCTTTTTGTTCACCCAGGCCTTTAAAATACTTCACGTTTTGTGGCCTGGTCCTTTTTAAATTTGTGTTTCAACTGCGTTAATTTCTAATCAGCTTTATATTGCATTTTAAATTGTACTTGTTCTGTGAATCACCCAGAGAACATGTTATGACAGGCAAAAGATATATAAATTTAGTAAATAAATGAAGTAAACTAAATCAAATTCAGCCCACCTTTCCCAGGGTTTTTGCATTCTGTGTCTTTGCAGCAGGCAGGGTGCTCCCTCCCTCCTTGACTCCCTCTCTGGTCCAGCCCCCTCCAGCCTCCCTCAGCCTCCTGCATCTGGCTAGTCCCAGGTGACCCTTCTGAGCCCTTCACTGCACCCTTCAATATACCTCGACTTCAGCAAAGCGTTCGACAAGTGCCCCATGATCTCCTGATGAGCAAACTAGCTCAAAGTGGGCTAGATGAAAGAACGATCCGCTGGATCCACAGTTGGCTACAGAATCGGACTCAAAGAGTGCTTATCAATGGGACCTTCTCAAACTGGGGAGAGGTAACGAGTGGGGCACCACAAGGCTCAGTCCTGGGCCCAGTGCTCTTCCACATTTGTATTAATGACTTGGAGGAGGAGGTGCAGGGAATGCTGATCAGATTTGCAGATGACACAAAATTGGGCAGAATAATACTCAGGAAGACAGAAACAAAATTCAAAGTGATCTGGATAGACTGGAGCGCTGGGCAGAAAACAACGGAATGAAATTTAATGGGTAAATGCCAAGTTCTGTGCCGAGGAAACGGAAACCAAATGCACAGTTACAAGATGGGGGATATGTGGCTCAACAACACTACAAGTGAGAAGGATCTTGGAATTGTTGTAGATCAAAAGCTGAGTATGAGTCAACAATGTGATATGGCTGCAAAAAAGGCCAGTGGTACCTGGGGCTGCATTCATAGAAGCATCGCTTCCAAATCCCGGGAAGTACTAGTTCCCCTCTCCTCAGTACTGGTTAGGCCTCATCTGGAGTACTGTGTCCAGTTCTGGAAACCACACTTTCAGAAGGATGCAGACAAACTGGAGAGGGTTCAGAGGAGGGCAACAAAGATGATCAAGGGACTAGAAACCCCTATGAGGAGAGACTGAAATAAATGGGCATGTTTAGCCTGGAGAAGAGAAGACTGAGGGGAGATAGGATAGCACTCTTCAAGTACTTGAAAGGTTGTCACGGAGAGGAAGGCCAGGATCTCTTCTCAATCATCCCGGAGACCAGGACATGGAAGAATGGGCTCAAGTTCCAGGAAGCCACATTCCGGCTGAACATCAGGAAAAACTTCCTGACTAGAGCAACACGACAATGGAACCAATGACCTAGGGAGGTGATGGGCTCTCCCATGCTAGAGGCATTGAAGCGGAAGCTGGACAGCCACTTGTCAGGGATGCTTTGACTTCCTGCATTGAGGAGGGAGTTGGACTCAATGGTCTTATAGGCCCCTGCGACCTTACTATTCTATGATTCTATGACCCTGAGGGGGGATTCCACACACAAAGGGCCCCAGCAGATGCTCTTTCTGTCACTCCTGAGACCTTTGACCCTGCTGAAATGAGGCAGCCTAAAGGAATACGCCAAATGCACTTTTCATTGCATGGAGAGGTAGATGTACAACATTGTCCTCCCATGTTATTGTTGTCTTCTAATGCCCCCAAATGTCACCCTCTTACCATTTTCCATTTTTTTTCTGGAAAAAATCCCCAATGTGGGGCATAAAATATAGCCAAGAAATATTGATTTAGCCATTTAGTCTTGGACCTGCCACAGATCCCAAGTAAAAATAGATGTGCAGATAATCTTGAAGTCTGGATGTATTTCAGGCCCATATAGGAACACATTTAACTTGGGTAGACCTGCCCATTCTGGTGCAGGAATTCTGTAGCTGCCATTTTCCAATGGCTGACAGGCAAATGGGATATGCAATGGGCGTCTCTACACCAGCCTAAAATCCTGCATTTAAAACGGGGATTTCTGCTTCCCTTTTAAATACAGGATCACAGTGACTCCTGTTGTCACGTGCTTCCTCCCCCCCCCCATGCTCCCTTCCCCCTCCTCCCTGTAGCGGAGTCTTCCGTTATCTTTCATTGATCTCGCTCTTCTTCTTGCTGCTTTTCCTCTTTTCAAGGAGGGAACTCAAGCGGAACACAATGGAGTAATTTGATAGCTCGTTATCTGTGATCTATTTAAAAACGGAACAAAGGGCATTTAGTGCAGAGACGCTTTGAATCATCACAGCCATGTAAAGAGCCCTAAAACTGCCTTGAAGGAGCTATCTCAATCACAGGATAAAAGCTCTGTGTGAAGGAGCCCAATAACTCACGAACAAATTTGGTGACAAAATGTAGGGTTTTTTAGACAAGATAGGTAGAAGAATTAGTACTAGTCGCTGTTACCACCTGTATGGTCTAGTAGATGGAATGCCTGACTAGGAGCAGGAAGTTGCAGGTTCAAATCCCTGCTGTTTTGAAGCTCGTGAATGCACTTCAGACGGTCACCATCTTTTAGACTAACTACCTCAACAGAGTTGTTGTGAGGATAAGAGAAGGGGGAAACACGTACATCACCCTGAGTTCCTTGGAGGAAAGGTGGAATAAAAATGAATTAAATAAATACTTATTTAATAACATTGATTCAGAGATTACATTCAAACAATAGCATACATTTTGACTGATAAATGGAACTAAATTTTTGAATTTGGGCTTGCTATTTAGGATGCATTGTGACACAGCTTTTCACACTTGCATAAAGTATAGCTAATCATTGAGAACTGGTTGCACGTGCACATTCTCGTGTGGCTTATTTTGCACCCACGTGTGGTCACCGATTCTTCTGGTAAAGGCACAGAGCACTTGGACGGTTGCAAAACACCACCCATCCCTTCCCAGCGGTAGTCCAGCAGATTCAGCATTGCTTCATCATCAGTATCCAAGAGGGCCCATGACCTTCTGATAGCAAGGGATGTTGTTTGGCTGTGATGGAGCTGGAGGACACCGGCAGTTCCACAAGAGACGTGTCCTGCCCTCTGCTAGCCTCAGCCCTCAGCTCATCAAAAGAGCTCACTTTTTCAGATACTGCCCACACCACTCTTCCCCTCCAGATGTGTTGGGCTTCTGCTCTCATTAGCCCCAGCCAGCATGGCCAATGGTGAGGGAGGATGAGAGTGGTAGTCCAAAATATCTGGTGGGCGTCAGGTTGGGGAAGGCTTGTCCACGCCCTCATCAGATACCTCTCAGCGTTTTCAGTGTCCTTTCATGATGGGGCACTTGCCTCTCCAAATTGTGCCAAACATTTTCAGGCTATGCTGCATTCATGTGACAGACGTATCTGGAACACTGTCTGGTCCAGTTGCACTGGAGGAGTTTCAGCTGCTGAGGCCTGAAGATGAGGACAAGGTGCTTGGTCATGTTCAGCTAGCCAATTGTATGCCGACCCCTGGACCCTCCGGGCTTATTATATCTAACAGGGAGGAGCTCCGTTCAGTTGAGTTCAGGAGGTGGCAAGTTCCTCTTTAAGAGAAGGCGAGGTACCAGCCTCCGTAAAAGAGGTGTTGATCAGGCCACTCCTGAAGAAAGCTAACTGGACCCAGGAGATGAAAACCACTGTAGGCTGGTTGCCAGCATCCCCTTCCAGGGCAAGATGCTCTAGCAAGTGGTCGCTGATGAGCTCCAGCTGCTCTTGGGTGAATGATTTTCTAGATCCATTTCAATCTGGCTTCAGGCCTGGTCTTGGAAGCAAGACCTTGATTACCCTTTGGGATTACCTGTGCTGCGAGGCAGACCGAGGGAGTGTAATCCTGTTCATAAAAAGGTAAAGGTGTCCCCATCCAGTCGTGTCCGACTTTAGGGTGCGGTGCTCATCCCCGTTTCTAAGCTGAAGAGCCAGCACTGTCCGAAGACGCTTCCGTGGTCATGTGACCGGCATGACCTCATCTGGTTAGGCCTCATCTGGAGTACTGTGTCCAGTTCTGGGCACCACACTTTAAGAAGGATGCAGACAAGCTGGAGAGGGTTCAAAGGAGGGCAACAAAGATGATCAGGGGACTGGAAACAAAGCCCTATGAAGAGAGACTGAAAGAACTGGGCATGTTTAGCCTTGAGAAGAGAAGACTGAGGGGAGATATGATAGCACTCTTCAAGCACTTGAAAGGTTGTCACAGAGAAGAAGGCCAGGATCTCTTCTTGATCATCCCAGAGTGCAGGACACGGAATAATGGGCTCAAGTTACAGGAAGCCAGATTCCGACTGAACAACAGGAAAAACTTCCTGAGTGTCAGAGCAATACGGCAATGGAACCAATTACCTGGGGCGGTGGTGGGCTCTCCCACACTGGAGGCCTTCAAGACGAGGCTGGACAGCCATTTGTCAGGGATGCTCTGACTTGGATTCCTGCATTGAGCAGGGGGTTGGACTCGATGGCCTTGTAGGCCCCTTCCAACCCTACTATTCTATGATGACTGAACACCGAGGTGCACGGAGCGCTGTTACCTTTCCCGCCGAGGCAGCACCTATTTATCTACTTGCAATTTCTTGCTTTCGAACTGCTAGGTTGGCAGAAGCTGGGACTGAAGACGGGAGCTCACTCCGTCACACGGCACTCGGGTCTCGAACTGCTGTCCTGCCAACCTTCCGGTCTGCAGTTCAGCGTCTTAACCACTAAGCCACCGTGGCCCAATCCTGTTCATAGAATCATAGAATAGTAGGGTTGGAAGGGGCCTACAAGGCCATCGAGTCCAACCCCCTGCTCAATGCAGGAATCCAAGTCAGAGCATCCCTGACACATGGCTGTCCAGCCTCGTCTTGAACACCTCCAGTGTGGGAGAGCCCACTGCCTCCCCAGGGAATTGGTTCCATTGTCGTATTGCTCTAACAGGAAGTTTCTCCTGATGTTCAGCCGGAATCTGGCTTCCTTGAGCCCGTTCTTCCGTGTCCTGCACTCTGGGATGATCGAGAAGAGATCCTGGCCTTCCTGTCTGTGACAACCTTTCAAGTACTTGAAGAGTGCTATCATACATCCTTCCAGTAGTTAGAAGAGGGATAGAAAGGGAACGAAAAATACTCCGGGTGAATGACTGGCTACGAAGGTGGTGCCGACGAGAGAGATTTGGATTCTGGGACCACGGGCTATACTTCCTGGAAGATGGGCTGTTGGCTAGGGATGGGTTGCACCTCACGAAGGCTGGGAAGAATGTGTTTGGCCACAGCATGAAGAACCATCAGGAGGGCTTTAAACTGAATCCTACGGGGAAGGGAGATGTAATGTTGGGGGTAACAATGGACGTAGGCGCATGCACTGCAATGGAGAGAACAGCGCTGATAGCGCCCAATAATAGTCTTCAGACACATGTAGGAAGAAAGCCAGACTATGAAGCACATGGTCTTCGATGTCTATATACTAATGCCCAGAGTATGGGAAACAAACAGAACGAACTTGAACTCTTAATACAGGAGGGAAATTATGACTTGATAGGTATAACTGAGACTTGGTGGGATGACTCTCATGACTGGAATACAGCAGTTGAAGGATATAACTTGTTCAAAAAGAACAGGAGGAACAGAAAGGGAGGCGGGGTTGCACTGTATGTGAAAAATACATATCTCTGCACAGAAATACAGGAGGAGGAGCTTGGTAGCCCCATCGAGAGCATCTGGGTTGAAATAAATGGAGCAAAGAATAAAAGGAACCTGGTGGTCGGAGTCTACTACCGGCCACCCAATCAAGGAGAAGACAAGGATGAAACTTTTGAAAAGCAAATAGCCAATGTTTTAAGGAAGCATGATGTAGTAGTAATGGGGGACTTCAATTTCCCCGATATTTGTTGGGAGACAAATTCTGCAAAACATGGCCCCTCCAGGAAATTCCTGACTTGTGTGGCGGATAACTTCCTCCTGCAGAAAGTAGAGGAAGGAACTAGAGGATTGGCTATCCTTGACTTGATCCTAACCAACAGAGATGACTTAGTGGATAAAGTAGCAGTTACAGGAACTCTGGGGGAAAGCGACCATGTTGTACTTGAGTTCTTGGTTCTAAGGGAAGCAAAAGCCGAGTGTACTCAAACGCGTACCCTGGATTTTAGGAAAGCTGATTTTAATAAACTCAGAACAATGATCAGTAAGGTCCCATGGCAAGCAATGCTAGCGAAAAAAAGGAGTCCAAGATGGGTGGGAACTTTTAAAAAAGGAAATTCTCAAGGCACAATCACAAACAATTCCAACAAGAAGAAAAGGTGGAAGACAACAGAAGAAGCCAATGTGGCTTCACAAAAAGCTTAGGGATGACCTGAAAACAAAAAAGGACACATATAGGAAGTGGAAAGAAGGCCAAGTAACAAAGGAAGAGTACAGGCAGGTAGCACAGAATTGCAGGGATGGCGTCAGGAAGGCTAAAGCGGAGAACGAGCTGAGGTTAGCGAGGGATGCTAAAAACAACAAAAAGGCTTTCTTCAGCTACGTGCATAGTAAAAGGCAGAGGAAAGAAATGGTTGTTCAGCTATTAAATAAGGATGGCAAAATGATAACAGAGGACAAAGAAAAGGCAGAGGTGCTCAATTCCTACTTTGGCTCAGTCTTCTCCCAAAAGAGGGTCTATGACCCCCCTGGCAAAGGCGAAGTACAGGCTGAAGGGGCAGGATTGCAGCTTGAGATCGACAGGCATATGGTCAAGGAACACCTCATTACTTTGAATGAGTTCAAATCTCCAGGGCCAGATGAACTGCATCCTAGAGTCATAAAGGAACTGGCAGAAGAGCTCTCAGAACCGCTGTCTATTCTCTTTGAGAAATCATGGAGGACGGGGGAAGTGCCAGATGACTGGAGGAGGGCTAACGTTGTCCCTATCTTCAAAAAGGGTAAAAAGGAGGAACCTGGGAACTACAGACCAGTCAGTCTGACATCAATCCCTGGGAAAATTCTGGAGCAGATCATAAAGCAATCCATCTGGAAGCACCTTGACAACAATGCAGTGATTACTCGAAGCCAACATGGATTTGTCAAAAACAAGTCCTGCCAGACAAATCTGATCTCATTTTTTGATCAAGTCACCTCCCTTGTAGACCGTGGGAATGCTGTAGACATCATATACCTCGACTTCAGCAAAGCTTTCGACAAAGTGCCCCATGATATCCTGATGAGCAAACTAGCTCGAAGTGGGCTAGATGAAACAACGATCCAGTGGATCCACAGTTGGCTACAGAATCGGACTCAAAGAGTGCTTATCAATGGGACCTTCTCAAGCTGGGGAGAGGTAACGAGTGGGGTACCGCAGGGCTCAGTCCTGGGCCCAGTGCTCTTCAATATTTTTATTAATGACTTGGAGGAGGAGGTGCAGGGAATGCTGATCAAATTTGCAGATGACACAAAATTGGGAGGGATAGCTAATACTTTGGAAGACAGAAACAAAATTCAAAGTGATCTGGATAGACTGGAGTGCTGGGCAGAAAACAACAGAATGGCATTTAATAGGGACAAATGCCAAGTTCTGCACCTAGGAAAAAGAAACCAAATGCACAGTTACAAGATGGGGGATACGTGGCTCAACCACACTACGAGCGAGAAGGATCTTGGAATTGTCGTCGATCACAAGCTGAATATGAGCCAACAATGTGATTTGGCTGCAAAAAAGGCAAATGCTCTTTTGGGCTGCATTCATAGAAGCATCGCTTCCAAATCCCGGGAAGTACTAGTTCCCCTCTACTCAGCACTGGTTAGGCCTCATCTGGAGTACTGTGTCCAGTTCTGGGCACCACACTTTAAGAAGGATGCAGACAAGCTGGAGAGGGTTCAAAGGAGGGCAACAAAGATGATCAGGGGACTGGAAACAAAGCCCTATGAAGAGAGACTGAAAGAACTGGGCATGTTTAGCCTTGAGAAGAGAAGACTGAGGGGAGATATGATAGCGCTCTTCAAGTACTTGAAAGGTTGTCACAGAGAAGAAGGCCAGGATCTCTTCTTGATCATCCCAGAGTGCAAGACACGGAATAATGGGCTCAAGTTACAGGAAGCCAGATTCCGACTGAACATCAGGAAAAACTTCCTGAGTGTCAGAGCAATACGGCAATGGAACCAATTACCTGGGGAGGTGGTGGGCTCTCCCACACTGGAGGCCTTCAAGACGAGGCTGGACAGCCATTTGTCAGGGATGCTCTGACTTGGATTCCTGCATTGAGCAGGGGGTTGGACTCGATGGCCTTGTAGGCCCCTTCCAACCCTACTATTCTATGATTCTATGATTCTATATCTCCCCTCAGTCTTCTCCAGGCTAAACATGCCCAGTTCTTTCAGTCTCTCTTCATAGGGCTTTGTTTCCAGTCCCCTGATGATCCTTGTTGCCCTCCTCTGAGCTCTCTCCAATTTGTCTGCATCGTTCTGAAAGTGTGGTGCCCAGAACTGGACACAGTATTCCAGATGAAGCCTAACCAGTGCTGAGTAGAGGGGAACTAGTACTTCCTGGGATTTGGAAGCGATGCTTCTATGAATGCAGCCCAAAAGAGCATTTGCCTTTTTTGCAGCCACATCACATTGTTGGCTCAGATTCAGCTTGTGATCGACAACAATCCCAAGATCCTTCTCGCTTGTAGTGTGGTTGAGCCACGTATCCCCCATCTTGTAACTGTGCATTTGGTTTCTTTTTCTAGGTGCAGAACTTGGCATTTATCCCAATTAAATGTCATTCTGTTGTTTTCTGCCCAGCGCTCCAGTCTATCCAGATCACTTTGAATTTTGTTTCTGTCTTCCAGAGTATTAGCTATCCCACCCAATTTTGTGTCATCTGCAAATCTGATCAGCATTCCCTGCACCTCCTCCTCCAAGTCGTTAATAACAATGTGGAAGAGCCCTGGGCCCAGGACTGAGCCCTGCGGTACCCCACTCGTTACCCCTCCCCAGTTTGAGAAGGTCCCATTGAGAAGCACTCTTTGAGTCCGATCCTGTAGCCAACTGTGGATGCACCGGATCGTTGTTTCATCTAGCCCACTTTGAGCTAGTTTGCTCATCAGGAGATCATGGGGCACTTTGTCGAAAGCTTTGCCAAAGCTGAGGTATATGATGTCCACAGCATTCCCATGGTCCACAAGGGAGGTGACTTTATCATAAAATGAGATCAGATTCGTCTGACAGGATTTGTTCTTGGCAAATCCCTGTTGCTTCTCTTCGACCTCTGAGCTGCGTTTGGTATCATTGATCCTGGTGCCCTTCTGGATAGAGTTGAGATGTACATGCACTGTTTCTGCTCCTGCTTGGATGGCTGATTCCGGAAGGTGATTCTGGGGGAGTGCTGCTCTAGCCCAGGGCAGCTCCTCGGGGCTCTGTTTAAGGGTTGGGCAGAAAGTCAATCTCCAGATGTGTTGGACTTCGCCCCTAGCATTCCTAACCTTTGGCCATGCTGGCAGGAGCTTCTGCGAGCTGGTCCAAAACATCTGCCCACCCGTGCTGTCTCGTATCCCCTGTGCTCTTCCACATCTGCATGACACCTCTGGGGGAGGTTATCTGGGGATGTGGGTATGCGTAACCGATGTGAAGATGGCATGGGGAGGCTGTTGGTCTTGTGAACCGGGGCTCGGGTAGGGCTCATGGTGGGTGCTCGTAGGGCCGTGATTGTCATGGGGCGGGGGGAGCGGCCTCAGAGGATCCAAGCAGCCTTTGGTCAGTTGAGGATGACAAGCCAACTGTGGCCTCAGGGCGACTGAATCTTCTCCGTCACAAAGGCCGAATTCCACTTGGCCGGAGCTCTTGGGGGACCATCCCAGTGGGGGGCGGGGGCAAAGGCAAAAGGGGTGTGGCCATTTTTTAAAAACTCCGCATGTTTTAGCTTGCAGTTCTCACTGCCAGGAATTACGTCTTCTGAGAGGCATCTCACCCTTTTGAAATGGGTAGAAGTTTCTCACAACCTGGGAGATGGCCGAATGATTGGAGGCCAGGGGAAGGGGGCATCTGGGGAATCCTGCAGGGCTGGATTTGTCCCTGGCCTGAGGTTCTAAACCCCCCCCCCCGCCTTCTTGAATTAAATGAATTTTGACATTTTAAAAAAAGAATTTTGACCTATACATTTTCAGATATTTAAAAAAATCCAAATGTAACATAACATGGATTTCAACTATGGTCTCAGTTTATCAATATCCAGAAGTAAAGAAATGATGGTGACATCTATGATGACCAACTTTCGATAGTACTTATGATGGTCTTGTGGCAGTTATTCACACCCTGGTAACATCCTGCTTGGATTACCAGCATGTGTTATACATGGGGCTGCCTTTGAAAATGGTCCAGAACGTAGGACAAAACAGTGCTGCTAGACTGTTAATGTGACTGCCACTTGTAATCATAATATGCCAGTACTTTGCTATCTGCACTGATTGGTTGTCCATTGTCAGGCCGAATTCAAGGTGCTAATTTGAACTTTCAAAGCCCCAAGTGGCTTGAGGCCAGGTTACCTGAAGAAGCATCATCTCCCATGTTTACCTACTTGGGCCATAATGTCATCATGCAAAGCCCTCCTCTGGGTGCCCCTGCCAAAGGAGACAGGCAGGTAGCTACGAGAGAGAGGGCCTTTCAGTGGTGGCACCCTGCCTGTGGGATGCCCAGAGTGGGTTGTCTGATGCCTACATAATGCTATGTTTTGGGGAGCACTGGGTGAAGTCCTTCCCCCCCCCCCCAGACATTTTATGAACTGTTTTAGTGCTTTTAGATCTTTGCACTGATTTATTTTTCTGCTGGTTTTACTTTGGTTTGGTTATGTGCTGCACAGTTTTCACCCTTTGTTGCTGGTTTTATTATAGTGTTGTTATGTGCTGCATTATTATCATGGCTTTGTTATCATTGGTTTATTGGTGTACCATTACTACACAATGGTGAATTCACTGGGTTACAGTTGGGATGGAATGGACGGTGTTTTGCAACCACCCAATGCCTTGTGCCTTTACCAGAAGAACTGATGACCACATGCAGATGCAAAACACGACACAAAAGAATATGCAAATGCAAGAGGTTCTCAGTGATTTGGTGAGGTGGGTTAGCCTATGAGATGGGGACTGGCTTGCACGTGCACTCACAAGCTTCAAAGCAGAGCAGGGATTTGAACCCGTGTTTTCCTGCTCCTAGACCAGCATTATCTACTAGAGCATACAAGTGGTAACAGTCAATAGTAATGCTTCTTCTACCCATCTTGACTAAAACACCCTAATTTTGCCACCAAAATTAGCTTCCTACATGCATTTGTTCATGACTTATTGCATGTCAGCCTCTTTTGCCTGTCAGCCTCTTGGAAAATGGCAGCTACAGAATTCCTGCACCAGAATGGGCAGGTCTACCCAAGTTAAATGTGTTCCTACATAGGCCTGAAAAACATCCAGACTTCAAGATTATCTGCACATCTATTTTTACCTAGGGATCTGTGGCAGGCCCTGGACTAAATGGTAAAATCAATATTCTGGGGATATTTTATGCCCCACATTGGGGACTTTTCCAGAAAGAAAATGGAAAGTGGTAAGAGGGTGAAATTTGGTGACATTATGCAGGTGACAGAAGACAACAATAACACGGGAGAACAGTGTAGGAACCTAGCAAGGTAGTGGGCACTCCCACACTGGAGGCATTCAAGATGAGGCTGGACAGCCATCTGTCAGGGATGTTCTGACTTGGATTCCTGCATTGAGCAGGGGGTTGGATTCGATGGTCTTGTAGGCCCCTTCCAACCCTGCTATTCTATGATTCTATGTTGTAGGTCTAGAATCATAGAATAGTAGGGTTGGAAGGGGCCTACAAGGCCATCGAGTCCAACCCCCTGCTCAATGCAGGAATCCAAGTCAGAGCATCCCTGACACATGGCTGTCCAGCCTCGTCTTGAAGGCCTCCAGTGTGGGAGAGCCCACCACCTCCCTGGGGAATTGGTTCCATTGTCGTATTGCTCTAACAGTCAGGAAGTTTTTCCTGATGTTCAGCCGGAATCTGGCTTCCTGTCACTTGAGCCCATTATTCCGTGTCCTGCACTCTGGGATGATCAAGAAGAGATCCTGGCATTCTTCTCTGTGACAACCTTTCAAGTACTTGAAGAGTGCTATCCTATCTCCCCTCAGTCTTCTCTTCTCAAGGCTAAACATGCCCAGTTCTTTCTGTCTCTCTTCATAGGGCTTTGTTTCCAGTCCCCTGATCATCTTCGTTGCCCTCCTCTGAACCCTCTCCAGTTTATCTGCATCCTTCTGAAAGTGTGGTTCTCAGAACTGGACACAGTACTCCAGGTGAGGCCTAACCAGTGCTGAGTAGAGGGGAACTAGTACTTCCCGGGATTTGGAAGCGATGCTTCTATGAATGCAGCCCAAAATAGCATTGGCCTTTTTTGCAGCCACATCACATTGTTGGCTCAGATTCAGCTTGTGATCGACAACAATTCCAAGATTGTTCTTGCTTGTAGTGTGGTTGAGCCACGTATCCCCCATCGTGTACTGTGCATTTGGTTTCTTTTTCCTCAGTGCAGAACTTGGCATTTATCCCTGTTAAATGTCATTCTGTTGTTTTCTGCCCAGCGCTCCAGTCTATGCAGATCACTTTGAATTTTGTTTCTGTCTTCCAAAGTATTAGCTATCCCACCCAATTTTGTGTCATCTGCAACTTTGATCAGCATTCCCTGCACCTCCTCCTCCAAGTCATTCATACAAATGTGGAAAAGCCCTGGGCCCAGGACACATTCCTGCCGTACCCCACTCGTTACCTCTCCCCAGTTGGAGAAGGTCCCACTGATAAGCACTCTTTGAGTCCGATTCTGTAGCCAACTGTGGATCCACATGATCGTTGTTTCATCTAGCCCACTTCGAGCTAGTTTGCTCATCAGGAGATCATGGGGCACTTTGTCGAAAGCTTTGCTGAAGTCGAGGTATATGATGTCTACAGCATTCCCACGGTCCACAAGGGAGGTGACTTGATCAAAAAATGAGATCAGATTTGTCTGGCAGGACTTGTTTTTGACAAATCCATGTTGGCTTCGAGTAATCATGGCATTGTTGTCAAGGTGCTTCCAGATGGATTGCTTTATCATCTGCTCCAGAATTTTCCCAGGGACTGATGTCAGACTGACTGGTCTGTAGTTCCCAGGTTCCTCCTTTTTACCCTTTTTGAAGAGAGGGACAACATTAGCCCTCCTCCAGTCATCTGGCACTTCCCCCGTCCTCCATGATTGCTCAAAGAGAATAGACAGCGGTTCTGAGAGTTCTTCTGCCAGTTCCTTTATTACTCTAGGATGCAGTTCATCTGGCCCTGGAGATTTGAACTCATTCAAAGTAATGAGGTGTTCCTTGACCATATGCCTGTTGATCTCAAGCTGCAATCCTGCCCCTTCAGCCTGTACTTCGCCTTTGCCATGGGTGTCATAGACCCTCTTTTGGGAGAAGACTGAGCCAAAGTAGGAATTGAGCACCTCTGCCTTTTCTTTGTCATCTGTTATCGTTTTGCCATCCTTATTTAATAGCTGAACAACCATTTCTTTCCTCTGCCTTTTACTATGCACGTAGCTGAAGAAAGCCTTTTTGTTGCTTTTAGCATCCATCACTACCCTCAGCTCGTTCTCAGCTTTAGCCTTCCTGACGCCATCCCTGCAATTCTGTGCTACCTGCCTGTACTCTTCCTTTGTTACTTGACCTTCTTTCCACTTCTTATATGTGTCCTTTTTTGTTTTCAGGTCATCCCTAAGCTTTTTGTGAAGCCACATTGGCTTCTTCTGTTGTCTTCCACCTTTTCTTCTTGTTGGAATTGCTTGTGATTGTGCCTTGAGAATTTCCTTTTTTAAAAGCTCCCACCCATCTTGGACTCCTTTTCCAGCTAGCATCGCTTGCCATAGGACCTTATAGATCATTGTTCTGAGTTTATGAAAATCAGCTTTCCTAAAATCCAGGGTACGCGTTTGACTACACTCGGCTTTTGCTTCCCTTAGCAAAAACTCAAGAACTCAAGTACAACATGGTCACTTTCCCCCAGAGTTCCTGTAATTGCTACGTTATCCACTAAGTCATCTCTGTTGCTTAGGATCAAGTCAAGGATAGCCGATCCTCTAATTCCTTCCTCTACTTTCTGTAGGAGGAAGTTATCCACCACACAAGTCAGGAATTTCCTGGAGGGGCCATGTTTTGCAGAATTTGTCTCCCAACAAAAGTCCCCCATTACTACTACATCATGCTTCCTTAAAACATTGGCTATTTGCTTTTCAAAAGTTTCATCCTTGTCTTCTCCTTGATTGGGTGGCCGGTAGTAGACTCCGACCACCAGGTTCCTTTTATTCTTTGCTCCATTTATTTCAACCCAGATGCTCTCGATGGGGCTACCAAGCTCCTCCTCCTGTATTTCTGTGCAGAGATATGTATTTTTCACATACAGTGCAACCCCACCTCCCTTTCTGTTCCTCCTGTTCTTTTGGAACAAGTTATATCCTTCAATTGCTGTATTCCAGTCATGAGATTCATCCCACCAAGTCTCAGTTATACCTATCAGGTCATAATTTCCCTCCTGTATTAAGAGTTCAAGTTCGTTCTGTTACCCATACTCTGGGCATTAGTATATAGACATCGAAGACCATGTGCTTCATAGTCTGGCTTTCTTCCTACATGTGTCTGAAGACTATTATTGGGCGCTATCAGAGCTGTTCTCTCCATTGCAGTGCATGCGCCTATGTCCATTGTTACCCCCAACATTACATCTCCCTTCCCCATGGGATTCAGTTTAAAGCCCTCCTGATGAAGTTCTTCATGCTGTGGCCAAACACATTCTTCCCATCCTTTGTGAGGTGCAACCCGTCCCTAGCCAACTGCCCATCTTCCAGGAAGTATAGGCCGTGGTCCCAGAATCCAAATCTCTCTCGTCGGCACCACCTTCGTAGCCAGTCATTCACCCGGAGTATTTTTCGTTCCCTTTCTATCCCTCTTCTAACTACTGGAAGGATGGATGAGAAAACTATCTGGGCCCCATAGTTCTTGAGTTTCCTTCCCAAAGCTTCAAAGTCTGACGTGATCTCTTCGTAGCTCCGCTTGGCGGTATCATTTGTTCCCACATGGATGAGAAGAAAGGGATACCTGTCGGTGGGCTTTATGAGTGCAGGCAACCTTTCAGTCACGTCTCTAATCCGTCCTCCAGGGAGACAACATACCTGGCGAGTCCATGGGTCTTCGCGACATACTTGGGTCTCGATCCCACGCAGCAAGGAGTCTCCCACTACTACCACTCTTCTCTTCTTCTTCTTGTAGGCCTGGGTTTCATCGCCTCTGTTTGACTGACCTTTAGCCTTTTGCTCACTCTCATGTAGGTTCCCCTGTGATTCTTCCTCTGCAGGCTGTCCTCCAGTCACATCCGCAAGTACCTGGAATCGGTTCCACAGCTCCACTGCTTCCACTGGTGCAGAGTGGCGTCTAGCTCTTCTTCTCCTGTCACCCTTTTCCAAGGAGTATCCTCTACTCCATTTTTCTTCACCTCAGCATTTCCCACTGCCTCATCTTGCTGTTGCTCTTCAAGCTTCTGGTCTTCCCTTTGCTGCTGTAGTTCCCCCATTCTGTCCAAGAACTCTTCGTGTTCTCTTATTCCCCGGAGGGTCGACAGTCGCCGCTCCAGTCCGCTTACTTTTTCCTCCAGCAGCGTGATCAACTTGCACTTGTTGCAGGTGTAGGCCGTGTTGTTCTCAGGCAAGAAAACAAACACTGCACACACCTTGCAGGTCACCACCACTGGAGAGTCTTGTCCTTCCACTGCCTCTTTTCCCTTTTGTGTCTAGCTTTGTGATTGTTCTAGACTAGCCTGTGCCTGCTCCTCTGCTCAGTAGAGGTTAAAAGCAGAGTCCCACTGGTGTGGAAGTGTGTGTTACAAGACAAATAAATGGAAAAAAGTTGGTTAAAATAAAAAATAAAAATAATTTAAAAAAATGTTAGGGGCTTCCCCCTTGACCTCCCCTGCCGAACTCCCCTGGCCAACTCCTGTTTGCTCCCCCTGTTCGCTTGCTCTCTGGGAGCTTGCCTGCTTCTGTAGTCCCTGGACCAGCTGGAGCAGCTTGCTCTGCTCTGCTCTGCTCAGCTGGGAGGCGGGAAACAGACTTCGCCAGTTAAGCTTGCCAGTTAAGTCCTTTTTCAGGTTCCAAACTGTTGTGTTGCCCACTCCCAGTGTTTTTGCTATCTCTCTGATGGGTTTGTTTCCTCAGCTTAATGATGGCCTCCTTTACTCGCATGGACACCTCTTTGGACCTTATGTTGGGGGTTCCAGTGAACAGCTACCAAATGCAAATGTAACACTCAGAACCTTCCTGAATGGTTAGTGCCCCACTTTTGCCAAACCCCTTGAATTACAGCTGAAAGTCCTGACTTTGCTCCCATCTGGGTGTGTTTCCTTTCAACTTCAGTGTGGTGGTGTACAGAGGCCAACTGCCAAAACAGTTATCCTTGTTCCGATATTTCTGGCCCTGACTGTACAAACTTCAAGATCTCTGCACATCTATTTTCTTACGGGCATCTATGGCAGGTCCTGGACAAAGTGGGGTGTCTGTATGTCCCCAAACCCAGGCAATGTACCTGGGATATTAAAAAGTCCCATCAATTTTCCAAAAGGAACTGGTCTAGGGAAGCAGGCTTAAGTACTCTGGGTGTCAGTAGTTAAGCACCAACCTGGGGTTTTCTTTGGGAAACATTTACCTCACCAGAGACAGAGATCTGCATTGTTATGGGGTATTAAAATACCCCACAACACCGAGGAATATTTGTTTTTAGTAATAATAAACTTTTACCTTGACAGTTTATGATACTTTTCTAATATCCAGCTGAGTTCCTGGAGCCCAGAGCCAGATATTTGGGGGCAAGGGAAAGGGAGGAGCTCCTTTCTGTTGCTGTATACAAGAGGAGAGCACAATCACCCCCACTGCAGTGTGGGGCGGGGAACAGAGAACGCACCCTCTCCTAGATGCCCACACTGGAGCTCAGCAGCAACAGCAGCAGCGTCTGGCCCTCAAAATGCCACCAAGCAACAGCAATGATGGTAAAAAGTATCCTAGCAAACCAGAGTTAAGCGCATGAAAACTTTGTGGTGTGGTGGTGGAAGAGCTCATCCTTTCAGGGAAAGAGGGTAGGTCTGCTAAAGCAGGAAAGGAAGAAGCCGGCTTGCCCTCCTGTCACTTCTGCTTCAGAGAGAGAGGCCTGGCCTTCCCAGAGCTGTTTCTGTTAACAGTGCAAGAAGCCATTGCCTAAGCAGAACCAACAGCAGCCCCCTCTGAGCTTAGGCCAGGAGTGGGGAGGGGGAGCAGGCCAAGCAGCTGCTCCCTTGTGCATGAAGCATAGCACACTTCTCTCTCGCTGGGTGGGGTGGATCTTGAGCTTCTGCTGGGAGTGGCTGACATTTCCCAATGGAGCAGGGGAGGATCTTGCAAGCCTGGGGTGAGACAAGCAGGTGCAGAGTCCCAAGAGGAGGGCTGGTGGGCGGCATGCCTGGGAGGAAGGAGCCCCCCCCCCCCGAACCAGTAGCCTGCACACATGAGCACCAGAGCGGGTGCGTGACGAGGAGGCCCCAGGACTCTCGGCTCCCCAGAGCTGGCTTTCGCTGAGCTGCCAAGCAGGAAGCTAAATATAGCCAGCTCCAGAGCCTTTCCTGGGAGCAGGAGTCACAATGCACAAGCAGGAGCATGTTCAGAATAGCATGACGTCACCTGCTCACATCAGAGTGGGCCTTCCAGAAGAACAGCCAGACTGCGTGTGGTGGGGGGAGGTGTCCTCTGCTTCAGTAGGAAACAGCCCCTGTGGGGGGGAGAGAAGGTGCAGCCACACGGGGCTGGGGGGTGGGTGTTGCGCACTGGAAGTCTTCAACTCCTTTCTTCGTCCCTGAGCTCCCTGGCTTCAGTGCTTTGTGTGAACAGAGAAAGGATCTGCTTGATCTGCGAGTGCTGAGGCAGCACAGCCAGTTATTCCCCACCCCACCTCCATCCGGAGGCTCCAGCACTACCTATCCCAGCACACCCAGGAAGGGGACCTGTTCCGCAGGCTTGGTTGGTACAAAGGCTGGTACAAAGTCTTGGTCCAAAGGCTTGGTTGGTACAAAGGCTGCACATAACACTTTGCAGGTAAAGGAAGAATCATGGAATAGTAGGGTTCGAAGGACCCTGTAAGGCCATCGAGTCCAACCCCCTGCTCAATGCAGGAATCCAAGTCAGAGCATCCCTGACAGATGGCTGTCCAGCCTCATCCTGAACGCCTCCAGTGTGGGAGAGCCCACCACCTCCCCAGGTCATTGGTTCCATTGTCGTATTGCTCGGAGGAGGGCAATGAAGATGATCAGGGGACTGGAAACAAAGCCCTATGAGGAGAGACTGAAAGAACTGGGCATGTTTATCCTGGAGAACAGAAGACTGAGGGGAGATAGGATAGCGCTCTTCAAGTCCTTGAAAGGTTGTCACAGAGAGGAAGGCCAGGATCTCTTCTCGGTCATCCCAGAGTGCAGGACACGGAATAATGGGCTCAAGTTCCAGGAAGCCAGATTCTGGCTGAACATCAGGAAAAACGTCCTGACTGTTTGAGCAATACAACAATGGAACCAACTACCTAGGGAGGTTGTGGGCTCTCCCACACTGGAGGCATTCAAGATGAGGCTGGACAGCCATCTGTTAGAGAATCATAGAATCATAGAATAGTAGGGTTGGAAGGGGCCTACAAGGCCATCGAGTCCAACCCCCTACTCAATGGAGGAAATCAGGTCAGAGCATCCCTGACAGATGGCTCTCCAGCCTCGTCTTGAACGCCTCCAGTGTGGGAGAACTCTGAGAGTCCTTTTGCCAGTTCCTTTATTCCTCTAGGATGCAGTTCATCTGGCCCTGGAGATCTGAACTCATTCCAAGTAATGAGGTGTTCCTTGACCATATGCCTGTCGATCTCAAGCTGCAATCCTGCCCCTTCAGCCTGCACTTCGCCTTTGCCAGGCGGGTCATAGACCCTCTTTTGGGAGAAGACTGAGCCAAAGTAGGAATTGAGCACCTCTGCCTTTTCTTTGTCATCTGTCATCATTTTGCCATCCTTATTTAATACCTGAACCACCATTTCTGAACAGCTGAACAGAGAGGGGCCCCCATGCGCGCGTCCACAGGCCTGCTTCAAGGGGAGGAAGCGCAGCGCATCAGGCAGGCCCCCCCACACACACCTGCAGGCTGAAGGGCCACCGAGTCACCTCCTTGCCTGCAGTGCCATCAGCTGCTGCTGCTGGAGTGTTTGAGCTGAGCAGGAGGATTTTCCCACCTGGGCTGTTCAGAGACAGCTAGGAGGGCATGTCAGGTCATTAGAGCGCTGCTCCCCCCAAGATCTCTTTTATTTTGCCCCCTTCATCGCTCTGCTGCAAAGCAAGGCTCAGGAAGCCACGGTGCTCTCGCCCTCTGCAGCCATCAGGCTGAGCGAGGCCCCGTGCTCCGGCCAGTGTCCAGCCCACTGCAATCTGCAGACTGGAGCACCCCAACGGACTGGCCCATTGAGCGCAGGTTTGTAGCACTCTTGGCTCCATCTCACAGGCTCTCCTTGTGCAAATGGACCCTTCCTCTGAAGCACTGTGGTGAGCCATTCCAGAAGCTCCAAAAGCTGGGGACAGCAGCTCCTGCACCAAGGGCGGTGGCTGGAATTGTAGATCACAAGCTGAATATGAGCCAACAATGTGATGTGGCTGCAAAAAAGGCAAATGCTCTTTTGGACTGCATTCATAGAAGCACAGCTATTAAATCCCTGGAAGTACTAGTTCCCCTCAGCACTGGTTAGGCCTCATCTGGAGTACTGTGTCCAGTTCTGGGCACCACATTTTAAGAAGGATGCAGACAAGCTGGAGAGGGTTCAGAGGAGGGCAACGGAGATGATCAGGGGACTGGAAACAAAGCCCTATGAAGAGAGACTGAAAGAACTGGGCATGTTTAGCCTTGAGAAGAGAAGGCTGAGGGGAGATATGATAGCGCTCTTCAAGTCCTTTAAAGGTTGTCACAGAGAGGAAGGCCAGGATCTCTTCTCCATCATCCCAGAGTGCAGGACACGGAATAATGGGCTCAAGTGACAGGAAGCCAGATTCTGGCTGAACATCAGGAAAGACTTCCTGACTGTTAGAGCACTACGACAATGGAACCCATTCCGTAGGGAGGCGGTGGGCTCTCCCACACTGGAGGCATTCAAGACGAGGCTGGACAGCCACCTGTCAGGGATGCTCTGACTTGGATTCCTGCATTGAGCAGGGGGTTGGACTCAATGGTCTTGTAGGCCCCTTCCAACCCTACTATTGTATGATTCTATGATTCCCGAGGGGGAGAGCCATGCCCATCAAAGTCACGGGGAGCCACCCCAGCATTTGCCTCTGCCTAGCAAGCTTCTCTCTCCTCAGACCCCTTCATTTCTGGAACCTTCTTTGAACCTTTGTGCACGAGGCATTTGTCGTGCTCTTGTGATTCCTCACTCACCATTATAGCTGGGGGGGGGGGGTCTAATAAGGAAAGTCTGGAATTTCTGTGAAAGGTGGCATGGAACCCTGGTGTATTTGTGCAATTCTGCTCTCCCACAGTGCCACCTAGCGAGGCAGAGAAAGAAATTTCCCGGGAAAAGGCTGAGAAAAAAACATGTAAAGGAGCCGGTCTTAGCCCCACAAAGTATCGCTCAGTAAAGTGGTGGGTGAAAAGCTCACGCAGAAAACCCCCTTGTGTCAAGTCCCCCCCGCGCAAGAAGCCCTGCAGCAGTTCAGTTGGGGAGCCGCCTGCCCTGAACGTGAGAGAAGGAACCGGGGGGCTCTCAGACTGTGCCCAGGCTGGTCAGGCCACCCCCCGGCCCCAGTCGGGGGAGGCCTTGGCTGGGGCCAGCGCAGAGAAAGGGAGCGCGGGCGGTGCCCCGTTCGCGCAGAGCGAGGACGGCCCGCCGCCCCGCCCCGCCCCGCCCCGCCGCGCCGCGCCGCGCCGCGGAGCGCCCCGCGGGAGGCCGGCTGCGCAGAGGCTGGCCGCGCCCGCGTTCCGGCAGCCCCGTGCGCGCGGCAGGGCGAGCGGCTGCAGGGAGGGCGCGGAACAAACCAGCGGCAGCTTGAGCCGCGTCTCCGCCCCAGCGCCAGGCCTGAGTCCCGCCCCCCCGTGGGGCCTGACCGCCCGCGGGCCCCTCCGTAGCCGCGTTGCGCCTGCCTCGCTTTGCTTCTGAGAGCAGCCGGCTTTGCGCTGTGGTGCGGTCAGTACCTGGCCCCGGGGGAGCGGCGCGGGCGTGCAGAGCGGGCCCGGCCTGCGTCGCGGGCTGCGCGAGGTGACTGTGCGGAAGCCGGAGAGGCAGCCGCGGGTGGTGCTTGGCCAGACCGCCGCGCCGGCGAGGCACGCCGGGGCCGATGCAACAGAAGGGGAGCCATCACGGAGAGTGGTCTCAGTCTCTCTCTCTCTCTCTCTCTCTCACACGCACACGCACAACTCTCCTCTGCGTTAATGCGACGTGTTCCTCCGCTGTGCCTCAGCAGCAGGCCGGCACTCGCCAGGCCTTTTGTGCCGACCGGGGCTTAGCTTTCTCGGGCTGTTTTTGGCCGGCTCTTCCTGCTAGGATGGATCGATGATGGCTTAAGCTGCTTGGGATAAGCTCTGCCTCTGTTTGCCTTGGAAGCTTCCTTTCATTTTAGCATCAGTGAGGGGAGTGGGGCAGGGACTGGAGCTTGCAGATTGCTTCCTCGCCGGCAAGCTGCAGAGGGTGGCTGTGCTTCTGCTGAGAGGCGCAGGGAGAGCAGCTGGCCCGTGAGGATTTACTCTGCTAGAGCAAAGGCCATCAACGCGCACCGGGAAGACCTCTAGGTCCCGGCCGTGATTAGGGCTTTTCTCCTCATTCTTTCCCTCCCAAGGGGAATGTCCCCTGCTCTCCAGGAGCTGCGTAATGCCGGCGTGCACTGCACCGCCTCGCCTCTTCCACACCAGCACTGCACCGCGCACGGTGAGCCGCAAGCCTTGGAGCCAGAGGGAGACATCCATGTGTGCCTCAAAGAGAGTCATAGGGACACAGGAAGCCACCGTCTGCCAAGCCAGGCTGTTGGTCCAGTGTAGCTCTGTACTGCCTGCGCTCCCTGGCTGCGTCTCTCCGGGATCTCCAGGAAGGGTCTTTCCCAGCCCTACCTGGAGATGTTGCCAGGGATTGAACCCGGGGCCTCCTGCACACAAAGCAGGGGTTCCACCAGAGAGTTGCAGCCCTTCCCCCGAAGACAAGATGTCCAGCAGTCAAATCACCCCTGGGAGTGGGTGGAGCCATCATTTGCGGCAGCCCTCCCGGGCGGGGGCGGGCGGTCTCCCTCCGTTGCCAAAGCGCTGCTTTCCCCCTCCATTGTGTCTGATGGACAAGGGGTCCTCTGCCCGACCGCGGCTGCTTCTCCTGCCTTCAGCAGATAGGAGGGACAAGAGTCCTCTTTCTCCCCAGCGCGCTTTGAAATGTTTGCAGACTCTGCAGAGGCAGAGGCACCTTCTGTTCTGTGGATTAGTAGAACTCCAAGCAGACCTCGGTCAGAGGCTCATCCTTGTAGATTCTCCACCACCCTTTGAGTGCCTTTCGGGGGGTCAGCGCCACGCTCAGGGCCCAGAACAGTGCTGAGCCAGAGAGAACTGGAGAGTCAGGTGTTTATAAGATGGACCCGCCCAGTGCCCCTATGGTGGGCCCTCCTCGCTGCACGGGGGGGAGTGCCTTGGCCACACCGACGCAGCCACCCACCCATCCCATCATGGCATGGAATCCAATCATGATTGGCCCCGTGGGTGGAGGGACAAGGTAGAGTTCTGCCTCACAGCCCTCCAGGTTCATCTGCAAAGGCTATGCTAAACCCTGCTAGGTTAGAACAGCCCCCCTGCCCTATTTCAGAGGTTTCTGGCTCTCCTCTGCCATGGGGTGGCTGCTGTATTCTGTGCAGGGAAATTAATTCATCTGTGTTCCGCATTGTGTTGGTTCCCTGCCTGTACTGGATAAATCCAGGTTGAAATCAAATTTTAGAGGACAGGAACCAGCAGGGTTCATTCTCCGTTTCCTGACCCATTAATTTTTTAAACCAGCTTTTGAAGGGGAGGGGAGTTGGAAGCGGTAACTCATTATCAGCATCACCAGGAGAGTTTTGAGCAAGGCTAGATGGGATGGAAAGCTAGAGGCCTCCGTCACGCTGCTGAAAGGGTCGATTCCTCGTTCCATTTTGAAGGTGTAGAAGCCAATGCCCCCAGGGCCTGCCAGTGTGTCAGTTAATCTTGTGAACACATGACACGTGCGTGCCCTGGATCAACCCAGCTGGGGGGCATCATTGGACCCACGGGACTGGGGCTTCTGGCACTGCAGCCACATCTTGCCTCCAACGTGCGGACTTATAAGCGGAGGACAGGAAGGCCTGGCATGCTCTGGTCCATGGGGTCACGAAGAGTCGGACACGACTGAACGACAACAAGAGAAGCCTTCCCCAAACTGGTGTGCTCCAGGTGCTTCGTTATACAACTCCCAGCATTCCTAACCATTGGCCTGACCATGCTGGATGGGGCTGATGGGAGTTGAAGTCCAAAGCATCTGGAGGGCACCAACTTGGGAAGACTGCTGCAGACAGACTGTAAAAGCCTAGTCCATGGTGAAAAATGCATGGGCCATTTCAGGAGGTGGGTCCCTGGGCAGGGCTGGTTTTGCTTTTACTTTTTTGTACAGGATCTAGAGATTGAAGCCTTTCTGTATATAACAAGTAATAAATCATGACTGACAAGAGCTTCAGGCCTCAAGGAGAAGGCAGGTTTGTGGGAGGGAAGCCACATGCAGTTATGTAAAAATCCTAGATCTGGGAAAGGTCCAGCCCCCTCCCGCAAGGCTAGGCAGGAAGGAATACCTCACCAAGAACACGTGTCCTCCTTGCCTGGGCCCAGGGTGCATGCTCCCAAGACAGGTCCCGCTTCCCCAAGTCTACAGGGCTGAGTGGCAGAGTGCACGCACGAGGCAGGCAGAAGGCCTAGATCCACTCCCTGTTGGGCTGTCCAGTTACGAGGCTCTCCAGCATCAGTCAATTTGGGTGGGGCCGCGGCTCCATGGCGGAGCCCCCGCTTGGCCTGCAGAAGGCCCCACGTTTGATCCCAGCAGCATCTCCAGGTACGGCTGGAAAAACTCCTGCCTGAAACCCTGCAGAGCCCTTGCTGCTGCCAGTCCGTGTCAGTAATACTGGGCTAGATGGTGGGGGGGGGGAGGGTCTGTCTCAGGACAAGGCGGCTTCCTCTGTTCCTCTTTTCCAATCGGGGCAAAGACCTCTGGGAGCAGCTGGCACTGGGTGAGAACTCAGCCCATGGGGCCTCCACCATGTATGGACCAAGTCAGTAGACAGAATGTTGGGCTTGGTGCTGAAGCAGAACCTCTCTGGATTGCCTCTGGGTGGAAAAAACGGGGATGCCCAACAGTATGTTTTGTCTCCTGGTCTCTGGAGAAAGAGCCACTTCAGGATTCATGAGTGCAACAGGTCGGGCTAACCCAGAGCAAATGGGACAGTGTAGAAGGATGGCAAATCCCAAAGATGTGGTGTGCAGCAACCATCCCATGCTAGAATGCACAGTTCTGGAGACTTGGAAGAAAAAAGGTAACAAGAGTGAGGATTTGGTGTGCAGGGGGTGGAGAACCATTGAAGGAGCAGACCACTTGCAATGACCACTTGCAATGACAGCTGGGAGGCTGTTTCCTGCCTCCCAGCTGAGCAGAGCAAAGCAGAGCAGAGGAAGCTGCTCCAGCTGGTCTAGGGACTACAGAAGCAAGCAAGCTCCCAGAGAGCAAGCGATCAGAGTGAGCCAACAGGGGGAGCAAACAGGAGTTGGCCAGGGGAGCTGCAGTGGCAGAAGAGACAAAGGAGACAAAGGCAAAGAGTGAGTAAAGGACCAGGCACAGGCTACTCTAGAACAACCAGGAAGCTAGACACAAAAGGGGAAAAGAGACTATGGAAGGGCAAGACTCTCCAGTGGTGGTGACCTGCAAGGTGTGTGCAATGTTTGTTTTCTTGCCTGAGAACAACACGGCCTACACCTGCAACAAGTGCAAGTTGATCACGCTGCTGGAAGAAAAAGTAAGAGGACTGGAGCGGCAAGTGTCGACCCTACAGGGAATAAGAGAACACGAAGAGTTCCTGGACAGAACGGTGGAACTACAGCAACAAAGCAAAGAACAGAACCTAGAAGTGCAACAGCAAGCTGAGGCAGAAGAAGAAAATGCTGAGGTGAAGAAAAATGCAGTAGAGGATACTCCTTGGAAAAGGGTGACAGGAGCAGAAGAACTAGAAGCCACTCTGCACCAGTGGAGGCAGTGGAACTAGGGAACCGATTCCAGGTACTGGAGGATGAGAATGGAGGACAGCCTGCAGAGGAAGAATTGCAGGGGAACCTGCATGAGAGTGAGCAAGAGGCTGAAGGTCAGCCAAGCAGAGGCGATGAAACCAAGGCCTACAACAACAAGAAGAGAAGAGTGGTAGCAGTGGGAAACTCCTTGCTGCGTGGGATCGAGACCCAAGTATGTTGCAAAGACCTGTGGACTCACCAGGTATGTTGTCACCTGGGAGGAAGGATTAGAGACATGACTGAAGGGTTGCCTGCACTCATCAAGCCCACTGACAGGTATCCCTTTCTTCTCGTCCATGTGGGAACAAATGATACTGCCAAGTGGAGCTACGAAAAAATCATGTCAGACTTTGAAGCTTTGGGAAGGAAACTCAAGAACTTTGGGGCCCAGATAGTTTTCTCATCCATCCTTCCAGCCATCTGGACAGCCATCTGTCAGGAATACTCTGACTTGGATTCCTGCATTGAGCAGGGGGTTGGACTCATAGAATAGTAGGGTTGGAAGGGGTCTACAAGGCCATCGAGTCCAACCCCCTGCTCAATGCAGGAATCCAAGTCAGAGCATCCCTGACAGATAGCTGCCCAGCCTCGTCTTGAACGCCTCTAGTATGGGAGAGCCCACCACCTCCCTAGGTAATTGGGCCTTGATGGCCTTGTAGGCCCCTTCCAACCCTACTATTCTATGATTCTATGATTCTAGTCAGAAGAGGGATAGAAAGGGAAAGAAAAATACTCCGGGTGAATGACTGGCTATGAAGGTGGTGCCGACATGAGAGATTTGGATTCCGGGACCAAGTGCTATACTTCCTGGAAGATGGGCTGTTGGCAAGGGACGGGTTGCACCTCACAAAGGATGGGAAGAATGTGTTTGGCCACAGCATGAAGAACTTTATCAGGAGGGCTTTCAACTGAATCCTACAGGGAAGGGAGACTTAAAGTTGGGAGTAACAGTGGATGAAGGCTCATGCATCACAACAGAGAGAACAGCTCTAATAGCGCCCAATCATGACTGGAATACAGCAATTGAAAGATATAACTTGTTCAAAAAGAATAGGAGGAACAGAAAGGGAGGTGGGGTTGCACTGTATGTGAAAAATACTTATCTCTGCACAGAAATACAGGAGGAGGAGCTTGGTAGCCCCATCGAGAGCATCTGGGTTAAAATAAATGGAGCAAAGAATACAAGGAACCTGGAGTCTACTACCCGCCACCCAATCAAGGAGAAGGCGAGAATGAAACTTCTGAAAAGCAAATAGCCAATGTTTCAAGGAAGCGTGATGTAGCAGTAACGGGGGACTTCAATTTCCCTGATATGTGTTGGGAGACAAATTCTGCAAAGCATGGCCCCTCCAGGAAATTCCTGGCTTGTGTGGTGGATAACTTCCTGCCACAGAAAGTAGAGGAAGGAACTAGAGGATCAGCTATCCTTGACTTGATCCTAACCAACAGAGATGACTTAGTGGATAAAGTAGCAGTTACCGGAACTCTGGGGGAAAGCGACCATGTTATACCTGAGCTCATGGTTCTAAAGGAAGCAAAAGCTGAGTGTAGTCAAACGCGTACCCTGGATTTTAGGAAAGCTGATTTTAATAAACTCAGAACAATGATAAGTAAGGTCCCATGGTAAGTGACTCTAACAATAAAAGGAGTGGGAGTTTTATAAAAGGAAATTCTCAAGGCACAATTACAAACAATTCCAACAAGAAGAAAAGGTGGAAGACAACAAAAGAAGCCAATAGGGCTTCACAAAAAGCTTACACAAAAAGCTGACTGAACCTACCAAATTTCAGACAGGTCCAGTGGCTTTTGCACTAGCCATGCGTAAATTTTCCTTTTCTCAAAGTCTAAAACAAAAAGTAAAAACTGTCAAGTCACCCAGGGGATTAGAGATCCTAATCAGGAGGTGCTTATGGTGACCATTAGGAGGTCACTATCCCTAATCTTTGGTGTAGGGTTTTTTTGAGGTGCAAAAAACCTCTCTCCCCCCTACTTTTCTGCTCTTACATGCCCACTGTTGGGAGCTTGCCTACAATGAAATTTTGAAGAGGGAGAAGGAAGGGAAGAAAGAGCTCCATGAGAAATACTGGTATTTCACACAGCATCTGATTTTACTGCCCCAAACTGGAACCTTTGGATTCTGCAGAAGTTTATTAGCTTCAGTACAGCAAAGGATCCAATCAGCCTCCACAAACGTCTTTCTCCCCCTCCACTTTAATTTCTATGAAATAGCTGTAGGACTCAAATTATCCCAAAGGGAGGGTTAGGACTATGTGGCGTCATGATTGAGAAATGGCTGAGGCTTTTAAATAGGTTCTACAGTTTTAAAAAAGCTAGAAAAAGCCCTCAGCCACCTCACCTCATAAAGTTCATTTAAGTACGTGCAATCCTTATAAACCCTCGACAGCCTCCTAAATTCCTCTGAAGTACTACCTCTCTGAAAGGAGCCACTTGGCTCTCTTTTCTCTAGCCCCCACCCCTGCGCACATTTCCAGTCACCATTCTTCTTCCCTCCGCTATCCTCTTCCTTCCTTCCTTCCTTCCTTCCTTCTTTCTTTCTTTCTTTCTTTCTTTCTTTCTTTCTTTCTTTCTTCCACCAAGAGCATATCTTGAGGAATTCTTAAAGAGAATTCTCTTTGGAGGGCAAGAGAAGTTCTGAACTGTATTTGACTTTATACAAGCAGACAAGAGGGCTGGTTTTTCTCCTTCTCACTCAAGCCTTTGAGAAAAGTGGGTTCACGTGGTTGCAGAGAAACAAGTCTGGGGCTGTTTTGTTTGTCACTTGCCATCATCCTGCAATAGGAAGGGCTGTCGCTCAGTGGCGGAGCACATGCTTGGCATGCAGACGGTCCCAGGTTCAATCCCCAGCATCTCCAGGTAGGGCTAGGAAAGAATCTGGCCTGAAACCCTGGAGAGCTGCTGCTGCCAGTCAGTGTCGACAGTACTGGGCTAGATGGACCCAGGGTCTGACTCAGTACAAGGCAGCTTCCTATGTTCCTCTGAACAGAAAGCTTTAATAAAAATAGGAGTTTTGGGTTTGTGTTTTAAGTGGAGGGGAGATAAATACTGCTCATTTGTACAAGCTTATGTATGCCTACTGAGAAGCCCCATTATGTTTAATGAGGCTTACCCTCAGGAGAGTGTGCATAGGATTCCCGCACAAGCTACTTTTGCAGGGAGGTTTGCACCCTGATGTTCTGCATGTTTACTCAGAAATAAGTCCTGAGTTCTGAGCATGGTACTGCAGGCTTAATACAATGCCTACCCAATTCCGTCTAATGAATTGACTACCCTTTCACCTCGGTCCTACGCATGATTTGTCATTTGTGGGTTTGGTATGTATTGTACATACATTATGTATGCATGTATGTAATCTATACACACACGGAAGCACATGCATATGTGCTATACATGCACAGACCACACACACACATATACGATGTGTGCTTAGACACGTGTGTGTGTGTGTGTATGCGTAAATTTGTGTTATGGGCCTGTGCCCTGGATCTTTGAAGACCCTGGCAATGCCCCTGCCCTAGAGCAATAAAGGAGCTGGCAGAAGAACTCTCAGATCCACCATCTATTCTCTTGGAGCAATCATGGAGGACAGGGGAAGTGCCAGATGACTGGAGGAGGGCGAATGTTGTCCCTATCTTCAAAAAGGGCAAAAAGGAGGAACCTGGGAACTACAGACCAGTCAGTCTGACATCAATCCCTGGGAAAAGTCTGGAGCAGATCATAAAGCAATCCATCTGGAAGCACCTTGAAAACTATGTCGTGATTACTCAATAGGGATAAATGCCAAGTTCTGCACCTAGGAAAAAGAAACCAAATGCACAGTACAAGATGGGGGATACGTGGCTCAACAATGCTACAAACGAGAAGGTTCTTTGAATTGTAGATCAAAAGCTGAATCTGAGCCAACAATGTGATGTGGCTGCAAAAAAGGCAAATGCTTTTTTGGGCTGCATTCATAGAAGCATCGCTTCCAAATCCTGGGAAGTACTAATTCCACTTTACTCAGCACTGGTTAGGCTTCATCTGGAGTTCTGTGACCAGTTCTGGGCACCACACTTTCAGAAGGATGCAGACAAGCTGGAGAGGGTCCAGAGGAGGGCAACAAAGATGAACAGGGGACTGGAAACAAAGCCCTGTGAAGAGAGACTGAAAGAACTGGGCATGTTTAGCCTTGAGAAGAGAAGACTGAGGGGAGATAGGATAGCGCTCTTCAAGTCCTTGAAAGGCTGCAACAGAGGGGAAGGCCAGGATCTCTTTTTGATCATCCCAGAGTGCAGGACACGGAATCATGGGCTCAAGTTCCAGGAAGCCAGATTCCAGCTGAACATCAGGAGAAACTTCCTGACTGTTAGAGCAATACAACAATGGAACCAATTACCTAGGGAGGTGGTGGGCTCTCCCACACTGGAGGCGTTCAAGACGAGGCTGGACAGCCATCTGTCTGCGATGCGCTGACCTGGATTCCTGCATTGAGCAGGGCGTTGGACTCCATGGCTTAGTAGGCTTCCAACCCTACTATTCTATGATTCTATGACACTGGGGACAGAATTATACTTGAGTGCCCTCCCCTGATGGCAAGGAAGTGTGAAAAGCCAAGGTCTGGGAAAAGCCTGTGTGTCTGTCCATCCTCATTTGCCTGGCCCCATGGGTCCTTGCAGGTCCGCTCCACCCTTTCCCTCTCCCACTTTCTGGTATCACAGAGCAGTTGTTCACTCCAGGCTGTGATACAAGAACTTGGCCCCATCCTGTGCAAGACACTGGAGCAATCAGCCCTGATTCACAGTTGGGCCCTGGCTGCTCAGACCATGGGTGCTGCCCTGATTTTATCTGCCTTTCTACTAATGAGTCCAGTTATTAGATTTTTAGTGATTGTTTGTAATATCATCATTTATTAGCTGCCAAGTCGGGTGTTTCAGAAGCCTCGTTCATTATTAGATTACATCACAGGAAGCTGGGCAAGAGGCTGCGATAACAGTGTGTGTGAAATCCAGCAGAGCCAGAAGATGTGGGAAGTCCAGAGATAAATGTGTTCGTCTCAGCAATGGGCAGTTCTCGTTTCTAGGCACTCTCAAGATCTGAGGCTTGATTGGTCGACGACGGGACGCTTCGAAGATGTCCTCTTGTGCGAAGCACTGTGTGAAAACGTCTGTTCACACGCAGCTCATGGCAGGTCAGACAAACCCATAAACTGATGGAAACTTGATGTCATTAGCTGTTCCCACATAGAACTGCTGTGTGAGAGGCAGAGTCTATGTTCCCATGACCCGGACAGCTGTTGAGCTGCACTGGACAATTGGCTGGGCTGGGGGTGCTTTTGGATGAGGCTTTCATCACGCCATTGCCCAGCCTCATTCACAAAGTTTGCAGGGGTCCAGAAATGGTCGACTTCCTCCTATGTTTTCCCACCACTTCTGTCTTTTTTCTTAGAAAATCTGTTAAAAGAAGGAGATGGAATAGCTGCCCAAGGCCTTCTGAGTGGTAGCACCAGGAGCCCCCCCCCCCATCATGAAACAGCAGCCAACGACTCACTTGTCCCTCACACTTCACGCCTGGGTTTTGCATTCACATATGTAGAGGGAAAAGTAGGGACAGCATAAAGAGTAGGGCTGTGGTGCCCTGCCAGATATATTGAGCTACTGCTGTCTGCCCTACCCACCTCTGTGAACTGCCTTGAAAGTTCAAAGCACCTTGAAAACAATGCAGTGATGACTCGAAGCCAACATGGATTTGTCAAGAACAGGTCCGGCCAGATGAATCTGATCTCATTTTTGGATCACGTAACCTCCCTTGTGGACCGTGGGAATGCTGTGGACATCATATACCTCGACTTCAGCAAAGCTTTCGACAAAGTGCCCCATGATCTCCTGATGAGCAAACTAGCCCAAAGTGGGCTAGATGAAACAACGATCCGGTGGATTCACAGTTGGCTACACAGTCGGACTGAAAGAGTGCTTATCAATGGGATCTTCTCCAACTGGGGAGAGGTAACGAGTGTGGTACCGCAGGGCTCAGTCCTGGGCCCAGGGCTCTTCAACATTTGTATGAATGACTTGGAGGAGGAGGTGCAGGGAATGCTGCTCAAATTTGCAGATGACACAAAATTGGGCGGGATAGCTAATACTTTGGAAGACAGAAACAAAATTCAAAGTGATCTTGATAGATGGAGTGCTGAGCAGAAAACAACAGAATGACTTTTAATAGGGATAAATGCCAAGTTCTGCACCTAGGAAAAAGAGACCAAATGCACAGTTACAGGATGGGGAATACTTGGCTCAACAACACTACAAGCGAGAACAATCTTGGAATTGTGGCAGATCACAAGCTGAATCTGAGCCAACAATGTGATGTGGCTGCAAAAAAGGCCAATGGTACTTGGGGCTGCATTAATAGAAGCATAGCTTCCAAATCCCGGGAAGTACTAGTTCCCCTCTACTCAGCACTGGTTAGGCCTCATCTGGAGTGGTGAGTCCAGTTCTGGGCACCACACTTTCAGAAGGATGCAGACAAGCTGGAGAGGGTTCAGAGGAGGGCAACAAAGATGATCAGGGGACTGGAAACAAAGCCCTGTGAAGAGAGACTGAAAGAACTGGGCATGTTTAGCCTTGAGAAGAGAAGACTGAGGGGATATAGGATAGTGCTCTTCAAGTCCTTGAAAGGTTGTCACAGAGAGGAAGGCCAGGATTTCTTCTCGATCATCCCAGAGTGCAGGACATGGAATAATGGGCTCAAGTTCCAGGAAGCCAGATTCTGGCTGAACATCAGGAAAAGCTTCCTGACTGTTAGAGCACTACGACAATGGAACCCATTCCCTAGGGAGGCGGTGGGCTCTCCCACACTGGAGGCCTTCAAGATGAGGCTGGACAGCCCTCTGTCGGGGATGCTCTGACTTGGATTCCTGCATTGAGCAGGGGGTTGGACTCAATGGCCTTGTAGGCCCCTTCCAACCCTGTTGTTGTTCAGTCATTCAATTGTGTCCAACTCTTCGTGACCCCATGGACCATAGCACGCCAGGCCTTCCTGTCCTGCACTCTCTCCCGGAGCATGCTCAAGTCCATATTCATTGCATCGGTGATGCTATCTAGCCATCTCATCCTCTGCCATCCCCTTCTCCTTATTGGACACCTTCCGACCTGAGGGGCTCATCTTCCGGCGTCATCTCTTTTAGCCTTGTGATATGTTCCATGGGGTTTTCTTGGCAGGAATACTGGAGTGGGTTGCCATTTCCTTCTCCAGTGGACCACATTTTGTCAGAACTCTCTGCCATGACCTGTCCGTCTTGGGTGGCCCTGCGTGGCATAGCTTATGGCTTCACTGAGTTATGCAAGCCCCTTCGCCACAACAAGGCAGCGATCCAACCCTACTAGTCTATGATTCTATGCCCTGAAAGGCAGCAGAAACATTTTGTGCCTTGGGGTTGGAGAACAGAAGGGAAGCCCCTGGGGGCTTCTGCCATCGCCCAGGGACCCAGCGAGGGCCACTGGGAGGCATCACCCACTGCTCCCCAGGAATGACATCAGGCCAAGGGAGAGACTGGCCTGGCCCATCCGTCAACCATGCTTCCCCCTCCCTGCCAGAAAGAACTCCCAGCTTCAGCTGGCAGTTGCCCTGGTGGGAGTGCAGGGGGAAGGGGGAAGGACACTCTGGCCCCTCTGTTGGCCTGAAGAAGAGCAGCCTCATGAAATTAAGAACACCAAGAAGAGAAGAGAAGCCTGGCCCAACGTGCATTTAAATGCCCACTTATAGCTCACCACCTTGTTCTGGCCTTGAAAAACTGATCTCCCTCCTCTTCCTTTTCCCTCTACTGCTCTTGTCATTTTAGTTTGTAAGCCTGGTGACAGGGTCTGTCTGTCTTTTTATTGATGTGAGCCACTTTAGGAGACAATAATTGTCTGAAAAATGGGATAAAAAGTGGAGTAAATAAAATAAAATAGAAATTTTATTTCTGATAAATAAATCCATATTCTGATATAGCTCAACCGTGCTCCCTAGAGTGTTTGGTAAGTGAGCACCCTGCCGGGCAACCTGAATCAGCTTATTGCCTCTCTTTCTTTCCCAGTACGCACCCCAAAACTGAAGCTACTTTTTAAAATAATGAGCTAACTGGTTCAAGCTGGCTGAGCCTTTTGAGAGGTAAGTATAGAGTCATTAGGAAGGTGGGGCCAGCCACTAAGTAATTTTCTGATTGGCTGGCTAGACCAGAAATGGAAGCTATTAACATTATTGGACAAAACGGAAATCTATCTCTGCTTAGGGGGCAGCTTTTACTGAACTCAGATTCCCATAATAGTAAGATTTTGCTCACCCTTCCATATAGCTTGT
Source organism: Heloderma suspectum (assembly GCF_057233095.1). Classification (NCBI taxonomy): domain Eukaryota; kingdom Metazoa; phylum Chordata; class Lepidosauria; order Squamata; family Helodermatidae; genus Heloderma; species Heloderma suspectum. The sequence continues at coordinate 330,110,962 of NC_139460.1, read as the reverse complement.
AAGATATACAGCATTTCTATGTAAAGTATAATAATAATTTCTAAATTTGCATACATTACATATCAAATAGCACATGCAATGTTATGCGAAATGGTGTCCTCTGTTTTGGTGATGCATTTCCTCCTTTTGCTGGTGATTCATAAGACCCCACCCTATTGGGTGCAGGTCACATGAGATTAGGCACAAAAAGTGAGGACGTTCCAGAGTGGGTGGGGCTCCTAAGTGATGCTGTGGGTATTCTTTTTCTATGTCATCATCATCAGTTAATGGAGTGTGTCATGTGAGAAGATAGCATCTTTACATTGAGCAGGGGGTTGGACTTGATGGTCTTCAAGGCCCCTTCCAACCCTACTATTCTATCACTATTCTATGACTATGACTACATGTAAAGACTCTTCCCTAAAACGTGACTGAAATCTGGATGGGCCAGTGGAAAGGAGTTTCCAGGCCTGAGAAAATAAGTGAAGATGTAAAGGTGCCCATCCTAGGTCACTGATGGGCATCTTCTTTTGCCAGAGATCCCTGCCACTTCCAGGCTCTCGTCCTCAGGGATGTGTCCCCCCACCCCACCCCAGCTAGAATATGGAGGCCTGAAGGCACTGAGTGTGGAAAGAGTTACTCCTTGAAGGTGCATCACGTGGGGTAGATGTGTTGGCACAGCAGAAACACAGGGAAAGTGCTTTAAAAAGATGTCAGCATCACCCTGCAAGGAACCCTTTGGTTTGGCTGGGGGCCCTAAGCCAGTTGCCCAACCTTTTGGGACTGATGAGTGCAGCCTTGGCAAACAGCTCCTTCCCATCAAAGTGATGCTGAAGCATTTGCTTTGGCTCCTGAGAGGCTACGGGAGTGGGGAAGAACAGCAGGATCCATTATTCATGGGTGTCCATTGGAAGACATTCCCCACAGTGGTATGGAAGGGAGAAGAGGCGGTGATCAGCCCGTGCCCCACAGCAGACATAACAGGACTGCAGTGATTGCAACCCAGGGGCTCCACACAGAGGAATGACACAGAAAGGGAGGAAATGCTCCAGTGCTCCAGGAAAAGGACTCCCCAATGCCCTAATCTGTTGGTCTAACATAAAAAGAAAAAGCTTTTCATATACAGAGTATATATCAGCTTCCTGCTTGCTTTGATCTCCCTTGCCAGCGATCCTTCTACTTGCATTATACTGAAATGATATTTCATGGTACAAATAAACCTGATCTGCTGACATTTAAAAGGACCTACCAAGCAATGGAACCAATTACCTGGGGAGGTGGTGGGCTCTCCCACACTGGAGGCCTTCAAGATGAGGCTGGACAGCCACCTGTCGGGGATGCTCTGACTTGGATTCCTGCACTGAACAGGGGGTTGGACTCGATGGCCTTGTAGGCCCCTTCCAGCCCTACTATTCTATGATTCTATGAAGCAAGCTCACCCTGTGTTTACAAATCCTTTCTGCAGCCAGGAGTGCATTTTGGGAATTGTGGACTGTGTGAAAGGATGGATCAATCAATCCACAGAGGTTCAGAAAGGGGCAAGTGGAGGCAATGCTACACCTCGGCTGCGGGTGGGCGGGGGGAAGGCGCATGGAGCCCTTGCAGCACTGTGTCCTGGTCCCAGGGGTCCTGCCACCACCAGAGTCATCCTCGGAGGAGGAGCCAGAACCATCAGCGCCAGTTGGCCCCTCGGGAGACCCTGGCAGTTGAATCTGCCTTCTAGAGCGGTGGAGAGTTCGGCTTCCGAGGCAGAGGATGAGGCTGAGCCCCGCTCCCCCGATAATGCCGGCGCCTCAAGGCCCATGATAGGACGGTGGCCGGGCGAAGGAGCGCTCACTTACGGAAGAGGACACTCATGAGTCCAGCCCTCCTCATGAGGAGGACATCTGGCAAGCCTCTAACAGGAAGCAGCTGGGCACTGGGGGGGCTCTAGGAGCTTTAGCCATATCCGCTCTCACTGGTAACATGAGAGATGCTGCAAACAGCCGCTCTGCTCGCTCCAGTATCTGCTACTGCGTCTCCGGTGCGTGGCCTTGCGATGGATGCGCCATGCTGCTGGCCTTGGACTCTTTCTTGACCCTGCTTCTGGACTCAGTGATGCACATGACTGATTTGCTGTGTTCGACCACTTGCCTGCTACCTTCACCTGCTGTTGCCTGATCCTTGTTGCCTGCCTGCCTGCGTATGTCCTGACTTCTGCCTGCATTTTGACCACTCTTGCCTTAGCCTAAACCTCCTTGGACTGAGACCTGTGTGCTTGACCACTTGCTTGCCAGACTGACTGTTCTATTGCATGGCTCCCTGTATTTGCTTGCAAAGACCCAAGGCTCTGTCTAGAGCAGGACATGCTGCTGCTGCTGTGCACTCCTGTGACATGCGTACAGCGTAATCTAAAAGGACTGAGAGCTGATTGCTATGTTGCTTCAGAAAGGTAGGTCTGTGGTTGCAGACAGACGGAGAAGTCTTTCATGAATTGACGTGACAGGCACCTCAGTGACGGGCACCTCAGCCGATCAATGCCCTGGAAGCTGGAGTCAGGAATGCTGCTGTTCACATTTTTGTCATGGAACCAACTATAAGCAATAATGACACAATATCTGTGCACAGGCACAAAGGTATGCCAGCATGGCCTGGCAGACGTAGATCCGGTGGCCCTCTGGGAGCCTCAAGGCTAAAGCCACTGGGGTGATGGGCTGTGGAATGCAAACACTTCCAAGAATGGTTTTTTTTGTTCCCAGAAGGGTTTAACTCCAGCATCTGGAACTGTGTGTCAAGTTTGCTTTGTATTTACTTGATTTATCTCCATGACGAACACTGTAACAACTATTTCTAATCTTTGAATGTGAGCACAAATGTACACTCCAGTGGTCCCTGTGTTTGGACACAGAGGAAAGTGACACCCGGCCTTGTCATTCACCAGGGCAAAGGTTATCAAGGTTGGAGAGGGGACATAGAATCATAGAATAGTAGGGTTGGAAGGGGCCTACAAGGCCATCGAGTCCAACCCCCTGCTCAGTGCAGGAATCCAAGTCAGAGCATCCCTGACAAATGGCTGTCCAGCCTCGTCTAGAAGGCCTCCAGTGTGGGAGAGCCCACCACCTCCCCAGGTCATTGGTTCCATTATCGTATTGCTCTTACAGTCAGGAAGTTTTTCCTGATGTTCAGCCGGAATCTGGCTTCCTGTCACTTGAGCCCATTATTCCGTGTCCTGCACTCTGGGATGATCAAGAAGAGATCCTGACCTTCTTCTCTGTGACAACCTTTCAAGTACTTGAAGAGTGCTATCATATCTCCCCTCAGACTTCTATTCTCCAGGCTAAACATGCCCAGTTCTTTCCGTATCTCTTCATAGGGCTTTCTTTCCAGTCCTCTGATCATCTTTGCTGCCCTCCTCTGAACCCTCTCCAGTTTGTCTGCATCCTTCTTAAAGTGTGGTGCCCAGAACTGGACACAGTACTCCAGATGAGGCCTAACCAGTGCTGAGTAGAGGGGAACTAGTACTTCCCGGGATTTGGAAGCGATGCTTCTATGAATGCAGCCCAAAATAGCATTGGCCTTTTTTGCAGCCACATCACATTGTTGGCTCAGATTCAGCTTGTGATGGACAACAATTCCAAGATTGTTCTTGCTTGTAGTGTGGTTGAGCCACGTATCCCCCATCGTGTACTGTGCATTTGGTTTCTTTTTCCTCAGTGCAGAACTTGGCATTTATCCCTGTTAAATGTTATTCTGTTGTTTTCTGCCCAGCGCTCCAGTCTATGCAGATCACTTTGAATTTTGTTTCTGTCTTCCAAAGTATTAGCTATCCCGCCCAATTTTGTGTCATCTGCAAATTTGATCAGCATTCCCTGCACCTCCTCCTCCAAGTCATTAATACAAATGTGGAAGAGCCCTGGGCCCGGACACATTCCTGCCGTACCCCACTCGTTACCTCTCCCCAGCTTGAGAAGGTCCCATTGAGAAGCACTCTTTGAGTCCGATTCTGTAGCCAACTGTGGATCCACCGGATCGTTGTTTCATCTAGCCCACTTCGAGCTAGTTTGCTCATCAGGAGATCATGGGGCACTTTGTCGAAAGCTTTGCTGAAGTCGAGGTATATGATGTCTACAGCATTCCCACGGTCCACAAGGGAGGTGACTTGATCAAAAAATGAGATCAGATTCATCTGGCAGGACTTGTTCTTGACAAATCCATGTTGGCTTCGAGTCATCACAGCATTGTTGTCAAGGTGCTTCCAGATGGATTGCTTTATCATCTGCTCCAGAATTTTCCCAGGGATTGATGTCAGACTGACTGGTCTGTAGTTCCCAGGGTCCTCCTTTTTCCCCTATTTGAAGATGGGGACAACGTTAGCCCTCCTCCAGTCATCTGGCACTTCCCCTGTCCTCCACGATTTCTCAAAGAGAATAGACAGCGGTTCTGAGAGTTCTTCTGCCAGTTCCTTTATGACTCTAGGATGCAGTTCATCTGGCCCTGGAGATTTGAACGCATTCAGAGTAATGAGGTGTTCCTTGATCATATGCCTATCAATTTCAAGCTGCAATCCTGCCCCTTCAGCCTGCACTTTGCCTTTGCCAGGGGGGTCATAGACCCCCTTTTGGGAGAAGACTGAGCCAAAGTAGGAATTGAGCACCTCTGCCTTTTCTTTGTCATCTGTTATCGTTTTGCCATCCTTATTTAATAGCTGAACCACCATTTCTTTCCTCTGCTTTTTACTATGCACATAGCTGAAGAAAGCCTTTTTGTTGTTTTTCCCATCCCTCGCTAACCTCAGCTCGTTCTCAGCTTTAGCCTTCCTGACGCCATCCCTGCCATTCTGTGCTACCTGCCTGTACTCTTCCTTTGTTATCTGGCCTTCTTTCCACTTCCTATATGTGTCCTTTTTTGTTTTCAGGTCATCCCTAAGCTTTTTGTGAAGCCACATTGGGTTCTTCTGTTGTCTTCCACCTTTTCTTCTTGTTGGAATGGTTTGTGATTGTGCCTTGAGAATTTCCTTTTATAAAAGACCCCACCCATCTTGGACTCCTTTTCTCGTTAGTGTCGCTTGCCATGGGACCTTACTAATCATTGTTCTGAGTTTATGAAAATCAGCTTTCCTAAAATCCAGGGTACGCGTTTGACTACACTCGGCTTTTGCTTCCCTTAGAACCAAGAACTCACCAACAACGTGGTCACTTTCCCCCAGAGTTCCTGTAACTGCTACTTGATCCACTAAGTCATCTCTGTTGGTTAGGATCAAGTCAAGGATAGCTGATCTTCTAGTTCCTTTCTCTACTTTCTATAGGAGGAAGTTATCCACCACACAAGTCAGGAATTTCCTGGAGGGGCCATGTTTTGCAGAATTTGTCTCCCAACAAATATCGGGGAAATTGAAGTCCCCCATTACTACTACATCATGCTTCCTTAAAACATTGGCTATTTGCTTTTCAAAAGTTTCATCCTTGCCTTCTCCTTGATTGGGTGGCCGGTAGTAGACTCCGACCACCAGGTTCCTTTTATTCTTTGCTCCATTTATTTCATCCCAGACATGAGGCTATGGGGGATGGGTCTCCAAAATGCAGGTCAGCAGGAGTGGCCCAAGACCTTTCACTGCCTGAAGCAGAGCCCAGATGGTGCCTCCCAGCCTCCCCATGGACAACATTGTTTTGTTTTTGCTACATTTCTATGCCAATAGCCAAAGCATTCTGGGTGGTTCACAAAATGAAACTTAAATCCATAACAATATAAAAACATAATAAAACATACTGTAAAAGCCTAAACATTTAAAACAGAATAAAATCAGAGTCAAAACTAGAATAAAAACCATCAGCAGTGCAAGATTTAAAAAGCGCTAACTCATATTATTATTATTATTATTATTATTATTTAATTATTATTATTATTATTCCCCTTCATGGATCACTGCCTTGTTGTGGCGAAGGGGCTTGTGTAACTCAGTGAAGCCATAAGCTATGCCATGCAGGGCCACCCAAGACGGACAGGTCATGGCAGAGAGTTCTGACAAAATGTGGTCCACTGGAGAAGGAAATGGCAACCCACTCCAGTATTCTTGCCAAGAAAACCCCATGGAACGTATCACAAGGCTAAAAGATATGATGCCGGAAGATGAGCCCCTCAGGTCGGAAGGTGTCCAATATACTACTGGGGAAGAGCAGAGGGTATTTCCAAGTAGCGCCAGAAAGAGTGAAGCGGCTGGGCCAAACCCGAAAGGACACACAGCTGTGGATGTGTCTGGCGGTGAAAAGAAAATCCGATGTTGTAAAGAACAATATTGTTTAGGAACCTGGAATGTCAGATCAATGAATCAAGATAAGCTGGAGGTGGTCAAACATGAGATGGCAAGATTGAACATCGACATCTTGGGAATCAGCCAACTAAAATGGACAGGCATGGGCGAATTTAATTCAGGTGACCATCATATCTACTACTGTGGGCAAGAATCCCTTAGAAGAAATGGAGTAGCACTCATAGTCAAGAAAAGGGTGGGAAAAGCAGTACTGGGGTACAATCTCAAAAACGATAGAATGATCTCAGTATGAATCCAAGGCAAACCATTCAACATCACAGTAATTCAAGTCTATGCCCCAACCACTGATGCCGAAGAAGCTGAGGTTGATCGGTTCTATGAAGACCTACAACCCCTTCTAGAACTAACACCCAAAAAAGATGTCCTCTTCATCATAGGGGATTGGAATGCTAAAGCAGGAAGTCAAGAAATCACCGGGATAACAGGCAGGCATGGCCTTGGTGTACAAAATGAAGCAGGACAAAAGCTAATAGAGTTTTGCCAAGAGAACACGCTGATTATAGCAAACACTCTTTTCCAACAGCACAAGAGATGACTCTACACATGGACATCACCAGATGGTCAATATCGAAATCAGATTGATTATGTCCTTTGCAGCCAAAGATGGAGAAGCTCCATGTTGTTGTTGCTCAGTCGTTCAGTCGTGTCCGACTCTTCGTGACCCCATGGACCATAGCACGCCAGGCCTTCCTGTCCTGCGCTCTCTCCCGGAGCATGCTCAAGTTCATATTCATTGCATCGGTGATGCTATCTAGCCATCTCATCCTCTGCCGTCCCCTTCTCCCTTTGCCTTCAGTCTTTCCCAGCATCAGGGTCTTTTCCAGGGAGTTTTCTCTTCGCATTAGGTGGCCAAAATATTGGAGCTTCAGCTTCAGTATCTGTCCCTCCAATGAGCACTCAGGGTTGATTTCCTTTAGGATGGACTGATTTGACCTCCTTGCAGTCCAGGGGACTCGTAAGAGTCTTCTCCAGCACCACAGTTCGAAAGCATCAATTCTTCGGCGCTCAGCCTTCCTTATAGTCCAGCTCTCACAGCCATACATTACTACTGGGAAAACCATAGCTTTGATTAGACGGACCTTTGTCGGCAAGGTGATGTCTCTGCTTCTTACTATGCTGTCTAGGTTGGCCATAGCTTTCCTCCCAAGGAGCAAGCGTCTTTTAATTTCATGACTACAGTCACCATCTGCGGTGATCTTGGAGCCCAAGAAAGTAAAATCTGTCACTGCTTCCATTTCTTCCCCTTCTATATGCCAGGAAGTGATGGGGCCAGATGCCATGATCTTAGTTTTTTTAATGTTGAGTTTCAAACTGTATGGAGAAGCTCCATACAGTCAGTAAAAACAAGACCTGGAGCTGACTGTGGCTCAGATCATGAGCTGCTTCTTGTAAAATTTTGGCTTCAATTGAAGAATGTAGGGAAAACCACTAAACCGTTCAGGTACGACCTCAATCGTATCTCTTATGAATATACAGTGGAGGTGAGGAATAGATTTAAGGGATTAGACCTGATAGACAGAGTGCCTGAGGAACTATGGACAGAGGTCTGTAGCATTGTTCAGGAGGCAGCAACGAAATCCATCCCAAAGAAAAAGAAATGCAAGAAAGCCAAGTGGCTGTCTGATGAGGCTTTCCAAGTAGCTGAGGAAAGAAGGGAAGCGAAAAACAAGGGAGAAAGGGGAAGATATATCCAACTGAATGCATAGTTCCAGAGAATAGCAAGGAGAGACAAGAAGGCCTTCTTAAATGAACAATGCAAAGAAATTGAGGAAAACAACAGAATGGGAAAGACTAGAGATCTCTTCAAGAAAATTGGAGATCTCAAGGGAACGTTTTGTGCAAAGACGAGCATGATAAAGGACGAAGAAGGCAGGGACCTAACAGAAGCAGATGAGATTAAGAAGAGGTGGCAAGAATACACAGAAGAACTATACAGGAAAGATCTGAATGTCCCTGATAGCCATGATAGTGCGGTCACTGAACTTGAGCCGGACATCCTCGAGAGTGAAGTCAAGTGGGCCTTAGGAAGCATTAGTAACAACAAAGCTAGCGGAGATGACAGTATTCCAGCCGAGCTATTTAAAATCCTAAAAGATGATGCTGTTAAAGTGCTGCACTCAATATGCCAACACATTTGGAACACTCAACAGTGTCCACAAGACTGGAAAAGGTCAGTTTACATTCCAGTTCCAAAGAAGGGCAATGCCAAAGAGTGTTCAAACTACTGTACAGTTGCGCTCATTTCACATGCAAGCAAGGTGATGCTCAAAATCCTACAAGCTAGGCTTCAGCAGTATGCGAACCGAGAACTACCAGAATTACAAGATGGGTTTCGAAGAGGCAGAGGAACTAGAGATCAAATCGCCAACTTTCGCTGGATCATGGAGAAAGCAAGAGAATTCCAGAAAAATGTCTATTTCTGCTTCATTGACTACGCTAAAGCCTTTGATTGTGTGGATCACAACAAACTGTGGCAAATTCTGAAAGTGATGGGAGTACCAGACCACCTTACCTGTCTCCTGAGAAACCTGTACGAGGGTCAAGAAGCAACAGTAAGAACCAGACATGGAACAACCGATTGGTTCAAAATTGGGAAAGGAGTACGATAAGGCTGCATATTGTCACCCTGCTTATTTAACTGATATGCAGAGTACATTATGAGAAACGCCGGGTTGGATGAATCACAGGTCGGAATTAAGATTGCCGGGAGAATTATCAACACCCTCCGATATGCAGACGATACCACCCTAATGGCAGAAAGCGAAGAGGATCTCAAGAGCCTCTTGTTGAGGGTGAAAGTGGAGAGTGCAAAAGCTGGTTTGAAACTCAACATTAAAAAAACGAAGATCATGGCATCTGGCCCCATCACTTCTTGGCATATAGAAGGGGAAGAAATGGAAGCAGTGACAGATTTTATTTTCTTGGGCTCCAAGATCACTGCAGACGGTGACTGTAGCCATGAAATTAAAAGACACTTGCTCCTTGGGAGGAAAGCTATGGCAAACCTAGACAGCATAGTCAGAAGCAGAGACATCACCTTGCTAACAAAGGTCCATCTAATCAAAGCTATGGTTTTCCCAGTAGCAATGTATGGCTGTGAGAGCTGGACTATAAGGAAGGCTGAGCGCCGAAGAATTGATGCTTTCGAACTGTGGTGCTGGAGAAGACTCTTACGAGTCCCCTGGACTGCAAGGAGGTCAAATCAGTCCATCCTAAAGGAAATCAACCCTGAGTGCTCATTGGAAGGACAGAGACTGAAGCTGAAGCTCAAATATTTTGGCCACCTAATGCGAAGAGAAAATTCTCTGGAAAAGACCCTGATGTTGGGAAAGACTGAAGGCAAAAGGAGAAGGGGACAGCAGAGGATGAGATGGCTAGATAGCATCACCGATGCAATGAATATGAACTTGAGCATGCTCCGGGAGAGAGCGCAGGACAGGAAGGCCTGGCGTGCTGTGGTCCATGGGGTCACGAAGAGTTGGACACGACTGAACAACAACAACAACAACTCATTTTATTAAAAACAACGACAACACGGAACAACTACAAATCCTGGGAGGATAAAGAGGTCTTGACCTGGTGCCAAAAAGACCACAAAAAGATTTGCGCCAGGCAAACCTCTCTGGGAAGGGCCTTCTGCAACTGGGGTGCCACCTCCCAAAAAGGCACTCTGCTTAGTAGCCATTCACCTCATTTGATGGGGGGCACCAGAGGAGAGCCTCTGAGGACGGTACTTGGGTCCAAGCAGGTATATATGGGAGGAGATGATCCTTCAGGTAACCTTGCCCAAGGATGCTTAGGGCTTTGAAGGTTAAAACCAGCACTTTGAATTGGACTTGAAAACAGGCTGAAAGCCAGTGCAGAACACAAAGCACTGGCATAATGTTAACAATCTCACTGCCCTATTTGGACCAGCTGAAGTTGATCAGAACCTGATGCAGAGAGTAGGCAAGTGATGGGCATAAACCCGCCTGATCTTGCATCACGCCCTCAAGCTTTGGGGTTTTTAAATTTTTTTACAGTTCAAGGTACAGACTATGTAGAAACTTTTGTTTAAAGAACTGGGATGTCTTTCTGCTTGCATTCTTTAATTGCTTTTGGTTGTTTGAAGATATTAGCTATTAATAATGCCAGTTATTCAAAAAGCCATTTTCAAAGGCAGTCACATATACAACACATTGTAATAATAATAATTTGCACTGTATGTGAAAAATACATATCTCTGCACAGAAATACAGGAGGATGAGCTTGGTAGCCCCATCGAGAGCATCTGGATCAAAATAAATGGAGCAAAGAATAAAAGGAACCTGGTGGTCGGAGTCTACTACCGGCCACCCAGCCAAGGAGAAGACAAGGATGAAACTTTTGAAAAGCAAATAGCCAATGTTTCAAGGAAGCATGATGTAGTAGTCATGGGGGACTTCAATTTCCCCGATATCTGTTGGGAGACACATTCTGCAAAACATGGCCCCTCCAGGAAATTCCTGACTTGTGTGGTGGATAACTTCCTCCTACAGAAAGTAGAGGAAGGAACTAGAGGATCGGCTATCCTTGACTTGATTCTAACCAACAGAGATGACTTAGTGGATAAAGTAGCAGTTACCGGAACTCTGGGGGAAAGCGACCATGTTGCACTTGAGTTCTTGGTTCTAAGGGAAGCAAAAGCTGAGTGTAGTCAAACGTGTACCCTGGATTTTAGGAAAGCTGATTTTCATAAACTCAGAACAATGACCAGTAAGGTCCCATGGCAAGCGACGCTAACGAGAAAAGGAGTCCAGGATGGGTGGGGGCTTTGAAAAAAGGAAATTCTCAATACACAATTACAAACAATTCCAACAAGAAGAAAAGGTGGAAGACAACAGAAGAACCTAATGTGGCTTCACAAAAAGCTTAGGGATGACCTGAAAATAAAAAAGGACACATATAGGAAGTGGAAAGAAGGCCAGATAACAAAGGAAGAGTACAGGCAGATAGCACAGAATTGCAGGGATGGCGTCAGGAAGGCTAAAGCTGAGAATGAGGTGAGGTTAGCGAGGGATGCTAAAAACAACAAACAGGCTTTCTTCAGCTACGTGCATAGTAAAAGGCAGAGGAAAGAAATGGTTGTTCACCTATTAAATCAGGATGGCAAAACGATAACAGATGACAAAGAAAAGGCAGAGGTGCTCAATTCCTACTTTGGCTCAGTCTTCCCCCAAAAGAGGGTCTATGACCCCCCTGGCAAAGGCGAAGTACAGGCTGAAGGGGCAGGATTGCAGCTTGAGATCGATAGGCATATGGTCAAGGAACACCTAATGACTTTGAATGAGTTCAAATCTCCAGGGCCAGATGAACTGCATCCGAGAGTAATAAAGGAACTGGCAGAAGAATTCTCAGAACCACTGTCTATTCTCTTTGAGCAATCATGGAGGACGGGGGAAGTGCCAGATGACTGGAGGAGGGCTAACGTTGTCCCTCTCTTCAAAAAGGGTAAAAAGGAGGAACCTGGGAACTACAGACCAGTCAGTCTGACATCAATCCCTGGGAAAATTCTGGAGCAGATCATAAAGCAATCCATCTGGAAGCACCTTGACAACAATGCCGTGATTACTCGAAGCCAACATGGATTTGTCAAAAACAAGTCCTGCCAGACAAATCTGATCTCATTTTATGATAAAGTCACCTCCCTTGTAGACCGTGGGAATGCTGTAGACATCATATACCTCGACTTCAGCAAAGCTTTCGACAAAGTGCCCCATGATCTCCTGATGAGCAAACTAGCTCGAAGTGGGCTAGATGAAACAACGATCCGGTGGATCCACAGTTGGCTACAGAATCGGACTCAAAGAGTGCTTATCAATGGGACCTTCTCAAACTGGGGAGAGGTAATGAGTGGGGTACCGCAGGGCTCAGTCCTGGGCCCAGTGCTCTTCAACATTGTTATGAATGACTTGGAGGAGGAGGTGCAGGGAATGCTGATCAAATTTGCAGATGACACAAAATTGGGAGGGATAGCTAATAGTTTGGAAGACAGAAACAAAATTCAAAGTGATCTGGATAGACTGGAGCGCTGGGCAGAAAACAACAGAATGGCATTTAATAGGGACAAATGCCAAGTTCTGCACCTAGGAAAAAGAAACCAAATGCACAGTTACAAGATGGGGGATACGTGGCTCAACCACACTACAAGCGAGAACGATTGGAATTGTTGTCGATCACAAGCTGAATCTGAGCCAACAATGTGATGTGGCTGCAAAAAAGGCCAATGCTCTTTTGGGCTGCGTTAATAGAAGCATTGCTTCCAAATCCCGGGAAGTACTAGTTCCCCTCTACTCAGCGCTGGTTAGGTCTCATCTGGAGTACTGTGTCCAGTTCTGGGCACCACACTTTCAGAAGGATGCAGGCAAACTGGAGAGGGTTCAGAGGAGGGCAGCAAAGATGATCAGAGGACTGGAAACAAAGCCCTATGAAGAGAGACGGAAAGAGCTGGGCATGTTTAGCCTTGAGAAGGGAAGACTGAGGGGAGATAGGATAGCGCTTTTCAAGTACTTGAAAGGTTGTCCCAGAGAGGAAGGCCAGGATCTCTTCTTGATCATCCCAGAGTGCAGGACATGGAATAATGGGCTCAAGTTCCAGGAAGCCAGATTCCAGCTGAACATCCGGAAAAAATTCCTGACTGTCAGAGCAATACAACAATGGAACCAATGACTTGGGGAGGTGGTGGGCTCTCCCACACTGGAGGTATTCAAGACAAGGCTGGACAGCCATTTGTCAGGGATGCTCTGACTTGGATTCCTGCACTGAGCAGGGGGTTGGACTCGATGGCCTTGTAGGCCCCTTCCAACTCTACTATTCTATGATTCTATAATCCAAAACGAGAAGTTACCAAAGCATGGATAATCTGTCCAGGTAGGATTGTAGTTGGTGTATCAGTTTAAGCTGACAGAAAGTGCTCCATTTCACAGAGGCAATGTGTGCCTCCAGTGACAATGATGGATCCAAGGGCACCCACAAAATATGAACCTGATCCTTTGGGGACTGTGTAACGCCTTGCAGAACATAGAATCATAGAATAGCAGGGTTGGAAGGGGCCTACAAGGCCATTGAGTCCAACCCCCTGCTCAATGCATGTTGAATACCACTCATCCAGGCAGAAGAACCACCCACTAACAGCATCACTGCCTTGTCTGGAATGAGTCTCAGTTTATTGGCCCTCAACCAGTCCATTACCAGACCCAGGCACTGATTTAGAACAGCAACTGCCTTGCCTGGATGTGATGAAGAAGAAAGATAGGGCTGGGTGTCATATTGGTGACACCTCAGTCCGTATCTCCAGTAACTTCCCCCAGTGGTGTCATGTAGATGCTGAACAGTGTGGGGGATAGAACAGAGCCCTGTGGGACCCCCTAGCATATCTGCCAAGGCACAGAGCAATAATGTCCAGCATCACCTTCTGGAATCGGCCATTCAAGTAGGAGCAGAACCACTGCAGCACAGTGCAGCTCCTCAGGAGTATACCAAGGAGCTGCTCAGGCTGTGCTCAGAGGGAGAGGGTGCTTGGGCACGATCGTGTTGACTGCCCTGGGCATCTCTGCATTCCACAGAGTGTAACCAAGAAGTTTTATTTAGCAGGGCATGGGAATTCCCAAGGCCTGGACAGCTGCTGCCAGCCAGGACTGATGATAAAGGGCTTGATGGACGAAGAGTCTGACTGGGATGAGACAGCAGCTTATGGCCCTATTTGGGGGTGGGGGGTCACAGAGGGGCAAAATGGCTCTGTACTGTGGAGGGTTCCTTCTGCTCACAATATCCATCACTTTGCATTAGCCCGAGCTGTGTCTTGCTAGGGACTAGGGTCAGGTCTGCAGCAAGGGGTTTTCCTGTCCTCCTGCTGGTCTGGTCTTGTAGTGGGAAGGGTGATGTTAGCAGGCACTGCGGGCTCTTGAGATAGCTGGCAGCCATAGAGGCGTTGTTGTTGTTGTTCAGTCGTTCAGTCGTGTCCGACTCTTCGTGACCCCACGGACCAGAGCACGCCAGGCCTTCCTGTCCTGCGCTCTCTCCCGGAGCGTGCTCAAGTTCATATTCATTGCATCCGTGATGCTATCCAGCCATCTCATCCTCTGCCGTCCCCTTCTCCTTTTGCCTTCAGTCTTTCCCAGCATCAGGGTCTTTTCCAGGGAGTTTTCTCTTCGCATTAGGTGGCCAAAATATTGGAGCTTCAGCTTCAGTCTCTGTCCTTCCAATGAGCACTCAGGGTTGATTTCCTTTAGGATGGACTGATTTGACCTCCTTGCAGTCCAGGGGACTCGTAAGAGTCTTCTCCAGCACCACAGTTCGAAAGCATCAATTCTTCGGCGCTCAGCCTTCCTTATAGTCCAGCTCTCACAGCCATACATTGCTACTGGGAAAACCATAGCTTTGATTAGACGGACCTTTGTCGGCAAGGTGATGTCTCTGCTTCTTACTATGCTGTCTAGGTTGGCCATAGCTTTCCTCCCAAGGAGCAAGTGTCTTTTAATTTCATGGCTACAGTCACCGTCTGCGGTGATCTTGGAGCCCAAGAAAGTAAAATCTGTCACTGCTTCCATTTCTTCCCCTTCTATATGCCAGGAAGTGATGGGGCCAGATGCCATGATCTTCGTTTTTTTAATGTTGAGTTTCAAACCAGCTTTTGCACTCTCCTCTTTCACCCTCAACAAGAGGCTGTTTAGATCCTCTTCGCTTTCTGCCATTAGGGTGGTATCGTCTGCATATCGGAGGGTGTTGATAATTCTCCCAGCAATCTTAATTCCGACCTGTGATTCATCCAACCCAGCATTTCTCATGATGTACTCTGCATATCAGTTAAATAAGCAGGGTGACAATATGCAGCCTTGTCGTACTCCTTTCCCAATTTTGAACCAATCGGTTGTTCCATGTCTGGTTCTTACTGTTGCTTCTTGACCCTCGTACAGGTTTCTCAGGAGACAGGTAAGGTGGTCTGGTACTCCCATCACTTTCAGAATTTGCCACAGTTTGTTGTGATCCACACAATCAAAGGCTTTAGCGTAGTCAAGGAAGCAGAAATAGACGTTTTTCTGGAATTCTCCATGATGCAGCGAATGTTGGCGATTTGATCTCTAGTTCCTCTGCCTCTTCTAAACCCAGCTTGTACTTCCGGTAGTTCTCGGTTCGCATACTGCTGAAGCCTAGCTTGTAGGATTTTGAGCATCACCTTGCTGGCATGTGAAATGAACGCAATTGTGCGGTAGTTTGAACACTCTTTGGCGTTGCCCTTCTTTGGAATTGGAATGTAAACTGACCTTTTCCAGTCTTGTGGCCACTGTTGAGTGTTCCAAATGTGTTGGCATATTGAGTGCAGCACTTTAACAGCATCATCTTTTAGGATCTTAAATATCTCAGCTGAAAGACTGTCATCTCTGCTAGCTTTGTTGTTACTAATGCTTCCTAAGGCCCACTTGACTTCACTCTCGAGGACGTCCGGCTCAAGTTCAGTGACCGCAGTATCATGGCTATCAGGGGCATTCAGAACTTTCCTGTATAGTTCTTCTGTGTATTCTTGCCACCTCTTCTTAATCTCATCTGCTTCTGTTAGGTCCCTGCCTTCTTTGTCCTTTATCATGCCCGTCTTTGCACAAAACGTTCCCTTGAGATCTCCAATTTTCTTGAAGAGATCTCTAGTCTTTCCCATTCTGTTGTTTTCCTCAATTTCTTTGCATTGTTCATTTAAGAAGGCCTTCTTGTCTCTCCTTGCTATTCTCTGGAACTCTGCGTTCAGTTGGGTATATCTTCCCCTTTCTCCCTTGCTTTTCGCTTCCCTTCTTTCGTGAGCTACTTGTAAAGCCTCATCAGACAGCCACTTTGCTTTCTTGCATTTCTTTTTCTTTGGGATGGATTTCGTTGCTGCCTCCTGAACAATGTTACGGACCTCCGTCCATCGTTCCTCAGGCACTCTGTCTATCAGGTCTAATCCCTGAAATCTATTCCTCACCTCCACTGTATATTCATCAGGGATATGATTTAGGTCATACCTGAACGGTTTAGTGGTTTTCCCGACGTTCTTCAATTTAAGCCGAAATTTGGCAAGAAGCAGCTCATGATCTGAGCCACAGTCAGCTCCAGGTCTTGTTTTTACTGACTGTATGGAGCTTCTCCATCTTTGGCTGCAAAGGACATAATCAATCTGATTTCGATATTGACCATCTGGTGACGTCCATGTGTAGAGTCGCCTCTTGTGCTGTTGGAAAAGAGTGTTTGCTATGATCAGCATGTTCTCTTGGCAAAACTCTATTAGCTTTTGTCCTGCTTCATTTTGTACACCAAGGCCATGCCTGCCTGTTATCCCAGTGATTTCTTGATTTCCTACTTTAGCATTCCAATCCCCTATGATGAAGAGGACATCTTTTTTGGGTGTTAGTTCTAGAAGGTGTTGTAGGTCTTCATAGAACCGATCAACCTCAGCTTCTTCGGCCTCAGTGGTTGGGGCATAGACTTGAATTACTGTGATGTTGAATGGTTTGCCTTGGATTCGTACTGAGATCATTCTATCATTTTTAAGATTGTACCCCAGTACTGCTTTTCCCACCCTTTTGTTGACTATGAGTGCTACTCCATTTCTTCTAAGGGATTCTTGCCCACAATAGTAGATATGATGGTCACCTGAATTAAATTTGCCCATGCCTGTCCATTTTAGTTCGCTGATTCCCAAGATGTCGATGTTCAATCTTGCCATCTCATGTTTGACCACCTCCAGCTTACCCCGATTCATTGATCTGACATTCCAGGTTCCTAAACAATATTGTTCTTTACAGCATCGGATTTTCTTTTCACCACCAGGCACATCCACAGCTGAGTGTCCTTTGGGCTTTGGCCCAGCCGCTTCACTCTTTCTGGCGCTACTTGGAAATACCCTCTGCTCTTCCCCAGTAGCATATTGGACACCTTCCGACCTGAGGGGCTCATCTTCCGGCGTCATCTCTTTTAGCCTTGTGCTACGTTCCATGGGGTTTTCTTGGCAAGAATACTGGAGTGGGTTGCCATTTCCTTCTCCAGTGGACCACATTTTGTCAGAACTCTCTGCCATGACCTGTCCGTCTTGGGTGGCCCTGCACGGCATACCTTATGGCTTCACTGAGTTACGCAAGGCAGTGATCCATGAAGGGGTCTTAACTTTAACTTTAACTTTAGGGAAACCTTGGCTATGCACAGCAAGGCAGGGCGGGAGACATGACAGCAAAGCGATCTTGCCTGATAGCCCCGAGGGCACGTAAGTGAGGTCAGACCTGGCAAAACCAACCTAAGCAAAACCAAATAGTGGCTCCAAGGTGATCTTCCAAAACACGTTCAAATCAATGCTGAGGTGTTTCCAGATGAGGCTTTTATCATGCCATTGCACTGCCCTATTCATGGAACGTTATGGGGGCATCCAGACATGGCTGTCTTTCACTTGTAACTCTCCTGTGTTTCCCCACCACTTTCCCCACCCTTTTTCTTTCCACAAAAAATCCACTGAGGTGGAGACAAAACGTCTTTGAGTGGCAGCCCCCTGTCTGGAAGCATCCTTGATCATGGACCACTGCTCTCTGGGACCTCTCACGCATCCCTTTGCCTCCGGGGTTGCTCCCAGCTCCTCCCCAGGGAAGCGCCCACTGGGGCTGGAGGAGTGGAATTTGCCCCAGGCCTGTGAAGGGGCTCTTGCCACCCTCCCTCAGGAGAGAGGGGTCACTGGAGCCACACAAGGCACCTTCTAGCCAAGAGGCATTCCAGAGAGGAGGCTGCCCTGGAGTGCAACCTGGCTGGGGACATGTAAAAGCACACAGCTGCAGTTTGGACTGGGCCACCTGAAAAGCCGGTTACTCTTAGCTGACTGTGTGCGCAAAACTGGAAGGTGAAGCCTTCATTTCCTTTGTCTTATCCCCCGCCCCACAGTGAATAGGATCTGCTCAGCAGATGGTCACGGTACTACGATCTTGTCAAAGCACCATGGGCAGCAAGGCTGTGTATTCTGACTGTCCCTCCTTCCCTTACTCCGTTCTCAGTTGGAATGTTAATAGCTGCAGTTCCCCGAGGAGCTCCAGTTACACCGCTCTGGGGCACAAGAAGTCACAGAAAGGGCTGGCCTTTGGCACTGGCAGTCTGGCGCTCTGAGCCAGTTACGCAGGACCAGTGTGAAAAGGGGCCTCGTGTGGTCCCTTATCTTGCCCGCAAGGGTTACTTGCAGCCGGCCTGAGACTGGCAAGGGCCAGCAAGCTCCCCCCCGCCCCCCCCGGCAGCCTCCATCTTCAACCTTCCCAGCCCTGGCCAAACCAAAAATGAGTAAGGGCGTTGTGAGCGGCAACTTCCTTCTGGCTGTCTCCGCCTTAATCAGCCAAGTAATATGCCAGCATAAGTAATCCTTTGTTTGTTGTTTTATATTAGGACTCTCCTGCCCTCTCTTTATTATGATATGGCTTTATAAAAGAAGAGTTTAAATCCATTGGTGCGAAGACTGCGCTCTGCGCTCCCTCCAAGGCTTCGTGGCTTCGGATTTCGCTGACAGGGCCTCATCCCCTCAGGGGCGTTTCAGGCCCTGAGGTACCACCCCTTCCCAGCAGCTTCCCTGCGCGCCCTGTGGGCTGCAGCCCTCTGAGGGTGGCGCCTCTTCTCCAAGGTCCGTGTGTCAGACTGAGGCTGTTTCTAGACCGAGGGAGCACCCTCCCAGCAGTAGCCAGCCATCGCAAGGCCTTGTACTGCTCTTCCGCCTGTCCTTCCTTGAGGGATTTTTCTGGAAAGAAAAAAAAAAGATGGAAGAAGCAATGGGAAAACATGGGAGGGCTAGGAACTAAAGACGATGTCGTCCGGACTCCCTGTAACATTTTGTTCATGAGGCAAGGTGATGCCACAATCAAAGCCTCGTCCAGAAGGATGCCTTGTCCCCAACTATCTTCAGAACTCCCCCACCCCCCCATGGGCAAGAGGGCCGGCTCTGGCCATGGGTTCACTTCCTTCCCTGAGGAGACAAGGGAGATAGAACCACGACCTTCGTCAGCCTGGACCAGCACAGCCAGGCTTCTGTGTCCAGGATGTCTGAGGAGCTCCACTCATGCACGGAAAGCACTGCAAACCGTTGAAAAACCCCTGTCTGCCTGCCTGCACTTTCAGATCAGCAAGAGAGGTGCTCATCTCTCTCGCCCACCTTGGAGGGCAGTTAGGTGGGTGAGTACATGAGAGAGGGCCTCTGCCACAGTGGCCCCACACCTCTGGAACAAGCAGGCTTTGGGGAAGGCCCTGAAGACTTACTTGCTTCCTCTGGCTTTCCCCAATTGTGTCTTACTGGACTGTTCTGCTCTGTAGCTGCAATTATACTGTAGGTTTTTAGTAACATTTCATTGCTGGCATCTGCTGTTTTATGAACGTTTGCTGCATTATTACTGTATCATCATATTATCATTAATGAACTTTAACATTATAAGCTGTAAGTTTCTACCTGAAAGCCAGTCCAGAAATGCTTAAATAAATAAATAGAAAGAACTGAAAGTGCCGTAGCCTTGGGGAGTGAGCCAAGAAGCCTCAAGGCACAGGGCTCTGTGCTGGAGATATGGGCCCCCCAAACAGGATTCTGCAGCAAATCACCAGGCAGGAGGGATGTCGGAGAAATCCACCACAGATTCAAATGAGTATGGATTTCTATGAATTTGGCCTGTGGATTCCGCAGTGGGCTGGCTTTTTCCAAGTCACACAGGTTCTGTGGGCTTGTGGGTCAGATTTGGGGGGGGGGGATTTGAGCAAATGCACATCTGAGCAAGTGCACAATTGCACTGATGCACTGGCGTTTGCGAATAGGAAGGACATTCTCAGACCTTCCCCAAATAAATCTGATTCCATCAATGAGCAGACGCCAGAACGAAAGAAGCCTGACAGCCTGCGAGACACAGATCAGGCAGATTTGACAAAATGTGTGCCCCCCAGCTAGAGAGCCAGGTGCAGAGAGTGTGCGCAGCATGAGAGGCGGTGGCCATGCCTAGAGGACTGATGGGCATGCCAAGAGGCAGCGGAGCGGCATCCCTGGACTGCTCCCCCCTCCATCCCTCCCCAGTGGGGCCGTCCCCTTGGCAAGCCCGCCTGCTTGCTTGGCCCTCCTGCGGTGACTGCAGCAAGAAACTGGAACGAAAGCAGCTGCGGCTTATGTAATGCTCCTTGTTGCTTTCCTAGCAGCAGCTTAAATAGGACACAGCAACAGCTTAGGAAGAGAACCGGCTGGGAGGGGAGGGGAGGGGAGGGGAGGGGAGGCCCCGCTGCATACTGGGTTGATTCCCAGTGACTTGGGCATTTGTCTGGTAAAAAGCAGAAGGGGAACGCTAAAACCAGACCAAATGCACAAAGAAAACCAAAGGGCCAATTAAGACATTTTTCAAATAAACCCAATGCATTTTGAAGAAAGAGTTCCTTCTTCAGGGGCAATCCTAGATTTCCAGATTCTGGGAACTTTTCCAGTTATTTGTATTTTCGATGTAATCTTTCTTTTGGCATGGCCTTTAGCATTTACAGTGAACACATGATGATGAAATCCTGGGAACAGGCCAAGCCAGCTTCCAAAAAGGCAGTGACTCCCTTGGGAAGCTGGCTTAGCCTGTCCCCAGAATTTGGACATGCAAGGTTGTCCCCGAGGGAGGAGAGCTCCGTTCCAGAATGTGCTGGGCTTATTCAAATAATTTCCTCACTGGCCCCTAGGGATGTACAAAAGTTCCGCCACGGATCTCGGGGAGGCCGGATGCCAGCGCATTCGGCCCCCTGAAATCGGTGGCAAACAGTCCGCCACCCCCCCCCCCCGGGACAGGACTTACCTGGGGTGGATCTTCCTGGCGGCGGTGGCTCCGGCGGCGGTTCGGTGGCGGCGGCTGCGGTGGCCGGTCTTCTGACCGGCCGCCGCCGCCATTTCCAGGTTTAAAAAAAAAAAAAAAGTGATAGGCTACATAAAGATTTACATAGCCTATCACGGCTAGATTAAAAAAAAACACCGTGATAGGCTACATAAATCTTTACGTAGCCTATCACGGCTGACTTAAAAAAACAAACAAACACGCGCATACGCAAATGGCAGCGCCCATGGCCACCACCATTTGTGTTCCTTATTTTGGCACGTCTTAGTCTACGTAAACATTTACGTAGACTAAGATGGCAAAAATAAGGGGAACGCAAATAGCATAGCATCTATGCCATTTGCGCATGTGCAGTTTTTTTAAAATCAGCCGTGATAGGCTACGTAATCATTTACGTAGTCTATCATGGCTGACTGCAGGGATGCAAATGGCGGCGGCTATGGCCGCTGCCATTTGCGTCCCTGCTTGCCAGTGGCCGGATGTCCGGCTGCTGGTGGAGCCGGCCGGCGGCTCCGCAGAATCGCTGCGGAGCACAGCCGGCTGGCCAGGATTCCGGGTGGGGGGAGGAACGGAGCACCTCCCCCCGCCGGTGAGGATTCTGGGGGGAGGGACGGAACGCCTCCCCCCGCACCATCAGCATAATCCCGGAAAGGTAAGTACCTTTCGTACATCCCTACTGGCCCCTGTGAGGGCATGTTGTCTTCTAGCATCCCATTCAGGATGCCAAGCGACGTTGAAAGTGGTGAGCAGAGGATGCAGGGGCGGGGTTGGGCTGGGGGCGGGCGGGAGGGGGGTTGGTCCCCTTGGATTTCCCTGCCTCGCTCTGAGCCTTGGGCCACATCTTGGGCACTCCAAGACCAGAACTAGGACTTGAACCCCAAGGGACAGAAACGTCCTGATCTAAAAATGAGCGGGTCATTTCCCAGCCTCTCTTTCAGGGGTGGGCAACGCGTGGCCCATGGGAAGCATGTGAGAGCCACCACACCACTGAAATTTGTGGTAGGAAAACAAAGGGTCGTTTGCAGCCAGACGTCATGACAAGCCACTATGGCATGGTGAAAAGGTCAGATCTGGCTCGAGAACAAGACTGGCCGTGTTCCCAAAACAGGCCTCCCCCAAGCCCACATCCTGGCGTTCCTCCACCACCACCACCACCACCACCACGCAGGAGGCGGGGCGGAGCCACCTTCCCCGCTGCCTTCTGATCTGAATGCAGAGATGGTTGTGCCGCGGAGGGAGAGAATGGGCAGCCACCCATGCAGCCGTCCTGGGCAAACCGCTGCATGGCATCTACCAGGGCTGGAGACAGCCCCTTTCCCAAGCCAACTCCGCCAGGACTGTGCCGGCCTTCCGGGCCGCCGCTGAATGCGTGGAGGTCTGAGGCTGGGGCCAGTGGGCGCAGCCCTGCTCCCCCTCTAGGGAAGGTTCACGCCGAGGGTGAGAGCAGGGTCGCCCTGAGCTGAGAGCTGGTCCCGAGCGCCTGCTGGTTGCGCTCATCCTCGCGCGGGGCAGCGAGCGTCCACGATCGGCCTCCGGCGCTTCAAAGGCTGCCTCGGGTCGTGAAGCGCCGCCTCGCTGAGCAGGACGGAGCGCAATTTCCGCAGCTGCAGGAACTGCTGGCGAGAGCAGGACCAGCCGGCCGGCTGGCTGGGCTGCCCCAGTGCACCTCAGCGGCTGTTCCGAGGGCTTGGCGGGGCGAGAGCCCGGTGCGGAGGAAGGGGCCCGGCGGGAGGGAGGCTTGTTGGGCGGACTGGTAAAATGGGATAAGGGCAGGCAACTTGGATCATGGCCTGCAAGGCTGGGAAACTGCAGCCGCGGCCTGACGCAGCTGCGCTTTCCGTTGTTGTTGTGCGGTTGACCACGGGTCCCGCGGCCTCACCGGGCGCTGCCCATCACATTCCGCCCACAGGGCCACTCCGGCCTTGCCCAGCGCTACCTTGGCACCCGAATCGTGGCCCTGAGGCCACCCGGGCGGTGGGGAGGGACCGTCCCGGGGCAGTCGGGCTCGCCAGCAGCAGCCAAAGGAAGCGGCTCCGCGTCGGGGCTCGAGAGGCGCCCGGAGGAAGCGCCCTGCCAGGCCGGCGGCGCGCGGAGAGGGGCCGCTTCCCGGGCAGGACGCGGCGCCTCCTCGCCTCCCCACCCGCCTCCGGCTCCCCGGCAAAGCTTCCCGCCGGCGAAGCTGCTTCCTGCCCGGCCCCTGGCTGCCCACGGCGATAACAACGCGCGCCCGTTCCGGGCCGGTCCAGGGCGGCGGCGCGGGGTGGGGAGACGCGGCCCAGGGGCGGGCGGCGAGCCTCGGGCGGGAGCCGCGCCCGCTCCGGGAAGCCCGCGCCGCTGGCAGCGCGCTGAAAAAGGAGAGGCCGCCCGGCGGCCGCGGGCGCGTCCCAGGCGTCCTCCGGGGTCTCCCCGCTCCCCCGGCCAGGCTGCGGGAGAGGGCGACCAGGGCGCCCTCTCCACGGCCGGGGCGGCCGCTGCGGGGAGCCTCTGCGGCTTCCCCCACGGCCCGCCTCGCCCCCGGAAGCCGCGTGGCTCCCGGGGCTTCATTCCGGGAGGTCCTCGGCGCCCCAACGGGCCCGGGCCCGTGGCGCCCCCCGCCAGCGAGACCGTGACACACCCGCGCCCTCCACGCTGCCCTCCGCCGCCGGGCGCGCCGCCGGGGCCCCGACGGAGCGTCCGCCCTCTCCGCCGGGCGCCCAGACTCGGGCAGGCAGGGGCTCCCCGGAGAGCGCGCCCGCGGCCCGGAGACGAGCCCCGCCGCGCCTGCCGGGCACGCGCCACCCAGCGCCTCCCACTGCGCGCCTCTGGGCCGGGGGACTCCGGCAGCGCCAACCCGGCAGCTCGCGCGGGCCAGCGGGCCACTTTTCCAGACTGCCCCGGCCCGGGCTCTGATGCGTGGAGCAGGTGGACGCGGGGGCGGGGGCAGGTGAAGGGGGAAGCAGCCGCATTTCGACCCCGGTGGGCGGCGCGCTCCCCCGTGAAACCCCGGGCTGTGCTCCGGCGGAGTTCCGTGCGCGGGCAGTCGTCTTGACGGACAGCGCCGGGCGGGCCCGGCCCCGGCGACACAGCCCTGTGGCTGCCCGCCCCGTCCCACCGTGTGATCTGCGGGCGGGTCCGGGCGCCACTGCCGAGGGGCGCTCTTGGCATTCCGGCCCCCCGGCCCCACCAGCATCCTAACCAGAGCGGGGCAGAGGAAGAGAGGGGGCAGAAGGGGACGCGCCCGTTGGCAGAAGGCTGGTCAGCGGCAGCACGGGGCAAAGAACAGCCATGGTGGGGAAGGTCAGAGGGGGACTGGCCGAGGGAGCAGGGAAACAGCCCGACCCCAGGACGCTCGGGGGCCCTGGCGGAGGACGTGGCACCCCTCGGACCCAGTCCTTCCCTAGACGTGTACCGCTGCGCAGGAGTCTCTTTCCTCCAGCTCTGCTTGTTTCAGTGGGGGTTCAGCGGGAGAAGTTCCCGGGGCATCGGCCCAGCATTCCCTGTCCTTCGTCGGACTATGTTCTGCGATAAAAGGGATGGATGATTGCCCCGAATTACCCCCCCGCTCAGTGATATCACATCCTTTGCGTTCTGCTGAGCTTCTTTGGAATTTCCACCCGAAGCGCCAAAGGAGAGCCTCCTTCTGGGCCAGGCTCTGGGCAGGGGGCTGAGGAGGACGAGGGGGCCGTTAAGGGCAGAGAGACAAAGCAGCACAAGATGTCTGTCCAAACAGGCCACGGGAGAAGGACGTGCACTCTTAGGAGAGAGATGCAAGCTCTTCTATGACAGAAGCTGGAAGCAAAGCATTTGCTTTTTCCTCGTCTTATTTGACGTTTCAATTCTGATAGAAAGAACTAGACCGGGATGGGGGCGACGTTCCTGTCTAGCAAGGGGAGCAGAAAGTGGGAAAGGAGTTTGTTGGGGAGCGCATTTGGAGAGTGCCCGCAATTATGGAAACACAGAACTGATAACTGCTAATAAGGAAACGCAGGAGCTGAAAGACTCCTGGTGCAAATATTCAAAGTAGGAAATGCTATTAATCCAAAACAACAAAGTCACATCTGTTTTCAGATTTTGCAAACTGCATTTGGACAAGTCACTCTTGTGAAACTCTGAGATACATCCCGAAGGTTGCGAATTGGAAAACCCGGTGCTTTCGGGGGGGGGGGGGGAGGGCGCTCCATGGCTTAATCTCCCACAGCTGAAGTGTGCCTTCCTGTTTTGAGTAGAAAAAACAGGAAAACTTCCTGGCAGGAAGAACAGCCCAGCCATGGAAAAAATTGCTCTGGAAACCTCCTCTGGAAGATTGGAGAGAGAGGCTGGGTGGGGTGGGGGCTGTCAAAGTGGCTGGACAGCCAGGAAACCTCTCTGCAGCAAGATGTGCGTGTGTGTCGTGGGGGGCGGGAGAGTTTGGAGTAAGCGACCTTGGGCCCTCTCCCTAAAAGGCCGCTTTCTCTCTTAGGCACCCCCCTGGCCTTATCCTCATAGCATCCACAGGCATCCTTCGCCAGGGCCAGCGTCAAGGGTCGGCATGGCTGGGCTCTTGCCTAGGGCCCACACCCCAGCAGGGGCCCAGCAGCAAGAGCCCCCTGGAGTGGCTCCTCCTCTTCCCCCTGCAACCTGCTTGTTCCCCTGCCTCTGGCTCTGGCCCGGGCAACAGGCGGGGGGCAGGGGCAGGAGATGCCACGGCTGCCTCGCTCCCCAGCTCTCTGCCTGCCAGCAAGCAAGCGGTGCAGGGAAGAGACCGAGGAGGAGGAGTGAGAGCGGCGGCGGCCCTGGCGGTGTGAAGGCGGAGCCACAGAAGGAGGGGCCACGGGGGTGTCTCGCCCAGGGGTCCCCTAAAGCCTGGAGCGGGACTGCCCTTCGCTATGCAGTGGTTCCGTCAGCGATTCCCCGTTTCCGATGGGGATGCAGAGTTGGGGGCTGAGACCTCCAAGGTCGTCTCTTGGCTGTGCGGGAGGTGGGGCGGCGGCTCAAGCCCCAGAGGCGGGGCGGGGGCCAGCCCTGCAGGAAGCCGTGATCCTGGCGCACCCAGGCAGAGCTGGGCCCCTCTCCCCGCACGTGCAGGCGCCAAGAGTGGCTTCTGGGCTTGTCTAGAAAGGCAGCCCCCCCCCCCGTGCTCTGGCCCCGGGGTCTTTTCTTGCTCCGCTCCTGTTGCAAACTCGCTGGTGCACACCCCCCCTTCAGCCACCGTGGATTCCCTCAGAATGGCCCGCTGCCGCAGCAGGCAGCCCGTCGAACAGAAAATCTCTCGCTTGGCCTAGAAGCCCAGGAAGATGTGAGCGAGAGATTTTGACATGGATTTGTCAAAAACAAGCCCTGCCAGACAAATCTGATTTCATTTTTTGATCAAGTAACCTCCCTTGTAGACCGTGGGAATGCTGTAGACATCATATACCTTATCTGGACAGAGATAGCCTAGCTACAGTTATCCATGCTCTGATAACTTCTCGTCTGGATTACTGCAATGCGTTATACGTGGGGCTGCCTTTGAAAACGGTCCGGAAACTTCAGCTGGTCCAAAATAGGGCAGCAAGATTGTTAACAGGGACTGGCCTGCAAGCTCATATTACGCCAGTACTCTTCCAGCTGCACTGGCTGCCAGTCCATTTCCGGGCCCGATTCAAAGTGCTGGTGTTAACATTCAAAGCCTTTAACGGCTTGGGGCCAGGTTACCTGAAGGATCGCCTCCTCCCATATGTGCCTGCCTGGACCTTAAGATCATCGTCAGCGGCCCTTCTCCGTGAGCCCCTGCCAAAGGAAGTGAGGCGGGTGGCTACTAGGAGGAGGGCTTTTTCTGCTGTGGCACCCGGCTCTGGAATGAGCTCCCTAGTGAGGTTCGCCTGGCGCCTACATTGTACTCCTTTCGGCGCCAGGTGAAGACCGTTTTATTTTCCCAGGCGTTTTAGCATTTTAGCTTTCTAAATTTTTATCTTTGCTGTTTTAAATCTGTATTTTAAACTCCTGTACTGCTGCTAGGTTTTATTGTGGTTGTATTGTTATATTGTGGTTTTAATGGTCTATATGTTTTAAATTGTTTTATTGTGTGTTGTTTGGTTTTAATTTTTGTGAACCACCCAGAGAGCTTCGGCTATTGGGCGGTATAGAAATGAAATAAATAAATAAATAAATAAATAAATACCTCAACTTCAGCAAAACTTTCGACAAAGTGCCCCATGATCTCCTGATGAGCAAACTTGCTCGAAGTGGGCTAGATGCAACAACGATCCGGTGGATCCACAGCTGGCTACAGAATCGGACTCAAAGAGTGCTTATCAATGGGACCTTCCCAAGCTGGGGAGAGGTAACGAGTGGGGTACCGCAGGGCTCAGTCCTGGGCCCAGGGCTCTTCAACATTGTTATGAATGACTTGGAGGAGGAGGTGCAGGGAATGCTGATCCAATTTGCAGATGACACAAAATTGGGAGGGATAGCTAATACCTTGGAAGACAGAAAGAAAATTCAAAGTGATCTGGATAGACTGGAGCGCTGGGCAGAAAACAACAGAATGACATTTAATTGGGATAAATGCCAAGTTCTGCACCTAGGAAAAAGAAACCAAATGTACAGTTTTACAAGATGGGGGATATGTGGCTCAACCTACAAGTGAGAAGGATCTTGGAATTGTTGTCGATTACAAGCTGAATATGAGCTAACATTGTGATGTGGCTGCAAAAAAGGCCAATGCTCTTTTGGGCTGCATTCATAGAAGCATCGCTTCCAAATCCCGGGAAGTACTAGTTCCCCTCTCCTCAGCACTGGTTAGGCCTCATCTGGACTACTGTGTCCAGTTCTGGGCACCACACTTTCAGAAGGATGCAGACAAACTGGAGAGGGTTCAGAGGAGGGCAACAAAGATGATCAGGGGACTGGAAACAAAGCCCGATGAGGAGAGACTGAAAGAACTGGGCATGTTTAGCCTTGAGAAGAGAAGACTGAGGGGAGATAGGATAGTGCCCTTCAAGTACTCGAAAGGTTGTCACAGAGAGGAAGGCCAGGATCTCTTCTCGATCATCCCAGAGCACAGGACATGGAATCATGGGCTCAAGTTCCAGGAAGCATTGAGCAGGGGGTTGGACTCGATGGCCTTGTAGGCCCCTTCCAGCCCTACTATTCTATGATTCTATGAGAGCCGCCCGCCTGCCCGCCCGCCCGCGAAGCGCAGCACGGACTGAGGGAGACAGGCGCGCAAGCCGGCGGGGGAGCCGCTGGACGGGTGCGGCCTTGTCCGCCGGCCCAGGCTGGGCTTCCCTGTGGTGAACGTGGCCAGAGGCTCCTGCCTGCCGCAAGCCAGCCGAACCACAGGCCGGCCTTGGGCCCAGCCGGAGCCTCGCTTGGCGGAGTGAGGCTGGAGCCCGGGAGCCCCCCGCTCAGCGTGCCCGGCGCCTCCTGCCCCCGCTGGCCTCGCGGCTGGCCCTGTTCTTCTGGGTCTGCCTGGAACGAATTCTAACGGAGTGCCAAAGATCGGGGGGTGCCTGCTCCGGCGGGCGGGGCGGGGCGGGGCGGGGCGGGCGGCACACCCTTCCGGGCTCGTCCACGCTGAACGGGGGCGTCAAACCATTATTTTGTCAGTGCGGTAAGATACTCCTCTTCGGGGGTAATACTGCGCACAGAACTCTCCCCTGAGGCGTATCCCGTTGCGCATGGAGCGGACAGGGACAAGGCGGATGACCCCGCGATCCTGCGGGGTCGCCCGATGAAGACGAACGGCGGAGGATCCAGGCCAGACAAAGGGCGCCCGTCTTCCCGCAGCGACTCCTTCGGGCTCCGCGTCCCGGCCTTGGCCTGATGATCCGGCCGGACGTCCCCGCCTGAGCAGCTCTTCGAGGCGCCCCGTAGCTGCCTGCCGCGCTAAATGTCCCCGTCGGTGGCGTCTTCTCCCCGGCCCCGGCACGCGGGCTGGGAGGCGCGTCGAGGACGGCCGCGCCGCTGCTTTTTTTGCGCAGCATCCCGCAATCTGCTCCGGCCCGGCCCGGCCCGGCCCGGCGGCCTGCTCGGGAGAGGCTCTGGGAGCGTCGCTTCCCGCCCTGGCCGCGGCCCCTCGGCGAGCCGCGAGTGGCAGGCGCGGCAGCCGCTGCTGGTGCCGCTCTCGTCCCGGCCCCTCCGCCGGCCGGAGGAACAGCCGCGTCTCCCGGGGCCGGCCCAGCCAGAGAGCGCGCCCGCCGGGGCGAAGCGGGGAGGCTCTTCCGCGGGGACAGGGAAGCCTGGGCACCGCGCGGGGCTCGGGCCCTTCTCCGCGGGCCGTCTCGTCAGGCGGGGCTCGACCTCACACGCGCGGGGGGCCTGCGGGGCCGCGGCGCTGGCGAGCGGAGCGCCCGGGCGGGCCGAGGGCCCACGTCCAGCCCAGGGCTCCGAGCCGGTCCTGAGCAATGGTTTTCTAGGGGTCTGATTTGTATTGGAGGTCAGCAGCGTTCAGCCTATGGGCCCAGCCTGCCCCCTGCCCCAGGGTCTCTCTCCTCTCCTCTTGGAAGGCTTCAGTCCCCTTGGATTTTCCGCCTGAGCTCAGTTTCAGGTCGACATAAGCATAACCGATTTGGGAGGCGCTGGAAATGAGAAGTCACAGAATTGGAATTAACCGGCAAACTGGATGCGGTTTCCACCCCCCCATTTCTCCACCTTTGGGTGTTAACCGTGGTTTCATATTCCTCCCTTTGGGTCCTAGAACATGTATGGAAACAAAGCCCTATGAAGAGAGACTGAAAGAACTGGGCATGTTTAGCCTTGAGAAGAGATGACTGAGGGGAGATATGATAGCGCTCTTCAAGTCCTTGAAAGGTTGTCACGGAGAGGAAGGCCAGGATCCCTTCTCGATCATCCCAGAGTGCAGGACACGGAATAATGGGCTCAAGTGACAGGAAGCCAGATTCCGGCTGAACATCGGGAAAACTTCCTGACTGTTAGAGCAATACGACAATGGGACCAATGACCTGTGGAGGCGGTGGGCTCTCCCACACTGGAGGCCTTCAAGACGAGGCTGGACAGCCATCTGTCAGGGATGCTCTGACTTGGGTTCCTGCATTGAGCAGGGGGTTGGACTCGATGGCCTTGTAGGCCCCTTCCAACCCTGCTGTTCTATGATTCTGTGATACAGCAGATCATGCATCATTTTCTTGCCTTGTACCTCTCAGGAAATGCTCACTGTGCATCTCTGTTATCTGTCGGCCTCCCCCTTGTAACTTGTGTTTTTTTCCTCCTATGTTCCTCAGCCAAAATATATAGAAACCGCTTATCTCCCCTCCCAATCATGCATCTGAACCCCATCAGCTGTCACCTGCTGGAGCTGGTGCATAATAAAGAATTATTTATTGGGTTTTTCTTAATATATTTCTTGGCTGCCTTTCAGGGCAGGAACCTTCCCAAGGCAGCGTTCAACAATAAAACATATAATAAAAACTGATGCAGTATTAAAAACAAAAACACAATAAAAACAGTAAGAACACAATAAGAACAGCAATAAAAACAGTAACAACAGTTAACATATCAGGCAAAGGCCAAAGTAAAATAGTATGTTTTAAGGGCCTTCTTAAAAGCCTGCCATAATGTGACCTGGTGGACCCTCAATGGCAACTTATTCCAGAGGTGTGGGGCCGCTGCAGAAAGGGCCCTCTCATGTGTGGTCGCCCGTCTCTCTGCTCTCATGGGTGGGCAAGTAAGGAAGGCTTCTCTTGCTGAGCATGAAGTGTGAACAGGCTGATATGGTGAAGGGGGTCCTTCAGCTAATTTGGTCCAATACTATTTAAGGCTCCAACGCTCAAAGCCAGCACTTTCAGTTAGGCTCAGAAACACACCAGTAACCAGTGCAGCTGGCGCAGTATAGGAAGTTAGTTTGGCAGCCCCACTGGATCCTGCAAGGCCCATGGACCCCCAACAGCTCTCGCTCCAGGGCCCAGCCTCAGGCTCCCCAGCACCCCAGCCTCATGGAGCCAGCACTGGCCATCCCCAAAGGCACACCATGCACGACACGGTGGGGGCCCATCCCACACCCTCCAGCCCCGCCTGCCTCTTCCTGCTGCCGTTGCTGCTTGTTCTCAGTGGCAGCAAAATCCCCAGGCACTGGATGGCCCGCCCTGCCCCATCCTGCCAAGACTTAGCACGTGCCCACCCAAGGCTGGACACCGCCGGGGCTCAGGGCATCTCCTGCAAAGCCACTGGTGTGCCCAAACTCCCTGCTCCAGGGCTGCTCCCCCTTTCACCAAGGTAGCTAGAGTTGCCCCCTTGACAGGCAACTGCACTTCTCCTGGGGGCCGAAGCGTCAGGGGCTGGATTCATTGTGTGTCCGGCAGGCAGGCAGGCAGCTCTTGTAGTGATAGGGAAGGACTGCTGGATTGGGCTGTGCCACCCGGGAGGAGCTGCACCCACTGCTCCTGGCCTGAGGGGTGACGGCCCCGCCCGAGAGGGCTCTGCAGGGGCCTTGGCATGCATGACACTTGGGGTTTTTCTAAATAATGCCGAGCCTCTTCCCTTCTGTGGGGTGCAATCCACCAGCACAGAAACAGCTGCGAAAGGCCCGGAAACATGGCAGCCTGGCGCAGAAACCCCCGAGGCCACGCTGGGCTGGCCGGGCTGAAATCCCTGGAGCAGCTTGCAGCAGATGCCCCCTGTCCAACGTGAGGACTACCTGTCAGCCTCAATCCCTTGCCCTAGGCCGGTGGGAGCCTGTTGTGGCTGCTGTGTGGGTGTGGAAAGGCACTCTGTGCAAGTGCAGAAGCACTCTTTCTGACCATGTGGTCCCGGCTGAACCATGGCTTGACTTAAGTCCGGGAAGAAGGTGTGATTTCCTACGGCTGTGATTCACAGCCAAACCTAGATTGGATTGGGTGCCCATGTGAACGTGCCTCTTGCCCTTTCCTCCGCGTTCACTGCTGCCACATTCAAGCCCTCCGATGAGCTCCTGGCTCGGTGGGCAGTTCTGCTCACCTTCCAGAGAGGGGGCAGCAGTGGCTGCTGCTGCCTCAGGCACACCCTTGCCTTCCTCCATTTGCTTGTAGAGGAAGAGGAGGAGGAGGAGGCGGCAGCAGGGGCCTGCAAGAGGAGGCCAGTGAGACCAGTGCTGTTGTCAGCTCCAGGGCCAGGCTGGCTCCTCTCCTCATGAACACAGATGGGCGCATGGCGGACGTGGAGCCCCTCCTGTTTCCTGACTTGCGCTCCCCTCCTAGGCGGGGGGGGGGGGGTTGCTGGCTGACAGGCCAGCCGGCCAGATGGCTGCTGTGGGGTGAAGAGAGCCATGTCTGGCAGAGAGGGCTTTGTTTGCTGAGGAGGAAGCGCCTGCCCCGCCCTGCCCCGCCCCACCCCGCCTGCCAGCTGGCTGCTCGTCTCCTCCCAGCACTGCTTGCGCCACTGGTCCGTCCGGCGAGTGAGGAGGAGGCGTGTCTCTGTTCTGGGTGGGGAGAGAGCAGGGTGTGGTGCAAATCTCTATAACCAGCAAGAACATGTCTCTGGAGCCAGCAGAAAAGAGCTGGAACCTCCCATGGATTGTGTCACCAGCCCGCATCGCCAGCATGCAGACACCCACACCCACGCAGGCACACACCCTGGGCCAGGGCCTGCCTGCCATCACATGCAGGATGTGCCCTGAACGTGGACTTTCTCTTGGTCCTCGGCTGCCACTGAGTCCAGGGAACGCTCTGAAGGCACAGGATGCTGTTCCATGGCTCAGGCCAAAGGGCCTGGCCAGAGTGGAGCCTGGCTGGCAGGCCGCTGGGGAAGGAACTGGGTCAGTGGAATCGCAGCTCTGAGCGTCTGACAGAAGTGGTGGGCGGAAACAGAGCCATGGAATGGCATCTCTTTGGACTGCTGTGCTCTGGAGCTGGACCCCTCCCCATTTCACCAGGCCTGGGAGGGAGCACAGGCAGCTGCCTTCTCCCCACTCTGCCAAATTGCCCATCTGCCCCATCTTGGATTCTTGCTCCAGAAGATGATGCACCCACAGAGAAGAGCCCTCTTCTTCCTGCCCACTTGGCCTGCAGCTGGCTGGGAATGGACTTGGATTGCTCTGCATGCAAAGCAGGGGCTCTGCCACTGTGCTACAGCCCCTCCCTGAGAGTTTGCTGTCTGCTGAGTCTCTTCGTCCCGATTGTATTATTGTTTATGCAGCACTTTGAAATTCAAAACATTGGGGGAAAGCAATGTGCAGAAGCAAATGTAGGGCATCTGACTGGGAACATGTGTTTTCTGGGTATAGAATCATAGAGTCATAGAAGAGTAGAGTTGGAAGGGGCCTACAAGACCATTGAGTCCAACCCCCTGCTCAATTCAGGAACCCAGGTCAGAGCATCCCTGACAGATGGCTGTCCAGCCTCGTCTTGAAGGCCTCCAGTGTGGGAGAGCCCACCACCTCCCTAGGTAGTTGGTTCCATTGCCGTATTGCTCTAACAGTCAGGACGTTTTACATGATGTTCAGCCGGAATCTGGCCTCCTGGAACTTGAGCCCATTATTCCATGTCCTGCACTCTGGGATGATCAAGAAGAGATCCTGGCCTTCCTCTCTGTGACAACTTTTCAAGGACTTGAAGAGCGCCGTCATATCTCCCCTCAGTCTTCTCTTCTCCAGGCTAAACATGCCCTGTTCTTTCAGTCTCTCCTCATAGGGGTTTCTAGTCCCTTGATCATCTTTGTTGCCCTCCTCTGAACCCTCTCCAGTTTGTCTGCATCCTTCTTAAAGTGTGGTGCCCAGAACTGGACACAGTACTCCAGGTGAGGCCTAACCAGTGCTGAGTAGAGGGGAACTAGTACTTTCTGGGATTTGGAAGCGATGCTTCTATTAATGCAGCCCAAAAGAGCATTGGCCTTTTTTGCAGCCACATCACATTGTTGGCTCATATTCAGCTTGTGATCAACAACAATTCCAAGATCCTTCTTGCTTGTAGTATTGTTGAGCCACGTATCCCACATCTTGGAACTGTGCATTTGGTTTCTTTTTCCTCAGTGCAGAACTTGGCATTTCTCCCTATTAAATGTCATTCTGTTGTTTTCTGCCCAGCGCTCCAGTCTATCCAGATCCCTTTGAATTTTGTTTCTGTCTTCCAAAGTATTAGCTATCCCGCCCAATTTTGTGTCATCTGCAAATTGGATCAGCATTCCCTGCACCTCCTCCTCCAAGTCATTCATACAAATGTTGAAGAGCCCTGGGCCCAGGACTGAGCCCTGCGGTACCCCACTCATTACCTCTCCCCAGTTTGAGAAGGTCCCATTGATAAGCACTCTTTGAGTCCGATCCTGTAGCCAACTGTGGATCCAGCGGATCGTTGTTTCATCTAGCCCACTTTGAGCTTGTTTGCTCATCAGGAGATCATGGGGCACTTTGTCGAAAGCTTTGCTGAAGTCGAGGTACATCATGTCTACAGCATTCCCATGGTCTACAAGGGAGGTTACTTGATCAAAAAATGAGATCAGATTTGTTTGGCAGGACTTGTTCTTGACAAATCCATGTTGGCTTTGAGTAATCACTGCATTGTTTCCAAGGTGCTTCCAGATGGATTGCTTTATCATCTGCTCCAGAATTTTCCCTGGGATTGATGTCAGACTGACTGGTCTGTAGTTCCCAGGTTCCTCCTTTTTACCCTTTTTGAAGAGAGGGACAACATTAGCCCTCCTCCAGTCATGTGGCACTTCCCCCGTCCTCCATGATTTCTGAAAGAGAATAGACAGCGGTTCTGAGAGTTCTTCTGCCAGTTCCTTTATGACTCTAGGATGCAGTTCATCTAGCCCTGGAGATTTGAACGCATTCAGAGTAATGAGGTGTTCCTTGATCATATGCCTATCAATTTCAAGCTGCAATCCTGCCCCTTCAACCTGTTCTTCGCATTTGCCAAGGGGGTCATAGACCCCCTTTTGGGAGAAGACTGAGCCAAAGTAGGAATTGAGCACCTCTGCCTTTTCTTTGTCATCTGTTATCGTTTTGCCATCCTTATTTAATAGCTGAACAACCATTTCTTTCCTCTGCCTTTTACTATAGACGTAGCTGAAGAAAGCCTGTTTGTTGCTTTTAGCCTCCCTCGCTAACCTCAGCTCATTCTCAGGTTTAGCCTTCCTGATGCCATCCCTGCCATTCTGTGCTACCTGCCTGTACTCTTCCTTTGTTACTTGGTCTTCTTTCCACTTCCTGTATGTGTCCTTTTTTGTTTTCAGGTCATCTCTAAGCTTTTTGTGAAGCCACATTGGGTTCTTCTGTTGTCTTCCACCTTTTCTCCTTGTTGGAATTGTTTGTAATTGTGCCTTGAGAATTTCCTTTTTTAAAAGCCCCCACCCATCTTGGACTCCTTTTCTCGCTAGCGTCGCTTGCCATGGGACCTTATTGGTCATTGTTCTGAGTTTATGAAAATCAGCTTTCCTAAAATCCAGGGTACGCGTTTGACTACACTCGGCTTTTGTGTCCCTTAGAACCAAGAACTCAAGTGCAACATGGTCGCTTTCCCCCAGAGTTCCTGTAACTGCTACTTTATCCACTAAGTCATCTCTGTTGGTTAGGATCAAGTCAAGGATAGCCGATCCTCTAGTTCCTTCCTCTACTTTCTGTAGGAGGAAGTTATCCGCCATACAAGTGAGGAATTTCCTGGAGGGGCCATCTTTTGCAGAACCTCTCTCCCAACAAATATCAGGGAAACTGAAATCCCCCATTACTACTACATCTTGCTTCTTTGAAACATTGGCTATTTGCTTTTCAAAAGTTTCATCCTTGTCTTCTCCTTGATTGGGTGACCACCAGGTTCCTTTTATTCTTTGCTCCGTTTATTTTGATCCAGATGCTCTCAATGGGGCTACCCAGCTCATCCTCCTGTATTTCTGTGCAGAGGTATGTATTTTTCACATACAGTGCAGCCCCACCTCCCTTTCTGTTCCTCCTGTTCTTTTTGAACAAGTTATATCTTTCAGTTGCTGTATTCCAGTCATGAGAGTCATCCCACCAGGTCTCAGTTACACCTATCAAGTCATAATTTCCCTCCTGTATTAAGAGTTCAAGTTCGTTCTGTTTCCCATACTCTGGGCATTAGTATATAGACATCGAAGACCATATGCTTCATGGTCTGGCTTTCTTCCTACATGTTTCTGAAGACTATGATTGGGCACTATTACAGCTGTTCTCCTCGTTGCGGTGCATGAGCCTTCGTCCATTATTACCCCCAACTTTACATCTCCCTTCCCCGAAGGATTCAGTTTAAAGCCCTCCTGATGGTTCTTCATGCTGTGGCCAAACACATTCTTCCCAGCCTTTGTGAGGTGCAACCCATCCCTAGCCAACAGCCCATCTTCCAGGAAGTAGAGCCCGTGGTCCCAGAATCCAAATCTCTCTCGTCGGCACCACCTTCGTAGCCAGTCATTCACCCGGAGTATTTTTCTATCCCTCTTCTAACTACTGGAAGGATGGATGAGAAAACTATCTGGGCCCCAAAGTTCTTGAGTTGTAGGGGATATAACGTTTCTAACTTGTTTTACATCATCATCTGGCAAGACAGGGGTTGGGAGACTTGGCAGTGGTTCACTTTCTGTGCTTGCTCACTCTCACACCTGGCTGCTTCCAGATGGGCTCTCCTAGTGCTAACATATCGCTGTTCTTCCGCCATACCTGACAAGTGGGATTGCATCTGGCCTTCTATGACATCTGGGGATTTTGTGCATTTTCTGTATGTATGTTCATTTATCTATGAAAATTGTTTACAGACTCCCTTTCATCGTACAATGTAACAAGAGGGTTTACACCGTAAGACCAATACGATACAACTGCTGTGAAGCGGGCAGCAGATGCCCGGCGCGGCACACTTGTGACGGGCCCAGCTGTGCTCCTGCCGGCTGGGGAGTGGCTGGCAGCACCCACCCCCGGAAATGTCCCCCGACCTCAGGCTGCCACCAACCGACCCGTGTCATTCTGGACAGAGTGCTGATGCAAGGGGGTAGGAATGGGGTGACCCCAGGTCATTAGTCTCATGCGCCAAGCGCCTTGTTAGGGCTACTGGCCCAGGGAGCTGCTTCATGGGGCTCCTGTTTGGGCGGTGCGTGTGCCTGACAGAGGAAGCGTCAGCACCTGGAGAAGGCGACCTCTCCCCGCCAAGGGGGGAGGTGCATGCGCGCGCACGCTCAGACATTACAAAAATGCCACAGGCCTCCAGACCTCTCTCCTCCAATGGAAACCAACCCTGGCTGCATGGCCCCCTGAACTTCTCCCTGAGCAAGCCATCCAGGAGCGCCGGCCCCACAGAGCCCCATAGGCATGCATTCAAGTGAATGGCCTCATTTGTCTCTGGGAGGACTGAGAATCTTGTCTCCACCTGGGGGCGGGGGGAAGAAGCCTCCCCCGTCCACTGGAATGTGCAGTCCTGGTGCACTTCCTCTCCCATCATGCACTGCTGCTGCACAGGCACTCCTGCCAATACCCATTGTTTATTTGGCTGCCTCATGCACCGTCCATGAGCCTGCAAAAGAAAGATTCAGGATTTCCTGTTTTGACAGAGATATTCCAAGCTCCCCCTCTGTTATTGGGGTGGGGGGAAACATAGCCAGGTCTGGAGCTTTCATAGCATGGGCATTTCTTTGCTGACCTGCCATCACTCGCTCTCTGCCCTCTCAATTGCTCTGCTCTGCGGAGAGACACTCACTGGGCATTGGGGCAGGCCACGGGCAGCCAGTGAGAGGCTTGGAGTGGAGTTCTCCTCCCACCCTGCCCTGCCCCACCTTGCTACTCTTTGCCAAGCAGTCCATGAGCAGCAAGGAGCAGAGGCCAGAGAGCAGATGGGTCAAGGAATGAGGGCTTCAAGGGGCATATGGAACCAATTCCCTAGGGAGGTGGTGGGCTCTCCCACACTGGAGGCATTCAGGACAAGGCTGGGCAGCCACCTGTCAGGGATGCTCTGACTTGGATTCCTGCATGGAGCAGGGGGTTGGACTCGATGGCCTTGTAGGCCCCTTCCAGCCCTACTATTCTATGATTCTCTATGATTCTCTATGGGCAGGGCAAGGAGCACAGGCTGTGGTGCTGGGACTGAGCTGTGCGTGCTAAAGCAATGGGCCTTCGGTGGCCGAGCCATAGGAAGGGTAAGGGTGCTGTGCCCACCCCCGCCGCCCCTGCACCACCCAGCGCACTGGCTTTGTTCCGTGCACAACATCTAGCGCCCCCCTGAGATGCACCAGGCACTCTTCTTGAGCGGGGGGGGGGGTGATGGGGCCGGGGGACGTCCCACCTCTCCCTGGAGCTGAAGCAGTGGTGGTCATGGAGCCTGGCGGCCACTCAGACTGTTCCCCCACCAGCCACCACCTGTTTGCCCCAGAAATAAGGGCTTGGCCAGATGAGACATGCCACAGCCCCAAGAGTTCTTTCATTTCTGCCTAAAAACAGCCAAAGCAGGGGAGTGGGTGGGGGGCACGGAAACTGTGGCGCTGGGTGAGGGGCCGGGGGCTTCAGCCCTCTCCTCCTGGGCCATTTCCCAGATTTGCACTGTCTCCCCCAGAGCCGCAAGGACCCACTTGGTGGAAAACATCGGGGCACCTTGGCAGCCAGTCATAAGAACACCCCAACAGCGGAAGAGCCCTGAAGCTGGATCAGACCCAGGGTCCATCTAGCCCAGCATTCTGTTCTCACAGTGGCCCACCAGCTGCCCATGGCAAGCCCACAAACAGAACATGAGTGCAGCAGCACCTACCGCCCATGTTCCCCAGCAACTGGTGCACAACTGGTGATACTGGAGGTAGCTTAGAGCCATCAGGACTAATAGCCATTGAAAGCCTTATCTTCCTCCATGAAGGTGCCCAGTGCCCCGTTAAAGCCATCCAAAGTGGTGGCCATCACTACATCTTGTGGAAGTGAGTTCCAGAGTTTCACTACGTGCTGTGTGAAGAAGTCTTTCCTTTGCCTTTGATCTGTCCTGAATCTCCCCCCATTCAGCTTCCTTTGGGTTCTGGTATTATGAGAGGGAGAAAAGTGTCTCCTTTCCCACTTTCTCTGCACCAGGCCTTGCTACAACTTAAGGGGGTTGGGGGAAGGGGATGGATGTGACCCGACAAGTGGCTTGTCCTCTCTCCCTCTCAACTGTGGCAGGACTTACTCGCTAGAGCTTCAGCTTCAGGGGTTCTGCAACAGAAGGTGGGGCTGGGCCTGTAGCGCTGGTCATGTCAGATGGGCAGCTGGCTGATGATAAGAGATGGAGCTGCGGGGGGGGGGTAGCAAAGGAAGAGACGGGCCACAAGCTGGTGCTCGCAAGGAGCCATTTCATTGTGTGCGGCGCCTCCGAGGCCAAAGGGTCTCACGTGCCTTATTCTGCGGTGACACGAGAAACCGCTCACTCGCTTCAAATGGCTGCTCCCTTGTGATGGAGACTTCAGATCAAACACAGACAAGCAGCCCCTTCGGAAGGGCGTGTGTGAGCGTGTGTCTGCCAGTGAGAGGGCTGGACTCAGACTGGGTTCAAGTCCCCAGTTGGTGATGAAGCTCACTGGGTCACTTTGAGCCAGTCAGCGACCCTCAGCCTCACCTTCCTCACAATGGAACCTGTGTTGCCCTTGAAAGGAATGAGCGACTCTGAGCATGTGCAAAGCCCATCTCAGTGCTGGGGAATCACAGCCTCCCCCACACACCCGACAGTAGGAGCAGGATGCCCCGGCCAGGAGGAGGCAGACTGCAGGAGCGCTGTGGGGACAGTTTCCACAGACTCGTGCGCAACGTGATGAGTGGCGTGGGTCTGGGCTCGTGATGCCCCGGGCCAAGCACGTGGGATCAGACAGGCAGAGCTTCCATGCAGGTGCCACCGTGCACCACAGTGCAGCCTGGCCAGCAAGATGCTGCCTTGTAAGGCAGCCACACGCGCCACAGGCCCCGGCTGGCCAGCAGCACAGAAGCTCCTGCCCTCCCTCATCCTCCTGAGCGCTAAACCTTTCTGCCCTGCTGCGGAAATCCAACCCAGTTCCGCTTGACACAGCTCCATGGCTGCCCCCCACCCTCAGCTCCCTGCTTCCTTCCCTCATATCCTGTCAGGTTTCCTAGTCCAGCCAGTTGCTCTGAAGCCCTCACAGGAGGCAGCGCAGAGGCGGGGAAGTTGCAAACGGCCGCCTGTGTGTTGTGCAATCTTCTGCAGCAAGCCAAAGACAACAAGCCAGCGGGATTTTTGCGATTGCCAAAGAAGTTCCTCCACAGCAGCATCCTTCGCCCTTTGTTTCTCCTTAGCAGAAGTGCGTGAGGGAGGGAGGAGGGAGTCTGGGAGTCAAGGGAGCAGATTCGCAGATGGCTCTCAACAGAAGCTCAACATGAGCCTGGAGCAGCGGCAGTCTTCATTGCTCTCTGCTGCTCACTCCTCTGTCGGGGCTGCAGGGAAGGTGTGGATCCATCCAGCCCCCTTGTATGACTATGTGTGTGAGTGCAGACAAACTGGAACGTGCCCACCGCAGATCTGCAGAAAGAGCATGCCTCTCAAGATGCTGGAAAACAGAACTTTAGTTTCAATAAAGCCCAGTGTCTTTTGGCCCTGATATTTTAGGGGCCTTCGTCAGGGGCTATAAAAGAGACAATGCACAAAATTTAAGTTTGAGAGGTGTGCTCTCTCTGCAGACTTGTGTGTTTCACAAGACGGTGTTTTGCACACGCCACTTTCCCTGGCAGAGGGAAATTCTGAACCAGCACCATTCCCTTGGAAGGGAAAGGCGACCGAGGGCCAAAT
This sequence comes from Heloderma suspectum, assembly GCF_057233095.1. Lineage (NCBI taxonomy): Eukaryota > Metazoa > Chordata > Lepidosauria > Squamata > Helodermatidae > Heloderma > Heloderma suspectum. Next base: position 330,070,226 of record NC_139460.1, on the reverse strand, counting down.
GGCTTGTGGCAGGGGAGACCCTGATGGATCGTCTCCAGTCTGAACAGCAGTCCTCAGGCACGCATAGTCCCTGGCTCCTGAGCACAAGTGAGGAGGGGGCCACGTGCTCAGCAGTGGAGTCGGGCACATACATTTGGAGGGCCCTGGGGGGCCCCATGCAGGGTGGCATCTTAGAACCCCCCCACACATGTTCAGGATCCTTGGATTTTGAATGCCTGAAATGAAAGCAGCTGGGGGGGGGGGCACAAATGAGCTTGTGGCTGCAACTCCCCCCTGCACTATTTTCCTGATTGAAATTGCAGCCCCAACAGTTCTAATAACCTCTTTGCAGAAAAAGGCAGGTTCCATACAGGGGTTAGTTTCAAGTGGGAAAAGGTTGTGGGGCACACGTTGCTGCAATGAGCTGATTTTCTCTCCCGCACCATCCAGCCCCCCCCCCACACACACACCCCTTTAAAAAAAAGATTTTGGAGATCCAGTCGTGGACCTCCTGTGTTGTAGCCATGTATTTTCGCCATCAGGATATTTTCGAGTGTCTCTGTTTATCCAGAAGTCTACAGGCTAGCGGCAGGCAGGCAGGCAGGCAGGCAGGCAGGCTTCACAGAATAGTAGGGTTGGAAGGGCCATTGAGTCCAAGGCCATTGAGTCCAACCCTCCACAGCCCCGCTCCCCCCCCCCCAGCAGCAGCCCAAGCTCCAAAACTCTCAGTGCTGCTTCGTCAGGCTCTTGTCAAGTTCAGGCAGCGGAGGCTTTGACTGCTTATTAATTACCAGTCATGGCAAACAGCCTGGTACAAGACCCAGCACAAGCATATGTGTGTCTACTCGGAAGCAACGCCCATTGTGCTCAGTGACGCCTGCTCCTGAAATGCAGGCACATCTGGACCTTCAGGGGAAAGGAGAAAGGGGGGAGGGGGAAGCCTCTCTTATCGGTTGAGCAGCCCTTGCCAGCCAGAGGCCGTTCACTCCAGCCCCCACCCCCACCAGGAAGTATGTTCTGTGAAGTGGTTTTTACTGGTCCAGAGAACCTGCTCGTGGAGCCCTGCTCACAGCAGAGCTGATTCCTTTTAAAAAATCCGGTACTCCTCCATTAGCTTCTGCTTCCATTGTCGTGGAAAGACAGACACAATCTCCAGAGTGGAGAAGAAGATCCGAGGATGAAAGGCCCTCCATGGCCAGAGAGGCGAATGCACCCTAATATGCCTTTCTCCGAGTCCAAAAGTGCTCAGCTGCCTCTGCTGAACTCTCAGGGCGACTGGGTCGAGGAGGCGTCCCTGCCTCAGAGCCAAAGGTGGCACCTACCTGCCTGCCAGTCAGGCATTGGTCACGTCATGGGAGCAGGTGGCCTGGCCTGTCTCCATCCAGGCGCCTTTATTTCCGCCCGCCATGGCAGCCCTTGGACTCCAGCCAGTATTTTAGGGCTGGTTCTCCCGTCATGTTTTTCCTCCATTGGATGGCCAGGAGGAAGTGCCAAATAGCATTTTGGACTTTTCAAAAAACGTGGGCGTTGCAGGATGGATTTGCAGGCTGGAGCTTCAAGGGAGCTGTTGCCGTTAGGCATCCCTGTGGCTTTCCAATATTCCGGTGCAATGTTTTCTGAGGACGTGTCTCTGTGGCGAATTTCTGTGCAGGATAACTGCTATATCAGAAGAGGCTCAACGCCTCTGGTCGGCCCCACCCAATGTACGTCAGGCAGCCCTTGCTGCTTCCCTGCCTCCTGGGGCCGATCTGGGGGCAGGACCCAGAAGTGGGGAACTCTGAGGGCTGCCTGCAAGGCCTTCCTCTCCCCCCAGGTGGCCGGGGGCTGTCAGTGGTCACTCTGTGAGGAGGGAAAGTAGCTTTGCACACAGGCCAAAAAGCAACTCCCATCCAGTCTTGTGTGGCACACTCCAGAGCTGGAATCTCGCCTGCCCCATTTCCCCTGCTCTGCTCCCACGCAAGGCCTTGTCAGCAACCTCTCATCACCAGCTGCAATTTCCATAATTTCACCTGCACTTCCCTTAACAAAGGGGGCAGCGGCCAGGCCAGGCGGTGGTCTCTGCAGTCCTGCTGGCCCAGTTACGCTCCTCTGTGGGGGGAGGTTGAAGCAGGTAGTTCAGCACATGCTTTGTATGGAGAAGGTCCCAGATTTGATTCCTGGCGTCTCAGGTAGGGCTAGGAAAGCCTCCTGCCTGGGATGTCACAGTGTATGATCCGACGGAAGGATACATGGTCAGTGGGTGCTGCGATGGCCTCCTGTGGAGGACAGGCCAGTTCCTTTCATCCCACTGGTGTCTCTGGTATAACAGATGCTGCTGCACATGTATGGCGGCAGAGCCCCTGCTCTGCACGCAGAAGGTTCCAGTTCAGTCCCTGGGAGCATCTCCAGGAGCCAATATAAACAGAAACACTTCGTGAAGCGATTTGGGCAAAATCCGCATTTTCACAGAATCGAATTAGCTCTTTCCACAGTATATACAGTGCTGTATTCCTCCGCTTGTGTGGTGTATATGGGAACTGAAGCCGCATTCATTGGGGTGGGGTGGGCGAGTCCCACCACAAGTAAAAATGAACATCAGCAGTTGCGTAGGTCTCAGGCAGCCCATGAGCAGAGGCCTGCCCCCCCCCACGTGTTCAATGAAGTGCCGTGGAGGACTTGCTGAGGAGTCGATGTCCGCACACCCACACCCACACATACATGAGGCGGGCTGGCAAGCAGGCAGCCAGTGCCGCCCGGAGACTGAGCAGACTGAGCAGGCGTGCAGGAGGCACTGAGCACAGTCTTCTTGCAACACACACTTCCACACCAGTGGGACTCTGCTTTTAACCTCTACTGAGTGGAGGAGCAGGCACAGGCTAGTCTAGAACAATCACAAAGCTAGACACAAAAAGGGAAAAGAGGCAGTGGAAGGACAGGACTCTCCAGTGGTGGTGACCTGCAAGGTGTGTGCAGTGTTTGTTTTCTTGCCTGAGAACAACATGGCCTACACCTGCAACAAGTGCAAGTTGATCACGCTGCTGGAGGAAAAAGTAAGTGGACTGGAGCGGCAACTGTGGACCCTCCGGGGAATAAGAGAACACGAAGAGTTCTTGGACAGAATGGGGGAACTACAGCAGCAAAGGGCAGACCAGAAGCTTGAAGAGCAACAGCAAGATGCAGTGGGAAATGCTGAGGTGAAGAAAAATGGAGTAGAGGATACTCCTTGGAAAAGGGTGACAGGAGAAGAAGAGCTAGACGCCACTCTGCACCAGTGGAAGCAGTGGAGCTGTGGAACCGATTCCAGGTACTTGCGGATGAGACTGGAGGACAGCCTGCAGAGGAAGAATCACAGGGGAACCTGCATGAGAGTGAGCAAGAGGCTGAAGGTCAGTCAAACAGAGGTGATGAAACCCAGGCGTACAACAAGAAGAAGAGAAGAGTGGTAGTAGTGGGAGAGTCCTTGCTGCGTGGGATCGAGACCCAAGTATGTCGCAAAGACCCGTGGACTCACCAGGTATGTTGTCTCCTGGGAAGATGGATTAGAGACATGACTGAAGGGTTGCCTGCACTCATCAAGCCCACTGACAGGTATCCCTTTCTTCTCATCCATGTGGGAACAAATGATACCGCCAAGCGGAGGTACGAAGAGATCACATCAGACTTTGAAGCTTTGGGAAGGAAACTCAAGAACTTTGGGGCCTGGATAGTTTTCTCATCCAACATTCCAGTAGTCAGAAGAGGGATAGAAAGGGAACGAAAAATACTCCCGGTGAATGACTGGCTATGAAGGTGGTGCCGACGAGAGAGATTTGGATTCTGGGACCACGGGCTCTACTTCCTGGAAGATGGGCTGTTGGCTAGGGATGGGTTGCACCTCACAAAGGCTGGGAAGAATGCGTTTGGCCACAGCATGAAGAACTTCATCAGGAGGGCTTTAAACTGAATCCTTCGGGGAAGGGAGATGTAAAGTTGGGGGTAACAATGGACGAAGGCTCATGCACCGCAACGAGGAGAACAGCTGTAATAGCGCCCAATCATAGTCTTCAGAAACATGTAGGAAGAAAGCCAGACCATGAAGCATATGGTCTTCGATGTCTATATACTAATGCCCAGAGTATGGGAAACAGAACGAACTTGAACTCTTAATACAGGAGGGAAATTATGACTTGATAGGTGTAACTGAGACCTGGTGGGATGACTCTCATGACTGGAATACAGCAACTGAAAGATATAACTTGTTCAAAAAGAACAGGAGGAACAGAAAGGGAGGTGGGGCTGCACTGTATGTGAAAAATACATACCTCTGCACAGAAATACAGGAGGATGAGCTGGGTAGCCCCATTGAGAGCATCTGGATCAAAATAAACGGAGCAAAGAATAAAAGGAACCTGGTGGTCACCCAATCAAGGAGAAGACAAGGATGAAACTTTTGAAAAGCAAATAGCCAATGTTTCAAAGAAGCAAGATGTAGTAGTAATGGGGGATTTCAGTTTCCCTGATATTTGTTGGGAGAGAGGTTCTGCAAAAGATGGCCCCTCCAGGAAATTCCTCACTTGTATGGCGGATAACTTCCTCCTACAGAAAGAAGAGGAAGGAACTAGAGGATCGGCTATCCTTGACTTGATCCTAACCAACAGAGATGACTTAGTGGATAAAGTAGCAGTTACAGGAACTCTGGGGGAAAGCGACCATGTTGCACTTGAGTTCTTGGTTCTAAGGGAAGCAAAAGCCGAGTGTAGTCAAACGCGTACCCTGGATTTTAGGAAAGCTGATTTTCATAAACTCAGAACAATGACCAGTAAGGTCCCATGGCAAGCGACGCTAGCGAGAAAAGGAGTCCAAGATGGGTGGGGGCTTTTAAAAAAGGAAATTCTCAAGGCACAATTACAAACAATTCCAACAAGGAGAAAAGGTGGAAGACAACAGAAGAACCCAATGTGGCTTCACAAAAAGCTTAGAGATGACCTGAAAACAAAAAAGGACACATACAGGAAGTGGAAAGAAGACCAAGTAACAAAGGAAGAGTACAGGCAGGTAGCACAGAATGGCAGGGATGGCGTCAGGAAGGCTAAACCTGAGAATGAGCTGAGGTTAGCGAGGGAGGCTTTCTTCAGCTACGTCTATAGTAAAAGGCAGAGGAAAGAAATGGTGGTTCAGCTGTTAAATAAGGATGGCAAAACGATAACAGATGACAAAGAAAAGGCAGAGGTGCTCAATTCCTACTTTGGCTCAGTCTTCTCCCAAAAGAGGGTCTATGACCCCCCTGGCAAAGGCAAAGTGCAGGCTGAAGGGGCAGGATTGCAGCTTGAGATCGACAGGCATATGGTCAAGGAACACCTCATTACTTTGAATGAGTTCAAATCTCCAGGGCCAGATGAACTGCATCCTAGAGGAATAAAAGAACTGGCGGAAGAACTCTCAGAACCTCTGTCTATTCTCTTTGAGCAATCATGGAGGACGGGGGAAGTGCCAGATGACTGGAGGAGGGCTAATGTTGTCCCTCTCTTCAAAAAGGGTAAAAAGGAGGAACCTGGGAACTACAGACCAGTCAGTCTGACATCAATCCCAGGGAAAATTCTGGAGCAGATGATAAAGAAATCCATCTGGAAGCACCTTGACAACAATGCCGTGATTACTCCAAGCCAACATGGATTTGTCAAAAACAAGTCCTGCCAGACGAATCTGATCTCATTTTTTGATCAAGTCACCTCCCTTGGAGACCGTGGGAATGCTGTAGACATGATATACCTCGACTTCAGCAAAGCTTTCGACAAAGTGCCCCATGATATCCCGATGAGCAAACTAGCTCGAAGTGGGCTAGATGAAACAATGATCCGCTGGATCCACAGTTGGCTACAGAATCGGACTCAAAGAGTGCTTATCAATGGGACCTTCTCAACCTGGGGAGAGGTAACGAGTGGGGTACCGCAGGGCTCAATCCTGGGCCCAGGGCTCTTCCACATTTGTATGAATGACTTGGAGGAGGAGGTGCAGGGAATGCTGGTCAAATTTGCTGATGACACAAAATTGGGTGGGATAGCTTCCAATACTTTGGAAGACAGAAACAAAATTCAAAGTGATCTTGATAGAGTGGAGCCCTGGGCAGAAAACAACAGAATGACATTTAATAGGGATAAATGCCAAGTTCTGCACCTGGGAAAAAGAAACCAAATGCACAGTTCCAAGATGGGGGATACGTGGCTCAACCACACAACAAGCGAGAAGGATCTTGGAACTGTTGTCGATCACAAGCTGAATGTGAGCCAACAATGTGATGTGGCTGCAAAAACGGCAAATGCTCTTTTTGGCTCCATTAATAGAAGCATAGCTTCCAAATCCCGGGAAGTACTAGTTCCCCTCTACTCAGCGCTGGTTAGGTCTCATCTGGAGTACTGTGTCCAGTTCTGGGCACCACACTTTCAGAAGGATGCAGACAAACTGGTGAGGGTTCAGAGGAGGGCAATGAAGATGATCAGGGGACTGGAAACAAAGCCCTATGAGGAGACACTGAAAGAACTGGGCATGTTTTAGCCTTGAGAGGAGAAGACTGAGGGGAGATAGGATAGCGCTCTTCCAGTACTTGAAAGGTTGCCACAGAGAGGAAGGCCAGGATCTCTTCTCAATCATCCTGGAGTGCAGGACATGGAATAATGGGCTCAAGTTACAGGAAGCCAGATTCCGGCTGAACATCAGGAAAAACCTCCTGACTGTTAGAGCAATACGACAATGGAACCCATGACCTAGGGAGGTGGTGGGCTCTCCCACACTGGAGGCGTTCAAGGCGAGGCTGGACAGCCATCTGTCAGGGATGCTCCGACTTGGATTCCTGCACTGAGCAGGGGGTTGGTCTCAATGGCCTTGTAGGCCCCCTCCAACCCTGCTGTTCTATGATTCTATGATTCTATGACTCCCAAACAGCACTGAAGCTGCCATGACAGAAAAATCTGACACAAAATGAGTTTGGAAAAAAACACCTGGATTTAGAGCAAGAAACGCTGGGCTAGCTACGGAGAGCAGCATGTGTCATCTGACACTATCGATTGCAGAGTTGAGTACAGCAGGAGTAAAAGCCCCATGCAGATGGGGCCCAGGTAGGGCAGGAAAGATGCCTGCCTGATGGAGGGAGGGAGAGCCTTGGTTGCCAGGCAGAGTCGACAGTTCTGGGCTGGATGGAGCGAGACGGGAGTGACTCCATCCAAAGCTGGTGCTGCTGTCCCTGTGTCCAAAACCCCGCTTCACAGCAACAATGAGAGCTGGAGCAGCTGGGGAACGGTTTGCAGCAGCCAAGTGGTCTGCATCCACCATGAGTCTGTCCAGTCCCCCTTTAAACCCGTCCAAGTCTTGTGGTGGCGAATTCCACAGTTCAGCTCTGCACTGTGTGGAGATGCCCCCCGGCAGTGCTCCTGTTCTTCTGGGATGCAGTGCCAGCCAGGCGGTTGTGCTGCTGCCGCTGCCAGCCAAGCTGGGGATCCCCCCATCTCTGAGTGCTGACACCCTGGTGACCCCGCACAACTCCTCCCTGGCAGCAGCTGCCACCTCTATTTCCGTCTCCACAGCTTTGTTCCTATTTTTATCTCATCTTTATCCACCTTTTGTCTTGCTTGGAAATCCCCATCTGCTCTCTGCCAGCCTGATGCTGCTGCCGCAGCAGAGCGGGGGGGTTCAAGCTGCTGGGGGCAGTGGTGAGGTGCGGGGTGCCGTGCGCAGGGCAGGGCAGGGCAGGGCAGGGCCACTCTGGGATCACACGAGGGGCTCCCCTACCCCCACCTCCTCTCTGCCCTTAGCTGTCCAAGTCGATCTGCCTGGGGAGAGCCACTGAGCCGCCTGGCTGAGGTCAGAAATGGCATGGGGTGAGACTGAGCCATCTAGGGCCATGCACTGGCCTCTGGAGGAAAGGAGGGGCTGCCTCTGCAGCAGCCATCAGGCCCTTTCAGTAGCCAAGGAGAGACCACCATGCACGCTTAAAAGGTCTCACCAAAGTTTCATTGCGCTGATCTGAAAGCGCCGACTCACTCTCTCTCTCTCTCTCTCTCAGAAACAGCTCTCAGCCTCAGATCTTCAGCTTTGACAAGGTTGTTCTGCTTTATCTGTTCTCCTCCTTGGAAGGTCAGTCTGAAGCACAAATACTGCAAAAGACATCCTGTAGGCCTTATTCATGGCTGTTCCAAAGGAAGCCAATATGTTTCTCCCTTACTGTCCTGCCTTTGTAACTGGAAAATGTAACAGTGGAGCCCAGAAGTAATCAAATGGCCAGTCCAAGCAGAGAAGATAAATGAACAAATGAGCCTCAAGGGGGAAAATCAGAATATTCAGGAATGGTAAAAGATATAACAAAGGCTTCTTTGGGTGCAGATCTTCTGTTTCTGTTAGAAACCTCTCCTGCTGGCTGGCACATGCTCTCTTTTTGTTGTTTATTCAGTTGGTCGCTTCCAACTCTTCCTGACTTCATGGACCAGCCCACGCCAGAGCTTCCTGTCAGCCGTCGCCACTCCCCCAAGGTCAAGCCCGTCACCTCCAGAATATCATCCTTCCATCTTGGCCTTGGTCGGCCCCTCTTCCTTTTGCCTTCCACTTTCCCTAGCAGCAGCATCTTCTCCAGAGTATCCTGTCTTCTCATTATGTGGCCAAAGTACTTCAGTTTTGCCTTTCATATCCTTCCCTCAAGTGAGCAGTCTGGCTTTATATCCTGGAGTATGGACTGGTTTGATCTTCTTGCAGTCCAAGGCACTCTCAGAATTTTCCTCCAGCACCACAGTTCAAACGCATCTATCTTCCTTCGCTCAGCCTTCCGTATGGTCCAGCTCTCGCAGCCATAGGTTACTACGGGGAATACCATTGCTTTAACTATGCGGACCTTTGTTGTCAGCGTGATGTCTCTGCTCTTAACTATTTTATCAAGATTTGTCATTGCTCTCCTCCCAAGAAGTAAACATCTTCTGATTTCCTGGCTGCAGTCAGCGTCTGCAGTCATCTTTGCGCCTAGAAAGACAAAGTCTGTCACTGCCTCCACGTTTTCTCCCTCTGTTTGCCAGTTATCAATCAACCTGGTTGCCATCATCTTGGTTTTTTTGAGGTTTAACTGCAACCCAGATTTTGCACTTTCTTCTTTCACCTTCGTCATGAGGTTCCTCAGCTCCTCCTCGCTTTCAGCCATCAAAGTGAAAGCGATCTGCGTATCGGAGATTGTTAATGTTTCTTCCAGCAATTTTAACTCCAGCCTTGGCTTCATCAAGCCCAGCACATGGCATGATGTGTTCTGCGTACAGGTTGAATAGGTAGGGTGAGAGTATACAACCCTGCCGTACTCCTTTCCCCATCTTAAACCAGTCCGTTGTTCCGTGGTCTGTTCTCACCGTTGCTACTTGGTCGTTATACAGATTCCTCAGGAGGCAGACAAGATGACTTGGTATCCCCATACCACCAAGAACTTGCCACAATTTGTGATGATCCACACAGTCAAAGGCTTTAGAATAGTCAATAAAACAGAAGTAGATGTTTTTCTGAAACTCCCTGGCTTTCTCCGTTATCCAGCAGATATTGGCAATTTGGTTTCTAGTTCCTCTGCCTTTTCGAAACCCAGCTTGTACATCTGGCAATTCTCATTCCATGAATTGCTGGAGTCTACCTTGCAAGATCTTGAGCATTACCTTACTGGCATGTGAAATAAGTGCCACTGTTTGATAGTTTGAACATTCTTTGGTGCTTCCCTTTTTTGGTATGGGGATATAAATTGATCTTTTCCAATCTGTTGGCCATTCTTGTGTTTTCCAAATTTGCTGGCATATGGCATGCATCACCCTGACAGCATCATCTTGCAAGATTTTAAACATTTCAGCTGGGATATGGTCATCTGCTGCCTTGTTATTAGCAATGCTTCTTAAGGTCCATTCAGCCTCACTCTTCAGGATGTCTGGCTAGCTCACTGACCACACCGTCAAATCTATCCCCGATATTATTATCCTTCCTATACAGATCTTCCGTATATTCTTGCCACCTTTTCTTGATCTCTTCTGCTTCTGTTAGGTCCTTGCCATCTTTGTTTTTGATCATACCCGTTTTTGCCTGGAATTTACCTCCGATGTTTCTAATTTTCTGGAAGAGGTCTCTTGTCCTTCCTATTCTATTATCTTCTTCCGCTTCCGCACATTGCTTGTTTAAAAATAATTCCTTCTCTTTTCTGGCTAACCTCTGGAATTTTGCATTTAATTGGGCATATCTCCCCCTATCACTGTAGCCTTTGCTTTCCTTCTTTCTTGGGCTTTCTTCTTCCGATGGTATACTGACATATCTCTGGTTGTACTGATCCATTTAGTTTTCATGGCAAGAATACTGGGGTGGATTGCCGTTTCCTTCCCCAGGGATCATATTTAGTCTGACCTCTCTGCCATGACCTTAAAACAAACCTTCCACCCACAGAAGAAACAGGCTGCTACCGGCATCCTCGCACTTTTGGGTGAGCCTTCTTAGGGGGCTTCCAGATGAGCCTTTTATCATGCCATCGCCCTGCCTCATCTGCTAAATTTTACTGGGGGTGGCCGGTGGGTGTGGGTGGGTGGTTTCTAGATGACAGTGTCTCCCACTCATAACCTGCTGTCCTGCTTCAGCTGGGTCAGACTCAGTGTTGCGACAGTTGAGGGGCAAACCCAGTGGCAAGACAATGAACAGGCGGAAGGTCCAGCCCAGAGGTCTTTGTCCCACCAGAGGTCCAGCTTTAAGCCAGAGTTGTCAGTTAGCAGGCAGAGGTCAAGAGCACAGTGTTATTGACTGACAGGATTGGATTTGGACCCCACCTTTCTACCCAGAAAAATGGCACAGAGGCAGCATTGCCTGTCAAGGAGGAGAGTTGCAAGAGCTGCCAGGCCTGAGGCCTGGCCACGGCCAAAGCACAGGTGAGCGGTCCCAAGAGTAGAGGCAGGCTGGGCCCCAGAGGCCAGCAGTCACGGAGCCAGGCCAGGGGTACTAGGCACCAGGGGCTGTTTCCAGCAGCAAGTAGGTCCAAACGGAAGGCTTCCTTGCTGGAACATCCAGAGCCCCCACCACCAGAGGACTCAGCTGCATCCTGTCTCAGCCTTGTAGAAGAAGTCCTCCTCATGGGAAGGGTCCACATCCGGAAGAGTCCTTTACCCCTGAAGAGCCCACTTGCTGTGGTTCTTAAGGCCATGCTGTGCCCCGGGTGCTGCCACTCGCTGGCACCTGCCTCTGCCCCTGTCGCTCTGGGGCCAAGCAGGTGCTCTGTGGGGCGCAGGCTCCCCAGGAGTCCCATCCAGGGCTTTCTCGGAGGCCACCACTGCCTCGGGCCTGGCGTCGCTTCCCTGGAGGTGCCAGGGTGCCACTGTTGGGATGGCACAGGGCTGTGGCCTTGGTGGACTCTGGATCAGGCATGACAGCCAGGACCAGACTCCTCCCGTGCTCCCCCCCCCACTCCTTCTGACTTTTTTCTTACCACAGAGAAATCTGCCCAACAGGACAGGGCAGGATAGCTGCCCAGGGCCTCTGGATGGCCAGCCCTCAGAGCCCTCTGTCTGGAAGCACCTCTGCCCTGCCCCTTGGCCGCCTGCCTGCCTGCCTCGTGTCACCCGGTCCCCGTGGCTGATTGCAGCTCATGCTCAGTCTCTTCCCAAGGAGCCCAGCCACCAATGTGCAGCAGCAGCAGGAGTGTGGGGGGCTCCGTGCAGGGGCCCGGTGGCTGTGGGGCTGCATTTTGTTGCACAGGGGAGGCGATGTTGGAACCTTCCCCGCCTTGCTCATGGAATTTGGTACCCAGAGGGGGCACAATCCCTCCCCTTCCTGTGGGAGCATGTCCAACTGTGAACACATCACAGGCATGTGCTATGGAAATGTGTGGGTGTGGGTGTGGGTAGGTGGGTGGGTGAGGGGATGCTTGGCAGGCAAAGCTAGCAACAGAACTGAGGCAGCTGAATCGCTTTCGAGGCCTTTCTGGAAGTCTGGAGTTGAGCTACGTGTGGCAGGAGAGGATGCGACACACCGCCCAACGGGTGCTCCCCGAGGTGGAGACTTGGCCCCCGTTGAGTCTGGCGGGCTTTTGCATGGGGCCAGCCAAACCTTAGAAGGGCTGCTGGGAAGCAGTGGCACTGGCCAAGAGCTCCTAGCTGAGATGAGCTGCTCCTATGGCTTGGGCTGGGGAACTTGAATGCCAGGCCTGCCTTACTCAGGGTGGGGTGGTGTGTGGTGTGTGTGTGTTATGATGGCAGGAATGTGAAACAGTTCTGTGTGACTCAAAAGCTTGCCACAGATGTTTAAAATAGTTTCAGCCAGACAAGAGTATTGCCTCTTTTGTTCTGCATTTCTCAGTTATTACAGATGCCCCAGCATGATTTCATATCCCACCCCCAGTCACAAGAAACTTTTCCCTATCTGTCCCTTAGTACAGTTGGCCTACAGAAAGAACTCCCTCCCCTTGTCTCCACTGTGAATTTATTTCACTCCCCCCTGCCTAAACTAGTTCTTGTACCTGCATATCTGACCCAATTCTAAAAGGGAACCACCGTAAATTCCACCCCTGTGGAGTTTCTGGAACGAACTAGTCCATTCGCTCCGCGGGCCCGTCCCCCTCTCAGCAGCGGCTCTCCGTCCTGCAGCAGGATCAGGTTTCCCGTGTCATGTTTGGGATGGGGAAGGAGAACGAAGATAAGGCATCTCCCCTGCCCCTCGGGCAGCCCCAGCTGTTTCCAGAGAATGATTCCCCTTGCAGAGGCGAGGGTGTCGGGGGGGGAGTGGCCCCCAAACCTGCCTTCCGGAGTGAGGGCGGGAACGCTGGGCGGGCTGCGAGAGCTGCCTTCCCGCTCTTCCCCGGTTCTGCGCCCTGCCGTCGGACGGCCGCTCAGTCGTGCCCCTTCTGCAGAACTGTCCCCGTCCGGCAGGATGGGCCTCGCCGCTTGTCACGAGGTGGCCGCGGCGACCGCCTGGGCCGAGCGGGCCCCCGGCTCACCCGCTGCCCGCATTCCGGGCTCCCCGAGCGGGCAGCCCCGGGCTGGAAGGCCCGGCCGAGAGCCGCCCGGCGATCCTCGCCGGCCCGACGGGGCGCGAGGAGTCGCGCGGTCCCGGGAGGCCGGGCGCGTTCCTGCGGCAGCAGGGCTGGGCGGCGGGGGCTCCGCCCCGGCCCCGGCCCCGGGCCCCAGGCAGCGCCGGCGGCGAGACGCCCGCACGCTGCGCGGCGCGGGGCCGGCGCCCTCGGGCGGCCGGGAGGCTCTTGCCGCGGAGCCGCGGGCGGGGAGCCGGAGAGGCTGCGGCCGCGTCCTCCCGGCGGGGGCGGCGGCCGCCGGTCTGGCGCGGCGCCCTGTCATCGCCGCGCGCGCCGCCGGCCTTCCGCGGAGGTGCCCTGCTGGGCGGCGCGGCGCGGCGCGGCGCGGGGCCGGCGGGAAGGGCCGCCCGGCTGCTCGGGGTGGAGGGCAGGCCGAGCAGGCCAGGCCAGCTGCGCGGGCCTCGTCTGGGCGGCAGCGCTCCGTCTGGCGCAGGGAGGAGCCGCTGCCGGGCCAGGCCCTTCGCTGCGAGACAGGGAGGCTCGCGGCCCGGCCCGGCCCGGCCCGGCGAGGAGGCTGCTTGGCCGGGCGGCGCCCGCCGCCGCCAGCATTGCCGCTCGCAGGACCCGGCTCCGCGCCTCCTCCGCGGCCCACCAGGACAGCCCGGGAGACGCGTCTCGGCCTGATGGTCCCCGGGCCCCTCGCGCAGCTCTTCCGCCTCCCCCCCCCCCCCCCGATGTGTTTCATGCAGTGAAGGGAGCGATGGAAGAAGCAGCAGGAAAACACAGGGCGGTTGCGGGGCGCGGGGCGGGGGGAGGACCTACAAAGGGAAGATATCTGGACCCCGCGAATGAGGCAGGGTGAGGCGTGATAAAAGCCTCTTCTGGAAGCACCAACACTTGGATGTATCTTCCCCTTTCTCCCTTGCTTTTCGCTTCCCTTCTTTCCTCAGCTACTTGTAAAGCCTCCTCAGACAGCCACTTGGCTTTCTTGCCTTTCTTTTTCTTTGGGATGGATTGAGTTGCTGCCTCCTGAACAATGTTACGGACCTCCGTCCATAGTTCCTCAGGCACTCTGTCTATCAGGTCTAATCCCTGAAATCTATTCCTCACCTCCACTGTATATTCATAAGGGAAATGATTTAGGTCATACCTGAATGGTTTAGTGGTTTTCCCTACGTTCTTCAATTTAAGCCAAAATTTTGCAACAAGCAGCTCATGATCTGAGCCACAGTCAGCTCCAGGTCTTGTTTTTACTGACTGTATAGAGCTTCTCCATCTTTGGCTGCAAAGGAAATAATCAATCTGATTTCAATATTGACCATCTGGTGATGTCCATGTGTAGAGTCGCCTCTTGTGCTGTTGGAAAAGAGTGTTTGCTATGATCAGCTTGTTCTCTTGGCAAAACTCTATTAGCTTTTGTCCTGCTTCATTTTGTACACCAAGGCCATGCCTGCCTGTTATCCCGGTGATTTCTTGACTTCCTACTTTAGCATTCCAATCCCCTACGATGAAGAGGACATCTTTTTTTGGTGTTAGTTCTAGAAGGTGTTGTAAGTCTTCATAGAACCGATCAACCTCAGCTTCTTTGGCATCAGTGGTTGGGGCATAGACTTGTATTACTGTGATGTTGAATGGTTTGCCTTGGATTCGTACTGAGAACATTCTATCATTTTTAAGATTGTACCCCAGTACTGCTTTTCCCGCCCCTTCGTTGACTATGAGTGCTACTCCATTTCTTCTAAGGGATTCTTGCCCACAGTAGCAGATATAGTAGTAGTAGTAGGGTTGGAAGGGGCCTACAAGGTCATTGAGTCCAACCCCCTGCTCAGTGCAGGAATCCAAGTCAGAGCATCCCTGACAAATGGCTGTCCAACCTCGTCTTGAACCCTCCAGTGTGGGAGAGCCCACCACCTCCCTAGATAATTGGTTCCATTGTCGTATAGCTCTTACAGTCAGGAAGTTTTTCCTGATGTTCAGCCGGAATCTGGCTTCCTGGAACTTGAGCCCATTATTCCGTGTCCTGCACTCTGGGATGATGGAGAAGAGATCCTGGCCTTCCTCTCTGTGACAGCCTTTCAAGTACTGGAAGAGCGCTATCCTATCTCCCCTCAGTCTTCTCTTCTCCAGGCTAAACATGCCCAAGTTCTTTCAGTCTCTCTTCATAGGGCTTTGTTTCCAGTCCCCTGATCATCTTTGTTGCCCTCCTCTGAACCCTCTCCAGTTTGTCTGCATCCTTCTGAAAGTGTGGTACCCAGAACTGGACACAGTAGTCCAGATGAGGCCTAACCAGTGCTGAGTAGAGGGGAACTAGTACTTCCCGGGATTTGGAAGCGATGCTTCTATGAATGCAGCCCAAAAGAGCATTTGCCTTTTTTGCAGCCACATCACATTGTTGGCTCATATTCAGCTTGTGATCAACAACAATTCCAAGATCTTTCTCACTTGTAGTGTTGTTGAGCCACGTATCCCCCATCTTGGAACTATGCATTTGGTTTCTTTTTCCTCGGTGCAGAACTTGGCATTTATCCCTATTAAATGTCATTCTGTTGTTTTCTGCCCAGCGCTCCAGTCTTTCCAGATCACTTTGAATTTTGTTTCTGTCTTCCAAAGTATTAGCTATCCCGCCCAATTTTGTGTCATCTGCAAATTTGATCAGCATTTCCTGCACCTCCTCCTCCAAGTCATTCATACAAATGTTGAAGAGCCCTGGGCCCAGGACTGAGCCCTGCGGTACCCCCCTCGTTACCTCTCCCCAGCTTGAGAAGGTCCCACTGAGAAGCACTCTTGGAGTCCGATTCTGTAGCCAACTGTGGATCCACTGGATCGTTGTTTCATCTAGCCCACTTTGAGCTAGTTTGCTCATCAGGAGATCATGGGGCACTTTGTCGAAAGCTTTGCTGCAGTCGAGGTATATTTTATTTATTTATTTATTTATTACATTTATACCCCGCCTTTTTTCCTCTTGCAAGGAACCCAAGGCGGCTTACATTCTCCTTCTCCTCTCCATTTTATCCTCACAACAACAACCCTGTGAGGTGAGTTGGGCTGAGAGTCTGTGACTGGCCCAAAGTCACCCGGTGAGCTTCCATGGCTGAGTGGGGACTAGAACCCGGATCTCCCAGCTCCTAGTCCAACACTCTTGCCACTACACCACACAGGCTCTCCATATGATGTCTACAGCATTCCCACGGTCCACAAGGGAGGTTACTTGATCCAGAAATGAGATCAGGTTCGTCTGGCAGGACTTGTTTTTGACAAATCCATGTTGGCTTCGAGTAATCACGGCATTGTTTTCAAGGTGCTTCCAGATGGATTGCTTATCATCTGCTCCAGAATTTTCCCAGGGATTGATGTCAGACTGACTGGTCTGTAGTTCCCAGGTTCCTCCTTTTTACCCTTTTTGAAGAGAGGGACAACATTCGCCTTCCTCCAGTCATCTGGCATTTCCCCCGTCCTCCATGATTTCTCTAAGAGAATAGACAGCGGTTCTGAGAGTTCTTCTGCCAGTTCCTTTATGACTCTAGGATGCAGTTCATCTAGCCCTGGAGATTTGAACGCATTCAGAGTAATGAGGTGTTCCTTGATCATATGCCTATCAATTTCAAGCTGCAATCCTGCCCCTTCAACCTGTTCTTCACCTTTGCCAAGGGGGTCATAGACCCCCTTTTGGGAGAAGACTGAGCCAAAGTAGGAATTGAGCACCTCTGCCTTTTCTTTGTCATCTGTTATCGTTTTGCCATCCTTATTTAATAGCTGAACAACCATTTCTTTCCTCTGCCTTTTACTATAGACGTAGCTGAAGAAAGCCTGTTTGTTGCTTTTATCCTCCCTCGCTAACCTCAGCTCATTCTCAGCTTTAGTCTTCCTGACGCCATCCCTGCAATTCTGTGCTACCTGCCTGTATTCTTCCTTTGTTACTTGGCCTTTTTCCCACTTCCTATATGTGTCCTTTTTTGTTTTCAGACATATGATGGTCACCTGAATTAAATTCGCCCATGCTTGTCCATTTTAGTTTGCCGATTCCCAAGATGTCGATGTTCAATCTTGCCATCTCATGTTTGACCACCTCCAGCTTACTTTGATTCATTGATCTTACATTCCAGGTTCCTAAACAATATTGTTCTTTACAGCATCGGATTTTCTTTTCACCACCAGACACATCCACAGCTGAGTGTCCTTTGGGCTTTGGCCCAGCCGCTTCACTCTTTCTGGCGCTACTTGGAAATTCCCTCTGCTCTTCTCCAGTAGTATATTGGACACCTTCCGACCTGAGGGGCTTATCTTCTGGCGTCATCTCTTTTAGCCTCTTTTAGCCTTTTCCATGGGGTTTTCTTGGCAAGAATACTGGAGTGGGTTGCCATTTCCTTCTCCAGTGGACCACATTTTGTCAGAACTCTCTGCCATGACCTGTCCGTCTTGGGTGGCCCTGCACAACATAGCTTATGGCTTCACTGAGTTACGCAAGCCCCTTTGCCACAACAAGGCAGTGATCCATGAAGGGGATCTTCATGGATCACTTGAGTCTTGAGGACTACCTATGCGTAGATCCCATATTTCCCTGTCACTGCTTCTCCCTTTTTTCTTACCACAGAAAATCTGTTACGGGAGATACGATGGAATAGCTGCAGAGTGCCTTCTCCCTTTGTCAGGTCATGCCCAGCAAAAGGCACTGTGGGGCAATTTGGCAGATATGGCGGTTTGGGGCAGAGGAGTGCCAGGCTGAAATCCCCACTCCACTGGAGGGCCTCCCTGGGCGGACAAATGCTGCCATTTCAAAAGTTGCTTGTGAAGATAAAACAAGAGAAGAACGCGGAAGCACTTTGCATGCCAAAAAGTGCTGGAGAAATGTGTCAGCTTTGATTTTCAAGCCCTGCACCACTTGGAAGCACGGGCCCCGAAGGACCACCATCTTCCCCTGTAGGAATCGGCTCGCTCTCTGACATGTCGGCCAGAGGCCCTGCACCAGGTGCCTCCTGCTTCCTTGCAGAGGTTGCATGGGTGGTGACTAGAGACAGGGCCTTCTTGGTGGTGGCAATCCGCATTTGGAACACTTTGCCCAGGGATGTTCAGGTATCATCCTCACTTTTAGATGCCACATAAAGACAAGTGCTTTCTCCTCCTGGGCCTTTTTGTGAATCCTCTCTTTGTTGCTGGTATTTTTTTTTTCTCGTGCTCTTTTGTTTTGTTGTGTTCTGGATTTTTAAAATACTGCATTTTTCTGTTTTCATTTTTGAGAGCTGCCTTCAACACTTCTTTGGAAAGTGGAGATAAATGTTCTAGAATCATAGAATCATAGAATAGTAGGGTTGGAAGGGGCCTACAAGGCCATCGAGTCCAACCCCCTGCTCAATGCAGGAATCCAAGTCAGAGCATCCCTGACAGATGGCTGTCCAGCCTTCTAAAGAAATAAACTCATGAATTATTAAACTGGATTAGTGCTTCAGTGAAATAAAGACTCTGGAAAACTTCCAGGTTCTTCTCTTTCTCAGCTTTGGAACATGCTTGCAACTGGAGGCCACATCCTGCCTAGCACAGAACACTCTATGGAGCCCACTGGAGTCAGCACCCACTCAAATCACCCTGCATGGGACAGACATGATGACAGGAAACTTATGGAACTGAGGACCCAGGGGTCAGCTCAGGACCAGTATTTGGTTTCAGGGGATCACTCCACGTTCACCCCCAGCTATGGTGGCATTTACATCCATACTCCATCCACAGCCGAGCATCATCCAGCCCAGGCAAGAGCAAGCGCCCTGCAAGGAGAGACCAGAAGGGAGCCCAGGAACTGGGCGGGGTGGGGGAGCAGCTTCAGCCTCCAGTCTGAGGAAAAGGGGCTTCCACACGATCCTGCTCTTTGTGTATGTAACGCCTCCTCCAACCCACTTTGGCATTTTCAAGATGGCCACTTTGGCCAAGCAGGAATGCCGGAATGCCCCATGATGCGAAGAACTCCCCCCCCCCCCCCGGTTAGGCTACTGCAATGTGTTATATGTGGGGCTGTCTCTAGAAATGGCCTGGACACTGCAGTTTGCCCAGAGCAGGATCACAAGGGCCTGGGCCTTTTGTCCATATCACACCTGTGCTTTGCCAGCTGCACTGGCTCCCAGCCTGGTTCCAAGCCCAAACTAAAGTGCTGGTTGCAACCTTGAAAGCCCTGCATGGCTTGGGGCCAGGTAACCTGAAGGGCTGCCTCTTCACACCTGCACGCCTGCCTCCCTGTGCCTTGAGATCATCTTCAGAGGCCTGCTTCGGGTGGCCCCACCAAATGAAGCAAGGCAGGTAGCCACCGGGGAGCAGGCCTCTTGGCAATGACACCCTGGACCTGGGGCGGCCTGCCCAGAGAGACCGGCCTGGCACCGTCTTTGTGACGCTTTTGGTGCCAGCTGAAGAGCTTTTTCTTCGCCGAGGCCATTTAAACAGCTCATGTGTTCTGGGCCTCCCAGTTTTAAAATCTGTGTTATTTTATTTACTATTACCTTTATATCTCACCCCTTTTCCTCCAAGGAACCCAAGGTAGCTTACGCAATCCTTCTCTCCATTTATCCTCACAACAGCCCGGCAAGGTAGGTTAGCCTGAGAGTCAGTGACTGGCCCAAAGGCACTCGGTGAGCTTCGTGGTTTTGACTCTGGGGTTGCTGTGAGTTTTGTTCTCTGTTGCTGTATTTATGCTGTTTTTGGTTTTCTGGTTTTATATCTTATTTTGCATTTAAATTGCATTTATATTTATTTTAAGTCACCCAGAGAGCTTCATGTTGCAGGGCAGCATAGAAATGGCGGCAGCAGCAGCGTTCCAGCGGAACAGAGCAACGGTCTGCCGCAGCAGCGACGGCCCGGAGGTGCCCTGCTCTCCTGCGGCGTCGGCCGGAGGAACGATCACAGGCCTGGTGAGCCGCGGAGGATGCTTCTCCCGCGCCTCTGCTTTCCGCGCGGCGCGGCCTGCGCTTCCCGCTCGCCTCCGGAGGGGCCTCCTCTCAGCAGGCCGCTGCCGGCCCGTCAGCGCCTTGGCCTCGCCCGCCCCTCGCCCCTCGCCCCTCGCAGGCTGGCCCCGCTCGCGCGCCCGCCTTCCGCGCCGGCTGCATGCCCGGCTGCAAGGGCCCCTGGTCTGGGTTTCAAAGGGAGGGCTGGGCGCTGCGCACGCGCCGGAGGGCTCTCAGCCCGGCCGATCCCGGCGCTTCCCGGAAGCGGCCCGAAGCTCCCCAGGGTCGCCCGGGCGACCCAGCGACAAGCGGCCGGCGGCCCCCGCCAGCGCGGCCTGCCGCTCTGCCCCGAGAGCCCCGAGGGGCGGGGGGCGCCAGGCCCCACCCAGTCGGCTGGAGAACGACGACCCCTTGCCCGCTCGCAGGCCGCCCGCTGCCGCTCCCCCCGCCCCTCCCGGGCGCCCGGCCCATCGCATCACGCTGCATCAGCTCCGACGGCAGGGAGCAGCCGGCCCGGCCGCCCGCTGGCCCGCTCCTGGCGTGCTGGGCCCCCGGGCTCTTGCTGGAAGGCCGGCAGGGGCTGCGGGAAGCGAGGGCAGCCGGGAGGAGGCCGGCGGGAGAGGACAGCCCGCGGGGCGCGCGCGAGTGAGCGCTTCGCGCCCCGGAGAGGCGGGCCTTGCCGGCAGGCGATCGGTGGCGGGCGCGCAGGCAGGCGGCCGCGGCGATCCCAGAGCGCCGCCGCGGCGTTGAGGGGCTTCCGCCGCGACCCGTCCGGGCACACCCGTTTTCTCTGCCCCGGGATCGAGCTCTGACAAAGGTGGTTGGGCAAATACGGGGCAGAGATCGGTTGTGCACAGCGCTGATTGGCTGGCCTCCATGTCGAACCCGGACCCCCCCCCCGCAGTCTTTGTGCCTAAAAATTGAGTCCCCTTTTAGAAAAATCAATATTGCGGCAAACGAATCGACAAGCGCGCGCCTACGGCGCTTCGAGATAGCTTGTTGAGAGGCGAGGCAGCTCGCGTGTCAGCATGAGGGGCGGGCGAGTCTGCCTGCTGAGCCAATGTCCGACTTTGCTGGCGGCGCGTCTGTCGTCTCGCTCGTGGAACCCGACAGGCTCTGCAACGCGGCCGAAGACTTTGCAGTGAGCGCAGCCTTTCGTACTATGGCTGTTTCCAGACCAGGCTTTTATGGCAACATCTCCCCGCCTCATTCACGGATGTTGGGGGGGGGGGGGTCCGGATGACGTTGCCGTCTCCTTGCGACCCTCCCGAGTTTTCTTACTGCTTCTTCCGCCTTTTTCCTTAATGCAAAAAATCGGTTAAGGAAAAAAAGACAGAACAGCTGTTGAAACCATGGATCACAGACACTCTGCGTCGGGGCCCAAGACACGTTGCTGCCGGAGGCAGAGGACAAGGTGCCGCCGCCTCCCCAGTCCACCTACAGGACGACCACCGGCATAATCTCCCAGCAACGACAATGGGCCGCGTTCTCCCCCACACCGGAAGCCTGCAGGCTGGCTGGCTCAGCGAATGCAAGGCCGGCCGCATGGCCCAGGCTCTCTCCGCCCGCACTTCGCCGCTACCTCCCAGCACCTGCCGCCTGAGGGGCTGCCTCGCTCTGCCTGAGAGCAGGGCCAGCCCGTGGGCACCAGATCCTCGTGCCAGGATCACCCCGAGCCCTTTCCGTGCGTTCTTCCGTGTTGGAAGGAGGCGTGAGGAGAGGAGCCCCCGCCCCCTCCGCATCGCATCTCTCGCCTCGGATGCGCGCTGGGCGCTGGGCTGGGGAGGGGCGCGCGCCGCGGAGGAGGCGCGCCCGCGGTTCAGAACCCCGGGAATAGCGGGGCTCAGAGGGCCCTCCTCAGACTGCCGCCAAGACGCACCCAGGGCAACGGAGCGGCAGGGCTGGAGCGCTCCTCTCGCCGCCCGTTCATGCTCGAAGAGGGCTCTGCACAGCTCCAGATCTGCTCTCGGGCTGGGTGGTGGCCGAAGGTGCCTGCAGCAGCGCTGGCCGCCTTCAGGGGACTCTCGCTCTGCTCGTCGTCGCGCCAGTCGCCGCCTGGCCCTCGTCCTGAGACACTGGCTGGGCCGGAAGAGCCTGTCTCTGCCTTCGACGCCGCTGCCGTGGATGTCGGGAAGGATGCGGGAACGGCCAGGGTGGGACCCGGGGCTGAAGGGAAGCCCTGACGCAGCGCTCTGCTCTGCTCTGCTCTGCTCTGCTCATAAAGAGCCCCAAGGCTGGATCACACCAAAGGCCCATCTTGCCCGACATCTGCTCCCACGCGGCCAACTAGATGCTGCTATGGGGAGCCCACGACAAGCAGGACGTGAATTCAAGAGTACTTGCCCGCTCGTGTCCCCAGCAACCGAGGCTGAGAGGCGTAACGGGGGGCATATGAGTGGCAGCCCTTGGCAGCCTTCTCCTGTGCCGTGACTTGGTCAAATCCCCTTTTAAAGCCCCCCCCCTTCTCTCCAGGGAATCAGGAGCCCTGCAAGCGGGGGGCGGGTTCTGGTGGTGGGAAGCCTGTCCGTCTTCTCTTCATTCCTTAGCCCTGTGCAAGTCCACAGTGAGGAAGAAAAGAGCAATTGTGGTGAAAGGCGGGCGGTGGCGGGGGGGTCTTGTGGAGAGGCAGGGGGAGCCCTGTGCTGAATGTTTTTGTGAGCAGCTCCCTGAGCACTCCTGCGCAGAAGTGAGCATGCAACACCAATCCTTCCATGTCCGGACTAAAGGCAGAACTAACTCTTCAGAAAGAACCAAGAGTCTTGTGGCACCTTGAAGACCAGCCCGCTTAGTCTGGCACATGCTTTCATGCGCACCGTCCACCGTATCACATGCACGATGTGGTGTCCACAAAGCCTGCGGCAAGAGGGTGCTGCTGCACTCGAGTCCTGCCTGGGGCTTGCCCGGGCAGCTCGTGGGCCGCGGAGTGAACAGACTGCCGGGCGGGGCGGGCCTTGCTGTGATCCCGTTCCAGGCCCCTCGGACGTTCTTCGCCGCCGCGCCAGCCGTTCAGCTGCCGTAGGACTCGCGGTTGTTGGTGCTGCCGCAGACTGACGCGAGGGCTGCCTCTCTTTAGAAACAGTTCCGAAACTGCTCCGGACATCGCGACTTACTCATCACGGGCACGATCCAATAAGTATCCGCAACAGCCGCGCTGACACGGCGGCGCCTCAGCGGCAGAAGTGCTGCTCATGCGGCTGGGGCCGTCACGCTTCAGCTCTTCCTCAGCCTGACCTCTGGAAGTGCTGAAGAGACCAGCGAGACTGATTTGGCCAGGGATCCTGGTGCGGCCCGGGGAATGGAAGCAGAACTGCAGCTCCCCAAGGCCGCCCCAGTCCCATGAAAAGCCACGATCTCTGGATTCGGAAATGCTGCTGAGATGCAGCGGGGGTCTGGCCCAAGGCAGCCTGGCGTCTCTGGGCCCCGTGAGAAGCTGCGGCCCCTCCTCCGGGGGTTCTGCCTTCGGAGTGGCCCATTGCCAGCTTCTTGCTGTGGCACCCCAGCCATGCTTGACGTGTGTCTATGAGCTCCCCCGCGCTGCCCAAAAGAGAGCGGCTCCCCGGGACACCCCTTCACTCGGGCAGGAGGAGGGAGTGGGGCTGGTAAGCGGGCTGCCTCCTGGGGTTCCGCTCTTCCGCGCCTCGAGACGCAGTGACGCGTGGTGTGCTGGTCTCCTTGAAAGGCCGCCCTCATTTGAACTGCGGCTGGAGGCACCTTCCGGCGGAGCGCTCCCTGGAGCAGCCCTAGGCAAGCGCCTGTTTCTCTGCCCCCCGCCCCAGCCCGGCGACGTTCGGTTGCCCGTAAGGCTGGCGCTGGCTTGTGTGCGCTGGACAAACGCACGGGAGCGGCGCGTCGGGCGGAGCGCAGGGGCGGGATGGACCTGGCTGCGTTTCTGGGGTGGCTCCTCTCCGTGGAGCGCTGCGCCTTGGCCCCTGCAGAGGTTGTTCTTGGCCCCGGGGCCGCGCGGAATGACCCAGGGCGTGGGGCCGCCTCCCCGCGCCAGTGCCAAGGCGAGCGGCCTGCCCGCCCGCCCCCGCGCCAGGCCGGAGCGGCGTTCCAGAGAGCCAGCCGAGCTCCCAGGCGCTGGACCCCCGCTCTGGAAGGGGCGCTGGCTGCAAACAGCACGCGGTGCTTCCCAGCGGACCCCTTTGGGTGATCCAGGAGCCGGGACTCCTCTGGGCCGCCTCCCTCTCCGCGGCCACACACCCCACGCTCCTGGCCCGCGTTTGTTTGCGACGCTGTCCCCGCGGGAGGGCTGCAAATGCTCTCCGGGCATGTACCGCCACAGAGCCAGGTACGGGGGGACGGGCAGCGGGACAGCCTCGGGCCCGGGCCCGGCCGGTCAGGGAGAGCTGGCTGAGCAGGCCGGAGTCGGGGGCTGGGAGGAGCCTGGGAAAGGGCCTCTGCCCCCAAGCCCAGGAGGGCGGGGCTCCCGGCATAGCCGGGGCCCGAGCGCGGACAGGGCCTCGTGAGCGTTCGTCGCGGGAGGGGGGACGGGGTCCAGCCGACCCCCCCCGGTAGGGCCCCACGAATGCTTTGGGGGCGCCGCGTTCCCAGGCAAAGGCTGCTCGGCACCCGGCGAAAAGCGGCCCTTCCCCTGGCGGAGGGCGCGCGTTCATCGCATCCTGGAGAAGGGACCCGGGAGGTCACCAAGTCCCACCCCACTCGGGGCAGGATCGGTCGGCGAGGCTGGGTGCAGCCCCAGCAGCCCCGACGGAGGGCGGCTGCCCAGGAGGAGCGCGCGCCGCTCCCTGCCAAGGCCGCTCTGCCCGCGGTTGTAGCCCGCTTGCTCGCGGGCGCCGCCTTTGTTTTGGCGTCTGCTCCTCCGGGACACGGGCAGCGATGCTTTGGCGCCCTGTCTGTTCCTCGCCAGCGACTGAGCAGCCCTGGACCGGTGCCCAACGGGGGGGGCACCGCGCAGGGCTCGATGAGGGGCAAACGGCCCCGGGATGCCCTCCCGCAACGGGCAGGGTGCTGCCCTGCGGGTGCTGAGGCCGCATCACGCACGCGTGCCAAGGGGCGGGAGGGGCCCCGTGGGGGAGGCCTGGGGCGACCGGGGGCGCATGCGCACGCAGCAGCAGCCGCGCGGCCCCCGGGGCCAACTGCGCTGGGAGGCAGCGGCCAGGAGGGGGAAATGCGCCCCCTCCCCAGCTGCTTCGTCCCCCGCCTCTCTCCCAGGCAGGCCGGGGCTGCAGCCCGGGGAAGTCTGGATGTCTTCGCGGGCTGGGGTCCTGGACAGATCCAGCCTGGAGAGAAGGACGCCGAGAGGGACGGCTGCGCTCGCTGCCTGCCGCCGAAGAAGAGACGTCGCCCAGCACCAAGGCCCGGGAAGGCCAGATGGGGAGCTGGGGGAGCGTCCTGCCGCCGCCTCTTGCTGAGCCAGGCTGCTGGGCCTCCGCCTCCGGGACAGGCCGTCCCGTTTCCTGCTGCCCGGCGTTCGCAAACGGGCACGGCTGGTCTCAACCCTCCGCGCGGGAGGCCTGCGCTCTGCTGAGGGGCTGGGCCGGCGCTCGTGTGGGGAGGCCCTGCGCAAGGAGGCGGCCTTGCAGCAGCGCACGCATTTATTCAGTTCGCTCATGACCGGCTTCCTCCAAGGAGCGCCAGGCAGCGTTCTGGGTCCACCCGCATCCATCCCCACCACGACCGGAGAGGGTGACTGCCCAAGGTCGCCAGGGGACCTGAACCCGAGCCTCCTGGATCCTAGACCAGAGAAATGTGGGCGGGGGGGCGTAGGCAGCATTCTTGCTTGCCCGCCTTTCAACACCATGGGCACAAAGCATCTCATCTACCAAGGAAAGGCGGAACGAGAGGAAGGTGGAACCAAATTAAGCTGGTGCGAGAGAGGCACGCCATTGTGGCAAAGCGGGGGCGGGGCGGGGCGGGGCTGGCCCAGAGAGCTGAGCACGAGATAATTGAGCAAAGCAGAGATTTATGGCCAGGGTTGGTTGCTGGACGTCATCTCCTTTGGACGCCTGACTCCATGCCAGTACAGCAGGTCTGCCCTTTCCCTGCACGCCTTGGGCGTCCCAGGTGCCAAAGGCAGGAAGGAAGGATGGAGGTCGTCGCTGGGGCAGGGGAATGCCAGAGGCCCATCACAGGGCACGTGCCACTCTGGGCTCTGGAGCTGGCGTGTGTGGATTGCTTTATGGAGCCAGCCCTGAAGACCCAATCCGCCCATTGCCTCCTTGCTCCCTCTGTACCGAGTGGCAAAAAGGCCACTGCCTCGGTCACCCCTGCAAGGCTGTAGGCTCTGCGAGAAGAATTCCAACCCAGCAAAACAGGTGCTGAGCTCAAGTGGCACTGACCAGATATACCCCCCCATCTCTCCCACACACACACAATACTCCTGGGAGCCCATGGCTGCACTGTGGCTGGAAGACCTGTTCCCTGGGAACCTCTGGGCCCAGCTAGCTACCGTGGTGGCTCTCACCTTGCTTGGCCCTTCCTGGGGACAGGCGGAAGGGATGTGCCTCCCCCCCACCACCTCCCCTGATTGTGACAGTCCCAGAGGCTTCTGCCTGCTAGGTGTCAATATAGGGGATGCTGGGCAATTCCTGTGCCCTTAGCAGACAGCAGGCAGGTGGGTGGTGTTTTGAGGGCTGGCCAGCCCAACCTGCAGCTAACCTGTGGAGTGCCTTTTGCCCTGGGATGAGTCACGGGAGCAGGCAATGCATAGCCCAGCTTCAGTGGAGACTGGAGATGCTGATGCAAGCCAGGCTGAGCAGCCAGGAGCAGCCAGGGAGACCACAGCCACTCCGCCCCCGTGACCAGTGTGTGAGCTTCCCGTGGGGGCATCTGGGTGGCCACTGTGTGAACAGAATGCTGAGCTGAGAGCCCCACCCCCAGTGGGCCTGATCTTCGCCTCTCCCCCCATGGCCTGGGCGGGGGGCTAGGAGTGAGGGCAGGAGTCAGCCTGCCTGCAACTCTTCATGCGCTGCCTCCCAGTTCTCGGAGGGAGGGGCAGGTTGGCAGGACAAGGCCAGGCAGCTCTGGTGTTCACCAGCCAGGCAGGGGGGAGGGGGCAGCAAAGGCCCGGTCCCTGGGTGTCGCCGACGACGTCTGCTTGAGGCATGGAGGACACAGAAGCCCCCCTTCCCTTCACCGGGACATGAGGATTCGCCTCCACTCCAGCGCAGCGGGTCAGGTTCCCTGTATTGCTCACTGGAGCCTGTTGGAAGAGACACCTCTCGCCGGGGGGGCGGAGGGGAGTCCAATGGTTGAGCTTGCAAGATTGGGGGGGGGGCTCAGTCCTTCCCCTGTTCCTAATGTGGAGGCCATCTATGAGGGAAGGTTTAACACTCTGCACATGCTCAGAGATGTTATCCACAGCTGGCTGACAGAGTCGTTGCTAACACAGACTGTAGGGGATGCCAGCAGCAGGCACAGCCAGGGGCCTTGGCTACGGCTGCCCCTTGCATCTCCTTGCCGTGAGGCTCATCTGGCGGTGCCTTCGTGGGTTCTTGACTTGCAGAGTCCAGGGCCCAAGGCTGAGGAGCTGTTCCCCAGTGGGGGCTGCTGGCACCACCAGGAGCTTGCTGGGGCCCAGAGAGGGCTCAAGGTGTCGGGCAAGCAGCTGCCCTTGCTCAGCTGGCCGCCGAAATGGACTGTGGAAGAGGCCAAGCAGGGGGCACTTTGGCTCACAGGGAAGAGAAGGTGGTGGTGGTGGGAGTCCATCTACCCCTCCCACATTTGGGGGATTAGGCTGAGGAAGCAGCAGCAATTCACTGGTGGAGACATTTGGGGCAAATCCACAAGGCCTTGTGGCACCTTGAAGAGAGGACACTTGTCAAAACAGAAGCTCTGATGGCATGGATTCTACTCCACAGGTGCTCATGCCATCATACATGCGCTAGTCTTGAAGATGCCACAGGACTCATAGAATCATAGAAAAGTAGGGTTGGAAGGGGCCTACAAGGCCGAGTCCAACCCCCTGCTCAAGGCAGGAATCCAAGTCAGAGCATCCCTGACAAATGGCTGTCCAGCCTCGACTTGAATGCCTCCAGTGTGCGAGAGCCCACCGCCTCCCTAGGGAATGGGTTCCATTGTCATATTGCTCTAACAGTCAGGACGTTTTTCCTGATGTTCAGCAGGAATCTGGCTTCCTGTCACTTGAGCCCATTCTTCCGTGTCCTGCACTCTGGGATGATGGAGAAGAGATCCTGGCCTTCCTCTCTGTGACAACTTTTCAAGGACTTGAAGAGCGCTATCATATCTTCCCTCAATCTTCTCTTCTCAAGGCTAAACATGCCCAGTTCTTTCAATCTCTCTTCATAGGGCTTTGTTTCCAGTCCCCTGATCATCTTTGTTGCCCTCCTCTGAACCCTCTCCAGTTTGTCTGCATCCTTCTGAAAGTGTGGTGCCCAGAACTGGACACAGTAGTCCAGATGAGGCCTAACCAGTGCTGAGTAGAGGGGAACTAGTACTTCCCAGGATTTGGAAGCGATGCTTCTATGAATGCAGCCCAAAAGAGCATTTGCCTTTTTTGCAGCCACATCACATTGTTGGCTCATATTCAGCTTGTGATTGACAACAATCCCAAGATCCTTCTCGCTTGTAGTGTTGCTGAGCCACATATCCCCCATCTTGGAACTGTGCATTTGGTTTCTTTTTCCTCGGTGCAGAACTTGGCATTTATCCCTATTAAATGTCATTCTGTTGTTTTCTGCCCAGCGCTCCAGTCTATCCAGATCACTTTGAATTTTGTTTCTGTCTTCCAAAGTATTAGCTATCCTGCCCAATTTGGTGTCATCTGCAAATTTGATCAGCATTCCCTGCACCTCCTCCTCCAAGTCATTAATACAAATGTTGAAGAGCCCTGGGCCCAGGACTGAGCCCTGCGGTACCCCACTCATTACCTCTCCCCAGTTTGAGAAGGTCCCATTGATAAGCACTCTTTGAGTCCGATTCTGTAGCCAACTGTGGATGCACCGGATCGTTGTTTCATCTAGCCCACTTTGAGCTAGTTTGCTCATCAGGAGATCATGGGGCACTTTGTCCAAAGCTTTGCTGAAGTCGAGGTATATGATGTCTACAGCATTCCCATGGTCCACAAGGGAGGTCAGGTGACTTGATCCAAAAATGAGATCAGATTTGTCTGGCAGGACTTGTTTTTGACAAATCCATGTTGGCTTCGAGTAATCACGGTATTGTTTTCAAGGTGCTTCCAGATGGATTGCTTTATCATCTGCTCCAGAATTTTCCCAGGGAAATTGTGCATTGTGACTCCCTCTCACAACAGGCTGGCAGGGTAGTGCCTCCCCTCCCCCCGCCTCGCAAGTTGCACCAGGAAAATCCAGTACAGTGCAGTGGAGAACTTGGATTTGTCCCTGGGGCGGGGGCATGCTCAAAGGCTCACTTGGCCAGAAACTTGCAGGTGGCTTTGGGCAAGTGGCCGCAGGGCTGGGAGAAGACCTCAAATTCCTCTTCTTTCTCTGCCCTCCAGGTGCACAGCGGGGGGTTCGCCACATCCCACAGGGCCCTGTAAGACCATCAAGACCTGTTGCTGCATTTGACCCCCAGATAATTCCCATGGGCTACAAAATTCCCTTCCACCTTTCTGGAGAGTGCGCAAGTGCGCAATGAAAGGCCCAGATCCAGCCACTGTTGTCAGACAAGCCTTTCACAACCAGAGCAACTGTGTGCAATATCCTTTGCTGAACTACCCAAATTTCAAACCTGGAATTTGCTATAGGAATAGAGCAATCAGAGAATGTCCATACGCTGGCTGAATCAGCCACTATTCCACTTGTTAAATCTGGGTTGATTCCGGAGTTTATGTCCAGAAAAGGGCCTAGAGGTCCCTTAACACAGGACTCTCTGGTGGGCCCATGGGAGGCAGGGGCTGGAGATAGTGCTGAGAAAGGCAGAGGAGTCCCCCATACCCAGCCTTGTGCCCTGTTCGTGAGAAGACCCACAACACATCCCGGGCTTGCAAGACTCCCTGCCACACGCAGGCCAATTGTGGAATGGGCTTGGCAAAACCTGTGTGGGGTGCGAATATCCCCGGCCAAAGGCCATGCACAGCATGCCCCCGGATCCGGGCACGTCGGTACAGAGGGAGGATGCTGGTCGCGTGTCTTATTCCGCCAAGAGGCTCATGGCTGTTTAATGTATTTGTCTGTACCGAGATGCCCTAATGCCCACCAGTGCATCTGTTGGTGAAGGGGCAGAAAAGCAAGCCGGAAGCAAGCATTCGGGTGGCAGAGAGAGTGCCGCCTTTCTGCCCGCTGCCCCGCCACGAGAAGTCATCGCTTCCAGTGGTTTTGTCTAGCAGGGCTCCAGTGCATGGCGAGCAGCCCCAGGACTGCTTTCGGTGCTGAGAGCTGATGGCAGGGGAAGAGCAGCGTCTCGGCCTTTTGTGCAGGCAGGGAGAGGGGGGCTCTGCTGCCCATGTCCCAGGCTGGGGGGGTTCTGTGTGGTGTTCCTGCCACAGACACAGCAGCCCCCCCCCCCCGTCAGGTCCAGACAGCTGCGTCCCTCTGCCTGGAATGTTTCAGCGGTTAAGGAGAGGAAATGAGGACAGGGGAGGGAGGGGTGATCCCTGCCTCGACAGCCTGCTATCTGGGAGAGGAGGGCGTGCATCTGGGGGAGAAGAGGGAGGCAGCCCCATGAGCGCAGCCTGTTCCTACCCACAGCCCGGCCTCCTGCTGGGGCTCCGTCCAGCAAGCCAGGGCCATTGCACAAGAAAACAGGCCAGCTGGCCTAGGGGTAGCCCACCCCCTCTGCCCCCTTCTCGCCTGCCATGGCAAGAGCCTTGAGTGGGTGGCTGCAATCCGGTTGGACTGGGAGTGTGAATTAATCATGGCCTTCCGTCACTGGAGCTGTTCCCTGCAAAGGGGGCCTTTCTTGGGTCAGATGGCTTTCCGAAGGTAACTCCAAAGAAACTGGAAAGCTCAGGGCCACTGTCGGACCCTGCTGCTAGCCAGCCCAAAGCATGGCGGCAGCTCTCTGCCTCTCACCGCAAGCCCTCAACCTGGAGGCAAGAAGAGGCAGCTGGGCCTGAGGTGGGGAGGAGCCCTGGGTCAAAGCCGTGCTGCTCACTTAGCCGCCCATGCTGCTGCCTGGGGGGGGGGCGCTCTTGCTCACAGGACTGGGGGGGCTTGCAGGCCAGACCCTGCTCCACATGGGAGCCAGAGCATCCCCAGCCGATGGCTGTACAAGCCTCTGCTTGAAGACCTCCTGCCAGGTTCAGGAGGGCCGCCCCGCCCCACAGGGCATTAGCTCCATCATCCACCCAACTGCTCTTCCAGTTGGAATATTTCTCTTCAGGTTTGATGGAAACCGACCTGTGTAGAACTTCAGCCTCTTAGGTTGTCCAGCCCTCTAGGGCACCAGTGGAGATGCGAAGGCCATGTGTGCCTCCTTGGAGGAGGAAGGTGGGATAAAAAGATCCTGAATGGATGGGTCTAAGCTGCTTCCCATGACTCACTGAAAGCTTTGGAATAACCTTCACTTAGAAATAAATGCACTAACAAGCCAGAACTACCAACCCTGTCAAATCCGAAGGCCAGGCAGAGGAACCTGTGAGGCCAGAGGCAGCATGGCTGCCCAAGCAACCTAGTC
The DNA here is from genome assembly GCF_057233095.1 of Heloderma suspectum. Taxonomy (NCBI): domain Eukaryota; kingdom Metazoa; phylum Chordata; class Lepidosauria; order Squamata; family Helodermatidae; genus Heloderma; species Heloderma suspectum. The sequence goes on along the minus strand of NC_139460.1, from coordinate 330,038,807 downwards.
TGGTGCTTGGAGTGGCAACATTCCCAAGGGGGCCAAGGAAGCAGTGCAGGACCCAAGAGGGGCACCCTAGGTGGCCTTGCTAGGTTCGGGAGAGCTCTGGGATGCACCTTACAGGGAGGGGATCACAGGCAGAGGAATGACCAGACAAAGGGGGCAGGATCATGCACGCCACCCCTGCACAGTGAAGACCTCGCCTGTTGCTGTGTCCTCCACGGGGTCGGGCTCTCTGTACAGGCTCAGGAATGTGGCTTCTCAAGGTGCTCAATGGTGTTGCGAGAGGGTCTTGGGCAGGCCAGGCACGCAGCAGAGGATCTGTTCCAGAGACTGAAGGAACACGGCGCGTGTGCCGCCCCCTCCCGCCAACAGAAGAACACCTGTGACCCTTTGGACTCGGCCGCTCTCAGCCCCACGCCGTCCTCTTTGCATAAATGCAGCTGGGCACATGTTTGTACGTGGGGCCAGGCAGCAGCACTGCTGAGGATTTTTTAAAAATCCTCCCCAGACCATTTTCCCACAGAACTGCTCTAGCCTCAGCAGAAAAAAATAAGACCAGTAAAAGGCGGGGACTGCTCCTTCGGTCTCCAGCAGGGGCAAGAGCAGCTGGGCGGCGGCGGGGGGGGGTTTGCCCGCCCCAGCACTGCTACTCTGATCCAGTTCACACACACAGAGGTGCTCTTTATGTGAAGACGCAAGACGCAGGGTGGTCCAGCTACAGTTTGGCCCAGAAGACTAGGCTCTGCTGGAGAGGCTGGGAGCAGAAACAACAGCCTTGGCCAGAGGATGCCCAGGCTCCACCCTCGAGTCACTGGGGCTCTCCTCACCCAGCCCTCTGGCCGATGCCAGAGACCACCAGAACCCCTCATGGGGGCGGCGCCACAGCTGAGCCAGTCTGGTCTTGGGCTGCTTCCCTGTTTCGCCCATGACATGCAGAGAGCAAGCAAACACACCAAGCCAACAAGAGTGCCTCTCCCTTGACCTCCCTTTTTATTATCTCCAACTGTGTGCAAAACAAACCAAGAAAACAAAGATCCTGATCCCTGGATGTCCTCAAAAAAAGAATTCAATATACATTTGTGTTTTCTGCACATTTACGTGAACAGCCACATTTACCGTTTCCTTTTGCACAGCAAAAGATATATAGGAGACACTGAGACTGGAGGAGGTGGATGGGTCACCGCCATCATAATTTAAAAAACGAAAAGAGAAAGGTTTCCACAGTCTTCACCACAGTGCAAAGATCTCCGACGCAGATGGCATGGGACGCGCCATCGCCGGAGACCGTTCTCGGGAAGGGGCGCGGGGGGGGGGCTCCCGATCCTGGAACTGTAAACAAACGCGCCCCTCCCCCACCCCGAGGGGTATGGAAAGCGTTGGGCGGCTCCGGCCCGGCAGGGGCCGCGAGCCCGCCGGGGCACCCGGGCATTCCAGGGCCGCAGCGGGCTCCTCCTCGGCGGCACAGGCAGGCGGAGGGCCAGGGAGCCGGGGAAGGGACCGGCGCGCCGAGGCGTTTCCAGTCGCGGCGCGGGAGAAAAGTCTCGGGGAAGGAGGCCCGGCCCTCGCCGCTGCTCGGGCGCTTGAGGCGGCCTCCGCGGCTCACCCGGGCTGGGGCGAGCGGGGGCCCATCTCGGGCTCGCCGCGAGCGCTCCTCGTCCGCCACTCCGCGCCGCCCCCGGGGACCCCTCCGCAAGCATCCTGCGCGGCCGCGACGAAGGGCGGCTCCCGCGGGCGCTCTCGCTCCGACCGACCGGGCAGCCGGGCCGGCGGCTCAGCCGCAGTCGGGGTCGGGGCCGTCGCCGGGCGGCGGCGAGCCCCCCTCCCGGCCGCTGCTCTCGATGGAGGACTCGCTGCCCGTGCTCTCGCCCGAGAGCAGCCGCGTGACGCGCAGGTCGGCGCGCAGGAGCGCCACGTCGTTGCCGACGGCCAGCTCGCCCAGGCCGCTGATGAGCTGCCCCAGGCTGGCCGCCGCGTCCCCGTCGACGTCGTCAGCCAGCGGCGCCAGCAGCTCGTCCTCGTCCTCGTCGCCCGCGCCGCCGCCCTCGTCCGCGCCGCCGCCGCCCAGCCCGGCGGCGCGCGCCTCCAGCTCCTCGCCCAGCGAGTCCTCGGTGATGGCGCCCAGCTTGGGCGCGCTACGGCTGCGCTCCACGGGCGGCTTGTAGCAGCAGCCGGGCCCGCGCAGGAGCAGCTTGCGCAGCGGCACCAGCGGGACGGCGCCGCCGGCCGCCGGGCCCGCGTGCTGCAGCTGCTGGTGCCGCGCGTCGGCGCGCTTCTTGAGGCGGCGGAACTCGGCCAGCGCCGCCGCCGACGTCTGGTACAGGAGCAGCGCCATGGCGCGGGCCTTCTCGGCCTTGGAGACCAGCGCGGCGTGGCAGCGGAGCAGCACGGCCTTGTGCTTCACCTCGTGCCGGTAGATCCAGGCGAAGAGGCGCGGCAGGCGCGGGTCAGCCACGCAGTAGGTGACGCGGTGCAGCAGGTAGAGGTGGCCCGGACGGGCGGCGTCGGCGGCGGGCGCCAGGCGGATGCCCTGCGGCCCGATGGTCAGCCGCATCTTGGTGCCGTGGCGGCCGGCCTCGCTCTTGGCCCAGATCTTGCCCACGGCCGCGTCGGTGCAGCCGTCGCCCTTGGCCTGCAGCGTGGTGGCGTTGCCCAGGTACAGCACCGTGTAGGTGGGCGCCTCGCTGCTCACGCGGAGCGTCTTGCGCTTGGAGCGGAACAGGCCGCCCACCTTGCTGAGGGCGCCCTCGGCCGGGCACGCGCGCGCCAGCGAGCCCAGCGCCGCCGAGCAGGGCAGGCTCCCGGCGCCCGCCTGGCAGTAGCCCTTGGCCTTCCCCGACGGCGGCGGGCCCGGGCGCTGCTGCCGCGGCCGGTGCGGCTGCTCCTCGTCGACGGCCAGCAGCTCGAACTTGTGCCTCTTCCAGGGCAGCATCGCGTCGCCGCCACCCGACGGCGCGGCCAGCCCGGGGAGATGCTGCTCCTCAGCCGGAGGCGCCCGCCGCAGCCCCGGCCGCCCGCGCATCCCGGGGGCGCCGGACAGGCACGGCCGGGCAGCGCCCCCCCGCCCGCCTCCGCATCTGCGCGCGCGCGCTCCGCGTCCTCCGCAGCCGTCCCGGCGCCATCGCCACCGCCACCGCCGCGCGCTTCACATCCCGGCCGCCGCCGCCGCCGCCGCCGGCTGTCTGCGGCCGCGCGGGCAGCGCCGCTAAATATAGGCCGGTGCGAAGCAGCAGGGCCGGGAGGCGGCGCCCACGACGACGGCGGTGACGACTGGCGAGGGAGGGCCGAGCGCCGGGCGGAGGAGGGGGAGGAGCCGCCGCGGCAGCGCAGACGCCCCGCTGCCTGCGCCGCCCCCGCTCCCCCGGGACGGGCCCGAGCGGGCCGGCGGCGAGGAGGGGGACCCGGCCAGGGGCGGCCGAGCGGAGCGGAAGCCCCCAAGCGCCCGCCCGCTCCGCGCTCTCCCGCCGTGCAGGGCAGCGAGGCGCCTCCTCCGGAGCGCCGCCCCAGCTTCGCGCGCTCCCCGGGGGGGCCGCTCCGGAGCCTCCCCCGTCCGCGGCTGCGTGAAGGGGGCGCGCCGCACGTTGGGGACAGCGGGGCGAGGACTCAACGCTGAGACGGCCAAGACCGGCGCGCCCCTGCACAAGCCCGCGGCGCGACCGCGCTCGCAAGACTGAGGAGGAGTTCTGGCCGCCTCGCGCGAGCGGGGTTCGGACTCTTCGAAAAGGTGCCGAAAAGGGCAACGTCAGTGTTCAACGGGCTGGAGCATCTCCCCTGTGAGGGGAGGCTGCAACAGCCGGGGCCGTTTAACTTGGAGAAGACGAGGAGCCCCGAGAAAGGGGTTCAAAATTATGCCTGGTGTGGAGAATGTGGAGAGGGAGATATTTTTCTCCTGCTGTCATACTGCTAGAACCCAGCGGACTTGTACCATGCAGCTGAATGGTGGGAGATTCAGGACAGATCAAAGGAAGTGCTTCTTCACACAGCTAGGGATGTCAGAAAATTCCGCCACAGATCTCGGGGAGGCCGAATGCCAGCCCCTCCGCACCCTCCCCCCCCAGGACGAGACTTACCTGGGGCAGATCTTCCTGGTGGCGGCGGCGAGGGCGGCTGGTCTTCCGACCGGCTGCTGCCGCCATTTCCAGTTTAAAAAAAAAAAACCCGTGATAGGCTACGTAAAGATTTACGTAGCCTATCACGGCTAAGTTTTTTTAAAAAAAACCCTACGCTACGCTATTTGCGTTCCCCTAATTTTCGCCGTCTTAGTCTACGTAAATCTTAATGTAGACTAAGACGTGCCAAAATAAGGAACGCAAATGGCGGCGGCCGTGGCCGTCGCCATTTGCATACACGCGTTGTTGTTGTTGTTGTTAAGTCAGCCGTGATAGGCTATATAAACATTTACGTAGCCTATCACGGCTGACTGCAGGGACGCAAACGGCGGCTGTGTCCCTGCTAGCCAGCGGCCGGATGTCCGGCTGCTGGCGGAGCCGGCTGGCGGCTCTGCAGAATCCCTGCGGAGCACAACCCGCTGGCCAGGATTCCAGGCGGGGGGAGGGACGGAGCGCCTCCCCCCCCACCATCAACATAATCCGCGAAAGGTGCCTTTCGTACATCCCTACACACAGCGCACGGTTTCGCTATGGAATTCGCTACTAACCTGGACAGCTTTAAAAGGGGATCAGACAAATTCGTGGCGGCTATCGAGGGCTTCTAGTCAGAAAGGCTGTATGGCGTTGCTGGGGACCATAAGGAGGGTGCTATACTGCCCCAATAGAAAATCCACAAGCAGGACATGGGCAACTGGTTGGACACTCTGGGGACAGAATGCTGGACTAGCTGGGCCTTTAGTCTGATCCAGCAGGGCTCTTCCTATACTTCTAGGTGTCTGCTTGGCCAGTTTGAATGTTTACAGGACTCTCTGCCTTCTTTGGCAACAACACCCCCAACATGTCCTCTCTCCTTTCTACAGATTTTATGTCCAGGTTAACCCCTCATTCCCTTAATTCCACCAGGTTTCCACTGTGGTTGCTATGCCCCTGTCCCTGTTTAGCACTGGACACTCCCGCTCACCCACCTCATCTTTGATGGTTTGCCTCTACGTTCTACAAGCCTCTGTCCATCATCGAGGCCTAGGGAATTTTTCATCTAGATGGTGGCTGACAGGGAGTTCACACTGATGAAATGGGAACATGGCTGCATCAGATTGAATGCGGACAGCACAGAGACCTTCCAGCATCCCCCCATGATAACCATGGGGCCCCATATGTATTGGAAGCCAGGCTTCCTCTGGATTCAAGGGTCAAAACGGATCATTAGGGATCATTAGGAAATCTCACAATGTCCTGAGACAAATCAGTGGTGCAACCACACTTGGAATACCGTGTACTGCTGTGGTCATCACATCTCAAAAATGATACAGTAGAGCTGGAGAAGGTGCTGAAAAGGGCGGCTAAAGGCGCACTCCTATGCATGTTTACACAAGAAAAAGTCCTACAACACTCAGCATTCCCTAGCCAGCCATGCTGGCCGGGGCATGCTGGACATGGTAGGACTTTTTTTCTGTCTAATCATGCATAGAATTGTGCCCTGAAATGATCAAGGGGCTGCAGCAACTCGCCTATGAGGAAAGGTACAATGGCTGCGGCTGTTTAGCTTAGAAAAAAGGCAAGTGAGGGGGGACATGATAAAAAGGATGAATGGTGTGAAGAAAATGGATAGGGAGAAGTCGTCCCCCCATTTCATAATGCTAGATCCAAGGTCATCCAATGAAGGTGGGAGATTTAGGACAGATAAAAGAAAGCACTTCTTCGCACAGCACATAATCAAGCTATAGAATTATCTGCCACAAGATGGAGTGATGGCCACCAACTTGGATGGCTTGAAATGGAGGTTAGATACACTTATGGAAGGCAAGGCTATCAATGGCCACGAAGCATGATGGCTGCATACTACCTCCAGGGTCATTGGCAGGATGTATCTGCAGGCCTGTTTATGGGGAATAAAAGCTGGAGGATGTGATAGTGCTCATGTTCTGCTTGTGGGCTTCCCACTGGGGCATCTGGTTGGCCGCTGTAGGAAACAGGACAGGCTTTGGCTCAATCCAGCAGGGCTTTTCTTGTTTTTTTATTCAAGAAGGAGACTCAGATGGTGGGCAAAGTTCAGTCTCCAGATCACCACCTAGACTTTTGCAGCAGTCCATGGAGAGGATGCTCCAGCCTTCTTTTCCACTGGCTGTTACACCTTCTTTGAAGGAAGGCCTATCAGTGCCAATTAGCCAGGATCACTAAAATGAACCCCAGTATTCAGAGACAGTGAGCAGAGGACAGGAAGGCCTGGTGTGCTATGGTCCATGGGATCACGAAGAGTCAGACACAACAACAACAACACTTGTTGTTCAGTCATTAAGTTGTGTCCGACCCTTCGTGACCCCATGGACCATAGCACACCAGGCCTTCCTCTCCCCGGCTCTCTCCTGGAGTGTGCTCAAGTTCATATTCATTGCATCGGTGATGCTATCGAGCCATCTCATCCTCTGCCGTCCCCTTCTCCTTTTGCCTTCAATCTTTCCCAGCATCAGGGTCTTTTCCAGGGAGTTTTCTCTTCGCATTAGGTGGCCAAAATATTTGAGCTTCAGCTTCAGTCTCTCTCCTTCCAATGAGCACTCAGGGTTGATTTCTTTTAGGATTGACTGATTTGACCTCCTTGCAGTCCAGGGGACTTGTAAGAGTCTTCTCCAGCACCACAGTTCGAAGGCATCAATTCTTCGGCATTCGGCCTTCCTTATAGTCCAGCTCTCACAGCCATACATTGCTACTGGGAAAAGCATAGCTTTGATTAGATGGACCTTTGTCGGCAAGGTGATGTCTCTGCTTCTGACTATGCTGTCTAGGTTTGCCATAGCTTTCCTCCCAAGGAGCAAGCGTCTTTTAATTTCATGGCTACAGTCACCGTCTGCGGTGATCTTGGAGCCCAAGAAAGTAAAATCTGTCACTGCTTCCATTTCTTCCCCTTCCATATGCCAGGAAGTGATGGGGCCAGATGCCATGATCTTCATTTTTTTAATTTTGAGTTTCAAACCAGCTTTTGCACTCTCCACTTTCACCCTCAACAAGAGGCTCTTTAGATCCTCTTCGCTTTCTGCCATTAGGGTGGTATCGTCTGCGTATCTGAGGTTGTTGATAATTCTCCCGGCAATCTTAATTCCGACCTGTGATTCATCCAACCCGGCGTTTCTCATGATGTACTCTGCATATAAATTAAATAAGCAAGGCGACAATATACAGCCTTGTCGTACTCCTTTCCCAATTTTGAACCAATCAGTTGTTCCATATCCGGTTCTTACTGTTGCTTCTTGACCCTCGTACAGGTTTCTTGGGAGACCGGTAAGGTGGTTTGGTACTCCCATCTCTTTAAGAATTTGCCAGAGTTTGTTGTGATTCCCACAATCAAAGGCTTTAGTGTAGTCAATGAAGCAAAAATAGACGTTGTTTTGAGATTCTCTTGCTTTCCCCATGATCCAGCGAATGTTGGTGATTTGATCTCTAGTTCCTCTGCCTCTTCGAAACCCAGCTTGTACTTCCGGTAGTTCTCGGTTCACATACTGCTGAAGCCTAGCTTGTAGGATTTTGAGCGTCACCTTGCTTGTATGTGAAATGAGTGCAATTGGATTTGTCAAAAACAAGTCCTGCCAGACAAATCTGATCTCATTTTTTGATCAAGTAACCTCCCTTGTAGACCGTGGGAATGCTGCAGACATCATATACCTCGACTTCAGCAAAGCTTTCGACAAAGTGCCCCATGATATCCTGATGAGCAAACTAGCTCGAAGTGGGCTAGATGAAACAATGATCCAGTGGATCCACAGTTGGCTACAGAATCGGACTCAAAGAGTGCTTATCAATGGGACCTTCCCAAGCTGGGGAGAGGTAACGAGTGGGGTACCGCAGGGCTCAGTCCTGGGCCCAGTGCTCTTCAACATTTGTATTAATGACTTGGAGGAGGAGGTGCAGGGAATGCTGATCAAATTTGCAGATGACACAAAATTGGGAGGGAATAGCTAATACTTTGGAAGACAGAAACAAAATTCAAAGTGATCTGGATAGACTGGAGCGCTGGGCAGAAAACAACAGAATGGCATTTAATAGGGACAAATGCCAAGTTCTGCACCGAGGAAAAAGAAACCAAATGCACAGTTACAAGATGGGGGATACGTGGCTCAACCACACTACGAGCGAGAAGGATGTTGGAATTGTTGTCGATCACAAGCTGAAGATGAGCCAACAATGTGATGTGGCTGCAAAAAAGGCAAATGCTATTTTGGGCTGCATTCATAGAAGCATTGCTTCCAAATCCCGGGAAGTACTAGTTCCCCTCTACTCAGCACTGGTTAGGCCTCATCTGGAGTACTGTGTCTAGTTCTGGGCACCACACTTTAAGAAGGATGCAGACAAACTGGAGAGGGTTCAGAGGAGGGCAACAAGGATGATCAGGGGACTGGAAACAAAGCCCTATGAAGAGAGACTGAAAGAACTGGGCATGTTTAGCTTTGAGAAGACTGAGGGGAGATAGGATAGCACTCTTCAAGTACTTGAAAGGTTGTCACAGAGAAGAAGGCCCAGGATCTCTTCTTGATCATCCCAGAGTGCAGGACACGGAATAATGGGCTCAAGTTACAGGAAGCCAGATTCCGGCTGAACATCAGGAAAAACGTCCTGAGTGTCAGAGCAATACAACAATGGAACCAATTACCTGGGGAGGTGGTGTGCTCTCCCACACTGGAGGCCTTCAAGACGAGGCTGGACAGCCATTTGTCGGGGATGCTCTGACTTGGATTCCTGCATTGAGCAGGGGGTTGGACTCGATGGCCTTGTAGGCCCCTTCCAACCCTACTATTCTATGATTCTATGAATTGTGCGGTAGTTTGAACACTCTTTGGCATTGCCCTTCTTTGGAATTGGAACGTAAACTGACCTTTTCCAGTCTTGTGGCCACTGTTGAGTGTTCCAAATGTGTTGGCATATTGAGTGCAGCACTTTAACAGCATCATCTTTTAGGATCTTAAATATCTCAGCTGGAAGACTGTCATCTCCGCTAGCTTTGTTGTTACTAATGCTTCCTAAGGCCCACTTGACTTCACTCTCGAGGACGTCCGGCTCAAGTTCAGTGACCGCAGTATCATGGCTATCAGGGGCATTCAGAACTTTCCTGTATAGTTCTTCTGTGTCTTCTTTCCACCTCTTGTTAATCACATTTGCTTCTGTTAGGTCCCTGCCTTCTTTGTCCTTTATCATGCCCGTCTTTGCACAAAACGTTCCCTTGAGATCTCTGATTTTCTTGAAGAGATCTCTAGTCTTTCCCATTCTGTTGTTTTCCTCAATTTCTTTGCATTGTTCATTTAAGAAGGCCTTCTTGTCTCTCCTTGCTATTCTCTGGAACTCTGCATTCAGTTGGGTATATCTTCCCCTTTCTCCCTTGCTTTTCGCTTCCCTTCTTTCGTGAGCTACTTGTAAAGCCTCATCAGACAGCCACTTGGCTTTCTTGCATTTCTTTTTTTTTGGGACGGATTTCGTTGCTGCCTCCTGAACAATGTTACGGACCTCCGTCCATAGTTCCTCAGGCACTCTGTCTATCAGGTCTAATCCCTGAAATCTATTCCTCACCTCCACTGTATATTCATCAGGGATATGATTTAGGTCATACCTGAACGGTTTAGTGGCTTTCCCGACGTTCTTCAATTTAAGCCGAAATTTTGCAAGAAGCAGCTCATGATCTGAGCCACAGTCAGCTCCAGGTCTTGTTTTTACTGACTGTATGGAGCTTCTCCATCTTTGGCTGCAAAGGACATAATCAGTCTGATTTCGATATTGACCATCTGGTGACGTCCATGTGTAGAGTCGCCTCTTGTGCTGTTGGAAAAGAGTGTTTGCTACGATCAGCGTGTTCTCTTGGCAAAACTCGATTAGCCTTTGTCCTGCTTCATTTTGTACAAAGCTGAAGTTTTGCAAGAAGCAGCTCGTGATCTGAGCCACAGCCAGCTCCAGGTCTCGTTTTTGCCACGGGAAGGAGCTTCCCCATCGTTGGCGGCAAAGTGCCTGGTGCTGGGGGCGGGCGGGGCGGGGGCCTGGCCTTCGTTCCCCCTCGCTTAGATGCTTCCAACGGCGCCTCGGGGCGCCGCCTTCGAGCAGCTCAGGGGGGCCCGCTCGGCACGCCGCGGCCAGCCTCAGCCTCGGGGGTCGCAGCCGGAGGGCCCCCGGGTGGGCTCGCTGCCGATCCAAGCGGCCGGCTCGGGCCGTGAAGCTGCCCTCGCCTGGGCCCCGTCGCCAGCGGCCAGATGCCCCGAGACGCCGACACGGAAGCGGCCGCCTCCCCCCGCCGGCGCTCGGCCCTGCGCGGCCCGCTCCCTCGGTCCCGGGAGGGCCTCTCGCCCGGCGCCGCCGCCCCGCCGGCCGGGCCCGGCAGGGCAGGCAGGGTGGCGGCCCCTGGCGGGCGGGGTCGCCGACGCGCGGCGCCGCGAGCCTCGATTCGCTGCGCGCCGCCGCGTGACCGGACGTGTCCTGCGAGCCGCGGCCCCTTCCGGCCGGCGGCGGCGGCGCCATGGGCAAGAAGAACGCGGCGGGGCTGGGCCGCGCCCTGCTGCGGCCGCGCGGCCGGGGCCGCGGGGCGCGCCGCGCCGGAGCCGGGCGGGTAAGCCAGCCGGCCGGCGGGCGGGCGGGCGAGCCCCGGCCCTCCGCCGGGCTGCCGTGTCGGCGCGGAGGCCGCGCGCGGCGCCCGGCGCAGCAGCAGCAGCAGCGGAGCGGAGGCTCCCCCGACGCGCCGCGGGGCCGAGGAGGCCCGGCGCGCCTCCGCCGCGCGCCCGCCCCGAGGAAGCGCGCCGCCCCGCGCCCTCGCGCCGCCGCCTCTCCGCGCCCGCCGCGCAGCCCGGGGGGCCAGCGGGCGTCCGCGCGGGAGGACGCGGGCCTCGGGCGCGCGCCTGCGCCGCCGCCCCGAGCGTGGCCGCCGCGGGAGGGGCCCGAGGGGCCTCTCCGCCCGCCCCGGCCAGGCCCGGAGAGCCTCGGAGTCGTCTGGCCGCGCGCCATCGGCGCTGGGCGAGGCGGGCTCCGGAGCTGGCCCCGAAGCCCGGTCGCGTATTAAAGCGGCGAGCCGGGGCGCGATGGGCGGCTGCCGTCTGTTCCGCGGCGGATTCCCCGCGGCCGCCTGATGGCGGAGCGTCACGGGCGCGCTCTTGCCCCTCTGGAGAAGCAGCGGCGCTGGGCTTCTGCCAGCGCTGCAGCTGTCAAGGCCCGGGAAGCGTTGCCCGGAAGGGGCGGTAACCGGCCCTGAAGCAGCAGCGTGGAAGCGTGGCCCGCTGTGCTCTCCTGTGCTCGGGACTGGCCCTGCGCCTGTAGGATGCGTCAGTCATGGGCCATGCGCCGGGTGGGGGCGTTGGCATGGAGTGGCCATCCTTTTCTGCGCACGGGGTAAAAATAAAAGTAGCGGCTCTTGAGCTGAGTGGGTCTGTTGGTTGGTTTTGTTGAGCAGATGTGCACTCCCAGGCCCTTTCTTCACAGCTCCACACAAGTGAACTAAACGATGGGTATGACTGGGGGCACCTCAATCTTCAGTCAGTCACTGAACCGAACTCGCTAGAGGAGTTCCTGGCCACAGCAGAACTAGCAGGAACTGAATTTGTGGCAGGTAAGTTATTTGCAAGGATGTTCTTGAACAGCTGCATTCCTAATCCTTACTCTTGTGGTCCTACTGATGATTTCTGTTGTTCTGCAGAGAAGCTGAATATCAAAATCGTCCCTGCTGAGGCTTGGACTGATCTGCTGACAGCAGAAGAAACTAAAATGATCCAAAAGCTGCATGAACAGAACAAGCAGTTCTTGTGCATCCCAAGAAGGTGAGTGTATTGTGGCTCCGGGTCCTGTTGATGTTTCACATTCTCTGCTTACATCCCCTGTATTCTGTGCCTGGCTTTTTTACATCTTTAAGATCAATGCACTGACCGACTTTAGGATGTTGCTAGTTCAGTACTGGCATGGCATGTCCTTGGTCACACATGCAGCCCAGTATGCAAGAGTGCATGTGTAAGCAACCATCCAGCATGTGGAGTATTGAGCCTAGGGGATGAACTGGATACGTATACCAGGGGAGATCTGTTAAACACAGATGAAGACTTGAATAAAAAAATATAAGCTTTATTACAAAGTATACGAGTTTACTAAAATACATTGCTCTGTCAGCAAGCGGAGAAGTTTGTTAGATTAATCTTGAATTGGCATCTATCACAAATAGGAGGTAGATGGAGAAAGAGAGAGACAGAGGTGAAGGTTGCCACCTAAGGGAATGAAGGGGGCACTAGGAATTTGGCAGGTGTTGGAAGCCTCGATACAGTGGGACAGACTTGAGATATAGTGACACAGAGTTGGCCAGTGAGAGGGGAAGAGTGGAGAGATGATAGAGGAAAATTGGAAAACGGGAGAGATGAGAGCACGGACATTTGCCTATTCCATAGGGAGAGAGCGGCAGATATTAGTCCGGGATGTTATAGGTCTCTGTTCTGGGTTGAGGGGTCGACGTTCTGTGATGGGGGCTGGGGGCTTACGTGGCTGTTGCACATCCCTGTAACCTTTGCACATTCTAAGGCTTTTTGTTGGAAAACTTGTAGGGGAAGCATGAGCCTGTGTATTTCCTTGGAACCCTGACTAAAAGAACAAACACAAAAGTGGAGAAGGAAACTAAGGGTAGGAGGAAAGCGGGATCAGAACTAACTGCAGGTAGAAGGCTGAGCAAAGTGAAGCCTAACGAAATCCCAGCTCTTCCTGATGAGAGAACCTGTTTTAGTTGAGGGAGGGTTATTACCAGCACAAAGGTGATGAAAGGGAATCTAGGATATTGAGCTCTCTAGCCATTGGTGCAAGAGTTCTTGGTTGTAATCGGTGCCATGTATAGCCGTTGGGTAGAGATTCCTATCCTTATTGGCTGTTAATGACTGCTAATGGAATCTGACCAATTTACCTAGTTAGAGCAGCATTATGCTAATCCTAAAAGAATTACATTGGATCCCTATTCACTTCTGTACCCAGTTCAAGGTGCTGGCCCTTCCGTAAGTCAAGGTGAGACTCTTGGCTCAGGCAACAAATTGGCAGGAGCAGCAGATCACTGCCCACCCACACACTTACTGGTCCCCAGGACCAGCTGCCACTGGTGCCCCCCTCCTCCCATGGTTGCCTGGCTGCTGTTGGTCTCCTTGTTCCCCTTGCCATGGCTGGTTTACTTCCCATGCTGCCTGGCCACCCCTGGGTCCTGCCAAGAGAAGGCTGAGGCCTTGGCTGTGTGTGTTTGGCTGCCTGTGACGTGGCTGCCACGGGCTGCTGCCTAGGAGCAGCACCACTGATTTAAAGGGGTGGCAAGCATTGTTTACTGGTTTTACTTTAAGATGTATTTGGTCCTTTGCCCAAGTGGCTGGCACGACTCTGGAAGTCCCTCCAAGGGGCTGATTGCTCACCCCAAGGCCTTGCTCTGAGGAAGGCATGATGGGATGAGGTGGCTGGGGAGAGGGGGTTAGGCAGGTTCACAGAGAATGAGGCTGCCAGTGGCTACTAGTCATGATGGCTATATGCCACTGTTGCAGAACCCAGAGTCAGAGAGACCACGGAGTGAAGGAAAAAGAGATTCTTTATTTAACGCGCGGGCTTAAGGCTGGAATCATTTCCAAAGAGCCAGAAGCCCCAAAATACATCAGCACATTAGTTTTATAGACATTGTGACACATATGAAACGGCTCCTCCTCCCCCTCCCGCGTGGGGTTGCAGTCCTCAACATTTCTTCTCCTAGCACCATTGTTTATAATACAAGAACTGGGTTATAGGGTAGCCATGATAAGGAGAGAACAGCAGAGAACAAGATATACGACTGTATGACCTTTGACAAGATAAGGAATTCCTGTGTCTCGTCAGCTTACAACAATATATTCAAGGGAGAAAGAGCTCAGCAAGAACATGAAGCATGAGACTGCATGAGGCTACTTAGTCTGACCCCTGATATGGCTGCTACACCACCGCCACGTTTCGAGGCAGGGTGCCTGTGAACACAAGTTGCTGGGGGAAAATGGGGAGAGGGCAACGGTGTTCTGTCCTGCTTGTGGGCTTCCGTTTGGGGCATCTGGTTGGCCACTGTGTGAACAGAATGCTAGGCTAGAGAGGCCTTGTGTCTGATTCAGCCTCTGGGCTTTCTGTTCTTAGTAGCATGTAAGGTGTTTGTTGGAACAGCCATGTAAAAGCCAGAGTGTGGGGGCCCCAGGACCAGGGAGCATGCAACGTTGATTACACCAGCAATTCTGTATGCATCTCTGACTTCAAAACAGGCTTTTGCAACCAAAAGGTTATGTCAGGGGTAGGCAACCTGATGCCCTCCAGATGTTTTGGACTACAACTCCCATCAGCCCCCAGTCAGGATGGCCAGTAGTCAGGGATTATAGGAGCTTTAGTCCAAAACAACTGGAGGCCACCAGGTTGCCTGCCCCTGCTGTATGTTTCAATTCTGCTGTATCAGAAATTATTCTCCTGCAATTGGAGCCGTAACTCTCAGTTGCTGCATCTATTACAGGAGGAGGATAGCTTTGTTAAGGTTCCTGCATTCTGTAGTGCAGTGAGAGCTGAGCCAGGTCCCGGGGGGACACCTTTGGTTCTGCTTGTTGGGCCTTTTCTTTTTCTACACCCACCAAGGAAGGAGATTCCACAACTGACACCAGTGCTGGACTGTTCTTGTTAGCTGGGACTTTCTCTCTTGTTCTGCTTTTGTGCGGTGCCGACCTTTCCTTCCTTCCCCCACCCTCAGTGGATGACTGACTGATCAGGGTCCTCTCCTGAGCTTTGGACATCCTTGAAATATTTGGAAACTGTTCCTGTGTGCTTCCCCCTCCCTTTTGACCTCTGTGCCCAGTTCTTTCAAGCTCTCCTCATGCTAGTTCTTCGTCTAGGTCCTTTACCGTTTTCAAGACAACCCAGTTTGTCAGCATCTCCCTGGATTGCTGACTGGTCGTTTGCTGTGTTGGAGCAAAGCTGCCTCTCGACTTCACGTTGGATGTGCCTGTTGCAGCTTCAAGATCCATGTGCCTTTTCTGATCGGCTTTATGTCTCATGTTGTGATGGGTTTCTCCAGGCCACACTGGGACAAGCAAACCAGCCCTGAAACGCTGCATCAGGCAGAAAGAGAAAGCTTCTTGGAGTGGCGGCGGCAGCTCGCTCGGTGAGTGCTCCCTCCCTGTTGGCCTCTGGTATCCTGCCAGGGCCTGCAACTGGACTTCTGTCCTGGTCAACTCAGAATGCAAACGCTCTGGGTTCTGCAGGGTGGAGCCATGTGGCAGAGTACGCAGGGAACAAGGCTTGAGCTCACATATGTTTTCATGTGAGCTTATGTACCATTAATTGACCACCGTTTGTATTCCTCTATGGAGGAGAAAAACCATATGATGTGAGAGCTGGGCTGCTAGTGACAGCCCTGAAGGGTGCAGGGGTGTGTGTCTGGCACTGCTGGGTTAAGAGCTATTCTGACCCACAGTGAGTTAATGCTGTTTGCGCTCTTTGTAATGTACGCCCCCCTCCCCGGAGGAGTTAATACCTCTAGGATTGTTAGAAACCCGTTGTACGGATAAGAAGTCTTGAATTTGTGGTATAATCACAGCTTCTTAAACATGCAGTGTTGTTTTTCCTCCCTGAACCTTCAAGACTGGAGGAAGAACAGAAACTCCTTTTGACCCCGTTTGAACGAAATTTGGATTTTTGGCGTCAGCTGTGGCGAGTCCTCGAAAGAAGGTAAACCGACAGGCTGCTCTCTGCACACAGCTGTTGCCCCCTGTGAGGCTGCTGGTGCTGCAGTAATTGCAGTCGCAAGTCACTGCCCTGCGGTGAGGAGCTTACGTCCGTTCCCAGAGGCTATGATGTGGAGGCCGTGAGGAGGCCCCGACTTGCAGGGGCATCTGCTGGCAGAGAGAGCGGTGGGAAGGGGCTGGTGGGAAGGGCGTCCTGATCTGTGGAGCCATGGGGCAGCTAGGACCTGCCCCCAGGCCTGGCAGTGCCTTGTGCCACCGTGTGCCGCTCAGCTGACACATGCCAACGGCCCTTCTCTTCACGGGAGGTGGGTGATTAGCACAGGTGAGCGAGCCAGCGAGTGAAAACCGCACCTTTCCTTTCGTAGTGACGTCGTGGTTCAGATAGTGGATGCCAGGAATCCCCTCCTGTTCAGATGTCAGGATTTGGTAAGTGAGATGCCCTGAGTTGGCTGTCTGTGCCAGCTGCTCCACCCGTCCTGTGCAAAAGACGATGCTGGTTGTGGGGCCCGCTACAAAGGGTCCGTGTTCTGTCCCAAGCAAACTCAGATGCTGCCTAAAATACCACCGCCTCTGACTTCCTGCTAAAAAGTATGATGATGTTATAATGGGCAGGTGTTAATTTTTTTAGTAATCACAGTTGTTACATTATTCTTGCTCTTTAAAAGGAATCTGAATCAAGAGACTGCCATTCACTCACATTCTTGAATGAAAGTGGAGCACATAGCTATAAAAAATTCAGAAATGGCTGTGGGAATGCAGCAATTCCTTAGGGGTGCTATGGCAGGGATGCTTCTGCATTTAGGCAGGGAGAAGGTTCTGAAACTCCACCCAGATTCTGCTCTCTGGATCAATTACGCAAGTCATGCTCGTTCTGTAAATATGTAGCACTCTTTATTTCGACCCAGCTGTATAAGCTTTTCTCAGATTTGCTTTTTTCTCTAAAAGGTTTTTCAAAAGGCAGTGGAGAGGCGAAAGGGGGTGTGGTTTGGACAAGCGCTAGAGAATGGCAGGTGGTCATAACTTGAGAGCTGCAGTTCATCAAGGAGTCTTTGAGTGACACGGCCGCCTTGCCTCCAAGCCCATCCGGGATACCGAGGACTCCCGGCCTTTTCAGACACAAAGGCTGTAGTCCCCTGGATTCTGTGCCAGTCCTCAGGCTCAGCTCAGTGCACCGAGGGCTGCTGACAGGAGGCCTTTGGCTCTGTTGATGTCTTATTCAGAGGTGGCAAACACAGTTTCCAGACTGAGCAGCCAAGCCAGGATCTTGCAGAAGTTCCTTCCGTGAGGCGCTGGTCCGCGTCTGCCAGGGCCTGGGCTCTGCTGAGACAAGACCTGCAATTGTAGGCGGGGGGGGAGCACAGCCTGCCTGGGTGTGTGAGAGTGTGCTGTTCTGTAATGAGGAGCCTGGAGGTCGTCCAGGTGGCTCAGCTGGGTCAGACCCCACGGGGGAGGGGGCCTTCTGGCCCAAACTGGCTGCAGCCCCCCCAGTGGCAGGCCGCAGGAGCTGGCTGGGGCATGGGGGCATTGTCTTTCTGAGGGACGGAGTGTGCTGGAGCGCTCTGGGGTGCTTCTCCTTTTTCATGGGGGAAAGGCCCCATTTCAGATGATGGATTAGTAGAGGATTCTCAGGGACGACCTCCTGCATGTGTTTTCTGTGTGAACTGGATGGTTTTACTTCTGTTTTGTTTTGTTTGCATCTTGCAGGAATGTTATGCAAAAGAAATCAGCCCTGAGAAGGAGAACCTCATTCTGCTCAACAAGGCTGACCTGCTGAGTGAGGAACAGCGCTCTGCCTGGGCACGGTTCTTTGAGGAGGAAGGTGTTCAAGCGGTGTTCTGGTCAGCTCTGGCGGAGGGGCGGCGGCTGGCGGCTAGCTCTGAGGTAGCTCTGAGAACCGGCTGAGTCGGGCCAGGCAGGAGCGGTGGCGGTGGGCGCTTCCTTATGGCTACTGCCCCGCGCCTTCCATGAGCAGTGATTGGACTTCAGAGTGGTTATTTTTCCGCAGCACCCTCCTGCCAGGACAGTTTCCACACAAAAAATTCTAGGATCAAAATCCTTTCTGTTTAAGAGATGGGTTAAGGCTCTTACAAGGGTATATATGCACCAAAAGACCATAGAATTTGTTGTAAGATAATCTCCGTGCCCTCTAAGCAGTAAATGTGTTCTGCGGTCTGCCCTGTTGGGCTGACTTGGAATGTAGCCTTTCTGTGCCCCTGGTCTTTCCTTTGGTCCCCAACCTGCAAAGGGGGGTGGCCTGGCTAACAGACCAAACGAAACCTGGGGCCAGTGCCGTACATTCTGATTTTTTAATTCAGACAACTAACCTCTTGCAAAGTTGCAAGAGCTGCAGTCTTATGCATGCTTGATGAAAATGTGGCCCGTCAGGGTTGTTGGAAGCCTCGTGGCAGTTGTGTGTCTCTCAGCTCCCTTCCTCAGCTTCTGCGGATGGAGAGGGCATCTTGTGCTGCATGTTCTGCTTCCTTTGCTCAGGAGACAGAAACAGCAGAGCTGCCGGGCTTGGATGAGGAGCGTTCCCGCCAGGCCTCTGGCAGCCGCAGCCTAGAAAGTGGGCTGGGCTCTCACTCAGGACCTCCTGGGAGCAAAGAGCAGGAGAACAGCCAAGAGGAAGACAGTGATGTGTATGAGGACTGTGAGGAGGAAGAGGAGGAGGAGGCCTGGCTGACCTGCTCTGAAGATGAGGAGAGTGGAGCCCAACTTACGGTTGGTCCCTTGGGGGAGAACAGGACTGATGCCGCTGAGATCCAGAGGCCAGGGCCCCACCGGAACCGGCCCGTCAGAAACAGCAGCCACTTAGTACAAAGAGAGGAACTCCTGGAGATATTTAAAATGGTTCACGCTGGGAAGCAGAAGATCAGAGAGGGCGAGGTCACTGTTGGACTGGTGAGTTGGTGGCCCTGCCTCGGTTGGAACAGGCCAAGCACTACCCCGCAGGGCTGCCTCTCCTTGGGACCGTTAGGCAGGGCACTCAGCAGAGCGCTGATCAGCCACTGGGCAGGGCTGCCAGCACTTCCAGCAGGGAGTCGCACAGATGAGGGCCCAAGAAGCAAGCTGGAGTGCCTGCCTGCATCACAGGTTGGCACGGCCAAAGACCAAGTTCTCCTAGCTGGTCTCAGGGAGAGGTTTGGGCTGTGTAGCCAGCGCTCAGGTTTGGGGTTGGTTTTGAATGCCAGGGCTCAGCCATTGAGTAGAGCAGGGCACCTCTGAGCATAGGCAGAGGATTCATTCCTCAGTACTGAATTGTTGTGGCCAGGTGCCACTGGGCTTTAGGGAGGGGCGCTTCTGGGCCAAGAGGTGGGGAGATGGCTGTGTCCCAGGCAGGCTTTGGAAATCATGCAGCGAAGGTGGTAATTCCTTGGGGTGGGGGGTTGGCCCTGCACGCCCTTGCAGCATCTCATGAGCATCGCCTGGGAGCCCCCGTATGACGGCTCTTTCACGGTGCTCCTCTCTTCCGCACACGACTCGTGCCTTGTGTATGCTTAAGAACCCTGCATCCAACTTCTCTCTCTCTCCGCGCATGTAGGGCAGCTTCAGTTCTTTGTCAGCTTGCTCTTCCCTCTAGCCTTCTCAGAGACTTCCAGTCTTCCCTTAAAATGCTCTCACCTTCCTCCTTGCAACCCTAACCTTTTCCCCCCAGGATGTGACTTTGGGCTTGGATTAATCCAGCACAGCTCCCACTTGGAAGCTGGGACAGCCCTGACGTTTCCCCCCCAGATGGAGACCACAAGCTTTAGCTAGCCTCGCCCCATCCTAGTGGCCCTTTCTGGTGCAGCAGATGCCACAGTGGCTGCGCCAGGCCTTCCCAGCTGCCAGCGGCTTCCTTCCTAGATCCCTGCACTGAGCAGGGGGTCGGACTCGATGGCCTCGTAGGCCCCTCCCAACCCTGCTGTTCCATGATTCTATGATTCCTTCCTTCCTAGGTGGGTTACCCCAATGTTGGCAAGAGCTCGACTATCAACGCCGTCCTTGGAAAGAAAAAGGTGTCTGTATCTGCTACGCCAGGTCACACAAAGCATTTCCAGGTACTGCCAGAAGCAGTTAGAATGTTGCTAGACTGACAGGCAAGGGCATGCCAGTTTCTACACAGGTTGCCCACCGCCCTTCCAGAGAAGGGCTGGAGTGCTGTTTTGCCTTGCTCTTCATTGAGTGCCTGGGAGGCTAAAAGGGAGGCACCGTCTTGTTTTAGCTTAAGAAAGAAAAAACAGTTGAACAGGGGAACGTGAAGGAGAGCTATGGCAGAAACATGTAAAGATTGGAGCAGTGTGGAGAACTTGAATGCAGGAAGTGTTTGTTCTCCTCAGCCAGCTGTGGGCTCGTGGCTCTGCCTGGAGCTGGACCCCTCTGGGCTGCCTGCCTTGGTCAGCCGGCCCCCCTCTCCTCCTCACCCTGCCTGCAGAGGCAGCTCGGGCAGAGGGCGGAGCGTGCCCAGGGGGAGT
This sequence comes from Heloderma suspectum, assembly GCF_057233095.1. Classification (NCBI taxonomy): domain Eukaryota; kingdom Metazoa; phylum Chordata; class Lepidosauria; order Squamata; family Helodermatidae; genus Heloderma; species Heloderma suspectum. The sequence continues at coordinate 330,018,548 of NC_139460.1, read as the reverse complement.
CCTGGCTGAGCCCTGTTTGTTTCTGCCATGCAGACGCTGTATGTGGAGCCGGCCCTCTGCCTCTGCGACTGCCCCGGCCTGGTGATGCCCTCCTTTGTCTCCACGAAGGCTGAAATGATTTGCAGTGGGATCTTGCCCATAGACCAGATGAGGGACCACATTCCCCCCATCTCTCTGATATCCTTTTCCTGGATGCATCTCTGCGCCGATGGGGTGAGGGGTGAGCGAGAACAGGCGCTGCGTTTGGGCCTGTGCTCTGTCCAGTGGGCAACTCAGGGCCAGCCCGTGTGCTGCCAGGAGCAGGCTGGAGACCACGTGGTTGTGTCCTGTGGATCTGTGGTCCAAGGAGGACATGAGCAGGACAGGGGGGAGGGAAGAGGGTTTGTACGGGGGGGGAGGGGGTGCAAATGCGGGGAGGCTTTGCCTGAGAAGGATTTGGCAAAGGCTGCAGCTTGGCCAAGGGGCGGGGGGGGTGCGCTTCATGTACGGAAGGGCAGCATAGAGAGCCAGGGAGAGAGATGAGACGGGAGGGATGCTCGTGCAGAGCTGTGGAGAGCCAAACGGGGGGAGAGGTTTGGAGAGCCTTGAAGTTGGAAGCCAGCCTGGTGTGAGGGAGGGAGTCGAGCAGGACAGGTGCTCCAGGAGGGGGAGCATCCCTTAATTTCAGGCGTTGATCAGCCACATGGCACCATCAGGGGGGATTCATTGCTGGCCAAAGGGCGTGAGGAACGCCGAGCACGGATGTAGTTGTGGCAGTCCCAGCAGAGGCGGGGTGGAGCTTGGCGGTGGAGACCCTGCTGGTGCGCAGAAGGTCCCTGGCACAGTCCCTGGCAGCGTCTGGGCTGGGAAAGGTGCCTGGAGAGCCACTGCTGCTGGCCGTGCCAACCGCACTGGGCTAGATGGCCTGTGGTCTGACTCGCTGTAAGGCCGCTTCCTGTGCTTCCCAGTGGGGGACAAGGGTTGAGGATTTGGGGTGGCTGATGCTGAAAGTTACGGATGGATCTTGGAGGTGCTGAGAAAAGGAGAATGGCGGGAGTTGGCTGAAGGAGGGGGTGGGGGAAGAACCCAGAAATCGTACTTCTGGGAGGCAGGAAGATCAGAGTGCCTGAAGGTTCGGATGGAAAAGGCAGTTTTCATTTTATGTATTTTGGGGAGGCATTTACGTGCTGCCTTTCAGCTTACAAAACTTCCAGGGCAGCTGAAAACAACAAGTAAAACAATAATACATAAACTGAACTCGGCAGAACAATAGAAGCAGGTCAGAGCAGCAGAGCCAGTAACATCCATTGCAGCAACAGGTGAAAAAAGCTAGGTCACGTGCTGGAATTCCTGAGCAAACGAAAAGGTCTTCTGGTGGCCCAGTTTGTGCAGCTGATCTGTCTTTGGCAAGGGGCTGTAGCATTGGCACCATGACTAGGAGCGGTGAGCTGGGAGGCGCCTTTGCCAGGAGTTTGCTGGCTTCTTCCTTACCTCTGGAATCTGCCCTTTTGGCCTGCCAGAGGCCCTCCATGTGACTGTTCTCTCAGCCTCACCCCCCGCTCCTGATTGGCCATGTGGAGAGAGCCGTACTGGGGAGCCGTAAGGGTCGCAGAGAGCGGAGCGTTTGCAGTGCTTTCAACCCATCCTAGCTTCAACGGTTTCTGCCATGCAGCCTTGCCAAAGTGGCTGCTGACAGCCGTTCAGAGGGAGCAGGGCAAGATGCAGTGGGCCCGTGACCTGCATATGCGGAGTCTTTGATTTGTTGGCATTTTAGAACAATGCCCCTGCAAATGTAGAGTGCTGGCAGGGGGGAGTCAAGGGCAGGGGTCCCCACCACTGCACCTGCAAAACACGTTTTCCATTTTTTTTAATACATGTGCATGGATTTGTATATATCGTAGCACTGAATACATACAAAATGCATGCAACTTTCTAGCAATAATAGATAGGCTTCAACAAAAGTGGAGCAAATATTCAAATAAGTATCCTTTCGAAGGTGGCATATATATATATATATACACCACCTGTTCACTCCGGGAGAGTGCGCAGGACAGGAAGGCCTGGAGTGCTATGGTCCATGGGGTCACGAAGAGTCGGACACGACTGAACAACTGAACAACAAAGGTTGTCAGTGAATCAGTGCAAATTAAAGACTGTTCCAGTACAAAATTTATCTGTGTACCACCTCCTCCCGAAAAGAAGCAATTACTAGACGTTGCCAAAACATATGTTTAAAAGAAGCATTAGCTGCATTACACCACCAACAATTAGCCAAATTAGACAATCCCTTATTAAAGAGATGCTGTGGTGTCCAGTAGACATGAAACAAAAGGTTTTGCTGCATAAGACACAGGCTAAGATCCATAGACATGACAGGTGGATGGCAAAGCGGCGATGCACTGATTAGGTGTTTTGTGGTGGTACCCACAGCAGTTTCTCAAATTCCAAAATGTGCCCATGGGTCCAAAAATGTCTAGGAGCAGTTGAGGACTGACATAAGCGCTCACCCTGCTGCTCAACAGACTCCCTAGGTGAGCTGATGGAGGTGGTCTTGGGTGTGCTGCTGAGATCCCACAAACTGTTGGTTCTGGGGGATGTCAATTTTCACACTGAGAACACCTTGTCTGGGGCAGCTCAGGATTTCGTGGTCTCCATGGCAGCCATGGGACTGTCCCAACATGTCATCGGCCCAACGCATGTAGTGGCACATAACTCTAGATCTGGTTTTCTCCACTGGACATGGAGATGGTGATCTGAAGGTGGGGGACTTCGCATCAGTCTCTTTGTCATGGTCAGATCTCTGCCTGCTGAGGGTTAGACTTACAGCAGCTTTTCCCCTCTGCAAGGGTGGGGGACCTATTAAGATGGTCTGCCCCAGAGGCTAATGGATCCAGATGGTTTCTAGAGGGCTCTGGGCAGGTTTCAAGCCGATATGGCTGGCGCTCCTGTCGAAGCCCTGGTTGAGCTGTGGAATGCAGAAATGACCCGGGCGGATGACGCGATCGCTCCCGATTGCCCTCTCTGGAGTAGAGCTTGTACGAGCGATGAAACAAAATAGGAGACGGCTTGAGGGCAGGTGGAGAAAAAAATCCTAGTGGAGGCAGTTGAATCCTGGTGTGTGCCTATAGCCAGGCATATTCAGAGGCAGTGAGAGCGGCAAGGAAAAAAAAATTTCACTGCCTCTAATCAATTGTTGATGTACCGCCTAGCGGAGCTTTTTAGGGTTGTCCAGGGCCTTTTGCATTTTGGCCCCAAGGACACTATGGAACCATCTGAGACCCACTGTAATGCACTGGCTAGGCACTTCTGGAATAAAATCTCTTGCATCCCTGGGGAGTTAGACTTCAGTATTACTGCAGGTGAATATGGTGAGGTATCCAGAACACAGTCTTGAGCAGCTTTCTTGGATGAGTTTCAGTTGGTACAGCTTGTGGACATGGACAAGGTGCTTGGACAGGTTCGTGCAGCCACTTCCATATTGGATTCTTGCCCCCCTTGGCTGATAAAAACCAGCAGAGGGGTACAGCTGGCTGGGCTAGGGAGGTGATTAATGCCTCCTTGCTAGAGGGATTGCTCCCAGGCTGCCTGAAAGAGGCGGTGGTGAGGCCACTCCTGAAGAAATCCTCCCTAGACCTGGAAAACCCTAATAATTATAGGCCAGTTGAAAATGTTCCATTCCTGGGCAAGGTCCTTGAGCGAGTGGTTGCCAACCAGCTCCAGATGCTTTTAAGAACATAAGGGCCCTGCTGGATCAGACCAAGGGTCCCTCTAGTCCAGCACTCTGTTCACACAGTGGCCAGCCAGCTGTTGACCAGGAATCCGCAAGCAGAGCATGAGTGCAACAGCACCCTCCCGCCCATGGTCCCCAGCAACTGATGTACTCTTGGATGAGACCGATTATCTGGATCCATTTCAATTGGGGTTCAGGCCAGGTTTTGGCACAGAAACAGCCTTGGTCACCCTGTATGATGACCTATGTCGGGAGAACGACGGGGAGTGTGACCCTGTTGATTCTCCTTGACCTCTCGGTGGCTTTTGATACCATTGACCATGGTATCCTTCTGGGATGGCTCTCTGAGCTGGGAGTGGGAGGCACTGCATTGCAGTGTTTTCGCTCCTACTTGGAGGGTCAGCTACAGAAGGTGGTGCTTGGGGAACACTGCTCAGCCCTGTAGATTCCCCAATATGGGTTTCCACAGGGGTCAGTGTTGTCCCCCATGCTGTTCAACATCTACATGAAACCGTTGAGCGTGGTCATCCGGAGTTTTGGAGCGTGCTAGCATCAGTTTGCTGATGACACACAGCTCTATTTCCCCTTTTCATCTTCAGGTAAGGCTCTGGATGTGCTGAATCAGTGCCTAGGTGCAACAACGGACTGGATGAGAGTTAATAAGCTGAAGCACAATCCAGACAAGACTGAGATGCTGCGGGTGGGTGGTTCTGCTGACCGGATGGAGGGTGTTCAACCTGTTCTGGATGGGGTTGCACTCCCCTGGAAGGAGCAGGTCTGTAGCTTGGGAGTCCTCCTGGAGCCATCTTTGTCACTTGAGGCTCAAGTAGCCTCATTGGCACGGAGTGTCTTCTACCAACTTCAGTTGCTGGCCCAGCTACGCCCCTATCTGGACAGAGATAACCTATGCTCTGGCAACCTCCAAGTTAGATTATTGCAAACTGCTCTACGTGGGGCTGCCATTGAAGTCGATTCAGAATCTGCAACTTGTGCAAAATATGGCAGCCAGGCTGATAATGGGGACCAGAAGGTCTGAACATACAAGGCCAATTCTGGCCTGCTTGCACTGGCTGCCTATATGCTTCCGAGCCCAATACAGAGTGCTGATTTTGATCTATAAAGCCCTACACAGCTTGGGACCACAGTACCTGAAAGCACACCTCTCCCAAAATGAACAGACCAGTACACGATGCTCTGTATCTAAGGCCCTCCTCCGGGAGCCTCCTCCAAGGGAATCTTGGAAGGCGGCAATGAAGGAGAGGGCCTTGTCAGTGGTGGCCCCCCATCTGTGGAACGAGCTCCCCAATGAGGCCCGCCTGACGCCAACATTGTTATCTTTTCAGTGCCACGTTAAGACCTATCTCTTTCCCCGGGCATTTGGCAGCACATGATGAGTTTTAATCGGTCCTGGATGTGTCTTTAGTTATGACCGACAGTTCAAAGTTCTTTTAGTTATATGTTGTTTGTGCGCTTTTGTGTAAATGGCTTTTAAATGTTTTATATTGTATTTTATTGTTTTAACTTCTGTAAACCGCCCAGAGAGCTTCAGCTGTGGGCTGGTATAGAAATGTAATAAATAATAAGGCCGAGAAAGTCAAATCATGATGGTGGCTTTCCAGCCCAGAAGATGTTTTTAGGAAGCGCTGGTGCCCTGTTGCACTGTGCGTGTGTTTCCCTCTGCTTACCTGTGCTGCAATGCACGAACTAAGTTCCGACACTCATCTTCATCAACTGGATATTCTGGGGACAGGCGCAAAGAGGCTGTGGAGGGAGGAGGGTGAGTGGGTCTTGTGCTGGGGAGTCTGCCTGCAGACACACAACTGCGCCCGCCCCCCGGTTGCGTTTCCTTCACTCGCTCACGTCTGCCAGCGCATCCCACGGCCCATCTTGGAGGCAGCCTATGGAATCAACATCATCCGGCCTCGAGAGGACGAGGCGCTTGATTGGCAGCCGACAGCAGAGGAGCTGTTAACCGCTTATGGATGTGAGTGCCGGCCCCGCGGTGGCTGTGGCATGCTGGCTGTCAGCATCTCTAGCTTCCTCTTGGGCATGGCTGCATGTGCACACGCTGTCCTCACGGGTTCTGGAGCAGGGTGCAGCCAAGTGCTGCTGCCAGCCAGCCTGCCTTGCCTCCCTGTGAGAGGCCTTCATGGCCCCTGAGGTTAGGGAAGGCCTCCCTTTATCCTTTGGTGTCCTCTTAGCCCAGGTGACTCTCATCCCGGAAGAGCGCTTGCCTCGCTGAGCTGGTCTTGCTCCTTGCAGCAGCTGCGTTGTAACCTCTCCATCTCTCTCTTCCTGCCCCTCCCCTCTCCACCCTGCACAGATGCGAGAGGCTTCATGACGGGTCACGGGCAGCCGGATCAGCCCCGCTCTGCCCGCTACGTGCTGCAGGACTACGTCACTGTATGTTCTGCGGACTGTTGAGCGCAAGCCAGGCTGGGGCATGGAGCTCATGTGCCATTGTGTTAGAAGCTGGCCCAAGCACTGGAGGGGGGCATGCTGGAGATTCAGGACATGAACATATCATTGGGAGAGAGAGAACTGGGGGAAATGGCAACTTGGGAGGAGGAACATTTTAAAGGAATATCTCAATAGTAGCTTTCTGAAAAATACTTGTTTCTCATTTCCTTTCAAAATGCTTTGTCATTTTAAAACTACAGTCTGGTTTGTAGATCCTAGAAATGAGCATGGATTCAAATTCCTTTTATTTGGGGATGGGGGGGCAGAAGGTAGAACTCCAGATGTTTTGGACTTCAACTCCCATAAGCCTCTACCGTCATGGTCAGTGGTCAGGAATGCTGGGAGCTGATGCCCAAAGCGTTTGGAAATCTACTTCCTGCACTACAGTATTCAAACCTCCTCCTCTTCTTGTGTGATCACCCCCCACTTTGCAGTGGGGCCCACATAGAATATTGGTGTTTATTGGACTCTTTGCTTTACTAATAGCATTAATCTTCTTGCTCTTATTAAAAGAAAGCTTAGACCAATGGCCAGGGTTCAGTTACTGCTCCAAAGATGTGCAGAGAGCCAAGGTACACAAGCTAGTGGTGAGATTAATCCCTTTGGACTCTCCTCACCCCACCCCCTGCCTCTAGGGCAAACTGCTTTATTGCCACTCGCCTCCGGGACTCGACCCCCGAGACTTCCAGCTCTGGCAGGAAAGGCACATGCCAAGCAAGACCGCACCGTGCGATGCCGAAACGCAGCCTGGAAGGAACCTGAAGACAAAGCAGATTGAAAACACAGTGGATGCCGCCTTTTTCCATCAGGTAAGTGGTGGTTTGTGCATGCTCAGGAGATACATGCTGGACTCCACTCTGCTCCTCCTGTGAAGAGCAGCTCCTACTGTTAGGCACACCTCACTGCAATTGTATGGAGGTTTAGCGGCATTTGTGGCAAAATGTTTTGGTCAAAGGGGAATAATGCAGCTCAGTTTGCTCAGATGGTTTCAGTGTTCCAATATTCAGCTTCCCTGCATTTCTGTGCTCCTCTCACAGAAGTTCTCTCTCTGCCCAACCCCATTCAACAAAAACATGTTTTGCAGTAGCTGGATCCACAAGGAGCAGTGTTTTTGCTTCTCCTCTGTCCTGTAGCAAAGTACAACAAATTCTTGGCATTTCTTCATAAATGCAGGCTTGATCAGGCCCCTTAAACATTCTTGCTGGACATACAGGCAGGGCCAGAAATATTGGAACAAGGATAACTGTTTTGGCAGTTGGCCTCTGTACACCACCACATTGAAGTTGAAAGGAAACACACGCAGATGGGAGCGAACTCAGGACTTTCAGCTGTAATTCAAGGGGTTTGGCAAAAGTGGGGCACTAACCATTCAGGAAGGACAGCCAGTGGCATCCCCCCCCCCCATCGTTGTGGGCTCATAAGTAAGGGAAAACCAACATCATTTCAAACTTAACGATCGCCTTTAATACCTGGATGAAAATCCTTTGCAGTCAATGACTGCCTGAAGTCTGGAGCCCATGGACATGGCCAAATGCCAGGTTTCCTCCCTCGAGATGCTTTGCCAGGCCTATACTGCAGCTGCCTTCAGCTGCTGCTTGTTTGTGGGTCTTTCTGCCTTCAGTCTTGTCTTCAGTAAGTGAGAAGCATGCTCTATGGGGTTGAGATCAGGTGACTGACTTGGCCATTGAAGAACATCCCACTTCTTTTTCTGCCTTGAGAAACTCTTGGGTAGCTTTTGCTTTATGTTTGGGGTCATTATCCATCTGCAATATGAAGCGGCGTCCTAACAGTTTGGCAGCATTCAGCTGAATCTGAGCAGAAAGTATAGCCCTATACACTTCAGAATTCATCCTGCTGCTTTTATCAGCAGTCAGGTCATCAATAAACACCAGTGACCCAGTTCCATTGGCAGCCATACGTGCCCAGGCCATAACACTGCCTCCTCCATGTTTGACAGATGATGTGGCATGCTTTGGATCATGAGCTGTTCCTTTCCTTCTCCATACTTTTCTCTTCCCATCATTCTGGTACAAGTTAATCTTGGTTTCATCAGTCCAAAGAATCTTATTCTAGAACTGGGCAGGCTTTTTTAGATGTTTGCTGGCAAAGGCTAATCTGGCCTGTCTGTTCTTGAGCATTACCAGTGGTTTGCACCTTGTTGTGAAGCCTCTGTATTTACATTCATAAAGCCGTCTCTTGAATGCAGATGTTGACAATGACATGCCTACCTCCGCAAGAGCGTTCTTGACTTGGCGAGATGTTGTGAAAGGGTTCCTCTTCACCATGGGCAGAATTCTGTGGTCTTCCCCTTTAGTTGTCTTCCGTGGTCTTCCAGGCCTTTTGCTGTTGCTGATCTTGCCAGTTAATTCCTTCTTTTCCAGGATGTTCCTAACTGTTGTGTTGGCCACTCCCAGTGTTTTTGCGATCTCTCTGATGGGTTTATTTTGTTTTCTCAGCCTAATGATGGCCTCCTTCACTCGCAGGGACACCTCTTTGGACCTTATGTTGGGGGTTCCAGTGAACAGCTACCAAGTGCAAATGTAACACTCAGAACCACCTCCAGGCCTTTTATCTGCTTGATTGGTCATGGGGCACCCAGGAAACAGGCCACACCTGGCCATGCAGCTGCTTGTCAGCCGTTCGTTCCATTACTTATGAGCCACCAACGATGGGGGGTGTGTATGCCACCGGCTGTCCTTCCTGGATGGTTAGTGCCCCACTTTTGTCAAACCCCTTGCATTACAGCTGGAAGTCCTGACTTCGCTCCCGTCTGGGTGTGTTCCCTTTCCTTTCAGCTTCAATGTGGTGGTGTGCAGAGGCCAGCTGCCCAGTTACCCGTGTTCCGACATTTCTGGCATCCGCCAAACTGGGGAAGAGCAGGAGCACCTGCCGTTCCTTTTGTGCGTGGAGGACAGAGGAAGCCCCCATCCCAAGGGCGGGCAGGCAGGGGAGGCTGCGCGTCCCCCTCCCTTGGGGGCTTCCGAGGCAAGGCAGGCCGGCTGGAGCACAAGAATTTGCAGGAATGGGACCCCCACCCCATCCCCTGCCCTCTGTGCTTGCTGTGACACTTGTTCTCAGCGTGGAAGATGAACGTGGCCCCTGTGCAAGGATGATGTGTTGGTTTGGGGCATGTGCTCTGTGCCTCTTGGAAGAGGGGCGCCCAAGCACCTGCTTTGCGTGCGCAGGGTTCCAGGTGCAACCCCCTGTCTCCAGTGGGGAGGGTCTGGGGTTGCAGGTGCAGGTGGGAAAGGCTGATCTTGGGGGTGGCCGCCAGGCAGAGTGTTGACTGCCTCTGAGCCCGGCTTCCAGGTCTTTCACAGGCAGGCCTGGCTCTTGCCTCTGTAAGACTCCCTTCGGCAGGTGACAGGGCTATGCTGCTCCTGGGGCTGGGGCAGCAGCAGATGCTTTCCCCCGGCAGCCCCATTTTCCATCACGGGAACAGAAGAGAAGACGCGCTGCCTTGCCTCACCCTGCCCGCCAGCCCCGCTTTGGATTCTAGGCCTTCTGGAGGCATCCGTTGCCCTCTGGCCCACCTGGGCTCTGCCTCACTGGACTTTGCTGCCTGTCTTTGGATTGTGTCTCGAGAGTCCTTGATTTATACAGCCTGCGCCTCTCTTTCAGGAGAACGTTCGTGCCCTGACCAGAGGCAGCCAGTCTGTGATGGGCTACAGAGCCGGCCCTGGTCCCAACACCCTCTGTCATCCAGCGTCCAACTTGAAGGACAGCCCAGGAAAGCCTTGGAAGAAGCACGGCAACAGGAACAAGAAGGAGAAAATCCGCCGCATCACCAAGCATTTGGAGGCTTAACGGGGGCTCCCTGACAGGGCTCTCTGGCCCTCTCTGGATGGGCCGGGGGGTGGCACGTGTCCCAGCAAGCGGAGAGCAGAGACAGGGGCGCTTTTGGCAGCAGCCAAGTCAAAGGGCCACGCAGACCACCCAGGCAGCCCTCTGTGCGCCAGTGCCAGAGCCCTCCAAGCCCCAGCCTTGGGGCTGCTCTTGGCTGCTCCTCGAAGAGAGCCTCAGGCGCATGGAGGCTTTCCTGGCAAGTGGTGGAGCAGGAGCTGCTCAGTGGCCACTGTGGCTTGGGATCCAAACCCAGTTCAAGAGAAGCAGCAGCCAGAGCAGGAGCTGCTTTCCACTCTGGGAATAAAATTTCTTACATTTTTAATCACTGTCTTTCTGTAAATGTGGCAGCCAAACTAAGTCCTTTCCTTGGGCAGCTTTTTCTGTTGAGCTCTGTTGCAGGGCCCTCCGTCCAACCACGGGATGTGCTGAGCTCCTAGCAATGGGCCCTGTCACCTGGATCTCCTCCCTGCATAAGGGTTTTCCCCCCCAATAACTGAGCATCCATTCTCCTGAAGTCCATGTTCATTCTGCAATGTATAAACTTTCCAAGCCTTTAAACTCCGACTAACTTTAGTTGGCATAGTCAATTTCCTTATTTTAGCCATTCACCAAAGAGGCCAAAGGACCACCGGAAGAAATGCACACACCAGGGACAGGCGGCAAAGGACTCCGCAAACAGGTGCTCTTGTGTCAGTGTCAGAAGCCTCCAAGCCAAGCGGGGAGGGCTGGAGAGCTTGGCTGTGAGAGAACATCGCCCAGGGAGCTGTGGCAGAAACCTGGCGGAACAGGGAGAACCTGTGGGATGTGGTTCTCGCTGGATACTAACTCTGTAGGAAGGATAGGAAAGAGTGTAGAGGGGCAGCATTGCTCTGTAGCTGACGGGGGCTCTGTGTCAAACTGGAAAGCTGAAAAGGGGGAGGCTCCTCCACAGAATCGTTGCGAGTACCAATAGCAGGCCCCCAGCTGTAATTTACTACTGGGGACATGCTACCCTCCCCTAGTCAAAACTGTTCAGAGTGGTTTTGAGATGGAGAATGAGATAGGGGAGGCATCCAAAGGAGAAAGGCTTGTAGTAATGGGTGACTTCCATGGCTCTCACATAAGCTGGATCTGGCCACGGCAAGGAGGTTAAATTTCTAGATGCCCTAAACAACTGTGGCCTAGAACAGAGGGGAGGCAATCCTGAACATAGTTCTAAGTGGTGCCCAGGATGTAGTGCAAGATGTGAGTGTTGTTGGATCAATTGGAAACCGTGACCACAGTGCTGTCAAATTGTATGTAAGTGGAACATTGCCCTGGAAGCCCAACATGGTAACATTTGACTTCAGAAGAGGAAACTTCTCTAAAATAAGGGGACTGGTAAAAAGGAAGTTGAGAGGGAAAGTAAAGAGGATCAAATCTCTCCAGGATGCTTTGGATTTACTCAAAACCACAATAATAAAAGCTCAGCTGGAAGGTATATCACAGATGAGGGAAGGTAGCACCCAGTCCAGGAGGTCTGGACTGCATCAAGGAAGCTATGAAAGCAAAGGCTTCCTTCAGAAAATGGGAGCCTTGTCCAAATGTAGAGAACAAAAGGAAGTTGCACAAAAGGAACGCAAGCAGGTGAAGGAGGCACAAATGGATTTTAAGGAACACATTGCTAGTAGCATTAAGACCAACATTACATGACTAGGGAGGCAGCTGGACTGTTGGCCGACAAGGGAGTTCAAGGAGTATTAATGGAAGATAAGGAGAAAGGGAGTCTGAAGAGCTAAGGCAAATGATGATGACAGAAATGAAATTTACTGAGTTGAGATGGTATCCATCTGAGAGTTCTTAAAAGTGTGCAAATCTGAAACTCTTGATCTGACAAAAATTTGCAACATATTCCTGCTATCAGCCTATGCAGAGGACTGAAAAATGACCAGTGTAATGGGGGTCCTGGAGGAGATCCCAAAAATAACAGGCCAGTTAGCTGAATGCCTGGCTAAGTTGGTATGAAGGGTTATTAAAGATGAAATCAAGCCTATAGAACAGAGGTGGGTAACTTGCGGCCCTCTACAACTCCTATCGGCCTGGCCAGCAGAGCCAGTATTTAGGCAATGTTTAACCAAAATTTAGAGGCTGTAGCTCAGTGGTGGAGCCCCTGATTTGCATGCAGAAGGTCCCTGTTTTAATATCCAGGCAGGGCTGGAAAAACTGCCTGAAACCCTGGAGAGCTGCTGCCAGTCAGTGTCAACAATACTGGGCTAGATGGGCCATGGGTCTGACTTGGTAAAAGGCAGCTTAGTTCCTCTTGCTCTCCTGTACTTTTCTCCTCTGGGTTTTTTAAAAGGCACCTTCCAGATCTGCTTCCTGGGCCATCTGAAGTTCCGGCATTGGTGGTGATCTGGAGACAGAGGTTTGGTGGCAAGGGTTTGCGTTCCAGGAGAAACAAAGCTCCATTAGCCAGTCCTGCAAGAGGGCTGTGGCTGTTCAGAGGGGGAGCTTCACTCTGCATGGCTTTCAGCCTGGAGAGGTCACTTAGATTTTACTCTAGAAACAATGGCGTGGGCATAGATATTTGTGAGGGCGGAGGGGGCATGCTTGTAAAGAAAAAAAACTAGCATTCATAAAGGAGCCACCTGAAGGCCAGCAGTTCCCTGGTGATGGGCTCTGCCTCTCGCTGGAGGTATTCAAGCAGCGGCTGGACAGCCCCCGCGTGGGCATGCTCTGTGGCTCAGGACTCCCCCCTCCCCAAGACTCCTGGTGTCTCATTTCTCCCCTGCCCTACCTTGGAATTCATTTTTTGGAATGAATCATAGACTCATAGAATAGTAGGGTTGGAAGGGGCCTACAAGGCCATCGAGTCCAACCACATGCTCAATGCAGGAATCCAAGCATCCCTGACAGATGGCTGTCCAGCCTCGTCTTGAAGGCCTCCAGTGTGGGAGAGCCCACCTCCTCCCCAGGTAATTGGTTCCATTGTCGTATTGCTCTGACACTCAGGAAGTTTTTCCTGATGTTCAGCCGGAATCTGGCTTCCTGGAACTTGAGCCCATTATTCCGTGTCCTGCACTCTGGGATGATCAAGAAGAGATCCTGGCCTTCCTCTCTGTGACAACCTTTCAAGTACTTGAAGAGCGCTATTATATCTCCCCTCAGTCTTCTCAAGGCTAAACATGCTCAGTTCTTTCCGTCTCTCTTCATAGGGCTTTGTTCCAGTCCCCTGATCATCTTTGTTGCCCTCCTCTGAACCCTCTCCAGTTTGTCTGCATCCTTCTGAAAGTGTGGTGCCCAGAACTGGACACAGTACTCCAGATGAGGCCTAACCAGTGCTGAGTAGAGGGGAACTAGTACTTCCCGGGATTTGGAAGCTTTGCTTCTATGAATGCAGCCCAAAAGAGCATTTGCCTTTTTTGCAGCCACATCACGTTGGCTCATATTCAGCTTGTGATTGACAACAATTCCAAGATCCTTCTCGCTTGTAGTGTTGTTGAGCCACGTATCCCCCATAGTCTGTGGTCTTCCAGCTTTTCTTCTTGTTGGAATTGTTTGTGATTGTGCCTTGAGAATTTCCTTTTTTAAAAGCTCCCACCCATCTTGGACTCCTTTTCTCGTTAGCATCGCTTGCCATGGGACCTTACTGATCATTGTTCTGAGTTTATTAAAGTCAGCTTTCCTAAAATCCAGGGTACGCGTTTGGCTACCCTCGGCTTTTGCTTCCCTTAGAACCAAGAACTCAAGTGCAACATGGTCGCTTTCATCCACTAAGTCTTCTCTGTTGGTTAGGATCAAGTCAAGGATAGCCGATCCTCTAGTTCCTTCTTCTACTTTCTGTAGGAGGAAGTTATCCGCCACACAAGTCAGGAATTTCCTGGAGGGGCCATGTTTTGCAGAATTTGTCTCCCAACAAATATCGGGGAAATTGAAGTCCCCCATTACTACTACATCATGCTTCCTTAAAACATTGGCTATTTGCTTTTCAGAAGTTTCATCCTCGTCTTCTCCTTGGTTGGGTGGCCGGTAGTAGACTCCGACCACCAGCTTCCTTTTATTCTTTGCTCCATTTATTTTGATCCAGATGCTCTCGATGGGGCTACCAAGCTCCTCCTCCTGTATTTCTGTGCAGAGATATGTATTTTTCACATACAGCGCAACCCCACCACCCTTTCTGTTCCTCCTGTTCTTTTGGAACAAGTTATATCCTTCAATGGCTGTATTCCAGTCCTGAGAGTCATGATCCCACCAAGTCATAATTTCCCTCCTGTATTAACAGTTCAAGTTCGTTCTGTTTGTTTCCCATACTCTGGGCATTAGTATATAGACATCGAAGACCATGTGCTTCACAGTCTGGCTTTCTTCCTACATGTGTCTGAAGACTGTTATTGGGCGCTATCAGAGCTGTTCTCTCCGTTGCAGTGCATGCGCCTACGTCCATTGTTACCCCCAACATTACATCTCCCTTCCCCGTAGGATTCCGTTTAAAGCCCTCCTGATGAAGTTCTTCATGCTGTGGCCAAACGCATTCTTCCCACCCTTTGTGAGGTGCAACCCATCCCTAGCCAACAGCCCATCTTCCAGGAAGTAGAGCCCGTGGTCCCAGAATCCAAATCTCTCTTGTCGGCACCACCTTCGTAGCCAGTCATTCACCTGGAGTATTTTTCGTTTCCTTTCTATCCCTCTTCTGACTACTGGAATGTTGGATGAGAAAACTATCCAGGCCCCAAAGTTCTTGAGTTTCCTTCCCAAAGCTTCAAAGTCTGACGTGATCTCTTCGTAGCTCCGCTTGGCGGTATCATTTGTTCCCACATGGATGAGAAGAAAGGGATACCTGTCAGGGGGCTTGATGAGTGCAGGCAACCCTTCAGTCATGTCTCTAATCCATCTTCCCAGGAGACAACATACCTGGCGATTCCACGGGTCTTCGTGACATACTTGGGTCTCGATCCCACGCAGCAAGGAGTCTCCCACTACTACCACTCTTCTTGTTGTTGTAGGCCTGGGTTTCATCGCTTGTTTGACTGACCTTCAGCCTCTTGCTCGCTCTCATGCAGGTTCCCCTGTGATTCTTCCTCTGCAGGCTGCCCTCCAGTCTCATCCGCAAGTACCTGGAATCGGTTCCACAGCTCCACTGCTTCCACTGGTGCAGAGTGGCGTCTAGCTCTTCTTCTCCTGTCACCCTTTTCCAAGGAGTATCCTCTATTCCATTTTTCTTCACCTCAGCATTTCCCACTGCCTCTTCTTGCTGTTGCTCTTCAAGCTTCTGGTCTTCCCTTTGCTGCTGTAGTTCCCCCATTCTGTCCAAGAACTCTTTGTGTTCTCTTATTCCCCGGAGGGTCCACAGTCGCCGCTCCAGTCCACTTACTTTTTCCTCCAGCAGCGTGATCAACTTGCACTTGTGGCAGGTGTAGGCCGTGTTGTTCTCAGGCAAGAAAACAAACATTGCACACACCTTGCAGGTCACCACCACTGGAGAGTCTTGTCCTTCCATAGCCTCTTTTCCCTTTTTGTGTCTAGCTTTGTGATTGTTCTAGACTAGCCTGTGCCTGCTCCTCTACTCAGCAGAGGTTAAAAGCAGAGTCCCACTGGTGTGGAAGTGTGTGTTACGAGACAAATCAATGGAAAAAAGTTAAAAATAAAATAAAAATGAAAAAAAAATGCTGGGGGCTCCCCCTTGACCTCCCCTGCCGAACTCCCCTGGCCAACTCCTGTTTGCTCCCCCTGTTTGCTCGCTCTGGTCACTCGCTCTCTGGGAGCTTGTAGTCCCTGGAGCGGCTTGGTCGAGTGGTTTTCGAATTTTCGAATGGTTTTCCTGTCACAGATCCTGTGCCATTAATTGCAGTCTTTCAGGTGGCTATTTCAGGAATGCGACCACCACGCCTCGGTTTTCTGCTGTGGAGTTGTGATGATGTGTCTGGCTCCGGGGTTGCCTTTTCTGTCCGGCAGCGACTTGCCCGCCCTGAGATGGCATTTTAAGGGGAGTTGCTGGGGATCAAATGGGGGCCTTCTGCAAGCAGGCGTGAGCGCTGCCCCCCAGCAGGAACAGCCTGCCCCCTACACTGTCCCTAGAAGGGGAAGCTGCCCTCCCAGTGAGGGTGGGGGCCTTTGGGATGCAGACCGCTTCCACCCCCCGCCTCTAGTATGACCTTGGGGCTGGCCACAAGGGAGGTGCAGGCTCTGCACCCTATCTGCCAAAGGGGCCGAGTCAGGGAGTGCGGGCCTGCCACCTTCTGGGCCTGCCTGGTTTCATGGCAAAACTTCAAGCTCTCTTCATATAAATGGATGTTTTTAATGTTTTGCCAGGGGTCCTTGAGGACTAGCAGCTTCAGATCAACAGGCAGACAAGACTTACTGGTTTGGGTCAAGAGACAGACACCTTGGTCAACCCAAATGATCAAAGGGCTGGAGCCGCTGCCCTACGAGGAAAGGTTACAATGTTTGGGGCTTCTTAGCTTAGGAAATGGATGAGTAAGGAGGGAGGTGATAGAGGTGTATACAGTTATGCATGGTGTGGAGAAAGTAGATGGGGAGAAGTTTTTTCTCCTCTTAATACTAGAACCCCAAAGGGGTCCTCCCATGAAGCTGATTGGTGGGAGATTCAGGACAGACAGACGGACATGCTTCTTCACACAGCGCAGAGTTAAACTGTGGAATTCACATCCACAAGGTGGAATGCTGGCCCCCGATTTGGAGGGCTTTACAAGGGGATTGACAGATTCATGGAGGAGAAGGCGACACTAGTCATGATAAGCACATACTGCCTCCAGCATGGGAGGCAGGATGCCTCTCAGTGCCAGCTGCTGGGGAATGCCAGCAGCGAGGTGCAGCTGAGCTCAGGTTCTGCTCGTGGGCTTCCCGTTGGGGCACTTCGTTGGCCACTTTGCAAACACCGCTGGACTGGAGAGGCCTTGGGGCTGCTCCAGTCAGGCTCTGCTGATGTCCTGATGTTCTGCGCCAGGAGAGGGCAGTAAAGGTCTAGCCTTCCCAAGTCTGGCCACGGATTGTTTGCTTGGGCAATGATGGAATGGCTTCTCCGTGCGCGCAAGCAAAGCCTTTCCGTGCCAGCGAGTGACTGTCAGGGAAGGTGAATTCGTCATGTGCGGAGCTGAGCGGCATACCTGAGGTTTGGAAGCTGAAGCCCCTCAGGTGGACCCGCCGGCCCACCAGGGGGACTGCCGCGAAGGTTTGCTTCTTGTTTCCCAGAGAACAGCAGAGATTCCGAGCCTCATTACTGAATGAGGACATGTGTAAACTTGCCCTCTCTAAATTGTATTATTTGCCCTGCCTTTATACACGAGTCAGTCTCCGGGGTAATTGTTCTGTTCCTTCTGTATTTAACCTGGAATAACAAGATGGCAGCTTTGTCTTTCATGGACTTGATAGGGCATTTCCAGACCCCTCACCCATTACCACTGTTAAAGCCCACTCCCCGGGGGTGAAAGTGTTGGTTGAATCTTGTGCAAAGGTGACTGGGGTACGAGAGCCAGGGGAAGGGGCAAATGCCCTGGGTGGCACAAGGCCTCCCCAGCATCCTTTCTTAAGGACAAGCTTAGAGGAGCAGCATAGGTGGGGTGTACTAGTGGGAAGGGCCACCCAATTATTCCACAGTGGGCTGTCGGCAGGGGGGGGTGCAGGCCTCTGTTGGAGACGTGGCTTGCACAGTGCAGTGGGGAGGTGCTGAGGCCGACAAAGCATTTTGAGGGGCATATCACTAAGAACATCAAAGCCAACAATAGCAATTCTTTGAATATATGAGAAGCAGGAAACCAGCTAGGGAGGCAGTTGGACCGTGGGCTGACAATGGAGCTAAAGGAGTCCTAAGGGAAGACAAGGAGACTGCATAGAAGATGAATGAATTATCATAGAAAAGTATGAGGCACAATCACAAACAATTCCAACAAGAAGAAAAGCTGGAAGACAACAGAAGAAGCCAATGTGGCTTCACAAAAAGCTTAGGGATGACCTGAAAACAAAAAAGGACACATATAGGAAGTGGAAAGAAGACCAAGTAACAAAGGAGGAGTACAGGCAGGTAGCACAGAATTGCAGGGTTGGCGTCAGGAAGGCTAAAGCTGAGAACGAGCTGAGGTTAGCGAGGGATGCTAAAAACAACAAAAAGGCTTTCTTCAGCTACGTGCATAGTAAAAGGCAGAGGAAAGAAATGGTGGTTCAGCTATTAAATCAGGATGGCAAAACGATAACAGATGACAAAGAAAAGGCAGAGGTGTTCAATTCCTACTTTGGCTCAGTCTTCTCCCAAAAGAGGGTCTATGACCCCCCTGGCAAAGGCAAAGTGCAGGCTGAAGGGGCAGGATTGCAGCTTGAGATCGATAGGCATATGGTCAAGGAACACCTAATGACTTTGAATGAGTTCAAATCTCCAGGGCCAGATGAACTGCATCCGAGAATAATCAAGGAACTGGCAGAAGAACTCTCAGAACCGCTGTCTATTCTCTTTGAGCAATCATGGAGGACAGGGGAAGTGCCAGATGACTGGAGGAGGGCAAATGTTGTCCCTATCTTCAAAAAGGATAAAAAGGAGGAACCTGGGAACTACAGACCAGTCAGTCTGACATCAGTCCCTGGGAAAATTCTGGAGCAGATGATAAAGCAATCCATCTGGAAGCACCTTGACAACAATGCCGTGATTACTTGAAGCCAACATGGATTTGTCAAAAACAAGTCCTGCCAGACAAATCTGATCTCATTTTTGGATCAGGTCACCTCCCTTGTAGACCGTGAGAATGCTGTGCACATAATATACCTCGACTTCAGCAAAGCTTTCGACAAAGTGCCCCATGATCTCCTGATGAGCAAACTAGCTCGAAGTGGGCTAGATGAAACAACAATCTGGTGGATCCACAGTTGGCTACAGAATCGGACTCAAAGAGTGCTTATCAATGGGACCTTCTCAAACTGGGGAGAGGTAACGAGTGGGGTACCGCAGGGCTCAGTCCTGGGCCCAGTGCTCTTCCACATTTGTATTAATGACTTGGAGGAGGAGGTGCAGGGAATGCTGATCAAATCTGCAGATGACACAAAATTGGGCGGGATAGCTAATACTTTGGAAGACAGAAACAAAATTCAAAGTGATCTGGATAGACTGGAGCGCTGGGCAGAAAACAGCAGAATGACATTTAATAGGGACAAATGCCAAGTTCTGCACCTAGGAAAAAGAAACCAAATGCACAGTTCCAAGATGGGGGATACGTGGCTCAACCACACTACAAGCGAGAAGGATCTTGGAATTGTTGTCGATCACAAGCTGGATATGAGCCAACAATGTGATGTGGCTGCAAAAAAGGCCAATGCTCTTTGGGGCTGCATTAATAGAAGCATCGCTTCCAAATCCTGGGAAGTACTAGTTCCCCTCTCCTCAGCCCTGGTTAGGCCTCACCTGAAGTACTGTGTCCAGTTTTGGGCACCACACTTTAAGAA
Source organism: Heloderma suspectum (assembly GCF_057233095.1). Lineage (NCBI taxonomy): Eukaryota > Metazoa > Chordata > Lepidosauria > Squamata > Helodermatidae > Heloderma > Heloderma suspectum. The sequence goes on along the minus strand of NC_139460.1, from coordinate 329,999,131 downwards.
GGATGCAGACAAACTGGAGAGGGTTCAGAGGAGGGCAACAAAGATGATCAGGGGACTGGAAACAAAGCCCTATGAAGAGAGACTGAAAGAACTGGGCATGTTTAGCCTTGAGAAGAGAAGACCCTGATTGAGGCAAATAGTGGTGACAAAAGATGAAGTTCTCAACCTTATTGACAAACTGAAAGTTAAATCACCAGGCCCAGATGGTACCCACCCGAGAGTTCTCAAAGAACTCAAATTGTAGATCTTTTAACAAAAATATGTAACATGTTCCTAAGATCAGTGGCCAATATAATGCCAGTTTTTAAAAGGGATCCAGGGGGGAATCTTGGAAATTACAGGCCAGTTACTTTATTCCTGGTAGGTAGGTTGAAGGCATTAGTAAAGATAAAATTAGCATACAGGAGGACAAGCCCTGCTGAAAAAAGAATCAACAGGGCTTCCACAAAGGTAAGTCCTGTCTCATGAAACTTTTATAATTCTTTGATAGTGTCAATAAATGTGTGGACAAGAGTGATCAAGAAGAACATTGTTTACTTGGACTTCCAAAAGGCTATTGACAAGGTCCCTCACCAAAGACCCCTGAGCAAGCTTAGCAGCCATAAAGTAAGAGAAGTCCTTTTATGTATTGGTAACTGGTTAAAGAACAGAAAGCAGAGAGTAGGAATAAATAGTAAATTCTCCCAATGGTGGGATGTAAATAGTGGGATCCCACAGGGATCTGTATTGGGACCAATGCTTTTCAATTTATAAGTGATCTGGAGTTAGGAGTGAGCAGTGAAGTGGCCAAGTTTGCAAATGACACCAAATTATTTAGGGTGGTCAAAACAAAGGATTGTGAAGATCTCACAAAGGATTTCACAAAGGATTGTGAAGAGGGGGCGATTTCCCCTCTACTCAGCACTGGCTAGGCCTCATTTTGAGTATTGTGTCCAATTCTGGGCACCGCACTTTAAAAAGGATGCAGACAAACTGGAGAGGGTTCAGAGGAGGGCAACAAAGATGATCAGGGGACTGGAAACAAACCCCTATGCAGAGAGACTGAAAGAATTGGGCACGTTTAGCCTTGAGAAGAGAAGACCGAGGGGAGATAGGATAGCGCTTTTCAAGTACTTGAAAGGTTGTCACAGAGAGGAAGGCCAGGATCTCTTCTCCATCACACTCACGGATGCACTCATAGCATCATAGAATAGTAGGGTTGGAAGGGGCTTATAAGACCATTGAGTCCAACCCTCTGCTCACTGCAGGAGTCAGGACTCCAATGATCCTGATCTAGACCGCTCTTTCTTCACTGCTAGCATTTGCCTTTTCTGCAGCCACATCACATTGTTGGCTCATATTCACCTTGTGATAGACAACAACTCCAAGATCCTTCTAGCTTGTAGTGTTGTTGAGCCACGTATCCCCCATCTTGTAACTGTGCATTTGGTTTCTTTCTCCTCGGTGCAGAACTTGGCATGGAATAATAACAGGCTCAAGTTACAGGAAGCCAGATTCCGGCTGAACATCAGGAAAAACTTCCTGACTGTTAGAGCAATACGACAATGGAACCCATTCCCTAGGGAGGCGGTGGGCTCTCCCACACTGGAGGTGTTCAAGATGAGGCTGGACAGCCATCTGTCAGGGATGCTCTGACTTGGATTCCTGCATTGAGCAGGGGGTTCGACTGGATGGTCTTATAGGCCCCTTCCAACCCTACTATTCCATGATTCTAAGAGCTCCAAAAAGATCTCGCCAAACTGGGCAACAAAATGGCAAATGTGATTCAATGTAAGCAAGTGCAAAGTGATGCATGTTGGGGCAAAAAATCTCAACTTCACACATATGCTGATGGGATGTGAGTTAGCAGTGACTGACCGAGAGAGAGATCTTGGGGTTGTGGTGGATAGCACAATGAAAATGTTGACCCAGCATGTGGCTGCTGTGAAAAAGGCAAGTTCCCTGTGAGGCCAAATTAGGAAAGGAACTGAAAACAGAACTGCCAAGATCATACTCCCCTTATACAAATCTATGGTGCGACCACACATGGAATACTGTGCACAGTTCTGGTCACCACACCAAAAAAAGGATATTGTAGAATTGGACAAAATGCAGAAAAGGTCAACTAAAATAAGATTGAGGGACTGGAGCAACTCCCCTATGAGGAAAGCTTACAACAATTGGGGCTGTTTTGCTTAGAAAAGAGGTGAATAAGGGGAAACATGATAGAGGTCTACAAAATTATGCATCTTATGGAGGAAGTGGATAGGAAGACATTTTTTCCCCTCTCATAATATTGGAACCCAATGGGGTCATCTCATGAAGCTGATTAGTGGGAGATTCAGGACAGGTAAAAAGAAAGACTTTTTTTTTACACAGCTATGGCATTTGGTACCACAAGACAGTAATGGCTGCCGATTTGGATGGCTCTAAAAGGGGGTTAGACAAATTCATGAAGGATAAGGCTGTCAAAGGCTACTAGTCCTGATGGCTGTGTGCTATCTCCAGTATCAGAGGTGGCGTGCCTCTGTGCACCGGCTGCTGGGGAACATGGGTGGGAGGGTGCAGTTGCACTCTTTGTGCTGCTTATGTGCTTCCCTTTGGGGCATCTGGCCGGCCACGGGGGAAACGGGATGCTGTGCACTAGAGTGGCCTTGGCATGGCCAGCACAGCCCTTCTGGCAATCCACACCTCGAGACTGCTCGGCTCCATCTGTGCAGCTGGTCTTGCGTGCCAAATAGGCAGCGTCTCAGAGAAACTCCCTTAGTGGTCCTAGATTTCAACTTCCTACCTAGCACCCTAATTTGTGTTTATTTCAGGACTGCGAAACGATGTTCCTCCACATCACGCATGCTTTCGGGCACCATTGCCACCGACTCCTCCCCAGCACGATTACCGCCCTTTTAAGGTGAGGCGTGACATCCCCTAGCTTTGCACCAGGCAAGTGAGTTGTCGCGCTGCGGACAGGCCTGTCAGAAATCCAGCTCCCTCTGTTTCTAATAAGTGCGCCCCAAGCTGCCAGGAGAGTATCTCCCAGGAATGGGTCCCTGCCAAGGGACCGTTTCCCTCTTCCTCGGAGTGGCACCCTCCTTCCCTGAGCCTCCCATTCCCTGTGGCTGCAGAGGAGCTGTCAGCCAGGGACTGGAATGCTTCTGTCAGATCTCCGGAGGCCTGGCCCATCACCCTCTCTGCCTCTCTCACCTTCTCCAGTTCAGCTACCTTGGCCGCAAGGCAACAAACTCACTCCCTGAAGCATGGAGCTCATGGCCGTGAGCACACAGCCGCAACCCCTGCTGGGCAGGCAGGCAGTCCGGCGTCCTACATGTGGCACTCTGTGCACCTCCACTCCATGGCTGGCTTTCTACCTCCGCAACGGTTTTCGAGTTGGGGGCTTGTTCGCGTGGGATTTGCCCATGAGGCAGGCCTGCCAAGTGGCCTCTGCTGTTCTGCCGCTCAAGCCAGGAGACGGGTTGCTCATCTAGAGCACCCTAATGAGCAAGCTAAGCAGCAGACAATGGAGAAGCCGGGAGCCCTGAGGGGAGGAAGTTCTCCTCCTGCATTGGCTTTTCCTACTGAGATAAAGTAGTGTGCCATCCAGCAACAGCCCCCCTCCAGCGCGACGGTGTGCACGGCTGTGGCTCCATGGGACGCACCACAGGGGAGAGGCACGGGGGGGCGGGAGGTGTTCTGGGGCAGCTCAGCTATTGCCCCAGAACACCTCAGCCACCTGCCAGGATGCCCCGACTTGGACTCCTGCACGGAGCAGGGGGCTGGACTCGATGGCCTCACAGGCCCCTCCCAACTCTGCTATTCTATGATTCACCAGGATTCAGCCAATGAGCCTGTTTTCAAAACTAGGGCTAAGTTATGGAGAAACTCTGAGCATGTACTAAGTGCCTTTCCCTCACCACTGAAGCTAGAGTTCATGCAAAAAAATAAAAAACAAAACACTATCCCCAAACCCACAAATGACAAAACATGCGTAGGACTGAGGTGAAAGGGTAGTCAATTCATTAGATGGAATTGGGTAGGCATTGTATTAAGCCTGCAGTACCATGCTCAGAACTCAGGACTTATTTCTGAGTAAACATGCAGAACATCAGGGTGCAAACCTCCCTGCAAAAGTAGCTTGTGCGGGAATCCTATGCCCACTTTCCTGAGGGTGAGCCTCATTAAACATAATGGGGCTTCAGTAGGCGTACATAAGCTTGTACAAATGAGCAATATTTATCTCCCCTTCACTTAAAAAACAAACCCCAAACTCCTATTTTTTTAATTAAAGCTTTCTGTTCATAGTGACTATACTGAGTCAGGCCCTGCGTCCATCTAGCCCAGAATTGTTGACACTAACTGGCAGCAGCAGCTCTCCAAAGCTTCAGGCAGGATTCTTTCGTAGCCCTACCTGGACATGCTGGGGATTGAAGCTGGGACCGTCTGCATGCCAAGCATGTGCTCCATCACTGAGCTACAGCCCTTCCTATTGCTGGATGATGGCAACCGACAAACAAAACAGCCCCAGACTAGTTTCTCTGCAACCACGTGAACCCACTTTTCTCAAAGGCTTGAGGAGAAGGAGAAAAGCCAGCCCTCTTGTTTATAATAGAATCATAGAATAGTAGGGTTGGAATTGGCCTACAAGGCCATCAAGTCCAACCCCCTGCTCAGTGCAGGAGTCCAAGTCAGAGCATCCCTGACAAATGGCTGTCCAGCCTCGTCTTGAAGGCCTCCGGTGTGGGAGAGCCCACCACCTCCCCAGTTCCATTGTCATATTGCTCTTACAGTCAGGAAGTTTTTCCTGATGTTCAGCTGGAATCTGGCTTCCTGGAACTTGAGCCCATTATTCCGTGTCCTGCACTCTGGGATGATCAAGAAGAGATTATGGCCTTCTCTGTGACAACCTTTCAAGTACTTGAAGAGCGCTATCCTATCTCCCCTCAGTCTTCTCTTCTCAAGGCTAAACATGCCCAGTTCTTTCAGTCTCTCTTCATAGGGCTTTGTTTCCAGTCCCCTGATCATCTTGCTCATCAGGAGATCATGGGGCACTTTGTCGAAAGCTTTGCTGAAGTCGAGGTATATCATGTCTACAGCATTCCCACGGTCTACAAGGGAGGTGACTTGATCAAAAAATGAGACCAGATTTGTCTGGCAGGACTTGTTTTTGACAAATCCATGTTGGCTTGGAGTAATCACGGCATTGTTGTCAAGGTGCTTCCAGATGGATTGCTTTATCATCTGCTCCAGAATTTTCCCAGGGATTGATGTCAGACTGACTGGTCTGTAGTTCCCAGGTTCCTCCTCCTTACCCTTTTTGAAGATAGGGACAACATGAGCCCTCCTCCAGTCATCTGGCACTTCCCCCGTCCTCCATGATTGCTCAAAGAGAATAGACAGCGGTTCTGAGAGTTCTTCTGCCAGTTCCTTTATGACTCTAGGATGCAGTTCATCTGGCCCTGGAGATTTTAACTCATTCAAAGTCATTAGGTGTTCCTTGACCATATGCCTATTGATCTCAAGCTGCAATCCTGCCCCTTCAGCCTGCACTTTGCCTTTGCCAGGGGGGTCATAGACCCTCTTTTGGGGGAAGACTGAGCCAAAGTAGGAATTGAACACCTCTGCCTTTTCTTTGTCATCTGTTATCGTTTTGCCATCCTGATTTAATAGCTGAACCACCATTTCTTTCCTCTGCCTTTTACTATGCACGTAGCTGAAGAAAGCCTTTTTGTTGTTTTTAGCATCCCTCGCTAACCTCAGCTCGTTCTCAGCTTTAGCCTTCCTGACGCCATCCCTGCAATTCTGTGCCACCTGCCTGTACTCTTCCTTTGTTGCTTGGCCTTCTTTCCACTTCCTATATGTGTCCTTTTTTGTTTTCAGGTCATCCCTAAGCTTTTTGTGAAGCCACATTGGCTTCTTCTGTTGTCTTCCAGCTTTTCTTCTTGTTGGAATTGTTTGTGATTGTGCCTTGAGAATTTCTTTTTTTAAAAGCTCCCACCCATCTTGGACTCCTTTTCTCATCAGCGTCGCTTGCCATGGGACCTTACTGATCATTGTTCTGAGTTTATGAAAATCAGCTTTCCTAAAATCCAGGGTACGCGTTTGACTACCCTCGGCTTTTGCTTCCCTTAGAAAAATTCCTGCATTGAGTAGGTTGTTGGACTCGATGGCCTTGTAGGCCCTTTCCAACCCTACTGTTCTATGATTCTATGATTGTACTGAAGCTACTAAACTTCTGCAGAAGCCAAAGGTTCCAGTTTGGGGCAGTAAAATCAGATGCTGTGTGAAATACCAGTATTTCACATGGAGCAATTTCTTCCCTTTCTTCTCCTGCTTCAAAATTTCATTGCAAGCAGGCTCCCAACAGTGGCAATGTAAGAGCAGAAAAGTACAGAGAGATAGTTTTTTTGCACCTCAACAAAAAACCTGCACCAGAGATTAGGGATAGTGACCTCCTAATGGTCACCTTAAATACCTTCTCTCTAATCACCTGGGTGACTTGGCAGTTTTTACTTTTTAGTTTAGACTATGAGAAAAGGAAATTTTACGCATGGCTAGCAAAAAAGCCACTGGACCTAACTGTCTGAAATTTGGTAGGTTCAGTCAGCTCCATAGGGCCTGCTAGTTCCCCAAATTCCATGCATGTATGTGGAAGCACAAAAAAATATATAGCTCTTTGCTTTGATACACTTTTTTGAAAATAGCAAACTTTGCCTGTGACTAGCACAAAAATCACTGGACATAACTGTCTGAAATTTGGCAGGTTCCATCAGCTCCATGGGGGCTACCAATCCTCCAAATTTCATGAATTACTATTTGTTGTTGTTCAGTCGTTCAGTCGTGTCCGACTCTTCGTGACCCCATGGACCATAGCACGCCAGGCCTTCCTGTCCTGCGCTCTCTCCCGGAGCGTGCTCAAGTCCATATTCATTGCATCGGTGATGCTATCTAGCCATCTCATCCTCTGCCGTCCCCTTCTCCTTTTGCCTCCAGTCTTTCCCAGCATCAGGGTCTTTTCCAGGGAGTTTTCTCTTTGCATTAGGTGGGCAAAATATTTGAGCTTCAGCTTCAGTCTCTGTCCTTCCAAGGAGCAGTCAGGGTTGATTTCCTTCAGGACTGACTGATTTGACCGCCTTGCAGTCCAGGGGACTCGTAAGAGTCTTCTCCAGCACCACAGTTCGAAAGCATCAATTCTTCGGCGCTCAGCCTTCCTTATAGTCCAGCTCTCACAGCCATACGTTACTACTGGGAAAACCATAGCTTTGGTTAGACGGACCTTTGTTGGCAAGGTGATGTCTAAAAATGTATGGTCATTTTTGTTTTTCAATGCAAGTCAATGGGAAAATGTAAAAAAAAAAAGGCTATTAGGACAGCTCAAATGATCTGGGGCACAGTTCAAAAGTTCTGGGGCCCTAGCCCAGGTGGATGCGAGGAGGGGGAGAGGGGTACGGTAAGCTCTCTGGCATCACTTCTCTCTTCCGTTAAAGTTCTATGAGCCAAGGAGCATGGAGCAGGGCGGGAGCAGGCCTCTCTCATGGGCTGAGCAGCATCTAGGAGGCTGACAACGGTCACTTCTATGAGCAGGACTCTGCCCATCCCACCGCAAAGTAAGGTGGATTAAAGTGCAGGTTGACCTGTGAAAAGCAGGTTTTAATGTTGTGTTTACTACACATTTTTTGCTTTGTGTGCCTGAGGCAGACCAAAAGTGATTTCATGGAAATCCAGATAACACGGGAAGTGCTTCTCATTCTGGCTCCATGTAGACTCCCCCCAAGTAAACAATGTCTACTGGATCACCCCTGCCCACATGTTTACTGACATTCTCAAAGAACTAGTTAGGCACTGGTTAGGCCTCACCTGGAGTACTGTGTCCAGTTCTGGGCACCACATTTTAAGAAGGATGCAGACAAACTGGAGAGGGTTCAGAGGAGGGCAACGAAGATGATCAGGGGACTGGAAACAAAGCCCTATGAGGAGAGACTGTAAGAACTGGGCATGTTTAGCCTGGAGAAGAGAAGACTGGGGGGAGATATGATATCGCTCTGCAAGTACTTGAAAGGTTGTCACAGAGAGGAAGGCCAGGATCTCTTCTCCATCATCCCAGAGTGCAAGACACGGAATCATGGGCTCAAGTTACAGGAGGCCAGATTCCGGCTGAACATCAGGAGAAACCTCCTGACTGTTAGAGCAATGCAACAATGGAACCCATTCCCTAGGAGGTGGTGGGCTCTCCCACACTGGAGGCCTTCAAGACGAGGCTGGACAGCCATCTGTCAGGGGTGCTCTGACTTGTATTCCTGCCTTGAGCAGGGGGTTGGACTCGATGGCCTTGTAGGCCCCTTCGAACCCCACTATTCTATGATTCTAATTCTAAAAGGTGAGTGAGATGGGACTTCCCTTTGCAGAAGCCATGCTGATTCTTTTCCAGCTTTGTCTCTCATTGACCTGGTTTGCATGATTGCGGTGTGTTTAACAAGCCATGGTGGCATGTTAACCCTGCTGTGTGTGCTGGCTGGATTTCCCTAATTATCCTTGCCGGTGTGGTTTGCTGTGTTGTCTGAGCCCGAGTGCCATGGCTTGTTAGGGGGGAAGCAACTCTCAAATAACCCATGGGCTGTTTTATTTATTCATCCATTTTCTGTTTTCTAAAACAAAGTGTAAGAAAATTAGAAGAGGCCTGGCTTGGTTTCAGTCCTCATGAGGTTTGGCAGTGGGCTGGCTGAGTTTCCCTGTCACTCTGCCACTGTGCAGCAGGATCAATAAATGCCAGTGCAGAAGCTGTGAAGCCCTTGCATCCTGATGAGAGCTACTGCCGCAGCTGCCTGGGACAAGTAACGCCGGAGAGCCGCTTTGGGGACTTTGTCCGTGAAAGGGGAGCTGCTGGGACCCATTCACGCCTGGGAGCCATAATCGTCCTCCTCAGTAGTGAGGGGAAGGCGCTGTGCACATGCTCACAGGTAGGTACCTTTCTTTTCAGCCAAGTATAGTCAACACATGATCTGGGAGAGAGGAGTTCTGACACTTCCAGCAATTCAAGATGTATTTTTGGATTAACTTTGCCTCATAGTAATTATATGAGTGGCGGAATAATTATATGTGATCAGTATTAGAGATTTTAAAAAAACTGCTGTTTGGGGGCTTCTATTAAAGGTTGCTTTACTTTAAGCATAATTTGTTTGGGAAAATGTACTTTATGGATTTGAATGACATTGTATCGATTGCACACAAATCAATCCCCACACAAATCAAGCCTGGAGGAAGTGGACTGCTGTCTCTGATCCAAGCCCTGAAGCATTTTTTTCCAGGCTTCCCTCAGCCAGCAGCACCCCTGAGCTTCATTTCTGCCCCTTGCAGGAGCTGCTGGGCTGTCCAGCTGTGTGTGTGTGTGTGTGTGTGTTTGGGGAGAAGCTCACGGTGTCCAACTTGCGGAGGGGGGCAGCAGAGGGAGCTCCACTTCCCCCTTCCATATTTAGGGTGGGCTTTTTTGGTGCCAGGAAGGATTGATAGCATCTCTCATTGCGGCAGCACCCAGTTCCAACTGGATGGGGCCTTATCAGCTCTGCTAAGCTGGTGATCCCCCAGGGCCCAGAGCCGGCTGGCCATTCTTCCTGCTGCTGCCGGCCTCAGGCCATTGTGTCTGCCAGCCCAGCTCAGCCCAAGACAATGTGGCAGAGAGAGCCAAGGGCGGGCCCCCTGGCCTGCACTCTCTGACCTGTCCCTGCTGCACTCAGGCCAGCACACAGGGCTTCTGCCCAGGGGACGGGATGTGCATGGCCCAGGACAATAGCTGCTGGGGCTTGACTGGCAAGCTGCCAAGAAGTCACATGCTTGCGGCCGTCCATTTGCCCAGATCATGTGCGCCTTGCTTCCCTTCTGATAAGATAGTGGCCTGGGAGCCCGATAATCTTTTCCATGGAGACAATGCCGCCACCCCCCCCGCAGTCCATGAATCAGCGCCGAGTCCTTTTGCCCTGTGCTGGCTGCATGGCAGGTGTGGGCTGGGCAGGGCTGCTGCCTGAACCAGTGATCCCTGGGGGGGTCAGGGCCAGATCTTGGGTCACAGCCCAAAAAGGAAGCTTGCGAGCAGCAGAGGGGCAGGGGGTGGGCCCACTCCCATGGAATGGCTGCAGATGCGTTGGCCAGATCAGACTGCAGAACGTCAAGCCCCAGCATCGGCCTTGCCTTAAACCGAAACAAATTGGGGTGGGAAGAAAATGCTTGGTCAAACGCGCGTAACCCTGATTTGCCTGCAATACATTGCATTTGAAGAAAAAGCAACCAGGTTGCCCACTGTGAAGCCCCCCCTCCCCCCGCTACCTAGGAATGGGGCAAGAATTCCTTCCCACATCTGCACTGCAGAACAATATGGCTATAATAGATTTTGATTTGGCCGGCTGAAGAAAAGAAATGGGACTCTTCTAGTAAATACCAGCATATACATTATAGTGCTTTGTAAGTAGAGAAATACACATGGCTATTGGCGAGGGTTTTTTTTAGACCATATAGATTTGTGTTTATTTGGGATACAATCCTGATGTGGCTCAACAGCGCCGCCTAAAGCACCTGGTGAGTTGGCCCCCTGCTGAGCTGTGTCTCTGAATATGCTTTGAAAACGTGCATCTGTTTTTCAGTGCTTTTGTTCAGCTGGAGCGGGCCAACTCTTTAGACATGTTAAGGGCACAGTAGTTAAGCAGGTAGAGCTCGCCTTAACATACATTTCTGACTGATGCTCAGACTACTGATGCCAGAAATGGAGCTTATTACCCCATTGGACAAAATAACTAAGTCTTTGCTAAGAGGCTGGCTTTCACTGATCTTGTTGTTGTTGTTCAGTCGTTCAGTCGTGTCTGACTCTTCGTGACCCCATGGACCACAGCACGCCAGGCCTTCCTGTCCTGTGCTCTCTCCCGGAGCGTGCTCAAGTCCATATTCATTGCATTCACTGATCTTAGATTCCCATAAATATGTAAGACTTAGTATCTAATCAGGAGGCCAAAGTTGTTCTCTCTCATTCCATCTTCCCTGCATGGAACTCTGCATATCTTCTCAAACCCAAGGGTCTACTCAAGTAGGTAACATATAACTAGCTCAAAAAGATTGTCTTTATTGATTTTATTTGCAATTCTGTGATTTTTGCCTTCCCTTCTCCCATTTTACCCCCTGCCTCTGAACTTCCTTTTCATATCTGAACATTTGGCTGTATTGTTTAAAAAGATTATTCACTGAAGCCTTTCCCATGTATAGCATTGCATGGTCACTAAACTACTTGTATTCTTAGGATTTTAACAATATTTAAGTGCTGTGCCTTCTGGGCTTTGGAAAAAGAAATCCAAAGTGCTTTTCCTTTTATTTTTTTCTTGGAGCTTGTCTGAAGGGAAGGGTGGACAGGTTAGAGGTTCAGGTGGGAATTAGCTGGTGGTAGCATGATTATCACTCATTCTGAGGGCAGGGAACCATTGTAAAGAAGAGGTCCTCCTGCTGGGAAGATCTACTCCCCTCCCATACCTGTAACAGTATCAATGAGTGCAGCGTGAATGGCCACCCTTTTTAAAAAAACAAAATGGAATTAAAAGTATTTTTAAATTCCCGAAGAGAGAATTATGGCTGTCATTCACTATATATGGAACTTTAAAAAGCCAAGGGTTAGATTTCATTCCATTTATTACATTTCTATACCTCCCCATAGCCAAAACTCACTGGGTGGTTCACAAAAATTAAAAACAAAACACATTAAAATACATTATATAAAGTATAAAACATTTCATATAATGACATAAAACAAATAGCACACAAAACAGAATAATAGAATCATAGAATAGTAGGGTTGGAAGGGGCCTACAAGGCCATTGAGTCCAACCCCCTGCTCAATGCAGGAATCCAAGTCAGAGCATCCCTGGATATATCTAAAACAATTTAAAACCATAAGCCAGAGAAAATCAAGAGACTAATTATACGCTGCCAAATGTCTGAGAGAAGATGGCAGTTTTAACATGGCGCCAAAAAGATGACAACGTTGGCACCAGGTGGGCCTCTTCAGGGAGACCATTCCCTGAAGGAACCAATTACCCAGGGAGGTGGTGGGCTCTCCCACACTGGAGGCGTTCAAGACGAGGCTGGGCAGCCATCTGTCAGGGATGCTCTGACTTGGATTCCTGCATTGAGCAGGGGGTTGGACATGATGGCCTTGTAGGCCCCTTCCAACCCTACTATTCTATGATTCTATGATTCCATAAATGGGGGCCCACTACTGAGAAGGCCCTCTCCCTTGTTGTTGCTGCTGTCTGAGGGGGCTTCCAGAAAAGGGCCACAATCATCATAAATATTGCAACAGGAGAGAGCTAGATGACAACTTTCAGTCACTACTATTGCATATTATTACCAAGCAGCTGTATCAGTAGCAATAGCACAGTGGAGCCAACAATTTAAAGTCCTCCACCGTGGACTGGGGAACAAGTAGGAATAGATATCACAGAACTATAGCATAGTAGGGTTGGCCGGGGCCTATAAGACCAACCCCATGCTCAGTGCAGGAATCCAACTCAGAGCATCCCTGACAGATGGTTGTCCAGCCTCACCTTGAATGCTCCCAGTGTAGGAGAGTCCACTACCTCCCTACGTAATTGGTTCCACTGTCATATTGCTCTAACAGTCAGGACGTTTTTCCTGATTTCAGCCGGAATCTGGCTTCCTGGAACTCAAGCCCATGATTCCGTGTCCTGCACTCTGGGATGATCGAGAAGAGATCCTGGCCTTCCCCTCTGTGACAACCTTTCGAGTACTGGAAGAGCGCTACCATATCTCCCTTCAGTCTTCTCTTCTCAAGGCTAAACATGCCCAGTTCTTTCAGTCTCTCTTCATAGGGCTTTGTTTCCAGTCCCATGATCATCTTTGTTGCCCTCCTCTGAACCCTCCCTAGCTTGTCTGCATCCTTCTTAAAGTGTGGTGCCCAGAACTGGACACAGTACTCCAGATGAGGCCTAACCAGTGCTGAGTAGAGGGGAACTAGTACTTCCTGAGATTTGGAACATTCATGCTTCTATGAATGCAGCCCAAAAGAGCATTGGCCTTTTTTGCAGCCACATCACATTGTTGGCTCATATTCAGCTTGTGATCAACAACAATTCCAAGATCCTTCTCGCTTGTAGTGTGGTTGAGCCACGTATCCCCCATCTTGTAACTGTGCATTTGGTTTCTTTTTCCTCGGTGCAGAACTTGGCATTTATCCCTATTAAATGACATTCTGTTGTTTTCTGCCCAGCGCTCCAGTCTATCCAGATCACTTTGAATTCTGTTTCTGTCTTCCAAAGTATTAGCTATCCCGCCCAATTTTGTGTCATCTGCAAATCTGAGCAGCATTCCCTGCACCTATTCCTCCAAGTCATTCATAACAATGTTGAAGAGCCCTGGGCCCAGGACTGAGCCCTGCGGTACCCCACTCGTTACCTCTCCCCAGTTTGAGAAGGTCCCATTGATAAGCACTCTTTGAGTCCGATTCTGTAGCCAACTGTGGATCCACCGGATCGTTGTTTCATCTAGCCCACTTTGAGCTAGTTTGCTCATCAGGATATCATGGGGCACTTTGTCGAAAGCTTTGCTGAAGTCGAGGTATATGATGTCTACAGCATTCCCACGGTCCACAAGGGAGGTTACTTGATCCAAAAATGAGATCAGATTTGTCTGGCAGGACTTGTTTTTGACAAGTCCATGTTGGCTTCGAGTAATCATGGCATTGTTGTCAAGGTGCTTCCAGATGGATTGCTTTATGATCTGCTCCAGAATTTTCCCAGGGATTGATGTCAGACTGACTGGTCTGTAGTTCCCAGGTTCCTCCTTTTTACCCTTTTTGAAGATAGGGACAACGTTAGCCCTCCTCCAGTCATCTGGCACTTCCCCCGTCCTCCATGATTTCTCAAAGAGAATAGACAGCGGTTCTAAGAGTTCTTCTGCAAGTTCCTTTATGACTCTAGGATGCAGTTCATCTGGCCCTGGAGATTTGAACTCATTCAAAGTCATTAGGTGTTCCTTGACCATATGCCTGTCGATCTCAAGCTGCAATCCTGCCCCTTCAGCCTGTACTTCGCCTTTGCCAGGGGGGTCATAGACCCTCTTTTGGGAGAAGACTGAGCCAAAGTAGGAATTGAGCACCTCTGCCTTTTCTTTGTCATCTGTTATCGTTTTGCCATCCTGATTTAATAGCTGAACCACCATTTCTTTCCTCTGCCTTTTACTATGCACGTAGCTGAAGAAAGCCTTTTTGTTGTTTTTAACATCCCTTGCTAACCTCAGCTCATTCTCAGCTTTAGCCTTCCTGATGCCATCCCTGCAATTCTGTGCTATCTGCCTGTACTCTTCCTTTGTTACTTGGCCTTCTTTCCACTTCCTATATGTGTCCTTTTTTGTTTTCAGGTCATCCCTAAGCTTTTAACCCAGATGCTCTCAATTTCTTTTAACCCAGATGCTCTCGATGATGCTACCAAGCTCCTCCTCCTGTATTTCTGTGCAGAGATAATTATTTTTCACATACAGTGCAACCCCACCTCCATTTCTGTTCCTCCTGTTCTTTTTGAACAAGTTATATCTTTCAGTTGCTGTATTCCAGCCCTGAGAGTCATGATCCCACCAAGTCATAATTTCCCTCCTGTATTAAGAGTTCAAGTTCGTTCTGTTTGTTTCCCATACTCTGTGCATTAGTATATAGACATCAAAGACCATGTGCTTCATGGTCTGGCTTTCTTCCTACATGTTTCTGAAGACTATTATTGGGTGCTATCAGAGCTGTTCTCTCCGTTACAGTGCATGCGCCTACGTCCATTGTTACCCCCAACTTTATGACTCCCTCCCCCATAGGATTCAGTTTAAAGCCCTCCTGATGAAGTTCTTCATGCTGTGGCCAAACACATTCTTCCCAGCCTTTGTGAGGTGCAACCTGTCCCTTGCCAACAGCCCATCTTCCAGGAAGTAGAGCCCGTGGTCCCAGAATCCAAATCTCTCTCGTCGGCACCACCTTCATAGCCAGTCATTCACCCCGAGTATTTTTCTTTCCCTTTCTATCCCTCTTCTAACTACTGGAAGGATGGATGAGAAAATTATCTGGGTCCTAAAGTTCTTGAGTTTCCTTCCCAGAGCTTCCAAGTCTGACGTGATCTCTTCGTAGCTCCGCTTGGCGGTATCATTTGTTCCCACATGGATGAGAAGAAAGGGATACCTGTCAGTGGGCTTGATGAGTGCAGGCAACCCTTCAGTCATGTCTCTAATCCATCCTCCCAGGAGACAACATACCTGGCGAGTCCACGGGTCTTCACAACATACTTGGGTTTCGATCCCACGCAGCAAGGAGTCTCCCACTACTACTACTCTTCTCTTCTTGTTGTTGTAGGCCTGGGTTTCATCACCTCTGTTTGACTGACCTTCAGCCTCTTGTTCACTCTCATGCAGGTTCCCCTGTGATTCTTCCTCTGCAGGCTGTCCTCCAGTCTCATCCGCAAGTACCTGGAATCAGTTCCACAGCTCCACTGCTTCCATTGGTGCAGAATGGCGTCTAGTTCTTCTTCTCCTGACACCCTTTTCCAAGACGTATCCTCTACTGCATTTTTCCTCACCTCAGCACTTCCCACTTCTGCCTCAGCTTGCTGTTGCTCTTCAAGCTTCTGGTCTTCACTTTGCTGCTGTAGTTCCCCCATTCTGTCCAAGAACTCTTCGTGTTCTCTTATTCCCCGGAGGGTCCACAGTCGCCGCTCCAGTCCACTTACTTTTTCCTCCAGCAGCGTGATCAACTTGCACTTGTGGCAGGTGTAGGCCGTGTTGTTCTCAGGCAAGAAAACAAACATGGCACATGCCTTGCAGGTCACCACCACTGGAGAGTCTTGTCCTTCCATAGCCTCTTTTCCCTTTTGTGTCTAGCTTTGTGATTGTTCTAGACTAGCCTGTGCCTGGTCCTCTACTCACTGGAGGTTAAAAACAGAGTCCCACTGGTGAGGAAATGTGTGTTACAAGAAAAATAAAGTAAAAAAGTTTGTTTTAAAAAAATGTTAGGGGCCTTCCCCTTGACCTCCCCTGGCCAACTCCTCTTTGTTCCCCCTGTCCGCTCGCTCTGGTCGCTCGCTCTCTGGGAGCTTGCTTGCTTGCTGGGAGCTGGGGCAGCTTCCTCTGCTCTGCTGGGAGGCGGGAAACAGACTGAAGCTTCCTGCCCACAGAGCTGCTGGGAGTACTCAGGCCACACCCCCTCAATTCAATTGGAGCTCTCAGGAGCACCTGGTGAGCTCACAGCCGCTCAGAAGGAAATATATCCTTAGGGGAACAGAAGTGGTATACAGGACAGGAGAAAGGGAAGATGTAGACACACAGAATCAGAGGTGCAATTTTCAAAATTTGAGACAGAGTTTGGCACCCGGTATTCCCCCCCCTTACTCGAGTACTTAATAGTTTTGAGTTTAAGACAGCAAGAGAACTGGGGGATTACTCTGTGTAATTTGTGAGCAAGTAGGAAACATTCAAGGTTTATATTTTTGAGGGAGTTTTTTCATATGATCAACTGGCAGATAGAGATGTTGATCTGCACCTTCCCCTTTTCCACTACTTCCAAATTAGAAGTGATATTTGAAGCAACTAGGGGAATAGACATGGCCAGACTTCCTACTTCTTTTGAGATGTTATTGAGCTCAAATATACAGAAAGTCTTAATGTCCAAAGTACATAAAACATTGATATATATGATAAAGGAACAGAGGTAACTAAACAGAAGCAGGAAAGATAATTTAACATAACAGTCTTGGAGAAGCAATGGAATTATGCTTGATCAAAGATCTGTATGAATGCACTAGATGTGATTTTGAGAGAAAATTTCTATAAAATTAGATAGATAGATAGATAGATAGATAGATAGTGTGTGCGTGTGTGGTATTATACACCAGCCAGGATCTCGAGGACGTTCCCAGCAGTAAGAGATAGGTGCTGGAGGTGTAGTGGTAGAGGAACTATATATGGTGGCATTGTAATCAAACCCCCCCCCCCAGTGCAAAGGTGCACCACGACCACAGCCATACACTTGTTGAAGACCCTCAGCTATGTAGTGAGACCAAAGGACAACACTTAGGATTGGTATGCCTTGGTACCTATTGCAAAAAAAAAGGAAGTGTCTGTGACTTTCGTTGATTGAGATGTGGAAATACGTGTCTTTTAGATTTATTGACGCAAACCAATTCCTTTCTCGGAACAGAGGAAGGATGGATGCAAGCATAACCATCTGGAAGCACCTGGGGATGATGTATGAGTTTACCCCCCTGAAGTCATCCCCAGGTGCTTCCAGATGGTTATGCTTGCATCCATCCTTCCTCTGTTCCGAGAAAGGAATTGGTATGCGTCAATAAATCTAAAAGATCCTGGCTGGTGTATAATACCACGCATGCAAGCACGCACATCCATCCATCCATCTATCTAATTTTATAGAAATTTTCTTTGATTTTCAAATTCTTTGAAATTCAAATTTCTTTGAAATTTTCAGAGAGCTCCGGCTATTGGGCGGTATAGAAATAAATAAATAAATAAATAAATTTGATCACGTAACCTCCCTTGTAGACCGTGGGAACGCTGTAGTCATCATATACCTCGACTTCAGCAAAGCTTTTGACAAAGTGCCCCATGATATCCTGATGAGCAAAGTAGCTCGAAGTGGGCTAGATGAAACAACGATCCGGTGGATCCACAGTTGGCTATGGAATCGGACTCAAAGAGTGCTTATCAATGGGACCTTCTCAAACTGGGGAGAGGTAACGAGTGGGGTAGTGAAGGGCTCAGTCCTGGGCCCAGTGCTCTTCAACATTTGTATTATGACTTATAGGAGGAGGTGCAGGGAATGCTGATCAGATTTGGAGATGACACCAAATTGGGCGGGATAGCTAATACTTTGGAAGACAGACACAAAATTCAAAGTGATCTGGATAGACTGGAGCGCTGGGCAGAAAACAGCAGAATGAACTTTAATAGGGATAAATGCCAAGTTCTGCACCTAGGACAAAGAAACCAAATGCACAGTTACAAGATGGGGGATACGTGGCTCAACAACACTACAAGCGAGAAGGATCTTGGAATTGTTGTCGATCACATGCTGAATATGAGCCAACAATGTGATGTGGCTGCAAAAAAGGCCAATGCTCTTTTGGGCTGCATTCATAGAAGCATGAATGTTCCAAATCTCAGGAAGTACTAGTTCCCCTCTACTCAGCACTGGTTAGGCCTCATCTGGAGTACTGTGTCCAGTTCTGGGCACTACACTTTAAGAAGGATGTAGATAAACAGGAGAGGGTTGAGAAGAGGACAACAAAGATGATCAGGGGACTGGAAACAAAGCCCTATGAGGAGAGACTGAAAGAACTGGGCATGTTTAGCCTGGAGAAGTCTGGGGGGAGATGTGATAGCGCTCTTCAAGTACTTGAAAGGTTGTCACAGAGAGGAAGGCCAGGATCTCTTCTGCAACATCCCAGAGTGCAGGACACGGAATAATGGGCTCAAGTTACAGGAAGCCAGATTCCGGCTGAACATCAGGAAAAACTTCCCAACTGTTAGAGCAATACAACAATGGAACCAATTTCCTAGGGAGGTGGTGGGCTCTCCCACACTGGAGGCCTTCGAGACGAGGCTGGACAGCCATCTGTCAGGGATGCTCTGACTTGGACTCCGGCATTGAGCAGGGGGTTGGACTTGATGGCCTTGTAGGCCCCTTCCAACCCTACTATTCTATGATTCTATAAATCAAGAAACGGTTGAAGGCCGCCATCCCACTTTGGAATGGTGAAATAACGGGAGTAGAACCTATCATGATGTAATTTCTTTGGGACCCACTCTATTGCTCCCTTCATCAGGAGGTAGTCCACATCTTCCAGTAGCACGGTGGAAGGATAGTACTGCCTGGAGGTAGGTAGTTGAACTCGATTCTGTAGCCCTTCTGAACAACAGAGGGGACCCAAAAATCTGATGGTGTCCATTTCCATAAAAGAAGGCAATGCGAGAGATGAGTGCTGAAGACAGGTTGACAGACAGAAAGACAAAACCGAAAGAGGGGGAAGTCAAAGGCAACATTGCTGCTGGTGTTCTGTTTCCTATGGCTGTTCTGTAATTTGGAACTGATGTCATAGAATCATAGAACAGTAGGGTTGGAAGGGGCCTACAAGGCCATCGAGTCCAACCCCCTGCTCAATGCAGGACTCCAATGATCCTGATCTAGACTGCTCTTTCTTCACTGCTAGCAGTGGCAGAGAAAAAGTGATCTATATTAGGATCTTTGTGGGAGGGAGCAGAGAGTATAGCCAGCAGGGAAATTAGCAGGGGGGGGGGGATTTGGTGGCAGGGAATCAGGGCATCCCTGCAAGGTGATAGGTTGTGCTCCCCTGCTATAGACAAATGGGAGAGAATCATAAATTGATCTCTTAGGGCAGGGTGGGCATCTCTGGCATCTCCAGGTAGGGCTGGGAAGGACCCCTGGCTGAAACTCTGAAGAGCTGCTGCCAGTCGGTGTTGACTGGCAGCAGTTTTCCCTCCTCCCAGCTGAGCAGAGCAGAGCAAGCTGCTCCAGGGACTACAGAAGCAGCAAGCTCCCAGAGAGCGAGCGACCAGGGGGAGCAAACAGGAGTTGGCCAGGGGAGGTCAAGGGGGAGGGCCCTAACATTTTTTTCTTTTTTAACAAAGTTTTTTTCCCCATTTATTTGTCTTGTAACACACACTTCCACACCAGTGGGACTCTGCTTTTAACCTCTACTGAGTAGAGGAGCAGGCACAGGCTAGTCTAGAACAATCACAAAGCTAGACACAAAAAGGGAAAAGAGGCAGTGGAAGGACAAGACTCTCCACTGGTGGTGACCTGCAAGGCATGTGCCATGTTTGTTTTCTTGCCTGAGAACAACATGGCCTACACCTGCCACAAGTGCAAGTTGATCACGCTGCCGGAAGAAAAGGCAAGAGGACTGGAGCGGCGACTGTGGACCCTCCGGGGAATAAGAGAACACAAATCGTTCTTGGACAGAAGGGTGGAACTACAGCAGCACAGTGAAGACCAGAAGCTTGAAGAGCAACAGCAGAAGTGGGAAATGCTGAGGAGAAGAAAAATGCAGTAGAAGATATGTCTTGGAAAAGGGTGAAGGGAGAAGAACTAGATGCCACTCTGCACCAGTGGAAGCAATGGAGCTGTGGAACCGATTGCAGGTACTTGCGGATGAGACTGGAGGACAGCCTGCAGAGGAAGAATCACAGGGGAACCTGCATGAGAGTGAGCAAGAGGCTGAAGGTCAGTCAAACAGAGGCGATGAAACCCAGGCGTACAACAAGAAGAAGAGAAGAGTGGTAGTAGTGGGAGACTCCTTGCTGCGTGGGATCGAGACCCAAGTATGTCGCGAAGACCCGTGGACTCGCCAGGTATGTTGTCTCCCGGGAGGACGGATTAGAGACGTGACTGAAAGGTTGCCTGCACTCATCAAGCCCACTGACAGGCATCCCTTTCTTCTCATCCATGTGGGAACAAATGATACCGCCAAGCGGAGGTACGAAGAGATCACGTCAGACTTTGAAGCTTTGGGAAGGAAACTCAAGAACTTTGGGGCCCAGATAGTTTTCTCATCTATCCTTCCAGTAGTTAGAAGAGGGATAGAAAGGAAACGAAAAATACTCCAGGTGAATGACTGGCTACGAAGGTGGTGCCGACGAGAGAGATTTGGATTCTGGGACCACGGGCTCTACTTCCTGGAAGATGGGCTGTTGGCAAGGGACGGGTTGCACCTCACAAAGGATGGGAAGAATGTGTTTGGCCACAACATGGATAACTTCATCAGGGCTTTAAACTGAATCCTATGGGGAAGGGAGACATAAAGTTGGGCATAACAATGGATGAAGGCTCATGCACTGCAACAGAGAGAAGAGCTCTAATAGTGCCCAGTAATAGCCTTCAGACTCACGTAGGAAGAAAGCCAGACTATGAACCATATGGTCTTCAATGCCCAGAGTATGGGAAACAGAACGAACTTGAACTCTTAATGCAGGAGGGAAATTATGACTTGATAGGTATAACTGAGACTTGGTGGGATGACTCCCATGACTGGAATACAGCAATGGAAGGATATAACTTGTTCAAAAAGAACAGGAAGAACAGAAAGGGAGGTGGGGTTGCACTGTATGTGAAAAATACATATCTCTGCACAGAAATACAGGAGGATGAGCTTGGCAGCCCCATCGAGAGCATCTGGATCAAAATAAACGGAGCAAAGAATAAAAGGAACCTGGTGGTCAGAGTCTACTACCGGCCACCCAATCAAGGAGAAAACGAGGATGAAACTTTTGAAAAGCCAATAGCCAATGTTTTAAGGAAGCATGATGTAGAAGTAATCGGGGACTTCAATTTCCCCGATATTGGTTGGGAGATACTTTCTGCAAAACATGGCCACTCCAGGAAATTCCTGACTTGTGTGGCTGATAACTTCCTCCTACAGAAAGTAGAGGTAGGAACTAGAGGATCGGCTAGCTGATCCTCTAGTTCCTAGACATACTTGGGTCTCGATCCCACGCAGCAAGGAGTCTCCCACTACTACCACTCTTCTTCTTGTTGTACGCCTGGGTTTCATCGCCTCCGTTTGACTGCCCCTCAGCCTCTTGCTCACTCTCGTGTAGGTTCCCCTGTGATTCTTCCTCTGCAGGCTGTCCTCCAGTCTCATTCTACTTGACTTGATCCTAACCAACAGAGATGACTTAGTGGAAAAGCAGCATTTACAGGAACACTGGGGGAAAGCGACCATGTTGTTCTTGAGTTCTTGGTTCTAAGGGAAGCAAAAGCCGAGTGTAGTCAAACGCGTACCCTGGATTTTCCCATGGCAAGCGACTCTAACGAGAAAAGGAGTCCAAGATGGGTGGGTGCTTTTAAAAAAGGAAATTCTCAAGGCACAATCACAAACAATTCCAACAAGAAGAAAAGCTGGAAGACCACAGAAGAAGCCAATGTGGCTTCACAAAAAGCTTAGGGATGACCTGAAAACAAAAAAGTACACATACAGGAAGTGGAGAGAAGGCCAAGTAACAAAGGAAGAGTACAGGCAGGTAGCACAGAATTGCAGGGTTGGCGTCAGGAAGGCTAAAGCTGAGAACGAGCTGAGATTAGCGAGGGATGCTAAAAACAACAAAAAGGCTTTCTTCAGCTACGTGCATAGTAAAAGGCAGAGGAAAGAAATGGTGGTTCAGCTATTAAATCAGGATGGCAAAATGATAACAGATGACAAAGAACAGGCAGAGGTGCTCAATTCCTACTTTGGCTCAGTCTTCTCCCAAAAGAGGGTCTATGGCCCCCCTGGCAAAGGCGAAGTACGGGCTGAAGGGGCAGGATTGCAGCTTGAGATTGATAGGCATATGGTCAAGGAACACCTAATGACTTTGAATGAGTTCAAATCTCCAGGGCCAGATGAACTGCATCCTAGAGTAATAAAGGAACTGGCAGAAGAACTCTCAGAACCACTGTCTATTCTCTTTGAGAAATCATGGAGAACGGGGGAAGTGCCAGAGGACTGCAGGAGGGCTAATGTTGTCCCTATCTTCAAAAAGGGTAAGAAGGAGGAACCTGGGAACTACAGACCAGTCAGTCTGACATCAATCCCTGGGAAAATTCTGGAGCAGATGATAAAGCAATCCATCTGGAAGCACCTTGACAACAATGCCGTGATTACTCGAAGCCACCATGAATTTGTCAAGAACAAATCCTGCCAGACAAATCTGATCTCATTTTTGGATCAAGTAACCTCCCTTGTCCCCTTCATGGATCACTGCCTTGTTGTGGCGAAGGGGCTTGCGTAACTCAGTGAAGCCATAAGCTATGCCATGCAGGGCCACCCAAGACGGACAGGTCATGGCAGAGAGTTCTGACAAAATGTGGTCCACTGGAGAAGGAAATGGCAACCCACTCCAGTATTCTTGCCAAGAAAACCCCATGGAACGTATCACAAGGCTAAAAGATATGACGCCGGAAGATGAGCCCCTCAGGTCGGAAGGTGTCCAATATGCTACTGGGGAAGAGCAGAGGGTATTTCCAAGTAGCGCCAGAAAGAGTGAAGCAGCTGGGCCAAAGCCGAAAGGACACTCAGCTGTGGATGTGTCTGGTGGTGAAAAGAAAATCCGATGCTGTAAAGAACAATATTGTTTAGGAACCTGGAATGTCAGATCAATGAATCAAGGTAAGCTGGAGGTGGTCAAACATGAGATGGCAAGATTGAACATCGACATCTTGGGAATCAGCGAACTAAAATGGACAGGCATGGGTGAATTTAATTCAGGTGACCATCGTATCTACTATTGTTGGCAAGAATCCCTTAGAAGAAATGGAGTAGCATTCATAGTCAATAAAAGGGTGGGAAAAGCAGTACTGGGGTACAATCTTAAAAATGATAGAATGATCTCAGTATGAATCCAAGGCAAACCATTCAACATCACAGTAATTCAAGTCTATGCCCCAACCACTGAGGCCGAAGAAGCTGAGGTTGATCGGTTCTATGAAGACCTACAACACCTTCTAGAACTAACACCAAAAAAAGATGTCCTCTGCATCATAGGGGATTGGAATGCTAAAGTAGGAAGTCAAGAAATCACTGGGATAACAGGCAAGCATGGCCTTGGTGTACAAAATGAAGCAGGACAAAAGCTAATAGAGTTTTGTCAAGAGAACACGCTGATCATAGCAAACACTCTTTTCCAACAGCACAAGAGGCGACTCTACACATGGACGTCACCAGATGGTCAATATCGAAATCAGGTTGATTATGTCCTTTGCAGCCAAAGATGGAGAAGCTCCATACAGTCAGTAAAAACAAGACCTGGAGCTGACTGTGGCTCAGATCATGAGCTGCTTCTTGCAAAATTTCGGCTTAAATTGAAGAACGTTGGGAAAACCACTAAACCGTTCAGGTATGACCTAAATCATATCCCTGATGAATATACAGTGGAGGTGAGGAATAGATTTCAGGGACTAGACCTGAGAGACAGAGTGCCTGAGGAACTATGGACGGAGGTCCGTAACATTGTTCAGGAGGCAGCAACGAAATCCATCCCAAAGAAAAAGAAATGCAAGAAAGCAAAGTGGCTGTCTGATGAGGCTTTACAAGTAGCTCACGAAAGAAGGGAAGCGAAAAGCAAGGGAGAAAGGGGAAGATATACCCAACTGAATGCAGAGTTCCAGAGAATAGCAAGGAGAGACAAGAAGGCCTTCTTAAATGAACAATGCAAAGAAATCGAGGAAAACAACAGAATGGGAAAGACTAGAGATCTCTTCAAGAAAATTGGAGATCTCAAGGGAACGTTTTGTGCAAAGACGGGCATGATAAAGGACAAAGAAGGCAGGGACCTAACAGAAGCAGATGAGATTAAGAAGAGGTGGAAAGAATACACAGAAGAACTATACAGGAAAGATCTGAATGTCCCTGATAGCCATGATAGTGCGGTCACTGAACTTGAGCCGGACATCCTCGAGAGTGAAGTCAAGTGGGCCTTAGGAAGCATTAGTAACAACAAAGCTAGCGGAGATGACAGTATTCCAGCCGAGCTATTTAAAATCCTAAAAGATGATGCTGTTAAAGTGCTGCATTCAATATGCCAACAAATCTGGAACACTCAACAGAGGCCACAAGACTGGAAAAGGTCAGTTTACATTCCAATTCCAAAGAAGGGCAACGCCAAAGAGTGTTCAAACTACCGCACCATTGCGCTCATTTCACATGCCAGCAAGGTGATGCTCAAAATCCTACAAGCTAGGCTTCAGCAGTATGCGAACCGAGAACTACCGGAAGTACAAGCTGGGTTTTGAAGAGGCAGAGGAACTAGAGATCAAATCGCCAACATTCGCTGCATCATGGAGAAAGCCAGAGAATTCCAGAAAAACGTCTATTTCTGCTTCATTGACTACGCTAAAGCCTTTGACTGTGTGGATCACAACAAACTGTGGCAAATTCTTAAAGTGATGGTACACCTTACCTGTCTCCTGAGAAACCTGTACGAGGGTCAAGAAGCAACAGTCAGAACCAGACATGGAACAACCGATTGGTTCAAAATTGGGAAAGGAGTACGACAAGGCTGCATATTGTCACCCTGCTTATTTAACTTATATGCAGAGTACATCATGAGAAATGCCGGGCTGGATGAATCAGAGGTCGGAATTAAGATTGCTGGGAGAATTATCAACAACCTCCGATATGCAGACGATACCACCCTAATGGCAGAAAGCGAAGAGGATCTCAAGAGCCTCTTGTTGAGGGTGAAAGAGGAGAGTGCAAAAGCTGGTTTGAAACTCAACATTAAAAAAACTAAGATCATGGCATCTGGCCCCATCACTTCCTGGCATATAGAAGGGGAAGAAATGGAAGGAGTGACAGATTTTACTTTCTTGGGCTCCAAGATCACCGCAGACGGTGACTGTAGCCATGAAATTAAAAGACGCTTGCTCCTTGGGAGGAAAGCTATGGCCAACCTAGACAGCATAGTAAGAAGCAGAGACATCACCTTGCCGACAAAGGTTCTAATCAACGCTATGGTTTTCCCAGTAGTAACGTATGGCTGTGAGAGCTGGACTATAAGGAAGGCTGAGCGCCGAAGAATTGATGCTTTCGAACTGTGGTGCTGGAGAAGACTCTTACGAGTCCCCTGGACTGCAAGGAGGTCAAATCAGTCCATCCTAAAGGAAATCAACCCTGAGTGCTCATTGGAAGGACAGATACTGAAGCTGAAGCTCCAATATTTTGGCCACCTAATGCGAAGAGAAAACTCCCTGGAAAAGACCCTGATGCTGGGAAAGACTGAAGGCAAAAGGAGAAGGGGACGGCAGAGGATGAGATGGCTAGATAGCATCACCGATGCAATGAATATGGACTTGAGCACGCTCCGGGAGAGAGCGCAGGACAGGAAGGCCTGGCGTGCTATGGTCCATGGGGTCATGAAGAGTCGGACACGACTTAACGACTGAACAACAACAATGTATAATTGACTATAAAGTTGCCGCAAGTAATCAGGCAATACATATATACATATATTATTTTTAATAGAAGTATTTCTGAAAACTATAGAAGGTGAGCACCTGTCAGGGTGGACACTGAGCCCATAGAATCCCAGAGTAGTTCTGATTCTGAGGAAGAGCAGTCGCTCCTGGGAGAGGAGCGCGCTCCTCTTTCCCAGGGCCAACAGCTGACAGAGATTCCTCCCACCAGCATTCCTAGCTTAGATAGCAGTCCAGGGAGTGACAGAGCACAGGAAGCAGACTGGATGGACGCGCGACGCCGAGAGCGGCGCCAAATGGAGGGCACGGAAAGGAGGCATAGTGCCTGGTTGGCGCGCAAACAACGGCTGTGTCCAGAGGATCCAAGGGAAAAGGGGAGGGACTCTCCCTAGTCCTTAAGTTCAGGGGTCTGCCAGTAATTCCCTTCCAAACGGGGACCAACTGTTCCAACTTAGGGCATAGGTACTGTGCTGCTCAGATCTAGTTGCAAACGATAGAGTTGTTAAGTTGTAAAAGAAGAATAAAGCTTTGAAAGGAATCCCTTTGTCCATGTCTGGACTTGGCTACTGGATTAGACTGAGAGAGGCCTCCAAGGAGCCCTCGACAAAGTGCCCGCCGCCCCCACCCCACGAAAGGCACACGAAACGGAGCACTTACCTGCTCCCATCCGCGCTGCTGTGCGAATGGCGGCCATCCTGCAGCTGCCATTCGCTTCCTCCTTCAGCCGTGATAGGCTACATAAATACTTATGTAGCCTATCACGGCTAATGCAAGGACACCATTTGCATCCCTGTAGAGGCCATGATAGGCTACGTAAGTATTTACGTAGCTTATCACGGGGGGGGGCTCAGCGTAGGCAAATGGCAGTAGCAGCTGCCATTTGCGTACACTGGGGTTTTCCCCCCCTGCCGTGATAGGCTACGTAAATATTTACGTAGCCTATCATGGCTCACTACAGGGACGCAAATGACAGCAGCTATGACAGCCGCCATTTGCATCCCTGCAGGGCTGCCCAGCGGCCGGATGTCCGGCTGCGGGAGGCTGGAGCCGGCCAGCGGCTCCGTGGCTTGGCCACGGAGGAGAGCCGGCCGGCCAGGATTCCAGGGGGAGGCACAGAGCGCCTCCTCCCACCTGCGGAACCCGGCGGAGCCAGGTAAGCGGGGTTTCGTACACCCCTAAAATAAAGAGAAGAATGAAGGGCACATGGACACCTTCCCCAGCCAAGTATTCTGACTGGGGAGACGTCTTCACGGCCTCTGAAAGGTGCACCTCTCCATCACGGAATGTTCTCCGTGTGTAATTTTGGCTTTCTTGGTGCTTCGGCTGTGCTTGGGGTGCTAGCACATCAGCAGGCCCAGTGCCGGAGTGCTTGGGACCGCTCCCAAGGCCAAGGAGGCAAAACTTGAGAAATAGGCTGCCCAAGATATGCGGATGGTCTTTGGCTTTGAAGGGGGAGTGGAAACACTCCCGGACAAGAAGGGTTCTGCTTTTAGTGGTGTTAATAGTCTGTTCTAGTTCTGCTGTTTTTAACATTGGCTTTGTGGTATTTTGTTTTGCAAACCACTTGAGGGCCCTTGTTAGCACCGAAACGTGATAGAGAAATGTTTTTATAAATAAATAGTGGCTCCTAGCCATGATAGTTAAATGGATCCTCTGTGTTTGGAGTCCGTGTGCCCCTGATCCTGCTTGCAGTGGCCTGTTGGGTGAGTGTTGTTGGTCCCTGGCCTGGTTATTGGCTCCCTGGGTGTGCTGGACCAAACTGAACGGGCCCACCTTGGTCTGATTCTTGTGTCCTTGAAATCTGGAAGTACATGAGCAGCATCTGGGGTACATTTGGAAACCAGTGGGGAGAGGGCTGTCAGAGCAGGATGCGGGGCCTCACCTTGGCCTCACCCAGCAGGGTGATGCTTTTATTAAGCAGGTCATGTGAGCAGGTCCTTACATAAGCAGTGTTATCTTCCAGATAAAAACAAGCCATGTGTTGTTTTCTTGCTGACACAACAGTAACCACAATCCACAGAATCACGGAATAAGCCAGCCTATGAGTCATTGAGTCGAACCGGTGCCCTCCCACCTACAGCAATCTTCTCCGCTTCATAGTTATGCAGAGGGAAATAAGTTTACCTGACTTTAGTGATGGGCAGCCTTGGATCCGGAGGGATCTTCTAGCTCAGGGGCAGGCAACGTATTTTTGGCCAGGGGCTGGATTGCTCTCCTGGACCAAGTCAGTGGACTGGATAGCTTTGCAGGGGACGGTCTCCGCCTCAACCCCGACCCTTCCCGTGATATCGTCCTGCCGTACCCACTTTTTTCTCAGTGCAGGGATAGGCACAGTGCTCCGTGCTCTCTGTGCACAGAGAAACCAACTCAGCTGGTGCTTGCAGGTGCCAGCTCCTGCAAGCACCAGCTAAGCAGAGTGCCTCCTTCCCAACCTAATGGTGTCCCAGGAAAAGACTTGCCCAGGGTTTCCAGAACTCGGTTCTTCAAGCCCTGGTCCCATGATCTGAGAAGACATGGGATTTCCTCTCCCCAGGTCAAGCAGCAGAGACTGTGGAGGGTGCTCAACGCTCCACAGGCCCCATTGGGAAATGCTGTGGGCCGCAGGTTGCCCTCCCCTGATGTCACTGCGCCTGCTGCCACCTAAGCCAATCCAACTAAAGGTCAGTTCAGCCTGGTATCACTCAGGGCCTCCATGAGGCAGGATATACATCTCAAAAATAAGTCCAATCTGATTGCCCCACATCCCCAGGCAACCTGTCCCAAGGCCACCAATGTACAAAGTCCCCCCCCCAAAAAGATCTTCCACCTACTCTCACCTTGGTCTGCCCCCCCCCCACACAGCCAAAATCTATCATGTCTTCAGGAAAAGGCTCCATCACATTTTCAGGTGGGTGGGTTCCACGGGGAAATGCTCAGACTTCTTGAGTCAGATAATGGCCTGTCCCAATAAGTTTAGAATGAGAATGGTGGTTGTAGCAGCAGCTACCCTTGGAGGAAGAAGCGTACCTGTAATGGTGGCAGGTACGTCCCTCACACCTTCAGGCATTGAGTGAAAGCAGAGTATTGCCTGCTGAATGGCTGCTATATCTAGTTTCACAGATGTCCTTTGTGCTGGTGTCAGGACGGCATGGAAGCCAACAAAGACTCCCTTTCTTTCCAAACGCTCCTGAGATAGGCAAGTCATGCCCAGTTCTGTGAAAGTAGTTGGTGGTTCAGCAAGTGAATTCCATGGGCAGACACAAAGTATACCGTCCTCACGGTCCACCTCACATTAAGGACTGGAAAGAAACCTTCCCTTTGTAGTTGCTGCTGCTGCTGTGTCATTTGAGATTAACCTATGAAACAAGATCTCGGATGGCAACAGGTGAAGATCAGATGCTTCCTTTCCCAGGGAACTCAGTCCCACAGCCAGCAGCAAGCTGAGCTAACCTGCCCACCTCATAGAATCATAGAATAGTAGGGTTGGAAGGGGCCTATAAGACCATCAAGTCCAATCGCCTGCTCAATGCAGGAATCCAAGTCAGAGCATCCCTGGCAGGTGGCTGTCCAGTCTCATCCTGAATGCCTCCAGTGTGGGAGAGCCCACTATCTCCCCTCAATCTTCTCTTCTCAAGGCTAAACATGCCCAGTTCTTTCAGTCTCTCCTCAAAGGGCTTTGTTTCCAATCCCCTGATCATCTCAGTCTTCTCCCAAAAGAGGGTCTATGAACCCACAGGCAAAGGCGAACTACAGGCTGAAAGGGTAGGACTGCAGCTTGAGATTGATAGGCATAAACTTGCCCAGTTCTTTCAGTCTCTCCTCATAGGGCTTTGTTTCCCATCCCTTGATCATCTTTGTTGCCCTCCTCTGAACCCTCTCCAGTTTATCTGCATCCTTCTGAAAGTGTGGTGCCCAAAACTGGACACAGTACTCCAGGTGAGGACTAACCAGTGCTGAGTAGTGGGGAACTAGTACTTCCCGGGATTTGGAAGCTATGCTTCTATTAATTCAGCCCAAAATTGCATTTGCCTTTTTTGCAGCCACATCCCGTTGTTGGCTCGTTTCCCATATTCTGGTCATTAGTAGCTAGACATTGAAGACAATGTGCTTTATAGTCTGGCTTTCTTCCTACATGTTTCTGAAGACTATTATTGGGCACTATTAGAGCTGTTCTTGTCATTGTGATACATGAGCCTTCATCCATTGTTACCCCCAGCTTTACGTCTCCCTTCCCCATTGGATTCAATTTAAAGCCCTTCTGATGGTTCGTCATGCTGTGGCCAAACACATTTTTCCCACCCTTTGTGAAGTGCAACCCATCCCTTGCCAACAGGCCATCTTCCAGGAAATATAGCCCATAGTTCCAGAATCCAAATCTCTCTCGTCAGCCCCACCTTCGTAGCCAGTCATTCACCCGGAGTATTTTTCCTTCCCTTTCTATTCCTCTTCTAACTACTGGAAGGATGGATGAGTAAACTATCTGGGCTTCTTGAGTTTCCTTCCCAAAGCTTCAAAGACTGACGTGATTTCTTCGTAGCTCCGCTTGGTGGTATCATTTGTTCCCACATGGATGAGAAGAAAGGGATACCTGTCAGTGGGCTTTATGAGTGTAGGCAACCCTTCCATCACGTCTCTAATCCATCCTCCTGGGGACAGCATACCTGGTGAGTCCACTGGTCTTTGCGACATACGTGGGTTTTGATCCCATGCAGCAAGGAGTCTCCCTCTACTACTACTCTTCTTGTTGTAGGCTTTAGTTTCATTGCCTCTGATTTACTGACATTCAGCCTCTTGCTTGCTCTCATGCAGGTTCCCCTGTAATCTTCGTCTTCAGGCTGTCATCCAGTCTCATCCTCAAGTATCTGAAAACAGTTCCATAGTTCCACTGGTGCAGAGTGGCTTCTAGTTGTTGTGCTCCTGTCACCCTTTTCCAAGGAATATCCTCTACTTCATTTTTCCTTGCTTTGCCAGGCCTTCACTGCAGCTGCCTTCAGCTGCTGCTTGTTTGTGGGTCTTTCTGCCTTCAGTCTTGTCTTCAGTAAGTGAAAAGCATGCTCTATGGGGTGGAGATCAGTTGACTGACTTGGCCACTGAAGAACATCCCACTTCTTTGCCTTGAGAAACTCTTGGGTAGCTTTTGCTGTATGCTTGGGGTCATTATCCATCTGCAATATGAAGTGGCGTCCTATCAGATTGGCAGCATTCGGCTGAATCTGAGCAGAAAGTATAGCCCTATACACTTCAGAATTCATCCTGCTGCTTTTATCAGCAGTCAGGTCATCAAACACCAGTGACCCAGTTCCATTGGCAGCCATACATGCCCATGCCATAACACTGCCTCCTCCATGTTTGACAGATGATGTGGTATGCTTTGGATCATGAGCTGTTCCTTTCCTTCTCCATATTTTTCTCTTCCCATCATTCTGGTACAAGTTAATCTGGATTTCATCAGTCCAAAGAATCTTATTCCAGAACTGGGCAGGCTTTTTTAGATGTTTGCTGGCAAAGGCTAATCTGGCCTTTCTGTCTTTGAGCGTTACCAGTGGTTTGCACCTTGTTGTGAAGCCTCTGTATTTACATTCATAAAGCCGTCTCTTGACTGTAGATGTTGACAATGACATGCCCACCTCCGTAAGAGCATTCTTGACCTGGCGAGATGTTATGAAAGGGTTCCTCTGCACCATGAGCAGCATTCTGCGGTCATCCCCTTTAGTTGTCTTCCGTGATCTTCCAGGCCTTTTGCTGTTGCTGAGCTTGCCAGTTAATTCCTTCTTTTCCAGGATGTTCCAAACTGTTGTGTTGGCCACTCCCACTGTTTTTGCGATCTCTCTGATGGGTTTATTTTGTTTCCTCAGCCTAATGATGGCCTCCTTCACTCGCAGGGACACCTCTTTGGACCTCATGTTGGGAGTTCCAGTGAATAGCTACCAAATGCAAATGGTAGAACCACTCAGAACCACCTCCAGGCCTTTTATCTGCTTGATTGGTCAGGAGGTACCCAGGAAACAGGCCACACCTGGCCACGCAGCTGTTTTGTCAGCCATTCATTCCATTACTTATGAGCCACCAACGATGGGGGTGTGGGCATGCCACTGGCTGTACTTCCTGAATGGTTAGTGCCCCACTTTTGTGAAGCCCCTTGAATTACAGCTGAAAGTCCTGACTTCGCTCCCATCTGGGTGTGTTTCCTTTCAACTTCAGTGTGGTGGTGTACAGAGGCCAACTGCCAAAACAGTTAACCTCGTTCCAATATTTCTGGCCCTGACTGTATATTATTACACGCAACAAAAAAGTGACTCTCACACTTGCAAAGAGGAAGGGCGCCTGCCCAGAGATTAAACTCTGAATGGAATTGTGGTGATAGAGGCAGAAGGGTTCCCAAAGAATTACAGACCTTATACTTTGCTGTCCAGAAGGAAAGTTTCTGTAATCAAGCCTCAAGGAAGCAATCTGATACGCAGGAAAATGCAGCAAAGCAGAGAAATCATGCAGAATGTCCAGTTCTCTCCAGCACTAGCAAGGAAGCTTTTAATTAATTCATATTGTTTATATGAAGTATCATAGCCTCACGCACTCCTCCTCCTAAGTCAGAAATACTATGGTTGTATCGAAAAAAACAATACAAAATAATGTGGGGAAGAACAATGTTTCTGGGATACCAACTACCTTTAATAGAAGTGAGAACAGATGGATAATATGATGGGTTCTCTGTTGTGGGCAACGATTACAGTAGGTGCCCAAGAACAATTTCCAAAATTTCCTTATCGCTATAACATCTTTATTAGGTCACAAAATACTGGGCAAGCTTTTGAGCTCTCCAGAACGCATGAGGCAGGATGGTAAACAAAGCAAAAACAGGCGTGGGGAAGAAAACGTGGCTGAGGTTGAAGCCATGGGGGTCTGCATTTGGTTAGTCTCGAGATGGAGACTGGGAGGAGGCTGCCGATGTTCAAGGCAGGTTTGCCTAGGTGCAGAGGCGGCTTCAGGTTGCGCCCGGACGCTCCCGAGGATTGCTCAGGACAAAGCAAGCGCCGCGTGACCCGCCCGCCACTTAAAATGCATACACGCAATGCAGCCGGTGCTCAAACACGGTCTGCACAGCACTGCACGCGTCAGCCGGGCTGCGCCCCAAGCGTCGCAAGCGCGCCCACGCGCTGCTAGGGCCGCCGCCAGCTCCCGAACCTTCCCGAGCTCTGCGCGACGCCGGCCACGCAGCCGCCGGGGGCGACCCGGGGCGGACCGCAGCAACGGGGCTCGGTGGCCCCGCTCTCCGCGCCGCACTCTCCCCCGGAACGGCCTCCGGACGGGGCCGGGCCCGGCGGCTCCGAGGGCCCCCGCCGCCTGCGGCAAGGCGGCTGCCCGGCGGCACCCGGCGGCCCGGGCGGGGCCGGGCGTGGCGGCTGCGCGCAGAGCGACCGCCCGGGCCCCCCGCGCGGCGCTCCTGGCGGGCAGCGGCCGTCCCGGGCCTTCCGCGGGCTCCGCCTCCGGGCGCGGGCAAGGCCTCGGCGGCCAGGGCGGAGGGCCCGCGCGCGGCCTGTGCCGAGGAGCCGCCCGGCTCGCGCCGCCGGGAGCGCCGCGCGGCCCCGCGCGGGCGGCGCTCCCCCAGTGCCGGGAGGCGCGCCAGGCGCGGCGCGGGGGCGCTCGGCCTCTCACGCGCGGGCCCGCGGCGGGCAGGAGCGCGAGGCGAGGGCGCCGCGCCGGGCCGGGCCGGGCCGGGCCGGGCGCGAGCGGCCCCGCCCAGGGCCGGCGCCTGACGTCACATCCTGCCCGGAGAGCCGGCGAGCGAGGGAGGAGGCGCGCCGGAGCCGGTTGGGCGCGCGCCGCCGGACGACCCGCCGCCGCCCGCGCGCACGAGAGCGAGGACCCGGCCGACGGCGGCAGGTGAGCGGAGGCGGCGCTCCGGGCCCTGCGCGCCCTCTCGGCGGAGGCCCGGGCTGTGCCGCCGCGCAGCAGCAGCAGCCGCAGCGGCGCCCTCCCGGCCCGGCCCGGCCCGCGGCCGCCGCGCGTCCCTGCCCCGAGGCCCCGCGCCCGGAAGGGCGGCGTGCCGCGGGCCTGAGCCGGCCCGCCTCGCCTCGCCTCGCCTGGCCTCGCCTCTGCGGCGGCGGGGCGCGCTCCCCTCCCCGGCCAGGCCCGCAGAGGTGCCCCCGCCGGGCTCGCAGGCCAGGGCGGCACGCCTGGCGCCGCCGCTCGCGAGGCGGAAGTCGCCCCGGCCGAGCGCCGCGGCCCCCGGCCCGGCCCGCCGAGCGCCCCGACGCCTCCGCGAGTCGCCGCGGCCCTTGGCGCGGAAGCCAACGGGGCGAGCGCCGCCCTCCGGACGGCCGCGGAGCCTCGGGGACTCGGAACCAAGGCCGAGGCGGGCGGGGCGGCCGCGAGCAGAGGCGGGGGTGAGGGCGCTCTTCGCGCCCCTCCGGGGGCGCCGCTCAGGAGAGGCCGCGGTCCGTCGGCTGCCATCCCAGACCGCAGACCGCCGGACACGCGGCTTCGTCCCAGGAAGGCGGGTTTCGGCTGAGCGTCCGGGGAAGCTCCCTCACGGCCCGGCCGTGGATGCGACGCCCCGAGGAGGTGGCGGGCGCCGCGCGCCGGGAGGCGTTGGCGCGCAGGCTGGGCAGCCCCCTGTCAGGAGTGCTTTCGGCCGGATTCCCAAATGGGCCCCTCTAACTCCAGGATTCTGTGGTAACACGTCTTGGCCAGTCCTGATGGAGGCATCTCTGATAGATGCCTGCCAAACTCTCCTTTGAAAACTGCCAAGGAGGGTGAAATGAGATTTGCAGTTGTGGGGCAGCCTTTACCACACATCAGGACTGTCACTCCCCTGCCACACAAGCATATTAATTGACCAGGGGTTCACTCGAGCTCACCTGTTGCTGGAATAATCTCATCTTTCTGCACTTGCCAGTCCAAGGATGCAGGCATATAAAAGGTGAGGGTGAAAGTCCTTGCCAAAGTCCACGCCAGACAGATGAGGATGATTTAAAATATTCTTAGCCACCTTTCAGGGCAGGATCCAAGGCAGCAAACAGCAATAAAACACACAATAAAAACTGATATGGTGTTAAAACAGCAATCAAAACAGCAACAACAGCAAATGTATCAGGCAAAAGCCAGAGTAAAACAGTATGTTTTCAGGCCTTCTTAAAAACCAGCAACGACTTGGCCTTTTATGTCCCTGGATATTGTCTAGGCCCTGGCAAGGGAGCGTCTGGAGTGAACCCTGGTGGTGGAGTTTCACGGTGATTTGGGGTGGAGGTTGGAATTATGACTCATAGTTGTTCAAGGGGAGGGCGGTGGGCATAATGCAGTGGCAGAGCCCCTGCTTTGCATGCAAAAGGTCCCAGGTTCAATCCCCAGCAGCATCTCCAAGGAGGGCTAGGAAGGAATCCTGCCTGAAAGCCTGGAGAGCCTTTGTTGCCAGTCAGTGTTGACAATACTGGGCTAGATGGACCCATGGTTTGACTTGGTATAAAGCAGCTTCTGCTGTTCCTATGTTGTTGCAGCAAAGGATGTAAGCAAGTGCAGTATTGCTTGTCTGAACACTTGAAGGTGCCGTATCCCGAGTGAGAACCCTGGTCCACCTACCTTGGTATTGTCTGTTCTGACTGGCAGCATTGGCTTTCCGGGGATTATAGAACCATAGAATAGTAGGGTTGGAAGGGGCCTACAAGGCCGTCGAGTCCAACCCCCTGCTCAATGCAGGAATCCAAGTCAGAGCATCCCCGACAGATGGCTGTCCAGCCTCAGCTTGAATGCCTCCAGTGTGGGAGAGCCCACCACCTCCCTAGGTCATGGGTTCCATTGTCGTATTGCTCTAACAGTCAGGATGTTTTTCCTGATGTTCAGTCGGAATCTGGCTTCCTGTAACTTGAGCCCATTATTCCGCATCCTGCACTCCGGGGTGATGGAGAAGAGATCCTGGCCTTCCTCTCTGTGACAACCTTTCAAGTACTGGAAGAGCGCTATCATATCTCCCCTCAGTCTTCTTTTCTCAAGGCTAAACATGCCCAGTTCTTTCAGTCTCTCTTCATAGGGCTTTGTTTCCAGTCCCCTGATCATCTTTGTTGCCCTCCTCTGAACCCTCTCCAGTTTGTCTGCATCCTTCTGAAAGTGTGGTGCCCAGAACTGGACACAGTACTCCAGATGAGGCCTAACCAGTGCTGAGTAGAGGGGAACTAGTACTTCCCGGGATTTGGAAGCGATGCTTCTATTAATGCAGCCCAAAAGAGCATTTGCCGTTTTTGCAGCCACATCACATTGTTGGCTCGTATTCAGCTTGTGATCGTCAACAGTTCCAAGATCCTTCTCGCTTGTAGTGTTGTTGAGCCACGTATCCCCCATCTTGTAACTGTGCATTTGGTTTCTTTTTCCTAGGTGCAGAACTTGGCATTTATCCCTATTAAAGGTCATTCTGTTGTTTTCTGCCCAGCGCTCCAGTCTATCCAAATCACTTTGAATTTTGTTTCTGTCTTCCAAAGTATTAGCTATCCCGCCCAATTTTGTGTCGTCTGCAACTATGATCAGCATTCCCTGCACCTCCTCCTCCAAGTCATTCATAACAATGTTGAAGAGCACTGGGCCCAGGACTGAGCCCTGCAGTACCCCACTCGTTACCTCTCCCCAATTTGAGAAGGTCCCATTGATAAGCACTCTTGGAGTCCACTTCTGTAGCGAACTGTGGATCCACCGGATCATTGTTTCATCTAGCCCACTTTGGGCTAGTTTGCTCATCAGGAGATCATGGGGCATTTTGTCGAAAGCTTTGCCGAAGTCGAGGTATATGATGTCTACAGCATTCCCACAGTCCACAAGGGAGGTTACTTGATCAAAAAATGAGATCAGATTTGTCTGGCAGGACTTGTTTTTGACAAATCCATGTTGGCTTCGAGTAATCACGGCATTGTTTTCGAGGTGCTTCCAGTTGGATTGCTTTATCATCTGCTCCCAAATTTTCCCAGGGATTGATGTCAGACTGACTGGTCTGTAGTTCCCAGCTTCCTCCTTTTTGCCCTTTTTGAAGATAGGGACAACATTAGCCCTCCTCCAGTCAGCTGGCACTTCACCATTCCTCCATGATTTCTCAAAGAGAATAGACAGTGGTTCTGAGAGTTCTTCTGCCAGTTCCTTGATTACTCTCGGATGCAGTTCATCTGGCCCTGGAGATTTGAACTCATTCAAAGTCATTAGGTGTTCCTTGACCATATGCCTATCAATCTCAAGCTGCAATCCTGCCCCTTCAGCCTATACTTTGCACAGACTGGATTCAGACTGGAGTCTTTCCCACCCCTACCTGGAAATGCCAGGGGTAGAACCTGCCTCCCCTCAGACTGGTATATGTAGAAGGTAGGCACTGTACCAAGTGGAGGAGGCTTGGAACTGTGTTTGCATGTTTGACCAGCAGAAGACATTGTGCAAATGGACACAACATACGCAGGTCACACAGTTTAGGGCACCTTGGTGTAGCATGTGGCCACATGGCCTGGCAGCCTACATGATGACCCACCCAAGCGCCTGCTTGTAGCCTTGGCTTTTGCCACTTCATTTGGACCTAGAGAAGCGGGAGCCATTGAAGATAGGATCAAGATCCTTTCAAATCTCGACCCTATCTTCTATGGCATTGGCTATCCCTCCTTGCTTCATGGCATCTGCAAATTTGAAAAGCAACCCCTCTACACCCTCGTCCAAGTCATTTATAAAAATGTTGAACAGCCCAGGACCTAGGACAGAGCCCTGTGGTACTCACTTGAGACTTCCCTCCAGGAGGATGCTGAGCCATTAGCTCTTGCTGAGTACCGTTGCTCAACCAGCTATGGATCCACCTAACTGTAGTATTGTTCAACCCATACTTTACTACCTTGTCAACAAGGATATCATGGGAAACGTTGTCAAACGCTCTGCTGAGATTGAGATACGCTATGTCCACAGCATTCCCCTGATCTACCAAACTAGTAACGCCATCAAAAAAGGAGATATGTTTGGTCTGGCTGAGTTATACTTGACAAAGCCATGATGCTGCATTATTTTCTAGATACTCACAGAGTGACCACTTAATCATCTGTTTGAGAATTTTGTGTGGTATTGACGTCAGGCTGACTAGTCTGTAGTTTCCTGGATCTACCTTTTTCCTTTTCTTCAATATGGGGCAACATTTGCCTGTCTCCAGTCTTTTGGCACCTCATCTGTTCTCCAGGAGCTCTCAAAGGTTAAAGGCAGCCACTTTGAAATAATGTCTGCATGCTTCTTCAGCACCCAGGAATGGAATTCATCTGGCCCTTGAGAGCTGAACTTATTTAAAGTAGCTTAGTGTTCTCTAAAAACTCTTACGAGTCTCCTGGACTGCAAGGAGGTCAAATCAGTCAATCCTAAAGGAAATCAACCCTGACTACTCATTGGAAGGACACATACTGAAGCTGAAGCTCAAATATTTTGGCCACCTAATGTGAAGAGAAAACTCTCTGGAAAAGACCTTGATGCTGGGAAAGACTGAAGGCAAAAGGAGAAGGGGATGGCAGAGGATGAGATGGCTAGGTAGCATCACCGATGCAATGAATATGGACTTGAGCACGCTCCGGGAGAGAACGCAGGACAGGAAGGCCTGGCGTGCTGTGGTCCATGGGGTCACGAAGAGTCGGACACGACTGAACAACAACAAGTGTTCTCTAACCATCCTTACTTATTCTGGGCTGCAAATTCCTTCATATATAATTTGTTCTACTTGTTCCAGGTTGAACATAACTCCAATTGTGGGAGAAGATTGAGACAAAATGTTGTTGAAGACAAAATGTTGTTGAAGAGCACTGGGCCCAAAATGGGCCCAGTGCGCTTCAACGTTGTTATTAATGACTTGGAGGAGGAGGTGCAGGGAATGCTGATCAGATTTGCAGATGACACAAAATTGGGAGGGAGAGGTAATACTTTGGAAGACAGAAACAAAATTCAAAGTGATCTGGATAGACTGGAGCGCTGGGCAGAAAACAACAGAATGACCTTTAATAGGGATAAATGCCAAGTTCTGCACCTAGGAAAAAGAAACCAAATGCACAGTTACAAGATGGGGGATACGTGGCTCAACAACACTACAAGCGAGAAAGATCTTGGAATTGTTGTCGATCAGAAGCTGAATATGAGCCAACAATGTGATGTGGCTGCAAAAATGGCAAATGCTCTTTTGGGCTGCATTAATAGAAGCATCGCTTCCAAATCCCGGGAAGTACTAGTTCCCCTCTCCTCAGCACTGGTTAGGCCTCACCTGGAGTACTGTGTCCAGTTCTGGGCACCACACTTTTAGAAGGATGCAGACAAACTGGAGAGGGTTCAGAGGAAGGCAACAAAGATGATCAGAGGACTGGAAACAAAGCCCTGTGAAGAGAGACTGAAAGACCTGGGCATGTTTAGCCTTGAGAAGAGAAGACTGAGGGGAGATAAGATAGCACTCTTCAAGTACTTGAAAGGTTGTCACAGAGAAGAAGGCCAGGATCTCTTCTCCATCATCCCAGAGTGCAGGACACGGAATAATGGGCTCAAGTACCAGGAATCCAGATTCCGGCTGAACATCAGGAAAAACTTCCTGACTGTAAGAGCAATATGACAATGGAACCAATGACCTGGGGAGGTGGTGGGCTCTCCCACACTGGAGGCCTTCAAGACAAGGCTGGATAGCCATGTGTCAGGGATGCTCTGACTTGGATTCCTGCATTGAGCAGGGGGTTGGACTCGATGGCCTTGTAGGCCCCTTCCAACCCTACTATTCTATGATTCTAAAATAGGAGATGAGTCATTTGCCTTCTCTCTGTCACCTGTTAACCATCACCATCTTCCCTAAGCAACGGATCTCCCCCTTCCTTGGTCCTCTTGCTCCTAACATAGCCAAAGAAGCCCCTTTTGTCCTTAGCAACCCTCGCCAGCCTCAGCTCATTTTGGGCTTTCACCTTCTTGACACCATCCTGACAGGTTTGGAAAACTGTCATGCTTCAACTTAGTAATAGATCCCTCCTTCCACCTCCTATACATGTCACTTTTGAGTTTCAGGTCATCTGAGAGCTCCCTGACACAGGCTTCTTTAACTGTCCCCTGTTTTTCCATCTCATGGGAACAGTTTGTGATTGTGGCTCCATATTACAGTTTTTAGGATCTCCCATTCCTCTTGAACTCTCTTTTTCTTCAGGATTTCTAGCCATGGAATCCCACCCAACTTTTCTCTGGATGTTTAAAAAATTGGCTTTCCTAAAGTCCAAGGTATGCGTCTGACTAGGTTCAGCTTTCTTGGTCACTTTCCCCTAACATTCCTGCCACTTTCACTTCATCTTCCATTTCTTCCCTGTTGGTCAGGATTAAGTCCAGAACAGCTCATCCCCTTGTGCCTTTTTCCACCTTCCAAGACATGACGTCAGCAAGGCTAGCAAAACAAACTTATTGGATGTTCCATTCTTTGCAGAGTTAGAATTCCAGCAGATGTCAGGGGTTTAGTTGAAATTCCCCATTACTACTATCGCTTGTCTCTCTGAAAGTGTTGTCATCTTCTTTCCCACCACCCCAAAGCTATGCAGTGCCCTTGAACTGTTCCAACTTCAGTTATGGAGGAAGAAAGTGGCCCAACTGTTTGGATATTAGTAGTATCTGACTACTCAACATCTGTAAGTAGGCACAGAAATAGCCTGAAGTAAAGTCAGAAGACAGCTGCTGCTTCCAAACAATTGGCAGCCTGAAATGGATAGCCTGACCCCATATAATCTCCCAAGGCAGCCTAACAATGTATTTAACTGCATCGTAAAATCCAGCAGTGTCTCTTAAACATTCATTTTGCTTTGCTTTAATAGGTACTTGTTATATGTTTAACTTTATATGTTACATTTCAGCATGAATAACGCAGTGTTGTCATTTCTGGGAGTTCAGAAGTTGTAAGGCTACGTAGAAAAATGGAGAGCTTTTCATTTCCTTCTAATAAAAAAAAGTAAAAGACTAAAGTGCTGTTTGGGCTGGGATGGTTAAGAAGAGTTGTGATACCTAAGACAGAGGACCATCAAGCATTGCTCTCTGTTGCAGTGTTCCAGGGATAGGCAACCTGGTGCCTTCCAGATGATTTGGACTACCATAATCCCTGACCATTGGCCATGCTGGCTAGTGCTCATGGGAGCTTTTGTCCAAATAATCTGGAGGGCACCAGGTTGCCTACTCCTGCACTGGATACACCAGCTGTGTTGCTGTGTGCCTTTTGTGCATAGTTTCCATGAATGGGCATTGCAAAGCACTGGGTCTCACTACCCAGTGGCTCAGAATATCCACACACAATCCTCTGACTATAGTCTTGTGAAGCAG
This sequence comes from Heloderma suspectum, assembly GCF_057233095.1. Classification (NCBI taxonomy): domain Eukaryota; kingdom Metazoa; phylum Chordata; class Lepidosauria; order Squamata; family Helodermatidae; genus Heloderma; species Heloderma suspectum. Next base: position 329,957,877 of record NC_139460.1, on the reverse strand, counting down.
AATTTGGAGGTGATGAAGCTTTCATTTTGGACCAGCCCTCTGCCCTTCTTTCCCTGGCCATTGGCCATTGTGACTTAAGTTGCCCAAGTCTGGGCTAAATGTGTGCTTACCCTTTAAAAAAATTGCATAGGAGTAAAAAAAAAAAAAAAAAAAAGGATGTATGAACATAAAAGCCGTGCTGGATCAGACCTGTCTAGTCTAGGATTCTGTTCCCACAGTGGCCAGCCAAAAATGCCCATAGGAAGGCTACAGCAGGACATGAGTGCAACAGCACCCTCCCACCCACGTTCTCCAGCAACTGGTATTGAGTTGCCTCTGATACTGGAGATAATATATAGCCACCATGACTAGAAGCCATTGTTAAGCCTTATACTCCATGAATTTCTCTAATCCCCTTTTAGGGTGCTGTTGCACTCTTGTTCTGCTTGTCGGTTTCCCGTGGGCAGCTGGGCAGCCCCTGTGTGTACAGCTGGACTAGATGGACCCTTGGTCTGATCCAACATGGCTCTTCTTATGTTCTTATAAAGGCAATATGATTTGGTGGTTTTATTTTTGATTCCATTACTAGATTAGTGAGCAGTGAGGTGGCCAGGTTTTCGGATGACACCAGATTATTTAGGGCAGGTAAAAAAAAAAGGGATTGCGAAGATCTCCAAACTGGGAGAATGGGTATCAAGATGGCAAATGCGCTTCAACCTAAGTAAGTGTAAAGTGATGTACATTGGGGCAAAAATTCCCAACTTCACATTTACGCTGAAGGGATCTGAGCTAGCACTGACGGACCAAGAAAGAGATCTTGGGGTTGTGGTTCACAGCCTGATGAAAATGTTGACCCAGTGTGCGGCTGCTGTGAAAAAGGATATACCTTGTTCAAAAAAGAACAGGAGGAACAGAAAGGGAGGTGGGGTTGCACTGTATGTGAAAAATACATATCTCTGCACAGAAATACAGGAAGATGAGCTTGGTAGCCCCATCGAGAGCATCTGGATCAAAATAAATGGAACAAAGAATAAAAGGAAGCTGGTGGTCGGAGTCTACTACCGGCCACCCAACCAAGGAGAAGACGAGGATGAAAGTTTTGAAAAGCAAATAGCCAATGTTTTAAGGAAGCATGATGTAGTAATGGGGGACTTCAATTTCCCCAATATTTGTTGGGATACAAATTCTGCAAAACATGGCCCTTCCAGGAAATTCCTGACTTGTGTGGTGGATCACTTCCTCCTACAGAAAGTAGAGGAAGGAACTAGAGGATTGGCTATCCTTGACTTGATCCTAACCAACAGAGATGACTTAGTGGATAAAGTAGCAGTTACAGGAACTCTGGGGGAAAGCGACCATGTTGCACTTGAGTTCTTGGTTCTAAGGGAAGCAAAAGCCGAGTGTAGTCAAACGCGTATCCTGGATTTTAGGAAAGCTGATTTTCATAAACTCAGAACAATGATCAGTAAGGTCCCGTGGCAAGCGACGCTAACGAGAAAAGGAGTCCAAGTTGCGTGGGAGCTTTTAAAAAAGGAAATTCTCAAGGCACAATCACAAACAATTCCAACAAGAAGAAAAGCTGGAAGACAACAGAAGAAGCCAATGTGGCTTCACAAGAAGCTTAGGGATGAACTGAAAACAAAAAAAGACACATATAGGAAGTGGAAAGAAGGCCAAGCTACAAAGGAAGAGTACAGGCAAGTAGCACAGAATTGCAGGGATGGCGTCAGGAAGGCTAAAGCTGAGAATGAGCTGAGGTTAACGGAGGCTAAAAGCCACAAAAAAGCTTTCTTCAGATATGTGCGTAGTAAAAGACAGAGGAAAGAAATGGTTGTTCAGCTATTAAATAAGGATGGCAAAATGATGATAGATGACAAAGAAAAGGCAGAAGTGCTCAATTATAGAATCATAGAATAGTAGGGTTGGAAGGGGCCTACAAGGCCATCGAGTCCAACCCCTTGCTCAATGCAGGAATCCAAGTCAGAGCATCCCTAACAAATGGCTGTCCAGCCTCGTCTTGAAGGCCCCCAGTGTGGGAGAGCCCACCACCTCCCCAGGTAATTGGTTCCATTGTCGTATTGCTCTTACAGTCAGGAAGTTTTTCCTGATATTCAGCTGGAATCTGGCTTCCTGTAACTTGAGCCCATTATTCCGTGTCCTGCACTCTGGGATGATCAAGAAGAGATCCTGGCCTTCTTCTCTGTGACAACCTTTCAAGTACTTGAAGAGTGCTATCATATCTCCCCTCAGTCTTCTCTTCTCAAGGCTAAACATGCCCAGTTCTTTCAGTCTCTCTTCATAGGGCTTTGTTTCCAGTCCCCTTATCATCTTTGTTGCCCTCCTCTGAACCCTCTCCAGTTTGTCTGCATCCTTCTTAAAATGTGGTGCCCAGAACTGGACACAGTATTCCAGATGAGGCCTAACCAGTGCTGAGGAGAGGGGAACTAGTACTTCCCGGGATTTGGAAGCGATGCTTCTATGAATGCAGCCCAAAATAGCATTTGCTTTTTTTTGCAGCCACATCACATTGTTGGCTTATATTCAGCTTGTGATAGACAACAATTCCAAGATCCTTCTCGCTTGTAGTGTTGTTGAGCCACGTATCCCCCATCTTGTAACTGTGCATTTGGTTTCTTTTTCCTAGGTGCAGAACTTGGCATTTGTCCCTATTAAATGTCATTCTGTTGTTTTCTGCCCAGCGAAAATGTCATTCTGTTGTTTTCTGCCAAATCCCTACTTTGGCTCAGTCTTCTCCCAAAGAGGGTCTGTGACCTCACCTGGCAAAGGCGAAGTACAGGCTGAAGGGGCAGGACTGCAACTTGAGATCGATAGGCATATGGTCAAGGAACACCTCATTATTTTGAATGAGTTCAAATCTCCAGGGCCAGATGAACTGCATCCTAGAGTAATAAAGGAATTGGCAGAAGAACTCTCAGAACCACTGTCTATTCTCTTTGAGAAATCATGGAGGACGGGTGAAGTGCCAGATGATTGCAGGAGGGCTAATGTTGTCCCTATCTTCAAAAAGGGCAAAAAGGAGGAACCTGGGAACTACAGACCAGTCAGTCTGATATCAATCCCTGGGAAATTCTGGAGCAGATGATAAAGCAATCCATCTGGAAGCACCTTGAAAACAATGCAGTGATCACTCAAAGCCAAAATGGATTTGTCATGAACAAATCCTGCCAGATGAATCTGATCTCATTTTTTGATCAGGGAACCTCCCTTGTGGACTGTGGGAATGCTGTGCACATAATATATTTCATCTTCAGCAAAGCTTTCGACAAAGCGCCCTATGATCTCCTGATGAGCAAACTAGCTCAAAGTGGGCTAGATAAACCAATGATCCGGTGGATCCACAGTTGGCTACAGAATCGGACTCCAAGAGTGCTTATCAATGGGACCTTCTCAACCTGGGGAGAGGTAACGAGCGGGGTACCGCAGGGCTCAGTCCTGGGCCCAGTGCTCTTCAACGTTGTTATGAATGACTTGGAGGAGGAGGTGCAGGAAATGCTGATCAAATTTGCAGATGACACAAAATTGGGCGGGATAGCTAATACTTTGGAAGACAGAAACAAAATTCAAAGCGATCTGGATAGACTGGAGCGCTGGGCAGAAAACAACAGAGTGACATTTAATATGCATAAATGCCAAGTTATTTGGCATACCTAGGACAAAGAAACCAAATGCACAGTTACAAGATGGGGGATACGTGGCTCAACAACAGTACAAGCAGGAAGGATCTTGGAATTGTTGTCGATCACAAGCTGAATATGAACCAACAATTTGATGTGGCTGCAAAAAAGGGCAATGCTCTTTTGGGCTGCATTAATAGAAGCATCGCTTCCAAATCCTGGGAAATACTAGTTCCCCTCTACTCAGCACTGGTTAGGCCTCATCTGGAGTACTGTGTCCAGTTCTGGGCACCACATTTTAAGAAGGGTACAGACAAACTGGAGAGGGTTCAGAGGAGGGCAACAAACATGATCAGGGGACTGGAAACAAAGCCTTATGAAGAGAGACTGAAAGAACTGGGCATGTTTAGCCTTGAGAAGAGAAGACTGAGAGGAGATATGATAGTGCTCTTCACGTACTTGAAAGGTTGTCACAGAGAGGAAGGACAGCATCTCTTCTCGATCATCCCAGAGTGCAGGACACGGAATAATGGGCTCAGGTGACAGGAAGCCAGATTCTGGCTGAAATTAAGAAAAACGTCCTGTCTGTTGGAGCCGTACGACAATGGAACCCATTCCCTAGGGAGGTGGTGGACTCTCCCACACTGGAGGCCTTCAAGACGAGGCTGGACAGCCATCTATCAGGGATGTTCTGACTTGGATTCCTGCACTGAGCAGGGGGTTGGACTTGATGGCCTCATAGGCCCCTTCCAACCCTAGTATTCTATGATTCTGTGAAAAGGCAAATTCCATGGTAGACCTAACTTGGAAAGGAATTTAGAACAAAACTGCCAATATCATACTGCCCTTGTGTAAATCTATGGTGCAACCACATTTAGAATACTGTGTACAGCTCTGGTCACTGCTCCTCAAAAAGGATAGTGTATAGTTGGAAAAGCTGCAGAAAATGGCAACCAAAAAGAATTTTTGCTACGGCAGGTGCTGCTTAGCTTAGAAAAGAGGCAAGTTCTTGCAGACATGGTAGAGGTGTACAAAATTATGTCTGGTGTAGAGAAAGTGGATATGGTAATTTTTTTTTCTTCCTCTCATAATAGGGTCATCCCATGGAGATGATTGATGGGAGACTCAGAACAGATAAAAGGAAGGACTTCTTCACATAGTGCATAATTAGACTATGAAATTTGCTATCACAATGGAGTGATGGCCAACAATTTGGTTGGCTTTAAAAGGGGATTGGACAAATTCATGGAGGATAAGGCTATCAATGGCTACTAGTCCTGATGGCTATATGCTGCCTCTGGTATCATAGATGTCATGCCAATGTACATCAGTTGCTGGGGAACGTGGGTGAGAAGGTGCTGTTGAAATCCTGTCCTGCTCTGGGCTTCCCACATTCAGCTGGTTGGCCCCTGTGGGAACAGAATGATGGACTTGATGGACCCTTGTTCTGATTCCTGATTTGTGTTGCTGATAATTTCCTCCTACAGAAAGTAGAGGAAGAAAATGGAGGACCGGCTACCCTTGACTTGATCCTAACGAACAGAGATGACTTTGTGGATAAAGTAACAGTTACGGGAACTCTGGGGGAAAGCAACCACATTATATTTGAGTTCATGGTTCTAAAGGAAGCAAAAGCCGAGTGTAGCCAAACTTGTACCCTGGATTTTAGGAAAGCTGATTTTAATAAACTCAGAACAATGATAAGTAAGGTCCCATGGCAAGCGACTGATGAGAAAAGGACTCCAAGATGGGTGGGGGCTTTTAAAAAAGGAAATTCTGAAGGTTCAATTTCAAACAATTCCAACAAGAAGAAAAGGTGGAAGACAACAGAAGAAGCCAATTTGGCTTCACAAAAAGCTTAGAGATGACCTGAAAATAAAAAAGGACACATATAGGAAGAGGAAGGAAGGCCAAGCTACAAGGAAGAGTACAGGGAGGTAGCACAGAATGGCAGGGATGGCGTCAGGAAGGGTAAAGCTGAGAATGAGCTGAGGTTAACGAGGGAGGCTAAAAGCAACAAAAAAGCTTTCTTCAGCTACGTGCATATTAAAAGACAGGGGAAAGAAATGGTGGTTCAGCTATTAAATAAGGATGGCAAAATGATGACAGATGACAAAGAAAAGGCAGAAGTGCTCAATTCCTACTTTGGCTCAGTCTTCTCCCAAAAGAGGGTCTATGACCCCCCTGGCAAAGGCGAAGTGCAGGCTGAAGGGGCAGGATTGCAGCTTGAGATCGATAGGCATATGGTCAAGGAACACCTCATTGCTTTGAATGAGTTCAAATCTCCAGGGCCAGATGAACTGCATCCTAGAGTAATAAAGGAACTGGTAGAAGAACTCTCAGAACCGCTGTCTGTTCTGTTTGAGCAATCATGGAGGACGGGGGAAGTGCCACATGACTGGAGGAGGGCGAATGTTGTTCCTCTCTTCAAAAAGGGTAAAAAGGAGGAACCTGGGAACTACAGACCAGTGAGTCTGACATCAATCCCTGGGAAATTCTGGAGCAGATGATAAAGCAATCCATCTGTAAGCACCTTGAAAACAACGCAGTAAGCCCCTTCCAACCCTACTATTCTATGATTCAGCGTAATCTTATGTTTTATTTTTGTGTTCTTTTGTGGCTTATGTTCTATTTTTCTGGAGTGTTATGAATCTCCTGACATTTCCTTTGAACTTCTTCTTTTTTCCAGTCCCCTCATTTTAGAGAAGTTTCTTCTTCTGAAGTAAAATGTGACTCTGTTGGATTTCCATGGCAATTCACCACTTACATACAAATGGAAAGCACTGTGGTCACTGTTTCCAGTTGGTTCAGCAACAACTCACATCTCGCACTAGGTCCAGGGCAACACTTGGGGGTTGGACTCGATGGCCTTGTAGGCCCCTTCCAACCTTACTATTCTATGACTTAGAACTATGTCCAGGATTGCTTCCCCTCTGTTCTTGAGCACAATCGTTTAGTGTATCTAGAAATGTTGCCTCTCTGTCGTGATTGGAACCTATATTTGTCCAGTCTATGTGAGGGTGATTAAAGCCCCCCATTGCTAAAACCTTTGTTCCTTTGGATGCCTCTCTGATTTCATTCTCCATCTTAAGAGCACCCTGAGCATTTTTGGTTGGGAGATAATAGCATGTCCTTGATACTAAATTACTTTGGGATCTGGTAACTTAAAACTAACATGATAGTTTTAAGTGAGTCAGTTAAGGAGAGAAAGGGCAGGCCTTATGTTGTTGCATGAAACTCATTAAGCAAGGGAAGGAAGGATACCTGGAGTATTTGGGTCTGGGAAAGTATATTCCTCAGGAGTGAGTGCAAAGAAAAGGGGAATGGCTATAACTACTGTAATTATATATAGTGGCAATATATATAATCTTATCCTTTTTGTACAGGCCTGACTTGTTCCAAAATGTTCCCTAGTGGTACATGTACATCCATCACCTCTTCTGCCACAACTGTGGCGTCCCAAGCGCAACTTCACCCACAAAGTTTTGTAATCTAGGTGTGGTTTGGATGGAAGACCCGAATGCCTCACCACAGCAGAATCCCAAGTTGTGTGGTTAATTCTCAGCACCAGAATAATCAGTGCCAGTCAGCACTACAGTGGAAATCGCTGCCCAAAGAGATTTTGAGATCTCTCTTGGCATTTTTGAGGTCACGGTCTCGGAGACGTCAGCTGGAGATGCTTAAGGGTTTGGGGAATTGTGTTTTGGGCACATAGCCGGACTAGATGGCCTCTTGAGCCCCAGCTCTCATTCTGCATCTCCAAGAGCCACTTGGAGTTTTTTCCCCTTCACAGTGCATGCGCTTGCACATGCACCCACAGAGTAATGAATGCAGACCCCTTCTTTTTTTCTTAGGTTTTGGCCACAATACACTGACAACAATTAGATGTGCTTGTTAGGGCCAACCGCTGGGCAGCCATCCAACTTGCATGACTTGTTGCATATCCTTGCCAGGCTGTCTGGAGGTTTTCCTCATTACAGAAGTGAAATTTACAAGGGAATTGCACAGTGTGGAAGAGGCTATGAAATATGTGAGCATTCCATTAAGGCTCTGCAAGAACTCCCCCCCCCCCCGTTTTAAACTGATGGTTTTGAGGTGAAGGCTACGTTAGTAAATAACTTTTAAAGCTGATAAAAGTTTAGTAGATTTCTCTGAGTTATAAGGACTAAGTGCTGCTTGAACTTACCTAGGAATGATGCTGCTGACTGAGGGTAGAGTGCAGGGTTGCCTTTGTACAGAGCACTCTCTGTTGGGTACTTTCACACACCAGAACTTAAAACTGTCTGTCTGTCTGTCTGTCTGTCTATCTATCTATTAGCCGCCCATCTGGCCAGCTACCCGGATACTCTAGGCAGCGTACAGTACAAATAACACAAAATACAACAAATTTACATAATAAGTGAACAAAACAACGTTGCTCTAAAAAACCCTAACGCACCCCAAATGCCCACCTGACCAGAGGTTTTCAAAGCCCAGTGGAAGCTCATCAAAGAGGGGGCATGGCGGAAGTAACTAGGGAGGGAATTCTACAGAGTGGGGGCCACCACAGAAAAGGCCTTGTTGCTAGTCCTCACCAGCCTATCTATCTTGTCTGATGGGACACACAGAAGGCCTTCCGAGGCTGATCTTGTTGAGTGGCGTCCTTGGTGTTGCTCCTTAAGATAGACTGTGCCAGAACCATATAGGGTTTTAAAGGTCAATGTCAGCACCTTGACTTGGCCGCGGAAAACAACTGGTAACCAGTGCAACTCCAGTGCACCAGTGCACTGGAGTGATGTGGTCTCGCCGGTGGCTGCCTTTAATCAGGCGGGCCGCTGTGTTCTGCACCAGCTGCAACTTCCGAACCGTCTTCAAGGGTAACCCCATGTAGAGTGCATTACAGTAGTCTAGACGAGAGGAGACCAGGGCATGAACTACTGATGGGAGCAGATGGTTAGGGACTTCTGAAAAAGGGGTAGAGAAACTCCTAGAAGAAGATGGGTCCATTGCTGGGTATTAGCCATGACAGTTAGCCGGGTGGAGTCTCCATTGCTCAGTGGCAATCTGCCCCTGGTGGTTGGGTGCTGGAGACTAGCATTGTCCTGGTATCTTCCAGGAGCACCTGCCTGGCTGCTGCTGGAGTCTGAATGTTGGGCTGGATGGGCCTCCTGGTTCTGCCCAGCATGGCTGTTCTGCCCAGTATGGGCTGGATGGCAAATGAGTGTGTATCATGAAGCACTGGCATATGGTGAAAAGGGGTTTTCCATCTCTTTTTAGTGCATTAGTAGACCTGGAAGTAATGCAATAATTAAAATAATTTATGTGGGAATACATGTTCGGAACAAGCCCACTAGACTTCAGGTGTCCATTGGGACATAATCAGTCCGTGCTTGTAACGGTAGGCAAAGGGTGACTTCGCACAGTACATTTGCTCTCCACATTAGCAGTTCCTTCCTTGAGTATGTCCTTGAAAAATGTGCAGCCTGATTCTGTGCACATGTTTATTTGGAAGTAAGGGCTGACTCTCAAGGGTATATTGTATGGTAGCCAATATGTGCGACAGTTGATCGCTAATGTAGTCATCAGCAATCCTAGCCATAGTGGCGATCCTTGATGTTAAACCTACCTTTCTGAACTGAATGTGGTGTGTATTTTTTGCAGTTCACAAAACATATAATTAAATAAAGAGTGCACATTTTACAAATGTAAATACCTCTGGTTTGATGCTTGCAAGATACAATGGTCTTCCCTAAGCCTAAACTCTCAAACAAAAGCTTGCATTATACCAGAAAACCCAAGATGGGAAGTGATAAAATAGGCATTGAGAAGAGAGCTTTGTTAAAAAGTAGCTGGTATACTTGTACAATTTCCAGGTATTCATTCAGCGATGATGTCAGGCTTATTGTGCCATGCTTGTTAGTGGAGTAAAGTGAGAAGCTTCATTTGCCATTCAGCAGCTGAGCTACTTCGACTGTGAAGCTCCTCGGAGGGGCTTGTCAGTGCCCAGAGAGGGAGATATTTTAAAAGAAGGGAGGGGGGCTGGAAGCCTCCCATGGGAGAAGCAGCATTTCCAGATCTGCTGACCCAGCTATAGTGAAGGATTCAAAGGTGCTGAATGTCCAGGTCAGTGGGGAGTAACCTGCCAAGAACCGCCGCTTTGCCACATCTGTACATGGAAGGAAATCATGTGGAAGAATAATTGAAATTAAGTTTTCTTTGCACGTACAAATCCTAACCTTCCAAAATGACCTGGTTCACACATAACGATGTCATCCAAACACAGTGGCCCTGTTGGCACATAACAGTGGCAAATCCTGGGTTAATTAACTCACAATTTGCCACAGTGCATGCCCAGTGAATGCCTCTTCCACTTTGCATAGCAATCACCCTCCCATTGGCCCGATCAGAGGTTAATTCATGATGTTTTACTGACACTATGTGTTAATTCTGGGTTAAACAACCTACAGTTAACCTATTTATTATTATTTCATTTCTATTATTTCATTTCATTTCTATACCGCCCAATAGCCGAAGCTCTCTTAACCTACGGTTAATTCTTTAGTTAACTGTGAGTTGTTTAACCCATGATGAACCCATAGTGTCTGGGTTCACAAGTCACAAATCTGATCGGGCCAATCAGAGGTTGATTATGCAAAGTGGTAGAGGCATTCACTGGGTATGCACCATGGCAAATTGTGTTCGGTAACCCAGGATTTGCCACCGTTACATGCCAATGCAGGATAAATATTTGACACTTGAAGCTGTTTGTCAGGAAAAGCAAAGATTTTGAATGGCAGCATCTTAAGTTGGCCGTGTGATCTCTTAATTGGATATATTTGTTCTGTCACTGCATTCCCCTTACAGTCTGTACCAGAAGGCTCCTGGTGAGTTGGGCAGATGAACTGGAACTCAGAGAGATCACCGTGAGAGATCATCATCATGATCACACATTTCCAAGACTGTTTCCTTCTTTCTTGCAGCATTCTAAGGGCCCTTCTTGGGTTTGAGAAAGAGGGGGTGGAGATATTGACAAAGCTTTATGGACCATCAACTAGTGTTGAGAAGTATAGACAGAGTAAAGGAGGAAGAGCATGTGACAGGTGTTATGGGATGGAGAAAAGCAGGGGTAGGCAATGTTTTTGGGCCTGTGGGAACATTTGACAGTTTGAGAAACTACTGGGCACCACCCCAAAATGGGAGCTGTGGCTAGTCACAAAAGACAAGTAACTTGCCCCAAAGACTGAGACACTAAACAACTCTTTTGAACCTACAGTTTTCAGCACCAACAGAAAGGTATTCCACAGAAGGCAGTCTCTTTCTGTCTCTCATTCCGGATCACCATCCGTACACTCTGTCACCCTGGCTCCCCACCCATAGAAACACTTTCTCTCGCATGCACACACAGACACACACCATGTCCCCAGTCACACATCCTCCATCCATTCACGCACATACAAGCACCCCATATATCCATCATGCCTGCATAAATGTCCTGCTTCTCACTGCAAGCACATAGAACATCACACTTTTGTCAAGATCCCTCCACCCCCCCCAAACTCTCCTACACATGCAGTCCCCATTCATTCATTCATTCATTCATTCAGGCATACAAACATCCAACACCCCCCAGCCACCTGTGGTGGCTTCCCCAGCTCCCACTGACTTCCTGCTGCTCTCCCGCCCCCCGTCTTCTGGTTGGCTTCTCCAGTCCCCCAGCTGATGTGCCGCTGCTCTCTCTAGCCCCCCTTGCCTCTCCTTAGCCAAGTGCAGCCAGAAGGGACAAGGGGCCCTTTTCTTTCCCTCTCTTTTTCCTGGTGGCTGGGTGCAGGGGGAAGGGTTGGCCCACAGCTGCCCACCATCTTCATTTCCTAGGACTGTCTTTGAGCCCCACACATGGCTCAGAGGCATTCATGGGCAATTCAGAGAGCAGCGGCTGCAGGGCTGTACTTTGCTTCGAAGTGATCCCAGCTGTTGGTAAGAATATTGTTAACATTAAAAGAAACGGTGCGAGGGGTCGGGCACCTCAGTGGGCAGCAGGGAAGGCGTCTGGTGTGCACTGGGGCCAGGGGCGTCATATGGCCTGTCCCCGCTGTAGTGTTAAGCCCTCTTGGCAGGCACTGCATGGCTTCTGCTGGCCGAGCAGTGCCTTCTTGGAGCGTGGAGCGTTGGCAAGAAATGGCAATAGCTGTGTATCCTGTCTGAAGAGTTAGAAGGCTTGATGCCAAGTTGGCAGTTGTAAAGCCAAACCCTGGAGGCAATAAAGCAAAGAGCAGATGAAGATAACATTTAAACCCCCATGTCCAGAACCAGGGGTGGCCCCTGTGCCTTCAGCCCACTGCCACCCCGCTGGAATTTGCAGTGGCGCCAACCCCCCCTGATTTGCCACTGATTGCCAACAAGGTTAAATTTGGCCATTGCAGCACACCGCTGCAAATCAGTGGTTGTTTCTGCCGTCACCACCGCCATCAGGTTTCTTGGAGTGGTGGCGGCAGGAGTGCCCTGGGGTGGGGGCAAAATGGCCCCTGGATCTTCTGACGTTGCCCACCCCGCCGTAAATAGTCGGCATCTAATGGGTTGCCAGGCTGAGTGCACCTGCAGGAAAGGCGGGTGGTGCAGCGCTGTGCTGCAGTCCTTGTCCCAGCAGGTGCGAGGCTGAGCTTGGGGGACTCCCATGTCTCGACTTGGAGGCGGGAATCAACCCTGAAGTTCCTTTGGGGCTAGTGTTTGCCGGGCTCCATCTCGTAGAGAACTTGCAGGATGTCTTGATAGAATGTAGCTTCTTGAGCAGATAATAGGCAAATGCAGATGGGACAGCGGGGGCGGGGCGGGGGTGTGTGGCTTAGGTTGAAAAAGATGATCTCTGCCCTAGGCCATAGCATTTCCCGCGTGTTAATGTTACTTTGCTAACTAAGATGGTATAATTAAAGATGTGTTTCCCCACTAGCCCTCCAACGAACACAGAAAAGGTTATGGGTGGTCACAAAGCGTGTGAGGCACTAGAGTGGTTCCAGTGTCGCTTGGGAAAGTGCTCTGAGTCACCCAGTGAAACCGCTCAGGCTTGCAAATCAGGGTGTTGAGGCTTGCAGCCGGAAGCTCTGTCAAGGCAGATGTGGTTCCCTGTGGGGCTTTTCTTGCTCTCCTGCCCTTGCCTCCCTGGTCAGTCAGTGTATTTCCCCTACAGTAGGCCTCTTAATTTAGAGGTGCCAAGATAGTGATAAATCAGATCCAGGTTTACTTACAAGGAGTACTATATTGAGTACAAACAGCACATAGGCGTACCCAGTGGTTGGATCAGACAGCTTCTCTGAACCCAGAGCCATGGGGTAAAATGGGTTTTATACCATACATAGAGTCATAGAATAGTAGGGTTGGAAGAGGCCTACAAGGCCATCCAGTCCAACCCCCTGCTCAGTGCAGGAATCCAAGTCAGAGCATCCCTGACAGATGGCTGTCCAGCCTCGTCTTGAAGGCCTCCAGTGTGGGAGAGCGCACCGCCTCTCTAGGTCATGGGTTCCATTGTCATGTTGCTTTAACAGTCAGGAAGCTTTTCCTGATGTTCAGCCGGAATCTGGCTTCCTGTAACTTCAGCCCATTATTCCGTGTCCTGCGCTCTGGGATGATCAAGAAGAGATCCCGGCCTTCCTCTCTGTGACATCCTTTCAAGTACTTGAAGAGCGCTATCCTATCTCCCCTCAGTCTTCTCCAGGCTAAACATGCCCAGTTCTTTCAGTCTCTCCTCATAGGGCTTTGTTTCCAGTCCCCTGATCATCTTTGTTGCCCTCCTCTGAACCCTCCTACATGTTAGCAGTGAGGCAGCATGACAGCAGCAAGCATTAATTAGTGTTCATCTGCAACTTCTCCAGGATAGGATAACAGTGCTTGTTTAGAAGGAAAACAATCAGAACTTTCCCAGCGCAGAACCTGTAGCTTAGCATAAACATAGCCTCACTTCTCAGGCACATGTTGTTGTTGTTGTTCAGTCGTTCAGTCGTGTCCGACTCTTCGTGACCCCATGGACCATAGCACGCCAGGCCTTCCTGTCCTGCGCTCTCTCCCGGAGCGTGCTCAAGTTCATATTCATTGCATCCGTGATGCTATCTAGCCATCTCATCCTCTGCCGTCCCCTTCTCCTTTTGCCTTCAGTCTTTCCCAGCATCAGGGTCTTTTCCAGGGAGTTTTCTCTTCGCATTAGGTGGCCAAAATATTGGAGCTTCAGCTTCATTATCTGTCATTCCAATGAGCACTCAGGGTTGATTTCCTTTAGGATGGACTGATTTGACCTCCTTGCAGTCCAGGGGACTCGTAAGAGTCTTCTCCAGCACCACAGTTCGAAAGCATCAATTCTTCGGCGCTCAGCCTTCCTTATAGTCCAGCTCTCACAGCCATACGTTACTACTGGGAAAACCATAGCTTTGATTAGACGGACCTTTGTCGGCAAGATGATGTCTCTGCTTCTTACTATGCTGTCTAGGTTGGCCATAGCTTTCCTCCCAAGGAGCAAGCGTCTTTTAATTTCATGGCTACAGTCACCGTCTGCGGTGATCTTGGAGCCCAAGAAAGTAAAATCTGTCACTCCTTCCATTTCTTCCCCTTCTATATGCCAGGAAGTGATGGGGCCAGATGCCATGATCTTCGTTTTTTTAATGTTGAGTTTCAAACCAGCTTTTGCACTCTCCTCTTTCACCCTCAACAAGAGGCTCTTGAGATCCTCTTCGCTTTCTGCCATTAGGGTGGTATCGTCTGCATATCGGAGGTTGTTGATAATTCTCCCAGCAATCTTAATTCCGACCTCTGATTCATCCAACCCGGCATTTCTCATGATGTACTCTGCATATAAGTTAAATAAGCAGGGTGACAATATGCAGCCTTGTCGTACTCCTTTCCCAATTTTGAACCAATCGGTTGTTCCATGTCTGGTTCTGACTGTTGCTTCTTGACCCTCGTACAGGTTTCTCAGGACAGGTTTCTGTCAGGAGACAGGTAAGGTGTACCATCACTTTCAGAATTTGCCACAGTTTGTTGTGATCCACACAGTCAAAGGCTTTAGCGTAGTCAATGAAGCAGAAATAGACGTTTTTCTGGAATTCTCTGGCTTTCTCCATGATGCAGCGAATGTTGGCGATTTGATCTCTAGTTCCTCTGCCTCTTCGAAACCCAGCTTGTACTTCCGGTAGTTCTCGGTTCGCATACTGCTGAAGCCTAGCTTGTAGGATTTTGAGCATCACCTTGCTGGCATGTGAAATGAGCGCAATTGTGCGGTAGTTTGAACACTCTTTGGCGTTGCCCTTCTTTGGAATTGGAATGTAAACTGACCTTTTCCAGTCTTGTGGCCACTGTTGAGTGTTCCAGATTTGTTGGCATATTGAATGCAGCACTTTAACAGCATCATCTTTTAGGATTTTAAATAGCTCGGCTGGAATACTGTCATCTCCGCTAGCTTTGTTGTTACTAATGCTTCCTAAGGCCCACTTGACTTCACTCTCGAGGATGTCCGGCTCAAGTTCAGTGACCGCACTATCATGGCTATCAGGGACATTCAGATCTTTCCTGTATAGTTCTTCTGTGTATTCTTTCCACCTCTTCTTAATCTCATTTGCTTCTGTTAGGTCCCTGCCTTCTTTGTCCTTTATCATGCCCGTCTTTGCACAAAACGTTCCCTTGAGATCTCCAATTTTCTTGAAGAGATCTCTAGTCTTTCCCATTCTGTTGTTTTCCTCGATTTCTTTGCATTGTTCATTTAAGAAGGCCTTCTTGTCTCTCCTTTCTATTCTCTGGAACTCTGCATTCAGTTGGGTATATCTTCCCCTTTCTCCCTTGCTTTTCGCTTCCCTTCTTTCGTGAGCTACTTGTAAAGCCTCATCAGACAGCCACTTTGCTTTCTTGCATTTCTTTTTCTTTGGGATGGATTTCGTTGCTGCCTCCTGAACAATGTTACGGACCTCCGTCCATAGTTCCTCAGGCACTCTGTCTCTCAGGTCTAATCCCTGAAATCTATTCCTCACCTCCACTGTATATTCATCAGGGATATGATTTAGGTCATACCTGAACGGTTTAGTGGTTTTCCCGACATTCTTCAATTGAAGCCGAAATTTTGCAAGAAGCAGCTCATGATCTGAGCCACAGTCAGCTCCAGGTCTTGTTTTTACTGACTGTATGGAGCTTCTCCATCTTTGGCTGCAAAGGACATAATCAATCTGATTTCGATATTGACCATCTGGTGACGTCCATGTGTAGAGTTGCCTCTTGTGCTTTTGGAAAAGAGTGTTTGCTATGATCAGCATGTTCTCTTGGCAAAACTCTATTAGCTTTTGTCCTGCTTCATTTTGTACACCAAGGCCATGCCTGCCTGTTATCCCGGTGATTTCTTGACTTCCTACTTTAGCATTCCAATCCCCTATGATGCAGAGGACATCTTTTTTTGGTGTTAGTTCTAGAAGGTGTTGTAGGTCTTCATAGAACCGATCAACCTCAGCTTCTTTGGCCTCAGTGGTTGGGGCATAGACTTGAATTACTGTGATGTTGAATGGTTTGCCTTGGATTCGTACTGAGATCATTCTATCATTTTTAAGATTGTACCCCAGTACTGCTTTTCCCACCCTTTTGTTGACTATGAGTGCTACTCCATTTCTTCTAAGGGATTCTTGCCCACAATAGTAGATACGATGGTCACCTGAATTAAATTCGCCCATGCCTGTCCATTTTAGTTCACTGATTCCCAAGATGTCGATGTTCAATCTTGCCATCTCATGTTTGACCACCTCCAGCTTACCTTGATTCATTGATCTGACATTCCAGGTTCCTAAACAATATTGTTCTTTACAGCATCGGATTTTCTTTTCACCACCAGACACATCCACAGCTGAGTGTCCTTTCGGCTTTGGCCCAGCCGCTTCACTCTTTCTGGCGCTACTTGGAAATACCCTCTGCTCTTCCCCAGTAGCATATTGGACACCTTCCAACCTGAGGGGCTCATCTTCCGGCGTCATATCTTTTAGCCTTGTGATACATTCCATGGGGTTTTCTTGGCAAGAATACTGGAGTGGGTTGCCATTTCCTTCTCCAGTGGACCACATTTTGTCAGAACTCTCCACCATGACCTGTCCGTCTTGGGTGGCCCTGCATGGCATAGCTTATGGCTTCACTGAGTTACGCAAGCCCCTTCGCCACAACAAGGCAGTGATCCATGAAGGGGTCTCAGGCACATACTAGGCCCTGATAAGATACTAGCCTTTGTTAGCATGGAATGCGCTGAGGCCGCGCTATTGACCTTTGATTCATTTGACATGCTCAGAGGCCCACTAGCAAGGGAATTGCACTAGTAATGAACCTAAGCAAAACATTATGGATCTCTAGGCCCCTCTAAAACTACAGGTAACTTGGTTACGCTCCTGGGGCCATTAAAGTCAGCAAATAGCCACTGAGACCTGCTGTGTGCAGACTTGCTGTCTGCGTGGTGTGAACGCCATTCCACCATCCCTGCTGAAGATCTACTTAATTTTTTTCCTTTTCCCTCTCCATCCCCTTTTCCTTTTGTGTTGTGTCTTTTTAGATTGTAAGCCTGTGGGCAGGGACTGTCTTATTTTACTGGTTGGTTTGCAAGCTGCTTTGGGAGCGTTTTTTAAGCTGAGGAGCAGGATAAAACATACTATAAAACACTGTGGGTCATGCTACGTGGAAAGGAGTGGAATGCAAGAAAGGGTGAAGAAGTGATACTAAGGTTATCAGAGGGTTGGGGAACTCATCTTGCCATGGTAGTGGCTAAAAGCGCTTTGTCAAGTTCATCAGCAAAGGGGGATGATTATAAGTGGGCGTTTGAGACTCTTTGGGTCTGAAAAGATGCAGCGGAATGGTCATGGACTGGACTTTTTGCAGTTCATTGCCAGCTAAACTCCTCCATTTACAATCCCTGCCCCCCATCCATCTGTGACTACCTGGCAGTTGAGGCTAATGTTTCATGCATCTGATGAAGTGGACAAAAGCTTCTGCCAAAATAAATGTGTTACTCTTTAAGTGCTTTAAGACCCTGTGGTTTTCTGCAGACTGACCTGGCTGCTCCTACGCTTTGGAAGATGTTAGCCATGGATTGGTCAGGAACGTCCACAGTATCCTCCAGGGCAGTTGCAGCAGGCATGTTCGTCTCCTGGCGCAAAACCAAGGAAGACTCCTGTGGCACTGTAAAGACCAGCAAATGCATGGTGGCAGGGGCTTTTGTGGCCAGGGCCAATTCTGAGTGGGAGGGCGCCCTTGTGCTCATGTCCTGCTTGTGGGCTTCCTAGAGGCATCTAGTTGGTCACTGTGTGAACAGAATGCTGGACTGGGTGGGCCTTTGTTCTGATCCGGCTTTTGGGCTTTCCTTATGTTCTTATGTTCATCAGATGCCTGCAGGGTATTCCTGGGGTGGTGAGGGGAGAGGTACGAAGTCAGAGGGAAACGAAATGCAAAAAGGACAGACTGCGGCAATCACATAAAAGCAACATAGTTGCAGCGACATTTGACAAGGCAGCGTGGCGATGACACAGCTGCCCCGGCATAATTATCACAGGCAAAAAATAATTGTAATCCTGATTCCCTTCATGCATCTGATGAAGCAGACTCTAGCCCATGGAAGCCTGTGCCATAATCAATTGGTCAGTCTTGAAGCTGCCACGAGACTCTTTGTTGGTTTTCCACAAAATAAATAATCTAAGATATATAGGAGCATGAATGACTGTTGCTGTATGCTGAAGAAGGAGGAGGAGTCAAGGATGTGGTGGGGCTTAAAATTGCTTTTTAGATGCGGTTTTTATTGAAATTTAAGCCTGGGAATGGCAGAATTGGCAGCTGCTGTGGAGCAACTCCGGCTGAAGGCCATTGCCTTCGTGTCCTGCTTGTTGGCTGCTTGGGGGGCATCTGGTTGAGCGGCATGGGATGGCAGCAGGAGGCTAGCCAGACAGGCCATTGGCCTCGTCCAGCAGTCAGGCCCTCTTACTGAGGCCCCTTCCATCGGCTCAGTCAGGCCGCCTCCCCTGGGCCCTGCCTTGCTTGTGCAAACACAGGCACAGCTGAGCTCGCTGTCCTCAAGCAAAGGTGGGGCGGCTGTGTTTTTCTGGCT
Organism: Heloderma suspectum; assembly: GCF_057233095.1. Classification (NCBI taxonomy): domain Eukaryota; kingdom Metazoa; phylum Chordata; class Lepidosauria; order Squamata; family Helodermatidae; genus Heloderma; species Heloderma suspectum. The sequence continues at coordinate 329,939,193 of NC_139460.1, read as the reverse complement.
TTGTTTGCAACATTAGCTACCCCCCCACCCCGCCCCCCTGGTTGAATGGAGAAGCTAGAGAGAGCATACAGCAGCGCAAGCTCGCCACCTTCTTGGTTGGTTTCGAACCCCCACCAGTGTGTGTGTCCCGTGGCAAGAGGGCCAGGGCCTGCCTGCCACGGGATGGAAGAGTTGCCATCGATCCCTCTTGCTCCACCCAAGGACCACCCCACCCCGTGCCTGCAATGGGGAGTAATACTGGACTACATTTCCGGATTGTGGTAGGCTTCTCTAGCCATCAGACAAACAGTGGGGTTAATAATAATAAAAATGGTAGAGGGTTGATATAAGGATCACTGAGATACATGTGAAATGCTTTGAACACCTTAAAAGCATAAATGAAGTGAAGTTGTACTTCATCTGCTTGCTCGCTCTCCCTGAAGAAGGCACGGGGGGCTCATATAATTCAGTGCATAAAACAGCATTTTGTCAACCTCTTGGCAAAGGCCAGTCGTAGGCCTGTTTGCTGAGAAATGCAGGACTTGGCTCCATTGACCTCAGAATATAAGAAGAGCCATGCTGCGTCAGGCCAAAGGTCCGTCTAGTCCAGCATTCTGTTCACACTGTTGCCAACCAGCTGCCTGTGGGAAATCCACAAGCAGGACATGAGTGTGTTTGTTTGTTTATTAATTTATTGGATCTCTTATAGAATCATAGAATAGTAGGGTTGGAAGGGGCCTACAAGGCCATCGAGTTCAACCCCCTGCTCAATGCAGGAATCCAAGTCAGAGCATCCCTGACAGGTGGCTGTCCAGCCTTGTCTTGAAGGCCTCCAGTGTGGGAGAGCCCATTACCTCCCTAGGGAATTGGTTCCACTGTCATGTTGCTCTAACAGACAGGACATTTTTCCTGATGTTCAGCCAGAATCTGGCTTCCTGTAACTTGAGCCCATTATTCTGTGTCTTGAACACTGGGATGATGGAGAAAAGATCCTGGCCTTCCTGTCTGTGACAACCTTTCAAGGTACTTGAAGAGCGCTATCCTATCTCCCCTCAGTCTTCTCTTCTCAAGGCTAAACATGCCCAGTTCTTTCAGTCTCTCCTCATAGGGCTTTGTTTCCAGTCCCCTGTTCATCTTCGTTGCCCTCCTCTGAACCCTCTCCAGTTTGTCTGCATCCTTCTTAAAATGTGGTGCCCAGAACTGGACACAGTACTCCAGGTGAGGCCTAACCAGTGCTGAGTAGAGGGGAACTAGTATTTCCCGGGATTTGGAAGCAATGCTTCTATGAATGCAGCCCAAAAGAGCATTTGCCTTTTTTGCAGCCACATCACATTGTTGGCTCAGATTCAGCTTGTGATTGACAACAATTCCAAGATCCTTCTCACCTGTAGTGTGGTTGAGCCACGTATCCCCCATCTTGTAACTGCATTTGGTTTCTTTTTCCTCAATGCAGAACTTGCATTTATCCCTATTAAATGTCATTCTGTTGTTTTCTGCCCAGCGCTTCACTCTATCAAGATCACTTTGAATTTTGTTTCTGTCCTCCAAGTTATTAGCTATCCTGCCCAATTTTGTGTCATCTGCAGATTTGATCAGCATTCCCTGCACCTCCTCCTCCAAGTCATAACGATGTTGAAGAGCCCTGGGCCCAGGACTGAGCCCTGCGGTACCCCACTCGTTACCTCTCCCCAGGTTGAGAAGGTCCCATTGATAAGCAGTCTTTGAGTCCGATTCTGTACCCAACTGTGGATCCACCAGATTGTTGTTTCATCTAGCCCACTTTGAGCTAGTTTGCTCATCAGGATATCATGGGGCACTTTGTTGAAAGCTTTGCTGAAGTCGAGGTATATTATGTGTACAGCGTTCTCATGGTCCACAAGGGTTACTTGATCCAAAAACGAGATCAGATTCATCTGGCAGGATTTGTTCTTGACAAATCCATGTTGGCTTCGAGTAATCACTGCAATCCGTGTTGGCTTTGAGTAATCACTGCAAAAATCTTCTTGATTATCCCAGAGTGCAGGACACGGAATAATGGGCTCAAGTTACAGGAAGCCAGATTCCGGTTGAACATCAGGAAAAACATCCTGACTGTTAGAGCAATACGACAATGGAACCAATTACCTGGGGAGGTGGTGGGCTCTCCCACACTGGACGCATTCAAGACGAGGCTGGACAGGCATCTGTCAGGGATGCCCTGACTTGGACTCCTGCATTGAGCAGGAGGTTGGACTCGATGGTCTTGTAGGCCCCTTCCAACCCTACTATTCTATGATTCTACCAAAAAATGGCACTCAAGGGGGCTTACAATTTTTAAAAATAGTTAAAAAATTAAACACATTAAAATACAATAAAAACATAACAATTACAGAATAAAAACAGCATCCAAACCAACAGGCCCACTTACAGACCAAAGGCATGTAATATAAAATAGTACCTTCCCAGTCATGTTCCCCAGCATACTGATGGTGGCTACTAGTCCTGATGGCTATATGCTATTGATAACCTTCTTTGCCATTAATTTGGCTGATTCCTTTTTAAAGCCATCCAAATTGCTGGCCATCACTGCATCTTGCAGTAGTGACTTCTATAGTTTAACTCTGCGCTGTATGAAGGAGGGGTTCCTTTGGTCAGTCCTGAATCTTCCACCAGCCAGCTTCATGGGATAACCCCATTGGTATTATGAGAGGTGGAGGAAAATGCCTCCCTCTCCACTTTTTTCACACTAGGCATAATTCTGTACACCTCTGTCATGTCTCCCCTCACTTGCCTTTTCTCTAAGCTAAACAGTTCCAGATGTTGTAAGATTTCCTTGTAGGGGAACTGCTCCAGCCCCTTGATCATTTTGGTTGCCCTTTTCTGCACTTTTCCCAACTCTACAATATACTTTCTTAGGTGCGGTAACCAGAACTGTACACGTTATTTCAAGTGTGGTCAGACTATATGTTTGTAGAAGGGCAGTATGATATTGGTAGTGTTATTTTTGATTCCTTTCTTACTTGTGCCTAACATGGAATTTGCGATTTTCACAGCAGCCACACACACAAGGTCACCATTTTCTTCCATCTGTCCATGACAACCCCAAGATCTCTCTCTTAGTCAGGCACCGCATGCTCATGTCCTGTTAGTTTATATATGATTGGGATTTTTTACCCCAATATGCATCACTTTACACTTGCTGGCATTGAACCCCATTTGCCATTTTGTCGCTTGTTCTCCCAGTTTGGAGAGATCCTTTTGGAGCTCTTCACGGCTCCTTTTTGTTTTAACCACCCTAAACTGGTGTCATCAGCAAACCTCGCCACCCCACTGGTCACTCCTAAATCCAGATCGTATATAAATAAATTGAAAAGCATTGGTCCCAATACAGATCCCTGTAGCACCCCGCTGTTTACATCCCTCCATTGGGAGAATTGACCATTTATTCCTAATCTCAGCTTTCTGTTCTGTTGCTTCTATATTTTGTTTGTGGTAGATAACGATTTCTCTGTCCTTTTATGGTTAAGTTCATGGTTGAAACTTTAAGAAAGCTCTTCACAAACATTAGTGTGTTTCCCGCCTCCCAGCTGAGCAGAGCAGAGGAAGCTGCTCCAGGGACTACAGAAGCAAGCAAGCTCCCAAAGAGCGAGCAACCAGAGGGAGCGAACAGGGGGAGCAAACAGGAGTTGGCCGGGGGAGTTCGGCAGGGGAGGTCAAGGGGGAGGCCCCTAGCATTTTTTTTTCATTTTTATTTTATTTTATTTTTAACTAACTTTTTCCATTGATTTGTCTTGTAACACACACTTCCACACCAGTGGGACTCTGCTTTTAACCTCTACTGAGTAGAGGAGCAGGCACAGGCTAGTCTAGAACAATCACAAAGCTAGACACAAAAGGGAAAAGAGGCAGTGGAAGGACAAGACTCTCCAGTGGTGGTGACCTGCAAGGCATGTGCCATGTTTGTTTTCTTGCCTGAGAACAACATGGCCTACACCTGCAACAAGTGCAAGTTGATCACGCTGCTGGAAGAAAAAGTAAGAGGACCGGAGCCGTGACTGTCGACCCTCCGGGGAATAAGAGAACACAAATAGTTCTTGGACAGAAGGGTGGAACTACAGCAGCAAAGTGAAGACCAGAAGCTTGAAGAGCAACAGCAAGCTGAGGCAGAAGTGGGAAATGCTGAGGTAAAGAAAAATGGAGTAGAGGATACTCCTTGGAAAAGGGTGACAGTTAGGAGAAGCAGAACTAGATGCCACTCTGCACCAGTGGAAGCAGTGGAGCTGTGGAACTGATTCCAGGTACTTGCGGATGACACTGGAGGACAGCCTGCAGAGGAAGAATCACAGGGGAACCTACACGAGAGTGAGCAAGAGGCTAAAGGCCAGTCAAACAGAGGCGATGAAACCCAGGCCTACAACAAGAAGAGAAGAGTAGTAGTAGTGGGAGACTCCTTGCTGCATGGGATCGAGGCCCAAGTATGTCGCGAGGACCTGTGGACTCGCCAGGTATGTTGTCTCCCGGGAGGACGGATTAGAGACATGGACGAAGTCTCATGCACCGCAGCCGAGAGAACAGCTCTAATAGTGCCCCATCATAGTCTTCAGACACATGTAGGAAGAAAGCCAGACCATGAAGCACGTGGTAATGTGCTTCATGGTCTGTGGCAATGAGTGGCAATGAAGTACATGTAGCTTCCCAGCTTTCTTTCAAAAAAGTCACCTAACCACTGTACAGAATGTGCGTGCAAATTGGCTGGCATATCTCAGGGATGGGGACTCCCCCCCCCCCCCCCGCTCGCTCGCTTCTCATTCCCTGGCAGCTCTTCCTTGGGTACACAATCAAGTGGGCGAGTTCTCTCCAGGAAGCCAGTCTTAAACTTCTGGTGGATGTTTCTGTTGTTTCTTGGGCAGGGGGAAACAAGTCCTGAGTCCTTGGGTTCAGCAACTCTTGGGTGTTTGTCCAGCTCTGAGAGACGTCTAGACCAGCTTGGTTGGTGCTTGCTGGCTATGCCTATTCTTGCCTTAAGATTTATTCCATGGAGAAAATGATAACGGACAGTAAACTTACTTCATCTGTGAAGTGCTGGCGCCTGCCTCACCATTTTTGTGTCTTGCATTGTGTGTTTGCTCCAGGTCTGAGCACAAAGCTACCCATTGTACAGGCAAGGAAGGGTTTGGTCGGCAGCATAATATCCTAAATGCTTTTTGTTCTGGAGATAACATCAGGGCTTAGCATGCACATGGGGCTGGGGCCTCAGCCCCTAGTGGCCCACTGGCACACTTTGAATAGAGTGCGCTGCACCAGCAGTCTGGGGGCTGTGCTCACATCCTCTGTCCCAGCCCATTCAAGCTTCCCATTGTTGTTTTTGGGGTGGTTTAAAAACACCCACAGACCCTGCAAGGCAAGCGATGCCAAATGCTCTCCTGATAAGCTGCCTTTGGAGACGCTCTTTTTTAAGAGTTTAGACAAAATAGTTCATTGGCGGGACTTCCCTTGCAGATAGAGTGCTGGCTGTTGGGAGCTGCTTCACGCAAGTCTGAGTAATAAAAGCAGGGGAGGCGGACTGCCTGTGGGAGCTGCTGGGGAGAGGAGCGCCTGCCCGCCTGCCTGCCTGCCTGCCGCCTTAAGTCGCCTTTCATCTGCTCTCCTCAGGACAGGTGCTTTCCTGGTGCTGTTGATGGTGCCGCGTGGATTCTCATGAGACTGTATCAGTGATAGTAGAGACACTGAGTTGCTGTGCTCAAGGGCTCAAGCTCTAGCTTAGAAAGGAGCGGAGGACATAGGAGATAGTGAACAAGGAGCAGGGACCCGGTGGTGTTTTCTTAAACCCTTAGTGTCTCACATAATTCTGTGATCCTTGAATATCTTGCCGTGCAGATAAAGTACCTCTAATTTGGCCAACAATGACATTCAAGAAGTGATGTTGCAGAGGTCCAGTGGATGGGATTCTGGTTGTTTTTTGGGCTGTCCATGTTTACTTTCAGAGTTCAAAGTTACTGGAAAACGTAGTTTTACTTTTTCCCCTCAACCTTCCAAACTTATATGTCCAAAGTTGGGTATGCTTTTTAAGAATGCCTAATAGTGAAACCATGTTGTGATTATAAAATAATGTTACTCATTGACAAGCTGTATACTTATTAGAAAGTGTTTTCTCCTTTCTCTGTTGGGTGTTGATTTTTTATATGTCCTGATGTGTAGTTGATAGCGCTCTTACCTGTATGAGTGGAGCTGGGGGTTCTGATCATTTTAGAAAGAAGTGACGAAATGTTGCAGGTTGGAGTGATCCTGTTCACTGTTCCAGTCAGCCAGTCAGCCAGGCTCTCATTTCAGATACTCCATTCCATTTTCCCTCCCACCTGGTTTTCCACCCCCCCCCCCCGGTCAATTAGCATTCTATTGGCACTGAGCATGATAAGTCCTTTTTGGGCTGTTTTGCCACCGTGTCCTGGGGAGCGTGCTATACAGCAGTTGTGTATGTGCATGCGTGTGTTTTGTGATGCTTTGCCTTCACTTGTCTAGTTCTTCCCTGTTGAGGGTCGGGTTAGCGAAGACTCTTTGTTTTCTGTTTTGTTCTGCTAGCACCGCTGTTTCTGAATCTTTTATGTAGATTGGAGCCTTCTTACTCCATGGAGTTCACTTGCTTCTCTCTTGATGGCTTTGGGGTTGTCCCTGCAGTGTTCTAAGGGGACTAGAGCAGGATTCTGGCCTCTAACGGTTGATGAGGGTGCCTGCTGTCATTTGTATTATTAGTGCTGGTGAACGGATGTTGCCCCTCTTGAGTATTGCCAGACACTGAGCTTCTCACAGCAGCATGAGATGTCAAGAGCTGCCTTGGGCTTGTTGCATTCCTCTGTCTCAAAAGCTTTTCTTCCTCCTCCCCACAGATCAAGTGGCATTGTGTCTTTCCCTTAGCAGCTGATCTATAGTTGTTTACAGAGTAGTTGGTTGCTGAACGCTACACTAACACTGCAGCAACAGTATTTTGTGTTCTCTGGATCAGCATCCTTCGGGATGGTGTCCCTTTGGAGGCCTTACCTTCACCTTTGCCCTGCTTGACTAGTTTCTGAGGGTGGGAAGGAGCAGCAGGGATGTTCTGATCTCGTAAGCTAAGCAGGGTCAGCCCTGGCTAGTACTTGGATGGAAGATGGCCTGGGAATCAGGCTTCCTGCACTGAGCAGGGGGTTGGACTCGATGGTCTTGTAGGCCCCTTCCAACCCTATGATTCTGTGAGATCTGTGAGAAGTAATGTGGGCAGTTTGTGGACTGGAATAATTATGCTCAGCAGTCACACAAGCGATTTCCCCCTAGCAAGTCGTATGGATGCAGTTAATGGGGTGTGGCCAAGAAAGCAGAGTTGGCCATGAAAATATCTCCAAGGATGGAATGAATTAGTTCTGGTCTGTTTAATGGACCATTTTTCCCTCATGCATGATCCTAAACTTCGATGTAACTCCTAATTCATTTGGCATCTCAAGCCTTTGATTTGCAGAGCTGATGGAAGGGTTTGTCTGTGCGTACAAAGATCTTTGCCTGGCAGTTTGAGCCGAAAGGGCATCCTCTTGTGCATCCTGTTGAAAGCCTTTAATAAATTTAGGGCCATTAACAAGATATTTGGCCTATTTCTCTCTCTCCCCAGTTAAAGTTGAGCTCTTTAATCTGGGGTTGGGGAGATATGACCACGAGATAATGCATTTCCAATGTACTACCTGGTTGCAGTACTAAATCTTCACTGTTTTAAAGATATGATCCATACAACATATCCCCCTGCTTAAAATAACATTTTCAAGCCAAACGTTAAACTCTAGAGGCTTTCTTCAAAGGATCAGAGCCTGGTGAAATAAATTTTTAAACAACCACCACAGGTAAGCACAGGAAATGTATTTTTCCCATGGAGGCATTTTTAGCCATCTATATATGCTTAAATGCCACACCAGAATAACTTCTGAAAATGGATGTCTTAACAGGGCTAGGGGGTGGTTTGTTTTAGGGTCCAAAATTCAACTGTGGAGGACTTCTGATAATCTCAGGAGAGATTCTGAGACTGGTTTGCTAGTGTGGTGATCCCAAGGATTTCTGAGCATTTCATAGAGGATAAGGCTATCAATGACTACTGGTCTCCATCACTCTGTATTATCTTCAGTATCGGAGGCAGGATATCTCTCAGTGCCTGTTGCTGGGGAACATGGGCGGGACGGTGCCGTTGCGTTCATGTCCTGCTTGTGGGTTTCCTGTGGGCAGCTTGTTGGCCACTGTGTGAACAGAACGGTGGACTAGATGGACCCTTGGTCTGATCCAGCACGGCTCATCTTATGATCTGCTGGCAGATCTGCTCCACTGGGGAAGGAAGATCCACCAGCGGAGGGGCTAAAAAGGGGGCAGGGTATGTGCGGAGAACACTTGCACCACATTCAAACCCCCTCCATTCTCTCCCCATTTTGAACACCTAGCGGTACTCGTGCTTGGTTTGTGGGTTTCCCAGAGGCGTCTGGTTGGCCACTGTACAAAGAGAATGCTGGACGAGATAGGCCTTTGGTCTGATCCAGCACAGCTGTTATGTGGTTGCTCCAGCCACGATCAATTTGATACATTTGGGAGGCTTAGATGCAGCATGTACTGTGCTAAAACTGAGAGAAGCCCCCCCCTCCCCCTGCAGCCCCATGCATGTGTGGGACCCAGCTGAACTCTGTGGTAGTTCTGGAGGTGGGAGGGTAGCAGGGGTTTGCCTGCATGTTTCGCAGAGCAGCATCAAAACCCAGCATGTATTAAACACGCATCTTGTGTCCTGTTGCCAAAACGACTGCATGGCAGTTGCCGCAGCTCTCATGCTGATTCAGTGTGACCTGCTGATCATCACCACAACCCGCGGCTCCCGTGTGCAGCCTCCACTGATCCTCCAGCGTTCTGCATGGCACATTGGAGAACAGCCACCCTGCACCTTCACAGGAGGAGCATGTGCAGCGCCCCTTGCAATGATGGATACAAGAAGTATTGCTGGAGTCCAAAGCCCATAGCAGAACAAGATAAGACTCCTGTAAACAATAAAAGGCTTACCTAATATGACCAAAAATCACAGGTTTAAAATCAACACCTACGGCATGGGAGAAAATGTTAACATTAAAAACCATCATTGCAATGGGTATCTTTACATTTTATTATGTATAAAGCACCTAAAATCACTACTTCCAGAGGGGTACACAACTTCAAACTATATCAGGCCCTGCCTACAGGCTGGGAACCTCTTCCTGCCCTTATGGGAAGGTAACTGAACATATTTCACACTGGGAAGTGACCAAAGACATTGTATGCCTATGAAGCAGAAGTGGTCATCAGGGACTCTGCACCTCTCCTAGTTCCTTTTAGGGGACCCTTAGTGAGAAGAAGTTACTGAGGGGAGTTGGTGACTGGAAGAGAGCAAATCTGAGTGATGCCGGTTCCACCTTCCTTACGTGGCTCATGATTCTCCTCTCTGTTACTTCTTGCATTAGCTGTCAGCATTGCTCTTTTTAGGAAGGGGCTCATCCAGACACCAGCCTTTTTATTGTGTATTTGTAGGAATTTAAATTTTGTTGGTATTGTACCTTGGATTTATTTTATAATGAAAATAAATTTTATAAATAAATCTAGTGACTTAGCATAGCTCCCACCTGAATTTCTGGGCGCCCCTTGAACCCAAAGCACATGGGAGGCCTGCCCAAACTAGGCTTAATATTGGCTGAAGTATTGGCAGGTATTGCTTGGACTGCTCATCTGTATTGTTTGATTCACACTTGTAAGACTTTGAGTCTTCATCTTTGTATTTTAAATACTCACTGTTAGGGGCTCAACCAGTATTGATTCAGTGGTGGCAGAGCGACTTTACTGAACACATTTAAAAGGCAAAATATCCCTGTAACATATTACGGCAAAGATGGAGTGATGGTGAGTGCAAGATCTATCCTGACATTCTAAATGCAGGTGGTAAATGTCAAAAGGATCTAGCATCAGATCCATCTCCCATAAAGTTTTTCTGGGAGGAAGAGCAATTAAGAACTCTGTCTGTCTGTGAAGAATATTTTTAGGACCACACCCTCATAAGGCGGCTTCCAACATACTAAAACACAATATACAGTAGGATTTATAATAATTGCCATAAAAACAACAATAGAGTCCAACAACAACGAGACAGCAATATGAGTAATAAAATATCCTGCCTAACATGATAACACTAAAAATTAAGTAAAATAGACTGAAAATATTTTGCTTTAATTTAAATTTTGGAAGAGAGCAAATCTGACTTGGATCTTTATGCGTTGCACAGGGGTGAGAGATTTGTGACACATAACTCCTCCTCTTCCAAAATGTACAGTCAGCCTCCCACCACATGGTTTCAATATTTTCAGATTAAGAACTTAATCTGGAGGATACAGAGTGAATGCAAAGTAATGCACACTTTTATTATGTTTGCACATACTTTGTTAATATAAAAACATATAATGGGCATCTTGTTAAAAGGTATATTTTGCTGAACTTGCTATTGTCTGGAAATATCATAGAATCATAGAATAGTAGGGTTGGAAGGGGCCTACAAGGCCATCGAGTCCAACCCCCCTGCTCAGTGCAGGAATCCAAGTCAGAGCATCCCTGACAGATGGCTGTCCAGCCTCGTCTTGAAGGCCTCCAGTGTGGGAGAGCCCACCACCTCCCTAGGTCATATCAGAGGCTATGATATAAGGTTTAGGAGAAGGTATAGTGAAGGCCCTGTGGGAAATTGTTTGTAGGATGTGCCCAACAATTTCGCCAAATATAGCAATGAAGGGAAGCTTTATTCCAAGAGTATGATATGGGAGTGATAATTTTTTAAAAATGTAGCACACAGCCGCAAGTTAGTGTTTCCATAAAGAAGATGGCTTGTGTGGTGGTAAAATTATACAAAGCTTTTGGATAGATGTCCAAATTCAAGATCTTATGGAAGATGTTTTTCACAGGTGGTAATATTTAATGAGTTGCTTTTGGTGAATTTGTTGGTGGGTACAAAATCTATGGTGGCAAAAAATGGGTAATATCCTATGATACCAATCAACTGAAGATTAATGTAGGAAAATATGGAATGTTGTGATAACTTAACTGTATCAGGGCACATGCAGGTAGAGAAGGAACACACTGACCACTTTTGGGAGCAGTGGAGGAAATACTTACCGAATGGGAGCAGAAAATACCCCAAGAAGGAGTTCCAGTGTTGTAGGTTTGAGCTGGTTTGCCTGGTTGACAGTATTTGTTAGTACGTACCTGGAAATCCTTTTTATCTTCTGTATATTAAAAAAAAAATTGAAAATGCAATTCAAGTTTTAGAAAAACACACACAATTCAGTGTATGTCAAGAGTTTCACACCAAAATTTTACTATATCCATTTTATTTAGATCTAGCCATGAACCAAATGTCCAGCTCCAATGATGTTTCTTATGTGTGCATGCTGCTGTTGGCTATTTGTGGTGAAGCTGAAATTTAGGGAGAATATTATTTTTATGCATGTTAACACAAATTGGATGTGTATGGTATGGTACTGGGGAATACCTGGAGAAAGTATATGCAACAGCGGCAGAATGAGCAAATCTTTGTAAAATGTTTCTTAAAAGCTTGTTTTTCCTCTCTTCCTCACTACAGATCTTCCTGTGTCTGACACTGAGAAGCTCAACATCACGGTGAACATGGAAAATGAGGAAAAGGTGGTCAACAAAGGTGACGAAGATGAGATGGTAATTGGTTTTATGGTCTAGTTACTTAATCTTTAAAAGACCTTTGTTTGCTATCTGGAGCTGGAGGAAATGGTTAAAACTGAGATTAATAATACTGAACAATCTTTGTGGGACTTTCTGTAAACAAATGCTGGTTTTAGGACAGAAATGCTTGTATTCTTTCTAGACACTCCTTCACTGAAGAGGTGAAGCAAAGTTTTGTCTGGGACAGCAGCTGCTCAGCTGAGCCTGGGAGTTTCTGTTCCCTCCTCACAGGTTGCGTCCGAGGATCTGGTGTCTGTGCCATTGCCATGGACTTGTCCTCACAGCTTTTCCTTGGCCTCTGCCTCTCATCAGCAACAGTCTGTGCCGTGGTTGGGGGCATTCAGCTCTTTGCTTTTAGTCCAAAGGAGAGTTTCAGAAGGACCTCTCCAAACTTGGGTGAATGGGCCACAAAAGATAAATGTTTGTTTGTTTGTTTGTTTGTTTGAAGCATGTTTGCCCCAAAAGACACCCAAAGCAGCTTACATGTAATCAGTGAAAACAAGATCGTCTCTGCCTGCAAGTCTCATGAACTAAGAAGAGTTGGCACAAAAGGAAAAATGGGTGGGGAGGAAAGAGGAAAAAACAAACCAAGGCACCAGTTTGTAAAGTTAAATTGTAGTACTTATGATGACCATCTGGAAACAGTCCAGGCTGAGGAGGGCTCTGATGGAGCCGGTTTTCCAGCAAAGCTAATGGACCCTTCTCATAGAATCATAGAACGGTAGGGTTGGAAGGGGCCTACAAGACCATCGAGTCCACCCCCTTGCTCAACGCAGGAATCCAAGTCAGAGCATCCCTGACAGATGGCTGTCAAGCCTCATCTTGAATGCCTCCAGTGTGGGAGAGCCCACCACCTCCCTAGGTAATTGGTTCCATTGTCAAATTGCTCTAACAGTCAGGCATTTTTTCCTGATGTTCAGCTGGAATCTGGCTTCCTGTAACTTATCATAGAATCATATCATAGAATAGTAGGGTTGGAAGGGGCCTACAAGGCCATCGAGTCCAACCCCCTGCTCAATGCAGGAATCCAAGTCAGAGCATCCCTGACAGATGGCTGTCCAGCCTCGTCTTGAAGGCCTCCAGTGTGGGAGAGCCCACCATTCTGTGTCCTGCACTCTGGGATGATTGAGAAGAGATCCTGGCCTTCCTCTCTGTGACAACCTTTCAAGTACTTGAAGAGTGCTATCCTATCTCCCCTCAGTCTTCTCAAGGCTAAACATACCCATTTATTTCAGTCTCTCTTCATAGGGCTTTGTTTCCAGTCCCCATCACATTGTTGGCTCATATTCAGCTTGTGACCTACAACAATTCCAAGATCCTTCCCGCTTGTAGTATTGTTGAGCCATGTGTCCTCCATCTTGTAACTGTGCATTTGGTTTCTTTTTCCTAGATGCAGAACTTGGCATTTATCCCTGTTAAATGTCATTCTGTTGTTTTCTGCCCAGTGCTCCAGTCTATCAAGATCACTTTGAATTTTGTTTCTGTTTTCCAAAGTATTAGCTATCCTGCCCAATTTTGTGTCATCTGCAGAAGATCCCATTGATAAGCACTCTTAGAGTCCGATTCTGTAGCCAACTGTGGATCCATCAGATGGTTGTTTCATGTAGCCCACTTTGAGCTAGTTTGCTCATCAGGAGATCATGGGGCACTTTGTCAAAAGCTTTGCTGAAGTCGAGGTATATGATGTCTACAGCATTCCCACAGTCTACAAGGGAGGTTACTTGATCAAAAAATGAGATCAGGTTTGTCTGGCAGGATTTGTTCTTGACAAATCCATGTTGGCTTCGAGTGATCACTGCATTGTTTTCTCCCTCTGCTACAGCTTGATGGAATGGCTGTCAGGTGATGTGTTCAGTGTAAGCTACTGAAAAGTGATGCAAATGGAGCAAAACATATTAATTTCATATTAATTTCAGAAACTGATGAGATATGAGCTGGCCGTGACTGACCAGAATCAGATCTTGGGGGCTGGGGAAGGGAGGGCGCTGATAGGGTCATTGTGTACCTGGATCTTCAAAACACTTAGGTTCCTTAGCAAACTTAGATTCCTTAGTCATGGGATAAGAGGGCAAGTCCTCTTATGAATCAATACGTGGTTAATGAAGCAGATAGTAGGAATAAATAGACAGTTCTCACAGTGGGGAAAAGTGTAGGTCCCCCAAGAATCTGTGCTCGGAAAGATACTTTTTAACTTGTTCATAAATTATCTGGTGTTAAGGTTGAGTAACATGGTGGCCACATTTGCGGATGATACCAAATTACTCATGGTAGTAAAAACCAAATGGAATTGTGAAGAGCTCCAAATGGATCGCTTCAAACTGAAAGAACAGGTGTTAAAATGGCAAATGCCATTCAGTGTAAACAAGTGTAATGTGATGCACACTGGGGCAAAAAAGCCCAACTTCACATGTATGCTGATGTAGTCTGAGATGGCTGTGACTGGCCCGGGAAGGAATCTTGGGGCCATGGTGCATAGCTCAGTGAAAATGTTGACCCAGTGTGAAGCTGCTGTGAAAAGGGCAAATTCCATGTTGGGGACCATTGGAAAGGAATCAGAAAATAAAACTGCAAGTATCATACTGCCCTTAGAAAAATGTATGATGCAACTACACTTGGAATGCTGTGTATAGTTCTTGTCAATGTACTTTAGAAAGGTTATTATAGAGGTGGAAAAGGGCAACCAAAATGCTCCCATATGAGGAACGGTTACAGTGTTTAGGGTTCTTTAGTTTAGAAAAGTGAGTAAGGGGGACACACAGTAGAGATTTATAGAATTATGCAGAATCATGCGCGGTGTTGAGAAAGCGGATAGGGAGAGGTTTTTCTCCTTCTAATCATACTAGAATGAAGCCGAGTGGTGGAAGATTCAGGACAGATCAAAGGAAGGACTTCTTCACATAGTGCATGTTTAAACTATGGAATTGGGGAGCCCAAGATGGACTGAGGGCCATTAAACTGGATGGCCTTAGAAGGGGATGAGGCAAATTCATAGAGGAGGAGAAGGCTATCAATCCATGGCTATTAATCCTGATGGCCATATATTACCTCCAGTATCAGGGCAGTCGGCCTCGATATACCAGTTGCTGGGAAACTTGGGCGGGAGGGTGCTGTTGTGCGTGTGTCCTGCTTGTGAGCTTCCCATCCTGGTCTGGGCTTCCCAGTGGGGCACCTGACTGGCCACGGTGGGAGCAGAATGCTGTGCCAGACGAGCCTGTGGTCTGATCCAGCAGGGCTCTTCTTATGTTTCTTTGCCTGATGGCAGCACATGGCAGTTCTGCCACTAAGCGGAATAGGCCTGGCACTGAGCACTGCCTACGGGGGAGACCGCCTGGGAACGCTAAGCTCTTTGGAGGGAAAAGAGAGCATGAGTGTAACCAGTAGGAGGCAACCCTGCTGGGCGGACAGTTATGAGCTTCTGTTTGCAATGTGATGGCATCTGCCTGACCCAAGAGAGAGGCTGGGATTGCTTTATGCCCTCCATGGCCAGGATGCTTGAATCATAGAATAGTAGGGTTGGAAGGGGCCTACAAGGCCATCGAGTCCAACTCCCTGCTCAATGCAGGAATCCAAGTCAGAGCATCCCTGACAGATGGCTGTCCAGCCTCGTCTTGAAGGCCTCCACTGTGGGAGAGCCCACCGCCTCCCTAGGGAATTGGTTCCATTGTCGTATTGCTCTAACAGTCAGGACGTTTTTCCTGACATTCAGCCAGAATCTGGCTTCCTGTAACTTGAGCCCATTATTCCATGTCCTGCACTCTGGGATGATCGAGAAGGGATCCTGGCTTCCTCTCTGTGACAACCTTTCAAGTACTTGAAGAGTGCTATCCTATCTCCCCTCAGTCTTCTCTTCTTAAGGCTAAATATGCCCAGTTCTTTCAATCCCTCCTCATAGGGCTTTATTTCCAGTCCCCTGATCATCTTTGTTGCCCTCCTCTGAACCCTCTCCAGTTTGTCTGCATCCTTCTGAAAGTGTGGTGCCCAGAACTGGACACAGTACTCCAGGTGAGGCCTAACCAGTGCTGAGGAGAGGGGAACTAGTACTTCCCGGGATTTGGAAGCTATGCTTCTATTAATGCAGCCCAAAATGGCATTGGCCTTTTTTGCAGCCACATCACATTGTTGGCTCATATTCAGCTTGTGATCAGCAACAATTCCAAGATCTTTCTCGCGTGTAGTGTTGTTGAGCCACATATCCCCCATCTTGTAACTGTGCATTTGGTTTCTTTTTCCTTGGTGCAGAACTTGGCATTAATCCCTATTAAATGTCATTCTGTTGTTTTCTGCCCAGCGCTCCACTCTATCAAGATCACTTTGAATTTTGTTTCTGTCTTCCAAAGTATTAGCTATCCCACCCAATTTTGTGTCATCTGCGAATCTGATCAGCATTCCCTGCACCACCTCCTCCAAGTCATTAATAACAATGTTGAAGAGCACTGGGCCCAGGACTGAGCCCTGTGGTACCCCGCTCATTACCTCTCCCCAGTTTGAGACGATCCCATTGATAAGCACTCTTTGAGTCCGATTCTGTAGCCAACTGTGGATCCACTGGATCGTTGTTTCATCTAGCCCACTTTGAGCTAGTTTGCTCATCAGGATATCATGGGGCACTTTGTCGAAAGCTTTGCTGAAGTCGAGGTATATGATGTCTGCAGCATTCCCACGGTCCACGAGGGAGGTGACTTGATCAAAAAATGAGATCAGGGTTTGTTCTTGACAAATCCATTTTGGCTTCGAGTCATCACTGCGTTGTTTTCAAGGTGTTTTCAGATGGATTGCTTTATCATCTGCTCCAGAATTTCCCCAGGGATTGATGTGAGACTGACGGGTCTGTAGTTCCCAGGTTCCTCCTTTTTACCCTTTTTGAAGAGAGGGACAACATGAGCCCCCCTCCAGTCCTCTGGCACTTCCCCCGTCCTCCATGATTGCTCGAAGAGAATAGACAGCAGATAGACCTGCTCTCTACGGTCCAGGTCACAGCCAGCAGTTTTCCTGGCTGTAGCTGCTCTTTGGGGTCTCCGGTGCGTTTCTGTTTCTGTTGAATAAATAGCGCTGCTTAGATGTATTTGTATCATATATTCTTGTTCTGGGTTCTTTTGTCTCTGGTTGTTTGTTTCATCCCCAGTTTGGTCTGCTTTGTAATTTTTAAGTGGGCACGCACTGGAAAAAAAGCTGCTGTGGCTGCTGCTATTCTGTTCCCCAGTTTTCTGGATGGGGATGATGCTGAGTGTCCCAGCCGAACTATGCCATGCCGCCTTCTCTCCACTGTACACATGGCCTCTGATAGCAGTGGCACTTCTGGAGAGACAGCAGGGCAAAACAGGGTTTGCTTCATGCTGGAACGCTGTTGTGGTGACGTGGTGTGACAGTTACTCCCTATGTCTTAGTTTTTAGCATTTGTCTTCTGTGTATCATGTGCAAAGTATTTCACTGGACTGGTGTCATAACATGAAATAGTCGGCAAACCCCATCATTGCAGAGGCCCCATGAGCTGGCAGTCTGTTCAGCTGCGAGATGCTCAGGTTGAGCTGCGTTTTTGCAGACACAGCGGGAGGAGACACGTCCCTGTCTTCTATTGTCTTAGGCATTTGGAATTTGCAGAATAGGGAACAAAAGGAAACTCTCTTCCCTTGCCGGGAGTGATTTCTCCAAAATGTGTTGTTTGCCCCACTTCCACCCCATAACTGGATTACACATTACGTCCGGGACAGAGAGAACGAACTGGGGAAAAAGTTATTGACTTTATCTTTTGATTTTTAAAAAGGTGGCAGCGTTCATCCCCTTCTGTTTTCTACCCTCCTCTGACTCTCTGTGTTGTCCTTAGTGTGCTACCTGTTAAATTGCAGAATAGGGTGACTTGCCTCTTCCTACTGTCCAAGCGTGAACCAGCCTCCAGCTGGATGGGAGGCTGATAGGACCAACTGCTCTTGCAGCAAGTTGCATTTATCTGTCCTCTTGATACTTTTTTGTGCGTGGAATCTGGTTTGCTGCATCCAGGCCAAATAACTGTCTAAAGGAGTGGCTCCCACTGCAGGAATTCCCCTGTTGCTGCTGCTGCTGCAGGAAAGATGGGTGGCAGGGGAGAGCGCAGGCACCAGAATCACCATTAGTAGTAGCAGTATTACAATTAATAATAATAATAATAATTTCATTTCTGTACCGCCCAATAGCCAAGGCTCTCTGGGCAGTTCACACTTAAGACCCAAAGGGATCTTTTCTCACAGTAACAGGTTAATTCTGAGCTGTTCTGCCAAAGCTGTCAGGATGTCATTGTTTCTCTGTCTGATTTGTTTCCCTGCAGAAGATTTATGGTTATAATCCTTGCCGATGGAAGCTGGTTTTGGTGGCTGTGGGGGTGCTGTGCACTGGTGGCTTCCTCCTCCTCCTCCTCTATTGGATGCCTGAGTGGCGGGTGAAAGCAACATGCAGAAGGACTCCGCTTAGAGGTTGCAAAGTGGTGCTGCTGAGAACAACGGTAAGTTTGTACTCTCAGTCTTGAAGTGCCCCGTTTGGCAAGAGAGATGCCCATAGACTAATATATGGACAGCCTTTTCACATCAATGTTATTACATGACGGTAGAGGCTTCTTGTCCATAGGGCAATCTCTTTCCCCACCTACCGCCCCTTTGTTTACTGCAGGAACTCATTAATCCTGTTTCTGGAAGCTTTCAGTCTGTCAAATGTGCCTGCTCGTAAGGCTGCTTTGAAGGAGCAGTTCTCAAGGCATGTCGCTTAGAGCTTTGGCAGCCCATGCCAAAACAATCGCATCACTTGGGCCTCGTTCTTCACACATGACTGTGCATCCGGTCTTTCCTAGGCTTAGATCTTCTCAGTGCAGGAAGCAATAACTTATGAAGCAGCCCCAATAGCGTAGCTGAGCTGGAAAAGGGCAGCCAAAGGGCTGAAGGGGCTGGAGCAACTCCGCTATGAGGAAATGTTATAGTATTTGCATCTTTTTAGCTTAGAAAGAAAGGCAGGTAAGGGGGGACATGGCAGAGCTGAATTCAGCGTTGCATGGTGTGGAGAAAGTGAATAGAGATATGATTTTCTCCCTCTCTCATAATACTAGTACCCAATAGGAAAAATCATGGAGGATAAGGCTATACATGACTACTGATACAGGACTGGAGGCACAATGTGTCTGAATGCCAGTTGCTGGGAGACGCGAGCGGGAGGGTGCTATTTATGTCTTGTTTGTGGGCATCTCATTTGGGCACCTGGGGAAACAGGAAGCTGGGTTAGAAGGGCCTTCGGTTAACCCAGCTTCAGGGCTCTTCTGAGGTCACTCTGCCCACAGGTGTCTGGGTGGAAGTCCCTTGGTGGGGCTGTGGCACCCCATCCAGCATTATGGGGTTGGCATTTTCTCAGAGACTGAATTGCCAGGAATGTTTATGCATCTTTTTGTGGAAACTCATTATGCATCATTTTTTTTTTTTTTGTCTTTTGAAAACTTTTTTTAAAGGATGAATTCCAAATCTGGTTTTGTGCAAAGGTTCGCATTGTGCTTTCTTTGGGACCCCATCCGTTGCAGACTCCAAAATATGTGTCAGAGAAGATGACAAATGGTTGCAGTCGCCATTTATGCATAAACCCCTCTGAAGAGAATGAAAATGACTTGAAGAGGTGTCCCCAGGCTCACCTGCAGGAGGTACCAATGACTTCTGAAATTGTTGCCTTCACAGCAGTCCTCCAAATGCAGCAGAATTTAAGCATGCTGGCTTCTGTCTGGTGATAACTTGGGGTCGACATCTTTCCACAAGAGGAGTCTCCTCGGGAAGAGAGTGGGGTCCTTTCTGTGTAAGAAGACAATGAGGCATCCCTACCCATACTTCTTCTCCTTCTCAGCTAGACCTCACCAGTTGGGTACTGATCCCAAAATATTTTTGCACTATCATGTGAGCACTTAGAATGGCACATCAGCCTTGCCCACATGTTGCAATCCCACCCTTTGGACACTGAGTCCACAGCGGGGACTTAGCCCAGCAGGGAGCATAGAGCACTAGGAAGCAGCCAACAAAAAGCTGTGAGTGAAACACATGAACTGCTGAGGCTGCAGGCAGACACGTTGGGGCACAGGATGGTGAAGCAGGCAAGGACCTCGTTAGAACGAGCCCAGCCTTTGCCTTTCTGGCTTAACTATATAGTAGTTCAAATTAGAGAATTAAGCCAGCCAAAGCAGGCAGGGCTACAGCAATTTTATATTTGGCTTTCAAAATTGTTACACAGGAGCCCCAGGGATGCTGGCTCCCTGATACATGTATTGCACATTATGGATTTATTGAACATTACCCTGACATTTTGGCTCAAGAATCCACTTTGTTCTGGAAGGCATAGCCAGGTTGCTGCCAGGAATGCTGTTAAGGCTCTGGAACCACCACAGAGGCAAAGGAGCCATAGAGTATACTTGTTTCATAGAATCATAGAATAGTAGGGTTGGAAGGGGCCTACAAGACCATCGAGTCCAACCCCCTCCTCCATGCAGGGATCCAAGTCAGAGCATCCCTGACAGGTGGCTATCCAGCCTTGTCTTGAACGCCTCCAGTGTAGGAGGGCCCACCACCTCCCTAGGTAGTTGGTCCTGTTGGTTTCCCCCTTGATGAAATTAGAGAAGGTTGCTCCATGTCCCAGGGAAAAAAATGCAAATGCTTGCCTGACTGCCATGCCACTACCCAGGCAAGTAATCCACAAGGGTACCTTTGAAATGCCCTGGAAAGAAAAATAGTCCAGTCCTGAAGCGTCCCCACCTCCCACCCAGGGCAAGCACTACCTGAGCATCTTTAACAACACTACTTTCTTCTGAAGATTGTGCTTCACCACTCTGTCTAGCAGGCTCAATGGAAAATGAATCAAGAGGCAAGGAACTGCCCTGAGCCTACTCTTCGCTTGCCAGAACTACACTATTGTTCCTTTTGTTTTAAACCATCCTGGGCCCAGCCTCTAAGCAACTGAGCTCTTTCCTCTCTTTGTTTTGAACGCTATAACTGCCTTGGGAGTTCAGGCAGTCGATATTCATGTTTTCTGCGGGGGCATCCCTCACACTGGTGTGGTTCAGCTCTGAGAATAACCCAGGGTCCAATTGTCCTTTGATATTGTTCTTTGTGACTCTTTCCTAGCACAATTTAAAATACAGATTTAAAACAGCAGAGCTAAAAAACCCTAAAATGCTGGGAAAATAAAAAGGTCTTCACCTGGCGCTGAAAGGAGTACACTGTAGGCTCCAGGCTACCTCTCTAAGAAGCTCATTCCACAACCTGGGTGCCACAACAGAAAAGGCCCTCTTCCTGGTAGCCACCCGCCTCACTTTCCTTGGCAGGGCCTCCTGGACAACAACCCCAGAAGATGATCTTGGGGTCCAGGCAGGTACATATGGGAGGAGATGATCCTTCAGATAACCTGGTCCCAAGCCACTGAGGGCTTTGAATGTTAATACTTTGAATAAGGCCTAGACATGGACTGGCAGCCAGTGCAGCTGGAAAAGTACTGGCATAATGTGATCTCTTTGGCCAGTCCCCTTTACAATCTTGCCGCCCTGTTTTGGGTCAGTTGAAGTTTCTGGACTGTTTTCAAAGGCAGCCCCACGTGTAACACATTGCAGTAGTCCAGGTGAGAGGTTATCAGAACATGGATAACTGTGGCTAGCCTATCTCTGTCCAGATAAGGGCGTAGTTGGTAAACCAGCCTAAGCTGATAAAAGCTGCCACCGAGTCCACTTGCGCCTCAAATGAGAGTTCTGGGTCCCAGAACCCCCCAAACTCTGAACCTGATCCTTTAGGGGGAGCGCAGCCTCCTCCAGAACAGGGTGAACATCACCTAGCCAGGCAGACAAACCACCCACGAACAGTACTGCTGTCGTGTCTGGACTGAGTATCAGTTTATTTGCCCTCATCCAATCCATTACTGTGGCCAGGCACTGATTCAGAACAGCCACTGCCTCACCTGGATTTGATGAAAAAGACAGGTAGAGCTGGGTGTCATCTGCATATTGCTGACAACTCAGCCCACACCTCCAGGTAACCTCCCCCAGTGGTTTCATGTAGTCGTTGAACAGCATGGGGGATTGTGGAACCCCATGGCATAGTTGCCAAGGCACAGAGTGATAATCCTGAGGCACCACCTTCTGCAATTGGCCATCCAAGTAGGAGTGGAACCAGTGCAGCGCAGTACCTCCAACTCCCAGCTCAGACAACCTATCCAGAAGGATACCATGGTCGATGGCATCGAAAGCCACTGAGAGGTCCAAGAGAATCAGCAGGGTTGCACTCCCTGTGACCCTGTCCCGGCAAAGGTCATCCCATAGGGCAACCAAGGCAGTTTTTGTTCCAAACCCAGGCCTGAAGCCCAACTGAGGCGGATCTAAATAATCCGTTCCATTCAAGAATGCCTGGAGTTGTCCTGCAACCATCCGCTCAAGCACCTGGCCCAGGAAGGGGATGTGAACCATCTGGTAAAGGCTAAGTTCCCCAATCTCCTTATCTGGTAAATGCTAAGTTCCCCAGTCTTTGTCTTCTCTATATTTTTGCTAGTTAGGCCTATTGGGACAGGTACACTGACCCATGTGCCAGGGGGTGGGTATACTAGCCAAGCTAATTTTTTCCTTTCTAATGAATAGGCATGCGATTTTGAGAACAAAAATCTATAAAAATGAAGTTCATCTTTTTGGATGTTGAATGAGTATTTGAGCTAATTTCTGCATTTCAGGAGTAGCTGTTCCCCATTTGACTAAGAACATAGTGCATAAGTCTGCTGTGTGTGCATCACACCTCTGGTTCAAGGCCCCTGTAGACCTGCATTGGTTGTTATGCATGTATACATGGAAATTATATGTCAGTGTGAAGAAGGGCATGTAGGAACAAAACCAGCAATAGCTCAGTTTGCTTTTATTAGAAATATCTGACAATTCGCAATCTTTGACTGCCTAATTGTAATTATCTATGTGCCTTCCAGATCCGTTATTTCACCCACCACAGCATGAAGTATTTCTGGAATGAGGTGACCCAAAACTTTGGCTCGATAAAGTAAGAGGCTGTCATGAATGAAAGGGGTCCTTTGCTAACCAGGGTTTGCGTGTTCCATTTAATCATCTCCATTTCCTTTAGGGCTCTGGATGAATCCACTTCCTGTTCTTCAATTCATAATGAGCACAGCACAGGGCTGACAAAGGTGATGCAGGATTACAGGTACAATTTAACTGAAAGGTGATGTACTTCCCTCTGGGCAACTGGGCCAAAGCATCCGTGGCTCTTTATTCACATGTGATAATTGTGACGTGGTTCTCAACAAAGGTAGTGTGTATGTGTGTTCTGTGTCTACGTAGTTTGAGACTGAAGTCTTCTTTTTAAAAAGTCAACGCTACAGTTGACTTGCTGAGCATTTTAGGTTGGCTTGATGATCAACTCCTAAGGCTGTTGGATGCATTGACCTTAGGCCTTCCTCATCCATATCTGTAGCTCCCCCCACCAGCACCATGCTTGTTCATTCTCTCTTTCTCTTCCCCCCCCTCCCCGCCCCCTCTGGTGCTCCTTGCCATCCTAGCTGTGGCCCCAAGAGCACCAGTTGTGTTCATATAAGTTGGGGTGGGCAATTTGTGGCCCTCCCATTGTTTTGGCGTACAACTCCCATCAGTCGTCACCACTGACTATGCTGGCTAGGGCTGATGGGAGTTGTAGACCAACATGTCTGGAGCATTACAAGTTGCCCACCCTGATATAAGCCATTGCAAAGTGCACTGTTTCCTCTCTCTGCCTTCTCCTCTGCCCACCTTCACATCACTTGTCGTCTCCTTGTTACTAATTCATAATGCTCTTCATTTTAATATTATTGTAGCCATAGCTTAGTACTAGCAAGCAAAATGTAAATGCTTTTGTTTCTCATTACCTTTTGACACAGAAAATTATTCTATGGAGTAAATGAAATTGCCGTGAAGGTGCCTTCCGTTTTTAAACTTTTGATTAAGGAGGTAAGGATTGTTTGTGTGAGAAGGACTGTGCGTGTGCACGTGCAGGGGGGCTGTGCTGCTTTCTGGTATGTTGTTTGGCAAGTACTGGGGGTCTCGCATGGAAATGACTTTGTACAAGAAGGCTGAAGCTTCAGGAAGAAAAGTGGCTGGGATTTTCCTCCTGGTTATGTGCAGCTCTGAATATTATGGGCTGGTTTGGAGCAAGCATGGCAGGTTGTGGGAATTGTTTGTATCTATGGCTTATTTGGTCCTTTCCTTTTCAACTTGCAAGGACCATATCCACCTGAGCCATAAATCTCTTAAATTAAGCCAAGCTGGTGGCAAATGTGTTCTGCTCCAAGGGGCTAAGACTGTGCTAGGCTGTTGCACTGGGACTTTTCAGAGGGTGGCTTCCTAATCACCTGGCGTGTAGCCTGCAGTCCTCAGGGCCTGGGGAGACCTGGAGCAGCTTGTGGGACTGGGAAGCGCTGGACTCACCTTGTTTTGGCTCAGGTGGAAGCTTCCTCGGGGAGACAGGAGGAGCAGGAGGCGGCAGCCCGGGCCAGAGCTTTCTGCTCCTTGCCTAGACCACTCCCATGCAAGCTCTGTGGCTGGGGCACGGGGGTACTTTCCCTCCCCCCTTCAGATGATGTCGCTCTGGCACAGTCTCACTCGCTCTTTTCCCCCGAGCAGATAAGGATGTCTCCGAGTTTTAAAATTTTATTTAATATGTGGTCATGAAATTCTTAACATTCAGCACTCCGGAGAGGTGACTGAGGAAAGGACATAACGTGGTGTTCTGTTTGGTTTTTCTCTCCCTCCCTTCCTGCCCCCTCCCCTCGGCAGGTTCTCAATCCTTTTTACATTTTCCAGCTGTTCAGTGTGATATTGTGGAGCACGGATGAATATTACTACTATGCGGCAGCAATTGTATTCATGTCTCTGATATCCATTGTTAGCTCACTGTACACCATCCGGAAGGTAGGTTCAGATGGTGCCCCTGAGTGAGTGCCTGGCTGCTGCAGCTGAAATGTTTGTGTTCCCCTGCGCCTGGCAACCCTGTTGTGGATGTTCAGTTCTGTAGCTTTTCGAGCTTTGGGCACAGCTCTGCCTGTGTGTCACGTGACCCTAGGGAATGTAGAACGCTGACTCTCTTCCCTCCCAGCTGTCTGCTTGACCGGAAGATTGCGCGGGGCCTTCTGCCACCATGCAAAGCGCTCCTGGCGGAAATAGTGTTTGAACTTCCAAACATGTTTCTGAAGGGCAGTTTTGGGAATGCTTAGCAGCTTGGAAAGTTGGCACGGCACGGCTTGAAATCACTGCGGCATTGTTGTAACATCTGCATGCAGCAACTAGCCGGGATTGAAGTGCCACTTCCCGTTCGGAAAGAGCACTCGCCTCTGACTGAACTGGAGGTGGTCAACAAAAGACAGGCCGGTTGCCAGCCCCAGTTTTCCCCCCAGCCTCCCCAGGGGTGTTGGAAAGGCCGCTGCCAGAAGTGGCCACGCTGAGCTAGAGGATCTGTTGAGCGGATGCAGCATGGCAAAGTCCACTTTATTTTCCAAATGATATTTGGCCTTTATCTGCAAGTGTGTTTTGATTAGCAGCTGCTGAGTGCCATTTGGAGAAAAAGTCTGCCCAGTTCTTCAGCAAGATATGCTAAGAGTAAATTCCTTGTGCTCAGACTGATCTCTAACCTTTCCTGGCAACCATATTTCAAGGCCCAAACCCAGACTGGAATATTGAGAGAGTGAATTGTTTGCATTGAAAATGTTCTTGTGTCTCTGTAACTATGTGTTTGCATACGTGTGTATAACGGTGTTATTTTAAAACTCAGATCATTATACTATGATACTGTTTTATTCAATTCCTACCATGCTTCCTGGCAATACTCTTGAGTTACCTTTATCTGGGCCAGTGCCAGATTTGAGGGGGCCCTGAGCAAAGTGCCCCCTGGGGTATCCCTTGCCAGCCCCTGCTATCCGGGAATTAAGTTTTGCATGGCGCTTCTTTTCTCATCTTCCCAGGCTGAGCATCTCCCGTTTTCACTGCTGTCCACCCCCAGTAAGCTTACCAGATCGGGGGGCAGACAGGGGCAGGCAACTGCACACCGCTGAGGGCTGGGAAGGGAAGCACCAAGCACAGTGACTACAGCTGCCGCCATCGTCGTCATTTTCCCAAAAAGCCTTAGGGCTCAGAAGCATTCTGGGAAGGTGAAGATGACAGCTCTGGTGTCTCGACCAGTGCTTCTTTTCACACAGCCTTGGGCTGAGTGCTACTGCTCTGTTACCTTTAAATTAAAAAAGAAAGAAAGAATGCAGGAAAGCAGCCCTGCCCCAGTGGGCCCCCAGGGCCCAGTATTTGCCTGACCATGCCAGGTGCTGACAGCAGGCCTGGCCTTCATGAAGGATTGAACAGCATATGCAATTCCATCAATCCAGTTTAAAATCCTTTAAAAATAAATCATAATCCAAAAAACCACCCTGAAAATCACAGGTCTGCAGTTTCCTACTCCTTGCATTTCATGTGCGGGAGGAAACCACCCCTGAAGAAGCAGGGGGGTGTATGGGTCAGGGCCCTCCCTCAGGAAACTAGAGCCAAGGAGGCTTGGACTTCGAAGGCCAAAATCATCGCCTTGAGCTGTGCTGCGAGATCAGCTGGCCACCTGCTGTGCTGCCCTTGAAGGACAGCTGTAACATGGACTCTTGGCCCAGTCACTGCCCTGAATCTGCCTGCTGCATTCTGGAACAGCTGCAGGTGCTGAACCGTTGTCAAAGACGGCCCCACAATAGTGCACCTGGCAGTAATAATCTCCCTGGAAGAGGCCAGGGCATGAACGTTGGGGGCCAGGTCTTCCCTGCGTAGGAAAGGGTGCAGCAAGACACTCCTTTGCACAGTTTCCACCTGAGTGCCAGAGGGGCCCCTAGACTGCCAAACTCTGATCCCGTTCAGAACAAGTTGGCCACCTATTGCTTGCTGGACCGGTTTGCCAGCCATCAGTCTCCCTCCCTCTCTCTCCCTCTCCCTCTCACTTGATGGACCTTCCGTTTATTGGCCCTGTGACTGGCTCCACTGTCTGTTCAGGGACTCCGCTGCCTCATCAGAGTTGGGCAGGAAGGATCATTGTGACAGGTCCGATGGTTGTGCTTCAGATCAGTGATGCCTTTTCCTTCTCTCTTCAGCAATACACGATGCTCCATGACATGGTGGCAGCCCATAGCATCATCAGGGTGTCAGTCAGCAGAGCAAATCAAGGTAGGATGGATGGCCGAATGGGTGGGCGGCAGGCAGTTAATGTGGAGGGGAAAGTAAGAGGTGGTGATGCAGGCGTCCATGCCTGCCTAAACCCCTGATTGTCCGGCTGCGAGTGGGGGCTTCCCTCAGGGAAGGGCTGAGCAGTCCCCTGGCTTCTGCCCCAGCTCAGCTCAGGGGAGTGCCTTGACTGGGCTAGGGGGAGGGGGTGGCAAGGGCTGTGTGGTCAGGCTGGTGGATGGTGGTGGCGGGGGGCAGAGAGGAGTCTGCAGGAAGCATTTCTGCATGGTGCTGGCCTGTGGCTCCTCTGCAGCTCTTCCTTGGGCCCGGTGGATGCTGCTTCCTCCTTCACCTTTCAGTCATGGAACTGGGACAGAAGAACAAGTGTTGGACACTTAGTGTGTGCAGATGCTGAAGCGTGTGTTCCTGAGGGTGGCGCCCTTAGGATGAGGTGTGAGCAGTGAGGTCTTTGCCACATGGGGAAAATGGGTGACACCTCAAACCGAAAAACAGCTCTGTATTGGGAAACGTTTCTGGAAGAACAGGTCTTCGCTGTTCCATAGTCTTCCCTTGATTCCTGTGTTGGAGCTGCCACTTGGTACCTCACTTCTGAGAGTGAGAGGATCAGTTCATTTCAAGTGCACGCTTCCTTACAGAGAAGAAGTGTGCAGTCTTCTGTACTAGAGATCTGTAAACCAAAAATTTGATCCTAAGGTCAAAAGACCATTTAGTATCACACTGTGAATCCTATATATGTTTGCTCAGAGGTAATTCCCATTGATATCAATGGGCCTTACTCCCAGGTAAGTACAGTGTTTCAGCCTAAAAAGCTTCAGTGGGGTGTTGTGCTCTCCCCATGAAATGATGGGAAGTCCCAGGTGGGGCTACCTGGGCTTGGGTTTTTCCTTTCCAAGGAGAGAGTCCTGGAGGCGTGTGATGTTTTGGGACTTAGTTTACAAATATACCAGTAGTGCCTGTGGGTGCCTACAGTGTGCGGTCCTACAAGGCAGCAGTGCTGTGCACCACCGTAGCTCTTAAGAGAGAGGACCTGCACTCCCACTGGACTTCCAGCCTTCAGCAAATTTCTCTCTGCCTCTTCCAAACTGTGAAGTCGTTCCCCCTCCTTCCCCTCCCACCCCCACACACTGACTGGGTTTGCATGACATGACAACCCACCGTGGGCAACCCACCGTGGGCAACCAGGCGTGGATGGTTGTCCTGTCATCCGAGCCTGGAGAGTTTTCTGTGGGGTGGCTTATTTGGGGGGAACGAGCCATGTGTCAGGGTGGAAACTGAGCCCATAGAACCCCAGAGCAGTTCTGATTCTGAGGAGGAACAGCAATCCGTGGGAGAGGAGCGCGCTCATCTCTCACAGGCACAGCAGCTGGCAGAGATTCCTCCTGCCAGCATTCCTGGGATAGATAGTGGTCCTGGCAGTGAGAGAGTGCTGAAGGGGGGCTTGCTAGATGCTCGACGCAGGGAGCGACGAGCGATGGAGGGCGCAGAAAGGAGGCGTAGCGCTCGTTTGGCGCTCAAACAATGGTTGCGTCCCGAGGACCCAAGGGAAAGAGGGAGGATCTCTCCCTAGCCCATAAGTTCAGAGTCTTCCTGTGGTTCCCCTTCAGACGAGGACCAACTGCCTTACCTGGAATTTAGGCTACTCTGCTATCTTTCCCCAGTGCTGTTCCTTGCTTAGTCGCTAGTGATTAGTATCTGAAAGAGTCATAAAGTAATAAAGGAATAAAACCTCGGAAAGAATCCTCGTCGTCTGTGTCCTGAGTTGGCTATTGGAGGGGACTGCAAGAGGCAGCTAGGGTGCTCCTGACACCATGGTGAGAACCCATGGCTTGTAGGGTTGTTCTTTCCCTCAGTGGGTTGTTGTGTCATCTGAACCTGGGAGACTGATTTTATCATGGGTTGTGGCAATCAGCTTCAGAGCCGCTTGGCGAGAGCGGCAAAAAAGTCCATGCCACTCACTTTTCACAGTTTTGCCAGTGACTGCCCATCCACCAATACCAAAACGGACTTTGGAAGGACTGTCACTTGTTCCCTGGCTTTAAAAAAAACCCCGGTATCTCAAAAATGTGCATTTGGGATTGTACATTGATTGTTGCTGCTGCTGCTGTTATTATTGTCGGTCTTTTGCAAACACACGAGTACGCTCTTATGGCTGTCTGATATGTGTAGTCTTACCCGGTCAATTTCCTTGTCTGTTTCAGCTGTCAAAGGGAGCAGCAAAAGGGAGTAGGTAACATACAAGGAAACTGTCAAGATGAGGTTGGGTATAGGCTAATTTGCACACAGTTGCGAAGGACCGTGGGGGGGGGGGCAGAGAGAAATAATACTAAGGGAAAGGAGGGACCCAGTAGTGCAATTCAGAAGCACCTGGACCATTGGGGAAGTGGTGAAAAAGCGGGGGACACTGAGAAGTGTCAGTTCAACATTTAAAAGAGAGAATAATCACATCGCCAAAAGGGAGAGATTACCCCCCCCCCCCACGTTTGGTGCATATATTCCTTTGCACCCCCCCATTTCCAATGCTTCTGAATTGCACTACCAGGTCCCACTTTTCCCTTAGTATTATTTCTCTCCCTTCGCCCACCCACCCCCTTGGCCCGGTCCTTCACAACTATGTGCTAATTAGCCTATATGCAATCTCATCTTGTCAGTTTCTTGTATGTAACCTACTCCACTCCCCTGGACAGCTGAAACAGAAAAGGTAATTAACCAGGCAAGACTACACATATTGGACAGCCATAAGTGGACACTTGTGAAAGACCAGGAAAATAATAATAACTTAAAAACAATTACAACCCCAATTGCACATTTTTGAAGCACCAAAAAAAATGTAGGGGAACAAAAAGTGGTAGTGATCAGAGCAACCCCAGTTGGCCATTTTTGAGCCACTAAAAAATAAAAAAACATTTTAAAAGAGGTGGGGAATGTAAAGGGGTAGCGATCAAAGTGGGAAGGGGAGACAAGACAGGTTTTGCTGCAAAGTCCCCTGGATACGTGCCAGAGCTGGCTGGAGGACTGAGGGGAAAAGAGGGGGAGAACAAGCCACGGCAAGGCTGATCGCCTCTAGGGCATACCGTGGGTTGTTCCATGAACAACCAGTCCACCTTGGCTTATTCACAAGGTGGCTTAGGATGACATGCAATCCTCCCCCCCCCCCCCTCTCAATCTCACAAGCATACACACATGCGAGCATACTCATTGACTGGGTTCAAACAACACAATAATCCACACCCAAAGGTTAAGTATGGGTTGAGTGTGGGTTGTTGTTGAAAAGTGGGTTATTGTGCTGTATGAACCCAGCGTGCTAGCAAACTATAGTAACCACAAACTAGGTAACCACAATTACCTAGAGAGGTGGTGGGCTCTCCCACACCGGAGGCATTCAAGACGAGGCTGGACAGCCATCTGTCAGGGGTGCTCTCACTTGGATTCCTGCATTGAGCAGGGGGTTGGACTCGATGGCCTTGTAGGCCCCTTCCAACCCTACTATTCTATGATTCTGTGATTCTAGATCACAGGCTAAATATGAGCCAACAATGTGATATGGCTGCAAAAAAGGCAAATGCTATTTTGGGCTGCATTAATAGAAGTATAGCTTCCAAATCCCGGGAAGTACTAGTTGCCTTACTCAGCAGTGGTTAGGCCTCACCTGGAGTACTGTGTCCTGTTCTGGGCACCACACTTTAAGAAGGATGCAGACAAACTGGAGAGGGTTCAGAGGAGGGCAACAAAGATGATCAGGGGACTGGAAACAAAGCCCTATGAGGAGAGACTGAAAGAACTGGGCCTGTTTAGCCTGGAGAAGAGAAGACTGAGGGGAGATATGATAGCGCTGTTCAAGTACTTGAAAGGCTGTCACAGAGAGGAAGGCCAGCATTTCTTCTTGATCATCCCAGAGTACAGGACACAGGATCATGGGCTCCAGTTACAGGAAGCCAGATTCTGGCTGAACATCAGAAGAAACCTCCTGACTGTTAGAGCAATACGACAATGGAACCAATGACCTTGGGAGGTGGTGGGCTCTCCTATACTGGAGGCATTCAAGATGAGGCTGGACAGCCACCTGTCAGGGATGCTCTGACTTGGATTCCTCCATGGAGCAGGGGGTTCGACTTGATGGTCTCATAGGCCCCTTCCAACCCTACTATTCTATGGTTCTGTGATTCTAAACAACCCATGAAGAGAACTCATGGTTTGTTGTTGGGTTGTGAACTGTGGTTTGTTATCGAGGCTGGCTCAGACAACGTGATAACTAATGGTTCAGTGACAACCCACACTCAACCCATAATCAATCCCTGAGCGTGGATTATCGTGTTGTCTGAACCCAGCCATACACACATAGCCCCTTCCCTCTCCACTAGCTGGATGGTTTCACCTTGTGTTGGAGGACATTCCCCCAACAACTAGTTCCCGTGAAGAGACATAACTAGCCATGCTGGGCTATGCACCTAACAACAACAAAAATAGCCAGAAGCTGTGACTCTTTGATGCATGTAGTTATTTACAAACCTATTTCTAACGTTTAGGCATAGAAGAGATCCTGTCCACAGATCTTGTTCCCGGAGATGTACTTGTGGTCCCATTGAATGGGATGATCATGCCTTGCGACGCGGTGCTCATTAGTGGGACATGCATCGTAAATGAAAGCATGTTGACAGGTAACACCAAAGACTTGTCTGACAGGTCCTTGATCCAGAGCTGGGAACTGAATTGCACCTGTGGCAGTGTTTGGGAGCATCCATGCTTCAGTCACTCAGGCTTCCTTTTTATTTAAGGTGAAAGTGTTCCTGTAACCAAGACCAACCTACCCAATCCCACTGAGGACCCCCAAGCCGTGGAGGGTGAAGTATACAGTCCAGAAGGGCACAGGAGGCACACTTTGTTCTGTGGCACAACCGTCATTCAGACCCGCTTCTACGCTGGAGAGCTTGTCAAAGCCATCGTTGTTAGGACAGGTAGATCTGTTAGGACCACCCTGTTGGCTTGACTGTAGTTTGCAGTTTATTTATTTATTTCCACATTTGTATACCACTCCACATCTAAACAAATTCTGGAGCAGTGAACAGCAAGAGATAAAATGAACAAAAAATAAAAAGAATGAAACATTATATTAAGATTATTCTTTAAAAAACAGAACACCAATAAACCCAAGGCTGGTTAACTAAGGAAGGCTTCCTGGGAAAGAGTTGTTTTCAGGAGGTGCTGAAAACAATGCAGTGTTGGCGCCTGCCTGGCCTCCAGAGGCAGGGAGTTCCATAGGAAGGGAGCCACCACAGTGAAGGCTCTTCTCCGAGTGGACTCCAGTCGGGCTATGGGTCCATCTGGAACCACCAGGAGCATGCCCTCTGATGACCTCAGTGACTGGGCAGGTTGGTAAGGGAGAAGGCGCGCTCTCAGGTATCCTGGTCCCAAGTTGTTTAGGGCTTTGTACACTAGTAGTCCCCTGGACTGCAAGGAGGTCAAATCCTAAAGGAAATCAACCCTGACTGCTCATTGGAAGGACAGAGACTGAAGCTGAAGCTCAAATATTTTGGCCACCTAATGCGAAGAGAAAACTCTCTGGAAAAGACCCTGATGCTGGGAAAGATTGAAGGCAAAAGGAGAAGGGGACAGCAGAGGATGAGATGGCTAGATAGCATCACTGATGCAATGAATATGGACTTGAGCACACTCTGGGAGATAGCGGAGGACAGGAAGGCCTGGCGTGCTCTAGTCCATGGGGTCACGAAGAGTCGGACATGACTTAACGACTGAACAACAGCAACCAAACCTTAAACCTGGCCTGGTGGCGAATAGGCAGCCAGTTCTATAAAGTTCCTTGTATCTTGTGTGTTTTTGTTGAATTCTACCTGTGGATCCTCTCTTTCTTGTTTCATTAGCTGTCGCCCATCGTTTGACGAGGATGACAAGTTTTTAATCTCAGCTAGGGATGTACAGATTGTGTAAAATCCATTCTGTCTGCATTTTGCAGATTGTCAGGTGCCTTTTATTCCATTGTCCACTCATCAACGGAATCAGATTATTTTTAAGTTTCTGAATTTGCTCAAATTTTACCCCCCCCCCCGAGCATTTTCACACTTTAGCCTAGGGGGCAAATGTGCATTTTCAGCCATTTTTAAAAATTGTGTGTATTTTTGTTTTACTAAATTTGTGGAAAATTCCAGAAAGTTAGAAAATAGGTCCGCAAGTCTGTGGAATCTGCCTGACTGAGGAGAAGGCGACCCAGTGCAGAATCCATACGTTGGACTCATAAAACTCCAAACTCATTTGATTCCATTGCGGATTTCTCCAGCAGCCGTGGTCTCTGCAGTCGGCCCAGATGTGTTGAAACTGATGCCTTGCGTAGGATAGATCATGAGCATGAATGTTCCAGCTTCCCCTAGGACTGATTTGGGGTTTCTTTTCCTCCTCCTCCCTCCACCATGGCTCATGGCAAGTGCTGGTGTCCAGGCTTGTTCAGTGCTGGCAGCTCTGTTGTGCATCTGGGCAGAGGGGCTCCTTTGACTTGCTGCCAGAAGCCCCTCAACTAGGGATGTATGAATTGTGTACCTTCCGTGATGCTTGACTTCCGCAGTTTGCGGCCAGTGCTCCGTTCCGCCGTTCACAAGCCCCCGGAATTCTCCTCTTTTTTTCCGCTTCCGAAAGTTATGAAGATAAATCCATACCAACAACTGTAATTCCGGTGCCCAGCCGTGTCCGTGAGTCTGCATAACTTCCATAAGAATCGCTGTTTTTCGTAAATATTTACTTTTTTTTTTAATTGAAATCCTCCGTCTCCATTTTATTGTTCAGTTGTTAAGTCGTGTCCAACTCTTCGTGACCCCATGGACCATAGCATGCCAGGCCTTCCTGTCCTCCGCTCTCTCCCAGAGTGTGCTCAAGTTCATATTCATTGCATCGGTGATGCTATCTAGCCATCTCATTCTCTGCCGTCCCCTTCTCCTTTTGCCTTCAATCTTTCCCAGCATTCAATCTTTTCCAGGGAGTTTTCTCTTCGCATTAGGTGGCCAAAATATTTGAGCTTCAGCTTCAGTCTCTTTCCTTCCAAGGAGCAGTCAGGGTTGATTTCCTTTAGGATGGACTGATCTGACCTCCTTGCAGTCCAGGGGACTCGTAAGAGTCTTCTCCAGCACCACAGTTTGAAAGCATTGATTCTTCGGCGCTCAGCCTTCCTTATAGTCCAGCTCTCACAGCCATACGTTGCTACTGAGAAAGCCATAGCATTGATTAGACGAACCTTTGTCGGCAAGGTGATGTCTCTGCTTCTTACTACGCTGTCTAGGTGTGCCATAGCTTTCCTCCCAAGGAGCAAGCGTCTTTTAATTTCATGACTACAGTCACCGTCTGCGGTAATCTTGGAGCCCAAGAAAATAAACTCTGTCTCTGCTTCCATTTCTTCCCCTTCTATATGCCTGGAAGTGATGGGGCCAGATGCCATGATCTTAGTTTTTTTTTAATATTGAGTTTCAAACCAGCTTTTACACTTTCCACTTTCACCCTCAGCTTTCTGCCGTTAGGGTGGTATCGTCTGCGTATCTGAGGTTGTTGATAATTCTCCCGACAATCTCAATTCCGACCTGTGATTCATCCAACCCGGCGTTTCTCATGATGTACTCTGCATATAAATTAAATAAGCAGGGCGACAATATACAGCCTTGTCGTACTCCTTTCCCAATTTTGAACCAATCGGTTGTTCCATATCCGGTTCTTACTGTTGCTTCTTGACCCTCGTACAGGTTTCTCAGGAGACAGGTAAGGTGGTCTGGTACTCCCATCTCTTTCAGAATTTGCCACAGTTTGTTGTGATCCACACAATCAAAGGCTTTAGCGTAGTCAATGAAGCAGAAATAGACGTTTTTCTGGAATTCTCTTGCTTTCTCCATGATCCAGTGAATGTTGGTGCTTTGATCTCTAGTTCCTCTGCCTCTTCAAAACCGAGCTTGTACTTCCGGTAGTTCTCGGTTCACATGCTGCTGAAGCCTAGCTTGTAGGATGTTGAGCATAACCTTGCTGGCATGTGAAATGAGCGCAATTGTACGGTAGTTTGAACACTCTTTGGCATTGCCCTTCTTTGGAATTGGAATGTAAACTGACCTTTTTCAGTCTTGTGGACACTGTTGAGTGTTCCAAATTTGCTGGCATATTGAGTGCAGCACTTTAACAGCCTCATCTTTTAGGATTTTAAATAGCTCAGCTGGAATACTGTCTCTCCGCTAGCTTTGTTGTTACTAATGCTTCCTAAGGCCCACTTGACTTCACTCTCGAGGATGTCCGGCTCCAGTTCAGTGACCGCACTATCATGGCTATCAGGGGCATTCAGATCTTTCCTGTATAGTTCTCCCGTGTATTCTTTCCACCTCTTCTTAATCTCATCTGCTTCTGTTAGGTCCCTGCCTTCTTTGTCCTTTATCATGCCCGTCTTTGCACAAAATGTTCCCTTGAGATCTCCGATTTTCTTGAAGAGATCTCTAGTCTTTCCCATTCTCTTGTTTTCCTCGATTTCTTTGCATTGTTCATTTAAGAAGGCCTTCTTGTCTCTCCTTGCTATCCTCTGGAACTCTGCATTCAGTTGGATATATCTTCCCCTTTCTCCCTTGCTTTTCGCTTCCCTTCTTTCCTCAGCTACGTGTAAAGCCTCCTCAGACAGCCACTTGGCTTTCTTGCCTTTCTTTTTCTTTGGGATAGATTGAGTTGCTGCCTCCTGAACAATGTTACGGACCTCCATCCATAGTTCCTCAGGCACTCTATCAGGTTTTATCCCTTAAATCTATTCGTCACCTCCACTGTATATTCATAAGGGATATGATTTAGGTCATACCTGAATGGTTTAGTGGTTTTCCCTACGTTCTTCAATTGAAGCCGAAATTTTGCAAGAAGCAGCTCATGATCTGAGCCACAGTCAGCTCCAGGTCTTATTTTTACTGACTGTATAGAGCTTCTCCATTGTTGGCTGCAAAGGACATAATCAATCTGGTTTCGATATTGACCATCTGGTGATGTCCATGTGTAGAGTCGCCTCTTGTGCTGTTGGAAAAGAGTGTTTGCTACGATCAGCGTGTTCTCTTGGCAAAACTCTATTAGCCTTTGTCCTGCTTCATTTTGTACACCAAGGCCATGCTTGCCTGTTTTCCCGGTGATTTCTTGCCTTCCTACTTCAGCATTCCAATCCCCTATGATGAAAAGGACATCTTTTTTTGGTGTTAGTTCTAGAAGGTGTTGTAGGTCTTCATAGAACTGATCAACCTCAGCTTCTTCAGCATCAGTGGTTGGGGCGTAGACTTGAATTACTGTGATGTTGAATGGTTTGCCTTGGATTCGTACTGAGATCATTCTTTCGTTTTTGAGATTGTAGCCCAGTACTGCTTTTCCCACCCTTTTGTTGACTATGAGTGCTACTCCATTTCTCCTAAGGGATCCTTGCCCACAGTAGTAGATATAATGGTCACCTTAATTAAATTCGCCCATGCTTGTCCATTTGAGTTCGCTGATTCCCAAGATGTCGATGTTCAATCTTGCCATCTCATGTTTGACCACCTCCAGCTTACCTTGATTCATTACATTCCAGGTTCCTAAACAATATTGTTCTTTACAGCATCAGACTTTCTTTTCACCACCAGACACATCCACAGCTTTCGGCTTTGGCCCAGCGGCTTCACTCTTTCTGGCGCTACTTGGAAATTCCCTCTGCTCTTCCCCAGTAGTATATTGGACACCTTCTGGCCTGAGGGGCTCATCTTCCAGCGTCGTATCTTTTAGCCTTGTGATACGTTCCATGGGGTTTTCTTGGCAAGAATACTGAAGTGGGTTGCCATTTCCTTCTCCAGTGGACCACATTTTGTCAGAACTCTCCACCATGACCTGTGCATCTTGGGTGGCCCTGCACGGCATAGCTTATGGCTTCACTGAGTTACGCAAGCCCCTTCGCCACAACAAGGCAGTGATCCATGAAGGGGATCTGTCTCTGTTTAATTTCAGCCAAAACACTTCCTCTTCCTAGGGGCTTCCCAAAAGAAGGCTGTCTTAGGTGTGCCTGAGCGGTAAACTATTTGTTTAAAGCAATGCTGTTTTAAAGAAAGAAAAAACCTTTTAAAATGACCATGCCGGTCCTGGTACCCCACTTGTTACCTCTCCCGAGTTGGAGAAGATCCCATTGATAAGCACTCTTTGAGTCCAATTCTGTAGCCAACTGTGGATCCACAGGATCGTTGTTTCATGTAGCCCACTTTGAGCTAGTTTGCTCATCAGGATATCACGGGGCACTTCATCGAAAGCTTTGCTGACGTCAAGGTATATGATGTCTACAGCATTCCCACGGTCCACAAGGGAAGTTACTTGATCAAAAAATGAGATCAGATTAGTCCGGCAGGATTTGTTTTTGACAAATCTGTGTTGGCTTTGAGTAATCGCTGCATTGTTTTCAAGCTGCTTACAGATGGATTGCTTTATCACCTGCTCCAGAATTTTCCCAGGAATTGATGTCAGACTGACTGGTCTGTAGTTCCCAGGTTCCTCCTTTCTACCCTTTTTGAAGATAGGGACAACATTAGCCCTCCTGCAGTCCTCTGGCACTTCACCCGTCCTCCGTGATTTCTCCAAGATAATGGGCAGTGGTTCTGAGAGTTCTTCTGCCAGTTCCCTTATTACTCTAGGATGCAGTTCATCTGGCCCTGGAGATTTGAACTCATTCAAAGTCATTAGGTGTTCTTTGACCATATGCCTATCAATTTCAAGCTGCAATCCTGCCCCTTCAGCTTTTACTTCACCTTTGCCAGGGGCCTCATAGACCCTCTTTCAGGAGAAAACTGAGCCAAAGTAGGAATTGAGCACTTCTGCCTTTTCTTTGTCATCTGTTATCATTCTGCCATCCTGATTTAATAGCTGAACCACCATTTCTTTCCTCTGCCTTTTACTATGCACGAAGCTGAAGAAAGCCTTTTTGTTGTTTTTAGCATCCCTCGCTAACCTCAGCTCGTTCTCAGCTTTAGCCTTCCTGACGCCATCCCTGCAATTCTGTGCTATCTGCCTGTACTCTTCCTTTGTTACTTGGTCTTCTTTCCACTTCCTATGTGTGTCCTTTTTGGTTTTCAGGTCATCTCTAATCTTTTTGTGAAGCCACATTGGCTTCTTCTGTTGACTTTCACCTTTTCTTCTTGTTGGAATTGTTTGTAATTGTGCCGTGAGAATTTCCTTTTTTAAAAACTCCCACCCATCTTGGACTCCTTTTCTCGTTAGTGTCGCTTGCCATGGAACCTTACTGATCATTGTTCTGAGTTTATTAAAATCAGCTTTCCTAAAATCCAGGGTACAGGTTTGGCTACACTCGACTTTTGCTTCCCTTAGAACCAAGAACTCAAGTACAACATGGTCACTTCCCCCAGAGTTCCTGTAACCTCTACTTAATCCACTAAGTCATCTCTGTTGGTTAGGATCAAGTCAAGGATAGCCGATCCTCTAGTTCCTTCCTCTACTTTCTGTAGGAGGAAGTTATCTGCAACACAAGTCAGGAATCTCTTGGAGGGGCCATGTTTTGCAGAATTTGTCTCCCAACAAATATCGGGGAAATTGAAGTCCCCCATTACTACTGCATCTTGCTTCCTTGACACATTGGCAACTTTTTCAGAAGTTTCATTCTCATCTTCTCCTTGATTGGGTGGCCGGTAGTAGTTTCCAACCACTAGGTTCCTTTTATTCTTTGCTCCATTTATTTTGATCCAGATGCTCTCGATGGGGCTACCAAGCTCCTCCTCCTGTATTTCTGTGCAGAGATATGTATTTTTCACATATAGTGCAACCCCACCTCCCTTTTTGTTCCTCCTGTTCTTTTTGAACAAATTATATCTTTCAATTGCTGTATTCCAATCAAGAGAGTCATCTCGCCAAGTTTCAATTACACCTATCAAGTCTTAATTTCCCTCCTGTATTAAGAGTTCAAGTTCGTTCTCATTGTTTCGAACTTGAACTCTTAATATTAGAACCTAC
Organism: Heloderma suspectum; assembly: GCF_057233095.1. NCBI lineage: Eukaryota > Metazoa > Chordata > Lepidosauria > Squamata > Helodermatidae > Heloderma > Heloderma suspectum. The sequence goes on along the minus strand of NC_139460.1, from coordinate 329,900,297 downwards.
TAGAACTCAGTGGGGTCATCCAGTGAAGCTGAATGGTGAGAGTTTCAGGACAGATCAAAGGAACAACGTCCTCACATGATGCATAGTTAGAGTATGGGAATTCACTACCACGAGAAGTTGTGATAGCAACCAACTTGGATGGCTTTAAGAGGGGGTTAGACAAAGCCATGGAGGAGAAGGCTATCAATGGCTCCTAGTCATGGTAGCTATCTGTTGGCACCAGCATTGGTAGCAGGGTGCCTCTTTATGTCGGTCACAGGGGAGCACGAACAGGAGGGTGGTATTGTGCTTGTGTTCTGCTTGTGGACTTCTCACTGGGGCATCTGGTTGACCACTGTGAGAACAGAGCGCTGGACTAGAGAGGCCTCTGGTCTGATCCAGTGGAGCTCTTCTAGTGTTGTGAAGAATAACTTGCTTGTTCTCAACGATGAAACTTTGTTCATCCTTTTATAGGAGAACTTTCCTAGAGAGAGTGTGCACAGTATGGCTCAGCTGCTTACCTCCCCCCGCTGCCCCTGCTTAAGAACATAAAAGCCATGCTGGATCAGACCAAAGGTCCATCTCGCCCAGCATTCTGTTCCCACAGTGGCCAACCAGCTGTTGACCAGGAAACCACAAGCAGGACACGAGCACAATACCACCCTCCTGCTCGTGCTCCCCTGTGACCTACATACAGAGGCACCCTGCCTCCAATGCTGGAGCCAATAGATAGCCACTGTGACTAGGAGCCATTGATAGCCTTCTCATCCGAGAAACATTGTTCTGTTGTGTTAGGTATTTGTGCTGCCTTAATCGCATGTTTGCATGGCTTTCTAACCAGTGGGACTTTGGGTAGGGCTTGCATTTATGATACGTTCTCCAAAAATCTCCTTCCTTATAGGCTTCAGCACTTCAAAAGGGCAGCTAGTCCGTTCCATCTTATACCCAAAGCCAACAGACTTTAAGCTCTACAGAGATGCCTACTTGTTCTTGCTCTGCCTTGTGGGGGTGGCAGGTGTTGGATTTCTGTACACGATCGTCATCAGCATCCTTCATGAGGTATGGTTTCCAGCCCTTTGGTCTCCTTCTCTGATGCCCAGAAGTTAGCCATAGCATTCTGCAGACCAGAGCCATGTTGGTGGATGGTCTCTTCCAATCTCTCTTCTCCTTCACCTTCTCCTTCACATGGGAATGTATCTGTGCAAACTCCAAATGAATGTGGATGTGCTGTGGCCCCCTTCCCTTGCCTGACGGACAGATGGGGAGGAGGCCACCCCCCGCCCGCACACATGTCCTGTTCCTTCCTGGCCACCTCAGCAAGGGGAGGAGGAGAGCTGTCTGAGGAAATCACCTATTTATGTAGTTCCCAGTTTGCTATCTTTAGTATGGAAGAGATTGTCAGTTTTACTGGAGTTTACTTTAGAAACATCCAAACTCAAGTGTAGGTGCTGTGATCCGACATGCGATGAGCATTTCACCCAGTCAAAGCATCACTGCATGATCTGCATCACAGAAACAAGGAAGGTGCCTCATCCCAGGCTAGACCATTTGTCTGCCCAGCCGAGGCATGTCTGCTCTGGCTGCATGGCTCTCCAGGGTCTCCAGCAGCAAGAGGCGTTTCACAACAGCTGCTGCCTGGTCCCTTTAACTGGAGAGAGCTCAGGACCTTCTGCATGCGCTGCCTCTGAGCTGTGGTCCCTCCCCCCAGGTTCTACAGGTGTGGCCCCTTCATTCTTCTGGTGCAAGGCTGTGTCTAGGATTTGAACCCAGGACCTCTCTCTTATAGCAAGAATTGTGCCACTGGACAAGGAGTGGGCAACTTGTGGCCCTCCAGATGTTCCTGGACTGCAACTCCTGTCAGCCTCCGCCAACATAGCCAATGGTGAGGGATGATGGCAGTTGCAGTACAACAACATCTGGAGCACCACAGGTTGCCTGCGCTAGACCAGCCAGCTGCACACATCCAAAGATGATGCTACAAACATTTCTCAGAAAATGCCTCCGATGGCAGATGTGGCACATTCCCCTGCACACACGGTGTTTCTTCAAGGGCCAGCGCTTGGAAGACTGGATCAGCTGGGTGCTGGACTCAGTTTAGTGGCTCTCTGTACCTTGGGGATTCCAGCTTGCAGTGGTGACCTCTTTTATTTTTATTTGTTGTATGCTGTACTTCTGTTACAGGTTTCAGTCGACATCATCATAATTGAGTCTCTGGACATCATCACCATCACTGTTCCCCCAGCTCTTCCTGCTGCGTTGACTGCTGGGATTGTTTATGCCCAGAGGCGGCTGAAGAAAATTGGAATCTTCTGTATCAGCCCTCAAAGGATAAACATTTGCGGCCAGCTGAATCTCGTGTGCTTTGACAAGGTTCAGCTTGTTTGTTAAACCTTCTTTTGCTGTGTTAAGGATGAGGCTTCTGCAACCATCCTGTAGCTGTGCTTCAAGAGTGGCCTTGTTGCGGTCAGCGCACCCTTTCCTTCTGCACCCAGTGGGTGATTATGCTGAGCAGGGGTAGGGAATGGCCAAGGATAGGTCCCAGCATCTTCTCCTTATGCTGTGTTCTAGGCTGCCCCATCCTGGAGCCTTTGGGCATGACACAATCCATGAAGAGGTAACAGATGACAGAGATAACACACACTTGTTGGGTTGGGCTTAGTCTAAAGCTCTTCTCTGTTGTCTGACAGGACAGGTGTGTAAATCTCTTTTTCAGTAAATGTCAGGGATGGGAGAATTCATGAGGCCAAAGGGCTCTCTAGTCGTATTTCTCCCCCGATTTCTGCTTTCACCTGGGTTAGAGGGTGGTCATCTAGTTGCCCCTTGGTGCTCCACCATTCAGGCAGCTTGCAGGGCCAGGCCTGCTTCATTTCAGGAGCAGATGTGGGCCCTTAGACCGTTTTGTGGGGCACATTTGAAATAGTGCATATAAGTCGCTTTTAAGAGGGCTTTTAAAAATGTACTTGTTTTAGAGCAATACAACAATGGAACCAGTTACCTAGGGAGGCGGTGGGCTCTCCCACACTGGAGGCATTCAAGACGAGGCTGGACAGCCATCTGTCAGGGATGCTTTGACTTGGATTCCTGCATTGAGCAGGGGGTTGGACTTGATGGCCTTGTAGGCCCCTCCCACACTCTACTATTCTGTGATTCTATGATTCTGTTGTACATTTTGCTCCTTCTGTAGGTTAGTTATATTTTTGGGTTTGGTTTGCGTCAGACTGTATTTTAAAATTTATTTTGATTTTATGAATTTGTTATATTGAAATTGATAGAGCAGCCTTCCCCCACCTGGTGTCCTCTGGATGCTTTGGACTTCAACCTCCATCAGCCTCAGCCAACATGGACAATGGTCAGGAGTGCTGGGAGTTGTAGTCCAAAATAGTTGGAGGGTGCCAAGTTGGGGGAGGATGAGGTTAGGGATGGCAAGGGTGGAGGATGTTTTATGCTGCAAGATGCCTTGCGGTATAAAAGAAACATAGTCAACACATTGATAAATATCTGAGCCCAGGGCTCAAGGGTTCCCTTGCTACCTCAGACCCTGCTTTTACATTTCATTTTCCCCCCCACTCATCAACAGACGGGCACTCTTACCGAAGATGGCCTGGATCTTTGGGGGATCCAAAGAACGGAAAATGCTTGGTAAGTAATGGAGTAGAACGGCAGGTGTGACCATTGTTGCTGTCAAGTGTAGGCAAGTCCCTGGCTTTTCCCACCCCTGAAATAGTCCGTGAGCCCAAACAGAAGAGATTGTAAACACTTTTCCACCCCAGGCTCTTGCTCAGGTGATGCAAATGGAGCTCTGTTTTCATTTGGGAGCCCCTGTCCCAAGGGTCTTGTGGTCACCCCTAAAAATACATTTGAAATTACGTTAACCAAATCTTTCCTCTCCAAATACTGGGTTGCCCGAATCCATTTTGGGTCCTTATAAAGCTCCGTGCACAGTAAGGGTGGGGAATCGTTTTTGGCCCAGGGGCTGGATTCTGATTTGGGAAGGGTCTCGAGGGCTGCATTCCAGCAGTGGGCAGGGCTAAGAGCACAGGGTGGGGCCAAGGACAGAGGAGGTGGGTGGAGCCAGATGTCATTCTTGCCCGTTTGGACATTTTCCCACCAAGCATACAGAGCACACCTCAGCTGCGTGCATGTCTGCTCAGGAGGAAGCCCCAGTGCAACAAGCGCAGCTCAGTTCTGTTCATGTCTGCTTGGAAGTTGAAATACCTGGCTCTCCAAAATGTAAAGGTACTGAAAGAGCAAGGTATTTAAAGTTTAAATGCTTCTAAATACCCTCTTATCTCCTATCACTGGACCAGAGATAACAGTGGGGAGCATAGCACTGAAGTAAGGCTGACTGTCTTCAGCCCTGAGCAGGGGAATCCCAGAACTTCCGTCCAGCTGGTAATCAGCTCAGGCCTTGGAGGGAGAAGGCACAGGGCCTGCTGAAGACGCTGCCCCCTGGCTGGAGGTGTAACGCCTTTGGGCAGATCTGGCCCATGGGGTAGGGGTTCCCCACCCCTGCTTTACTGCTTCCCATTAATCGGAGGGTAGAATTGGCCAGGATCTCTTCTCGATCATGCCAAAGTGCAGGACATGGAATAATGGGCTCAAGTTACAGAAAGCCAGATTCCGGCTGAATATCAGGAAAAACTTCCTGACTGTTAGAGCAATACGACAATGGAACCAATTACCTGGGGAGGCGGTGGGCTCTCCCACACTGGAGGCGTTCAAGACGAGGCTGGACAGCCACCTGTCAGAGATGCTTTGACTTGGATTCCTGCACTGAGCAGGGGGTTGGACTCGATGGCCTTGTAGGCCCCTTCCAACCCTACTATTCTATGATTCATGAATTCATCCAGTATTTTGGCTGAGTGGCATTTGGATTTCCTGTGAAATGTGGACTTGGGATCTATGGGGCGTTTGGCTGTAGAAGGAGAGTCACGTTCCGGAGCCTGCTCAGTTTTGCCATAGCAAACTTCCGCTTCTCTTTTCAGTTTCCTTTTGCCAGAAGGCAAGGTTCGCAGTGAGGGGTTGGTTAAATCTCCCTTCGTTGCTTGCATGGCAACCTGTCATTCCCTTACAAAAATTGAAGGCGTACTTTCAGGCGACCCCCTGGATTTGAAGATGTTTGAAGCCACTGGATGGGTAAGAAGCAGTGCCTGTCCTGCGAAGGAGGGAGGGAAGGAAGGAGGGGGGCAGGCGGGCAGGCAGGTGTTCAGAATGCCAAGGAATGAATTGACTGATCCTTAAAAGCAGGATTCAAAGAACGGTGTAATTAATGAATTAATTAATCACATTTCTATACTGCCTGCTTGCCAAAGCGCTCTGTGCAGTTTACAAGAGAAATTCCTGACTGTGTAGTACTTTGGGCCAGTTCACGTGATTGCTGCAGTCCGCAGTGGCTTCTGTAACCCATGATGGGTTGCAGTGTGTGTCAACCCCCTTTTTTAATAGTCATGCTGTGGTGGGTGGTCACCGCGGCTTACTGCATCTTGCAAACCTGGCAAGGGTGGCTTATGCAAGGGTTGCTCAAGTCATCCACACAGGGTCCACATAACAGAATAAGTCATGACGCCTGCCCACTGCAACTGGAATATTCGAAAGGGTGGCTGGCGCGTACCGCAACCCGCCAGGATCACCTGATCACCGGGCTGTGGTGGTGGTGCAGATCTGGTCACAGTGTTCTTTGCACTTGCTGGCATGAACATCAGATGGACAATACACGGCCTGTGCTTCAAGGCTTTTTCTATTCAGTTGTGGTACCTGTGGCTTCGTTATTCTGACTTTGAGGCCGCTACTGGCTTCAGACAGGAACCTGTTCCATTTACTTTGCTCTTTTTAAAAGTTTTTGATCTTTTAGGTACAATCGACAGGGCCAGTGTTATTCTTACTATTGATGAAGCTAATTTAACTGCTTGCCAGACATATTTTTGCATATGCAATGTTGCTTCTTAGCTAAGTTGATATGGGGCCGAGTACTTTGATTTCTGATTTAGGGCATACAATTATTTTATCTTTATTTCTGCCACACCCTGTCCTTAGGCTCAGGGCAAGTAACAATTTTTTTTAAAAAAAGTAGCATTCCCATTTACGTTGTTAAGCATTTTAAAAATCAGTGTGTGCGTACATATTCACCCTTCAAATGACACCATCCCCACAGTGGGGTGGGGAGGCACTTCTGCATCCTTGGTTTGTAGATGGTTGGCTAAGGTTGTCCTCCTTCTGAGAGAGCCTTTGGAGCTCGCTTGATTTCAAGGACTCCTTCCTTGGATTTTGGCTCTTGCTTTTCACGGTTGCCCTGTGTTCTATTTTATGACTGTATTGATTTCCAGTTTTTGACGTTAACAGTTATAGGCCACCTTATAGACCAGCCTTCCCCAATCTGGTGCCCTCTGCAAGTTTTGGACTACAGCTCCCAGCATTCCTGACCATTGGCCATGGTGGCTGGGGCTTATGAGAGTTGAAGTCCGAAACATCTGGAGGGCACCAGGTTGGGAAAGGCTGTGATAGACCCATCAGGCCACAAGGTAGGATAAAGGTGGCGCAGTGAAATGCTCCGTGCCGCCTCCTGGCTTCCGAGATCTAGACCCATGGGCTAGAGAGCCAGTTCAGGCAGCGTGGCCAGGGCATTTGCTCTGCTCTGGGCTTGGCTCAGGGCAGCCCCCCAGCATGTGCTTCACCCCGCAGCCCCCACAGTCGCGAGCAGCTGGGTGCTGGACAGGCCATGGCTTGCGGACCCAGGCAGGCAGCAACCCGGCAGCCTTGGGCTTTGTGTGGTGGGTTCCAGGTGGGGCCTGTGCATCGGCATGTGCGGCTGCTTCTGCTCTCTGTCCATTTGCAAGAGATGCCAGAAGCCTTGCAAGGTTTGTCTGCCGCTACAGCTGTTGATCCAGGACTGCGATGGCATAACCGGTTCACGCACGTGTGTCTGTGCTTCATTCAGATTCTTGAAGAAGCGACTGAAGAGGAGACAGCCCTTCATAACCGAATTATGCCTACTGTTGTCCACCCACCCAAACAACTTCTTCCAGACTCCAAACCGGCAGCCAACAGAGAAATGGTAGATCAACGCAGAGCTCTTCTTTCCCCCTTGTCTCAGGCACTCTGGTTCCCATCACAGTCGGCTTCCTTCTGGAGGAGGAGGCATTCCGCTGCTGGGGAACCATGGGAGCCTGCTTTCTCCCTTGCGGGCAGCTCTGGACCAGTTGCGGCACTGGGCCCAGTCTGTCTGTGGGAAATGCCGTTGGGTGTGACCAATGCATCACCCAAGTTGATCCAAACGAGAATATTGCAGTGTGTGTAGAAATGCTGATTGCGCTGTTTCAGTCTTGCTTATCACATGCTGATGAATTTAAGCTGCCTGCCAGATTTCTGAAAGAGTTTCGGCTGTAGAGTACTATGTAGAGAGAGTAATATTTTTTCTCCCCCCCCCTTTTTTTTTTTTGTAGGAGCTCTTCGAGCTTTCGGTGAGTGCATTTCCTTTTGTTCTCTTGGTCATGCTCTCTCCATTCTCGCAGCGATGGGAAGGCCTAACCCCGCTTCTCCTTCTCTTTTCCCACCTGCCTGTCACTCGGTGTTAGGTCAGTTACGAAATAGGCATCGTGCGGCAGTTTCCATTTTCTTCTGATTTGCAACGGATGTGTGTGGTGGCAAGAGCCCTCGGGCAAAAGAGGATGGATGCTTACGTGAAAGGAGCGCCGGAGGTGGTCGCAGGATTGTGCAAGCCAGAGACTGGTAAAGGGAGGGCACTTTGTTTTTTCCACTGCGGCCCAGATGTGACCGTTTTAATCCTTCTATTTGTTTGTGTTATTTTTTACTAGTGCCCATTGATTTTGAAAGGGTGTTGGAAGAGTACACCCAGCAGGGCTTCCGGGTCATTGCCCTGGCTCACAGAAGGTTGGAATCCAAATTAACCTGGCACAAAGTCCAGAATGTTGGCCGGTAAGTTGATATGAGGTCTTGTTGAGATCCCAGAGCACGTAGCTTGATAGTGCAGCCTTGCACAGGCTCCAAATAAGGCCCTTTCCCCATGTCGCTCCCCAGAGTGTGGGCTGTGGATACTGCGCATAATTCGAAATGCTGCCACCTCACCTTGTCGTGGATCCCTGAGGGTTCCAGAAGTCTGCTCAGAGTCCTGCAAGACAACATAGAATCACAGAATGATAGAAGAGTAGGGTTGGAAGGGGCCTACAAGGCCATCGAGTCCAACCCCCTGCTCAGTGCAGGAATCCAAGTCAGAGCATCCCTGACAACGATGCACTTTGGGCAGCCTGATTGATTGGGTACTCTGGTTTAGCTACTCTGGTTCAAATGCTGGTTTGGGCAAAGGCAGCTGAAACAGAGCACATTGGAATGCCCTCGCGGGGTCAAGCCAGTGCCCTCCCCCTCCTGCTCATCCCTAGTGGCACTCGTAGGCTGCCTCCAGCCACAGAGGTCCTGTATTTGGTTATACTGGCCACTGACGGAGCTGTTCTCCCCACACTGGTCTAACCTTTGACATTTATTTTAATTTTAAAATGCAGCCAAGTGCAAAGAGGTTCCACCTTGGATCTGGCCTGAACATATGGCCCATTCTGTCTTCAATCCTTTTTCTAGAAATTCCTAACACAGAATTTGCTCTTTAGGCTACCACAGCACATTGAGTTCATCTTTCCAAGGAGCCATCCTCCACAGCCCCAGGGCCTCAGCCATAGGCAGCATGTGTGTGGTTAAGACTTTTTGCCCCAACATGCATCACTTAGCACTGGCTTTACAGTAACTCTCATCTGCTGTTCAACTAGTTTGCACAGAGTGCTTTAGAATTCTTCGGAGTCTGCGAAGAATTTTGCCACCCTAATGTGGCCCCTACAAATCCAGCCACATATCCGTCCCCTGGCTGCTAAATCTTGATTAATTTTGTTTTTGGGTGAAACAGCTACTACCATTTTCCTGATGGTGTGTGTGTGTGTGTGTGTGTGTGTGTGTGTGCGCGCACGCGCGTTCGTGTGCGTGTGCATGCGTGCACGTGTTCCCCCTCCTCTTCTGTCCATCTGTAGAGATGCCATTGAGGGCAACGTGGATTTCATGGGGTTCATTATAATGCAGAATAAGCTCAAGCAAGAAACCCCGTCTGTACTTGAAGATTTGCACAAAGCCAACATCCGCACTGTTATGGTTACAGGTTCGTAAGCAATTCTTATGGCACCTTCTGGCTGCCAGTAACTGTATCCTGCCCCAGGCTGGGGGCTGTGTTTTTGCAGCTGGAATCTGCATTTGAAACAAACGATCTGCTATTCCAGTGCAGTCTTCTGCTGCCAAACACTCCCAGGTGTTTACCAGGGTTAAGAAATTGGGAACGCACTAAGGGGATGACCCGCTACCTCCTTCCCAGCCCCCCCTTGCAAATCCCCCCTCCCAGAATTGGAGCCCAGTTCAGGACCTTCCCCTCAAGTCCCTGTCTGTGGGGGAGGGACTGTGTGTGTGAAGAAGGTGGGTGACTGTGCAGCCACCGGGCAGGACAGTCGCCTTGATCCAGAGCTGGTGCGCTGCCCACAGTTGAAACGAACAGAGCAGCTCCTGCTCGTGCTGAGGGTGAAGCGGGAGGATGCAGAGCTCCATGGCGGAGAATGTTCATTCCTTCCTTCGTTCCTTCATTCATTCAAGCTCATACAGCACAGAGGCATCACAGTGGTGAACACAAAATACAATGGCATCACAACAACAATAAATGTAATAATAAAAACATGACAATGCAAACTAAGGAGCAATAAAACCGCACACCCGACGGTGTGCTACATGCCACAGCTGTCACACTTCAGGGAAAGCCTGCGTAGGGGCGGGTTTTAAGACGGCATCTGGATGCCAAGCCTGTGGGGGCCTCTCTGAGGTCAGCTGGCAAAGCCCTCCGGAGGGGGGGCGTTGCAGCCCTTGGTGCTCTGCTGCACGTGTGCCTGAGGTGGCCTCCGGGGCACGGGGCACCCTCAGAAGGGCCCTCTCTGATGAGCACAGAGACCGGGCAGGGGCAGAAGGGGTGAGGCGCTCCCTGAGGTAAGTTGGTCCCAAGTTGTTTAGGGCTTCATAGGTCAACAGCAACACCTTGAACTTGGCCCAGTAGCTTGCTGAGGATGTATTTGCCTGCAGAACGTACCACAGTTGATTTGGTGAAAGGATATCTGATAGCAGAGCTGGGAAATACCTTCCACTATAGGAAAACTGCAATGCTGATGTCCATGAGAGTGGAAGGTGCTGGGATAGATAGACCAAAACATACAAGGCAGCTTCATCTATCTGTCTTTTGGAATTTTGGATGATGGGACATGACTGGAAGCACAAGATAAATGGGCCATTAATTTGCTTGCAGTATAAATGTTCAAGCATATTTCAGTAAGCAGGACGTGCGCCTGGATGTGTTCAGACTCTCAGGCTTCAGCTAATGTCCAAATGCGACTTTGCCCCCCAAACATCCTTAGCCTGTTGCCAATGTTTTTCGCAGCCTCACTTTTCAGGACTGCCTGCAGGTCTGCTTGATTTTGACGAACTCATGAAGGTTTTGTAAAATATTCTGGTCTCTGAGTCACAAACTTGAAGTTTGTGTCCGGTTCCAAATTAAACAGTCAACCTTGAAACTTAAATCCTTTTTTGCACCCATTCTTATAATGATGTTTAAGCCCAAATATTAGCAAGCACAAAATAAAAAACAGTAAAGGAAAAACAGAGAAGCTCAGGAGTGGTGTAATTGGAACAACACTTATTTGAGGGGTGAGGAAGTCTGTGGCAGCCACCCCTACTGGCTGGGGAGACTGGGAGTTGCAGTTCAGTTCATCTGGAGGGTGCCAGGTGGAGGAGGGCTCCGTGGAGAGACCAGGCTGCAAAGGGGAATGAGGGGGAGCAGGAGAAGGGTGGGCAGTGGTGGAAGGAGGCATCTGCTGGCCTCGGAGCGGAGCCAGGGATCTGGAAGGGAGCAGGGGCCTGGCCAAACGCCCTGTGCTGTGCTTGCCTCCCAGGCGACAACATGCTGACTGCCATCTCTGTGGCCAGGGACTGTGGAATGATCCTGCCTCAGGACAAGGTGATCGTTGCTGAAGCGCTACCTCCAAAGGACGGGCAAACAGCCAGGATCAACTGGCATTATGCAGATGCTCTCGCCAATGGCGCCGATTGCTCACCAGCCATTAGCCCAGAGGTAACTGCAGAGCTGGCCAAGTCAGAATACATAAGGAGAGCTCCGAAGCTGATCAGACCAAAGCCCTCTCCAGCCCAGCGTTCTCAGCGGTCACCAGCTGCCCACGGGAAATCCACAAGCAGGGCATGAGCGCAACAGTCCCCTCCCACCATGTTCCCCAGCAATGGTGCACATAGGCTCACTGCCTCTGATCCTGGAGGTGGCATAGAGCCATCAGGGTTAGTAGCCCTTGTCACCCTTTGAAGCCTTCCACGGTGGTGGCTGACACAACACCCTGTCAGCGTATGTGTGAAGCTGGGGGTTTTGCCTCAACATGCATCGCTTTATATGTCCTTCCACTGAACCACATTTGCCGTTTGGGTGCCCATTCCCCTTGTTTGAAGAGGTGCTCTGGGAGCTCCTCACGGCCCCTTTTGTTTTAACCACCCTGAATAATTTGGTGTCTCCAGCAAACGTGGCCACCTTGCTGCTCACCTCTAACTCTGAGGGCCGCACGAAGGGCCAGAGCCAGCTGCTCTCCAGCACGGCAAGCAGAGTAACAAGAGGCCTTGATTCTTCACCTGGGGCTTATGGCAGAAGTATCCGTTTGGAGGGAAATGTTTCTCTCTCCTCCACCCCCGCCAGCCAAGCCTGCCTTTTTACCCTCCTCGCTCCCCTCAGCAGGGCTCCAAAACGGGAAGTAATTCGGGGAGAGGGCTCTTAGAAAGAAATGGTGGTGGGTGAGGGCAAACTGGAGTACTCCTTCTGCCCAGTGTCGCTCCCCCAAACAGGTCCCCTCTGCGAGCGCAGGTTTGGGAACATGGGTTTGCCGCAAGATGGCATGCGTTTCTGCCCCTATCTGTAAATGTCACAAAAGCTATAAAATAACCAGTGCAGCTATTCTGTAGGGATGTCACTTAATTAACGGCAAAGTAGGGCGCAACCCTATGCATGTTTAGGCAGGAAGCTGTCCTACAACTCCTAGCATTCCCCCAGCAATCTTTCATTAATTGACTGTAACAGCATACATTTGCACATGAGTAAAACAACCTTTGAGGAGAAAGCTGTCTCTGGTTTCTTAGATTATGCACAAGCATATCACAGCAGCAGGCACCCTTAGAAGGGGCGTTCCCCCCTGGGCATAGGAGAAAGGCAGAAGGCCTCGGGGGCAGGGGGTGCCTGTCACTTGCAGTTTTTAATGGGTGTTAATGTTTCTTAAAAACAACAGTGCACCTTTAAAATCCATTAATCAAACTGATTTGTTAACCAAAGATTGCCTCCCTACTAAGCAGAATGTTAGATTGGACTAAGTAGATTGGTAAGCCTCAAGACTCCTCTGATCAGAATTAGAAATGATTCTAAAGTCTGATGCATTTTATTGCAAGTTCAGTGTTGAATTTACATATGTAAGTAAAGCGCTTTCCCCCCTTCTTTGTTAGGTCTTGTTAATGTTGGCTTTATATTTCCAGTATCCTTGTGAAAGGCATTTCTCTTAGGTGCAGTGCTTCAATAGTTACGAGAAATTCTGCGGGTTTGCCAAAGGGAATTGATGGCCAGGTCTCAGCAACGCCGCTTCTGTTTTGCTACAGGATATTCCAATTAAATTGGCCCACGAAAGCCTCGAGGGCCTCCACGTGACCAAATTCCATTTTGCTATGAACGGGAAGTCCTTTGCGGTGATCCAGGAGCACTTCCAGGATCTTGTTCCAAAGGTCTGTATCTGGAATGGGTTTCCTGGGGAGATTTTATCATTACCTGTGCTGAGCACATAAGCGGAAGAATAGGGTAGAAATGATTTTTGTGTGTGTTATAATATCCTTCTACAGTGTCACTGTGGAAAAGCATCTAGAGGGGGCATTTCCCATGCTTCCTGCCCCCCTTCCTGGTCTCAAATGGAAAAACAGACATATTTTTGGAAAAATTGAAATGTTGTGTTTCCTCTCAGGGAATGAGCAGGGATGAGCATGCGCTGGGTGCTTCTTTAAAGCATCGTCATTCTGTTTGCTAGGATTGCTAGTGCTGATTTCAGCTCAGTTTGCAGCTCAGTACTCTTGCAACAGCACTCCTGGTAACCAAAGTTAATGCTAGCCAAGTTAATGGGCCAGTTTGCACAACATGGCAGCCCATCGTGGGTTAATTAACCCTTGAGGCGCTGCGGTGTGCGCCAGCCACCATCATGAACATGCAGCCCCCAACTGGGGTTGTCATGTTGTGCGAACCTTGCCAGCGGGGGCTATTTGAGGCTAACCAACCCCTCGCATAACCCTACAACGCACCCGGAGGTTCCCAGTAGCCATCCTGGCTCATAGCTCTCCTCCTCCTCCCTCATGCATTTGGCTTACTGTTTTAAAAAGCCAAGGCTATTCTGTGGCAGCCACATTTATAAGTTCATGTTGGACTGTGTGAGGCGGTTCTTTTGTCTCTCCTGACTCTCCTATCTGGAGTTTCTAGTGTGATGGGCGGGCGGGGGGACACATCTCTCTCTTCACTTTCGGCACACCTTGTATACTATCATGTCTCTTCAGCACTTCAGCCGTTCTTTGTAAGGAAGGTGCTCCAGCCCCCTGACCATTTTGGTTGCTCTTTTCTGCACCTTTCCCAGAGTAATTATTTCCTTTTTGTGGTGGTGCAGCATGATGTTCCAAGAAGTCCTGCAGAATTTCCCCCCAGAATTAAATAATAAATTCTCCAGAGTGAGAAGGGAGACCCATTGAACTTCTCTCCATGCTGTCAAAATGTATTTATTCCTTAATAGTCCTTGTACATTGCTTGATATAACCAAATGTCTAAGTGGTTTGCATGCTAAAATATTAAAAGTCATTATTAAAATACTCAGTAAATAATTACAAGAACAACATAAATAAAAAGTTAAAACAATTAAAGCAACAATAGAAAATTTCTGGAAATGACCATCTCTGATCTTCATTTTAATTATACTGCTAAGAGAATCAATATTTTCCAGCTTGTGTTGCATGGCACAGTATTTGCTCGCATGGCGCCGGATCAGAAAACCCAGCTGGTGGAGGCTTTGCAAAACGTTGAGTAAGTATCTGTCTGATGCTGCTGCTTCCGGTGTGCCTGTCGGCTTGCTCTCTTTATGGCATGCAAATGGCAGACCCCTGCTTTAACCCAGTTATTTTTAGGCATCCTGAAAAACGGTTAGCAAGCCTAAAGCTTTAGTTCTAAGGTTTAAGAGAAAGTCTGGCTACTGGTGCCACCTATTGAGAGATGCTGCTCGATAGACACATTTTTCAACAGGCTGTAACTGGCTGACTTGAACGGCAGGCACACAACATTCTCGTTGATGAGGTGGGGGGACATAGCAGATGGACATTGTCTGTGCTCTGGGCAGAGGAGACAGGATCTGATGTCTAGCTGGAGGCAGCCTCTGTTCTGGAAGGGAAGGGCCGTGAATGGAGGCCCCACTTTGATCCTCTCTTATAGGAACAGGGACAGGAAACAATAGCATTTCCTGCGTGAAAGAAAAAAACGTGAGGAAAGAGAGCTCTTGGCTGATGGCTACAGCTCTTTCAAGATGGCAACGTATGTCCCTCTTAGGTCCCCTCATGGTGGGAAGAGGGTCACTAGGGCAACAACCCCTGCAAGGTCGAGGCTTGATGGCAGGGCTGACAACCGGGGTGCAGTAAGCGTTCCTTCCAGGGAAAGGGAAGGTCGTGGTGCCGCCATGCTCAGAACCTGAAGTGCCGTGGTTTTACAAGCCAGGGAGGGAATATGTCCCCTACTCTTCAGAACGAGTCATTTCAGCAGCAGTGATGGGAAGCATGTCTGAGGAGGCCTACTCGAACACCTTTGCCAAGCTTCATGGGGGGGGAGTCCTGGGGGTCCTCATGGTAGCAGGTCAGGGGGCACGGGGGTTTGAATGAAGAAGGGAGTCCAGGCCAGGCATCCCCTGCAGCTGAGCAGTGAGAGAGACGGCCTGGGTGTTCTTTTCCCCTCTGGTGGATCCGTGGACAGACGATTCCCTTGGGGCTGCTGCTTATTGCTGCTGCTGCTTCCCACAGTCACTGTTTTCCTCTGCTGCGTCATCCTACCTCACCACACCCACCATCTCTCCCCCAGGTGCCCCCCACTCTCTGTAAGAGAGCTCTCCAGTGGTTCCATTTTTTCCTAGCAGTTGGTCAAGCTTCAGCCTGCACTAATGGCCTGTCTGTCACTTGGGACCTTTCAGTTGTCAGAGATGCTCTGACTTGGATTCCTGCATTGAGCAGGGGGTTGGACTCGATGGTCTTATAGGCCCCACTATTCTATGATTCTGTGATTCTGTGGGACCTGCCTTCTGCACAATTCATTGTTCGCCAGTCAGTCTGCCTGCTTCTGGAGGGAGAAGATGAACCACAGCTATGCTGGAGCAGCCTTTTCACGGACATCCATAATTAACTTAACCAGCTTTGGCTGCAGGGAGTGCTTCCAGTTTCTTTTTGTGGATCAGAAGGAGCTGGCTGAAATGAAGCCAGACAGCTTTCTGCAATGGGTGGAGCCTGATGCCCAGCAAAGTTGTTCTTGCTTCTGGCTGATCCAGCCCCTCTTCAGGGCTCTTCTGCTTGCTGTTTGGCCGTTTGAGTTTCCTACTGGATGCATTATTAATACATTAGGCAACATCTTTATGAATTGAAGTTGTTGACATACTGCTGTACTTGTGATGTTGTTGCTGTACCATTTCTTGTAAACCACCTTGAGCTCAACTCCTTACACAAAAGGCAGTATGCAAATAAACTCAGTGTTGTTGGTTCTTTTCCCCCAACTGCTATAGCAGCATTGGGTTCTCACTCTGCAGATACTCTTCATGTGGAATGCAGTGCTCGCGCACACACGCACGCACCCTGAAACACCTCCCTTTGGTTGGCCAAAGAGGTGGAACCACCCAGAGCTCCCAAGTTGTTCCTGCCCTGCTTTGTGGGAGCCTCAGCAGAGCTACTGCTGTTCAATTTGGCTTCTTTATTTCCAGGCTGCCCGGCCAGTTCAGAGGCCTCTCTCACTCTAGAACACAGAAACAGCGCTGTGCCCATCCTCGGGACCACCTTTGCCCTATGCTTGTTCATGTCCGTGCACACAAGATGTTAAACAGCACACTTTTTGTGTTCACATTGCAATAGGCAGCTGTGGTGATTAGGGCAGAAGCCTCGTGCCTGCTCATTGCATGTAGATTTAAAGATAAACAATTTGGGTGTGTCCCGAGTCTAGGTCTCGATTTCTTTTCCAGCTGGGAATCATACCCTGAAAGTGCCCCTGCAGCACAGCGCTGCTTAGCTTGGCCAGAGCCCACCCTGAGCCTTCAACCATTTTGGCTCTGACTTGTTGCTGCTCTGAGCACCATTTCTTCTGTGAGCACCAGGGCTGTTGCCTCTCTCTCGATGTGTCAGGCTGAGGAAGCTAGCTTGGGTTGGGTGGGATTTCGGCTGAAGTGCAGCGGGACCCTGATGCAGTCTCTCATTTTGTGCTTTTGCAGTTACTACGTGGGCATGTGTGGCGATGGGGCCAATGACTGTGGCGTGAGTACCCTTGTTCTGTTATCACAACATTCTGCTCAATTCTGCATTGACACTGGCAGAAGAAGTCACCCTTTCCCCCCTCCCCCTGCCCCAGGCGCTGAAGAGGGCACACAGTGGCATTTCGCTGTCCGAGCTGGAGGCATCCGTGGCGTCACCATTCACCTCCAGGACACCCAGTATCTCCTGCGTGCCAAACCTGATCAGGTAAAGGTGCTCAGAATGTTGCACGCATTGCTGTTAAGCTCAGCTGAGGTACCTGACGCAGCAGGTGGCACAAGGTGGCATAGCCTTTCACCAACCGCCCTCGGAGGTGCCAGTGCCAGGGTAAGGGCAAGGAGGCCCAGTGAAGAGCCAGCGAGCTGGGCAGAAATGGGAAAACCATTCACCATTAGAATGGATGGGAGATTAATACACCATTTTTCCTCCGAACAAACCCAAGGGCAGGGCTGTGTGAATTCGGCATCAGGGCTACCCAGATTCTACATACAGAAGGGCCATATTCTACAGCAGGGGGGGCGGGACCATTCCAGCCCTGGGGCCAGGGCACCTCATCCTGCCAGAAACCCCGGGCCCTGACTCCATTCTCTGTGCAGAGAGGCATGGAGCGATTGCACCGAGAAAGGGGCAGCCTTTTCCCTGTGCAGTGCTCAGGGAAGGCTTGCCTGGGGCTTTGCAGGTACGCATGTGTTTTGCCCAGGCTGTTGGGTTTTCTTGGAGTGGGTGGAAGTTATGCATGTGTGTGTTTTTCTCTGAGCATCGCTACTTTGATTTGTTATGCTTTGCAAGGGCAAATGGGTGATTTGGCATTTAGCCCCCACATCTGCCTTGTATTCAGCTTCTTGACCAAGTTACTTGTCTCTCAACCTGATCAGTTTGCCTTCTGTGAAATGGGTGGAGCAGAAAACTGTGGGATCAAAAGATTGGCTTTGGGTTTTGGAACTCAGACCCCTCCTTCACTTGTTCTTGGGCAAGTTACTTTTCTCTTAGCTTTCAGCCTCACCAGTTGTCTTCTGGGTAATGCGTGTGTTGTGACTGGCCATGCCCACCATGGCAGCCATTTTGGGAAGGGGCAAGCCCTCCCCCCACCCCTGCACGTGCTCTCTAAAAATTCCAAATGTGCCCTTTGGCCCCCAAAGGTTTGGGACTCCTGATTTAGCTCTTTATTACAACACAGAGGTAATTTTAAATCCTGCATAGTAATCAGAGAGATATTTATATGTCATGATAAATGCCCTGTGATTGGCTGTCATTGAGGGTTATTTTAGGATCATATGAAATGGGTTGCACCGTCTCCTCTCTGGAATTAATCTCTGTTGATGTACAAGTACATGCAGGCCTTTGAGTTACACAGCACACTTCACTGGCAATAACGCCAGGGTCATTGTAGAACCAGTTTGTCGGCTAATGTACCATAGGAAATTGGCCAGTTTGCAAAGCTTTTAGTATTCAGTTGGGAGATACATAGATGTCCCAGACATCTGAGGGCTGTTTCCTTGAGGTGTTTTGTGCTCGGTTTGATGCTGATGGATTACTGAAGGGGAATGCTATGTTTTGTACAAGGGGAGGCCTGATCTTTTCCCCTACCCCCTGCTTGCCAGCATTTTGAAAGGGAAGGATGGAGCTTATGTGCGCACGTAAAAGATGTCTACCGGGCATGACTATGCATGGAGTGCAGGGCATCTTGTGAAGAGCAGCCCCAGAGAGTGACCTCCCGTTCTGGCTGTGTGAATCTCTGGATGATTTCCCGCATTAGTGTTGGGCAAGAGAAGACACTGCTGGGGCAGAAGAGAGCCAGGGTCTCACCTCTGCCTGTGTACAGGATGTGTTGCCGTTTGCAACACTCCCCCCAAACTCAGTGATGCTCACTTATCACAGCAGGTGGAGTTCCTTGTTGAAGAGGAAAACATGATAAAGTGTGTTGCTAACGGGTGGCTTGCACGTGCGGGCGGGGTGGGGGGACCTTTCTTTATGTTCCTGTGAGTCGGAGGAGAATTGTCATGGCCTGTGGCGGTCTCTCTGTGCTTGGGAAGCTCTGCCAGGAGACCCGCTGAGCCTCCCCCCAGGCCTTCCCTCTCCCCCTTCCTGGTGCTGGGTGAGCTGCTCTCTGCCCCCCAGGGATCAAACAGAGGCTTGCTTGGATTTTGTCAAGCGGATGTCTTTGTTTTCACAGGGAAGGCCGTGCTGCTTTAATAACTTCTTTCTGCGTGTTTAAATTCATGGCTTTGTACAGTATTATCCAGTATGTCAGTGTCACACTGCTTTACTCTGTGAGTATTTGACAAAAAGCCCCTTGCATTTGTGTTAAATGTTTATTCTGAGCATATTTGTAAGGACAACAGAGAGCCCCCTTTTCTCTCCCTGCTTTTGCCTCTGACACAGGGGCTTCTGACCCCCAACTTCTTGCCTGTCAGATCAATAGGCACTAAGCTAGTGAGGAATAAAGGGGGAAATCCAGTTCGATCTCTTTTTAAAAAAAATTACTCTTATTCTGTGGGAAGTAGGTGCAGCCTTTGTGTTTCCCGTCCTCACTGCAGTCAGAAATGCCACCCAGCAGGCGGTGCAATGGAATTATATTAATCAACTGGGAGACTGGGGGGTGGAAAAGCAACTTGTTGAAGGCAAGTCCCCAGCAGAGGTGGGATGCGAGTCTCCCAGGTTCAAAGCAACGCAGTTTGACAGAGCACAAATAAAACCTGATGTCGACACCATGTGAAATCTCATTTCTGGTTTCTTTATAGATCCAGAGCAACTTGGGAGACTTCCAGTTCCTCTTCATTGATCTGGCAATCATTTTGGTTGTGGTCTTCACCAGTGAGTCTTGCACCAGCTTCCTTGCAGTCTCCCTTCCTGTGGGTGCCTGTTCTAAAAGGGCCATCTTTGGCTGGCAGTCATCCTTCCTTCATCAGCACTAGAAGCTTGAAGAATAGTCCTGCCGAAATCACTGCGCTTTGCTTTGCCTTGTTTCCTGTTGGCTTCTGGAGCACAAGTGGGAAGCTGCTAGAGGCAAAATCTTGGGAATAGGCACTTGCTCTCGCTCTTTTCCTTGCTCCCCTGGTCCTGTGGCTTCAATTAAGTCCCCAGAACACCATTAGATAGATGGATCTAGAGGGTGGTTTGACTGCTGTGGGTTCCAGACAAGCACAGAATTTCAACTCATACCCAATTTGAGTACTCAATTCCAGTAGAAAAACAGCTGTGAAGGCAGAGTCGAGCGCAGTGCCTTGTGCAGTGTTACCATCACTGCTTTTCAGTGTTACCTTATAAGCAGATATGTCTTCATTGGCCTAACCAATTTTATATCGGTTCCAAGGTGCAGAACTTTGCCTTGTTGACATGTCTTCATCTCCGCCGTACTCACTGCTTGCCCCCCTCTCCTTTCTCTGCAGTGAGTCTGAATCCAGCATGGAAAGAGCTTGTAGCACAAAGGCCATCCTCCGGCCTCATCTCAGGGCCCCTCCTCTGCTCTGTCCTTTCTCAGATCCTCATCTGCCTTGGCTTCCAGACCCTGGGATTTCTGTGGGTCAGGCAGCAGCCCTGGTACGAGACCTGGACCCCACTCTCAGAGTAAGTTGCCCAAAGAAGGCAAGCTTATGGTGCCCGTGCAGGGGGGATTTCCCTGTACAAAGGCACTGGTCGCCATTTGGAGCTGGTGGATCTGCAACCCAAGGGCTGTCCATCCTTCACTGTGCAGAAGTGAGGACCCTGTCGTGGGCTGCTGCTTCTCTTTCCACCAGTTGCCAGGTGTGTTGCTGAGGCCAAGCTGTCCTTGCTGGGCTCCTGTGAGGATAAAGTGAAATAGCCCATGTACGCTGACATGAACATCTTGGAGGAAGGATGAGAGAAAATATAACTTGGGCTGGAACTGATGAAGGGACGTCTGAGTGTCTTTCTTGTAGGAGTGTTGGCCTATGGATCAATCAAGTTTACATATGTGTAAAAAGAATACTTCTGGAGCAAAGGGCTTCCTTCCTTGGGTGTGTCTTTGGAGGCGTGGTCTCAGCTGAGGCGTGGCCGCTGTCTGTGGGCGTGGAGGTTCCACTCCAGAGGGGACCGTCTCGCCATTCGCTGTTTTGTTACTACTACTGCTTATCAAAAGCTGCGGCTGGCAAGAGGCACTTCCTTAAGAGGCATCAATTAACCTGTCCAATTAGTTGGGGCATCTTTTTTAATTGTTCAAAGAGTTTTTTAAATCAGTTAAGCTAACCACTTGATCTACTAAACGTTGTAGCCCTCAAAATAATAGATGAACAGGCTCCAGTTATCTAAAGATACCCAGCGAGTGCTGGGTTGAGCTGCCATCCCTTCAGCCTGGGCCTCACGGGCTCTCCTCTGGCTGGGTACAGAGAGCACGTCGTGGCTGACACTTCTGGAGGGCGGGAGGGGGGCGGTCAGTTGAGAGAGGTCCATCGATCCGTCCCTCTGCGTGCGAGTGGAGTGCAAACTCTTCTGTTCTCCTTTCTAATTTGATACCAATGGGCTTTTTGATACCACTTGGGTTTTTCAGTGCATGTAACATATCGACAACTACCTTTGCCAACACTTCTCAGCACAAGAACGAGTCCAGTCATGATGAGCACAATATCAGAACCTATGAGAATACAACTGTGTTCTTCATCTCCAGCTTCCAGTACCTCACAGTCGCCATTGCCTTTTCCAAAGGAAAGCCCTTCAGGCAGCCTTGCTACAAAAACTGTAGGTATCACCCTGTTAGAGTTGCCTTGGGCTTTGTCCACACAACCGTGGCCATGTTTCTGGGGAAGCTGGGTGGGAGGAACGCAGCGGGTGGTGGTGTGGGACAAGGCAGCTTGGCCGCCTGAGGGCCCTGTGGGGAGCGGGCGGCAGGCGGCCTGTGTGCTGGCGTCCCAATGCTCTGCAGACAAGGTGCTGCGGGCTGCCTGGAGACATAGTTTGGCCTCCTCCTCTGCTGGCTGAATTGCTTGAAGAAAATCACACAGGGTTGAGGAGCAGAATGTCTGGGAAGGAGCGCCACAAACCCTGGCACGTTGCCCCCGAAGGGGCTGCAAGAAGACTCTTCTCTGGGAAGCCGGCCATTGTGGAAGCCTCCAGCTGGGCAGGCGCTGCGGGGCGGGGGAGGGCACTCAGCCCAGAAGGAGAGGGGCGGCCCTGCCGGCGGTCCCTCAGTGCCTCCATGGGCTGCCGCAGGGGCAGCGCTGGCTTGTGCAGCTGCACGTGGGGGGAGAGCCTCTTTGTGCCGTCCTGGTGGGCAGCTAGGTGGGGAGGAGCTGCAGCCAGCGGTCTGCTTGAAGCTGCCTGTCCCCCCTCCCCCCCGCGCCATCTCCCCTCTGCAGATCTGTTTGTGATCTCCGTACTGGTCCTTTATGCCATCACACTTTTCATCATGCTGCATCCAGTGAAGCCCATTGATTGGTTCCTTGAGGTATGACTGAAAGGCGCTGCGGACTTCCTTGCCAGCCCTCAGGGTCCCCCAGGCCCAATGCAAGAGAGCTTCCACTCGCGCTCCTCCTCCAAAGACACTGGGCCTCTGGAGGGCATGGGACCTGTGTGCGGGAACTCAGACCCCAGCACAGAGGGGCCGTGTTTCTCCCCCTCAGTCTCAGATCTGGCCAGAACAGAAAGGAATAGGGGAGTCCCAGTTCAAGGGCCTTTTGCTGCCATCATTTTATAAACAGGGGGAGAAGCCTAGTGGCAGACTCAGAGGAAGGGGGACAAGACCCGGGAAGCTGTATAGCTGCCTTCCCCAAACTGGTGCCCTCCAGATGTGTTCGACTACAACTCCCATCTCGCCCAATCAGCGTGATGCAAGCAAACTAGTTCTTGAAGCAGCTGGGGCTAAGGTGGGGTGAGGTGGGGTATTTATTGAAGATGGGTGCCAATTCTGTCTCTCACTTCTCTGACACTTTAAACACGGTAGTCAAGGGTGTGCCGAGCCTGGTAAGAGACTTAACGTGGCGTCTGTGCAGGGTGAGGGTGGAGATTCTTGTTAGCCTGAACTTGAGGCCCACGCAGTCACCTGAGGCTCGAGGTGGTAACTGGGAGCGTTGTAGGAACCCATTGCCCGAGTTTCTAGGCATGCCCTGGAACACAGGGACAGCCTTCCGGGATGTGTGAATGGGCGCCTGCTGTAGCAGCTGCTGCCCCCGCGCACCCCCCTCACGCGCGTGTGCATGTGCTGTGTTTTGCAGCTGGTTTGCGTGCCCGGCCCATGGCGCATCTCAGTTCTCATCATCATTGTCGTCAATGCCTTTGTTTCCGTTCTGGTGGAGGTGAGTCATTAGGGCCTAAAACATGTTCTTTGGTTAGCTTGGAGGCCGCATCAGCTTGCTTTCTGCTAAAAATGTCAGTCAAGCGGCCCATGTTCTAATTCGCAGAATGTAATTGTATGTTTAGTACTTCGTACTCCAGGCCTTATTCATACTCGCCAAAGCCCTGGGGAGCTGGGCACTGGTGGTGTCTGTTCTGTCCCCCTTTTATAAATGAGAGTGTTCTGGCCAGGGCTGGCATGGGGACAGGCGGGGAGAAAGCAGATCCTGCAACTTGAGCGCGTTTTCATCCTGATTCTATAGCTTTTGTTACTTGTAGAAGAAGGGCAAGGAAGCAGTGCCCTTGAAGCCCCCACAGACCCTGCTCAGCGGCCATCTCTCTGGCTTCCTTCAGTGCCACAGCGCACACTGTTTGCAGCCAAGATCAGGGCTGTTGCAGAAACCCGCAACACAACTGAGTTCGGATTTTCATGAATCCGACCTGTGGATTCTGCAGCAGGCTGGCTTGCTCCCTGTCAGGCAGATTCCGTGGACTTGCAGACCAATTTTCTAACTTGCTCAAATTTTGCAGAAATTTCATAGATGGAACATAACGCACAATAAAAAAACCGGCCCAAAATGCACATTTTCCCCATAGGCTAAAGCGTGAAAATGCACATTTTGCGGGAATTGACTGATAGTCTTAGGATCCTGTGCTTTGTTTGCAGGAGCTCTGTCTTGTTGTTTTTCTGTGCTTCCAGAATATTTGGTATATGCGCAGTTCTGGCTGTGCCCGAGCTTGTAGCCAAGTCTCCCCCTGTGATCTGTCAGCTGATCCACCCTCAGTCCGTTCAGAGCGTTTTAAGTGTCTAATGCAGAGTGGCACGGAATAACACAACATGAGAGGCTTAAAGCATGACATGGGGGACTGTTTACGTTGTATTTCCCTCAGCACAGTTAGTGGAAAACCTCAGGATGATCAAACTTAATAGAAGTCAAAAGATAATACAGTCCTAAATCCAAGTGTCTTTAAGTTCGCTGGCCATGCATCCTTAAGATAGTCCTGTGGTTTGCCAAAAAACAGGAGATCTGCTTTCTGTTAAGGAAGCAGCAGCTGTTTCCATGGTGTGTGTGAAACAAAATCTACCCAGCCCCTTTTAAAAGCAGAAAGTTGAGCAAATGCATTCTCCATGATGGATTAATACTGCTGCATGAAACCTTCCGGCTTAAGTGATTCTTTTCTGCGCTGAGTTATTTGCCCCAACTTTGCTATTGCTTGTGAAGTGCTCACTAATCATGTATGATCACCAGTCTTCTTGATTCTCCCCGCTCCCTGGAACATACCACAGAATGTCCTCCTTGACATGGTCCTTTGGAAAGTTGTCTTCAATCGAGACAAGCAAGGGGAGTTCCGCCTAGCCTCCTCCTCCTCCTCCTCCCACCCATCACAGGTTGGAACTCTGTGCTTTACTGTCCATCATTCAAGCATGCAACAATCTGTGTTGTTCCGTACTCCAAAGGTTCTGTGTGTGGGGTGGGAGGTTTTTACTGAGCTCATCCTTTTCTCCTCCATGTGTTCCTGGTGTCCTTTCTTAATGGGCTTCAAGTGGTTTAATTGTAATGGCCACTGAAGACCTCAGCATTGGCAGGAGGGTCGGAGCACTGGTGATTGCTTCCCTCGCACCTGCCCTCCCTCCAGAAAGCGTGAGGTGGTACATACGTGAGTCTTCACAGCCTTGTGAGGTAGGGTAGACAGAGCGCCTAGGCCTTGCCCAGGGCCACCCCGGGAGACATTTGAGCCCTGGTTGACACCGTGGCTGCTGTGCCATGTCGACTGGCACGCTCCCCTCTCCCAGCCCCTGGCTTGTGGCCACAGTCTCACGAGGGATTGCCTCCCAGGGGGCGCCCCCTCACCAGAGGACTCCGACATGGACCTGGGGTTGATCCTGTGATTAAATGAACTTACTGGACCCACCACTGGAGAATGAGAGGGGCGTATTGCAGGCAGGTGACCGTAGCCTCAGGTATCCTTCATGTGACAGATCTCCTGGGTTCAGAAGCGAGAAAGTTCCACCAAACCCAAACCTAAGAATATTTTCTATTGCTACATTCCTACAGAGCCAAATTTCACTGACATGAAGTCAAGTGCAGGTGATGTGTTCCTAAAGCCACATCAGCAAGAGGTCAGCTGTCAGCCTCAGAAATGACAGATAGCCACCTGATCCATATGACAGAGCCCCCCTGCCCTGCACATGGCTCGTTTCCATGACACAGTGGCGATGAGGGTATGACAGCACCATGTGGGTGTGGCAGGTGGTGCAGTTCCTTCCTGTGCAGCCAGCATCCTCCATGCCGTTGCCTCCCCATGACCGCCACCACCTGGTTCCTTCTTGCACACATTTCTGGAGCAGCCTGAGATTGCTGCATGAGCTGCTCCTGTGTCTGAGGGCAGCACCGAGCAGCAGCAGTCGAAGCAGACACGAGAATTGCCCTCGCTGTGATTTTGGCCATGTCGCTTCAACCACACCTCTGCCCTGTCTCTAGGAAGCACTGGATCGCTGGGGAGGATGCGCCCTTCCTGCTCTGCTCAGCTTTCGGAAGAAGCCTCCAAAAGCGAAATATGTGCACTTGGCCCAGGAGCTGCGTGTGGACCCCGAATGGCCGCCCCGGCCCCACACAACAACAGAGGCCAGCGCCTCGGCCCGTGGGAGTGGCTCCTGCCAAATCATCACTGTCACGTAGCAGCCAGCGGCCGTGGGCCTCCGCCACCATCTCCAGAGACACCTCGGCCTGCTGAGCGTGTGAATGCTGGACCACTGGGCTGGCCCCGCGTGTCTCCCTCTCTTTCAGCGCCTTGCGGGGAGAGGCCCTTTTGCAGCTGACACAGCATGTCCGTGTTTTCCCAGCTGGTTTCGCAGACCATCCTCCCGTTGGCCAGTCCTGTGCGCAGGCAACACTTTGGGGCGTGCCCAGGTTCCCCCGGGATCTCTGGGCCCGGGGCAGTCAAGTCTTCGGCCAGGTTGATGCAGAGGAGATTCCTGCCCGGAGGTGGGCTGCAGGCCTCTCCAAGTGTCCCCGCGAGGTTGGGAGCCACCGCTGCCACCACTCTGTTCAGAAAGGGTGTTTCCCCACATCGGGGGGCAGTGAACCAGGAAGTGCGAAATGCCCAGCCCCAGCCCACCTGATCAGAGATCTTTCTGGCTGGGCACCACAGCTGCTCTCCAGTGCCCTGCAGGGTCTTCCCAGCTGGAAGGATGGATGCAGCCGTCGCTGCCCTTCACCTGCCTTTCCTGCAGTGCCATGACCTGGCCATCCCCCTCCCTGCTGGCGGGGACCAAGGGTCCTAGTCACCGACTCTGTGGCCAAAGGGGGCGGAGGGCCCACGCTTGCGATCGGTGCTCAATCCCACGCCATCGGGCAACTCTTGGACCTGTCTGTGGCGCACACAGGGCTGCTGCTGAGGCGAAGAGAGGCGAAGCATCCATCTTGCGCCTCCCATGGAGAGCTCCAAGCTCACAGGGATCCAGGGCTGGACAGCCGCCAAGGACTGGCCTCCCAGTGTCTTATCCATGCATCACTCGGATGCGAACCAGCAGGCAAAAGGCCTCTCCCACGTTAGACGTCCCCAGTGGCAGGTGCTGGACAAGAGGCGCTGGCTGCTGGTGCGGGGGCCATCTTGGCTGCGGGGCGGTGCTGGAAGGACCTTCGTAAGACCACCGTGGGGAGGATCCGGGTGCTGCAGCAGCGTGGCAGTGCCGGGAAGTGGAGCCGTTAACGGCAAGGAGGAGCCAAACGGTTTGGTGGCACACGCTTGTTCCCTGCTCATCCCGCCTTCCTTGAGGCACCCTCACACTTGCGCACCCACCACCGCAACACTCTGAATGGCAGCGGGCAGGCACAAGGCCCCACGCACACACACAAGCCAAAAATGCTTGAGCCCAGGCGGCCAGATTTGCCGCTGGGGTAGCGGTTGCCTTACCAGGACCTGCCAAGGAAGCAGTGGGGTGGTGCTCTCTGGCTTGGTCAGAGCTGTTTGCCTATCTGCCACCTGACCCCCGCTGTGACAGCATCCCCTGGATGATTACAGAAAGGCAGTGCTGCACATTTGCGTGCTTTGTACCTCAAGAGCATGGACCGGGAGTGTTGGCGAGAGGGGGAGAGCGTCTGGGAGCATTTTATAGGAGATCGAATTGGCCACGCCTTGGGCCGAGCAAGCCACTGCTGCTCCCCTGGCTGTAGAGTCCTCCTTCCGTGTCTGGTTGGGTCTTCTCCACCAGAGCGGCAGCCCCATCCGCCCCGCTGGCATCTCTGCCCTGCATGCTGTAGGCTCATTTGGGCTCAGGGCTGGCTGTGCCAGGGTCGCAATTCCACAGTGGCACTGAACAGCTTGGAGGACGGTTGAGACGTGGAGCGCAAGCAGCATCTCTGGACAGGTGTGGTGGGTCTCCTCTCCTGCAGGCAGACAGCTGCCAGGCTTCCACATCAGTTCAGTGTGGGAAGGAGAGAAGAAGCCTGTGGCAACCATCCCCCCTCAATATGTAAAATATAAAATTAGTGTATTTCAGTAGGGGGGAAAAGAAAAGAAATCCATGAAGCTATGCATCCTTTGACCTGGGAACTGTGACTTGCAAGCACCTCATCTAATTGTACAGTAACTCCTGTGCATGTGTGTGTGAGAGAGAGAGGCTGTGTGTGTGCACGCGCGTGCGCGTGTGTGTACAATTTATGGAAAGGTGCAAGGGGGGGTGTACAGTCTGGTGTGTCTTTCAAGCACCATTGCTTGTTTTTTTTCTCCCCACTCCCCAATTTTTTTTTTTAAAAAAAACCCTGCTGGAAAGCAAAATGAGGGAGTACTGTGGATAGCTTAGGCCTTATTTTAGGGTCTTTGCAAATGTTGGGTGGCAACCCTGCCCTTGGGACTTGGTGTGTGTTTTGCGTTGTGTTGATTCTTCAGAACGATGCTGCAAAGCTTGCAAATTCAGGTGAACAAACTGTTTAATGGGTCCCCTTCAATGCTCTGGAGAGGTTTTTGTTCTGTGTTTCTGCAGTCCAGTGCCACATTGATAACTTGGATTCAGAGTTTCTTATTAAATTATTTGTGTTAGCCAGATCTGAAATCTAAATCTACCTTTTGGTGTGTTAGGATTGTAAATATGGCCAATTAAATTCTATTTTTGTTTTTTATTATTATTTATGCACATACCTAAAGGACTCATTTGCTCAAGAAAAGAGCACTTGTTAAATTATATCTTTTAAAATATATAACCAGATTTTAAAATGATGTATCCCTCAGGGTTGTTTTTATTAAACCCTTTCTCTTCTTTCCTTCCCAAATAGTGATAACTGTAGGATCTTCAGGTATTGTCCCATGTCTGCCTGTAGCAGCAAAGATGGGGATACAGACACATCCCTCCCCATCCATCCATGCCAACAGACGCAGTCCACAGTCTTTGGAGAGCTAGCTGGCTGCGCATGGGTGGCTGCTCACGGTTGTTTATGGGAAAGTGCACATGGTGGGTTCTTCCACCCACTACCTCCCCACCCCCGCCAGCCAACTGTGGGTCAGCCCACATTCCTCCTCCGGCCATCAGGGTAGAACCTGTGGACGGGACCCTTCGACCATTGGAGCGTTACAATTCTACTGTAAAATATGCTGCAAATAACACTTGATTAGGAAGTGGCAAAGGTAGCCACCAAACAAATACGTTCATTTCTTGTTGTAATCTTTAAATTGGACTTTTTAACAAATTGCACTCATTTTTTAATTTAATTTTTTTAGTGGAAAGTGTTTATAAAGATTGTGCTAGTCAGTTCACCCTAACTGGATGAGTTAATCTACTGTAGATGTCTGCATATACAGTATTCATATTAAAGAGATGAAGACTCCTTTTCTGTAATGCTGCAAGGTCTCTCTTTTTCTTCTTAAATGGCTGCCGTGATCATCACAGGTCTTGAGACTCTAGA
Organism: Heloderma suspectum; assembly: GCF_057233095.1. Taxonomy (NCBI): domain Eukaryota; kingdom Metazoa; phylum Chordata; class Lepidosauria; order Squamata; family Helodermatidae; genus Heloderma; species Heloderma suspectum. Next base: position 329,871,492 of record NC_139460.1, on the reverse strand, counting down.
AGGGCTTCATGGCTTTATCCCTCAAAATTCCAAATTCTAAAAATTTGTATATATGATGAAAAGGTTCCCTTAATGGCTCAAAAATAGTACTTTTGTGCCATATAATATCAGGCTTTAAGAGAACCCATTTCCAATGATTGTCCAAATTGTTGGATAATTTCTGCATCTCCACCAATGACTCCTCAGTTTAAACCCGCCATGGTTCGATCATACCCCAAGAAGCGACTCATCTTCTGACACAAAATGTGTTTTGCTGCTTTTATGATGGTACCCAGTTGTAATAAAGGCATTTTTGTATAATTGTACATAGTAAAGACCCTTGTACAACTATTTTTTGTTCAAGCTATTTGAAATAAAAATGTGATTACCTTGCCCTTTCTACTTCTTCTGTTTCCCTATAATTTCCTCCTTCCGCTCAAGGAAGGCTGAACCTGGGCCCAGCGGCTTACCTCATTTGGAATAGTTTCAACAGCAGTTTCTCAGGAGAAAATGTGTTAAAGGTTTGGTTTTCTCCCTTCAAAAAGCCTTGAGGTTGTTTTAAAGTCAATACAGCAGATGCTCCAAATAAAGGAAGAGACCGCGCCGACCAGTTAAAACCCCCTTCAGCAACCAACCAGCTCATAGCCCAAGACCTGCCTGAATGAGAGCGTCTTTGCCTGCCAGCAGAGAGGGGCCCGATCGAGCTTCCCTCGGCAGTGTGCTCCAGAGCCTGGGAGCGCCGCCGACAAGCACGTCCCCGCCAAGCATGCCTCCGGTGGTGGCGGGACCCAGAGAAGGGCCTCCCCAGCAGATGTTAAACCCAGGCGGGTTTGTACAGGAGAAGGTGGGCTTTCCGGGAGCCCGGTCCCCAGCCGTGCAGGGCTTTACAGGTCATGACCAGCCCTCTGACCTGTGCCCAGAAACAGACTGGTAACCAGTGAAGCTATTGTATCATGGGAATCGTGCTCACTGTAACCAGCTCTGGTCAACAGTCTGGCTGCAGCACTCTGGACCAGCTGAAGTTTCCAAATATGCAGCCACATGTAGGGATGTATGAGAATTCTGTTTGGGGGGTGAAAACTCAACAGATTTTTTCTGGTTCAACCCTGCGGATTTTGTTCTGTTCCCCCCCGCTCCAACTGGTGTCAACTCAATCTGTAGCATGCCGAGCCCATATGTGGATTGCTTTTTTTTTAATGGTGGTAATTTGTGAAATGGGGGGGGTCTTGAAATTTGCAAAAATAGTGTCATAATTTTAAAAAAATATTTCTATTTGTCAAAGAATTTATCAGTTCCCCCCCACCTTTTGCTCCGGAAGTGCCAAAGCCCGGGATGAAATTGACAGGTACAGAATAGGGCTCTGCTGGGCTGAAGGAAGGACTGTGGAGAGAGGATGAAACTGACAGACATTTACAAGAGGGGAATATGCCTCTGTGGGGCTACATAGCGGGCAGGCAGACTTGCGATCGTGTGCAAGTCTGATCAGTAGAAGGGCTGGTGCCAATTGTCCTGGTCCACACATGACTTCCATACTCGCTGTTTGTTTGGAAAACTTGCATCCTGCCTTTTTGCAGACTAACACTTGAGGCACTCTGATAATAAAAATGAGGGTAAGAAAAGCACATTCATGTATCCAGGTTTATTTGTATCACCAAATCATTCAGGACAACAGAATCTGAAACAATAAGTGCAGGGCTCCCCAAGGATCTCCCTAGACTTGATTGAAAGGGAATGGAAGAAGAGCAGATGAAATCCACTGCCAGAAAGGGTCAAATGAGGCACACACGGGGACAAATACAGTAAGGGCCAGAAGTACTGGAGCAAGGATAACTGTTTGGGCAGTTGGCCTCTGTACACCACCACATTGAAGTTGAAAGAAAACACACCCAGATGGGAGTGAAGTCAGGACTTCCAGCTGTAATTCAAGGGGTTCGACAAAAGTGGGGCAACCATTCAGGAAGTACAGCCAGTGGCATACACCCCCCCCCCCATCGTTGGTGGCTCATAAGTAATGGAACGAATGGCTGACAAGCAGCTGCATGGCCAGGTGTGGCCTGTTTCCTGGGTGCCCCATGACCAATCAAGCAGGTAAAAGGCCTGGAGGTGGTTCTGAGTGTTACATTTGCATTTGGTAGCTGTTCACTGGAACCCCCAGCATGAGGTCCAAAGAGGTGTCCCTGCGAGTGAAGGAGGCCATCATTAGGCTGAGGAAACAAAATAAGCCCATCAGAGAGATCACAAAAACACTGGGAGTGGCCAAAACAACATTTTGGGACATAGTGAAAAAGAAGGAATCAACTGGCAAGCTCAGCAACAGCAAAAGGCCTTGAAGACCATGGAAGACAACTAAAGGGGATGACTGCAGAATTCTGCTCGTGGTGAAGAGGAACCCTTTCACAACATCTCGCCAGGTCAAGAACGCTCTTGTGGAGGTGGGCATGTCATTGTCAACATCTACAGTCAAGAGATGGCTTTATGAATGTAAATACAGAGGCTTCACAACAAGGTGCAAACCACTGGTAACGCGCAAGGACAGGCCATTAGCCTTTGCCAGCAAACACCTAAAAAAGCCGGCCCAGTTCTGAAATAAGATTCTTTGGACTGATGAAACCCAGATTAACTTGTACCAGAATGATGGGAAGAGAAAAGTGTGGAGAAGGAAAGGAACAGCTCATGATCCAAAGCATGCCACATCATCTGTCAAACATGGTGGAGGCAGTGTTATGGCCTGGGCACGTATGACTGCCAATGGAACCGGGTCACTGGTGTTTATTGATGACCTGACTGCTGATAAAAGCAGCAGGATGAATTCTGAAGTGTATAGGGCTATAATTTCTGCTCAGATTCAGCCGAATGCTGCCAAACTGTTAGGACGCCGCTTCATATTGCAGATGGATAAAGACCCAAAACGTACAGCAAAAGCTACCCAAGAGTTTCTCAAGGCAAAGAAGTGGGATGTTCTTCAATGGCCAAGTCAGTCACCTGATCTCAACCCCATAGAGCATGCTTCTCACTTACTGAAGACAAGACTGAAGGCAGAAAGACCCACAAACAAGCAGCAGCTGAAGGCAGCTGCAGGAAAGGCCCGGCAAAGCATCTCGAGGGAGGAAACTCAGCATTTGGTCTTGTCCATGGGCTCCAGACTTCAGGCAGTCATTGACTGCAAAGGATTTTCATCTAGGTATTAAAGGCGATAAAGTTTGAAATGATGTTGGGTTGTTCCATTACTTATGAGCCACCAACGATGGGTGTGTGTGTACACCCTGCTCTCTGATTCGCAACACCACTGATGGGGACTGATTTGGCAGCAACTCCCCAGGAAAGAACTTGGCTTGTGATGGAAATTACTGAAAATACGAAGTCACCATAAGGTTTGCTGGAAGCAGCTTAGCAGAGTGATAAAACCAGGGATGGGTGACCCTTTTTGCCCTGAAGGCCACATGCAGCGCCGGACGGTCCAGTGGTGTAGTCGCTGAACAGACAATGCCTGTGGTATCTCAGCTGCTGAAAAATCGTCTCCCGTGAAATTGGTGCATGGCTTAAATGGGGCGGGGAGGCGTTTTGCGAACAGTTCCTGCCACATTTGGTCAGGCCTGGGAACTGGTTAGACTTCTCCAGAGTTGACTTCAAAGTGTGGATGGAGGTTCCCCACATGGAAGCAGAAGGTTATTGGCTCTGAGTAAATTGATCTCTCTTGCACCCCTCCCCCCCAAGTGCTTCCATAGCAAACGTGACTGCGGCATGGATGTGATGGGCCCCTATTGGGTACAGCCTTCTGCCTCCATTTTTGTGCCATTTCAAAGCCATTACTTTTTTAGCATCTTTTCCTCTGAGGCTCTCCATGTACCACCCAGGAACAGCGCTTATCTAAACAGAGAATGAAAAACAGAGAATTCGTCCCCCAGCGCCAATGTCCCCCAGCAGTCTTTCTCAACCTCTCAGCGACATTTCTCCCATCATCCCCTCCCCAGTTTGTTAGTTTGTTCTCCGGCTGTGCGCTCTTCCTCCCGCTACCCAGCCCCCTGTGCTGGGGTTCACACACGGTCCGAAGGTACACAAGTGCCTTGCTGAAGTTAAGCAAGTCAGTGCCTGGAAGGCAGACCGTCCAGGGACCCCAGCGATGCTCGCTTGAGTTCCAAATGAAGTAAATATACATGTATTTGTTTCCATTGTTTTTTTTAAAGAGGAAAACATGGCAGCCAGGCGCTCCTTTTGCAATGCAGTCCTTCCTTCCTGCATCAAGTCCGCCCATTCTAAAATGCCAGACTCGGAACATCGCAAAGCATAGCGCTGGCCTGCCCAGGGCCCACTCTGACAGGGACTGTATATTCATAAGGGAAATGATTTAGGTCATACCTGAACGGTTTAGTGGTTTTCCCGACGTTCTTCAATTTAAGCCGAAATTTTGCAAGAAGCAGCTCATGATCTGAGCCACAGTCAGCTCCAGGTCTTGTTTTTACTGACTGTATGGAGCTTCTCCATCTTTGGCTGCAAAGGACATAATCAATCTGATTTTGATACTGACCATCTGGTGATGTCCATGTGTAGTCGCCTCTTGTGCTTATTCAATCAGTACTCCATTGCTTTTTGAAAGAGAGGGTAACCGTGCACTGCTCAAACACTCATGCACCAGCTCTCTTTTGTTTTGCAAATGTACCACCAATGGTTAAAATGGAAATAATTTTGTTGTACTTGGGATGCAAATGACAGTGGTTATTTTACTACTCCCCTCCACGGTTCATGGGGAGGGGATTAACCCATTCCTCCCCAGCAACAATCCTGATCCAAATTAGTTCTCATAGGCATGTCTCTTTGATATCAATGAGACATGTTTTCCTAGGTGTAAGTGCTGTGTGCAGAAGAGCCTATTTGTATCAAGCCAAATTTGTCTTTCAAAAATGAAAATGCCATCATATTTTTCCATATCTCCCTCTCCCCAAGTGTCACTGGATGTCAGAAGGGGCTGGGGCTAGGTAAGCGAAGCCACTCCAGCCAGAAAAATCACCAGCACCTGTGTGTGTCTGGGGGGGTGGAGGGTTGACAGAAAAATGAATCCCACCCACACTGCACACCCTCTTTTGGCAGTGCATGGAAGGCTGGACTATCGTAGCCCTGCACCCTTTTATTTACATTGCAATCCTATGTAACCCAGAAGTAAGCCTATCAACTTCAATGGGACTTAGACCTGGGTAACTATACTATATACGCTTATAGGATTGCATCCCCCTTGTATGGGGGTGATGGAGGAGAGAAAAATTCACACACACACACACACACACACACACTGGTGTCTTCTGGAGACTTTATCCTGATCCCCAAGCAGGATGGAGTCAGCTTTCCTTCTCTACCTTAACTTATTTTGGAGAGAGGGGGAGATAGAGAGATAACAGTGTGGTGTAGTGGTTAGAGTGTTGGGTTGGGACCTAGGAGATCCAGGTTCTAGTCCCCACTCAGCCATGAAGCCCACTTGGTGACTCTGGGCCAGTCACTGACTCTCAGCCTAACCTACCTCACAGGGTTGTTGTGAGGATAAAATGGAGAAGAGGGGCTTCTGTGTACATACACAGAAGCCCCTCTTGTGTATGTACACAGAAGTATGTATGTACACAGCGGGACTTCTGTGTACATATTCTATGGTTCTATGGTTCTACACAGACCGTTTTTAAAGTATCACTTAGGACAAGTTGGTTCTGGATCTCAGGCGGAGGCAGTTTGTCAATTCAACCATGCAGTTATGACCGTAATGAACATGTATTACTACTACTACTACTACACAGTGAAGCTTGGGTCTGTGGAACTCTCTGCCACAATTTGTAATAACTTTTACAATGAGACTTCACCTGCTGCCTCAGCTATAAAATATTTTAACTGCTGCCACCAAAATAAACCCTCGAAATGTAAAGGGAGTCAGTATCCTGATCCCTGTGGCATAGGCCTTTGCATGCCTTCCACGGCATTCCACCCCATCCCCTGTCCTGAAGTCAAGGCATCACACTCTTGTTTCCCAACCACTAGCATTGGCAGACATCGATGTGCATATCACATAGCATATAGTATAGAACCTGCACCGTGCTGCAGGCAAGAGGAATGGTTGTGAAGCGTGAGGGGCCTTTAGGCAATAGAAAAAAAAGGCAGTGGTAATTGAGTAGAGGTTTTAGGAATGGGAAGACAGTGAAGGAAGAGAATGGTGGGAGTTGGAAATTGTGTGGTATTCCCCATAGTAACCTATGGCTGCGAGAACTGGACCATAAGGAAGGCTGAGCAAGGGAAGATAGTTGCATTTGAACTGTGGTGTTGGAGGAAAATTCTGAGAGTGCCTTGGACCGCAAGAAGATCAAACCAGTCCATACTCCAGGAAATCAAGCCAGACTGCTCACTTGAGGGAAGGATATTGAAGGCAAAACTGAAGTACTTTGGCCACGTAATGAGAAGACAGGATACCCTGCAGAAGATGCTGATGTTGGGAAAGTGGAAGGCAAAAGGAAGAGGGGCCGACCAAGGGCAAGGCGGAGAGATGATATTTTGGAGGTGACAGACACGACCTTGGGGGAGCTGGGGGTGGCGACGGCCGACAGGAAGCTCTGGCGTGGGCTGGTCCATGAGGTCACGAAGAGTTGGAAGCGACTGACCAAATAAACAAGTTAAATGACATGGTTTAGAAAAGATTTTTGTGGTCTCTGTATAAAAATCGTAAGAGTCTGTACATCTAACTGAAGTATTTTATCCACAATTTTTTTCAATATGATCTTGCGACAGTGATGTGGTTAATTTGTGAGCCTATGAGATTCATGTGAGCCTGTGAGAATCACGTGTGTCCATGCTTTCGTGCTATAGAGGAGCCATGAAATGAAAGATCTGTGATTTTTATGGTGCGCTTCACAGACATAGATGTGATCTGTGATTTGATGGTGGGGGATCCCATGTAGAAATCTGGAACATCCATGAGGATCCAGAACCCAGACCCAAACTTTTCACCATAGTTGCACCATGAAGTTCTGGATCAGTGATTTCTGTGATTCAGTCCCTGGACACAGACATGATCTGTGATTTGATGGTGATTTTGGAGGCATCCCCATAAAAATCCAGGGGAATCAGGAGCATCCATGCCTCAGATCCATGTTTTATGGCATGGCAGCATGACAAATCAGTGGATCCATGATTTTCATAATGCAATCCATGGACACAGAAATGATCTGTGATTAGCTGGTTATTTTGGTGGAATCTTCTGTAAAGAAAAATCCATAGAACCCATGCCAAATCCATGTTTTTATGCCATGGTTGTTCTGTGAAGCATGGGAGTGTGATTGGTATGGATTCTTGTTTTTACATCATGCTTGCTCCATGAAGTACAAGATCAATAATTTTAAAACTTTGCTCGGTGGCCACAGATGTGATCTGTGATGTAATGGTGCATTTGTAGGGACACTATATCAAATCCAGAGGACCCATAAGGAACTATATCTTGAATACATTTTTTTTCTTGCCATCCTGGATCTGAGAAATATAGGATCCATGCCACTGACATGGACTCGCTTTGTGATTCAGCTGTGATTTTGGATGCACTACATATAAAATCCGGATCATCCATCAGAATCCGTGCCTCGCATAAATGCAAACAAAGCAAATGTTATTTGGGGCTGCATTAATAGAAAGCATTGCTTCCAAATCCTGGGAAGTACTAGCTCCCCTCTACTCAGCACTGGTTAGGTCTCATCTGGAGTACTGTGTCCAGTTCTGGGTACCACACTTGAAGAAGGATGCAGACAAACTGGAGAGGGTTCAGAGGAGGGCAACAAAGATGATCAGGGGACTGGAAACAAAGCCGTATGAAGAGAGACTGAAAGAACTGGGCATGTTTAGCCTGGAGAAGAGAAGACTGAGGGGAGTTATGATATATGATATATGATATAGGCCCTTTCCAACCCTACTATTCTATGATTCTATGATTCCAGAAGCCTTGTGTATTTGCGCAATTCTGCTATACCACATTGCCACCTAGTAGTTGTGTAATGGAACATATACAGAGGCAGAGAATGAAAAGGAAAAAAAAACCTGGAAAAAACAGGTGTAACAGAGCCGATTTTAATCCTGCAAAGGATACGGAAGCAGAAGCCTAAGTAAAGGTGTGACTTAAAAGTCTCATGTAGAAATGCCCTGAGTGATCAGCTGGTGTAGTTGTTCTGGGGGATGGACTTAGCCTGAAGGATCCTGGTTGCTGCTTCACCTTCTAAATACTAATACCACCAGTAATTTGGAAGGTGAAAATATTATCCAAAGCTCTGTTACCAAGAGTGCTCTGCTTTTGGAACCTGCTGCTTCCTGATCCCCAGAAGGAGGCAGATCCCAAGGCTGAGGAAGCGCTCTCACTCGCTCACCTGCTCTCTTTTCTGACTGTAAATTGCACAGTTAAAGGACACCCCTTCGTAATAAGTTCTTTGAAAGAGGGTCTGTTGTTGGAAAGAGAAGCTAGCTTTCTCCTTCGTCAGACATTAGCTTTGCAACATGACAAAGAACAGATTTGCACCGGAAAATGTTTATCCCACCCTAAGTATCTCCAGATGTTGCTGCTGGTGTTCCAGCTATGCCAAGCACTCTTGGCAGGGTTCCCTACTGAAGTGTAACTCTGCATGTGTGTGTGTGTGTACGTGTGCGCACGTGCGCATGCGTGCGTGCACGCGCACAGAGAGGGTGGACAGGCTGCATGTAAAAGCCATTCCTCTGCTGATACAGCTCCTAACAGGAGGTGGGAGGACATGTGCTCTTATGGAGGACTGCTAACTACAGCTGCGCATGGCACCTGATCTGAGCAGTGCTTACCATGAAACAGTCCATAACATCACAGGGACCAAACCCACAGCAACAAACCACCTCAGAGCCCTGCTCAGAGCACAATACACAACACACCAGTCCTGCATCGTGAAGGTCCTCTGGGAAAGGACCACTTTCACGCCTGATTCCTCCAAGGGTCAAGAGAGGGCAGGCATTCTGAAATCTGGAAACAGCTGCTGGGCATCTCTTCAGAGCTGGCCATTCCGCTGACACCGGAGCACCTGCCCTCTCTGCCCAGCTTATGAATACCAGAAGAGCCCTGCTGGATCAGACCAAGGGTCTTTCTAGTCCAGCATGCTGTTCACACAGAACCAACTGCCTACGGAACCAGCTGCCAACTAGCTGCCAACCAGAACCCCACAAGCAGGACACGAGTGCACGAGCACCCTCCCACCCATGTTCCCCAGCAGCTGGTGTTCACAGGCATGCTGCCTCTGATACTGGAGGTAGCAGAGAGGCATGAGGACTAGTAGCCAAGGTTAGCCTTCTCCTCCTCCATGAGTCCAACCCCCTTTAAAGCTGTCCAAGCAGGTGGCCCTCACTCTATGGTGCTTGTGACGCAGGGGCCACCTTGAATGGTTTGTCACCAACTTGCACCACAGTTTTGCATGGGGTGGATGAACTCCCACTGAGAAGGGGGGGTGCAGCAGAGGAAGGGGCTGTTCCTTGTGCTTCTGGCCAATCCCCCCCCCCCCGGCTCCATGGATCCCAGCCTGGAAGGGCTGGCAGATCACATGCACCCATGGAGGGCTGCCCCTCCCTCCAGACGAGGCGTTTCTTGTGCCATCACCCTGCCTCCTCCCGAGAAGGTGATCAGGGTCCAGACCATGTCATCTTCTATGTGTACGCCTCCCATGTGTTCCCACTGCTTCTCCCATCTTTTGTCTTTCTGCAAAAAAATCTCGTAAGGAAAAAATGACAGAATAGCTGCACAGTATGTCTTTGGGCTGTTTGCACTAGAAATCCTCTGCCTGGAAGCAGCACTAATACCTGTGGGAAAATGTCATGGTGCCCAAAAGCCGTCCACGGGGAACCAGGCGGGCCTTGCTCATTCCCCAGGGACAGACCCTTCCTGCCCATGGGGTGGGTGGTAGTGGCGGCGCCAGTGCTGTTCCAGATGCCGTTGCGGTCTCTCTGGCACATAATTACAGTGGAAAAGGTGAGATTTCCAAAACCACTTCCATCTTGCAGGAACTGAGCAGCCTCTGAAGTCCTTTATTCACCCTGTTGCTTCTGTTCTGCTCTGTTGAGTCCCAGGAGCAGAGCGATGACCTCCATCCTCATTTGTGCCTGTATTCCTCCAGGGCCTGGGGTGGAATTCAGCATGGGTAGCCACTGGTTCCCTGAAGAGAGCGGCCTGCTCAGCCAGTGCCAGGGGTATGGGGAGAGGAGGTGCTCAGCCCCTTCCCTCTTCCCTCGGGGTGCCTGGGCATGTCCTGGGGGAGGCCGTATTCCACCAAGGCTGGCCTGGCCGTGATGTCTGCTGGGCTGACACCTGCAAGTTGCTTCAGCCCTGCGGTTTCCTCCATGTTTTCCCTCTCCAAAACCATCACTGGAACCCCTTTGCGTGCCAGTGCTGCTACCACTCGGGGCGGGGGGCAGATGTCCCCGCTCTCACATATGCAGGTTCTCCCTTCTTGTGGGAAATGGCCCTCCTCCTCCTCTCCCCCTCCTCACGATGGGACTACAAAATCCTCCAAGCAGGTGGGGGCTGCTGCTGCTCTGTGGCTCCTTCTATCAGCTTCCTGGAGCCTCCAGGAAGAAACCTCCCTGCCTGGATAGCAGCCCCCCACTGCCCCCGCAGAGTGCGAGGAGGCACGTGGGCCAGCAGAGACGTTCCCCAGCTCTCCTCTGAACTCGCTGCCCTCCACATAGTCAGAGACAGATCATCGCAGGGAGTGCCGGGGCAGGGCCCCCCTCTCTCCTCATTTACGAGGAACGTGAGGAGGAAGCCAGCAAGTCAACGGAATGACTGAACTGCAGGAAATTCTCTTGCCAAATAACACATGTCCTGAGATGTGGATTCTCCCACAGAGAACCTCCTGGAAAGGAAGCAGCTGAGATAAACATGATCCCTCTCCTGGCCAGGAGGAAGCCTGGGGAAAGTCCAAGTCTGGCTTGCAAGCAGTGCTTGTTTAAAATGCTTCCCTTGTGCTGGAAGGAGGGTCCTTTTCAGCCAGGGCACAGGCCTGGTGCTGGCACTGAAACTGCCTCTGTCACCCTGCGGGATGACCTATGCTGGGAGGAAGGCAGGGGGAGCACAACTCTGTTGATTCTCCTGGGCCTCTTGGTAGCTTTCCACACCATGCACCACCTTCTGGAAAGGTTGCCTGAGTTGGGCGTGGATGGGGTGGCTTTGCCGTGGTTCTGCTTGTACTTGGTCCACCATTTTTAGAAGGTGGTGCTCAGTGATTTCCGCTGGATCCCTTGGCATTTATGCTTTGGGGGTCCCACGAGGTCCCATCTTGTCCCCCGTGCTGTTTAGTGTCTACATGAAACCACTGAGTGAGGCCATCTGGAGAGGTGAGAGCACAGCACCAACCCTGTGCAGGTGACACGCAGCTCCGTCTCCCCTTTTCATCAGACCTGGTGAGGTGTTCTGAATCAGTGTCCTCCTGCAGCAGTGGAATGAGTGAGGCCCAAAATGGGATGGAGGAGCTTTGGGTGGGTGGAGTGTCCATCCGGGACAGTGGCACTTGGCCTGTTCCGGGGGGCTGCACTCCCCCGAGAGCAGCCTTCCCCAACTTCGTTACCTCTAGATGTGTTGGAATACAACTCCCACCACCCCACCTAGCATGTCAGTGGCCATTTTGCTGGGGGCGATGGGAACTGTAGTCCCACGCATCTGGAAAGCACAACGTTGGGGAAGTTTGAAGCATGTCGTTTGGGGCACATGTGGATCCCTCTCCGTCCCTGGAGGCACAGCCTCTCCCACGGCACAGGGCACCTCCGAGCAGCGTAGGACAGAGACAGCCTGGCTCCACTGAGCCATGTCCTAGTAATCTCCCACGCAGGTTACTGCAGTGCATGGTCGGTGGGACTGCCTTAGTTGATACAAAACATGGCAGCAAGATTACTGACGGGAGCCAGGTGTTATGAGCATGCTGCACCAGTCTTGTGCCTTCATGGCTTGGGGTCACAGTCTCTGAAGGAGCGCTTCTTCCCATATGCTCCTGCCCATGCCCTGAGATAGCCCTCCAAGGCCCTGCTCTGAGTACGCCCACATTCTGAGGGGTGCTGGATGGCTACTTGTGAATGGGCCTTCTCCGTGGTGGCCCCTCAGTTGTAGAGCACCACAATGAACTATTGTCAAAATGTAACTGCCAAAGCAGTTTGGATAATATCCAATGAGAAAATGCTGAATTATAGCTCATCACTAAAGAGGAAAAGGTTTATGGGAGAGATGAAGAGATATCAAACTATATTATTTAAGATCAAAGTGTACTTAAAGTTTCCCCTTATCTTATCAATTAATGAGCAAAAAAAAATCATGTAAGGTTTAAACATTCAAAAGGTTGGTAAATTGATGTCCAGAAACATTTGGGCACTTAGGTTTAATTAGTAAAGTTTGAGTAAGAAATTGCTTTGTCAAAGGCATATATCAAGATTAAAGGTACAATCCTATGCAGGTTTAGACAGAAAAAGGTCCTACAATTCCCAGCATTCCCCAGCCAGCATGGCTGGGAGTCGTAGGACTTTTTTTCTGTCTAAACTTGCATAGGATTGCATCCTTATTGTATCTAAACTGAGTGATGTGTGTTTAAGTTGTGTGTGTGTGTGTGTGTGTGTGTGTGTGTGTTTTAATCATGTAGGCATATTGTGAGCCCAATTTATGAAATAACCATTTGTACTGACAATGACATGCAGGTATGACCTAAATCATATCCCTTATGAATATACAGTGGAGGTGACAAATAGATTTCAGGGATTAGACCTGATAGACAGAGTGCCTGAGGAACTATGGACGGGGGTCCGTAACATTGTTCAGGAGGCAGCAACTCAATCCATCCCAAAGAAAAAGAAAGGCAAGAAAGCCAAGTGGCTGTCTGAGGAGGCTTTACAAGTAGCTGAGGAAAGAAGCGAAGCAAAAAGCAAGGGAGAAAGGGGAAGATATATCCAACTGAATGCAGAATTCCAGAGAATAGCAAGGAGAGACAAGAAGGCCTTCTTAAATGAACAATGCAAAGAAATCGAGGAAAACAATAGAATGGGAAACACTAGAGATCTTTTCAAGAAAATTGGAGATCTCAAGGGAACGTTTTGTGCAAAGACGGGCATGATAAAGGACAAAGAAGGCAGGGACCTAACAGATGCAGATGAGATTAAGAAGAGGTGGAAAGAATACACAGAAGAACTATACGGGAAAGATCTGAATGTCCCTGATAGCCATGAGAGTGCGGTCACTGAACTTGAGCCGGACATCCTCGAGAGTGAAGTCAAGAGGGCCTTAGGAAGCATTAGTATCAACAAAGCTAGCGGAGATGACAGTCTTCCAGCTGAGCTTTTTAAAATCCTAAAAGATGATGCTGTTAAAGTGCTGCACTCAATATGCCAACAAATTTGGAACACTCAACAGTGGCCACAAGACTGGAAAAGGTCAGTTTACATTCCAATTCCAAAGAAGGGCAACGCCAAAGAGTGTTCAAACTACCGCACAATTGCGCTCATTTCACATGCCAGCAAGGTTATGCTCAAAATCCTACAAGCTAGGCTTCAGCAGCATGTGAACCGAGAACTACCAGAAGTACAAGCTGGGTTTCGAAGAGGCAGAGGAACTAGAGATCAAATCGCCAACATTCGCTGGATCATGGAGAAAGCAAGAGAATTCCAGAAAAACATCTATTTCTGCTTCATTGACTACGCTAAAGCCTTTGATTGTGTGGATCACAACAAACTGTGGCAAATTCTGAAAGAGATGGGAGTACCAGACCACCTTACCTGTCTCCTGAGAAACCTGTACGAGGGTCAAGAAGCAACAATAAGAACCAGACATGGAACAACCGCTTGGTTCAAAATTGGGAAAGGAGTACGACAAGGCTGCATATTGTCGCCCTGCTTATTTAATTTATATGCAGAGTACATCATAAGAAACCCATGCCAGGTTGGATGAATCACAGGTCGGAATCAAGATTGCCGGGAGAATTATCAACAACCTCAGACACGCAGACGATACCACCCTAACGGCAGAAAGCGAAGAGGATCTAAACAGCCTCTTGCTGAGGATGAAAGTGGAGAGTGCAAAAGCTGGTTTGAAACTCCACATTAAAAAAACTAAGATCATGTCATCTGGCCCCATCACTTCCTGGCATATTGAAGGGGAAGAAATGGAAGCAGTGACAGATTTTACTTTCTTGGGCTCCAAGATCACCGCAGACGGTGACTGTAGCCATGCAATTAAAAGACGCTTGCTCCTTGGGAGGAAAGCTATGGCCAACCTAGACAGCATAGTAAGAAGCAGAGACATCACCTTGCCGACAAAAATCCGTCTAATCAAAGCTATGGTTTTCCCAGTAGTAATGTATGGCTGTGAGAGCTGGACTATAAGGAAGGCTGAGCGCCGAAGAATGGATGCTTTCGAACTGCGGTGCTGGAGAAGACTCTTACGAGTCCCCTGGACTGCAAGGAGGTCAAATCAGTCAGTCCTGAAGGAAATCAACCCTGAGTGCTCATTGGAAGGACAGATACTGAAGCTGAAGCTCCAATATTTTGGCCACCTAATGCGAAGAGAAAACTCCCTGGAAAAGACCCTGATGCTGGGAAAGACTGGAGGCAAAAGGAGAAGGGGACGGCAGAGGATGAGATGGCTAGATAGCATCACCGACGCAATGAATATGGACTTGAGCACGCTCCGGGAGAGAGCGCAGGACAGGAAAGCCTGGCGTGCTGTTGTCCATGGGGTCACGAAGAGTCGGACACGACTGAACGACTGAACAACAACTGACAAGGAGGTGATATTTTAGAAACTGTATTAATATGGTCTGATTTGGGGGTCAGATAGCTTCTTTGATATCGAAGTTCCTTGCCTGTGGTACTGCCAGACAACTCTTACAGAGAAGTCTTGGTAAGCAAATGGGCTCAGTAATGCTCTCTTTTGTAGCAAGAAATGCTTAGGGAAATATAACTGTAGTTGCTTTTAGATACTTTAGGGCACAATCCTATGGGTTACACTGCCGATGGCTGTAAGCCCCCCAACTCAGAGGCTTGCAGTCTTCCTGTGCAGGGCAGGAGGAGCAGCAGAGGTGACCTTTGCCTCCCCCCCCGCACTGCATCTTTGCTAGATGGGCTTTTCTGTCCATCCAGTGAAAGCATATTGGAGGGGGAGGGAAGGAGGTGGGGAGGCCTCATGATCGCTCATATCCTGGCCTCTCCAGTGTCCTCCCCTCCCTGCCCACCGAAATGCCCCCTTTCCCCTCTCTGAGGTTGCGTTCCCAACCTCGGGGAGGCAGCTGGCATGGTGCTTTCTGCAGTGACTCTGAGGGGGAGGGGGGCGGATCGCAGACTCCCCCCTCCGAGGTCACAGCGCTGCCTCCAGCCTTGGATCTGGGAATCTGAAGCATCCTTTGGCCCCTCAGATGCTGTCTAGGGACCACAGGATCACTCCCTTGGTACCTGTGTTTTATTTGAAAAGTTGTATTTGTAACACTAGAAGAAGAAAGTGGATTCAAGTATCCTGTACTGTCTGTGCAAGGCCTGGATTGCAAACCCCCCCCCCCACGCTCCTGGGGGCGCACCACATTTTGTTCTCTTATCTGCTGTAGGGCCACAGCGGGCAGCCAAGGGCTCCTGAAGCGCTGAGCTAAGCAGAGAGCTCAACTACAGTAAACGGGCAACGTCTCTCTTGCCCATCCCTTTTGTCGCTCTGGCTGCAATGTCATCCCGGTGTGATCTGGGGATTTTAGAAAGAGCTGCTGCTTTGTCCTTAGAGGATTCCAGCACCTTCAGGTTTCTAGCACCTTCACGGGTGGACTGGATGACTGGTGCTGGGTTTGGGGAGGGCGGGGTATGAGAGCGTGCGCGCGTCTGTGCACGCGCGCATGTGTGTAGTAAGAGGAGAAAGTCCCTCCTGAGATCAGAACGCTTGAGAAACACGGACTTACTGGCCCATCTGCCCATGAACCTGGGGGAGATCCTTGAGCAAGGGGGATGTGAGCAGCCCGCACAGCAGACATCAGCAGGAGAGTGGAAATATCTTTAGAACAGCCTCCCCCAGCCTGGTGCCTTCCAGGTTTTTGAGTACAAATCCCAGCATTCCTGACCATTGGCCATGCTGGCTGGGGCTGATGGGAGTTGGAGTCCAAATGTTCTGGAGGGTACCAGATTGAGGAAGGCTGCCAAGACTAAAGTGGAGTGACCTTCCATGTGGGGCAAAGATGCTCTTAGTTGCATGGGATCCCTCCTCCCGGAAAGAGACAGCAAGGGGTGTGGCAAAGGGGAGGGCCATGCATGTGATGCTTCCCAAGCATGCAAAGGAGCACTGTCATTTTGGGCTACACCGTCTCCCCACCCCCACAGCCTCCTGGGGTTTTCTGCCACCAGAAAGGAGATGCTGTGGCTCTTCATGCCAAGTGACCATTCCTATGACGCTCAAATTCCTGGGATTTTCTGCTGCTTGAAGCTTCTGCTTTCCAGCCCACAAGCGGAGACTGGCTGGGTCAAAGGTGGGTCCATCCAGTCTAGCTAGCATCCTGTTTCTCACAGGGGCTGACCAGGTCCCTCTGGGAAGTCCACAAGCATCATACCTCCTCCACTGCATGCTGATGGTGCTACTGCAAAGTACATGACCCCTGAAGAGGACAGCTCCCTTGAGCGGTGCTGACTGACGGACCTTCCCTCCTTAACTAATTTCTCTAACTGCTTTCTGAAGCCATTTCACCCAGTGGCATCACCACCATATCTCATAGCAGTAAATTCCATATTCCAGAATGTGGCACAAGCAGGAAGCTGGATTGGGTTCCTGTCAGGACATGACTGCAAGTCCCTGCATTGGTGCTGAAAGATGAGCGTGGAGCAAGCCATGCGCAGGCCACAAAGTTGTCATTGGCCTTTCTGCAAGAAGCCTCTGCTGCTTAAGAAAGAATGAAAGGAGGCATTTCTTCGACGCACCCTCTCCGTTTAATAGTTTTGGCTGCCCCACATCTGCTCATCTCTTTTGCGTGGGCTGCCATGTCAGTTAGTGCTGCACCAGCCTCCTTTACTGAAGCGCCAGGCTAATGAGGAGGCCAGAATAGCCACACTGAAGCTCGTGACATGCTTCTATTTTTGGTTCCCGTTCTTGTGATGGATAAGTCACTGGGTGGTGCTTTGGAAGGAAAAGAGATGTGTGCGTGTGCGTGTGCGTGTGTGAGTGTGTTTGTGTGTTGAGACAGTTAAGAAATTTGACCCTGCACAATGGATTTGTTGTGAATCTGAATATGGCAGCTTTAAGAGTCTGTCTCCTTTCTTCCCAGCTGCCAAGAGTAGATAGGAACACACCCACCACAAGAGTCAGCCAGAACTCCCTGCTCTCGAGGACCAAAACCTGGCAGCCAGAAGAATCATGCTTGTTCTCACAGTCTCTTGCCATGCAGAACAGTGTTGCGGGAGACCCTCATCTGGCACAGACACCCCAAGCAGGAGCAAGTGGGTCTTTCCTCCAGATCACTCACGGGGGGCAGGATGAGCTGGCTGCCAGTATTCGGGGTGAAAACAGGGAATTTGGGTTGATTGCTGCAGTTCTGTCATTGTCCAGATCTGAAAATTCCAGCAGCCAAGCTGATGAGTTGTATTGACATGAATGTGTGTAAATACATCTGCCTGTCCAATCTCTGATGTCTTTTGATATTTGGGTCTTCTCTTATCAAATCATCATGCTATTTGAACCCTATCATGTTAACCATCTCCACGGGAAGATGAAATGAAACTTGCTTGTGACTTCTTTTTTACTTCAAAAGAGGAAACTTCTCTAAAATGAGGGAACTGATGAAAAGGAAGTTGAAAGGGGAGTCAATACGGCTAAATCTCTCCCAAATGCTTGTGAGCTACTCAGAATCAGAGTAATAGAAACTCAGCTAGAATGTAAACCGTGGGTCAAAAAAGGTACCATCAATTCTAAGAGGTCACCAGCATGGTTAACGAGCAATGTCAAGGAAAGTTTTGGTGTTGTTTATTCATTCAGTTGCTCCCGACTCCTCATGACTTCATGGACCAGCCCACGCCAGAGCTTCCTGTTGGCTGTCGCCACCCCCAGCTCCCCCAAGGTCGAGTCCATCACCTCCAGAATATCATCCTCCATCTTGCCCTTGGTCGGCACCTCTTCCTTTTGCCTTCCACTTTCCCTAGCATCAGCATCTTCTCCAGGGTATCCTGTCTTCTCATGATGTGGCCAAAGTACTTCAGTTTTGCCTTTAATATCATTCCCTCCAGTGAGCAGTCTGGCTTTATTTCCTGGAGTATGGACTGGTTTGATCTTCTTGCAGTCCAAGGCGCTCTCAGAATTTTCCTCCAGCACCACAGTTCAAAAGCATCTATCTTCCTTCACTCAGCCTTCCTTATGGTCCAGCTCTCACAGCCATAGGTTACTACGGGGAATAAAGGTAAAGGTAAAGGTGTCCCCAACCAGTCGTGTCCGACTCTAGGGTGCGGTGCTCATCCCCGTTTCTAAGCCGAAGAGCCAGCGCTGTCCGAAGACGCTTCCGTGGTCATGTGGCCGGCATGACTGAACACCGAGGTGCATGGAACGCTGTTACCTTTCCCGCCGAAGCGGTACCTATTTATCTACTTGCAATTTCTTGCTTTCAAACTGCTAGGTTGGCAGAGCTGGGACTGAAGACGGGAGCTCACTCCATCACGCGGCACTCGGGTCTCGAACTGCTGACCTGTCGACCTTCCGGTCTGCAGTTCAGCATCTTAACCACTAAGCCACCGCGGCCCCCTATGCAGACCTTTGTTGTCAGTGTGATGTCTCTGCTCTTAACTATTTTATCAAGATTTGTCATTGCTGTCCTCCCAAGAAGTAAATGTCTTCTAATTTCCTGGCTGCAGTCAGTGTCTGCAGTAATCTTTGCACCTAGAAATACAAAGTCTGTCACTGCCTCCATATTTTTTCCATCTATTTTAGACTCTAATAATTAGAGGAAAGAAGGCTTCCTGAAGAAAATGGAAGTCTTGCCCCCAAAAGGAGAACAAAAAGGAACACAAACTTGCACAAAGGAAATGCAAGCAGACAAGGGGTGCAAGAAAAGGATTTTGAGGCGCATACCGCTAATAGCATCAAGGTCAACAATGAAGAATTATTTAAATATATCAGAAACAAGAAACTAGCTAGGGAGGCAGTTGGACCATTGGATGACAATGGAGTTAAAGGAGTACTGAAGGACAACAAGGAAATTGCAGAGAAGCAGAATGAATTTTTTCATCCGTCTTCACTGCAGAAGATATAGGACAGATACTTGTGCCTGAACTGATGTTTTCAGGAAGGGAGTCTGAGGAACTGAGGCAAATAGTGGTGACAAAAGATGAAGTTCTCAACCTTACTGACAAACTGAAAGTTAATAAATCACTGGGCCCAGATGGTATACACCCTAGAGGCCTTAAAGAACTCGAATGTGAAAATGCTGATCTTCTAACAAAAATATATAGCATGTCCATAAGATCAGCATCTATCCCAGAGGACTGGAAGATGGCCAATGTAACAACAATTGTCAAAAAGGGATCCAGGGGGGATCCAGAAAATTACAGGCCAGTTACCTTAATGTCTGTTCTGGGTAAATTGGTTGAAGGCATTATTAAAGATAAAATTAGTAAGTATATAGAAGGACAAGACCTGCTGAAAAAGAATCAACATGGCTTTCGCAAAGGTAAGTCCTGTCTCACTAACCTTTTAGAGTTCTTTGAGAGTGTCAATAAACATGTAGACGGGGCGATCCAGTAGACATTGTTTACTTGGACTTCGAAAAGGCTTTTGGCAAAGTCCTTCACCAAACACTCCTGAGCAAACTTAGCAGTCATGGAATAAGAGCACAGGTCCTCTTATGGATCAGTAACGGGTTAAAGAACAGAAAGCAGAGAGGAGGAATAAATGGTACATTCTCCCAGTGGAGGGAAGTAAATAGGGGAGTCCTACAGGGATCTGTATTGGGACCAATGCTTTTCAATTTATTCATAAGTGATCTGGAATTAGGAGTGAGCAGTGAAGAGGCCCCCCTTCATGGATCACCACCTTGTTGTGGCAAAGGGGCTTGCGTAACTCAGTGAAGCCATAAGCTATGCCGTGCAGGGCCACCCAAGACGGACAGGTCATGGTGGAGAGTTCTGACAAAATGTGGCCCACTGGAGAAGGAAATGGCAACCCACTCCAGTATTCTTGCCAAGAAAACCCCATGGAACGTATCACAAGGCTAAAAGAGATGACGCCGGAAGATGAGCCCCTCAGGTCGGAAGGTTTCCAATATACTACTGGGGAAGAGCAAAGGGAATTTCCAAGTAGCGCCAGAAAGAGTAAAGTGGCTGGGCCAAAGCCGAAAGGACACTCAGCTGTGGATGTGTCTGGTGGTGAAAAGAAAATCCGATGCTGTAAAGAACAATATTGTTTAGGAACCTGGAATGTAAGATCAATGATTCAAGGTAAACTGGAGGTGGTCAAACATGAGATGACATCTTGGGAATCAGCAAACTAAAATGGACAGGCATGGGCGAATTTAATTCAGGTGACCATTATATCTACTACTGTGGGCAAGAATCCCTTAGAAGAAATGGAGTAGCATTCATAGTCAATAAAAGGGTGGGGAAAGCAGTACTGGGGTACAATCTCAAAAATGATAGAATGATCTCAGTACGAATCCAAGGCAAACCATTCAACATCACAGTAATTCAAGTCTATGCCCCAACCACTGATGCTGAAGAAGCTGAGGTTGATCGGCTCTATGAAGACCTACAACACCTTCTAGAACTAACACCAAAAGAAGATGTCCTCTTCATCATAGGGGATTGGAATGCTAAAGTAGGAAGTCAAGAAATCACCGGGATAACAGGCAAGCATGGCCTTGGTGTACAAAATGAAGCAGAACAAAGGCTAATAGAGTTTTGCCAAGAAAACACACTGATCATAGCAAACACTCTTTTCCAACAGCACAAGAGGCGACTCTACACATGGACATCACCAGATGGTCAGTATCGAAATCAGATTGATTATGTACTTTGTAGCCAAAGAAAGAGAAGCTTTATACAGTCAGTAAAAACAAGACCTGGAGCTGACTGTGGCTCAGATCATGAGCTGCTTCTTGCAAAATTTCGGCTTCAATTGAAGAACGTAGGGAAAACCACTAAACCATTCGGGTATGACCTAAATCGGATCCCTTATGAATATACAGTGGCGGTTAGGAATAGATTTAAGGGATTAGACCTGATAGAGTGCCTGAGGAACTATGGACGGAGGTCCGTAGCATTGTTCAGGAGGCAGCAACTCAATCTATCCCAAAGAAAAAGAAAGGCAAGAAAGCCAAGTGGCTGTCTGAGGAGGCTTTACAAGTAGCTGAGGAAAGAAGGGAAGCGAAAAGCAAGGGAGAAAGGGGAAGATATACCCAACCGAATGCAGAGTTCCAGAGGATAGCAAGGAGAGACAAAAAGGCTTTCTTAAATGAACAATGCAAAGAAATCGAGGAAAACAATAGAATGGGAAACACTAGAGATCTTTTCAAGAAAATTGGAGATCTCAAGGGAACGTTTTGTGCAAAGACGGGCATGATAAAGGACAAAGAAGGCAGGGACCTAGCAAAAGCAGATGAGATTAAGAAGAGATGGAAAGAATACACAGAAGAACTATACAGGAAAGATCTGAATGTCCCTGATAGCCATGAGAGTGCGGTCACTGAACTTAAGCCGGACATCCTAGAGAGTGAAGTCAAGTGGGCCTTACGAGGCATTACTAACAACAAAGCTAGCGGAGATGACAGTATTCCAGCTGAGCTATTTAAAATCCTAAAAGATGATGCTGTTAAAGTGCTGCACTCAATATGCCAACAAATTTGGAACACTCAACAGTGGCCACAAGACTGGAAAAGGTCAGTTTACATTCCAATTCCAAAGAAGGACAATGCCAAAGAGTGTTCAAACTACCATACAATTGCGCTCATTTCATGTGCCAACAAGGTTATGCTCAAAATCCTACAAGCTAGGCTTCAGCAGCATGTGAACCGAGAACTACCAGAAGTACAAGCTGGGTTTCGAAGAGGCAGAGGAACTAGAGATCAAATCGCCAACATTCGCTGGATCATGGAGAAAGCCAGAGAATTCCAGAAAAACGTCTATTTCTGCTTCATTGACTACGCCAACGCCTTTGACTGTGTGGATCACAACAAACTGTGAAATTCTGAAAGAGATGGGAGTACCAGACCACCTTACCTGTCTCCTGAGAAACCTGTATGAAGGTCAAGAAGCAACAGTTAGAACCGGACATGGAACAACCGATTGGTTCAAAATTGGGAAAGGAGTACGACAAGGTTGTATATTGTCACCCTGCTTATTTAATTTATATGCAGCGTACATCATGAGAAATGCCAGGTTGGACGAATCACAGGTCGGAATTAAGAATTCGGGAGAATTATCAACAACTTCAGATACGCAGACGATACCACCCTAATGGCAGAAAGCGAAGAGGATCTAAACAGCCTCTTGTTGAGGATGAAAGTGGAGAGTGCAAAAGCTGGTTTGAAACTCAACATTAAAAAAACGAAGATCATGGCATCTGACCCCATCACTTCCTGGCATATTGAAGGGGAAGAAATGGAAGCAGTGACAGATTTTACTTTCTTGGGCTCCAAGATCACCGCAGACGGTGACTGTAGCCATGCAATTAAAAGACACTTGCTCCTTGGGAGGAAAGCTATGGCAAACCTAGACAGCATAGTAAGAAGCAGAGACATCACCTTGCCGACAAAGGTCCGTCTAATCAAAGCTATGGTTTTCCCAGTAGCAACGTATGGCTGTGAGAGCTGGACTAGAAGGAAGGCTGAGCGCTGAAAAATTGATGCTTTCAAACTGTGGTGCTGGAGAAGACTCTTACGAGTCCCCTGGACTGCAAGGAGGTCGAATCAGTCCATCCTAAAGGAAATCAACCCTGAGTGCTCATTGGGAGGATAGATACTGAAGCTGAAGCTCCAATGCTGGGGAACATGGTTGGGAGAGTGCTGTTGTGCTCATGTCCTGCTTGTGGATTTCCTATCGACAGCTGGTCAGCCACTGTGTGAACAGAATGAATGCTGGACTGGATGGACCCTTGGTCTGATCCAGTAGGCGCTTCTTATGTTCTTATGATCATAGGCTGGGGAGTATCACCTTAAGAAATAGGCTCAAGCTTCATGGCAAATCTGCCCTAAACCTCCCACCGATCAGCTTCATTAGATGTGGCCCCTCTTATCGGAGGGGGAGAAAAACTGCTCCCTCCTTCTTTCCCCACACCTCTCTCAGCTCTCCCCTTACTCCCATGTTTCCCTAAGCAAAAAGCCCAAAACCATCGTGACCTTTCCTGCTATGGGAATTGCTCCAGCCCACTGATAATTTTGGCTGCCTTTTTCTTGCTCCGCAATATTCTTTGTGAGATGAGGCAACCAGAACAGGTTCATCCTGATAGGATTTAGACTCCCTTTTTCAGGCACATTTTATCTACAGTTCTCACCTGTTAACCTCCTTTTCCACTCCTGCATACAGACACCGACCCCGGGCCTTCCCCGCCCACCGTTCCTTGGACGATAATGGAGGCACCAGCAAAAGCTCACGGGAAAGGAAGTCTCTGAACTGTGCTCCGACTCATAGAATCATAGAACAGTAGGGTTGGAAGGGGCCTACAAGGTCTTCTCTTTTCCAGGCTAAACATGCCCAGTTCTTTCAGTCTCTCTTCATAGGGCTTTGTTTCCAGTCCCATGATCATCTTTGTTACCCTCCTCTGAACCCTCTCCAGCTTGTCTGCATCCTTCTTAAAGTGTGGTGCCCAGAACTGGACACGGTACTCCAGATGAGGCCTAACCAGTGCAGAGTAGAGGGGAACTAGTACTTCCTGGGATTTGGAAGCGATGCTTCTATGAATGCAGCCCAAAAGAGCATTGGCCTTTTTTGCAGCCACATCACATTGTTGGCTCATATTCAGCTTGTGATCGACAACAATTCCAAGATCCTTCTCGCTTGTAGTGTGGTTGAGCCACGTATCCCTCATCTTGTAACTGTGCATTTGGTTTCTTTGTCCTAGGGGCAGAACATGGCATTTATCCCTATTAAATGTCATTCTGTTGCTTTCAGCCCAGTGCTCCAGTCTACCAAGAACTTTGTTTCTGTCTTCCAAAGTATTAGCTATCCCGCCCAATTTTGTGTCATCTGCAGATTTGATCAGCATTCCCTGCACCTCCTCCTCCAAGTTATCAATAAAAATATTGATGAGCACTGGGCCCAGGACTGAGCCCTGCGGTACCAAACTCATTACCTCTCCCCAGTTTGAGAAGATCCCATTGATAAGCACTCTTGGAGTCCAATTCTGTAGCCAACTGTGGATAAACCGGATCGTTGTTTCATCTAGCCCACTTTGAGCTAGTTTGTTTATCAGGATATCATAGGGCACTTTGTCGAAAGCTTTGCTGAAGTCGAGGTATATGATGTCTATAGCATTCCCACGGTCCACAAGGGAGGTTACTTGATCCAAAAATGAGATCAGATTTGTCTGGCAGGATTTGTTCTTGACAAATCCATGTTGGCTTTGAGTAATCACGGCATTGTTGTCAAGGTGCTTCCAGATGGATTGCTTTATCATCTGCTCCAGAATTTTCCCTGGGATTGATGTCAGACTGACTGGTCTGTAGTTCCCAGGTTCTTCCTTTTTGCCCTTTTTGAAGATAGGGACATCAGACCTCCTCCAGTCAGCTGGCACTTCACCATTCCTCCATGATTGCTCAAAGATAATGGACAGTGGTTCTGAGATTTCTTCTGCCAGTTCCTTTATTACTCTAGGATACAGTTCATCTGGCCCTGGAGATTTGAACTCATTCAAAGTAATGAGGTGTTCCTTGACCATATGCCTATCAATCTCAAGCTGCAATCCTGCCCCTTCAGCCTGTACTTCGCCTTTGCCAGGGGGGTCATAGACCCTCTTTTGGGAGAAGACTGAGCCAAAGTAGGAATTGAGCACCTCTGCCTTTTCTTTGTCATCTGTTATTGTTTTGCCATCCTGATTTAATAGCTGAACCACCATTTCTTTCCTCTGCCTTTTACTATGCACGTAGCTGAAGAAAGCCTTTTTGTTGTTTTTAGCATCCCTCGCTAACCTCAGCTCGTTCTCAGCTTTAGCCTTCCTGATGCCATCCCTGCAATTCTGTGCTACCTGCCTGTACTCTTGCTTTGTCGCTTGTCCTTCCTTCCACTTCCTATATGTGTCCTTTTTTGTTTTCAGCTCAGTAGTCTGGGTGGGTGAGTTGGCCCTCAAGATTTCCTTAACATGTTCTGTGAACCCTAGGCTGGCATGTGGTAATGACCTCAGTTGGTTGCTCAATCTCTCTCTGTCTTTCTTTCTCTGTCTCTCTCCCCCCCCCCCTTTTCTCATACATATAGAGGTCTTGAGCTGGTCGGGTGGGAGACGGTTTCATGCCTCACTGCTGTGTTCCCATCCATATGGCCTTTGAGAAGTCAAGCCCAAAGATGGAGTGCCAGCAAGGGGTGGGATTTAGGGCAGCCCCCGGCAGCATTCCCCTCCATGACACCACCCCCAAGACATATTCTCCCCACCCCACCCTCTCTCTTTCTCTGTTCCAGGAATGTGATTTCACTAACCTGTGACTCTTCCCCTTTGCTGATTCATTGGTTTGGGTGGTTTAAATACAGGGAGGAGAACGTGAGAACAAAACGCGCGGCCCCGGCGCTGGACTCCCAACAAGCCACGCAGAGGCTCCTTCTCCGCATCTGCCTGCGGAACTAGCAGCCTCCCCGCTGCCGTCTCTCCCACGGCTGGTAAGTCTCCTCTTCATCCATAATATTGCTGCTGCTACTATTCAGGTTTTCCACCTCAACCAGCTCCGGGGGCGGGGCGGGGCGGGGGGCTCAATCCCAACTTCAGATGTTATTCCCCCCACCCCCTAGCCCACCCCCTTTAAAAAATGGTTTGGAGATTGAACATGTTAGATTTGCAAGACAATGTCCGGCAAGCGTATGGGATGCAAACAAGCAACACGACAAAGTATCGGGGACGCACATCCATGGCAAGGGCGGGTAGAGCGAGCAAGGCAGCTGAAGGCGCCACGGGGCGCGTGTAGTTGCAGCGGTTGTCTTTGCTGGCGGTGGCGCGTGTGCGAGCGTGACATGGAGATTCTGGCACATTCATAGTCTGTCTCCTTAAATTCTTGTCTGCAAACAAGGCAATGGGGGAGGCTATTTTTTTTCAGATGTCCCTAACAAGCTGTGACCCAACTCAGGGGGCTCTCCAAAATCCTCTCGCAAAGGCAGAGGCAGCATCAGACGCCTTTTGAAGTGCCGAGCTTTCAACTTTACAAGCCCTTTGCTGTAAACAAGACTGTTCTGCAAGGAGAAAACTGCTTCCATATGTCCGAGGCAAAGCTGTGGTGGACAGATTCTTTCCTCTTGAAGCAGAGTGTTTGGTTTGGCAGAGAGGCAGCTTCGCCTGCAACAAAAGTCCAGACTCCTGGGACCTGCGGAATTCCACCAGGACAGATGACTCTTGGCTGGGGATGTACAGATTTTGTTAAATCCGTTCCATGTGTGTTTCATGGATTACCAGGCGTCTTTCATTTTGTCATAGAATAGTAGGGTTGGAAGGGGCCTACAAGGCCATCGAGTCCAACCCCCTGCTCAATGCAGGAGTCCAAGTCAGAGCATCCCTGACAGATGGCTGTCCAGCCTCATCTTGAACGCTGCCAGCGTGGGAGAGCCCACTGCCTCCCTAAGTAGTTGGTTCCATTGTCGTGTTGCTTTAACAGTCAGGAAGTTTTTCCTGGTGTTCAGCCGAAATCTGGCCTCCTGTAACTTGAGCCCATTATTCTGTGTCCTGCACTCTGGGATGATCAAGAAGAGATCCTGGCCTTCCTCTCTGGGGCAACCTTTCAAGGACTTGAAGAGCCCTATCCTATCTCCCCTCAGTCTTCTCTTCTCAAGGCTAAACATGCCCAGTTCTTTCAGTCTCTCTTCATAGGGCTTTGTTTCCAGTCCCATGATCATCTTTGTTGCACTCCTCTGAACCCTCTCCAGTTTGTCTGCATCCTTCTTAAAATGTGGTGCCCAGAACTGGACACAGTACTCCAGATGAGGCCTAACCAGTGCAGAGTAGAGGGGAACTAGTACTTCCCAGGATTTGGAAGCTATGCTTCTATGAATGCAGCCCAAAAGAGCATTGGCCTTTTTTGCAGCCACATCACATTGTTGGCTCAGATTCAGCTTGTGATCGACAACAGTCCCAAGATCCTTCTCGCTTGTAGTGTGGTTGAGCCATGTATCCCCCATCTTGTAACTGTGCATTTGGTTTGTTTTTCCTCGGTGCAGAACTTGGCCTTTATCCCTATTAAGTGTCATTCTGTTGTTTTCTGCCCAGCACGCCAGTCTATCCAGATCACTTTGAATTTTGTTTCTGTCTTCCAAAGTATTAGCTATCCCGCTCAATTTTGTGTCATCTGCAAATTGGATCAGCATTCCCTGCACCTCCTCCTCCAAGTCATTAATAACAATCTTGAAGAGCCACGGGCCCAGGACTGACCCCTGCAGTACCCCACTCGTTACCTCTCCCCAGTTTGAGAAGATCCCATTGATAAGCACTCTTGGAGTCCGATTCTGTAGCCAACTATGGATCCACCGGATCGTTGTTTCATCTAGCCCACTTTGAGCTAGTTTGCTCATCAGGAGATCATGGGGGACTTTGTCGAAAGCTTTGCTGAAGTCAAGGTATATTATGTCCACAGCATTCCCACAGTCTACAAGGGAGGTTACTTGATCAAAAAATGAGATCAGATTCGTCTGGCAGGACTTGTTCTTGACAAATCCATGTTGGCGTCAAGTCATCACTGCATTGTTTTCAAGGTGCTTACAGATGGATTGCTTTATCATCTGTTCCAGAATTTTCCCAGGGATTTATGTCAGATTGGTCTGTAGTTCTCAGGTTCCTCCTTTTTACCCTTTTTGAAGATAGGGACATTAGCCCTCCTCCAGTCATCTGACACTTCACCCATCCTCCATGGAAACAGATTTTTTTTAGGGATGTATGAGAATTTTGTTCTACTTGTGCTAATGTGCACTAGCACTAAATCACTTTTCCTCTACTATACATTAGCGCAAGTGCAAATTGGTGCAACTGTGAATTTGTGAGACCCCCCACCCCCTCCAGAAAAACTGGTCTGCTGTGGATCCACAGGTTGGATTCATAGAAATCCAAACTCATTTGAATCCATGCAGATTTCTCTGATGTCCCACTCCTGACCCATTCAAAAGCCCGTCCATGACAGTGGTTGTGGAGACCTGGGGAAGGCATGTCCAGGTCAGGAAACTTCACACTCTAGGTCCAGAAGAGGAGGAGAGGCTCCTCGCTGGAGCTGCATTTCCCCCCCACTCATCTGGCCTACTGGTCCTCAATGAGGGCTGAGCTGCCTCAGGGCAGAGAGGAGCGACTGGCGCACTGGAGGACTGCCTGCTGGGTGTTTGGGGGCCGAAGTCTGCCTGTCTCCCCCAGACATAGAGGGCAACGTCCCAGATCAGGCAGCCATGTGGAGGCCATCTGCATGCCATCCATGGCAGCAGCCACTCCATGCACCAAGCCTTTTGTGCTCCATGTGGAGCCCCACAGTTTTCTCCGAGCCACCACCTGTGCATAAAAGAAGAGTTTGCCCCAGAGCAGCCAAGTGTGCAAGACCCACACAACCACCTGCTGCATTTAAATGGTCTGTGTGTGGAGATGCTGCCACCACAGGGAGAAGCCCAAAGCTGTGGCTGCATGCTGGCTGTGCATCATCCCCAAATGAGCGGGCTGGAGCTCAAGCCCTCTATGCAGGAGCCTGGCCCCGAAAGGCAGGTCTGGGGAGGCTCAGTGCAGCAGCAAGAAGGCCTTCTGGGAGCGTCCAGAGGCAGTCCTGCCACATCCTGCAGGACACAGAGATTCGGGGGCTCCGGTTCAGCTGGCAACCGTTCTTGGTGCCCATCTGATGAGATGCATCATGGGGAACAGGTCTTCTGGGGCAAAGGCAGGTGAGCAGCATGCAAGGGGTGGATCCTATCTCATGGTGAAGCTGAGAGGGCCCTGGGGGTTCCTCTGCTCCTCGCAAAAAGACCGTGCAGGATCCACCCCCTCCTCAACACATTTTATCCTGAACACTGACCGTGCTGGGCTTTGGGGCAGAGCACCCTCCGCTTCTGTACAGGAGAGACCCATTACCTCCCCTACTACAGTGTTGGGTGTGTGTGGCTAAGCTGGCCCTGGAAAGGGTGAGCTTCCCCCGTGCCTTCCAACCCTGCTTCTCCTTCTCCCATAGAAGCCAATTGTCTTGGCTGTGGGAGACATTCCCCAGCTATTGAGGTGGGGAAAAATGGCCCCTCCCGCCCAGTCCCAGTTGTCTGTGCGGGAAGTCACGTTGTATCTCCACCTCAGCAACGCCTTTCCAGTTGCAGCCCCCCACCTCCCGCAGAAGAGCAGGGCTTCACCTGACTTGGTGGGCCAACCCAGGCTGTAGTACTGATGGGCCTTTGAAGGCGCAGGAGCTGTGGAGTGAGAGCCCCCTGTGCAAAGTCCAGCACCGAGGATGCCCTTCCAGGAAGGCCCTCTCTGGCCAAGGAGCCATCACCCAGAAGGGACTCCATGCAGGGCCCTTCTGCCTGGAAGCGCCCCCTTCCAGACTGGCCTAATGCCACCCCTTGAAAGGCCTTTGCAGCTGTCCTGCCTTTCTTTCCTCGAAAACACAGGAGGGTTACAAATGGAAGACAAGGACTTTTGGACTCCCCGTAAAATTCTGTTTGAGGCAGGGCAACTGCACAATAAAAGTCTTGCCTGGGAGCATTCGAGGGTTGCTTCCAGACATGGCTTTTATCATGCCATCAGCCTGCCTACAACACAGAACTTTAAAGGGATCCAGGCGTGCTTGTCTTCGTCATGTAACCTTCCAGTGTCTTCCTATCACTTCTTCCATCTTTTTTCTTACTGCAGAAATTCTGTTAATGGGGAAAAGATGGAATGGCTGCACAAGGCTTTCCAATGCTGGGCACGCTCCGTCTGGAAGCGTCCCCCAGAGCCAGGCAAGGGAGAGGCCCACCTCAGAGGGTGTTCTGGTGCCCTCTGTCTTTAGATGAAACTCAAGGTCACCCCATGGTGGGGGAGGGGTGGAAATGTTCCCACCATAGTCCGTTCTTCCTACTGGTCTACTCATGGCCTCTTTGGGTGGCTGCTGAGCAGTGTGGCACGTTCAGGGAGGAAGCACATTAAGTGTGAACATACAAATGCCGAGTTCTGCACCTAGGAAAATGAAACCAAATGCACCAAAGCAAGAAGGATCTTGGAATTGTTGTCTATCACAAACTGAATATGAGCTAACAATCTGATGTGGCTGCAAAAAAGGCAAATGCTATTCTGTGCTGTATTAATAGAAGTATAGCTTCCAAATCCCATGAAGTACTAGTTCCCCTCTACTCAGCACTGGTTAGGCCTCATCTGGAGTACTGTGTCCAGTTCTGGGCACCACACTTTCAGAAGGATGCAGACAAACTGGAAAAAGTTCAGAGGAGGGCAATGAAGATGATCAATGGACTGGAAACAAAGCCCTATGAGGAGAGACGGAAAGAACTGGGCATGTTTAGCCTTGAGACAAGAAGACTGAGGGGAGATATGATAGCACTCTTCAAGGACTTGAAAGGCTGTCACAGAGAGGAAGGCCAGGATCTCTTCTCCATCATCCCAGAGTGCAGGACACCGAATAATGGGCTCAAGTTACAGGAAGCCAGATTCCAGCTGAACACCAGGAAAAACTTCCTTACTGTGAGAGGAATGCGACAATGGAACCAATGACCTAGGGAGGCGGTGGGCTCTCCCACACTGGAGGTGTTCAAGATGAGGCTGGACAGCCACCTGCCAGGGATGCTCTGATTTGGACTCCTGCATTGATGGTCTTGTAGGCCCCTTGCAGCCCTACTATTCTATGGTTTTATTAATGATGATATCGGCTTTCATGCACTGGGGTCCACTTCATCAGATGCAAGAAAGAATATGGGGGAAAACATCCCCATCCAGGTGGTCTCGACTGCACCACACCTGGCCTCACTGTGTCCGGTAAGGACCTTCCCTCTTCCATCCAAGGGGAGCCAGAGGTGTGGGGCACGATGCTTAGAGCCCTGCCTGGGTGCTGCAGTTGGCCCGGACTGTCCATTACCTCAGAGGCCAGGCATGCCCCGCTGATGGCAGCAGCAGCAGCAGTGGTGGTCCTTGCCAGCATCCTGGGCTTGGGGGCCTCATCCAGAGCATGGCCTGGCCACGTGCGATTCCTGTGGCCACAAAGCCCTCTGACCACCAGCCTCACTCAGAGTTTCCAACCAGGACCCTAACCAGTGATTATTCCATCCGCTCTGCCCTCAAGCATGCCAGGGCCTCAGCCAACACAGCTCCTCCGAGGCGGAAACACGTCGGCCTCAGGCTGTAATGAGGAGCACATTTCAATGGGCCCCACCAAATTAAGGCAGTGAACGATTTGTG
This sequence comes from Heloderma suspectum, assembly GCF_057233095.1. Classification (NCBI taxonomy): domain Eukaryota; kingdom Metazoa; phylum Chordata; class Lepidosauria; order Squamata; family Helodermatidae; genus Heloderma; species Heloderma suspectum. The sequence continues at coordinate 329,840,003 of NC_139460.1, read as the reverse complement.
CAGCAGCTCACATATTAGGAGGACCGATCCGGAAAGGGCCCTGCTCAGTTTGCCTCTCGCATCCCTCGGGACTCTGGAGCGGTGGGGGGGGGGAGCAGCTCCTCTTGCTGCCTCCCTGAATTTCCTTAGCGGGGCACAGACCCTTTCCGCCCAGGCGCTTCGTCTTCCTGCACAGCTGCTAGCCAATGTGGCCCCCAGGGAGGAAGCTGGTTCCCACCTCAGCCTACACAAGGAATGTGCTGGAGTCATAAAAGTGTGAGAGAGGGAGAGAGAGGGGGGGGGAGAGAGAGAGTGTGTGATGGGGCCATGACCATGGCAGCCAGGCAGGCAGGCTCACCCTGAGCTACAAGGGCTCAAAGACCACGTGCAGAGAACTGCCATGCTGTGCCTCCCGCCACATGCGTTCATTTCTCCCCTACGGCCTCCCAGCCCCCGTTTGCACCATGCGACCAGGTCTTGCTGCTTGAGACCGTGAAGAGGGCCAACACAATGGCCCTTTGCACACTGCAAGTGCCATCAAGTAGAAATGGACAGGAAAGTTGTCTGTGGAAGGGAGAGGGAGGGGGGAAGCCCCCATGAAAAAGAGCGCTCAGCCACAGTTATGAGAGGGGGCAATTTGTGTGTGTGGGGGTGCGTATCTGCTCGAGATTCTGTCAAAAGCATTCACTAAACTTATGAGTTCAAAGAGCCACTTTACACATTAATTTTTTTTAGGGATACACCTAAGAGGTTTTAAGTGCTCATCTAAAAAAGGGGTGTGTGCACGAGACAAGTGTGCGTATCACACATGTCCGCGCATCAGAGAGCTGCAATTGGCTGCTGTGCATGCCGTGGCAAACCTGGATTCGCCCGTGTAATGCGTGAAATGGTCCCCAGGGGACTAATGGGACACATGGCTCATGGGCCTCCCTCTCTGTGTGCTTTGGGAGCCAAAGGCCTGCAACCTGGGTGATTCTCTCTGCAGCTCAGCCCCCATTGTCCCTGAGCACTGGCCATGCTGGCTGGTGCTGATGGGAGTTGGAGTCCCACAACATCTGGAGGAGTCCAGGTTCCTCACCCTGGTCTGCATGATCATCCATTTCATCCAGGAGAAGCGCCTGGAGTTGGGCCATCAACACTCCTAGAGCACGTTTCCCCTGAAGGGGATGTTTATGGCACAGTGCCAGGTGTTGCCATCTTCTTGGTCCAGTGAAGGTTCTCCTCAGTGCCTGCACCTCCCGTCTCCCTTGACATGGCTGGGACTCCTCCGTCAAGGAGGCACTCAGGACCGCCTGGGCCTGCCCAGCCAGCCCCCTTTGGCTCCATTAAGAAGATGGGCTGAGGAGGGTACAGGTGGTTGGGCAAACTTCTCTAAACACCTTGTCCACATCTTCAGGCTGCAACAGCTGATATGGATCCCACCAAACTGGCCCAGATGGTGCTCTGGACACCTCCTCAGGAACTGTATCGATGCTGGCATCTGGGTCAGAGCAGATATCAGCAGCTTTACCTTCAGTGTGCCCTACAAACATGTCACGGCAGGTCTTTAAGGGTTCAAGTGGGGTCCAGATGCAATAGCCCTCCAGCACCTGACAGCGCTCTGCCGGAAGGCTGTCTGAGGAGGCAAGGCAGGCCAAGGAAGAGCGACTCCCTCCCCTCCCCTCCCCTCCCCAGAGCAGGCGCGACAAGGGGCCCCTGCTTCATGTGCCTGGTCGTAGCCGCGGGGAGCCACCTGCATGCTAGGCTAGCCGTCATCCAGCTTGCTTCATTGCCCCAGTGCTCTAGTGACCCAGGGGCATGGTGATATCACCTCCTGGAGACCCAGTGCGAGTCCAGAACCATTCAAAGCCGCCCAGGGAAACTTCCCCTGGATTTCTGCCTCCTCGCTTGTGTTCCTTCCATCACAAGACCTCTTGAGGGCCACCACTACACAGCAAGTGCACTAGAGAGGGGCATTCTGGCCCTGACCCATAGCCGGGACTTACCCCCTGCTCCCCAGAGGTTTAGGCTCTTTCCTGGCTGGGCGGGGCTGGGCTTGAGGACCTCCATTTCTTCCTATCCTGCCCAGTGCTGTTTTCGTGAGTTAATCATCCCGGCTGGGCCCAATTCTTGCCTGCCAGCCCAAAGCGGCTGGTCTGAGCGTCCCATTTCACAAAGCTCGGCGAGCTGGAGTCAGCAGCAGCAGCGTTCAGACAGAGGCATTAGCCCCCCCCACCCCCCACCCCGTGTGGGCAGCCTGCAGCCTGGAAGCTGGAAAGCCTGCTCGGGGGTGGCCAAGACAGCCAAGCTCGCGGGACGGTTGGGGTGGCAGGGGCACGGTTCAGATGCCACGCCAAGAGGCCGGGACGAGGGGGCTGTGCCAGGGCTGGAAAGGGGCCGGGGGTCTCTGAAGGAAGATATGGAGACAGCCACCAGCTTGGATGGTTTCAAACAGGATTAGAGGCCTTTGTGGCTGTGACGGAGGAGGAGAGGGCGTGATGTGGAGCCCCGTGGTCAGTAGCAGCTGCAGGCCACTGAAGAGCAGCGGCTGGCAGGCAGGCAAAATAAGAGTGGGGGGTGCTGCCTTCATGCCCTGCTTGTGGATATGGCCACAGTGTGTGTGTTCGTGCGCACGGAACAAAGGCATGGAGAGAAGGCACGAAGGATGGCAATGAAGGCTAGCTCAGGGAAGTTTAGGAGTGGGGGTGGCCTTAAACCCCTCCTCAGCTTCTTTGGGGTCTGCCTTTGGAGAGGGGCTAAACTCAGAGAGCAAGGCAGGGGGTGGCCGCTGCTTTTTCCTCTGGTAGGGGCATGGCGTGGCAGGCAGAATCTCAACAGACACAACTGTTCTGTGACACTGCCTCATGTCAATGAAATCTGCTCCACTTGATTTCTGCCTGCCATGCACCAGTTTGTGTGTTTAATTTCTGTACCGCCCAATAGCTGGAGCTCTCTGGGCGGTTCACAAAAATGGAAGGCACAGAGCCTCTGTCGGAAAAGGGAAGACCATGGCCGCTGGCCTGCCCCCTCAATGCATTTGTGGGCTGCTAGCTGCGCCCCAGCCACACCCTGGTGGGCTGTGTGTGTGTGTGCGCGCGCATGCTAGATACAAGGCTGCAGGGAGTGCAAAAAGTAGAGATTCAAGCAGGGAAAGGGGCTGAGTGCCAATGCTTTCTTTCTGGGGTTCTTGCTTTGCTTTCCCCTTCTGGTGCAGGATGAAGCCCCCCCGCTCCCCCAAAGAGAAGGGCCTGGGGCTGCGTTGCTCTCCCGGCCAGGGATCAAGCATGGGTTAAGGCCTCCTGGTTTGGAGAAACAGCCCTGCTTTGCTGGTGCCCAGCCCCCCGCCATCCCTGCCCTCTCCTTCTCGCTCTGCATCATGCCTCTGCAGGAGAACCCGGCATGCCTGAGGCTCCACGTCCCCCTGGGAGGCTCCTCCAATATGACTGCGGGAGGGAGGGGTGTCCACCCTTGGGATGCTGCCTGGGGAAGCCCGGCGGTGGCTTCTGCTGCTGCGCTTCATGCTCACTGTTTGCTTGCCTGCAGGCCCCATGGCGCTGCGCGGCTGTGCTCCCCTCCTACTCCTGTGCGGCTGGCTCCTCGGTCTGGCTGGCGGCCAGTGCCCAGAGGGGTGCTCCTGCCCCAGGTCCGCCCAGGTGGAGTGCTCCGGCCCCAGGATCACAGAGATGCCGGCCCCCTTGCCCAGCCACGCCATGATGAGCCTGCAGGTCCTCAGCACGCGCATCACGGAGCTGGGCGCCGCCGCCTTCGGGAACGCCTCCACGCTCATCGCCCTGCGGATGGAGAAGAACAGCCTGGCCCACATCAGCCCCGGCGCCTTCCGCCACCTGGGCTCCCTGCGCTACCTCAGCATGTCCAGCAACAGGATCCAGGAGCTGCCTCTGGAGGCCTTCCAGGGCCTGGGCAAGCTGGAGTCGCTCCTGCTGTCGGGCAACCAGCTCGTCCGCATCCATCCAGCCCACTTCACCCCGCTGAGCAGCCTCCGGGAGCTCCAGCTCCACGGCAACAGCCTGCAGGCCATCCCGCCGGGGGCCTTCGACCAGCTGGCGGCCCTTGCCAAGCTCAACCTGGCCAAGAACCACCTCTCCCGCCTCCCGCCCCGGCTCTTCGCACAGCTGTGTCACCTCCAGGTGCTGCGGCTGTACGAGAACCGGCTCACCGAGGTGCCGCCCGGAGCCTTCAACACCCTCTCCGAGCTGCAGGAACTGGGCCTGCACCAGAACCAGATCCGCCGGCTCCCGGCTGGGCTCTTCTCAGCCAACCGCAGGCTGCAGAAGCTGTACCTCTCCAACAACGGCATGGAGGCTCTGCCGGAAGGCCTCCTGCTCGACCTGCCTGAGCTCTCTCGGCTGTCCCTCTTTGGGAACGCCCTGCAGGAGCTGCGCCCTGGCACCTTTGGGCCCATGCCCATGCTGAGGGAACTGTGGCTCTATGACAACCAGCTGGCCACCGTGCCCGACCGGGTCTTTGGCAATCTGACGGAGCTGCAGCTCCTCGTCCTGAGCAGGAACCAGCTGCGCTCCGTCTCTCCCTCGGCCTTGGCTGGGCTGGCGGAGCTCCTGGAGATCTCCCTGCACACCAACGAGCTCCACACCCTGGACAGCGAGACCTTCCACGGCCTTGCCAAGCTGCAGAACGTCTCCTTGCAGAACAACCGGCTCAGTGCCTTGCCGGTGGGCCTCTTCCAGAAGACGCCCAGCCTGGTGACTGTCCAGCTGCAGAACAACTCCCTGGAGAGCCTCCCTGCAGGCCTCCTCAACCACCTGCCCCACCTGCACGAGGTCAGCCTGCACGACAACCCCTGGCGCTGCGACGCCAGGCTTCTGGCGCTGAAGAGGTGGCTGCAGGAGAACCGGGCCCGCCTGGGCAGCAGCCGGCCCCTGTGCACCCTGCCTCTGGCAGTGCAGGGGCAGCCCATCATGGAGCTGGACGATGGGCAGCTGGGCTTGGAGGCTCCGGAGGCCACTGATGGGCCGATGGCCACCTCCGGCCAGACGGAGCTCCCTGCCCAGGACCAGCGCCCAGGGACGCTGCTGCCCACGCGCGGCCAGCGCCCCCCTCTGGACAACGAGCCCGGCAGTGCAGAGCCCACGCAGGAATTCCCGGGGGCAGCCACCGACCTTCTGGACCCTGGAACTGGCCACGCAGAGGGGGGGATCTGGGGCCTGACACGCACCCAGACCGGGGTGGTGGTCACCTGCATTGTGGTGGGCTGTGCCTTGCTGCTCCTGGCCCTGGTTGCGCTGGCCCTCTACGGCCACCGGAGGAGGAGCCCAGCTCACCGCAAAGCATAAACGGAGCTCAGGAGAGCTGCACACCAGTCTGAGACATGGGCAGGGCGGGGGGGCGGGGAGACAAATCTGTTTTGCGCCCCTTTCTCAGCCACACCCTCCTCACAAGGCAGCCTCCAGGATTCTATGGGCACCTGCCGGGCCTCCCACCCGCACCTCTCCTCCTGGCATGAGGCACATGTGGGTCACACTCTGCCAGGGAGCTGTGCCTCTCTCTGTGCCTCCAGCGGAGTCCCCCAGGCTGGGGGGGGGGGGGCAGGGGCTCCTTCATCCTTTTCCAGAGGCTAGTTGCCTCCAGAAGCGTGCCTGTGCAGGAGCTGTGCCTGCTTGTGGGGCATAAGGGCAAGGGGGCGGAGAGGCAGCTTGCCTGAGGAGCCCTCGTGCCCCTCCTGTGACATGAAGGCCCTGTGGCTGCCCTTTGTGGGGCACTCCACTGCGGCTGAGGCGAGCCACAGGCGGGGTCACAGAGACTGGGCGAGGCTCCTGGGCTTTGCGTGCCACAGATGGCGCGTGGCCACAGGCAGAGAAGACCGGAGGGAGCCCAGGATGGAAGCAGGGGGGTGGGGGGTATTCTCCTTGTAGCCAAAGGCTCCTGCTGGGAAGGCAAACGGGGCCCTAGAGAGCAGGCCCAGAGCCCCTCCGCCCAGGCTACGTAGCGGCCTCTGGCCTGGGTGAGAGGCGCTTCCCGGGGCTGGCCCTTGGGGAGGGGGCTTTGCCCACGGATCTCCCGATCGCGGGCACAGTGGGCGTTGCCTTGCCTGCGTGCCCAAGGCCAAGAGCATCTGGCGGGGGGGGGGGCTACTCAGCCTCCCCTTGGCGTTATTCACAAGGCCCTTCGGTGGAGCGTGAGGAGATGACTGCCCAGCAGCCTCTTCTGCCCCCTCGCCTGGCATTCTGGCAAGGCGGCTGCCCTGCTGCGGGCGGGCGGCCTGGAGAGGCGTGCTGGGAGGGGCCTTTCCCCGCTGGCCTGCCCGCGCCTGAACAAGGGGGCGTCCAGGGGGGCGGGAAAGTTGAGAGGAGCCCCACGCCCCGCCCTCCAGCCCCGGTCTAGGGGTTTGCAGGCGGGGGCTTGAAATCCTCCCAGCCGCTTGGGCTTCATCCCACTGGCGGCTCTGCACAGGCCAGCGCATCACTCAGCATACTTACGCATCTGGCCAGAGTCACGGGGGGGGGGGGCTTGCTACACAGGAGGAATTGTACATGTGAACGCGGCCTTCCTGGACACAAGCCCTGTCAGTGCTGTTAACACAGTTTCAAAAGTTCCCCATGCCGAGAAGTAAACTTTGCAATACGATATATCTGAAAAAGCGAAGGCAGCCATGTTGGCCAAAAGAAAATTCCCAAAATCTGTATCACCATAATCCTTCTATTAAGTCAACTCAAAGCCCACAGAATGCTGGACAACCTTTGGCGCTCTCCAGAACTCTTCATCAGGGGAACAGTGCAAATAGCCAGGCGGCGGGGGTGGGGGCAGTGGCCGATGTTCAAGCCACGGAGGGTTTGCCTGGGTTACAGGCTTGAGGTGGAAAGCGGGAGGAGGGGGCTCACCGTCACATTATGCCCTAATTTGTAGGTTTCTAAATTTGGAAGTTGAGTTTTTCCCCTACTTCTTTGGTGACAAACCTTGGCATGTAGGTTTTGCTTGTGCCCCCCCCCCCCCCGGGACCTTCCCTCATGTGCAAGGCGCGTGGCAGCCTTGCAATCCGCTCGCCACACCAGTAGCACAAAGCTGGCAAGGGCTTCTGGGCAGTTCCCCGCTGTCGCCCGCGGGAGTGCCCGGCCCTCTCCACCTGCCAGGCGGGCGGCGGCCCTCCGCCCCCCCCTCCGTGGGTGAGCCTGGCTTCTCCCAGCCTGCCTCGCATCGCCACACGAGCTCTTCACTCGACATTTTGCTTTCCTCTGCAGAAAAAACACGCGCTTGGATCCATTCGGGAGGATCACTTTCCTCGGAAATGGGCTGCAAATGGAGGAGTCTCTTCAAAAGTTGCTCTGTTGTTTGAATGCCAGGGCCTATTAAAACCTGTTGCTGCCGTCTTAGCTCTAGCCACGTGTTTTGTGTGTGTGTGTGTGTGGGGGATGATTATGGAGAATTGGGTGGGGGAGGTGCAGTTATCTCTTAACCTCACGATCTCCCCCCCGGGGGCCCTTTCTGGACCCCCATTGAGCCCATGGCCAGGAAATTCAGGGTGTTAGTGCAGCCGCGAAAGGCCAGTAGCGGTGCCCCCCCCCCCCCGCTTCCACCCAAGAACAGCCCAAGCGCGAGCCTTGGCCGCCCCGGCACGCAGCCCTTCCCATCCTGCCCTCAGGCGTGGGCGAAAAATGGCTCTGTTTTCTAAGGGCTAAAACCAGACGCAGGGCGCCAAAATGTGGCGTGCGGCTGACCCTCGCCTCCTTTCCACCTTGAAGTGAGCGAGGAAGTGGCGCCAACAGAGGATCCCCCCGTTTTAGCCCCGCGAGGAGGAGGAATCTAGGGGGGGTGCAGCTGGCTGCAAAGGGTTAAGCCTCCACCGCCCACGCGGGGTGGACCCAATCCGGACCAGGGCCCCACATGCTTACTTCAAGGTCAGAAGAAACGGCGGGGGCCTGCTGCGCGTTCCGTTTTTAAAGTAGCGGCTGCTTTAGTCCCGAGACCCGTAAATCTGCGGGAGCCGTCAGCGGCCGCCCTTCCTCTTGGCTGCGCGCGCCCCGCGGCTCTGCTCGGCCAGAGGCAGGCCGCGGGGGTCGCGGGCAGTCGCGCTGAGGGGGCAGGGGCGCACGGCGACGTCCGCGGCGTCGCCCCCTGCAGCAAGGGGGCGCTGGGGCCGCGCAAGGCCTCGCTGGCGTGAGGCGCTGGCAGGGCGGGGCGGGGCGGCGGTGCAGGCCGCCCGCCCCGGGGCAACACCGCCCCGCCCCGCCCCGCCCGCGCCCTCGGGCTCGTGCTGGGGAGTTCAAGGGCAACGCCAGCCCCGTGGGCGGCAGCGGCGAAGACGCCCGTTCCCTGCGCCGGGCCGTCAGGGAAGGGACGGACGACCACGCGGCCGCGCCCCTAACGCCTTCCCGCGAAACGGGGGCGAGCGCGCCCTCGGGTGCTGGGTGCCCGCCCCGTCGCCGGCTCTCGAAGTGGCGGAGGCGCGGCGCGGCCGGGGCCGGAGCGCCCCCCCAGGAGAACAGCCGGGCGCGCTCGGGGCTCTCGCGCGCAGCAAGACACCGGCGGAGGCTCGCGCGGCCGCGAGCGGCGCGGCGAAGGCGGGGCCGGACTCCCCCGCCTCTTTCGCCGCTGAGCTCGGGGTCGCGCCCTGAAAGCGGGGGAGGCGCAGCAGCGCCGAGCAGGCCGGAGAAGGGGCTCCTCCCCGCCGCCACGGGGGCGGCCCGTGGCGGAGCCCCTGCTCGGCACGCGGAGGGCCCCAGGCTCGGTCCCCGGCGGCATCGCCGGGGGTCTGGGGAGGCCCCCCCGGCCGAGGCGGCTTCCGCTGTGCCGGACTCGCCGCCGCGAGCGCGCTCCAGAGGGCTCTGGCTGCGCCAAGTCCAGCCCCCGGCGCGCAGACCCCGCCCGCGAAGGGCCAGCGGGAGGCGCGCTGAAGCCGAGTCGCCCTCGGCGGGAGGCGAGACGCTGCTGCCCGCCCGCCCGGCCGGGGGGGCGGCGCTGGGGCTTCCGTGCTCCCCGCCGGTGCCCCAGCAACAGGCCTCCCCTCCCGAGGCAAGGGCACGTGCCTCCCGCCGGGGCGCAGAGCTCGCTTGCTGAGGGGCCGGCGCCCGCCCCGCCCCGCCCTCGCCCGGAACCTCGGGGACGTGGCCTCCCAGAAGCGCGGCCCGCCAGTCAGTCGAGCTCGGCCGGTCAGTGACTCCGGCCCTTGGTCAGTAAACACCTCCGGACGAGGGGCCTCTCGGCGTGCGGGGGGAGCGCAGCATGGCTCCTCTCGGGGGCCCAGCCGCACAGCGGGTAAGCGCCCCGGCGGGCCCAGCGGGCGTGGAGGCCGAGCCGCGCCTGCCCCGGGGGCTGGGGCGGGCCATCCTTAAGGCGGGCTCCCCCCGTAGCATGCTGCGCGAAACGCGTGTCACTGGGGCACAAAGGAGGGTGGGCCGAGGAGGCTGCGCGAGGGCGACGGGGCCCCGGGGCCGTCCGCGCTGACTACGCACTTGCACCCTCTGAACAGGGGGCGGGGATCCAGACAAGGGCTCCGCAGGGAGAAGCCCTCCGTGCGTCAGCGCTGGCTGCGCCAGGCGCCGGGAGTGGGAGAGGGCTGCCACCTCTCCTGGAAGGGGGTCATCCTGGGCATTGCTCAGTGGGAGGCGAGGGTGGAGGGGGGCATTCACTTGATTGTTCTCTGCCCAGTATTGAGGCACATTTCCGCAACGGAAGCTCCGGGGCCTTTTCTGTGGTGTGGAAATGTCCCCCATCTCTAATGGCAGCTGAGGGCTTTTCCAGACAATCTGTAAAAAACGGATTCTCCCCCGCACCCGTGCCTTTGCCAGCAGTGCAGTGGCGCATCCCCATGCGTGTTCATGTCCACGCGCGCACACGCGGGATTCATCCCCCTGGCAGCCAAGTGGCCCCTTTGTGGCTGAAGAATGGTGTCGATGGTTTATAAAGATACGAATGGGTCACCCAATGAAATTGATTCGCAGTTAGGTGTAGGGAGGCAAAAGAAATTACTTCCTCACGCAAGGCAGCACATCCTTAAGTTGCGGAACTCTCTGCCACAAGATGTGGAGACGGCCAAAGATTTGACAAATTCGGGGGGGGGGGGCGGCCCAGCAGTGGCTTTTAGCCCGGGTAGATCAAAGGAACCTCCAGGCTCAGAAGCGCAAGCTCTTGCCCGCCAGCCCTGCGGGCGGGGGCGGGGGGGGGGCTTCGCAGAGACACCTGGCTGGCTGCTGCAGGAAGCAGGGCGCCGCCGTAGATGGTCCCGCCCCAACACACCGCCAGCTTGGGCTGCGCCAAACTCGCCCCAGTGCGTTTCCCGAAGCGCCGCCCGGGGCGTGCCCCACGCCGCCTTGCCGCCAAAGGGCTCCGGTGCTGACACTCGCATGCCTTTCCCCCAGGGCAGCTGGGCGGCCGGGGGGCACCGCCTGCTGCTGCTGTGCCTCTTTGCCGCGGCCCAGCAGGGCGGCCCGGCCCAGGCCTGCCCGCCGCCGTGCCAGTGCTTCGGGAACACGACTGTCTTCTGCGCCGATGAGTCTCTGCAGGACGTCCCCGAGGGGATCCCTCCCAGTGCCACCCAGCTGCTCTTCGTGGAGACGTCTCTGGGCGCCATCCCCCGCCGGGCCTTCGCCCAGAGCAGCACCCTCCGCAGGCTGCTCTTCCTCGGCAGCCCCCTCCTGTCCCTGGGCGAGGGCACCTTCGAGGGGCTGCCAAACCTGCAGGAGCTGGAGATCTCCGGCAGCCAGCTGAGCGCCCTGACAGCCGGCAGCCTCCTCGGCTTGGCCAGCCTCGCCAAGCTCTCTGTCAACTTCAGCCCCCTGGGCGGCCTGGAGGCCGGGCTCTTCGCCCACACCCCGGGCCTCGCGGCGCTGCACCTCCAAGGGGACCGGCTGGAGTCACTGCCCCTCGACCTGTTCCGCCCGCTGGCCCGCTTGGAGGCACTCTCCTTGGCCCAGAACCGCCTTTCCGAGCTGCCCGGGACGGTCTTCGAGCCGCTGCAGCTCCTGCGGGTGCTGAGGCTGAGCGACAACCGCCTGCCCGGCCTCCCGGCCCGCCTCTTCCTGTCGCTGGGCAGGCTCGAGGAGCTCTTCCTTGAGGGCAACGCCTTGGCGGAGCTGCCTGCTGACCTCTTCTCCCCGCTCCCCCGCTTGAGGCGGCTCCACCTTCAGCACAACGCCTTGGCGCACCTGCAGCCCTCCGCCTTCGCCGCCCTGCGCAGCTTGGCCTTCCTGAACCTGGACGGCAACCAGCTGGCGGAGCTGCCCGATGGCCTCTTCCGGGGCACCCCCCAGCTCCTGGAGCTCTCTGCGGCCCACAACCAGCTCCAGACGATCCCGGAGGGGCTCTTTGGCCACCTCTGCAACTTGACCCGCCTGGTGCTGTCGCACAACCGCCTCCACTGCTTGCCCGCCGGGCTCTTGCGGGGCTTGCCGGCCCTCAGCAGGCTGCAGCTGAGCCACAACAACCTCAGCGCCCTCCCCGGGGAGGCCTTTGCCCACCTGTCCAGCTTGGAAGCCCTGGACCTTGCGCACAACCAGCTGCAGAGCCTGCCGGAGGGGGTCTTTGACTCCTGTGAGGTCCTCTTCAACGTGGCGCTGCAGGGTAACCCCTGGGCCTGCGACTGCCACCTGGCGCACCTGACTGAGTGGCTCCGCTACTCGGAGGTGCCCGGCAATGCCCAGGCCTTCTGCTGGAGCCCGGCCCACTTGAAGGGGTGGAGCCTGCCCAGCCTCCAGGCAGAGCAGCTCCTCTGCCGCCCGGAGCCCGGAGCCAGTCGATGCCGGGCGGAGGCCCAGGATCCCTCGGGACAGCTGGGCGCCCAGCCCCAGTGCACTTACGAGGACCCGGCAGGGGCCATCCAGCTCATGTGCGACTCGGAGGACTGCCACCAGCTCAGCCTGTGCCTCCCTCGAGGGTGGGCCTTGCCCAGGCCAGGGCAACGCTTCAGCCGGAACTGGACCCTGGGCTCCGCCTGTGGGGCAGCACGAGTCCGGATAACTGTGGACATCGAGACCGATGATGAGCCACTGCAAGGAGGAGAGGCCGGCCCGCCTGTGACCACAGCCCCAGCACCCAAGTAAAGCCCCTGAGCAAGCTGTGCTTTCAGCGGCCAAGCAGCGCCCATGCCGGAGGGAGAGAAGGTTGACCCCAGCCCACCTCCGCTGCGCCTGGTGGCATGGCATGCTCTCTCAGCCTTAGCATGATGGAGGCCTACCTCGCAGGGCTGCTGTAAGGACAAACATACCAAAGATTTGCAAAGCATGTTGCATGTCAAAAGGCATTGTAAGTTTGTGTGTCGGCACGCTGTTCTCTTGTGCAAAGTGGAGAGAAGCCCTGTCCCCCCCCCCTCACCAATCTAGACTTTCCTGTGGCCTGGTCATTCCTGTGGAACAATCAATCGTCTTTGGTGGACAGTGAGCTGCAGCAGCTAGAAAACCCTTTGCTCTGAGCCCCCGAAGTATGCTGCCTAATTCCCCACCCCGGTATGCGTGGGACCCAGCTGGGTGGGTGGATCTGAAAAAGCTGGCTAGTAAGAGCTTCTGGCTGTGCCAAGAGCTGTTTCTGAACTTGGAGGACTGGCCTGGAATTGCTGGTGGACTGGTGCTGTCTGTGTGCTGGTTCTGCACCCCTTAATCTTAGCATCTGCAGATACGGGGATTATTGTAAAGGCACCCTAAGACCTTGCGTTTCCCATGGCTTGGTGAGGGGGACCGCAAAGCTGCACGTCCGTGTGGAAGCTCCTGTCTTGTCCACTGCTGGACCCTCTCCTGCAGGGCCGGGGCAGGTGGGCCCCCAACACCTTTCTTGCCAGTCGCCAAGGTGCCCTACTCAGCCCACTTTTTTAAAAAAGCAATACATTTTCTTACCGGCCATTGGGATTGCTGTGAAATCGCTTTCTGGAAACTGGGGGTTCAAGTAAGTTGTTTTGTGTGTTGGGGCTCTGACCTTGCCTCTGCCTTGGACTCACTCTTTCAGGCAGCTTGTTTGTCCTTTGCCACGCCTCCCAAGGCAGCCATTTGGTGGTGGTGCCCAGGACAGTTTCTCAAATTGCCAGACCTGCCCTGGACTAAAAAGGATTGCCAACCCCCGCTCTAGGGCCCGCTCAGGCATCGGCTGGTGCTCAATAATAGTATAAATACAGCAGGCTGCATACTCAGCATAGTCATTCTCATACAGAAGTGCGTACATCTTATGGCCCAAGTGAGGTCCTGGAACTTGAGCGGTGCTGCAGAGCATCAGATGTGGCTGCTGCTTGCGTAGGGATGGCGGAGAATTCCTCCATGGACTCCAATGAGGCCGGATTCTAAAGAATTCAGCCCCCCAGAGTCTGTGGCGGAATGGGACACTTACCTCCACCTCCCCGCAGGATCCTCTTCAGCTGGATCCTCCAGCTCCGGATTGCCAGTGATACGGCTGCCATGCTGGCTGAAGGGGACTGACTGCAGACGCAAATGGTGTCCAGGATGCCATTTGCGGCCGTAAAGGTCTTAGTTTGAGATAAATGCAGCCGTAAATGGCTGCATTTAGCGTAAACTAAGACCGTTATGGCCGCAAATGGTGTCCTGGACACCATTTGTGGCCCTGCTTTTTATTCACGTGATAGGCTATGCAAATATTTGCACAGCCTGTCACGTAAAACAGGGACGCAAATGGCGTCCTGGATGCCATTTGCGTCCGCAGTCAGTCCCCTTCAGCCAGCGATACGGCATGGCAGCCATATCACTGGCACTTCAGACCCAGCCGGCGGCGCCACAGAATCGCTGCAGAGCGGAGCCAGTCGAAGGGGATTCTGGGGGGAGGAATGGATCGCCTCCTTCCTGCGGGCGGATTCCCCATGGACCGGCAGGTAGGGAATCCGCCCATCCCTGTGCTTGGGGGTGGGGGGGATGTGTTGCAAGAGTGCCACCTCCTGGAGGAGATTGAGGGGTGGAGCCGCCACCACCATCGGGCTGTCCCAAAACGATGAAAAGCACCTGGCTTAAAGCAGAGGACATTAAAGAAATGAATGTAAAATGTGAGATCTACAACCAAGACAATGGCAAAGTCCACTGACAATAAAGTATACTGCAAAAATATATTAGAATTTGCCTCATTCACAGTTTAAATCTCATTCGAAACATTTTAGGGAATACACCGTGACACTCCCTCTGTCATTGCTCCTGTCACCAGCCTGCTGCACTCTGCATTTCCTTCAGCCAACAGATGTGCACTGAGCAGCCTTCCCCCAGCCTGGTGCCCTCCAGCTGTTTTGGACTACAATGCCCAGCATTCCTCACCATTGGCCATGCTGGCAGAAGGTGAGGGGTGCTGAAGTCCGGAATGTCTGGGAGGCACCAGGCAGGGGAGGGCTGCTCTAGACAATGCACAGCATCTATTTATTTACCTGGAGTTGGACAACGTTGCAAAGGAACCGGCCCTGCCGCTCCTTTCTACGCTGCTCCTTCGAGGAAGGGCCAGATAGAAAACTGAAACATGGAATGAATGAATAAATATGGCTGATGAAAGGCTGGAGCTGAGCAGGAGCTTCGGGGAGGGGGGCTTTGAAACAGACCCCCCCCGTGCCGGGCAAGGACCTAACGCTGAGCCGGTTCCAGAGTGCCGGCTCTGAGAGGGAAGGGCGCCGTTCTTTGGCGTGCCTCGACGGCCACGAAGCCCAGGCTGCTGGAGGGGGCCTCTCGGGGGGCACTCGAGATCCCCCTGGCGGAGCTGCTTTAGGGCATGGCGAAAGCCCTGCTCCGCGCGTGGAAGTGGAGACACGCCGCTGCCGCGAGGGAGGCGCGGGCCGAGTGCCGGCCGGCCGTGGCTCCCCTGCCGGTGGGACGGCCGAAAGGGGGAGGCGCCCACTAACCCCTGGTTATCCTATGCCCCAAAGAGGGGCCATTTCAGCCGGAAGGATCGCTGCCTGGGAAGCCCCCTGGGCCAGCCGTGGGCGCGGCCAGAGACCAACGTGGGCGGAGCCACACAGACCCCCGGGGCGCGCGGGGTCTCTGGGAAGCGCTACTTCCAGGCAGGCTCCCCAGGAGCCGCGAAGCGGGGGCTGCCTCGGGCGTGCCCCTCCCTTCCCCGTCAGGGCAGAGCCTCCAGGGACCTCTGCTCCCAGGCGCCTGAAATGCCGTGAGGACGGCGGCGCCCCCGAGGAAGCCGACTGAGCTGGCCCTCACCGTTCCCTCCAGGGCGGGGGCAGGGGCGGGGAGGCCGCATGGGCTAATCCGGCCTGCAGGCCATGCCGCCCCCCCGCTGCACCCGCTCAATCCATAGCCCCCCCCCCCGTGGTTGGGGCAACCTTACGTCGGCCCCGGACTTGGCGCGAAGCATTTCCCTCCCACTGACTTCAATGGAAGAGGTAGCGATGAAGAAAGAGCCCCCCATGTCGACAGCTGCCTTACCCGCATGGCCATGACAGAGCACAGGCAGCTCAGCGGCGCGGCGCAGGATATAAGCGCTGCGCCGCGGGACGCCACTGGGCCTCCGGCGTGGCCTGCGGCTCTCCCTGCCTGGCCGCCTGTCTGCCCCGCGGAAGGGGCTGCCGGTGCGGCGAGGCAGGGGGGAGGGCCCTTTGCGCAGAACTGCCTGGCCCCAGAACACAGCTAGGGACACACTGGAGCGCGTGGCCCCGCGGCCCGCCCCAGAACCCGACGAGGCAGCTCCAGATGCAGACCCCGTCGCCGAGCCCCACTCCAGCGGCTGGCTGCCAGGACAGGTCATCCCACCCAGGACAGCCGAGGAGGGAGCGGGACGCTTGGCGCAAAGTGTCCGCGCTGCGCCACCCCCCGCCTCCCCTCTGCCGCCTGGGGATGCTGCGTCCGGTCTAAGCTGTGCTGCGCTAACTTTCTTCTCCCCCCCCCCCCACATTCACACACAGAGCAGGCAGCGGTGTCCTCCGCACACAGGGGTTGCTCTCTTTTCCACCTCCAGGAAATGTCTCCACAATAGTGAGAGCTTTTGCCTTGCAGGAAGCAGAGCGAGGAGCCCCTGCACGCACGGGGCTCCGCCACCAGCCCCAAGCGGAAGGGCGGGGCGTCTGCGCACAGGGGCAGGCTGAGGCTGTGCACTGAGGTGGTGCCGCCCCTCTTCTCTCTCCCCCCTCACAAACACCGGCGGCACATCCAGCGCCAGGAACGATGTCGAGGTGGGTGACAGGTGGCCTCCAGATGTGGTTGGACTCCTCAGCCCTAGCCAGCATATCCAATGCTCAGGGATGGTGATTCTGAATGGTCTGTGGTGCTTTATTTTATCTGCTGCTGCTATTGCGCAGTTCTTATTTGCTGCCGCTGGTTTCATCGCCTTGTCGTCTTATCTGATTTGTGGGTGGATGGGCTGTTTTGTTTCTCTGTGTGACCTTATTATTTTCTCATATTTTAATGCTGTTGCTTTTGTGGGACCTTCGGATGTGGCCTTGCTGACTACTGCCGCCCCCCGTGGGAGGATCATCTGCCCCAAGCGGTGGCTTAAAACCCACGCAAGAAATGAAGAATGTGGCCCCCGCTGCGTGGGCGCATGGGAGGCCCAGTCCCCGGCTGGGGGCCCTGGCCGTCTTTCCAGGGGCAGGCGCGGCCCGTCTGCCGGCTCCGCGTCATCCGGGGAGCTTCTGTGCTGTGCCCCCGCCGGGCTGAGCACTGAGCAGCCCTTCCGCCGGTGCAGCGGGCTCCTCTCTCCGGCCCAGGCGGCCGTCCTTGGCGCCGGGCTCGGCTCTGCTCGTGGGAGAGCTCCCGGGTGAAGAACTGGCGCCCCGGCAGAGAGCGCAGGACACGGCCTGCGTGCAGACGGCTCGGGGCGGGCATGTCGGCGCGGCAGAACGGGGCCAAGCCCGCTTTTGAAGCGCGGCGCCCGCGCGGGGCAGGGCGACTGCAGCGCTCCGCCTTTCTCAGCGCTCGCGCCTGCCTGGGCCGGAGCGGCGCCCCGCACCCGCCGGTTATCTCGCCCGGCAGACCTGCCGGGCCGGGCGACGCACACGCACGCGGCAGCTCCCTGGCCGGCTCCCAGCCCCCGCCCAGGCATGGGTGCCTCCCGAAGATAAGGCCGGAGAGGCGCCTCGGTCTGCGGCAGCCTGCTCTGGGCTCCTCCGGTGCAGCAAACTCGCCGGGACGGAGCAGGTGAGGGAAGCTCACCCTGAAAGGCTTCCTGGGATTTCCAGAAACAGGCCCTCTCCTTCTCCAGCACACCTCTCCGCATCGGCCCGTTGCTGTCGCCAGGCCAGGTCTGTGGCCCAGAGGCACGCCCGCTCCTTCTCTGGGCCACAGGACCAACAGGGCCAGGCCCCGGCCGGTCGGCTTCCTTGCTGGGCACCTGAGAGCTTCGTAGCCCCCTGTGCCGGTCGGGGGCATGTCAGGAGAGGGCGCTCCAGCTGGAAGGAGCTTGGCTGGAGCCTGTGCGCTCAGGGCGACCCATTTGGTAACGTGGAGCCAGCTGAAGCGGCGGCGGGGGGGCGTCGTCGCTTCCAGTGCTATGCGCCGGAATACTGTCCAGTGCTTTATTTTCCATTTCACAAGTTCGTTAGTAACGATGAATGGATGCAGGTTGCAAATGCAACATTAGGCAGCTGGGCCATTTCAAAGTTGTAATTAATGTTTTTTCTGGTGATTGCCCCTAGCCAACCTGCGTGAGAGAATACTTATCTGCCACTGAAATACAGGTATGTCTCAGAGTGAATGGAACTAATTAGTAGAGCAAAACTGAAGGTGCCCCAGCAACCTTAGCGGAAGGGTGCTGAACTCTGTGGAAAGAGAAGCCTGGTTGTCAGCATATCATGCACAGTTCTTGTTGTTGTTTATTCACTCAGTCGCTTCCGACTCTTCGTGACTTTATGGACCAGCCCACGCCAGAGCTTCCACTCGGCTGTTGCCACCCCCAGCTCCCCAAGGTCGAGTCTGTCACCTCCAGAATATCATCCATCCATCTTGCCCTTGGTCGGCCTCTCTTCCTTTTGCCTTCCACTTTCCCTGGCATCAGCATCTTCCCCAGGGTATCCTGTCTTCTCATGATGTGGCCAAAGTACTTCAGTTTTGCCTTTCATATCCTTCCCTCCAGTGAGCAGTCTGGCTTGATTTCCTGGAGTATGGACTGGTTTGATCTTCTTGCAGTCCAAGGCACTCTCAGAATTTTCCTCCAGCACCACAGTTCAAACGCATCAATCTTCCTTCGCTCAGCCTTCCTTATGGTCCAGCTCTCGCAGCCATAGGTTACTACGGGGAATACCATTGCCTTAACTATGCGGACCTTTGTTGTCAGTGTGATGTCTCTGCTCTTAACTATTTTATCAAGATTTGTCATTGCTCTCCTCCCAAGAAGTAAACGTCTTCTGATTTCCTGGCTGCAGTCAGCGTCTGCAGTCATCTTTGCGCCTAGAAAGACAAAGTCTGTCACTGCCTCCACGTTTTCTCCCTCTGGTTTGCCAGTTATCAATCAACCTGGTTGCCATAATCTTGGTTTTTTTGAGGTTTAACTGCAACCCAGATTTTGCACTTTCTTCTTTCACCTTCGTCTTAAGGTTCCTCAGCTCCTCCTCGCTTTCAGCCATCAAAGTGAAAGCGATCTGCATAGCGGAGATTGTTAATGTTTCTTCCAGCAATTTTAACTCCAGCCTTGGCTTCATCAAGCCCAGCATGTGGCATAATGTGTTTTGCGTACAGGTTGAATAGTAGGGTGAGAGTATACAACCCTGCCGTACTCCTTTCCCCATCTTAAACCAGTCCGTTGTTCCGTGGTCTGTTCCCACCGTTGCTACTTGGTCGTTATACAGATTCCTCAGGAGGCAGACAAGATGATTTGGTATCCCCATACCACCAAGAACTTGCCACAATTTGTTATGATCCACACAGTCAAAGGCTTTAGAGTAGTCAATAAAAAAGAAATAGATGTTTTTCTGAAACTCCCTGGCTTTCTCCATTATCCAGCAGGTATTGGCAATTTGGTCTCTAGTTCCTCTGCCTTTTCGAAACCCAGCTTGTACATCTGGCAATTCCCGTTCCATGAATTGCTGGAGTCTACCTTGCAAGATCTTGAGCATTACCTTACTGGCATGTGAAATAAGTGCCACTGTTCGATACTTTGAACATTCTTTAGTGTTTCCCTTTTTTGGTATGGGGATATAAGTTGATTTTTGCCAATCTGGTGGCCATTCTTGTGTTCTCCAAATTTGCTGGCATATGACATGCATCACCTTGACAGCATCATCTTGCAAGATTTTAAACAGTTCAGCTGGGATACCGTCGTCTCCTGCTGCCTTGTTATTAGCAATGCTTCTTAAGGCCCATTCAACCTCCTTCTTCAGGATGTCTGGCTCTATCTGACTGACCACACTGTCAAATCTATCCCCAATATTATTATCCTTCCTATACAGATCTTCCGTATATTCTTGCCACCTTTTCTTGATCTCTTCTGCTTCTGTTAGGTCCTTGCCATCTTTGTTTTTGATCATACCCATTTTTGCCTGGAATTTACCGATGTTTCTAATTTTCTGGAAGAGGTCTCTTGTCCTTCCTATTCTATTATCTTCTTCCGCTTCCACGCATTGCTTGTTTAAAATTAATTCCTTATCTCTTCTGGCTAACCTCTGGAATTTTGCATTTAGTTGGGCATTTCTCCCCCTATCGCTGTTGCCTTTTGCTTTCCTTCTTTCTTGAGCTACTTCCAGCGTCTCAGCAGACAGCCATCTTGCCTTCTTGGTTTTCTTTTTCTTTGGGACGTTTTTTGTTGCCGCCTCCTGAACAATGTTGCGAACTTCTGTCCATAGTTCTTCCAGGACCCTATCTACTAAATCTAGTCCCATAAATCTATTCTTCACCTCCACTGCATATTCATGAGGAATATTAGTGAGCTCATATCTAACTGATCTGTGGGTCTTCCCTATTCTCTTTAGTCTGATTCTAAATTGTGCAATAAGAAGTTTGTGATCTGAACTACAATCAGCTCCAGGTCTTGTTTTTACCAACTGCACAGATGTCCGCCACCTTTGGCTACAAAGGATGTAGTCAATCTGATTTCGGTGTCGACCATCTGGTGAAGTCCAGGTATAAAGTCGTCTCTTAGGTTGTTGGGAGAGAGTGTTTGTTATGCACAGTGAGTTGTCTTGGCAAAATTCTATCAGCCTGTGTCCTGCTTCATTTTGTTCTCCCAGACCATGCTTGCCTGTAATTCCAGGTGTCGTTTGACTACCCACCTTAGCATTCCAGTCTCCTGTAATGAAAGTAACATTTTTGGGGGGCGTACTATCCAGTAGGTGCTGCAGATTCTCATAGAACTGATCTACTTCTGCTTCTTCAGCATCTGTGGTTGGGGCGTATATTTGGATCACTGTGATGTTAAATGTCTTAGCCTGAATTTGAATTGAGATCATTCTATGGTTTTTTGGATTGTATCCAAGCACAGTTCTTAGGGTTGCTAAAATAAATTAGTGTATCAACAGTTTTCAGTACCTTGTCCCCCCCCCCCGTTAAATTTAAACAATGTAAGAGAACTACATGCTATTATCTTTAAATTTTTACAAGTATTCCAATAAAAACTCTACATAAGTAGTGGGCTGTCCCACACTGGAGGCGTTCAAGACGAGGCTGGACAGCCACCTGCCAGGGATGCTCTGACTTGGATTCCTGCATTGAGCAGGGGGTTGGACTCGATGGCCTTGTAGGCCCCTTCCAAACCTACTATTCTATGATTCTATGATTCTGTTTGCACTGGGGAATTTGAAGGTTGGTGGCTTCATTTTGAAACATGAAACTCCAGCTCCATTTTTATCCCACCTGTCCTCCACATAAGGAAGCCCCCCCCCCCCGTAAATCTCACGACACCCCTATGAGGTAGGTTAGGCTGAGAGAGAGTGGCTGGACCAGGGTCGCCCTGCGAGCTTTGTGGCTGACTGGGGAAATGCCTGACCCTAGTCCAACTGTCGTCAAGGCCAGGAGGAGGACTCTGTTTCCCACCAGCCGCTGCGAGCGAGAGTGCTTCAGCGCAGTTCCATGAAGGCCCAGGAGCCCCTCAGCACATGCCAAGGAATAATCACTCTCCAGCCTCTGTCCTTACCGTATCCCCCAGCATCTAAGACTGGTTTCCCCACACAGCCCCCACACGCGCCACTTTGCCCCGGGGCGACATGCCAGGGCGCCCCCCAACCTCTTGCTGTCCCCCATGCAAGTGAATGGAGCAATTCATCGATTTGCGGGCGGGGGGCACTCTCCCTCTCCCTGTGCTCCCTCTTTCTGCATGTTTCTCTCCTTTTCTGTTTTATGGAAGTGCCTTTTCTCTCCCTGGGTATCTGAAAACATGCACAGGGATAGGGGGAAAGTGTGTTGGCACTCCCAATATTTGGTGACTGGCCACACCCCATGGCAGCCATTTTGTGAGTAGCCAAGTCCTCATGCACACAGAGCAGGCATTTTGTGGTCATACCCATGACATTTTTAACCATTGTCAAATATGCCCAATGACCCCCAAAAGTCGGAGACCCCTGATCTAAGATTAAGTTTAAAGGACTGAAAAAGGAGAGTCCTTAAATCCTAGAACTTCTCTGTCAGTACAGTAAAATTAAAGGCTTTGGTGAGATCTAAGGAAAGGTGAGCCAAAGGTAGGCCTTGCTTTCAAAGCCAAGTCTGTAAAGGTGCAAAGAATACCCCTGAACATGTGCAGAGTGCTCCCTGCCTGGTACTAGGCAATGAGTGTCTCTTTCATCTAGCATAGATCTCATGTAAGTAACTAAACACTGGCTAATGGTTATTTCCCTCACATGAACGGGTTCCCAGCAAGGTATTGAATCCTTCCCCACAGTTCACCTCAGGCGTATGCCCTCCAATGTTCTTGAGAGAACAACATGGGAACAAGAGTTACATTAGAAAAAGGGATTATAGGATGGTTACAAGGAACAAGTGTGCGTGTGTGTGTGTGTGTATATATATACCTTCCCAAAGTATGTTTTTACATTTATGGGTCATAGAATCATAGAATAGTAGCGTGGAAGGGACCTACAAGGCCATCAAGTCCAGCCCCCTGCTCAATTCAGGAATCCAAGTCAGAGCATCCCCGACAGGTGGCTGTCCAGCCTCGTCTTGAATGCCTCCAGTGTGGGAGAGCCCACCACCTCCCCAGGTCATTGGTTCCATTGTCGTATTGCTCTGACAGTCAGGATATTTTTCCTGATGTTCAGCCGGAATCTGGCCTCCTGCAACTTGAGCCCATTATTCCGTGTCCTGCACTCTGGGATGATCAAGAAGAGATCCTGGCCTTCCTCTCTGTGACAACCTTTCAAGGTTGTCACAGAGTCTTAACTATGTAGTCTTTGTGGTCGCATAGCACTGCACTCCTCTACAAATGCTAACCTTTTAAAGAACATAAAAATTAATAAATCAGTAATAAAATATGAGTTAAAGATCCAAAGGAGATTGTTACCTCAGCAAAGGAGATCGTTACCTTGTTGTGGTGCTGGAGCTTGAGCACCTCAATGACGTCATGAGCTAAACCATGAAGGGACACCCAAGACAGGAAGGTCATGGCAGAGAGGTCAGACTAAATACGATCCCTGGGGAAGGAAACGGCAACCCACCCCAGTATTCTTGCCATGAAAACTAAATGGATCAGTACAACCAGAGATATGTCGGTATACCATCAGAAGATGGGACTCCCAGGTCGGAAGATGGTCAAAAGTCTACTGGGGAGGAACAGAGGATAAGTTCAACTAGCCCCAGATGTGATGATGCAGCTAGCTCAAAGCCGAAAAGATGGCTAGCAGCTGATGGTGCTGGTGGTAAATGATGAATCCGATGTTCTAAAGATCAATACACCATAGAAACCAGGAATGCAAGATCTATGAGCCAGGGCAAACTGGATGTGGTTATTGGGGAGATGTCAAGATTAAATATAGACATTTTGGGTGTCAGTGAACTGAAATGGACTGGAATGGGCCACTTCACATCAAATGACCACCAGATCTACTACTGTGGACAAGAGGACCACAGAAGAAATGGAGTAGCCTTCATAATTAATAATAAAGTGGCTAAAGCAGTGCTTGGATACAATCCAAAAAATGACAGAATGATCTCAATTCGAATTCAGGGTAAGCCATTTTACATCACAGTGATCCAAATATATGCCCCAACTACAGATGCTGAAGAAGCAGAAGTAGATCAGTTCTATGAGGATCTGCAGCACCTACTGGATAGCACGCCAAAAAAAGAAGGATCTTGGAATTGTTGTCGATCACAAGCTGAATATGAGCCAACAATGTGATGTGGCTGCAAAAAAGGCAAATGCTATTTTGGGTTGCATTAATAGAAGCATAGCTTCCAAATCCCGGGAAGGACTAGTTCCCCTCTACTCAGCACTGGTTAGGCCTCATCTGGAGTACTGTGTCCAGTTCTAGGCACCACACTTTAAGAAGGATGCAGACAAACTGGAGAGGGTTCAGAGGAGGGCAAGAAAGATGATCAGGGGACTGGAAACAAAGCCCTATGAAGAGAGACTGAAAGAACTGGGCATGTTTAGCCTTGAGAAGAGAAGACTGAGGGGAGATATGATAGCACTCTTCAAGTCCTTGAAAGGTTGTCCCAGAGAGGAAGGCCAGGATCTCTTCTTGATCATCCCAGAGTGCAGGACACGAAATAATGGGCTCAAGTGACAGGAAGCCAGATTCCAGCTGAACATCAGGAAAAACTTCCTGAGTGTCAGAGCAATACGACAATGGAACCAATTACCTGGGGAGGTGGTGGGCTCTCCCACACTGGAGGCCTTCAAGACGAGGCTGGACAGCCATCTGTCAGGGATGCTCTGACTTGGATTCCTGCATTGAGCAGGGGGTTGGACTTGAAGGCCTTGTAGGCCCCTTCCAACCCTACTATTCTATGATTCTATGATTCTATAAGTCTATGCCCCAACTACTGAGGCCCAAGAACCTGAGGTTGATCAGTTTTATGAAGACCTACAACACCTTCTAGAACTAACACCAAAAGAAGATGTCCTTTTCATCATAGGGGATTGGAATGCTAAAGTAGGAAGTCAAGAAATCACCGGGATAACAGGCAAGCATGGCCTTGGTGTACAAAAATGTACAAAATGGTGTACAAAATGTACAAAATGGTGTACAAAATGGTGTACAAAATGAAGCAGGACAAAGGCTAATCGAGTTTTCCAAGAGAACACGCTGATCATAGCCCCCAAAAAATGTTACTTTCATTACAGGAGACTGGAATGCTAAGGTGGGTAGTCAAACGACACCTGGAATTACAGGCAGCATGGTCTGGGAGAACAAAATGAAGCAGGACATAGGCTGATAGAATTTTGCCAAGACAACTCACTGTGCATAACAAACACTCTATTCCAACAACCTAAGAGACGACTTTATACATGGACTTCACCAGATGGTCGACACGGAAATCAGATTGACTACATCCTTTGTAGCCAAAGGTGGCGGACATCTGTGCAGTCAGTAAAAATAAGACCTGGAGCTGATTGTAGCTCAGATCACAAACTTCTTATTGCACAATTTAGAATCAGACTAAAGAGAATAGGGAAGACCCACAGATCAGTTAGATATGAGCTCACTAATATTCCTCATGAATATGCAGTGGAGGTGAAGAATAGATTTATGGGACTAGATTTAGTAGCTAGGGTCCCGGAAGAACTGTGGACAGAAGTTCGCAACATTGTTCAGGAGGCGGCAACAAAAAACGTCCCAAAGAAAAAGAAAACCAAGAAGGCAAGATGGCTGTCTGCTGAGACGCTGGAAGTAGCTCAAGAAAGAAGGAAAGCAAAAGGCAACAGTGATAGGGGGAGATATGCCCAACTAAATGCAAAATTCCAGAGGTGAGCCAGAAGAGATAAGGAATTATTTTTAAACAAGCAATGCGCGGAAGCGGAAGAAGATAATAGAATAGGAAGGACAAGAGACCTCTTCCAGAAAATTAGAAACATCGGTAAATTCCAGGCAAAAATGGGTATGATCAAAAACAAAGATGGCAAGGACCTAACAGAAGCAGAAGAAATCAAGAAAAGGTGGCAAGAATATACGGAAGATCTGTATAGGAAGGATAATAATATTGGGGATAGATTTGACAGTGTGGTCAGTCAGATAGAGCCAGACATCCTGAAGAAGGAGGTTGAATGGGCCTTAAGAAGCATTGCTAATAACAAGGCAGCAGGAGACGACGGTATCCCAGCTGAACTGTTTAAAATCCTGCAAGATGATGCTGTCAAGGTGATACATGCCATATGCCAGCAAATTTGGAAAACATAAGAATGGCCAACAGATTGGGAAAAATCAATTTATATCCCCATACCAAAAAAGGGAAGCACCAAAGAATGTTCAAACTATCGAACAGTGGCACTTATTTCACATGCCAGTAAGGTAATGCTCAAGATCTTGCAAGGTAGACTCCAGCAATTCATGGAACGAGAATTGCCAGATGTACAAGCTGGGTTTCGAAAAGGCGGAGGAACTAGAGACCAAATTGCCAATATCTGCTGGATAATGGAGAAAGCCAGGGAGTTTCAGAAAAACATCTATTTCTGTTTTATTGACTATTCTAAAGCCTTTGACTGTGTGGATCATCACAAATTGTGGCAAGTTCTTGGTGGTATGGGGATACCAAGTCATCTTGTCTGCCTCCTGAGGAATCTGTATAACGACCAAGTAGCAACGGTGAGAACAGACCACGGAACAACGGACTGGTTTAAGATGGGGAAAGGAGTACGGCAGGGTTGTATACTCTCACCCTACTATTCAACCTGTACGCAGAACACATCATGCCACGTGCTGGGCTTGATGAAGCCAAGGCTGGAGTTAAAATTGCTGGAAGAAACATTAACAATCTCCGCTATGCAGATTGCTTTCACTTTGATGGCTCAAAGCGAGGAGGAGCTGAGGAACCTCATGACGAAGGTGAAAGAAGAAAGTGCAAAATCTGGGTTGCAGTTAAACCTCAAAAAAACCAAGATTATGGCAACCAGGTTGATTGATAACTGGCAAACCAGAGGGAGAAAACGTGGAGGCAGTGACAGACTTTGTCTTTCTAGGCGCAAAGATGACTGCAGACGCTGACTGCAGCCAGGAAATCAGAAGACATTTACTTCTTGGGAGGAGAGCAATGACCAATCTTGATAAAATAGTTAAGAGCAGAGACATCACACTGACAACAAAGGTCCGCATAGTTAAGGCAATGGTATTCCCCGTAGTAACCTATGGCTGCGAGAGCTGGACCATAAGGAAGGCTGAGCGAGAGAAGATTGATGCTTTTGAACTGTGGTGCTGGAGGAAAATTCTGAGAGTGCCTTGGACTGCAAGAAGATCAAACCAGTCCATACTCCAGGAAATCAAGCCAGACTGCTCACTGGAGGGAAGGATATGAAAGGCAAAACTGAAGTACTTTGGCCACATCATGAGAAGACAGGAGACCCTGGAGAAGATGCTGATGCTGGGGAAAGTGGAAGGCCAAAGGACGAGAGGCTGACCAAGGGCAAGGTGGATGGATGATATTCCGGAGGTGACGGACTCGACCTTGGGGGAGCTGGGGGTGGCGACGGCCGAGTGGAAGCTCTGGCGTGGGCTGGTCCATGAAGTCACAAAGAGTCGGAAGCGACTGACCGAATAAACAACAACAAAGATCCAGAGGAAATCATGTGGCATTTACAGACTGATAGCTGCAACCCTATGCGTGTTTACTCTGAAGTAAGCCCTACTGTGTTCAGTGTAGCCATCTCCAAGGTCAGGGTGCAAAGGGCTGCAGCCTGAGATATGTGGATGATGTGCTGTCATGCCACATTTGTCCAGAATGGACAAAAACAGTCGATTGAGAGGAAGCACAAATGAACGACGCGTCTGATATTTACGCACCCAGACATTAAGAGACCTTCCTCCAGGTACCCCCCACAAATGAGGTGAGCCAGATGGCTACTAAGGAGAGGCTCTTTGCCATGGTGGTACCCCACCTGTGGAATACTCACCCCCAAGAGGCTCGCCTAGCGCCTGCAATATGGTCTTTCCGGTGCTAGGTGAAGTTCTTTTTATTCTCCCAGGCATTTTAAGAACTGTTTTTAGTGCCTTTAGTACTTTATTCTGCTGCTGGTTTTCATTTGGCCTATGTGCTGGAAGGTTTTGTTCTTTGCTGCTGGTTTTATTCTGTGCTGTTTTTATTTTTCATTTTACTGTTTGTATTTTATGTTTTTGATGTGCTGTACGCTGCCCAGAGAATTTTGGGTACTGGATGCTTTAAAAGTAAAAGTAAAAGACCAGCAAGGAAATAAATTAACCAACAGGATAGACACTGAGCATAGCAGTGCTGCTGCTGCCCCAGCTGCAGAGTGGTTTATTCTGTGCAGGCACTGTTTGGGCGAAGGCTAAGTGACTGTGGTTGGTTTCTTCCAGCATGTTGCCCAGCAGTGCTGTCCTCCTCCTCGTCCTTCTCTTTGAAAGTGGCAAAGGGGAGAAGTCCTGCAGCAGCACAGGGGGTCCCGACTGCCCCAAGCCCTACCAGGATGTCTACACAAAAACCAGAGATGTCACAGAGATTCCAAAGTCAGTAGATCCCATCATTACTGAAATGTTCTTTGTGGAAACCAGCCTTGTTGAAATCAAAGAGAGGGCCTTCCAAAACATGCCCCAACTGGTGAAAATTGATTTCATTAACAACAAGATCAGAACCATTGAGGCGGGAGCATTTGATAGCTTAGGGAATCTGGAGGAGCTGGAAATATCGAGCGCAGAGTTAAGCAGCCTCCCTGTGGGCAGCTTCCGGAGTCTGTCTCATTTGTGCAAACTGAACTTGCGGGGTTCTGGTATCAAAGGCATCGAGAAAGGACTCTTCAACAGTCTTGGGAACTTGAAGGAGCTTTATCTACATTTGAATAGAATCCCTGCTCTTCCTGAAGGTGTCTTTGATGGACTTCCCAAACTGACCTTGTTACACCTGGCCGAAAACAAGATTTCAGGCATCTCGAAGGAGGTCTTCAAGCAAGTGACTCAGCTGAAAACTCTTCGGTTGTATCAGAACGAGATCAGCAGCCTCGCAGAGGGGAGTCTAGACAGCCAGCAAGACCTGACAGAGCTCAACCTCAGGAAGAACAGGATCCGAACCCTGCCACTCAATTTGCTACGGAATCTGACCAGCCTGGAGAAGCTTTTTCTAGGCAATAACCTGATTGAGGCTCTCCCAGATAAGATATTCCATGGCCTGAGGAAAATGAAGCATCTAGAGCTGGCTTCCAACCAGCTGAAAGTGCTCCCTGGCCAGCTGTTGGCAGAGATGCCTCAGCTCCAAGAGCTGGACCTGAGCAAGAACAAGCTGTCTTCGCTGAAGAGCCTGGTGCTGCATTCTTTTCCAAAACTGACAACCCTGAAACTCCAGGGGAACCAACTAGAGAGCATCCCTGTGGGTCTGTTCGACACCTATGGAAATCTCTCCTTGGTATATCTTGGTGATAATCCATGGCGGTGTGACTGTCGTCTTCTCTATCTTCACCAGTGGATGAAAGTTAATTCCAAAAGAGTGAAGGATGACACTAAGGTAAAATGTAGAAGCCCTGTTGGTCTGGCTGGGAAAGTGGTCAGATCGCTGACAGAAGACCAATTGATCTGCTTAACAACCACACCCATTTCAGCCACCTTTGAAAGCACACAGCTGCCCATGTCCACTTTTCCATCTGCTGTCACAGGAAGAATAACCACAACACTTCCCTCAGCCAGTGAAATGTTCACCACTGCTGATGTTACAACCACCACCACCCATGAGCCCATCGCTACTAGGATTACAGCCCCAGCCTTCAAAATCACCAGCAGCACTGAGGGTCCCACCAAAGCCTTGAAGATCATGAGCAGCAGCAAGACATCCTTGCGAGCTCCCACCACCACTAAGACTCCAATTACAAGCCCCCAGACCACAAGGCCAAGTGCTGAAACCACCACCACGATTTCAAGCACGTCCTCTAAATCTATCACAACCGCAACCCCCCAAATAGACCTGACCTCCACTGAGATTCCATCCACGACCTCCCAAATCACTACAGCCATGAGTTTTCAAACAACAGCCTCTGAATTCACCAGTACCAGGACTGCCGCTACTACCCCCGACATCACCACTGAGATATCTCTCACCTCTATGTCTGGTGTCAGCTCAGCCACAACCACTCAAATCTTCACCACTATTGAGACATCCACAGCAGCTTCTGATACACCCACAAGCAGCCTGGGAACGTCCGGCCCAGCACACGCAATCAGCACCACAGCCAGCAAAACATGCCTCGCAACACCATCCCCAACGCTTGAGATCGTCCCTGCAGAGAAGCTGTCTTCCTTGGGGGCATCTGCCCCCCCAGCAAGCACTGTGAAGGGCCTCTACATCACCAGCGCTCTGGGCGAATGTAACCCTGGCTCCTCTACTGCAGAACCAACAACCAAGCAAGAAGTCACGACACCCTCTAGGTCACCCACAGCTTCCACTTCTACCATGACACAGACACTGATGTCTGTTGCTGGTACAGGTGCAACCCCTCAAGCTGCAGCCACCAGCACATTCTGCTCATCAGCCATCAGTGCGGCGAGGACATCACCCGAAAGTTCTGGGACCAGCCACCCAATTAGCGTTCCTTCACTCCTATCCCAGCCCCTGGCCTGGGGTTTCTCACTAAGTTCCAACTACCGGTACTGCAAGCTGTCTCTCCTGATGTATCTGTCCATGCTTTGTGTTGAAATCTGCTGTACAACTGCCTTGGCAAGGTTTGCGTACGCGCTTTACAAAGCCACGCACTCTCTAGACATGCCGTCTGGGCCCGTGAAGCTGGTGGATGTGAAGCGCAGGAAAGAGAAGCTCTGAGGGTGCTTGGGCAGCAGGAAAGCCAGTCCTCAGTCTCCCCAGCAGGACTGTCTGGCATCCGTGGGTGGCATCTGCAGGCATCTGCCAGGACTCTGCATCAAATGGAGTTCTCTGGGCTGCTGCTCTCCTCACCATTGCTGAACTGAGCCAGAGCCAAGAGCATCCAGGAGAAGAAGGAACTAGGAAGCTGCCTTGGACCAAGTCAGATGCTTGGTCTGCCTAGGGCCTTGGGATTGTCTACACACCTCTATCTGCAGGGGGTCCATGTTCGGTTCAAAGATAAAGAACCATAAGAAGAACAGAGGGCAGAGGAGGCCTCGAAGCAGCCCACCCACAGTTAGCAGCCCCTGGGCAGCAGATGTCTTCCCCACTAGGCTGAGATGTGCTGGATTTCTATTTCAAATTAAAGTCATTATTTCCAACATTGCATCTATACTGTGGCAAATATCTCTGAACATCCAAACCTAGTTCTGATCCTTAACATTCTGGGAAACATCTGTGCCCGGATGTATAGTGGCAAATAGCTGACGGTACAGGTTCTTAGGTCAAAACAGGGCAGTGTAAATCCAGAGGGTCACAAGGGCATTAAGTCATACATGATAACAGCCACGCACTGGGGATATTATCAACTAGGAAGGGATGCTTGAAATTGGACACATGGGTCTACCAGGCTTAGACACAAATAGAATTATTTTAAGGTAATGAATTCATTAGTCACTGACATAACTAACGCATGTTACAATACTCACAGATTTTTAATAGGCATGTTTTTGTAGGTAGAAATCCTGTTTTGAGACTTGGAGGCATAGATTTATCTACAAAGAGATTTTGATTTAGATAATGTTTTTGTATTTTCATGGTATTAAGAGGAAACATAATAGGTTACCTTGCAAATATCCAACCTGCATAATAGGTTACCTTGCAAATATTAATCTTAAATGGAGATAGTAGTCTCTACACTCCTAAGCTACAATTGTAATTAAAAAGCATATAAAATATTAGAATGTATTCCTATATTTAATTTCAATCAGTATGTCGCAAAGACCCATGGACTCGCCAGGTATGTTGTCTCCCGGGAGAACAGATTAGAGACGTGACTGAAAGGTTGCCTGCACTCATCAAGCCCACTGACAGGTATCCCTTTCTTCTCATCCATGTGGGAACAAATGATACCGCCAAGCGGAGCTACGAAGAGATCACGTCAGACTTTGAAGCTTTGGGAAGGAAACTCAAGAACTTTGGGGCCCAGATAGTTTTCTCATCCATCCTTCCAGTAGTTAGAAGAGGGATAGAAAGGGAACGAAAAATACTCCGGGTGAATGACTGGCTACGAAGGTGGTGCCGACGAGAGAGATTTGGATTCTGGGACCACGGGCTCTACTTCCTGGAAGATGGGCTGTTGGCTAGGGATGGGTTGCACCTCACAAAGGCTGGGAAGAATGTGTTTGGCCACAGCATGCAGAACTTCATCAGGAGGGCTTTAAACTGAATCCTTCGGAGAAGGGAGATGTAAAGTTGGGGGTAACAATGGACATAGGCGCATGCACTGCAGTGGAGAGAACAGCTCTGATAGTGCCCAATGTGTCTTCAGACACATGTAGGAAGAAAGCCAGACTATGAAGCACATGGTCTTCGATGTCTATATACTAATGCCCAGAGTGTGGGAAACAAACAGAACAAACTTGAACTCTTAATACAAGAGGGAAATTATGACCTGATAGGTATAACTGAGACTTGGTGGGATGACTCTCTTGACTGGAATACAGCAATGGAAGGATATAACTTGTTCCAAAAGAACAGGAGGAACAGAAAGGGAGGTGGGGTTGCACTGTATGTGAAAAATACATATCTCTGCACAGAAATACAGGAGGAGGAGCTTGGTAGCCCCATCGAGAGCATCTGGGTTGAAATAAATGGAGCAAAGAATAAAAGGAACCTGGTGGTCGGAGTCTACTACCGGCCACCCAACCAAGGAGAAGACAAGGATGAAACTTTTGAAAAGCAAATAGCCAGTGTTTTAAGGAAGCCTGATGTAGTAGTAATGGGGGACTTCAATTTCCCTGATATTTGTTGGGAGACAAATTCTGCAAAACATGGCCCCTCCAGGAAATTCCTGACTTGTGTGGCGGATAACTTCCTCCTACAGAAAGTAGAGGAAGGAACTAGAGGATCGGCTATCCTTGACTTGATCCTAACCAACAGAGATGACTTAGTGGATAAAGTAGCAGTCACAGGAACTCTGGGGGAAAGCGACCATGTTGTACTTGAGTTCTTGGTTCTAAGGGAAGCAAAAGCCGAGTGTAGTCAAACGCATACCCTGGATTTTAGGAAAGCTGATTTTCATAAACTCAGAACAATGATCAGGAAGGTCCCATGGCAAGCGATGCTAGCGAGAAAAGGAGTCCAAGATGGGTGGGAGCTTTTAAAAAAGGAAATTCTCAAGGCACAATCACAAGCAGTTCCAACAAGAAGAAAAGGTGGAAGACAACAGAAGAAGCCAATGTGGCTTCACAAAAAGCTTAGGGATGACCTGAAAACAAAAAAGGACACATCTAGGAAGTGGAAAGAAGGCCAAATAACAAAGGAAGAGTACAGGCAGGTAGCACAGAATTGCAGGGATGGCGTCAGGAAGGCTAAAGCTGAGAACGAGCTGAGGTTAGCGAGGGGTGCTAAAAACAACAAAAAGGCTTTCTTCAGCTACGTGCATAGTAAAAGGCAGAGGAAAGAAATGGTGGTTCAGCTATTAAATTGTTGCAGAAATCAGAATTAGAGAGACCACGGAGTGAAGGAAAAAGAGTTTTTCTTTATTTAACGCGCGGGCTTTATGGCCGGAATAACTTCCAAAGTGCCAAAAGCCACGAAGTACATCAGCAAATTGTTTTTATAGACATTATGACACATATGAAAAAGCTCCTCCGCCCCCCTCCGTGTGGTTTTTCAGTATTCAGCATTTCCTCTTCTAGCACCATTGTTTATCGCACAGGAAATGGGTTATAGGACATGATAAGCAGAGAACTTGATAACTCTGACCTTAGCCTTGTTGACAAGATAAGAAATTCTTGCATCGTTTCAGCTTGCAAAATGTATTTGAAGGAGAAAGAGCTCAGCAAAAACATGAGGCATGAGGCTACTTAGTCTGACCCTCTACATTGCTATTACATTTCCCCCCTTAAATGCATAATTTCATTACAGTTATAGCATTTCTGATAAGCGAATGCTCATAATAGTCTGCGAAGCACAATACAAAACTTTTTATACCATCAGCCAGTGCTGATCAAAGTGTTTGGTTGTCTTTGGGATCTGACCGTACGCCGGGCAGCTATTGCCTGGCTAGCTGCAGTAGGGTCTAGTCCCCTTCTTCAATTCTCTCTAGTTGCAGGTCTGACCGTACGCCAGGTGGGTGGTCTCCAGGTGCGCCCACAGTAGGGTCTAACCTGAGTTTTCTTACTGTTTCTTCAGAATGACTTTTAAAGGATTTTCAGCTACAGTCCCCCCCCCCCTTTTCTTTCTTGACTCGTGTTTAATGTATCCAGGGTTTAATTCTAGCTACTTTCACGGCTGTGGGGGTGGAAAGCATGACAGTTTTTGGTCTTCTCTACCTGGGAGTTAAAGGGTTATTTTTCTACTCTTTAATTTATGCTTCATCTCCTGATTGGAAAGGATGAACTTCTGTGATGGGAATTGGGGGCCTATTTTCTAAGACAAAGTGACGCTGGGCTTGAAGAACTTTGCCTAGTGCTTGGACTTCTTGTCTAAGTCTAACGTTTGCTTGCTCTTGATGCCGCTCTAGTGTCAGTCATGAAGTTAATGTCACGGCCCCTCACAGTGGCGGTGACTAGGGGCTCCCCGAGGCTGAGATTAGGTGGGCCCGGTCTGTCTTATTTAAGACTTTCGGCTTTTGCCATTTTAATGAAGGGGCTTCTTTATACATTCCTACAGACCCCCGCTATTGCCAGTTTAGTGGCCAACCAAGCCATCCCCTCCCTCGCCCGTTCTGGCCTCTTTGGTTCTCTCCTTTGTGTATTTGATTCATTCCATTTGGGCATTCACACCACCAATGTCCATCTTGTCCGCACTGGGCACACTGGTTCCTTTTTAGGAATCCCCTGCCTCTGCCAGGTCCTCTCTCATTCCCTCGTCTACATCCTTTTGGTCCTCTACTTATTTTTCGTCTTCTACCACGCTGCTCCACTAACGCTGCAGCGAGCAATTCTGCCTTTTTGGCCATTCTTCTATCTTTCTTTTTCTCTTCTTTCTTTTTTGATCCCCATTCATGTATACCTTCTGAGCTACTTTCAATAATTCCGTCAGATTCTTTCCTGCAAAGCCATCGAGCTTCTATCTGGGGCCTCTGGGTCGAGGGGGGTATACTGGCGATAAGCATCTAAAAGGCGTTCTAAGTACGCTCCGGGGGCCTCAGTGGCATCTTGCAGCACTTCAGACACTTTAGTCATATTAACTGACTTTTTCATGCCTGCCCTCATGGCTTCTAACAGCAGGGTTTGATACTGGGTGAGGCGCTCCAGCCCCGTTTGTGTTTTGGGATCCCAGCGAGGATTTTCTAGGGGCACTCTCATCTATTCTTGTGCATTTACATAAGTCTTGGGAGCTCTTTCTAAGGCAATCCGCTTTGCCTGCTGAAGGATCTGGTGCCTCTCTTCAGTGGTAAACAAAGTTAATAGCAACTGTTGGCAATCTTGCCAATTTGGCATATGCAATGCCATGATACTGGAGCATAGCTCTACTAGCTCATGGGGCTTCTCCGTATATGAGGCATAATGGGTTTTCTAATTCAGTAAATCAGAAGTAGTAAAAGGTGCGTATGTGTAAGCCTGAACAGGTACATAGCGTTCTTCCACACTTAGATCTGGATTGGCCACTAACTGGGTTATCTGTCTCAAGGGGAGCAAGGTTTGGGCTCCACTGTCAGTACTTCTCAACTGGTGGGCAACAGGCGGGTCTGGATCCTCGTCTTTTCGAGGAGGGTGTATTTTTGTCAGGGCCGGCATTCTTGCCAGACTCCCTACAAATGTTCTTTCTCTTTGCCTCCTGCCTCCTCCTCCTTCTTTTTCTCCCTTCTCCATCTGTCTTGGCTCAGTTGCTCAGAGATTGCAGAGGGGAAGTGACTGTCTGAACTAGGGAGCTTGTAAACACATTGCCAGTGCTTCTGAGTTTTCAATGGGTCGACATAGAAATTTTAATTTAAGCTATTTTAAAAACATTAAAAACAACAAAACTTTCTCTTTTGCAAGGAGAGAAGGAGCTAATTGACTATCCCCTCTCTTTTGCAAAGATAAACTTAAAGCTACAAGGCAGTTTTAAACTGCATGGCTAAGTCAGGGGAAAAGCTCTTGGGGCTATCTATCACTAGACAAGCTAGCCAGGGATTTATAATATCACACACACACACACACACCTCTTTTCTTCTCTTTTCCCTCAGCCTGGTGCACGAAAGCAAAGTGCCGAAACTCAGGACGCTGGGGGTGATGGGCATCGCCTTATACTTGCATTTTTTAGGCAGCCATTAATCTTCGGTGAGGCGGTGGGGTGATTTGCAGGACTTCAGAGGCAAGCTTCTCTGTTTGTATTTGTAAATCCCAAGCTCAAAACAGGACACGGTGAGGTACAGGGCAGCCAAATCTTTGCTTTGGCTGCTAACTCAGCTAACTCAGGACAGCTTTTTTCGCTGGGGTCTCAAACAGGAAAACAGTCTTAATTTAAAGTTGTAACATCACTGACAGTGTCAGCCAGCCAGCTACACAGATCTCACTGTTTTTTAAGACAGTTACTCCAATATCTTCTTCTCAATCAGGTTGGGTCTCCCAGCT
Source organism: Heloderma suspectum (assembly GCF_057233095.1). Classification (NCBI taxonomy): domain Eukaryota; kingdom Metazoa; phylum Chordata; class Lepidosauria; order Squamata; family Helodermatidae; genus Heloderma; species Heloderma suspectum. Next base: position 329,804,500 of record NC_139460.1, on the reverse strand, counting down.
TACACAGTTTATTGCAGCTTCCAGGAGCATGGTAGTAGCGTGATTTTGGCTTGGCCAGGAACATGCTGTCTGGTTTCTCGGTCTCTTCAGCACACACACTCAGGCAGTCTAACACTGGACACTCAAATCAGTGAGATTTCTTCATTGCAGGGAATCCCACGGCAAAAGCTTAACGGTTACGCTCTTCAGAAATCATATAGCTGATGGTCAGTATCTACAGGCTCTATGAAATTCTAGGACAGTTCAAAGCTAAACATGGTTACCTTGACAGAGATCTTCAACATGGTCTTTCCGCTCCATTCTGCCTTGGGACCGTCCTATGGCGCACTTTCTCGAAGAGGGGTCTAGCCTGTGCCCTGGGGGCTGATTCTTCACCTTTACTCCATTTTGCACCTTCATCATCTGGGTCTTCATTTTCAGTTTCTATTTCTTAGGGATTTCATCTCAATTAGGCGAGGTGATGCTGTTGCACAACTCAGAACGTTGTGGGCAATTTTCCTGCCCCCTCTCTTGGCGCACTAGGCTAGCGGCTACTTCTTTGGCTTCACACTCCCATGCTTCGTTAAAAGCCAGGCTGTCCTGCAACATTTTTCTAATTAACAGCCTCAGATCTTGTTCTTTTCTCAGCTCGGCCTCGAGCTTTTTGCTGTTTCCTCTCTCCGTTCTGAATCCTTCTGCCTGACAGCTCCTAAAGCTGTCAGCAATAACTATGCTAGAGGTCTTGCATGCTGCTTCTCTTTCTTGCTGATCTGCTTGTATTGCAGATTATGTTTCAAACCTTCTACATAAGACTCTCTGCTCTATGCACCAGCCTTGTCTTTTCACTTGTCTTCTCTGCAAGTTAAACTCACTTACTTAAACTTTTCTGCCCTACACTAGTCCCAATGACACACATTTGGGATAGCCTCTTTTTCCCCTTCTCTATCTGTCTGCCACTTTCTCTATCTCTCTGTCTTTCTCTACTTGTCTCTGTCTTTGCCCCTGTCAACCATTGGGAATCACACTCAGTATCATTTGGAGTTGCAACTAACAGTAAAAACATCTGCAAATATCACATATATTTTATGATATCTAAGAAATCATAAAATATACACAACAAACTTTCTTTGCAATTTAATACAGTGACTGGAAAACACTTCTTGCATGGTAGGGCATGATGGAGCAGATCCAGCAATCATACTGCTCTTTTGGCTGCATGCTCAGGGCCCATCAAAATCAAGGGACGGGCATACCCACACACGCAAAGAGTTCTAGGTCTTTCTTTAGCCATGGGGGAGAGGTTCGGACTACAGAATCCTACGAGTCTATATAGGGAAACTGATCAGGGTGTCTAGGCTCTCCAATTACTACAGAATATACACGGCTAATTTTACCGAGCTTTAAAGAACCCTCACTAGGCCATCCTACACCAAAGGAAGGCCATTCTACCTCACACAATGTTCGCAGCTGCTGGGGGTCCATGGGAGGGTCACCATAATCTCCACTGAATCCTTTTGAAATTTTTTTTTAACATACATCCCAAGGGGGTGCAAGTCTTGCTTCCCCCACCTCCCATGACCTCCCCTTTAAAAGGAAGACAGACACAAAGAGGAAAGGGAATTGGTCAGCGAGTAAGGGGTCTCACTGACCGACACAAGAGGAATTTTTACACCACGCACTTCGCTACTGGCCTGGGCACCCGGACGATCAACGGTATGCGACAGAAACCGCAGTAGCCACTCACACAATCTTTTATCACTTCATTTATACGTTCCTGCCTCCCACTATCCCACTTTTTCCACTAGAGCGAAGCAGTTTCCTCAGCCCCTTGCTGAGTACTAGGGCTTGCTCGGGGAGTGATCAAGTCCCCCTTCCACCCCAACTGGGTGGGTTCCCCTTGTATACATACACTTGCCTTTCTCCTAAAGGTGGGGCCCACTTTCAACATCATATACTTGCCTTTCTCCTGAAGGCTTTAATGTTGGCTTCAACTCAATTGCAGCTGCAATATGGACAGGGCTCAAGTTCCTTTCTCCGCTTCTCGAGGTTCTCTTGACACGCACAGCCGTTCGGGCAGGCTCGGTGCAGGCTTTCACCCGTTCACCCGACAAAAAGGTCAGTGGCGCCAAGAAAGGGAGGTGTGCGCCGAGCACTCCCTCCCGGTGCGGCAATTAAGAGCAGGCAACTGTCACCTCTCTGTCTCAGTGCCTGCCACAATCCGAGTCATGGCACCATTTATGTTGCAGAAATCAGAGTCAGAGAGACCACGGAGTGAAGGAAAAAGAGTTTTTCTTTATTTAATGCGTGGGCTTTATGGCCGGAATAACTTCCAAAGTGCCAAAAGCCACGAAGTACATCAGCAAATTGTTTTTATAGACATTATGGCACATATGAAAAAGCTCCTCCGCCCCCCTCCATGTGGTTTTTCAGTATTCAGCATTTCCTCTTCTAGCACCATTGTTTATCGCACAGGAAATGGGTTATAGGACATGATAAGCAGAGAACTTGATAACTCTGACCTTAGCCTTGTTGACAAGATAAGAAATTCTTGCATCTTTTCAGCTTGCAAAATGTATTTGAAGGAGAAAGAGCTCAGCAAAAACATGAGGCATGAGGCTACTTAGTCTGACCCTCTACATTGCTACTACAAAATAAGGATGGCAAAACGAAAACAGATGGCAAAGAAAAGGCAGAGATGCTCAATTCCTACTTTGGCTCAGTCTTCTCCCAAAAGAGGGTCTATGACCCCCCTGGCAAAGTACAGGCTGAAGGGGCAGGATTGCAGCTTGAGATCGATAGGCATATGGTCAAGGAACACCTAATGACTTTGAATGAGTTCAAATCTCCAGGGCCAGATGAACTGCATCCTAGAGTAATAAAGGAACTGGCAGAAGAACTCTCAGAACCACTGTCTATTCTCTTTGAGCAATCATGGAGGACAGGTGAAGTGCCGGATGACTGGAGGAGGGCTAACGTTGTCCCTATGTTCAAAAAAGGTAAAAAGGAGGAACCTGGGAACTACACACCAGTCAGTCTGACATCAATCCCTGGGAAAATTCTGGAGCAGATCATAAAGCAATCCATCTGGAAGCACCTTGACAACAATGCCGTGATTACTCAAAGCCAACATGGATTTGTCAAAAACAAGTCCTGCCAGACGAATCTGATCTCATTTTTTGATCAAGTAACCTCCCTTGTAGACCGTGGGAATGCTGTAGACATCATATACCTCAACTTCAGCAAAGCTTTCGACAAAGTGCCCCATGATCTCCTGATGAGCAAACTAGCTCAAAGTGGGCTAGATGAAACAACGATCCGGTGGATCCACAGTTGGCTACAGAATCGGACTCAAAGAGTGCTTCTCAATGGGACCTTCTCAAACTGGGGAGAGGTAAGGAGTGGGGTACCGCAGGGCTCAGTCCTGGGCCCAGGGCTCTTCAACATTTTTATGAATGACTTGGAGGAGGAGGTGCAGGGAATGCTGATCAAATTTGCAGATGACACAAAATTGGGCGGGATAGCTAATACTTTGGAAGACAGAAACAAAATTCAAAGTGATCTGGATAGACTGGAGCGCTGGGCAGAAAACAACAGAATGACATTTAATAGGGATAAATGCCAAGTTCTGCACCTAGGACAAAGAAACCAAATGCACAGTTACAAGATGGGGGAAACGTGGCTCAACCACACTACAAGCGAGAAGGATCTTGGGATTGTTGTCGATCACAAGCTGAATATGAGCCAACAATGTGATGTGGCTGCAAAAAAGGCCAATGCTCTTTTGGGCTGCATTCATAGAAGCATCGCTTCCAAATCCCGGGAAGGACTAGTTCCCCTCTACTCTGCACTGGTTAGGCCTCATCTGGAGTACTGTGTCCAGTTCTGGGCACCACACTTTAAGAAGGATGCAGACAAACTGGAGAGGGTTCAGAGGAGGGCAACAAAGATGATCAGGGGACTGGAAACAAAGCACTATGAAAAGAGACTGAAAGAACTGGGCATGTTTAGCCTTGAGAGGAGAAGACTGAGGGGAGATAGGATAGCACTCTTCAAGTACTTGAAAGGTTGTCACAGAGAAGAAGGCCAGGATCTCTTCTTGATCATCCCAGAGTGCAGGACACGGAATCATGGGCTCAAGTGACAGGAAGCCAGATTCCGGCTGAACATCAGGAAAACCTTCCTGACTGTTAGAGCAATACGACCATGGAACCAATTACCTGGGGAGGTGGTGGGCTCTCCCACACTGGAGGCCTTCAAGACGAGGCTGGACAGCCATTTGTCAGGGATGCTCTGACTTGGATTCCTGCATTGAGGAGGGGGTTGGACTCGATGGCCTTGTAGGCCCCTTCCAACCCTACTATTCTATGATTCTATGATTCTATGATTGCATCAGAAGCATTTATGCTGACATGCTGTGACTTGTCACTGAACTTTTCACTGACCTAGGAGCCTGCTATTGTTAAAGTAAGATGGGAAAGATAAGGTGGAACCATTTCCCCATCTGAACTCAGGAAGAAGCAATGTGTGCATTAGATAAGAAGGAAGGACGTATAATTGCTTACCTGTAGTATTGTTCATAGGTTGTGCTTATGATGCAAAAGAGTAAAGATGACATAAGATATTGTGAGAAGTAAAGAGAACTAACAAACACTTCATATTTAAAATTGCAAAACAATAGACCTGGGAAAGCAGATGGTATCCTGTCTGGGGAATTTAAGGAAATGTGGCTCAGTAGTGGTGACAAGGATATGAAGTACATATATTACTTCTAGATCTTGGCTGGGAATTCAGGAAAAATAATGCCTCATTGTTATGAACTGAGTTCTGTACTTTGTAAAACATACATAAGCAGTTCATAAGAGATCATATAAATATGAGAGCTAGAGCTGAGGAAAGTTAGGACAATAACACCTGTCCTCATTTCAAGCTTCTCTACTCCTTTTTGGTTCCGCACAGAAATGTCATTTGGGTAAGATACTTTACTCTTCTTAAAGAAGGCATGCTCCTAAAACTAAGCTTAGAATGCTTTTAAAATTGTGTTTTTGTCTAACAACTTTGTATTTTTTAAATAAATGTTCAAATGCCCTTATATTATATTTTGAAAAATGTAAAAGCAGCTTAAAATGTTGAGGTAAAAAATGAAAAGGCACACCTGTTCTCAGAACCCTGTCTAAAAAATCTCACTGTGTTAAGACCAGAAGTCAGTATACCTGTATTCCTGGTGACACTTAGTTCTTGGGAAATTGAATGAGGGGGATTACCTGCTGGTTCACAACCACCTAACTATTAAACTCTCATCTCATAAAATTCCTAAACAAGGACAAATTTGTCACCTTGTAAAGACGTTTCACGTGTATAAAAGGCAGTCCGGTAGTCATAGATTTCAATTCTCCATAAAAGAACTTATTTTCTTTGCTTGACTTGGGAATACTGGTAAGAAGCCAGGGAGAGCAATCCTATGGCCCCCTATACAGAGTCTGGGGGGCATAGGACACTTCAGATTTCTGGATCCGAGTTCTGGGCACCACACTTTAAGAAGGATGCAGACAAACTGGAGAGGGTTCAGAGGAGGGTAACAAAGATGATCGGGGGACTGGAAACAAAGCACTATGAAGAGAGACTGAAAGAACTGGGCCTGTTTAGCCTTGAGAAGAGAAGACTGAGGGGAGATATGATAGCGCTCTTCAAGTACTTGAAAGGTTGTCACAGAGAGGAAGGACAGGATCTCTTCTTGATCATCTCAGAGTGCAGGACATGGAATAATGGGCTCAAGCTCCAGGAAGCCAGATTCCGGCTGAACATCAGGAAAACCTTCCTGACTGTAAGAGCAATACGACAATGGAACCAATTACCTGGGGAGGTGGAGGGCTCTCCCACACTGGAGGCCTTCAAGACGAGGCTGGACAGCCATTTGTCAGGGATGCTCTGACCTGGATTCCTGCATTGAGCAGGGGGTTGGACTCGATGGCCTTGTAGGCCCCTTCCAACCCTACTATTCTATGATTCTGTGATTCTATGACACCATTCCGACCTCAGACCCAGGAGTCCGGGCTCCCCTTCCCGCATGCAGCCTGCATTGAAAGAACTGCACCGGATGCCTCTCCGAAGCTGCCAGGGAAACGGGGCAGTTCTGAGGGTGGGGCATGGAAGAGACCAGGGCAGCTGGCTTACGATGCATCCTCTGGCCACCCCAGCCTCCTTCCCTCCTGCTCCGCAGAGGCCCAGCTAAATGGGCAAAATTGCCCATCTAGCGAAAAAGCAGAGTGGGAGGAGTGTGGAGGCGGTGATCGCCTCTGTGCTGCTCCCGCTCTGCACAGGATTCCCGTCAGCCTCCGCGCTTGGAGGCTGACGGGCATTTGGATAGGATTGTGCCCTTGGTTAGCATTGAAGTTTGCTCTTCATGGGCCTTGTTCTTAGAAATGTATTTGATGTTTTGATCTATGCATGTATCAGCCTTGTATTGTTAGCTTTTATTCTGCAATAGAGAGATATTTGAAATAAATAAAAGACAAAAAGCACAAAAGCTTGGTTTCAGAGAGTTGTTCCTGCAAAATGATATCTCTGTGTCTATGATCAGGATTAAATTGCACCCGCACAAATCCAGGATGACACTTTGTGGTGGGGAAACTTGAGTGGGAGCGGTTTTCTGGTGGTCTAGGGCCAGCTAAATACTGGAATTCCGTCTCCAAGAGTCCCTGGGCAAGGGCAGATTTGTCACAATGCACATAACTGAGCGTGTGCAGTTTTTATGCAGCTTTTGTCCTCTTTCTACATGATGTGGAACTGGCCACCCTAGTTTTAAAAGCCGGGGGGGGGGGCTGGTCAAAGATGACACCCCCCTTGCCTGGTGAGGGCATGAGGAAAAATAACTAATGAGAATGAATTCATTTTTGATGGTTGTTTCTATTCCCAACCTCTAGCCCACCCCTTTCTGTGGGTTCAGGGATGGTAACAGCATACGCACATCAGAAGCCTCTCTGAGATGAGTCTGGCTAGCCCAGCTGTCATCCGGAGGACATAGAATCATAGAATAGTAGGGTTGGAAGGGGCCTGCAAGGCCATCGAGTCCAACCCCCTGCTCAATGCAGGAATCCAAGTCAGAGCATCCCTGACAGATGGCTGTCCAGCCTCGTCTTGAAGGCCTCCAGTGTGGCAGAGCCCACCGCCTCCCTAGGTCATGGGTTCCATTGTCGTATTGCTCTAACAGTCAGGAAGTTTCTCCTGATGTTCAGCCGAAATCTGGCTTCCTGTAACTTGAGCCCGTGATTCCGTGTCCTGCACTCTGGGATGATCAAGAAGAGATCCTGGCCTTCCTCTCTGTGACAGCCTTTCAAGTACTGGAAGAGCGCTATCCTATCTCCCCTCAGTCTTCTCTTCTCAAGGCTAAACATGCCCAGTTCTTTCAGTCTCTCCTCATCGGGCTTTGTTTCCAGTCCCCTGATCATCTTTGTTGCCCTCCTCTGGACCCTTTCCAGTGTCCACATGAACTGCCCCAGTCCGATGTGCTGCTGGGGATGCCAGTGAACTAGAAAGGAGGCAGCATCGGCAGCAACTGAGCCTTGAGCAGCGGTGGCGTGGTTTGCACACACCAGGCAGGAAAACCCTTCAGGGCCTGGAGATAAACGTGCGCATGGCTTGCTCAAGTCCACGCAGGCAGCTGGCGTGCGAGCAGGGACACCAGGCCCTCTCAGCCCCAGGGCAGAACCCCATTGTGGAGAAGCGGGGGGGGGGGTGCTTTCCAGCGGTGGGCGGAGCTAAAGGCAAGAGGGGCGGGCAAAATACCCCAAGTGCCAGGCTACCCGGCTTCCCGCTCTTCCCGCCTGCAGCTGTGCCTGGGAGGAGAGGCAGTTTGGCCTCTGAGGGTGGCTCAGCAACTGCACGAAAGCCGGGAAGCCACCCAACGATTGGTGGATGGGGGAAGGGGGAGTCCTGGGGGGCCGGACGAGGTCCCCAGGTGAGCTGGATTTCCTGTGTTGGAGGCTCAACTGCAGGGGCTGGCAAAAGAGTCCCCCCCACCAGTTATGCTGGCGCTAAATTCCCCGATTAAGTGGGCCATGTCCCCAGCCCAAAGAGCCAGTGTGGTGTGGTGGCGAGAGTGCTGGACTGGGAGCCGGAAGATCCAGGTTCTAGTCCCCACTCGGCCATGGAAGCTCACTGGGTGACTTTGGGCCAGTCACAGACGCTCAGCCCAGCCCACCTCACAGGGTTGTTGTTGTGAGGATAAAATGGAGGAGGAGGAGGATTATGTACGCCACCTTGAGTTCCTTAAGGAGGAAAAAAGGTGGGATAGAAATGTAATAAATAAATAAACTCACTGTGCAGAGAGTTGCTGCTCTGAAGGCCCACCCCACACCTGCTTACTCAGACGTTGGTCCTGCTGAGCTCAATGGGATTTGCCCCCAAGGAAATGTGCCTGGGATTACTGGGGCCTCAATGGTGTTACTGGACAGGGTGTCCTTTCACAGAGGACAGTCCTCTCTTTGAGGGCTGCCAGAGAACCATCCTGTGTTTTGAAGCCAGCCTCCCTTTGTCCGGTCCAAGTCCAGTCCAAGGTCAAGAACCCTTCGAAGAGAGAGCAGCGGGGGGGGGGGAGACGTTGCTCATCAGCAGCACCTGGACAACAGACTGAGCAAGACGCCCTGGTCACTCAGGAGGTGTCTCCACCAGCGATGTACTCCGAGCCGGCTGCGTGTTGAGGTCATTAGGGATACACGACATCATGGCCGTCCAGCAGCCACCTGGAGCTAATCAGGGGAAAAACGGATAAGTCCGATTCTTTTCCTTAAGTCAGGTTCTCCGCGGTATTGTTGCCGTGTGCCCCAGCCCTCGCATGGACCTCGGGTGTATGCGAGCCCTGCCCAGGAGTGTGCCTTTCACCGTGACCCCGGTGAAAGGGTGTTTCCTGCCCCTGTGTTTCCCAGCACAAACCAAGTAATGTCTACTCAGAAGTAACTCCCATTGTGCTCAATGAGGCTTGTCCCCTGAATGCCCACATCAGAATGTACAGAGATCCCCCTTAATTGAAATGGCACAGGTTGAAGCACATTCCCTAAATGGCTTCCTGCATTGAGCAGGGGGTTGGACTCGATGGTCTTGTAGGCCCCTTCCAATCCTATGATTCTATTAAATGCTCTAAAGTGTGATCTCGAGGCTCCGATTCTCCATTGCTCCGATTCTCCGTTGTTTGGCTTATTGCCTTAGGGAGTAACTAATTCACAGCTTGGTTATAGAGATCCTGCACAGTATCGGTTTGGTTAGAAAGGGGGCTGGTTTCCCATCCCTGTCCCCCCCCTCCCTTTCCCAGCACAAGCATATGTGTGTCTACTCAGAAGTAACACCTATTGTGCTCAGTGATGCCTGCTCCTGAAATGCAGGTGCATCTGGACCTTCAGGAGAAAGGAGAAAGGGGGAGAGGAGGGGGAAGCCTCTCTTATCGGTTGAGCAGCCCCTGCCAGCCAGAGGCCGTTCACTCCAGCCCCCAGCCCCACCAGGAAGTATGTTCTGTGAAGCAGTTTTTACTGGTAAGGAGCGCTCCCTCATGGAGCCCTGCATGGACCAAATGGCAGTAAAGCTGATTCCTTTAAACAAATCCGGTACTCCTCCATTTGCTTCTCTTCCATTGTTGTGGAGACGAGGTCCTGATCACAGTCTGCCACACTATGGGGAGATGCACTTTATTTCCATTTCAATTACTATAAGAATTTCTACATATGCATCTATACATACAAATCAGCACATGCAAGTTTCATGCAAACGCTTGGCCCCCTTTGGCCTCCTTGGCGATTCACCAGTGGCCCCCCAGTTCCGGAGCGCGCTCCACAGGGCAACTGGTGCGCCTGACCCATTCGGAGGCCCTGCGTCTGGCAGCCTGCTTGCTTCTCCCGGGGCAAACCCTGCAAGAGCCTTTCTTGCTGGGGAACACCCAGCTGAGGCTGATGTGAACGATGCCACACCTTGTCCTTGACCAGCTGTGGCTGGGGGGGTTCCTGGGCCTTTTGTAGCTGGGCTAGCAGCTGGGCCTGTGCAGTGGGAAAAGCTGCGCAGCCAACGGGCCTCATTTAGACTGGGATTCATGGGAGATGGATTCCGCCATGGCTGCTAACAGAATACTTGATGTGAGCTTTCGGATGCTGTGTGATGTGCCCCCAGCCACCTGAATAGGGCAGTGGGCCATGCTGGCTGTGCATGATGGCACTTGCAGTCCAACACATCTGGAGAGCACAAGGCCAGGGTGGTCTTGACCTGGAAGGTGAGCAGTTTTACTCCGCGTTCTTGCCGCTGCTGTGGCCTCTCCCTTTGAAAGCTTGGCCTCCCTGGGGCCAGGGACAGTTGGTAGGCAGCCCTGGAATGCAGTGCTGCCCAGCAAAGCAGAAGCGGCCAGGAGGTTTCAGCAGGTGGAACTTGATTCGCACCAAGATTCGCACTTTAATAAGCTTCCACCGTGCATTAAAAACGTGGTTGTTCAGGCAGGCATTTGGGGTGGGTTAGGGTATTTTAGAAAATGTTTTTATTGTAGAGTTTTATTGTTTTAAACTGTTTTATTATATGCTTTGTACATCGCCCAGAGTGGCTGGGTGACCAGCCAGATGGGAGAGTAATAAATTTAATTAATTAATTAATTAATTAGGTGGAAAGGCCTGCTGGGCTTGATTCGATTCCAGGTTAAACTGGAAGGGGGAGAGCCATGCATTCTAATGGCATTTGCTGTGGTTCTGATTTTTTTGAGATGGGGTGCAACCCACAATACACAGAAATACACAATACACAATACACAGAAATACACAATACACAGAAAAGGAAGATTGGGGCTCCCCCCCGCCCCCCCCCCCCGGAAAAAGCACCCCTGCAAAGAAGCCATAACTTTTTGTTCTCTCAGATTAGTTCTGCGTCCTGCTCTGCCAGGGGGCTTTAATTAGGCAGCAGCGCCTCCCAGTGGAAAGATGAGGGATTTAATAGAGGAAATTACTTGTCCCCCTTCAACAGAAATTTCAGTATCCTTCTTCAGAAATACATTTTCAAATGGCAAGTTTTTAAAAATATAATTAAGAGCAACTTATTCCAAAGCCAAACCTCTTGTTTATAGGCCACATAACAAGAGTATTGTCCTTTTGCTCCACATTAGAGTCACTAACCTTTTCACTGGTTCTGCTCCTGTGCCTTTAGCAGCAGCCTAAAAACGCAGACGTTTCCCACTGCTTTTATGTCCCCGCTGGGTAAAACATCTCCTGCACTGCTGTGAATTTAAAGACACAAAATACGGCCCTGTCAAAGGCCCCTTCTAGAACCAGTGCGGATCAGCAGCTCCCTGCTCAGAGGGGAGACAGGAGGATGAGCTTGGTAGCCCCATCGAGAGCATCTGGGTTAAAATAAATGGAGCAAAGAATAAAAGGAACATGGTGATCGGAGTCTACTACCGGCCACCCAATCAAGGAGAAGACGAGGGCAAAACTTTTGAAAAGCAAATAGCCAGTGTTTCAAGGAAGCAAGATGTAGTAGTAATGGGGGATGTCAACTTCCCCAATATTTGTTGGGAGACAAATTCTGCAAAACATGGCCCCTCCAAGAGATTCCTGACTTGTGTTGCTGATAATTCCTCCTACAGAAAGTAGAGGAAGGAACTAGGGGATCGGCTATCCTTGACTTGATCCTAACCAAGTGTCAGGGTGGAAACTGAGCCCATAGAGCCCCAGAGCAGTTCTGATTCTGAGGAGGAACAGCAATCCGTGGGAGAGGAGACAGCACACAGGCACAGCAGCTGGAAGAGATTCCTCCTGCCAGCATTCCTGAGTTAGATAATGATCCTAGCAGTGAGAAAGTGCAGGAACGAGGCTTGCTAGATGCTCGACGCAGACACAGAGAGCGACGAGCGATGGAGGGCGCGGAAAGGAGGCGTAGTGCCCATTTGGCGCGCAAGCAACAGCCGCCTCCCATGGACCCAAGGGAAAGAGGGAGGAGCTCTCCCTAGCCCATAAGTTCCGAGTCTTCAAGTGATTCTCCTTCAAATGAGGATCAACTGCCTATTCGAAGCTTAGGCCACTCTGCTGTTCCTTGCTTTAGTCGCTGGTGATTAGCATCTAAAAGAGTCATTAAGTTGTAAAAAGATTAAAGCTTTGAAAAGAATCCTTTCGTCTGTGTCTTGAGTTGGCTATTGGAGTCTACTGAAAGAGGCCGCCAGGGCGCTCCTGACACTGAGATGACTTAGTGGATAAAGTAGCAGTCACGGAAATTCTGGGGGAAAGCGACCATGTTATACTAGAGTTCTTGGTTCTAAAGGAAGCAAAAGCTGAGTGTAGTCAAACATGTACCCTGGATTTTAGGAAAGCTGATTTTAATAAACTCAGAACAATGATCAGTAAGGTCCCATGGCAAGTGACTCTAATGAGAAAAGGAGTTCAAGATGGGTGGGAGCTTTTAAAAAAGGAAATGCTAAAGGCACATTTACAAACAATTCCAACAAGAAGAAAAGGTCGAAGACAACAGAAGAAGCCAATGTGGCTTCACAAAAAGCTACGAGATGACCTGGAAACAAAAAAGGACACATATAGGAAGTGGAAAGAAGGCCAAGTAACAAAGGAAGAGCACAGGCAGGTAGCACAGAATTGCAGGGATGGCGTCAGGAAGGCTAAAGCTGAGAACGAGCTGAGGTTAGCGAGGGATGCGAAAAACAACAAAAAGGCTTTCTTCAGCTACGTGCATAGTAGAAGGCAGAGGAAAGAAATGGTGGTTCAGCTATTAAATCAGGATGGCAAAACGATAACAGATGACAAAGAAAAGGCAGAGGTGCTCAATTCCTACTTTGGCTCAGTCTTCTCCCAAAAGAGGGTCTATGAGGCCCCTGGCAAAGGTGAAGTGCAGGCTGAAGGGGCAGGATTGCAGCTTGAGATCGACAGGCATATGGTCAAGGAACACTTCATTACTTGGAATGGGTTCAAATCTCCAGGGCGAGATGAACTGCATCCTAGAGTAATAAAGGAACTCGCAGAAGAACTCTCAGAACCGCTGTCTATTCTCTTTGAGAAATCATGGAGGACGGGGGAAGTGCCAGATGACTGAAGGGGGGCTAATGTTGTCCCTCTCTTCAAAAAGGGTAAAAAGGAGGAACCTGGGAACTACAGACCAGTCAGTCTGACATCAATCCCTGGGAAAATTCTGGAGCAGATGACAAAGCAATCCATCTGGAAGCACCTTGACAACAATGCCGTGATTACTCGAAGCCAACATGGATTTGTCAAAAACAAGTCCTGCCAGACGAATCTGATCTCATTTTTGGATTAGGTCACCTCCCTTGTGGACTGTGGGAATGCTGTGGACATAATATACCTCGACTTCAGCAAAGCTTGGAAAAGCCTTGAGAATTTCCTTTTTTAAAAGCTCCCACCCATCTTGGACTCCTTTTCTCGCTAGCATCGCTTGCCATGGGACCTTACTGATCATTGTCCTGAGTTTATGAAAATCAGCTTTCCTAAAATCCAGGCTACGCGTTTGACTACCCTCGGCTTTTGCTTCCCTTAGAACCAAGAACTCAAGTGCAACATGGTTGCTTTCCCCCAGAGTTCCTGTAATGTCATGGTGTCTGCATGATCACAGTCTTGAGATGGAAGGAAAGGCTTGGAAGGGATCCTACCTCACTTCATAATCAGAGGCTCTGGGCTATAAGGGATCCCTGAGGGGTCATTCAGACTGACCCCAACACTATTTCACCTTCTGACAAGGTCTGGACTCCAGACTGCTAAAAACAAATGAATAAGACAACCAAAATAACAGCTTCTCCTATAAGAGATGGAATGGTACCAACTAATACAAGCATTAAAACACACATGATCCAAAACACGTGGACAAAGCACAAGGTTATATTTCTTCCAGCTGTTTCTTCATTGCAGTTGCTATTCATCAACCACCAATCTGCAACTCAATAACCCCCCAAAACAAATCAGTGAGCATTCCCCAGAACAAAGCCACCACCCTCGGAGCAAGCATTCAAGGCACTTCTCCCAGAAGACAGATTAGAGACGTGACTGAAAGGTTGCCTGCACTCATCAAGCCCACTGACAGGTATCCCTTTCTTCTCATCCATGTGGGAACAAATGATACCGCCAAGCGGAGCTACGAAGAGATCACGTCAGACTTTGAAGCTTTGGGAAGGAAACTCAAGAACTTTGGGGCCCAGATAGTTTTCTCATCCATCCTTCCAGTAGTTAGAAGAGGGATACAAAGGGAACGAAAAATACTCCGGGTGAATGACTGGCTACGAAGGTGGTGCCGACGAGAGAGATTTGGATTCTGGGACCACGGGCTATACTTCCTGGAAGATGGGCTGTTGGCTAGGGATGGGTTGCACCTCACAAAGGCTGGGAAGAATGTGTTTGGCCACAGCATGAAGAACTTCATCAGGAGGGCTTTAAACTGAATCCTACGGGGAAGGGAGATGTAATGTTGGGGGTAACAATGGACGTAGGCGCATGCACTGCAATGGAGAGAACAGCGCTGATAGCGCCCAATAATAGTCTTCAGACACATGTAGGAAGAAAGCCAGACTATGAAGCACATGGTCTTCGATGTCTATATACTAATGCCCAGAGTGTGGGAAACAAACAGAACGAACTTGAACTCTTAATACAAGAGGGAAATTATGACCTGATAGGTATAACTGAGACTTGGTGGGATGACTCTCATGACTGGAATACAGCAATGGAAGGATATAACTTGTTCCAAAAGAACAGGAGGAACAGAAAGGGAGGTGGGGTTGCACTGTATGTGAAAAATACATATCTCTGCACAGAAATACAGGAGGAGGAGCTTGGTAGCCCCATCGAGAGCATCTGGGTTGAAATAAATGGAGCAAAGAATAAAAGGAACCTGGTGGTTGGAGTCTACTACCGGCCACCCAATCAAGGAGAAGACAAGGATGAAACTTTTGAAAAGCAAATAGCCAATGTTTCAAGGAAGCATGATGTAGTAGTAATGGGGGACTTCAATTTCCCCGATATTTGTTGGGAGACAAATTCTGCAAAACATGGCCCCTCCAGGAAATTCCTGACTTGTGTGGCAGATAACTTCCTCCTACAGAAAGTAGAGGAAGGAACTAGAGGATCGGCTATCCTTGACTTGATCCTAACCAACAGAGATGACTTAGTGGATAAAGTAGCAGTTACAGGAACTCTGGGGGAAAGCGACCATGTTGCACTTGAGTTCTTGGTTCTAAGGGAAGCAAAAGCTGAGTGTAGTCAAACGCATACCCTGGATTTTAGGAAAGCTGATTTTAATAAACTCAGAACAATGACCAGTAAGGTCCCATGGCAAGCGATGCTAGCGAGAAAAGGAGTCCACGATGGGTGGGAGCTTTTAAAAAAGGAAATTCTCAATACACAATCACAAGCAATTCCAACAAGAAGAAAAGGTGGAAGACAACAGAAGAAGCCAATGTGGCTTCACAAAAAGCTTAGGGATGACCTGAAAACAGAAAAGGACACATCTAGGAAGTGGAAAGAAGGCCAAGTAACAAAGGAAGAGTACAGGCAGATAGCACAGAATTGCAGGGATGGCGTCAGGAAGGCTAAAGCTGAGAATGAGCTGAGGTTAGCAAGGGATGTTAAAAACAACAAAAAGGCTTTCTTCAGCTACGTGCATCGTAAAAGGCAGAGGAAAGAAATGGTGGTTCAGCTATTAAATAAGGATGGCAAAACGATGACAGATGACAAAGAAAAGGCAGAGGTGCTCAATTCCTACTTTGGCTCAGTCTTCTCCCAAAAGAGGGTCTATGACCCCCCTGGCAAAGGCGAAGTACAGGCTGAAGGGGCAGGAATGCAGCTTGAGATCGACAGGCATATGGTCAAGGAACACCTCATTACTTGGAATGAGTTCAGATCTCCAGGGCCAGATGAACTGCATCCTAGAGTCATAAAGGAACTGGCAGAAGAACTCTCAGAACCGCTGTCTATTGTCTTTGAGAAATCATGGAGGACGGGGGAAGTGCCAGATGACTGGAGGAGGGCTAACGTTGTCCCTCTCTTCAAAAAGGGTAAAAAGGAGGAACCTGGGAGCTACAGACCAGTCAGTCTGACATCAATCCCTGGGAAAATTCTGGAGCAGATGATAAAGCAATCCATCTGGAAGCACCTTGACAACAATGCCGTGATTACTCGAAGCCAACATGGATTTGTCAAGAACAAGTCCTGCCAGACAAATCTGATCTCATTTTTTGATCAAGTAACCTCCCTTGTAGACCGTGGGAATGCTGTGGACATCATATACCTCAACTTCAGCAAAGCTTTCAACAAAGTGCCCCATGATCTCCTGATGAGCAAACTAGCTCAAAGTGGGCTAGATGAAACAACGATCCGGTGGATCCACAGTTGGCTACAGAATCGGACTCAAAGAGTGCTTATCAATGGGACCTTCTCAAGCTGGGGAGAGGTAACGAGTGGGGTACCGCAGGGCTCAGTCCTGGGCCCAGGGCTCTTCAACATTGTTATGAATGACTTGGAGGAGGAGGTGCAGGGAATGCTGATCAAATTTGCAGATGACACAAAATTGGGCGGGATAGCTAATACTTTGGAAGACAGAAACAAAATTCAAAGTGATCTGGATAGACTGGAGTGCTGGGCAGAAAACAACAGAATGGCATTTAATAGGGACAAATGCCAAGTTCTGCACCTAGGAAAAAGAAACCAAATGCACAGTTACAAGATGGGGGATACATGGCTCAACCACACTACGAGCGAGAAGGATCTTGGAATTGTCGTCGATCACAAGCTGAATATGAGCCAACAATGTGATGTGGCTGCAAAAAAGGCAAATGCTCTTTTGGGCTGCATTCATAGAAGCATCGCTTCCAAATCCCGGGAAGTACTAGTTCCCCTCTACTCAGCACTGGTTCGGCCTCATCTGGAGTACTGTGTCCAGTTCTGGGCACCACACTTTAAGAAGGATGCAGACAAGCTGGAGAGGGTTCCAAGGAGGGCAACAAAGATGATCAGGGGACTGGAAACAAAGCCCTATGAAGAGAGACTGAAAGAACTGGGCATGTTTAGCCTTGAGAAGAGAAGACTGAGGGGAGATATGATAGCGCTCTTCAAGTACTTGAAAGGTTGTCACAGAGAAGAAGGCCAGGATCTCTTCTTGATCATCCCAGAGTGCAGGACACGGAATAATGGGCTCAAGTTACAGGAAGCCAGATTCCGACTGAACATCAGGAAAAACTTCCTGAGTGTCAGAGCAATACGGCAATGGAACCAATTACCTGGGGAGGTGGTGGGCTCTCCCACACTGGAGGCCTTCAAGACGAGGCTGGACAGCCATTTGTCAGGGATGCTCTGACTTGGATTCCTGCATTGAGCAGGGGGTTGGACTCGATGGCCTTGTAGGCCCCTTCCAACCCTACTATTCTATGATTCTATGATTCTATGATCAGCCTCTATACCAGAGGACTAGAAGATGGCCAGTCTAACACCAATTTTCAAAAGGGGATCCAGGGGGATCCGGGAAATTACAGTCTGGTTAGCTTAATGTCTGTTCCGGGTAAATTGGCTGAAGGCGTTATTCAAGATAACATTAGTAAGCATATAGGACAAGCCTTGCTGAAAAAGAATCAACACGGCTTCCACAAAGGTGACGCCTGTCTCACTAACCTTTTAAGGTGCAATCCTATGGCCTCTAGTCAGCAGCTAGACAGCCATAGGATAGGTCGGTTCCCTGAGAACTGACTTCCACCCCCTGCCACGCTGCCTTGTAGGCAGTGCAGAACAGCCCCACGCTTGGAAGAGGAGTGCGGGGTGGCAAAAATGGCGTGTTCCTGGGGGCATGTTGGGGCAGGGAAGTCGGGAATGCCAGCATGACACATCCTACATGTCCTCCGATTGCCGCTTCCTGTGCTCTGAGGTCCCAGGGCTGAAATCGGCTGTCTAGCTGTAAAGGCAGGGTGGCTGAAGCGCAGAGGAGACGATCCCCTCCATGCTTCTCCTGCCCTTCGTTGGATAGGTGGTTGCCCCGGAGTTCAGGGGAGGGCCTATCCCGATAGGATTGCGCCTTCCAAGTTCTTTGAGAGTGTCAATAAACAGGGGCCTCCGCTGTGGGCGTGGCCGCTGCCTGGCCAGCTGGCTGGCAAATAGGAGGGAGGTGCAGCGGCAGCAAAGGGGAACCCTTTGGGTGGGGAGAGCAGCGCAACTCGCCAGTCTTCCCGCTCCGCCGCCTGATGTGGGTGCATGACCCTGCGTCACGGTAGGGCCAGCCCTGCTTGGGAGGGAGTTCCACAGCCAGGGAGTGGCCACTGAGAAGGCCCTCTTTTGTGTTCCCCCCAAAAATGCCTCTGAAGGTGGCAGTCTCGAAAGACGGGCCTCTCCCGGAGATCTTAAGGGAGAAGGCGGTCTTTCAGGTAGCCACGTCCCAAGCCATATAGAGCTCTACAGGTGATAACCAGCACTTTGAATTCTGCCTGGAAACAGACCGGTAGCCAGTGAAGCTGCTGTAACAAAGGAGTCACACGTTCTGTGTAACTGGCCCCAGTCGACAGGCATTCCAAATAGTCGACAGGCATTCCAAATAACTGGCCCCAGTCGACAGGCATTCCAAATAGTTTTCAAAGGCAGCCCATGTAGAGCACATTACAGTAGCCCAAATGGGATGCAACTAAGGCATGGGTGACGATGGCCAGATCAGACGTCTCTAGGGACGGGTGCGCAAGTGCGCTCCTGGCCACCGCCAAGACCTGGGCATCCAGACTCAGGGCCGAGTCCAGAAGTACACCCAGACTGCAAGCCTGAGTCTCGAGGGGGAGGGCAGCCCCCTCCAGCACAGGTTGAATCCTTGTTCCCCAATCTGCCTTTTGACGGGCCAGGAGCACCTCTGCCTTGTCTGGATTCACCTTCAATTTGTTCACCCTCATCCAGCCCATTTCCAGCATCAGACACCAATTTAGAACTACAAAAATGTCCTTGGATTTGGATGGAAAGGAGAGACAGAGTTGGATGTCATTATCACCGAACCCCAAAACTCTGGACAGACTCTCCCAGCGTTTTCATGTATATGCTAAATTGCGGGGGAGATAGGGTAGAACCCTGAGGGACACCACAAGCCAACAGCCATGGCGGCAAGCAAGAATCCCTAGAAGAAGAACCACCTTCTGAGATCCCCCCGCCCCTAGCAGAACTGGAGCCACATAGGGGCGCCTCCCGGTCCCATCTCAGACAGCCTCAGAAGGATACCATGGCCGATGGCATTGGAAGCCACTGAAAGGTCCAGCAAAACCAACAGGGACGCACTCCCCTGCCCAGTTCCCGGCACAGATCATCCACCAAGGCGACCCAAGCAGTGTCTGCCCCACAGCCAGGCCTGAAGCTGGACTGAAATGGGTCCACCTCATCCAGACATCCCTGGAGTGGAGAACCCACTACACGCCCCAGCACCTCACCCAGCAGTGGGATATTAGGAACTTGTCCGATACTGTGGGGTTCAGGGAGGGTCTTTTAACCCAGGGTCTTGCCACCACCACTTCAGGCAAGAGGGAGCCGCACTTTGCCATATGCAGGCATTCGCCACGCCCCGGCCCTTCAGCCGGTCCCTGCCCCGCCCCGCACCTGGCTGCTTCTGCCAGCCGGCCAGGGCAAGGGCCCAGCACACAAGGGCCCAGCTTCACCTCTCCAAGGACCCTGCCACACCCTCAGGCTGCACAAACGGCAAGCATCCCTTGTAACTGGGCGAGCCACAGTGACACCCACCGGATCCATGGAACCCCGGATCTGCCTTCTGCCCACCCACGCAGTACTGAGCTAGATGGGCCAGTGGCTTGGCTCACCGTGGGACGGGGACCCGTTCCTGCCCCACTCGGCTAGCTTGTTTCTCGCACTTGAACAGGTGCCTTTGCGACTCGCCTAACCAAGAGAGAAAGCTGCAGCGGTGTGGCCGGACCTCACTCAGCAACAGCCGAGAGAATCCCAGCTGAGTGTTCTGGGCTTCAGTCAATTTACATGGGTTGCGGTCCCTGAAGCACCTCTCCAGCCAAGCAACACAGAGTGGTGCCACAAAATATACATCTATTGCTCAAACGGTATTAGAGAATAACAACACTTTGAAATGATAAAACAAGCGAAACACATTACTACTTACTGTACAGTGCAATTAGGATGACCAGAAGCACAACAGAAATCGTGGCGAGCACACTTCTTAGGGACGCTGACATTCTATTCCTCTTGAATGACGGAGGAGTCGTCATCCAGATCTGATCATTACCTGCCTGGCCAGCAGTGCTGGCAGAGCTTCGGTCATCGTGGCAGGCTTCCCGTTCCTGGGATCTCTCCCCCAAGCAGATCAAACCCTTGCCTTGCAGAACCCCTGTGCTGATGAGCTCACCCTAAGATTCGGGCCGATCATCCCAGTACTCCTAGTTCTACCATCGCGCCCCAGGAGGGCGGCCTCCCGGTGCAGCCAGGCTTACCGTTGACTTCAGAAGCTCCTCTGTGAAGGTCTCCCTCCTGAGCCAAGCAGCGTTCCGCTCTGGTGGCGGTGGCTGACCGAGTCACCTGAGGCAACTCTCTTTGCCCCATTTCCAAGAACGCTGTCCAGCACTCACAGCTAGCTTAGGGCATACAGAGCTAATCACGCTGTTCCGAATCATGCACCATTCGCATGCACCGGTGATTATGAATAGCACTCCTATTTATTTATTGCATTTATATCCTGCCTTTTTTCCTCTTGCAAGGAGCCCAAGGCGGCTTACATTATCCTCCTCCTCTCCATTTTATCCTCACAACAACAACCCTGTGAGGTGGGTTGGGCTGAGAGTCTGTGATTGGCCCAAAGTCACCCCGTGAGCTGCCATGGCCGAGTGGGGACTAGAACCCGGATCTCCCGGCTCCCAGTCCAGCACTCTCACCACTACACCACACTGGCTCTGGGATTCTTATCCACGATGCAGGTTCCATCCCTACTTTGTGGCAGCCAGAAGGCAGCTTCTGTGTCTGCTCACAAAGGACCATCGCTCAGGGGTAGAGCAGCCCCCGCTGCTTTGCAGGCAGAAGGCTCCAGATCCTGTCCCAGCTGCACCTCCAGGGAGGGCTGGGGAAGAAAGCGCCCTGCCTGAAGCCCTGGAGAGCCGTTGCTGCCAGTCTGTGTCAGCTGGGCTGGGCTGGATAGACTCAGGGGGGTCTGGCCCGGTCAAAGGCTGCAGCCTCTTCCCATCTTCCACACCACACAGAGATTCCCTTGCCAGGAGCCAGCAGATGGGGCCAGTGGACAGCTGTCGGTGCATCCCTGCACTCCCGCAGCCAGCCAGCCAGCCAGCCTGTGGGGGAGAAGGCAAAGGATCCTGTAGGCTCCAGATCGTGGTGCTCTGCCTAAGGAGCCTCTCCTATGAGGGTTGTGGTCGCTCAGTGGCGATGATAAAGCCCTCCACACATGCTCAGAGGTGCTGTGATCTTCACCACTATATCGCATCCCCGGGCAGTTTGTGCTCATGCCGATGATCCATCTTCCCCGCGGCCCATTTCATCCTTTCCCATTGGCAGGCATCCACCTGCCCCCCTGTGGCTTCTGCCTCTGTGCTCCTTTCTGCAGATGGGCAGCCCTTTTTCAGGGAGACGGTTGCCTCTCATGGCGACACACACACAACTCTTGTCTCACGGCCACCTCTGATCAAACAGGTTTGGCAAGTTTCTGAAACAACACAAAAACCTGCAAAAGGGCATTAGTAGAGTGGGACTGTAAGTGCGGCCCACAAGCAGAGCCCCCCCTTTAATTCACCTCTAACTCGCTGAAGAAACAGCCTCTGTTGCAACCACCTCAGGATCGCTTCGCTTTGCCTCCCTACTCCCCACCCCACCCATAAGGCCAGCCCTGCTGTGGGCACAAGGGCTGGCCGGGCCTTTCTCCTCACCCACTGCCACTTCCTGTGTGTTGCCTTCGGTGTGAGGGCTGGTTCCTCCACAGTCAGCAGGGCAGGTGCCCCCCCCCCGCCGCCTGCCAGAAGGACGTCCGAAGCCGCCTTCCATCATTTTGTCCTCCCAGCCCAGTACTGACTACGCCTTTTGCAGCTCCAGCAGGCAGCTCCCCCACACGAGCTGAGACAGGGGCAGGAGCTCTGGGGCTGACGACATGGATCGGATGCTGCTGGCGTTGCTGGCATTGCTCAGGCCCATTTCACACCTCGCACGGCATTGAGCGCAAGCTTGTCACCGGCACTGAGCCAGGAGCAGCAGCCGGCCACAGCTCCCCACAAGTGCAGCAGCTGGGACACCCTGTTTGCCACAGCCACACCTTACATTTGTAAGTGTCCACTGAAAACCGATTAGAGGTGCACCTAACATGTAATTTGTGAAACAGCCCTTGGAGCCCATGAGCAGCAGTGGGAAAGCTCTGTGCTGATCTGTACCTGCGAATGCATTCAACACCTCTGGAAGTGTCCAAACAGCCTGTTGTTTCAGCCTGAAGGCCTCCTGGGTGGGCAGAAAAGGACAGAGACCTTGAAGAGTCCCCCCGCCCCTGGGCTGGCCTGCCAGCTGTTGCTGGAAATGGCCTGGATGTTTCCCAGGAGAGCTGGCCTGGGGCATCCCGCCCACCTGCCCTCAGTGAGAAGCTGAAAGTGGGCTCAGGGACTGAGAAACTCCACCGCATCTGGGGCTGTATTTCTGAGCCTTCTGCTGCTCGCTGAAGCCCTGACAACATCTGGGAAAAGCATGAGCTGATCCAAGATCAGGAGGAATGGGGCAGTGTTTGTTCAGGGGAGGGCTGGCCACGCAGCCTCGCAATTCGGTTACCAGAGCCAGACGTGGGGGTGCCACGCCTGGCAGCTCATCCATCTGCCGCTCCCAAAGTGTTTCTTCAGAGAGGGCTCTTTCAAGGGGCTCCTGGCAAGCTTAGCCCAGCTGACAAGAGAGCGGCTTAGGCTGTCAGAGTCTGGATGGCCACCTCAGGTTCGAGCCAGGCTGGGGGCAGCGGGGTTGGCACTACGTCATCCCATCCTCGGCGTGTTCTGGGAGGCCGCGCGTCCTCCCTCATCAGGGCGGCCAGCGGGCTGCTCTACGGTGCAGCAGGATCCTCCTTTCTGGAGTGTGTGGACTGTCTCAGGCGCGCCCATCTTGCAATGTGCATGCGGAGAGCACCAAGGCAGGCAAATTGCCCTGTGGACCAATGGCATCTCCCATGGGAAAAACCGCCACAACATCGTGGTTCCAGTGGAACAGCTAAAAAAATACTGGGTCCACCATCGGGGGGGGGGGAAGGTAGAGGGGGAGTGAATCATATTTTCTCCTTAACTCATATGGCAATTCTGTTGGTTGATTGGTTGGTTGGTTTGTACAGAAGTGCTTGTCCACTGATGATTACAGAACAAAATAAATCCAGTAAAAGGGCCACCTGACCTGCTCCAGACAGTGCCTGCTTTAGGAGCAGAAATGTGTTAACAAAACGTTTGCTGTTTTTTGTGATCAAAAGGAAAGACAATGTGGATTTTTGCAACCAGTATTATTTTGAACACCATTTTTCTGTAAGCAAGAACACTGATTTTTTGTTCAGCCTGCAGGAAGGCCTGAGAATGCCTTTCCCGTGCCGTTACCGGGTGAGACCAGCTCGCCTGCGCAAAGCATCCAGAGTCGTGCCTTCCGCTTGGGCTGGATTACAGGGCCTGGCCTGCGGGGGAGGAGGGAGGGCCAGGAGTGGTGGGTTGATGGCCACTCTGCCTCATTGGCCAGTGGGTGGGCCAGGTGTCCTTTTAATCGCCTCCAGATCTAGGCTTTGATGAAAGTGCAAAATACTAGATCAGCTCAGCCATGCACCTTCATGGTGGCGACAGGCAGGGGCCTGCTGGCACCCTTCTGTGCTGAGGCGCATGCTTACCCTGTGAGTCTGTGCCTGCCTTCCAAGGGATGGCCTGCAGAAGATCTGCACTCAAGTCCCATTTGTGTTTGCCTGCCACGCTGGTAGTTTTTCAAAACGCAATTGTTGCCCTGGGGGCACACACCAATGAATGCAGCGCAGCAGGCTTCGTGTTCCAACCATGCGATAAGTAGGATTGTTAGGTCGCATATGGTCTGTCGTTTGTGCTTGTAGCGTGAGCGCATGACAGGAGCCTCAGTATAGTGCTGCAATTGCAGGGGAACGGGGGGGGGGCGGGCATGCTGCTGTTTTGGTTTCCTTTCTCTCTCTCTTTCAGTCCACCCATTGCAGATGCACCTTCAATGGCATGCAGTAACGAAGGTTTAGAAATACAGTGCATGGTAGTTCACAGTTGCGCTGCTCCAAGAAGCGGCCAAGCAAATAAACAGCAGAGTAGGAGAAGATCGTAGGGGGAGGGGGGAGGCAATGTTGCTGCTGCAATGGGGCAATGCTGCCCCATTGGACTCGATGCTGCATCGAGTCCAATGGGGGTTGAGCTCGATGGCCTTGTAGGCCCCTTCCAACCCTGCTATTCTATGATTGATTCTATGCTCTCCCCATTCTCTCCCTAGACGGGCGGATGCCCTGCTGCCCTTGCATGCCGCACTTTTGCTGCCCGCTGTCAGAGGAACTGAGGGGCACGGGATCTGCTGGGTCTCTTCAGTGACGGCAGGATGGGCGAGTGCCCCCCCCCCCGCTGTGTTCGTCTCCTTCTTGGGCTGCCCTTGAGCTGGCGCAGCTCCCTTCCCCTTCTCTGCTCGTCCCTTTGGCGAGCCTGCCCCCCCCCCGCGCCCTCCTCCTTCCTCACTCGCTTTTGAGGGCTGATGGTTCCAAAATAAATGGGAATGGAACTGGGTGAGTTGCACCCCCTTTTCTCCATGAGATGGCCTCATAATAGACTGGTGCAGTTCATCATACATGAGCCTGTTGCCCCCAAGACTTTGTGGGTAATCTCAGGAAAGGAGAGGTGAAGGCTAAGAGGGTTCACCCCCCCAAAAGTAGAGCGGGACCCAGCAAGCACTCGGTGGTCTGCAGGACACCCCCCCCCCTTTCTGGCAAAGTCTTGGTGCAGCCAAGTCAAGTCGTCCGGGTGAGAGGTGGCTGCTTTTCCTCCAGAATGGTCTTCCCCAACATGGCACCCTCCAGATGTGTTGGACTACAACTCCCGTTATCCCCAGTGAGCATGTCCAGGTTGACTGGGGGTCATGGGTGCTGTAGTCCAACACATCTGGAGGGCACCAGGTTGGGGGAGGCAGCTCTAGAACCTGTAGGGTCAGGAAGGGAACTTGGGTGCTGGGCCAGTCCGAGTGCCGTCACTGCCCAGGCGCATGTTTCCCACAGGCCATGAGGCCCGCGTCCTTCTCCGGAGGAAAATGCTGCAGCGCACACCGGCCGTTCCATGGCGCGGGTGGCCGCCAGCCTCAGGCTCGTTCACAGGCAGCCTCCCCTCCGCCCCCGCGCTTAGAGCCAGGGGCTGCGAAGCAGCTGCTGCTCTGGCTGCCGCCAAGCACGGAGGCGAAGGGAAACAGCGCCGCGCGGCCGACCCCGGCGCAGGGCCGCGCGGACCGGCAGGGGCGAGGCGTCGCGGAGGCAGGGCGCGCGCAGCAGCTCGCGGGGCCGTGGCTCGCTGGCGGAGCCCGCTTGCTCGCCGAAGGGCCGCCCCCGCCAGCAGCGCCTCCGGGGCCGTGGCCGCCAGAGCGGGGTCGACGCAGGGGGCAGCCGGGCCCGACTCGGGCGAGGGCCGCTTCCGGTGCCCGGCCGGGCAGCCCGCGCCGCCTCCCTCGCGCCGTAGCGCCCGGGCTCGCGCAGACGCTGCCGGCGGGCGCGGCCCTCTGCGGCCTTGGAAGCGCTTCTCCCGGACTGGCGGCGGCGGCAGAGCCGCTCCCCGTGCGAGGAGCTGAGCGGCGCGACAGGCTGCGGCGGAAGCCCCGCGCCGGCGCGCCGGCCAGCTCTCGTCAGGGCGCGTCGCAGTTGCGAAGCCGGCGAAGGCCCGAGGCCCGGCCGGCCGCGTTCGCCAGGCCGTCGGCCGAGGCCCCGGCACGGCCCGGAACGAGCGCCAGGTCGTCCGCCCACGGCCGGCCCCCTCGTCCTCGCAGAGACCCCAGGAGGGGGGCCTGCTGTGCCGCCTCCCGGCGCACGGCTGATTTGGCAGCCCCGGCGCTGTTGCGGGTGCTCGGCCTGGCCGAGGCGGCGGGCAGCACGTCTGCGGGGCGTGCCGGGAGCCCGGCCCGTGCGCGGAGGCGCTCTTCCGATGCAGCCGCAGCCGCCTGAGCCGCGTTCTCCAGCCGGCCGAGGCCCTGGAGGCGCTGAGCCGGTCTCGCTCCAGGACTTGCCCAGTGCTCTGCTCCAAGCCCCTGGCTCACGTGTCCCACCATCCTTCAGGGCACGTCGTGTGGCCGGGCGGGTGGGGAAGATGGTGGCGTGTATTGGCCCTCCCTAGGCTGTCATGGTGCCGTGCCGCGCTGTCACCCCTTACGGGTTGCTCTTCTTGGAAAAGGCCAGGGGGACGCGGGGACAGAGACGGCGACATGTCCAGGGAGGCGTGGGCCATGGTGAACGCATTCGTCTTTAAAGCAGCACGAGGCTCCTCCTTGTGTTGGCACAGGGAGCGTCTCCACCCGGCCCCGGCCCCACCAAGGGTCTAGTCCTGGGCCAGGTCTCCCGTGCCCACTCTGCAGCTGGCCGTCTCCAGCACCACCTCACTCCTCCCTGGCCCAGGTGGACTGATTCTGAGGCAGGGCCCCCCAGGGCTGGGCTCCAGAGCCCGTTGGCCAAAGCTGCACCACACAAAGGAGTGCATGCCCGATGTGCCTCTCCCCTCCCTTCGATGATGGCCACCACCAGCCCCAGGCCCTCGGAGATTTGGAGGAAGGCTGGCCCCTCTTCCCTTCACTGGAGTTCAAGAAGAGGCCAAGCCAAGCTAAGCCTGCCAGGCCGGAGGCCAGGGCCCAGCCCAGTGGAAGCAGCTGTGTGCTTCAGGGCAGGCAAGCCACGTTCCTGCTCCTCCTGTTCCTACTTCTTTGTAA
The DNA here is from genome assembly GCF_057233095.1 of Heloderma suspectum. NCBI lineage: Eukaryota > Metazoa > Chordata > Lepidosauria > Squamata > Helodermatidae > Heloderma > Heloderma suspectum. Next base: position 329,777,633 of record NC_139460.1, on the reverse strand, counting down.
GGCCCCCCGAGCAGGAGCTGAGAGGAGTCAGGGTTGGTCATTGTACAGGGGAAGAGGCTGTGAAAGTACAGTACGGAAGGACCAGGAGCAAGGGGAGAGGGGGTTGGATGAGCCATTTATGATGGTTAGTGGGAAATGTTCCTCAAGCATCTTGATGGTTCTCTAATGAAGCCAGGGAAATGCCCTGCTTTTGTTCCTTGGGGACCATTAAAGCCTCCCGGCTTTAAAGTGAGTAATGAAACTGAAAGGGCACAACAGGGGAGTATAAAGCTGGGCTGGGCCAAACACTCATTTGTCTCCTGAAGACAGAGGCCTGTGCAGGGAGAATTTCCTGGGCTATAAAGCAGGGCGGTGCCGCTGCTGCGATCTTCCCATGGACACCATAGCATGCGTGCGGGCGTGTGGGCGTGCATCCATGCGAACAACACTTCTCATTCTGGAAGTCACTGGGCTGCTCAGTGGAAAACAAAACTCAGCCATGTCTGTCCTTAGCCATCACACTCTGCCAGAACAGCTTTTTGTGGAGAGAGACAGGGCCAGTGCTGTCGCCCTCCGTACCCCCCCCCAGTCCCCCTCTGGGAATGATACAGGAGGGGCGTCCCCACGCAAGGCCAAGAATCCCACCTCACCCTGCCCCTGCCAGAGTGCTATCAGGCAGGCAGGCGCTGGCCCTGGGACGGAGGCACCATTCTGACTAGGCCCTTTCACCGGCCCTGTGCTATCCAGGAGAAGGGTGCCTGGGCATGGGGTTGGACTGCGGAGCTGATGTTTGTAACCTTGATGCTGTATATCTCTCTGGAGGAGGAGGAAGAGACGTTGTTACTGATGATTTGCTGTTTTACATTCACTTGTTGGGATGTGACTTGTATTGTGCTGTGCTGTTTGAATTTTGCAGGTGCATTTTGTCCTCGCTGAAGTGCCTTGGGGGCACTACAGCAATGAGCCAGAACTGCAGAGAAGAGAGAGGGTGCAACAGCTTGCGGCCGGGTGCTGCTGTGTCCCAAGCCTGACTGTCGCCCCTCGAGCCCTGCCCTGTCCCCTCTAGCTGGCTGCCACTCTCCAAGGCTCTGGCAGAGAAGGGCCTGTTCCAGCTCTGCTGCTGCCTGAAATGCTTTGCAGGGATCCAGCCCAAGTTCTTCCACACGCCTGCCCTATTTCCCAGCCCTAGAATCATAGAATCATAGAATAGTAGGGCTGGAAGGGGCCCACAAGGCCGTTGAGTCCAACCCCCTGCTCAATGCAGGAATCCAAGTCAGAGCAGCCCTGACAGATGGCTGTCCAGCCTCATCCTGAACGCCTCCAGTGTGGGAGAGCCCACCACCTCCCCAGGTCATTGGCTCCATTGTCGTATTCCTCTGACAGTCAGGAAGTTTTTCCTGATGTTCAGCCGGAATCTGGCTTCCTGTCACTTGAGCCCATTATTCCGTGTCCTGCACTCTGGGATGATCAAGAAGAGATCCTGGCCTTCCTCTCTGGGGCAACCTTTCAAGTACTGGAAGAGTGCTATCATATCAGTCCCTGAGCTAGGACTGACTGCCAGGCAGTTATGCCACGGGGGGTGGCAACATGCAGGCGGGGTCCAGCCATCATCTTTGGGCTGGAGCCCGGAAGACAGCAGATGGGGCCCGGCTGCCGTCCATGGGTCCCCGTCCAGGCCCCCCAGTCTGTGCGAGCCCCAAAGCATCTCCGCTGCCCACACCAGCATGGCCAGCCATGGCAGAATGCAGGAGTACAGAGCCACTGAGGAAGTTGCTGCAACCCCCAGGCCGCCCTGCCCTCAGGAAGAGCGAGGCCCTGCCTTGGGCAGCAGATGCGGGGGCCATGGCGGCAGCCCCTGGCTGCTGCTCCTGGCCTCCCTAGCCATTCCTGTCTGCGGGAGGGCAAACACGGATGCCACAAGCCCTGCCTGGCCCCTAAGCCAGGCTGCTGCCTCAGGCGCCAGAGTCACGCCCCAGAGCCAGGCCAGCCGGCTCCTGCATGCGAGTGGGGAGAGAGTGCCACCACGCCCTTCGCCTCAGGCAATGGAATGGCTCGGGCAGCCCTGAGAGCCAGGCCCGGGGAGCTGGGGTTTTGCCGGCTGAGAGCGGCCTGCCCCGTCACCCGCTGCCTGAAATCCTTCTTTAACTGGAGAAGGTGGGGTCAAACCTGGGGCCCTGCACGCAGAGCAGACGCTCTGCCACTGAGCTTCTGCCTCTCCCAGTGTGGCGGCCACCTTCCTGCAAGGCCTGGCGGCAGCACCCTCTGGGAGACACTCCCAGAGCCCCGCGTGGGCCGGAGGCAAAGGCCACCTGTCATGGCCATGAGGTCTTGGCGCACCAGGAGCAGGCAGCACCCTGTCTTCTGCCTCCCTGGAAGGTAGAGTGGAGAGTGCCTTCCCCTCGGAAAGCCCTCTGGGGACAACATGGAAAGATTCCCTTCCAGGTGGCCCAGAGAGAGGGATCAGCTCAAGCAACAGGGTGGACACCGGCAGCTTTAGCAGCTCAGAAGGGCTACATTTTGAGCTGACAATTGGGATTTTAAATGTTACCATCATCTTATGTTCTGGATTTAGATGTCCTTTTAAAAAATTACAGAAACCTTGTTGCCTTTGGAACGGGATGATTTGGGATGAGCCAGTCCTCCTCGGGGAAGCTGCTGTCATGCCATCACCCTGCCTTGTTCACAGAGTTCTGCAGGGGATCCAGACGTCATTGGCTTCCATGCGTCATCCTCCCGTGGTTTCCCACTACTTTCTTCTGTTTTCCTTCACTGCAGAAAATCCACTTAAGGGGAAGAAGACAGAACTGCTGCCTGTGCTTTCTGAGCCGTGGTGCTGGGAGCCCTCCCTCAGCCTGGAAGCCCCACTCCTGGCAACTTAGCAGGATGCCATGAACAAGGGGAGAAGAGCCAGCTGTCAGCCTGGAACGCCTGACTCTCCCTGGCCTGGACATAGTTCCATGGTCTGCACCAACCACCACAATCAGCTGCAGAAACCTGACACAGCTGAAGAGGGTGCCAATGGAGTGGAATCCCCAAATTCTCAGTGTGCAGATTCCAAGATGAAGCTGTTGCTGTTTCAGTTGCAAAGCGCACACATGGAGCTCCAGGTCACATTGCTGCCTCTTTGGGCTTGTGAACGTAGCAGGTTTGCCGTACAGGATGGTGCAAAGTTGTGGTTCATTTAGGCAGCCACTGGCCCGTGGTTTCGGCACATCTGGGAATCGCTGTAGGCAGACTGGAAGCTCTGCTTCAAGGAGGGCAAAGGACTGTTCCCACTTAAACTTAACAAGGTGCAAATGTGTGTGGAGAAGGAAATCCTGTGCTACTCCCTGGCCATCATGTTCAGTGTGGTCTGACCCCATCTCCTGTCTCTCATTTTGGCCTGTCTTTATCCCAACTGACAGCAAGGGACAAAGCAAGACTGCTAGAATTCCATGCTTCATCCCTGACACAGTTGTCCCTGCATGCTTTGCTTGATTCCCTGACCAAAGGCAGCAGGGGCGGGGGGATTAGAGAGAGATCCTGTCAGTTTGTTTTGGCGCAGATCCACAGGTGAAACTGATCATAAGGGGCACAGTTTGCTCTGTGTGTGTGTTACAGGAGTGGGGGTGGGGGTTGACGTTTCCTCCTGGTGGACCCCTTCTTTACAAGGGTTCCCCAGGAAAAGAATTCCTGATAGGCTGCCAGCAGTCAGGATGAACCTCCTGACACACCCTAGTCTGTTCAGCTCCTTCAGGAGTTTCTGAACTCTATCTCTAAGGAGCCCTCCCTACAGCCCAGCCCTAGGGGAAAAGAAAAAGAAAGGTGCTTTACGGAGATCTCAGTTCAGTAAAAGCCAGCTCTGTAGAAGAGACTGATTGTCTCCATCTCTGATGTCAGCAGTCTAGCCAGCAAATCAGAAAATATTTAGTGGCTGGACTCACCTTCTTAACGATTGTAAACTTACATCTCAATAGCCCAAGATGGTTGGAACTACTCAGCCTATTCTAAAAAAGAGCTTACACATTTTTGAGGACAAATAAATGAGATAAGGTGAGATAAGCCTATTGAGTTTGCGCACCAGGGTGCCAACTGACAAGATGCTGTAGGGGGCACTGTTGAGCTACATCAGTATCTAGTGGTTTGTCATGGTCTGGCTCACAAAGGGCTTCAGTCACTTGAGGTGGTGGCTTTGGGGAACACTCCTGGATGTGGTTTTTCTTTTTATATTTACATATGTGACATTAAAGGAATGGAGGGTAGGGAGAAAAGCTGATCTAAGAGCAATTATTATTGTTTTGAGGTGGGGATGTTGCAGGTGGGTGTGGGAGGCATAGTTGGGGGGGTAGCTGTAGTAGGCTATATCCAAGTTGGTGCAATTCTCTTCAGTGTATTATTGGGTTTGCTTCCACCCTTGAGCCCTTTACTGCTGCTGAGGTATTGCTCATTCACAATCAGCTTAAAGTGGTATCTATGAACACTATGGTTCCACGTGGCATGTAATATAATGCTGCAGCCCCCATAACAACCCCACAATGCCATGAGCGAGATCTAAAGCATGTTTACTGTGGCGTAAGCCCCATCCAGTGAAGGTCTCACTACTCCTGGCTACCAACACCTTAATAAGCTGTTTCTTCCTTGCCCTTCTTTTAAGTTGCTTTTGCTTCTTGGCCACTGGCTCTCTAATTAGCTTCCTTTCACTGGTGGCCATGACACATTGCTGATTAGCCCTTTAATTACTCTTCTTTGCAGCCAGCACAACTGCTCATTCATTCATATTACTGCGATGTTTATTATTACACAGTTTGCACGGTTGAGCTGCTTTAAGAGAAAGAGGCAAGGAGGAGATGGTCACTCACATGGCCAGTAGTTGGAAGAAGTGTCAATAGCGCTTTGCCAGCCTAGTAAAAACAATGACCATAAACCAGGTGTTAAAAAAGATGGGAGGACAGTGCAAGAAGTACTGGAATACAACCGGGTGGCATTGACACCACCTGGATTCTCTGCAAAACATGAAGAGGGTTTTGAGTGGTGCCCATTCTGTAGGAAATGGGGCAAACAGAAGCAAGCTGAGCCTTCGTTGGACCCCTGAAGGAGAATAATTTGGCCCCAGAGCAGTTACGGCTTTTTACAAATTCCTCCAGACTTCTGACAAGTTTGGATTCCTACCTGCTTGTGAATCTGTTTTCATTACTGGCTTGTCTCAAAGCTTTGAGGAAAACCTCCCCAGGACAATGACACTGAAAACGGACAGCTTCCCGCTCTGGCTCCCGCCCACACTCCTGGACTCAAGGTGTGTTCAGAATAATTCACTGGGAATCGTTCCTGTAAACTCTCTTTATGGCACAGAATCAGAAGGAGCCCAGCCCGCTCTGGAGACGTCAAGCTATTCCTGTGTCTAGGCTGGGGGTGGAGGGGGCTGGACACCCCGGCAGTAAAAGGGCAGCCACCACATCGGCGGGGCAAGTTCCCCCGGAGAGGCTCGCGGCCGGCAGCAGAGCTCGTTTCCTCCGCGGCGCCGTGGCTCGGTCCCCGCCTTCATCAAGGCGCCCCGCCGCCGCCGGGCAGCGCCTGGCCCGCCAGGCCCGGCTGCTCTCGCCGCGGGGAAGAACGGGCCGACAAATTCCGAGCAGCGGGAAGCGGAGCTCGCCTGCGTGGCGGGGGGAACAGCCGCTGCCCCTCGGCGTGGCCGCGCCGCTCTCGCGCTGGGAAAGCGCCCGCGGGAGCGCCGTGCTGGCCTCGGGGCCCGCTTGAGGAGGGGGCGCGCCGGTCCCCCCTGCGACGGGAAGCCTCGTCACGGGGACGCAGCGGCCCGGCGGGCAGCAGCACGACGGAGCGCCTCGCGAACAGGCTGGGAGCGGCCACGTCGTTGCCCGGAGCAGCAGCCCGGCGTCTCTCCTCGCGGAGCGGAGCGGGGAGGAACCAGGGCGTGCGGCCGGGGGCAGCGGGCCGGGGCCGGGGCCGGGGCCGGGGGGCCCTCTCTGGCTCGGCAGCATTCTTGCTGTCTGGCGGAACGCGCTCCAGGGGGCGCAGGGATGCGCCGAGGGGGCTCCGACAGGGCGGCCGCGCGAGCCGGGCGGGCGGCAGCTTGAGCGCGGGGCTGGGGCTGGGGCGGCGCGGGGTCCAGTGCCCCTCAGCCACGGAGCTCACGGCTGCCCGCGGGCCGGGCACGGACTCTCTCAGGGTGCTGCGAAGATGAAGCGCAGGGCCGCGCGTGCCCCGCGGGCTCTTCGGAGCGCAGGCAGCGTGTCAGGGCGCGCGCGGACGAGCCAGAGCACCGGCGGGCCCGGAGCTGGGTCGCGCCGAAGGCCGCCCGAAGAGTGGCCGGCCAGACGCCCCGGTCGGAAGGCCACGAGCAGGGCGCGAGCACACCGGCGCCTCCCCGCGGGCTCCCCAGCGACGGGCCCCGAGAGGCGGGCTGCCCGGGGGACTGGGGCGGCGCGCAGCCGTCCTGGCCGCGCGTTGGCCGGATCCCCTGTGAAGCCTTCCAAGCCGGTGGCCGCCACTGCATCTTGCAGTAGCGAATTCCACGGATTCCTCTGCCCTGCGTGAAGAACTTCTGCCACGAAGTGTGCGTGCGACCTGTCTCGTTGATACGAATTCACTGCATTTCATAGGAGTGTTTTTCATTATAAACTGTGTGCGGCCTGGAAGTGCAGAGTGGGACTGACCAGGAAAGAGACCGTAGGGCTGTGGTGGACAGCTCGATGAAGGCGCCAGCCCTGTCTGTGCAGCTGCGGTGAAAAAGGCAGGCGCCATGTGAGGCATAGTTAGGAAAGGGACTGAGAATGAAACTGCCAAGATCCCCTTATACAAGCCTGTGGCGCAACCGCACTAACAGTACTGTGTACAGTTCTGGTCACCACCCCCAAAAAACGATGTTGTAAAGTTGGAAAAGGTGCAGAAAAGGGCCACTAAAATGATCAAAGGGCTGGAGCAGCTCCCCTGTGAGGGAAGATTGCAACAGCTGGGATTGTTTAGCTTGAAGAAAAGGAGGGTAGGGGGAGACATGATGGAGGTCTACAAAATTATGCATGGCGTGGAGAAAGTGGAGAGGGAGACATTTTCCTCCCTCTCTCATAATACTAGAACCCAAAGGGGTCCTCCCAGGAAGCTGATTGGTGGGAGAGTCAGCACAGCTAGGAAGGACGTCTTCACACAGCGCAGAGCTAATCTACGGAATTCGTTACCACAAGATCTAGTGATGGCCACCAACTTGGATGGCTTTAAAAGGGGGTTAGACAAATTCCTGGAGGAAAAGGCTATCCATGGCTACTAGGCTTGAGGGCTGTGTGCTACCCCGGTACCTGAGGCAGTATGCCTCTGTACACCAGTTGCTGGGGAATCATAGAATCATAGAACGGTAGGGTTGGAAGGGGCCTACAAGGCCATTGAGTCCAACCCCCTGTTCCATGCAGGGATCCAGGGCAGAGCATCTGACATGGGCGGGAGGGTGCTGTTGCACTCATGTCCTGCTAGTGGGTTCCTGGTTGACAGCTGGTTGGCCACTGTGTGAACAGAATGCTGGACTAGATGGACCCTTGGTCTGATCCAGCCTCAGGGCTCTTCTGATGTTCTTATAAATGTGTTTTTGGAACTGGGGCAAGAGAGCTGGCCACAGGCGGGTTGGTTAGTTCTGGAAGTCAGAAGCTCTTGATCTCATGAGGAGATGGAGCTTCACAACGGCGCTTCTGAAGTTATCTGTAAGCCTGGCTGTGTTAGGGAGAGGCCCTCCTGAGAAAAGCTCCTGGTTTAGTCAAGCTGCACTGATGTATGTCTTAAAATAAGGAACTAGAACTAATGTAGGATAGAATGCTTTAAATAGTAAGATTTTGGCTTGGTTGAGCAGAGAGAATGAGAAGCCTATCAACATTTTTATTAATGACTTGGAGGAGGAGGTGCAGGGAATGCTAATCAAATTTGCAGATGACACAAAATTGGGCGGCATAGCTAATACTTTGGAAGACAGAAACAAAATTCAAAGCAATCTTGATAGACTGGAGCACTGGGCAGAAAACAGCAGAATGACATTTAATAGGGATAAATGCCAAGTTCTGCACCTAGGAAAAAGAAACCAAATGCACAGTTCCAAGATGGGGGATCCGTGGCCCAACAACACTACAAGTGAGAAGGATCTTGGAATTGTTGTCTATCACAAGCTGAATATGAGCCAACAGTGAGATGTGGCTGCAAAAAAGGCAAATGCTCTTTTGGGCTGCATTCATAGAAGCATCGCTTCCAAATCCCGGGAAGTACTAGTTCCCCTCTCCTCAGCACTGGTTAGACCTCATCTGGAGTACTGTGTCCAGTTCTGGGCACCGCACTTTAAGAAGGATGCAGACAAGCTGGAGAGGGTTCAGAGGAGGGCAACGAAGATGATCAGGGGACTGGAAACAAACCCCTATGAGGAGAGACTGAAAGAACTGGGCATGTTTAGCCTGGAGAAGAGAAGACTGAGCGGAGATAGGATAGCGCTCTTCAAGTACTTGAACGGTTGTCACAGAGAGAAAGGCCAGGATCTCTTCTCGATCATCCCAGAGTGCAGGACACGGATTAGGGGTGGACGAAAGTCACATACCTGTCGTCGAAGCTTGTTGGCGGTGGGGGGGAGCCGCTTCGCGGCTCCCCCCGTGAAGTTCAGGCCGGGGGGGGAGGCTTCCCGCCTCGCCCGGCTGAAATTCAGGCCGGGGGGGAGGCTTCCCGCCTCGCCCGGCCGCGAACCCCAAAGTTTTTTTTTTTTTTTTAACGTCCCCGTGATAGGCTATGTGACGATTAACGTAGCCTATCATGGCTAGATCTGCAAAGCCAGCCATGATAGGCTACGTTAATCGTCATGTAGCCTATCACGGGTGACTTAAAAAAAAAAAAAAACAGCGCGTATGCAAATGGCAGCCCCCATAGGGAGCCGCCATTCGCGTTCCTTATTTGGTCGCTGTAGTCTACGTAAATCTTTACGTAGACTACGGCGAAAATAAGGGCAACGCAAATAGCATTGCCCTTATTTTCGCCGTAGTCTACGTAAAGATTTACGTAGACTACAGCGACCAAATAAGGAATGGGAATGGCGGCTCCCTATGGGGGCCGCCATTATCCGTACGCGCTTTTTAAAAATTTTTTTAAAGTCACCCGTGATAGGCTACGTGACGATTTACGTAGCCTATCACAGCTGACTTTGCAGATCTAGCCGTGATAGGCTACATTAATCGTCACATAGCCTATCACGGGGGCGTTTTTGTTTTTTTTTCTTTGATTGCAATGGCGGCGGCGGCAGCCGGTCGAAAGACCGGCTGCCGCTCCCGCCCCACACGAACACCCGCCGAACCGCCAGCCGGACCCGCCGCCAGGAGGGACATTCGGCAAAGGTAAGTCCCGTCCCGGGGGGGGCGGGGGGGCAGAGAATTTCTCCCCGAAACTTGTTCGGGGGGCCGAACACGTTGGCGCTCGGTCCCCCGAAGTTTCGGGGAGAAATTCTCTGCCATCCCTAGGAATCAGGGGCTCAAGTTCCAGGAAGCCAGATACCAGCTGAACATCAGGAAAATCTTCCTAACTGTTAGAGCAATACGACAATGGTATGGAACCAATTCCCTAGGGAGGTGGTGGGCTCTCCCACACTGGAGGCGTTCAGGACGAGGCTAGACAGCCATGTGTCAGGGATGCTCTGACTTGGATTCCTGCATTGAGCAGGGGGTTGGACTCGATGGCCTTATAGGCCCCTTCCAACCCTACTATTCTATGATTCTATGATTACCTAAACTCTGCCAACCATGTCTGTCAGATAGGTAGGTGTCAAATCTCAATGATGACTTTTATTGGTTGAAAACTTTAATTTTAGTAGGAAATATGCTCGCCATTATTTCTGTTATGCTTCTAATCAGCCTAAATATATTGCATATAATAATGTGACTTGCTTATTTTTATGACTGCAAAATTTTGTTATTCTTTAATACTGTATGAAGAATAAATATATACTTTATGGTATTGCGTTGTATAATTTGGCTTGAAGGGTGCTTCAGGGACCACTACCCATGAGTTAAATATTCAGCTGAGATTTATACATCTGTTGCTGAGTGGGGTATGATCACAGTTTTCTCTCTTGGTCAGGTGAGTCACAGACATACCTGTTCATGTAAGGGAAATAAGCTAGTTGATGGAGTGGGAATATTCTATTCATCTTACTTCCTTTTGTCTGTCCTGAACCACATGCCTGTGTCTAACCAGGCCTGGGATGTGGTACCTGTATCGCATATAGTTCCTGAACTTGTACCAGGTTACTGCTTGCCACGTCCCCTTTCTTCTTGTTCTCCCTCCTAAAGCATTAAGCAGTTTCTCTAGTCGAAGGGTAGCAAAATCAGACAGTCAGCAGTCTGTCTATTAGGATCTACTTCTAGGACCATTAACTTCTCCCCCGCCCCATTAATTAGACAAAGTTGGTTTGTGCTGCTGAATGAATTGTCCAAAATTGCTGAATATAAGATTCTTTCCCCTGGGCCACGATTTGCTTTCTTGGTCCAAGAGTCCCAAAATCTGATGGGGAGCATTTTGGGGCAGGCAAGATGTCTGACATTTTACCTGTCAGGATTTTCTATTTGGACCAGTAGTTCTATATCTGATCAACTGGTAGGTGAAGTTGCAAGTCATTGTACTAGACTGAAATTGCAGCCATGAATATGACATAAACTCATGCTATATTCTATTTCCTTGCTGATGCTTTCATATAAAAGGTGGAAGAACACAGCATTTCATTGGACCACTGTAAACCCCAGTCAAGATTCAAGCTCTTTTGGCTACAACTGATCATTCCAAACCCTTCCAGGATGTTTAACACATCCTACAAGGCTTTTTTATCTTATGCCAAACAGGATACAGCTTCCTGCCTCATTCTCTGTTTCCCTCTGCTCTTAAAAAGGGTATCTTGGGTGCCCAATTAAGGGATAATGGCCCCTCTTAGCAATTCCCCCCTGGGAATGCCCTGGGCTTTCCTTCCCGGCTCAGGTGCACAAGAGAAAGGAAATCCATGATCTGGGACCAGAGGAACTCATGGTTACCTTTAGCATCAAAGCACTGATGTCATGAATGAGATTCCCAGGTTAATTTTCTGTAAGATAAGGAAGCCCTACAAAGCATGACCAGGCCCGGCTCTTACGGAGGTGCCGCACTTATGTCTGAGCTCTGCTGCTTCAGACTGGGTGTTCCAGAGAGTTTTGAGGTGCAGGTTTATACAGGCTCCCGTGGCATTTGCACCTTTAAATCCAACAGGGAATGCAGAACTGCAAACAAGGAAGAGGGAAACCCATTTCAGCCTTCTGGGAAAGGCCACGGGTCAGTGTTTCAAATGCTCCTCCCATGTCCTGGCAGGCACGTCTGCAGTGTCTCTGCAGCCCACAGGTGTGCGGTTACTTTCTAACCTGGTTACTTTCTAACCTAATACCACATCGCTCTTTGATCCAGAAAGATTCCCAAGGCGGTGTACATGATAAATGAGTCGAAGGAATCATAGAATCATAGAATGGTAGGGCTGGAAGGGGCCTACAAGGCCATTGAGTCCAACCCCCTGCTCAATGCAGGAATCCAGGTCAGAGCATCCCTGACAGATGGCTGTCCAGCCTCGTCTTGAACGCCTTCACTGTGGGAGAGCCCATCACCTCCCTAGGGAATTGGTGCCATTGTCGTATTGCTCTAACAGTCAGGATGTTTTTCCTGACGTTCAGCCGGAATCTGGCTTCCTGGAACTTGAGCCCATTATTCCGTGTCCTGCACTCTGGGATGATCAAGAAGAGATCCTGGCCTTCCTCTCTGGGACAACCTTTCAAGTGCTTGAAGAGTGCTATCATATCTCCCCTCAGTCTTCTCTTCTCAAGGCTAAACATGCCCCGTTCTTTCAGTCTCTCCTCACAGGGCTTTGTTTCCAGTCCCCTGATCATCTTTGTTGCCCTCCTCTGAACCCTCTCCAGTTTGTCTGCATCCTTCTTAAAGTGTGGTGCCCAGAACTGGACACAGTACTCCAGATGAGGCCTAACCAGTGCTGAGGAGAGGGGAACTAGGATTACTGAAGGAGGACAGGACAACTGCAGAGAAGTTGACATTTGCATGTCTTCACAGCAGAAAGTGAAGACATGCACTAGGACTGCAGAGACCAGGGTTCAACTCCCCCCACCCCCCACACAGACAGCTATGAAGCCCATTGGGTGACCTTGGGTTAGTTGCTGTCTCTCAGCCCAGCTTGCCTCACAGGGCTGTTGCAAGGACCCTATTGCCGAAGGTGGGAGAACGACACACATCTCTGGAGGAAAGGCAGCGTATAAATGGAATATGTAAATACATACACACATACATACACTTATAATATTGGACAGATACTCATGCCCGAACTTTTATTTCTGGGTGGCATCTGAGTAATTAAATTAAACAAACATGACAGAATGAAGTTCTAGGGGACTGAAAAACTAAATATTAACAAGTCACTGAGTCTGAACAATATGCACCTCAGAGTCCAAAGAGAAAATTGTTGGCACTCTTAACAAAAAAAAAAAGCTTGCCACTAAAATTGTCTTCTGTACTGGAGGACTAGAAGGGAGCCAATGAAACATCAATCTTTAAGAAGGGAAGTTACAGTCCTGTTAGCCTCATATTTGCACAAGATAAATGGGTGAAAAGCATGGTTTAAACCAGAATCCCTAACTATACAAAAGAGCAGGCTTTGCTGAGGAAAGATTTGCATGGCTTCTGCAAAGGGAAGTTCTGTCTCATGAAATTTGTAGACTCCTTTGAGAAGGTCAGCAAGCCTGTGAATAGCAGTGACCCAGGACACGGGAGGGCAGAAGGCAGATCTCCCGATGTTTGGAACTTCAACTCCCTTGCTTTCGACAAAGTGCCCCATGATATATCAGAGGTAACGAGTGGGGTACCTCAGGGCTCAGTCCTGGGCCAGGGGCTCTTCAACGTTGTTATTAATGACTTGGAGGAGGAGGTGCAGGGAATGCTGATCACATTTGCAGATGACACAAAATTGGACGGGATAGCTAATACTTTGGAAGGCAGGAACAAATTCAAAGTGATCTGGATAGACTGGAGCGCTGGGCAGAAAACAGCAGAATGACATTTAATAGGGATAGATGCCAAGTTCTGCACCTAGGAAAAAGAAACCAAATGCACAGTTACAAGATGGGGGATACGTGGCTCAACCACACTACAAGCGAGAAGGATCTTGGAATTGTTGTTGATCACAAGCTGAATATGAGCCAACAATGTGATGTGGCTGCAAAAAAGGCCAATGCTCTTTTGGGCTGCATTAATAGAAGCATCGCTTCCAAATCCCGGGAAGGACTAGTTCCCCTCTACTCTGCACTGGTTAGGCCTCATCTGGAGTACTGTGTCCAGTTCTGGGCACCACACTTTCAGAAGGATGCAAACAAACTGGAGAGGGTTCAAAGGAGGGCAACAAAGATGATCAGAGGACTGGAAACAAAGCCCTATGAGGAGGGACTGAAAGAACTGGGCATGTTTAGCCTTGAGAAGAGAAGACTGAGGGGAGATAGGATAGCACTCTTCAAGTCCTTGAAAGGTTGTCCCAGAGAGGAAGGCCAGGATCTCTTCTTGATCATCCCAGAGTGCAGAACATGGAATAATGGGCTCAAGCTCCAGGAAGCCAGATTCCAGCTGAACATCAGGAGAAACTTCCTGACTGCCAGAGCAATATGACAATGGAACCAATTCCCTAGGGAGGTGGTGGGCTCTCCCACACTGGAGGTGCTCAAGACAAGGCTGGACAGCCGTCTGTCAGGGATGCTCTGACTTGGATTCCTGCATTGAGCAGGGGGTTGGACTCGATGGCCTTGTAGGCCCCTTCCAACCCTACTATTCTATGACTATGACTTGCCAGCATGATGGATGGCCAGGAATGCTGGGAATTGAAGGCCAAAACATCTTGAGCTCTGCTTCTTGCCCACCCTGGGTCTAGGAGACATTGTAGACACTGGGCATTTCTACACCAGCCTAAAATCTTGCTTTTAAAACGGGGCTTTCTGCTTCCATTTTAAATGCAGGACCACAACTGACTCCCTTTACACGTGCTTCCTCCCCCAACTCTCCCCGTATCTGAGTCTTCCATTATGTTTCACTGAACTCGCTTCTCTTCTTGCCACTTTTACCCTTTTCACAGAGGAAACTGAAGCGGAACACAATGGGGTAGTTTGATAGCTCATTATCTGCGATCTATTTCGAAACAGTTTGTTCTGTTTCGAAATAGATGTAGTGCAGGAGGGTCACGGTGTCATGTAAAGAGCCTGCAAACTTCCGTGAAGGAGCCATCTCAATCGCAGGATAAAAGCTCCGTGTGATGAAGCCCTTAGAGATCCAAGAAGCTTTTGACAAAGGATCCTGGGTAATTTTTCTGGTCATGAGATGAGTGGCCAGGTCCACTTCTGGACTGGTAAGAGGTGGAACGGTTGTCTCCAGTCAGACATCCTCCATCCATCCTCTCTCTCTCTCTCTCTCTCTCTCTCTCTCACGCACCTCATGTATCCATCCTGCATACAAACACAGGTCCCTCCTTTCTCCTCCTTCTCAGGGCAAGCACACAAAAACCAGGCTTATTCATTTTCAGACTCCTTCCAAAATCCCCCACAACTCTTTCTTTCCCCCTCGCTCCTTTTCACATACATGCAGCTGCCATCCATTCAGACATACGAGAAGACACCCCACCCGCAGGTTGCTCCCTGCTGGCTTCCCTGACACACCTCCCACTGCTGACCACTGCTCTTCCTAGCCCCCCTCCCATGCTCTCTTTAGCACCCCCACCACGTTTACCAGTCAGAAGTGAGAGGGAGACCCTTCCCCCTTTTCTGGGTGGCTGGGTGAGCTGCAGAGGAAAGCAGGGGCCCACCACCTGCATTTCCCAAGAGCACCTCTGCGCCCCAGAGGCATTCACAGCCGTGAAGATGCCAGTGGCTGCAGGGCCTTGCTCAGCTCTGAAGCGATCCCAGCTGCCAGTAAGAACATGGTTATTTCTTAAAAAGGGGAGTGGGGTCAGGTTCCTCACTGGGTGCCAAGAAAGGTGTCTGGGGGCCTTGGTGCCCATGGGCACCACATGGCCTTCCTCCCCAAGAATGGTCAGTTCTTGCAATGGAGGGAAGTGAATTGCAGGGTTTTCCATTGATCTGATTAGGGACCCTTGCTTCTTACCTTGTAAATCAATGATCTGGAATTAGGGGTAAGTTTTCAAATTTGCAGATGATACCAGGTGATTCAGGGCAGTGAATAGGTCCAGAAGGAGACCCATCCTGACCAGCAGCTGTCTGCTGATATAGTCAATTTCACTCAGAAAATGGGGGGGGGGGCGCTGCTTAGGACATAAAACTGAGTAGAGCAGAAGCTGGCCTGGATCTGCTTGGATGAACCCACACAAACTGGCTCGCAGGAGACTGGCGGAGGTGACGGCTGCTCTGAATGTCATCTATAATCCACATGTGGAAAGGGTGGGCCCCCTTCCTGATCTCTGCCAATCTGGTTGCATGCACAAGCAGCATCAGCAGGAGAGGCAGAATTACCATTGTGCTGAAAATGCTGAAGATGGCAGTAAGCCCTCTCCAGAAATGTCTTGATGAAGTACCTCCTGCTAAGTCTTCTGTGTACCTCATACTGTCTCCAGCTAAAATGTCTCGTGGAAGGAAGGAAGGAAGGAAGGAAGGAAGGAAGGAAGGACCAATGATGAGGAAAGATTTCAGCTTTGCAAGGGCAGGCTGCAGCCCTCCCTCTTAAGCAGATCCACTGGTAAGGAGGGCTCCAGCCAACCAGGTTGCCTCTTGAAACCTCATACAGCGCAGCAGCTGTCCATGAGCAGATCTACTCCCAAGTAAGTGCCCCAGTTTGCCATTTCAAGTCACAGTCTTCCTGGAGGCAACATTTCTAACACCTTTTAAGCCCTGTGGGGAATATCACTGGGGAAATAAGGTACTTTTTTTCTTCCCAGCATTAGCATGCAGAAGTGGATCCCTACTCAGGGTCATACCTGTGATCTGGTGTGGACTGCACCAGCCACTTTGGGGGGCCCCCCAAAACTTGGATTGACTGGGGCAGAATCTACAGGAGGGGAAAAAGAAAAGTGAAGTTGTATTTCTGTCTGCTGCAAGAGAAAGACCCAAGTGCTTCCACATCTCTGAAATATGGCATTTGTACAGGCCCTGAGCCTGCAGGAGAACTCCCAGTTGCTTGATTCCACATGTTGTGAGCACATGGTCCCGCCAGAGTTGAGCAATCTGGAAAATATGGGGAGGAAACGCAGCCCTGTTTGCTGCCTGAGAGCTCTGTCCCCTGCTCTCTACCACTCCCTTTCCCTCTCCATGCAGATGTTTCAAGCAATCACCCTTTCCCTCCCTCCCCCTGCCCCACTCCAAGCAACTGCTTTCCAGCAAATTATTTCTGTAGGATCTTGCCAGCTCCAGAGACAAAAGCCCAGGTACAGTGCCTCGGCATGCGCCTGACCTTTCACCTCTTTGGACAACTGTGCAGCAAGCAAGAGTGGGCAGCACAAAGGCAGCCCAGGGCTGGACGGAGCAGTGACCTTGCCGGCCACAGCTACCTGCTGCTCCACCACAATGGAGACCATGTCCCAGGGAGGACGAGAGAGGGCCCCCCGATCGTCACGTGCCTGGCAACCACGGCTCTTTTCATTATCCCAAGCCGATTTCCTCAGAAGAGAAGACAACCCTGCTTGGATAATAAAGAAGAAACAAATGGGGAAGAAAGGCCACTGGAAGGTGTCGTAACCCTGCACCCAGGGGAACTGTCAGCATCTGTGTGTCTCGCTGCAGAACCAACCACAGCTGCAGTGATTCAATGCCCCTCCAAAGGGGGGAAGCAGAAGCAACACTGCCCGGTGCTGGGGCAAGGAGTGGGGATGCCTCCAGCTGCGCCCTTTCCAGCACTGCTGGACTCAGCACGAATGCCCACCTATCTAGCTTTATTCAAGAACTGGGATCTGGGGGCAGGGGCGGGGTGGCAAAAAAAGGAGCCACCAGAGAGAGGGGGGACGAGGGAGCACACTTCCACCTCTGCCCGCTGGGAGCAAAGGCAGGCAAGCCACAGGCTTCAGAGCAAGTCTCGTGAAACAAACGTTCCCTTTGACAGTCCATTTGCAACAATGGCAGGTCGATAGCCCTAATCCACTTAGCAACATCAGGGGCATGTGGGGAGAAAAGGGGGACATCTAATGCGAGTGTAATGGAGACTTTGTCTAAAAGGCAAAAGTTCGTCATTTTGATCTTGATCCCTGATTTGGACAGGCAGACCTGTTTCTCTTGGAAATCCATTTGGGGACAGCACTGGCTTTCATCCACATCCTCTTGGGGGAGTCTAGTTCTGTCTGGCTGAGTGTTCCCAGAAGGTGGGGCTGGGAGACTGTCGACTGACCAGTGGCGAGGCTGGTGTGGGTCCCCTTCTAAGCCATCAGAACACTGGGGGCTGCCTCTTTACACCAGGTCACTGGCCCACCTAGCCCAGTCTTGCCTGCTCCGGCTGGCCAGGCTTCTCTCTCCGGGAGACAGGGGCCTTTCCCACAGTGCCTTTCCCAAGGGCAGCTTCCAGGGACTGAGCCTTCTGGCACAAAGGGGGTGTCCGTCCCCCCTGGCATTCTGGCTGTAGCACCAGCACTCTTCTTCAGTCAGCCTGTCTTGAAGCAGGATTGGAGTGAAGATGCCCAGTGGCAGCGTGTTGTCCATGCTTGCTGCTGCCCCCGCCGCCGCTGTGCCCGCAGACAACACGTATGTGCGCCATTGGCAGGGACCGCAGCTCCCCTCCCCTCCAGTGTGGCTCTGCTGGCCTTTCATGGCTTTGACTCCCGCACAAAACATGACATGAGCCCAACCCAAAGTTCTCTGAGGTGGCCAAAAAGGCAGCCCCATTTGGAATCCCTTCCAAGGAGGCTCCTGGCAGATTGTGACCAACAGGATTCATCAGAAGCACGCCTGCTATCGAGCGCAGCTGGCAGCTGCTGAAGCCCCAGGGCTGGTGGACTGAGCCCCAAGCTCTCCCAGGGGCAGGGGCTTCCTCGGCTGGTGTGGCTGCTCTCCTCAAAGACCCTCTCCAGGCGAGAGCACAGCTCTTCTGCCTGGTGATCTGTTGTCCTTCAAAAATCCAGAGCCTCAGGAGAGACCTGGAGCTGGATCAAACCAAAAGGTCCATCTAGGCCAGCATTCTGCCCCCATGGTGGACCACCAGATGCCCCCAAAAGGAGCCCACCCACAAGGCACGGAGGCAACAGCCCTCCTCCTCCTCCTCCTTGGTATGCCCCCAGCATCTGGTTGTCAGAGGTATCCTTCCTCTGAACATGGTGGCTTCATCGAGCTCAGAGGTGGGGCTCTGCTGGATCACAACAAAGGTCTGTCTAGTCCAGGGGTGGACAACTTGGTGCCCTCCAGACGTTCTGAACTACAACTCCCATAAGCCCCAGCCAGCATGATCAACAGTCAGGGATTCTAGGAATTGCAGTCCAAAACATCAGGAGCTTGCCTACCAGGTTGCCTACCCCTGGACTAGCCCATCATTCTGCTCCACACAGTGTCTAGCCAAATGTCTCCAAGAAACCCACAGATAGGGCATGAAGGCAAGACTGTTTGAACAGCAGGTTGTTAGCTGCCTTGAAGGCTGTGAGCATGGAGATGCCACTTAGTCATCATTGGGTTGCATCCAACATTAGTCTCACTTTGAGTAGGCCCATTCAGGGTGCTAGTTTGCCTTCAGTTCTTGCACAGGTGCAGGAGTCGTCTGTAGAGGCAATCTGCACCACGCTCTTGTGGTGGGCTGCTCTCCCTTCCTTGGAGGGCAGTGTCGTCGCGAACGTTGTCAGGCCGTGCAGGCTCGCCAAGAAGCGTGATCCACCAGCGCCATTGTGTTAGACCAGGGCCAGATCTGCCACTTGTGTCCTACCTTTGCGATCCCGTCATGGTGGCGCTACATCCCTCTTGCACATTTACACCTCAAAGGACACACAGCAACATCTATTGTGGCATTTTGGATAATGTGGAATAAAAAGCAGGAAATAACACTACAAAAGCAGGATATCGAGTGTGTCCTGTGCTCCAACTGCCACCCGTGCACTCCCATACTGGTGTAAAGCAGCAGTATAGATTCAGCCCAGGGCCGCAGTCACAAACCTCCAGGCAATTTGACATCCAGCCCCGGCCAGCTTCAGAGTGTGCCTGGGA
Source organism: Heloderma suspectum (assembly GCF_057233095.1). NCBI lineage: Eukaryota > Metazoa > Chordata > Lepidosauria > Squamata > Helodermatidae > Heloderma > Heloderma suspectum. The sequence goes on along the minus strand of NC_139460.1, from coordinate 329,758,476 downwards.
GCCCCAGAGAGCTGGGAATTAGGCAAAGAGGCCCTGGCTGGAGAGCCTCAGGGCCCCTTCACATGGAGCTTTTATCCTGGGATTGAGATGCCTCCTTCACGGAAGTTTGCGGGCTCTTTACATGACACCTTGACCATTCAAGGTGTCTCCTGCACTAAATGCCCTTTGTTCTGCTTTTAAATAGATCGGAGATCATGAGCTATCAAGTTACCCCCTTGTGTTCCTCTTGAGTTCCCTCCGTGAAAAGAGGAAAAGTGGCAAGAAGAGGAGCGAGATCAACGAAAGATAATAGAAGACTCAGATACGGGGAGAAGGAGGGGGAAGGGAGTGGTGGTGGGGGGAGGAAGCACGTGAAAAAGGGAGTAGTTGTGATCCTGCATTTAAAACAGAAGCAGAAAGCCCCGTTTTAAATGCAGGATTTTAGGCTGGTATAGAGACGCCCTGGAACTCCCCTGCACTCCTTTTGTGCCTTCCCCCTTAATCAGGTCGGCTGCTTTGCTGCTCAGAATTGGCTTCGGGGGGGGGGGAGCAGTCCTTCTTCAGCATGTCCCGTGATTTATACCCAAGACACACCCCACCCCCACTGCCAAGTGGGTTTTCCTTTGGGAACTGCAATCTCAAGCGCTGGTGCCTGCTCCAGGCACCAATTGCAATTTCACACCCACCTGTTTGCAGATGAAATTTAATTTGCTCAATTCTTCATGCCCTTTTCCTGCAAAATCAGCAACTGACTGAACTTCAGTATTGGGAAAGAGGCAGAGAGGCTTCCTGGACAGATGGGGAAACGTTCCTGGTTGCAGTCACTGGGAACAAATGGCCAGTAACCAGAACAGGTCGGTTATGATCAAGAATTATTCCTACAACAACAGGTTCACCAAAAGGTAAGTATGTACATGTGCAAACACACACACACACACACACACACCACACCCCCACCCCCACCCCCACCACCATGCAACTGCAATGGTAACATTAAAGACCTGCAAATAACAAATTCAAAATTTAAGTTTGGGAAATGTTTGGAAAGAGATTGTGAGAATGTCCTTGTGAAAATTCAAAATTTGAGAACTTGAATGGGAATCCCCCCCACATTCAGTTAGCTTCAGTTCCCTACCTAGAGATTAGTTTCTGTGTATGAAAAAGTATGCCTGTTATGTCATACAAAATATAACCAAAGTGTGTCTGTTATTTATAAGAAATGTGTCCAGTGTGTGTGAGTTTCCACCACAAATGTACAGGTGAGGGGTGGGCAACTTGTGACCCTCCAGATGTTTTGGCCTATGGCTCCCATCAGCCCTAGCCAGCATAGCCAATGCTGAAAGTTCATGGGAGCTGTAGGCCAAACTTTCAGAGAGCTGCAAGTTGTCCACCCCATACATTAGGAGTGGGCAACTTCCAGAGGTCCAGGGGGCATTCCGCCCCCCCGATCCCTGCCACAGGCTGCAGTCCATGGGGCATTGTGCAGTCCATGGGACCCTGCCTGCCCCGCCCCACCAGGGCTGATATTGCTGTTTTGCTGCTGAAATTCAGCAGCGAACCATTCCATAGCACTACGGAGTGTGACCATTTTAAAATTTAGCTTGCTTACAAGCTACATTTAACCCCTTTAGCACTCCATAGCCACTATGGATGCTTTTTTTATTTTTAGAAAAATGAGGGGGGGCACTGAAGGGCAGCAAGGGGCCACAACAGGGGGCAAGTGTCTTGCGTGGCTGTGGGCGGCACGCTGCTGACCCTGCCGTACACGGTGCCTCTGAAGAGTATTCAGAAACTTCAGCTGGTGCAAAATGCTGCACCAGATTGTTGTCTGGTGTGTGTTGTTCAGGTGATGTTCCATGGGTCTTTTGGCAATTGCGATGGCTGCCATTTTGTTTCCAGGCCCAACTCAAAGTGCTGATTCTTTACACCTATAAAGCCCTAAATGGCTTGGGGCCACAATAGCTGAAAAACTGGCCACTTCCGTATGAGGCTGCCTGAACCTGCCTGTACATTATGCTCTTCATCTCAGGCCATGCTTTATGTCCCCCCACCCAGTGAGGCAAGGCTGGTAGGAATACCTGACAGGGCCTTTCCTGTGGCAGAACCCTGATTCTGTGGCAGCACGCAGGGAGATTAAACTAGCCCCTTCACTGCTTTCCTTTTGGTGGGCAGTAAAGCCTCTTTTAGTTTTGCTCAGCATTCACTGCTTATTAATGAGGAATCAGCTGCTGGAACCACAATCGTGATTTCTATCACTCCACTTTTATGTTGTTGCAATTGTTTTCACATTTTGGATTATACTGACTCGAGGGAAACTTTTAGTACATAAAATTATGCATGGTGAGGAGAAAATGGAGCGAGATAAATTTGTTCTTCATATGACTAGAGCTGGAGAGGTGATTGATTGATTACATTTCTATACTGTTTACTGTGTAACAGATTGGTGGTAGATTCAGGACAGAGGAAAGAAAATGTTTCTTCACAGCATTCACGGCCACAAGATGTATCAATGGGCACTCCCTTGGGTCTCTTGAAAAGGGGATTAGACAAAGTTGTGGAGGGCGGGGGGAGGGGCCCATCAAGCCCTTTGCCAAATGGAGCCTTCCTTGTGCCACTTCGTGGAGCGCTTCAGCCCAGAGCATGTGCGATGGCATCCTGACAGGCAGCTAGGGTCCTTCTCAGGCATTATGGCTGGCCAGAGTGGCCTGGGGATGTGTTCTGGCTGTGATGGATATGGCCCAGAGAGCCCAGCCAAGGTTTTCTCCTCTTCACACTGACTGCCTTGCTCCAAGGCAGCCAGGAGCAAATGAGCCCAGATGTTGCCATTGGGTGGACTCCCCCTGCCAACCTCTGGGAAGACTCTGAAGTACAAGCAAAATCCGAGTTCCATTCTGATGGTTACGACTGGGCTGATGTGTTCTGGCTTCTGATGCCTCCTCATCAGAGGGAGCCTCCGGCCAGGTGTAGCTGAGCTGGGCCCAGGGGTCTGGCACAAGCAGCAGGACCTGGCAGTGGCCAGGGGAAGGGAGGGAGGCCTGACTGCTTCTCTCCATGGAAGGTGGACAAGAAGCACCACTGTCTCTGCCATGGCCAGGTTGCTGGTCACAACTGCCCACTCTCTCTGCCTCATGCAAAAGGGTCTGAGGAGCAAGCCCAAGGCTGCTGTAATGCCCCCACCGGAGGAATCCTCCTCCTGAGACGAGCTGGAGCTCCCCAAGATGAAGGCCACCACAGAATCGCCCATGACAGAAGACCAGGAGGAGCCTAGGCTCTCAAGGGAGATGGCCACAGGTTTCTCCCCGCAAGAGGCAGGAGCTCTGCTTCCAAGGCAGAGGCTGAGCAACACCCTAGCCTCTGAGAGCATCATCGCCTCAAGATGCAGGCCAGGAGTGCTCCTTTGGGAAGGAGTGCTTGAGTACAAAGGAGGAGGACTCAAGGTGAAAGGTCTCCTCATGAGCAAGGCCCTCCTTACAGGTAAAACTTTGGCTGGTGGACCTGTAAAGAACTGCAGCTGAACCCTGGGTGAGGCTCATGAAGCTCTGGCTATATAAACCTCTCAGTATGGCCATTGCTGCCTTTCATGGATCACTGCCTTGTTGTGGCGAAGGGACTTGCGTAACTCAGTGAAGCCATAAGCTGTGCCGTGCAGGGCCACCCAAGATGGACAGGTCATGACGGAGAGTTCTGACAAAATGTGGTCCACTGGAGAAGGAAATGGCAACCCACTCCAGTATTCTTGCCAAGAAAACCCCATGGAACGTATCACAAGGCTAAAAGAGATGACGCCGGAAGATGAGCCCCTCAGGTCGGAAGGTGTCCAACATACTACTGGGGAAGAGCAGAGGGAATTTCCAAGTAGCGCCAGAAAGAGTGAAGCGGCTGGGCCAAAGCCAAAAGGACACTCAGCTGTGGATGTGTCTGGTGGTGAAAAGAAAATCCGATGCTGTAAAGAACAATATTGTTTAGGAACCTGGAATGTCAGATCAATGAATCAAGGTAAGCTGGAGGTGGTCAAACATGAGATGGCAAGATTGAACATCGACATCTTGGGAATCAGAGAACTCAAATGGACAAGCACGGGCGAATTTAATTCAGGTGACCATTATATCTACTACTGTGGGCAAGAATCCCTTAGAAGAAATGGAGTTAGTCAACAAAAGGGTGGGAAAAGCAGTACTGGCGTACAATCTCAAAAACGATAGAATGATCTCAGTATGAATCCAAGGCAAACCATTCAACATCACAGTAATTCAAGTCTGTTTCCCGCCTCCCAGCTGAGCAGAGCAGAGCAGAGCAAGCTGCTCCAGCTGGTCCAGGGACTACAGAAGCAGGCAAGCTCCCAGAGAGCAAGTGGACAGGGGGAGCAAACAGGAGTTGGCCATGGGAGTTCGGCAGGGGAGGTAAAGAGGGAGGCCCCTAACATTTTTTAAAATTATTTTTATTTTTTATTTTAACTAACTTTTTCCCATTTATTTGTCTTGTAACACACACTTCCACACCAGTGGGACTCTGCTTTTAACCTCTACTGAGTAGAGGAGCAGGCACAGGCTAGTCTAGAACAATCACAAAGCTAGACACAAAAAGGGAAAAGAGGCTATGGAAGGACAAGACTCTCCAGTGGTGGTGACCTGCAAGGTGTGTGCAATGATTGTTTTCTTGCCTGAGAACAACATGGCCTACACCTGCAACAAGTGCAAGTTGATCACGCTGCTGGAGGAAAAAGTAAATGGACTGGAGCGGCGACTGTGGACCCTCCGGGGAATAAGAGAACACGAAGAGTTCTTGGACAGAATGGGGGAACTACAGCAGCAAAGGGCAGACCAGAAGCTTGAAGAGCAACAGCAAGATGAGGCAGTGGGAAATGCTGAGGTGAAGAAAAATGGAATAGAGGATACTCCTTGGAAAAGGGTGACAGTTAGGAGAAGAAGAACTAGACGCCACTCTGCACCAGTGGAAGCAGTGGAGCTGTGGGACCGATTCCAGGTACTTGCGGATGAGACTGGAGGACAGCCTGCAGAGGAAGAATCACAGGGGAACCTGCATGAGAGTGAGCAAGAGGCTGAAGGTCAGTCAAACAGAGGCGATGAAACCCAGGCCTACAAGAAGAAGAAGAGAAGAGTGGTAGTAGTGGGAGACTCCTTGCTGCGTGGGATCGAGACTCAAGTATGTCGGGAAGACCCATGGACTCGCCAGGTATGTTGTCTCCCGGGAGGACGGATTAGAGACGTGACTGAAAGGTTGACTGCACTCATCAAGCCCACTGACAGGTATCCCTTTCTTCTCATCCATGAGGGAACAAATGATACCGCCAAGCGGAGCTACGAAGAGATCACGTCAGACTTTGAAGCTTTGGGAAGGAAACTCAAGAACTTTGAGGCCCAGATAGTTTTCTCATCCATCCTTCCAGTAGTTAGAAGAGGGATAGAAAGGGAACGAAAAATACTCCGGGTGAATGACTGGCTACGAAGGTGGTGCCGACGAGAGAGATTTGGATTCTGGGACCACGGGCTATACTTCCTGGAAGATGGGCTGTTGGCTAGGGATGGGTTGCACCTCACAAAGGATGGGAAGAATGTGTTTGGCCACAGCATGAAGAACTTCATCAGGAGGGCTTTAAACTGAATCCTACGGGGAAGGGAGATGTAATGTTGGGGGTAACAATGGACATAGGCGCATGCACTGCAATGGAGAGAACAGCTCTGATAGTGCCCAATAATAGTCTTCAGACACATATAGGAAGAAAGCCAGACTATGAAGCACATGGTCTTCGATGTCTATATACTAATGCCCAGAGTATGGGAAACAAACAGAACGAACTTGAACTCTTAATACAAGAGGGAAATTATGACCTGATAGGTATAACTGAGACTTGGTGGGATGACTCTCATGACTGGAATACAGCAGTTGAAGGATATAACTTGTTCAAAAAGAACAGGAGGAACAGAAAGGGAGGTGGGGTTGCACTGTATGTGAAAAATACATATCTCTGCACAGAAATACAGGAGGAGGAGCTTGGTAGCCCCATCGAGAGCATCTGGGTTGAAATAAATGGAGCAAAGAATAAAACGAACCTGGTGGTCGGAGTCTACTACCGGCCACCCAATCAAGGAGAAGATGAGGATGAAAGTTTTGAAAAGCAAACAGCCAATGTTTCAAGGAAGCATGATGTAGTAGTAATGGGGGACTTCAATTTCCCCGATATTTGTTGGGAGACAAATTCTGCAAAACATGGCCCCTCCAGGAAATTCCTGACTTGTGTGGCGGATAACTTCCTCCTACAGAAAGTAGAGGAAGGAACTAGAGGATCGGCTATCCTTGACTTGATCCTAACCAACAGAGATGACTTAGTGGATAAAGTAGCAGTCACAGGAACTCTGGGGGAAAGCGACCATGTTGTACTTGAGTTCTTGGTTCTAAGGGAAGCAAAAGCCGAGTGTAGTCAAACGTGTACCCTGGATTTTAGGAAAGCTGATTTTCATAAACAGAGAACAATGATCAGTAATGTCCCATGGCAAGCGATGCTAGCGAGAAAAGGAGTCCAAGATGGGTGGGAGCTTTTAAAAAAGGAAATTCTCAAGGCACAATCACAAGCAATTCCAACAAGAAGAAAAGGTGGAAGACAACAGAAGAAGCCAATGTGGCTTCACAAAAAGCTTAGGGATGACCTGAAAACAAAAAAGGACACATCTAGGAAGTGGAAAGAAGGCCAAGTAACAAAGGAAGAGTACAGGCAGATAGCACAGAATTGCAGGGATGGCGTCAGGAAGGCTAAAGCTGAGAATGAGCTGAGGTTAGCAAGGGATGTTAAAAACAACAAAAAGGCTTTCTTCAGCTATGTGCATAGTAAAAGGCAGAGGAAAGAAATGGTTGTTCAGCTATTAAATCAGGATGGCAAAAAGATAACAGATGACAAAGAAAAGGCAGAGGTGCTCAATTCCTACTTTGGCTCAGTCTTCTCCCAAAAGAGGGTCTATGACCCCCCTGGCAAAGGCGAAGTACAGGCTGAAGGGGCAGGATTGCAGCTTGAGATCGACAGGCATATGGTCAAGGAACACCTCATTACTTTGAATGAGTTCAAATCTCCAGGGCCAGATGAACTGCATCCTAGAGTAATAAAGGAACTGGCAGAAGAACTCTCAGAACCGCTGTCTATTCTCTTTGAGAAATCATGGAGGACCGGGGAAGTGCCAGATGACTGGAGGAGGGCTAACGTTGTCCCTATCTTCAAAAAGGGTAAAAAGGAGGAACCTGGGAACTACAGACCAGTCAGTCTGACATCAATCCCTGGGAAAATTCTGGAGCAGATCATAAAGCAATCCATCTGGAAGCACCTTGACAACAGTGCCGTGATTACTCGAAGCCAACATGGATTTGTCAAAAACAAGTCCTGCCAGACAAATCTGATCTCATTTTTTGATCAAGTAACCTCCCTTGTAGACCGTGGGAATGCTGTAGACATCATATACCTCGACTTCAGCAAAGCTTTCGACAAAGTGCCCTATGATCTCCTGATGAGCAAACTAGCTCAAAGTGGGCTAGATGAAACAACGATCCGGTGGATCCACAGTTGGCTACAGAATCGGACACAAAGAGTGCTTCTCAATGGGACCTTCTCAAACTGGGGAGAGGTAACGAGTGGGGTACCGCAGGGCTCAGTCCTGGGCCCAGTGCTCTTCAACATTTTTATGAATGACTTGGAGGAGGAGGTGCAGGGAATGCTGATCAAATTTGCAGATGACACAAAATTGGGAGGGATAGCTAATACTTTGGAAGACAGAAACAAAATTCAAAGTGATCTGGATAGACTGGAGCGCTGGGCAGAAAACAACAGAATGGCATTTAATAGGGACAAATGCCAAGTTCTGCACCGAGGAAAAAGAAACCAAATGCACAGTTACAAGATGAGGGATACGTGGCTCAACCACACTACAAGCAAGAAGGATCTTGGAATTGTTGTCGATCACAAGCTGAATATGAGCCAACAATGTGATGTGGCTGCAAAAAAGGCCAATGCTCTTTGGGGCTGCATTCATAGAAGCATCTCTTCCAAATCCCGGGAAGTACTAGTTCCCCTCTACTCAGCACTGGTTAGGCCTCATCTGGAGTACTGTGTCCAGTTCTGAGCACCACACTTTAAGAAGGATGCAGACAAACTGGAGAGGGTTCAGAGGAGGGCAACAAAGATGATCAGGGGACTGGAAACAAAGCCCTATGAAGAGAGACTGAAAGAACTGGGCATGTTTAGCCTTGAGAAGAGAAGACTGAGGGGAGATAAGATAGCACTCTTCAAGTACTTGAAAGGTTGTCACAGAGAAGACGGCCAGGTTCTCTTCTCGATCATCCCAGAGTGCAGGACACGGAATAATGGGCTCAAGTGACAGGAAGCCAGATTCCGGCTGAACATCAGGAAAAACTTCCTGACTGTTAGAGCAATACAACAATGGAACCAATTACCTGGGGAGGTGGTGGGCTCTCCCACACTGGAGGCCTTCAAGACGAGGCTGGACAGCCATTTGTCAGGGATGCTCTGACTTGGATTCCTGCATTGAGCAGGGGGTTGGACTCGATGGCCTTGTAGGCCCCTTCCAACCCTACTATTCTATGATTCTATGATTCTATAAGTCTATGTCCCAACCACTGAGGCCCAAGAACCTGAGGTTGATCAGTTTTATGAAGACCTACAACACCTTCTAGAACTAACACCAAAAGAAGATGTCCTTTTCATCATAGGGGATTGGAATGCTAAAGTAGGAAGTCAAGAAATCACCGGGATAACAGGCAAGCATGGCCTTGGTGTACAAAAATGTACAAAATGGTGTACAAAATGTAAAAAATGGTGTACAAAATGAAGCAGGACAAAGGCTAATCGAGTTTTCCAAAAGAACACGCTGATCATAGCAAACACTCTTTTCCAACAGCACAAGAGGCGACTCTACACATCGACATCACCAGATGGTCAATATCGAAACCAGATTGATTATGTCCTTTGCAGCCAAAGATGGAGAAGCTCTATACAGTCAATCAAAACAAGACCTGGAGCTGACTGTGGCTCAGATCATGAGCTGCTTCTTGCAAAATTTCGGCTGAAATTGAAGAACGTAGGGAAAACCACTAAATCATTCAGGTATGACCTAAATCATATCCCTTATGAATATACAGTGGAGGTGAGGAATAGATTTCAGGAATTAGACCTGATAGACAGAGTGCCTGAGGAATTATGGACGGAGGTCCGTAACATTGTTCAGGAGGCAACAACTCAATCCATCCCAAAGAAAAAGAAAGGCAAGAAAGCCAAGTGGCTTTCTGAGGAGGCTTTCCAAGTAGCTGAGGAAAGAAGGGAAGCGAAAAGCAAGGGAGAAAGGGGAAGATATATCCAACTGAATGCAGAGTTCCAGAGAACAGCAAGGAGAGACAAGAAGGCCTTCTTAAATGAACAATGCAAAGAAATCGAGGAAAACAATAGAATGGGAAAGACTAGAGATCTCTTCAAGAAAATTGGAGATATCAAGGGAATGCTTTGTGCAAAGACGGGCATGATAAAGGACAAAGAAGGCAGGGACCTAACAGAAGCAGATGAGATTAAGAAGAGGTGGAAAGAATACACAGAAGAACTATACAGGAAAGATCTGAATGTCCCTGATAGCCATGATAGTGCGGTCACTGAACTGGAGCCGGACATCCTAGAGAGTGAAGTCAAGTGGGCCTTAGGAAGCATTACTAACAACAAAGCTAGCGGAGATGACAGTATTCCAGCTGGGCTATTTAAAATCCTAAAAGATTATGCTGTTAAAGTGCTGAACTCAGTATTCCAACAAATTTGGAACACTCAACAGTGGCCACAAGACTGGAAAAGGTCAGTTTACATTCCAAAGCCAAAGAAGGGCAATGCCAAAGAGTGTTCAAACTACCGCGCAATTGTGCTCATTTCACATGCCAGCAAGGTGATGCACAAAATCCTACAAGCTAGGCTTCAGCAGTATGTGAACCGAGAACTACCAGAAGTACAAGCTGGGTTTCAAAGAGGCAGAGGAACTAGAGATCAAATCACCAACATTCGCTGGATCATGGGGAAAGCAAGAGAATTCCAGAAAAATGTCTATTTCCACTTCATTGACTACGCTAAAGCCTTTGATTGTGTGGATCACAACAAACTGTGGCAAATTCTGAAAGTGATGGGAGTACCAGACCACCTTACCTGTCTCCTGAGAAACCTGTACGAGGGTCAAGAAGCAACAGTAAGAACCAGACATGGAACAACCGATTGGTTCAAAATTGGGAAAGGAGTACGACAGGGCTGCATATTGTCACCCTGCTTATTTAACTTATATGCAGAGTACATCATGAGAAACGCCGGGTTGGATGAATCACAGGTCAGAATTAAGATTGCTGGGAGAATTATCAACAACCTCAGATATGCAGATGATAATACCCTGATGGCAGCAAGCGAAGAGGATCTAAAGAGCCCCTTGTTGAGGGTGAAAGCGGAGAGTGCAAAAGCTGGTTTGAAACTCAACATTAAAAAAACGAAGATCATGGCATCTGGCCCCATCACTTCCTGGCATATGGAAGGGAATGAAATGGAAGCAGTGACAGATTTTATTTTCTTGGGCTCCAAGATCACCGCAGACTGTGACTGTAGCCATGAAATTAAAAGACGCTTGCTCCTTGGGAGGAAACCTATGGCAAACCTAGACAGCATAGTCAGAAGCAGAGACATCACCTTGCCGACAAAGATCCGTCTAATCAAAGCTATGGTTTTCCCAGTAATGTAATGTAATGTAATGTAATGTATGGCTGTGAGAGCTGGACTATAAGGAAGGCTGAGCACCGAAGAATCGATGCTGTCGAACTGCGGTGCTGGAGAAGACTCTTACGAGTCCCCTGGACTGCAAGGAGGTCAAATCAGTCCATCCTAAAGGAAATCAACCCTGACTGCTCATTGGAAGGACAGAGACTGAAGCTGAAGCTCAAATATTTTGGCCACCTAATGCGAAGAGAAAATTCTCTGGAAAAGACCCTGATGCTGGGAAAGATTGAAGGCAAAGGGAGAAGGGGACGGCAGAGGATGAGATGGCTAGATAGCATCACCGAGGCAATGAATATGAACTTGAGCACGCTCCGGGAGAGAGCGGAGGACAGGAAGGCCTGGCGTGCTCTGGTCCATGGGGTCACGAAGAGTCGGACACGACTCAACAACTGAACAACAACAACAACAACAACAACAACATGGCCATTGCTGGCACAACGTTGTTCCACCAGCTTGAGTGCTTTGTATCCCTGAGCTGGTGATTGAACCACCATGCTACTGACCCTCAGCCTCCTGCTTGACTCTGAGCATCTCTACACCAGCCTGAAATCCGTATTTAAAATGGGGCTTTCTGCTTCCGTTTTAAATGCAGGATCACCACGGACTTCCTTTACATATGCTTCCTTCCCCCCTCCCCTTTCCCCCTCCTTCTCCCCCTTATCTGAGTCATAGAATCATAGAATCATAGAATCATAGAATAGTAGGGTTGGAAGGGGCCTACAAGGCCATCGAGTCCAACCCCCTGCTCAATGCAGGAATCCAAATCAGAGCATCCCTGACAAATGGCTGTCCAGCCTCGTCTTGAAGGCCTCCAGTGTGGGAGAGCCCACCACCTCCCCAGGTAATTGGTTCCATTGCCGTATTGCTCTGACACTCAGGACGTTTTTCCTGATGTTCAGTCGGAATCTGGCTTCCTGTAACTTGAGCCCATTATTCCGTGTCCTGCACTCTGGGATGATCAAGAAGAGATCCTGGCCTTCTTCTCTGTGACAACCTTTCAAGTACTTGAAGAGTGCTATCATAGCTCCCCTCAGTCTTCTCTTCTCAAGGCTAAACATGCCCAGTTCTTTCAGTCTCTCTTCATAGGGCTTTGTTTCCAGTCCCCTGATCATCTTTGTTGCCCTCCTCTGAACCCTCTCCAGCTTGTCTGCATCCTTCTTAAAGTGTGGTGCCCAGAACTGGACACAGTACTCCAGATGAGGCCTAACCAGTGCTGAGTAGAGGGGAACTAGTACTTCCCGGGATTTGGAAGCGATGCTTCTATGAATGCAGCCCAAAAGAGCATTTGCCTTTTTTGCAGCCACATCACATTGTTGGCTCATATTCAGCTTGTGATCGACGACAATTCCAAGATCCTTCTCGCTCGTAGTGTGGTTGAGCCACGTATCCCCCATCTTGTAACTGTGCATTTGGTTTCTTTTTCCTCGGTGCAGAACTTGGCATTTGTCCCTATTAAATGCCATTCTGTTGTTTTCTGCCCAGCACTCCAGTCTATCCAGATCAACTCTTCCATATGTTTCATTGATCTCGCTCCGCTTCCATATGTTTCATTGATCTCGCTCCGCTTCTTGCGGCTTTTACTTTTTTACAGAGGGAACTCAAGCAGAACACACAAGTGGGGTAATTCAATAGCTCATTATCTCCAATCTATTTAAAAATGGAATAAAGGTCATTTAGTGCAGGAGACGCCCTGGAGGTTCACAACGTCATCTAAAGGGCCTGCAAACTTCCGTGAGTGAGCCATCTCAACAGCAGGCTAAAAGCTCCATATGAGGAAGCCTCATATGGAAATTGCTTTGGCTTAAATATGTTGGAAATTCTGGTGTGACTTACAGCAGAGTTGCTTTATACAGTGAGAGCATGGCAACACAGCATTTAGTATTGGAGGCAATAAGCACAGACTAGAGCCAGTTTAAAAGAAGTTAAAATCAACTTACTTTATTAGTGCTTTTACACACATCTTCAGAGAAGGCTATCTAACACTGCTTAACTACGTGCTGGGTGATACCCTGTCATTACCCTTTTTATTATAATGTAATACACGTTTTTCTCTTTATTTTTATGGTATGGGGCCTCTGAATCTTGACATGGCTTAGGGCCTCAGCATGCCTTAATCTGGCCCTTCCCCCTATATTTTTTCAGAACTGATTTGTGGCAACCCCTGCACCCCACCCAGCACATTTCCAGCACTAGTCTGTGCCTCACTGTAGACTGGCAACGTGCTTTTCAGGCTTTCTGGGGCTCCTGTGCCTTTCATAGAATCATAGAATCATAGAATCATAGAATAGTAGGGTTGGAAGGGGCCTACAAGGCCATCGAGTCCAACCCCCTGCTCAATGCAGGAATCCAAGTCAGAGCATCCCTGACAAATGGCTGTCCAGCCTCGTCTTAAAGGCCTCCAGTGTGGGAGAGCCCACCACCTCCCCAGGTAATTGGTTCCATTGCCGTATTGCTCTGACACTCAGGAAGTTTTTCCTGATGTTCAGCCGGAATCTGGCTTCCTGTAACTTGAGCCCATTATTCCGTGTCCTGCACTCTGGGATGATCAAGAAGAGATCCTGGCCTTCTTCTCTGTGACAACCTTTCAAGTACTTGAAGAGTGCTATCATATCTCCCCTCAGTCTTCTCTTCTCAAGGCTAAACATGCCCAGTTCTTTCAGTCTCTCTTCATAGGGCTTTGTTTCCAGTCCCCTGATCATCTTTGTTGCCCTCCTTTGAACCCTCTCCAGCTTGTCTGCATCCTTCTTAAAGTGTGGTGCCCAGAACTGGACACAGTACTCCAGATGAGGCCTAACCAGTGCTGAGTAGAGGGGAACTAGTACTTCCCGGGATTTGGAAGCGATGCTTCTATTAATGCAGCCCAAAAGAGCATTTGCCTTTTTTGCAGCCACATCACATTGTTGGCTCATATTCAGCTTGTGATCGACGACAATTCCAAGATCCTTCTCGCTCGTAGTGTGGTTGAGCCACGTATCCCCCATCTTGTAACTGTGCATTTGGTTTCTTTTTCCTAGGTGCAGAACTTGGCATTTGTCCCTATTAAATGCCATTCTGTTGTTTTCTGCCCAGCGCTCCAGTCTATCCAGATCACTTTGAATTTTGTTTCTGTCTTCCAAAGTATTAGCTATCCCTCCCAATTTTGTGTCATCTGCAAATTTGATCAGCATTCCCTGCACCTCCTCCTCCAAGTCATTAACAAAAATGTTGAAGAGCACTGGGCCCAGGACTGAGCCCTGCGGTACCCCGCTCGTGACCTCTCCCCAGCTTGAGAAGGTCCCATTGATAAGCACTCTTTGAGTCCGATTCTGTAGCCAACTGTGGATCCACATGATCGTTGTTTCATCTAGCCCACTTTGAGCAAGTTTGCTCATCAGGATATCATGGGGCACTTTGTCGAAAGCTTTGCTGAAGTCGAGGTATATGATGTCTACAGCATTCCCACGGTCTACAAGGGAGGTGACTTGATCAAAAAATGAGATCAGATTTGTCTGGCAGGACTTGTTTTTGACAAATCCATGTTGGCTTCGAGTAATCACGGCATTGTTGTCAAGGTGCTTCCAGATGGATTGCTTTATGATCTGCTCCAGAATTTTCCCAGGGATTGATGTCAGACTGACTGGTCTGTAGTTCCCAGGTTCCTCCTTTTTACCCTTTTTGAAGATAGGGACAACGTTAGCCCTCCTCCAGTCATCTGGCACTTCCCCGGTCCTCCATGATTTCTCAAAGAGAATAGACAGCGGTTCTGAGAGTTCTTCTGCCAGTTCCTTTATTACTCTAGGATGCAGTTCATCTGGCCCTGGAGATTTGAACTCATTCAAAGTAATGAGGTGTTCCTTGACCATATGCCTGTCGATCTCAAGCTGCAATCCTGCCCCTTCAGCCTGTACTTCGCCTTTGCCAGGGGGGTCATAGACCCTCTTTTGGGAGAAGACTGAGCCAAAGTAGGAATTGAGCACCTCTGCCTTTTCTTTGTCATCTGTTATCATTTTGCCATCCTTATTTAATAGCTGAACAACCATTTCTTTCCTCTGCCTTTTACTATGCACGTAGCTGAAGAAAGCCTTTTTGTTGTTTTTAGCATCCCTCGCTAACCTCACCTCGTTCTCCGCTTTAGCCTTCCTGACGCCATCCCTGCAATTCTGTGCTACCTGCCTGTACTCTTCCTTTGTTACTTGGCCTTCTTTCCACTTCCTATATGTGTCCTTTTTTGTTTTCAGGTCATCCCTAAGCTTTTTGTGAAGCCACATTGGCTTCTTCTGTTGTCTTCCACCTTTTCTTCTTGTTGGAATTGTTTGTGATTGTGCCTTGAGAATTTCCTTTTTTAAAAGTTCCCACCCATCTTGGACTCCTTTTCTCGCTAGCATTGTTTGCCATGGGACCTTACTGATCATTGTTCTGAGTTTATTAAAATCAGCTTTCCTAAAATCCAGGGTACGCGTTTGAGTACACTCGGCTTTTGCTTCCCTTAGAACCAAGAACTCAAGTGCAACATGGTCGCTTTCCCCCAGAGTTCCTGTAACTGCTACTTTATCCACTAAGTCATCTCTGTTGGTTAGGATCAAGTCAAGGATAGCTGATCCTCTAGTTCCTTCCTCTACTTTCTGTAGGAGGAAGTTATCCGCCACACAAGTCAGGAATTTCCTGGAGGGGCCATGTTTTGCAGAATTTGTCTCCCAACAAATATCGGGGAAATTGAAGTCCCCCATTACTACTACATCATGCTTCCTTAAAACATTGGCTATTTGCTTTTCAAAAGTTTCATCCTTGGCTTCTCCTTGATTGGGTGGCCGGTAGTAGACTCCGACCACCAGGTTCCTTTTATTCTTTGCTCCATTTATTTCAACCCAGATGCTCTCAATGGGGCTACCAAGCTCCTCCTCCTGTATTTCTGTGCAGAGATATGTATTTTTCACATACAGTGCAACCCCACCTCCCTTTCTGTTCCTCCTGTTCTTTTGGAACAAGTTATATCCTTCCATTGCTGTATTCCAGTCATGAGAGTCATCCCACCAAGTCTCAGTTATACCTATCAGGTCATAATTTCCCTCTTGTATTAAGAGTTCAAGTTCGTTCTGTTTGTTTCCCACACTCTGGGCATTAGTATATAGACATCGAAGACCATGTGCTTCATAGTCTGGCTTTCTTCCTACATGTGTCTGAAGACTATTATTGGGCGCTATCAGCGCTGTTCTCTCCATTGCAGTGCATGCGCCTACGTCCATTGTTACCCCCAACATTGCATCTCCCTTCCCCGTAGGATTCAGTTTAAAGCCCTCCTGATGAAGTTCTTCATGCTGTGGCCAAACACATTCTTCCCAGCCTTTGTGAGGTGCAACCCATCCCTTTAATTAGAAGTTCCCTCTTTGTGGTTTCTACCTCCTAGCTGCCTCCTGTTTAACGGGGCTACAGAATTGCTGATTAATAATTGGAAGATTTCCCTTTAATTGCCCCTTAACTGATCTGTTTCTGTTCTGTTGTGAATGCTACATCATGTGCTGTTTAGCTCTAAGATTCTTCACTCATTAGGCTATGGGGCAGAGTTACGTCTTCCATATGATGGGCAGCATGCTTCCACTGTGGGTGATTACTGTCCCTCACCCAACAGCCTCTCATTTCAAGGTGATCCTGCCTGTGGGTAGGATCTTCCTTTGGGCCAGTCCAGGCAGATCAAATGTCATGTGCAAATTTGAACCTGGTTGTTGGAACAGAGGGCTCTGGCGTGGCCCTGTGTGGATGTTTATTGCACAAGGTAAATGAGATCAGGAAAGGACATCCCATCCCACCCCATGCTGTTCAGAGGGGATGGGCCTTAACGATTGCCCCCTTGCAGGCACAAGTGCCTCCTGAGGCCATAGCACGAGGCAGACTCCTCGGGACCACTTGAGCAGTTTCAGATGACCATGTCTGCCTGTTACCAGCCTGCAAAGATGGTGATGGTACCCAAATAAACCCCAGAGGGGTCTCTCCATTCTAGGGCCCAACGACGAGGCTCCCCAAGACAGCAGAACTGGACACAGAGTCTGAGCAGGGGTCTCTCCAGGGTCTTCCCCTCCCCCCGCCTTTGTATCTTCTGCTCTCAGCCTGTTTCTGCTGCAGTATCCCTTGGAACCAAGGCGAAGCAGCCCATGCTGAGGTGCAGATGGAGGCACTGGAAGCAAACCCAGAGAAGGGTGGAGGGGAACCCAAATTTCTGGTTGCCCCCTCCCGGACTACCAACTGCTATGCAGCACCTCCAGGCAGATGAAGAGGAAAATGCTGTGCTGAAATCATGTACCGAGCGCAGTCCTGCTGTTCCAGTATGAGCAGCCCCAACATCAGGCAGAGATCAGCCAAAGGGCCCTTTTCCAGTGGCCCTCTTCTGAGCTGGGGAGTAGTACCAGTGACATGGCAGCCTTCCCATGGGCTGGCGAGGGGCATAGCCAAGGCTCTGGGGAGACGCGCACTGCGGCGCGGAGAGGGGCGGCGGGCAGCCTTCAGGAAAGCCAAAAAGAGAGCAAAAGCAGCCGCCTCCAGTGGTGGGGCACTGCTGCAGCGGGTGAGTAACAGCCATCGCGTGGGAGCCCCCCCACCAAAGCGTTTACCAGAAATGCAATGAAGCGTCATGAAAGATCGCAGAAATGCTCCAGGCCTGGAGGGGGGGCAGAGAAAGAGCCATGTTGCACCTCGCAGGCACTGCCCAAGGGATGCCCTGGAGATCTGCAACCTGCCCCAGGAAGCGGGGAGGCCGTGGATCGGGGGCTGAGCAGAGAGCCTGGAGTGCATGCGGATGACCTCAGGCCCCATCCAGCATGATGGAGCTCAGGGAGCGGAGCCCCAGATCCCTCTCTGCCTCTGCCATACACACCGCTGGGCTGGAGAGCCTCTGTTGGAGGGAGCTTCGGACGTTGAACCAAGGCTGCAGCTGGGGCGCAGTTTGCTGCTTCTGGAGAAAAGGCACCTGAGTCCTCTTGCAAAAGGTGGGTCAGAGACGTGTGCTTTTGGAAGACGAGTGGGGCACCCCACAGCCCCCTGGAAAGGCCCTGAGGGGCAGGGAGGGCAGGGCAGGCACTGGCCGCTGCTCTGGTGGTGCCCTTGGCCTCGGGCAGCTGGGCTGCCTCAGCAAGAGCAAGGAAGCGAGTGCCTGTGCAAACTGGCTGCGCGGATGCTGTGGCTGCTGACTTGGGAGCGAAGTCAAGCTGTTTGCTCGCCAGGGAACATCTGCTGTGGAAACCGAGGAGGAGCTGACAAGCCAGCGGGAGCCCCTGGCGCATGGCCTGCCTTCACGTGGTGCAGCACACAGGCTACCATGTGTTTCTGGTCTGTGTGCTTGGCGGGGAGGGGGGTCGGGGGGTCGGGGGGGAAAGGAAAGGCACACAACCGTCGTGTCACATTCCAGGGTGTGGGAATTTTGGAATGGGCCAGTCCCAGCTGTCCTTGGATGGGTGGCTCTGCACTGGCTGTGCAGGCAATCCCCTTCTTATGCGGCCGCTGCCTGAGCCAGGAGGGTTTGAAGGGGTCCAGCATCAGCACCCTGACCAGCTGGTGGCTGTTGCCCACAGAGGCAGCTTGAGAGCAGCCACGGGGAGCAGGCAAGACAAGAGCGGGCCGCTGCGGAAGGGCCGCGGAATCCATGCTTGCAGCCCAGAAGAGAAGGCTGGGGCTGAAGGGCCAAGATAGCCTCCGGCCAGGAAGCCTTGCCGCCTGCTCCCTGGAGAGGGCTCTCTGCCGACCGTGGAGGGGAAGGTACGCTGCATGTGCTCAAGGGCCCCCTGAGTCCCAGCCCTGGCAGGCCCATTTTGGGATCTTCCCAGCAGCCTGTAAAGGCCAGCCCACAAGCTGCCTCTGTATCTTCACACCAGAAAGCTGCCTCTCGCATGCGCGCATGCACGCACGCACGTACCGTGAGTCTGCACAAGACCCCGCACCCTCGGCACTTCACATCCCAAAGAAATAGTCATCTCTGGCCTCCTCCTGGGACAGTGGGGAGCGGGGCATGGCTCTTTTGCTGCCGCCGCCTCTGTCCTTGCTCCCTGGAAATGGAGCTGGGGCCAAGAGGGGCCGCGGCGGCTGCCCTGCCGCACTTGGGGGTGGCGGGGGGATGTCCTCCTCTGCGCTTCCTGGGGGCGTCCCTTGCACAGTCTCAGCCACCCTCTCGCTCCCTCACACAGAGCCCTGCTTTAAGCACCGTCTCAAGCACATGGCCAGACCGCTGCTCCGCACCAGCCTTCCCAGCCTGGTGGCCTCCAGATGTGTTCGACTGCAACTCCCATCACCCAAGACTGCTCCACACCTGAGGACAATGATGCTGGGCTGAACGCGGCTCGGCTGGCTCGTGGGCGTGGGCCAGCCTCAGGCAGCCACGCCAGCGTCTCTCCGCCCATCTCTGGACCCAAAGTCCAGGGAGGTCCAGGCCAGCCTCAAGGCCCGTGCAGTCCCAGGAGGGAGAGCGCCGCACTGGCACTGCAGCGAGGGGCCTGTGCTCAGCGGCTCGCTTGGCGCGGGGAATCCCTGTGCCTGGCTGTGTTCCCCTGCACTGCCGGAAGGCAGGGGCGAGGCGAAGCTCTGCGAGTGCCCAGATTCCCGGGCTCTTTGTGGGCCCTCAGCATCCCCGCTGGTGCGCCGGGCTCCAGCTGCTCTTCCTTTCCTGAGTTGTGGCACAACTTCCACCCTCCCAGCATTACAGGAAAACAACAGAAAATGAATGCCGTGCCTCAGGGCTTAGTTCCCCAGGAGTCCATCACGCTCACACACACACACCCAGGCCCAGCACCGGCAATAACAGCATTCCCCTGCTCCCCCCACCCACAGCAGACACCGCAGGACTAGGAAAGGGACTGAGCAAGCCAGGGAGCAGCCAAGTGGGTTGGAGAGGCAGCTCAGCCCCCACAGGCCTGGCTGCACTGGGGGGCTTTGTGGGGGGTGGGAGGTGGGAGGGGCCATGATCCAGGCCCCGGGACAGGAGTGGGCAGAGGTCAGGCATTCTTTGGCTTCCGCCTTTGAACTGCTGCACCGGCCCTCTAGATGTGTTGGATTGTAACTCCCATCATTCCCAGCCAGCATGGCCTTTGACGGGAGTTGGAATCCACCAACACATCTGGAGGATATGAGGTTGGGGAAGTCTGTGTTACACTCTGCTGTTAAGCTGCCAGCAAATCCAGAAGCCCTCTGCATTTCAGGAGAGGGTGGTGCTGTCCACATCACTCTCCTCCTTGCACTGAGATTTTCCAAGGAGGTCCTTCTGTGCACCCCTGAGCCCTTGGAGGCAGCATGGCTCTATGGGGCTTTCCAGTTGTGGCACCCCAGTTCCGAAATTCCCTGCCCAGTAACTTCTACTGTGAAGACTCTACTCTACTCTACTCTACTCTACTCTAGAGGTCTACTCTAAAGTGATCTTGATAGGCTGGAGCGCTGGGCTCAAAACAACAGAATGACATTTAATAGGGACAAATGCCAAGTTCTGCACCGAGGAAAAAGAAACCAAATGCACAGTTACAAGATGGGGGATACGTGGCTCAACCACACTACAAGCGAGAAGGATCTTGGAATTGTTGTCGATCACAAGCTGAATATGAGCCAACAATGTGATGTGGCTGCAAAAAAGGCCAATGCTCTTTGGGGCTGCATTCATAGAAGCATCGCTTCCAAATCCCGGGAAGTACTAGTTCCCCTCTACTCAGCACTGGTTAGGCCTCATCTGGAGTACTGTGTCCAGTTCTGGGCACCACACTTTAAGAAGGATGCAGACAAACTGGAGAGGGTTCAGAGGAGGGCAACAAAGATAATCAGGGGACTGGAAACAAAGCCCTATGAAGAGAGACTGAAAGAACTGGGCATGTTTAGCCTTGAGAAGAGAAGACTGAGGGGAGATAGGATAGCACTCTTCAAGTACTTGAAAGGTTGTCACAGGAAGGCCAGGATCTCTTCTCGATCATCCCGGAGTGCAGGACACGGAATCATGGGCTCAAGTTCCAGGAAGCCAGATTCCAGCTGAACATCAGGAAAAACTTCCTGACTGTTAGAGCAATATGACAATGGGAGCAATTCCCTAGAGAGGTGGTGGGCTCTCCCACACTGGAGGCCTTCAAGACGAGGCTGGACAGCCACCTGTCAGGGCTGCTCTGACCTGGATTCCTGCGATGAGCAGGGGGTTGGAGTCGATGGCCTTGTAGGCCCCTTCCAGTGCTACGATTCTGTGAAGACCGATGCGTGAAGTTCCTTCAGCTTCACTGCAATCTCCCTCATTCATTGCTCCCTGTCCTCCTCCCATTGCGGCGCAATGATGCAGAACCACGTCAGACCATACAGTTGTCCAGATCCCCGCTCCCCAAGCACAAGAGGCATCCAGAGTGGCCTTAAACTTCACGAAGATGGGTTGGGTGGTGTGACATCGAGAGCGTTTGGGCTTTAGGTGTTGGCAACTCTGTGGGCACAACTCTCTGATCAAACCACAATATTCACGATGCCTTGGACAAATCTCTTGTCTCTATGTCTGAGCCTAACCTCCTCCAATATTTCCTGTGATGATAAACATTGTGAGACGCCAACGGTAAAGCTCTTTGTACAGCAGTTCTCATCTGTTCTCAGCAACAACTCTGTTCAATGGAAAGCCCTGGCAATAATAAAAAGCTCTTCAGGAACAATGGGAAAATATGTAGGAAGTAAAAACAAGACAGCTTTGGCCAGGCATTTGACTGTCTCTAATCCCATCAGGCCTCACAGGAGGAGAGGCAGAAGGCAGAGGAGGAGAATGAAAACAAGGCAGGAGGCGAAGATGTGAAGAACACAGACCTGGTGATCGGACAGAGAATGCACGGACCGGAAGGTCCAGTGGGACAGACAGCCACTTCAGCAGCCTGCCAAGGTCCCAGTCTGACCACACTCTGATTCAAGGTAAGTTGTTGTTGTTCAGTCGTTCAGTCGTTCAGTCGTGTCCGACTCTTCATGACCCCATGGACCATAGCATGCCAGGCCTTCCTGTCCTGCGCTCTCTCCCGGAGTGTGCTCAAGTCTATATTCATTGCATCAGTGATGCTATCCAGCCATCTCATCCTCTGCCGTCCCCTTCATGTTTTGCCTTCAATTTTTCCGAGCATCAGGGTCTTTTCCAGAGAGTTTTCTCTTCGCATTAGGTGGCCAAAATATTTGAGCTTCAGCTTCAGTATCTGTCCTTCCAATGAGCATTCAGGGTTGATTTCCTTTAGGATGGACTGATTTGACCTCCTTGCAGTCCAGGGGACTCGTAAGAGTCTTCTCCAGCACTACAGTTCAAAAGCATCTATTCTTCGGTGCTCAGCCTTCCTTATAGTCCAGCTCTCACAGCCATACGTTACTACTGGGAAAACCATAGCTTTGATTAGACGGACCTTTGTCGGCAAGGTGATGTCTCTGCTTCTGACTATGCTGTCAAGGTGTGCCATAGCTTTCCTCCCAAGGAGCAAGCGTCTTTTAATTTCATGGCTACAGTCACCATCTGCGGTGATCTTGGAGCCCAAGAAAATAAAATCTGTCACTGCTTCCATTTCTTCCCCTTCTATATGCCAGGAAGTGATGGGGCCAGATGCCATGATCTTCGTTTTTTGAATGTTGAGTTTCAAACCAGCTTTTGCACTCTCCACTTTCATCCTCAACAAGAGGCTCTTGAGATCCTCTTCGCTTTCTGCCATTAGGGTGGTATCGTGTGCGTATCTGAAGTTGTTGATCATTCTCCCGGCAATCTTAATTCCGACCTGTGATTCATCCAACCCGGCATTTCTCATGATGTACCCTGCATATAAGTTAAATAAGCAGGGCAACAATATGCAGCCCTGTCGTACTCCTTTCCCAATTTTGAACCAATCGGTTGTTCCATGTCTGGTTCTTACTGTTGCTTCTTGACCCTCGTACAGGTTTCTCAGGAGACAGGTAAGGTGGTCTGGTACTCCCATCACTTTCAGAATTTGCCACAGTTTGTTGTGATCCACACAATCAAAGGCTTTAGTGCAGTCAATGAAGCAGAAATAGACGTTTTTCTGGAATTCTCTTGCTTTCTCAATGATGCAGCGAATGTTGGTGATTTGATCTCTAGTTCCTCTGCCTCTTCTAAACCCAGCTTGTACTTCCGGTAGTTCTCGGTTCGCATACTGCTGAAGCCTAGCTTGTAGGATTTTGAGCATCACCTTGCTGGCATGGGAAATGAGCGCAACTGTATGGTAGTTTGAACACTCTTTGGCGTTGCCCTTCTTTGGAACTGGAATGTAAACTGACCTTTTCCAGTCTTGTGGCCACTGTTGAGTGTTCCAAATTTGTTGGCATATTGAGTGCAGCACTTTAACAGCATCTTTTAGGATTTTAAATAGCTCGGCTGGAATACTGTCATCTCCGCTAGCTTTGTTGTTAGTAATGCTTCCTAAGGCCCACTTGACTTCACTCTCTAGGATGTCCGGCTCCAGTTCAGTGACCGCACTATCATGGCTATCAGGGACATTCAGATCTTTCCTGTATAGTTCATCTGTGTATTCTTTCCACCTCTTCTTAATCTCACCTGCTTCTGTTAGGTCCCTGCCTTCTTTGTCCTTTATCATGCCTGTCTTTGCACAAAACATTCCCTTGATATCTCCGATTTTCTTGAAAAGATCTCTAGTCTTTCCCATTCTGTTGTTTTCCTCGATTTCTTTGCATTGTTCTTTTAAGAAGGCCTTCTTGTCTCTCCTTGCTATTCTCTGGAACTCTGCATTCAGTTGGCTATATCTTCCCCTTTCTCCCTTGCTTTTCGCTTCCCTTCTTTCCTCAGCTACTTGGAAAGCCTCATCAGACAGCCACTTGGCTTTCTTGCATTTCTTTTTCTTTGGGATGGATTGAGTTGCTGCCTCCTGAGCAATGTTACGGCCCTCCGTCCATAGTTCCTCAGGCACTCTGTCTATCAGGTCTAATCCCTGAAATCTATTCCTCACCTCCACTGTATATTCATAAGGGATATGATTGAGGTCATACCTGAATGGTTTAGTGGTTTTCCCTATGTTCTTCAATTGAAGCCGAAATTATGCAAGAAGCAGCTCATGATCTGAGCCACAGTCAGCTCCAGGTCTTGTTTTGACTGACTGTATAGAGCTTCTCCATCTTTGGCTGCAAAGGACATAATCAATCTGGTTTCGATATTGACCATCTGGTGATGTCCATGTGTAGAGTCGCCTCTTGTGCTGTTGGAAAAGAGTGTTTGCTATGATCAGCGTGTTCTCTTGGCAAAACTCTATTAGCTCTTGTCCTGTTTCATTTTGTATACCAAGGCCATGCTTGCCTGTTATCCCGGTGATTTCTTGACTTCCTACTTTAGCATTCCAATCCCCTATGATGAAGAGGACATCTTTTCTTGGTGTTAGTTCTAGAAGGTGTGGTAGGTCTTCATAGAACCAATCAACCTCAGCTTCTTCGGCATCAGTGGTTGGGGCATAGACTTGAATTACTGTGATATTGAATGGTTTGCCTTGGATTCGTACTGAGATCATTCTATCATTTTTAAGATTTTACCCCAGTACTGCTTTTCCCGCCCTTTTGTTGACTATGAGTGCTACTCCATTTCTTCTCAGGGATTATTGCCCCCAGTAGTAGGTATGAGCTAGGTAGGTATAAGCTGGAGGTGGTCAAACATGAGATGGCAAGATTGAACATCGACATCTTGGGAATCAGCGAACTAAAATGGACAGGCATGGGCGAATTTAATTCAGGTGACCATCATATCTACTATTGTGGGCAAGAATCCCTTAGAAGAAATGGAGTAGCACTCATAGTCAACAAAAGGGTGGGAAAAGCAGTACTGGGGTACAATCTTAAAAATGATAGAATGATCTCAGTACGAATCCAAGGCAAACCATTCAACATCACAGTAATTCAAGTCTATGCCCCAACCACTGAGGCCGAAGAAGCTGAGGTTGATCGGTTCTATGAAGACCTACAACACCTTCTAGAACTAACACCAAAAAAAGATGTCCTCTTCATCATAGGGGATTGGAATACTAAAGTAGGAAATCAAGAAATCACCGGGATAACAGGCAGGCATGGCCTTGGTGTACAAAATGAAGCAGGACAAAAGCTAATAGAGTTTTGCCAAGAGAACATGCTGATCATAGCAAACACTCTTTTCCAACAGCACAAGAGGCGACTCTACACATGGACATCACCAGATGGTCAATATCGAAATCAGATTGATTATGTCCTTTGCAGCCAAAGATGGAGAAGCTCCATACAGTCAGTAAAAACAAGACCTGGAGCTGACTGTGGCTCAGATCATGAGCTGCTTCTTGCAAAATTTCGTCTTAAATTGAAGAACGTCGGGAAAACCACTAAACCGTTCAGGTATGACCTCAATCATATCCCTTATGAATATACAGTGGAGGTGAGGAATAGATTTCAGGGATTAGACCTGATAGACAGAGTGCCTGAGGAACTATGGACGGAGGTCCGTAACATTGTTCAGGAGGCAGCAACGAAATCCATCCCAAAGAAAAAGAAATGCAAGAAAGCCAAGTGGCTGTCTGATGAGGCTTTACAAGTAGCTCACGAAAGAAGGGAAGCGAAAAGCAAGGGAGAAAGGGGAAGATATACCCAACTGAACGCAGAGTTCCAGAGAATAGCAAGGAGAGACAAGAAGGCCTTCCTAAATGAACAATGCAAAGAAATCGAGGAAAACAACAGAATGGGAAAGACTAGAGATCTCTTCAAGAAAATTGGAGATCTCAAGGGAACGTTTTGTGCAAAGACGGGCATGATAAAGGACAAAGAAGGCAGGGACCTAACAGATGCAGATGAGATTAAGAACAGGTGGAAAGAATACACAGAAGAACTATACAGGAAAGATCTGAATGTCCCTGATAGCCATGTTAGTGCGGTCACTGAACTTGAGCCGGACATCCTAGAGAGTGAAGTCAAGTGGGCCTTAGGAAGCATTAGTAACAACAAAGCTAGTGGAGATGACAGTATTCCAGCCGAACTATTTAAAATCCTAAAAGATGATGCTGTTAAAGTGCTGCATTCAATATGTCAACAAATCTGGAACACTCAACAGTGGCCACAAGACTGGAAAAGGTCAGTTTACATTCCAATTCCAAAGAAGGGCAACGCCAAAGATTGTTCAAACTACCGCACAATTGCGCTCATTTCACATGCCAGCAAGGTGATGCTCAAAA
Organism: Heloderma suspectum; assembly: GCF_057233095.1. Lineage (NCBI taxonomy): Eukaryota > Metazoa > Chordata > Lepidosauria > Squamata > Helodermatidae > Heloderma > Heloderma suspectum. Next base: position 329,732,553 of record NC_139460.1, on the reverse strand, counting down.
TCCTACAAGCTAGGCTTCAGCAGTATGCGAACCGAGAACTACCGGAAGTACAAGCTGGGTTTAGAAGAGGCAGAGGAACTAGAGATCAAATCGCCAACATTCGCTGCATCATGGAGAAAGCAAGAGAATTCCAGAAAAACGTCTATTTCTGCTTCATTGACTACGCTAAAGCCTTTGATTGTGTGGATCACAACAAACTGTGGCAAATTCTGAAAGTGATGGGAGTACCAGACCACCTTACCTGTCTCCTGAGAAACCTGTACGATGGTCAAAAAGCAACAGTAAGAACCGAACATGGAACAACCGATTGGTTCAAAATTGGGAAAGGAGTACGACAAGGCTGCATATTGTCACCCTGCTTATTTAACTTATATGCAGAGTACATCATGAGAAATGCCGGGTTGGATGAATCAGAGGTCGGAATTAAGATTGCTGGGAGAATTATCAACAACCTCCGATATGCAGACGATACCACCCTAATGGCAGAAAGCGAAGAGGATCTCAAGAGCCTCTTGTTGAGGGTGAAAGAGGAGAGTGCAAAAGCTGGTTTGAAACTCAACATTCAAAAAACGAAGATCATGGCATCTGGCCCCATCACTTCCTGGCATATAGAAGGGGAAGAAATGGAAGCAGTGACAGATTTTACTTTCTTGGGCTCCAAGATCACCGCAGACGGTGACTGTAGCCATGAAATTAAAAGACGCTTGCTCCTGGGGAGGAAAGCTATGGCCAACCTAGACAGCATAGTAAGAAGCAGAGACATCACCTTGCCGACAAAGGTCCGTCTAATCAAAGCTATGGTTTTCCCAGTAGTAACGTATGGCTGTGAGAGCTGGACTATAAGGAAGGCTGAGCGCCGAAGAATTGATGCTTTCGAACTGTGGTGCTGGAGAAGACTCTTACGAGTCCCCTGGACTGCAAGGAGGTCAAATCAGTCCATCCTAAAGGAAATCAACCCTGAGTGCTCATTGGAAGGACAGATACTGAAGCTGAAGCTCAAATATTTTGGCCACCTAATGCAAAGAGAAAACTCCCTGGAAAAGACCCTGATGCTGGGAAAGACTGAAGGCAAAAGGAGAAGGGGACGGCAGAGGATGAGATGGCTAGATAGCATCACGGATGCAATGAATATGAACTTGAGCATGCTCCGGGAGAGAGCACAGGACAGGAAGGCCTGGCGTGCTATGGTCCATGGGGTCACGAAGAGTCGGACACGACTGAACGACTGAACAACAACAACAAGTACGTATGATGGTCACCTGAATTAAATTCACCCATGCCTGTCCATTTTAGTTTGCTGATTCCCAAGATGTCGATGTTCAATCTTGCCATCATTCAGGGTAGGTACTTCCCAGCAATCTGTCGCATTATATTACTTACAAGAAATGTAACCTCTCAGCATTGTTTTTACTCCACTTCCTTGCTTTTCTCAAGCCTCTGGAAACAGATACAAAAGTGGCACTATCCTACTGCTCTGTTCCTATGTGCTGCAAACTCCCGTTAGTACTAGTTATGTGGGGTGCTGTTACCATCCATGGTTGTTTGCTGATTTGCTTGTTCATTAAAAAATTGAGGTGGCAGCATAGAAGGCTTGCTCTGGGCACTTTTTCTGTCTGTCAACCCTAGCTTTGCAAAAATGTGGCTTCTTGCAATGCAAAGGTGCAAAAGTGATGGGTAACAGGAGCCACCATAAGATCCTGGAAATGTGCAGGGCACCTCCAGGAACCATGGTGGAGCCTGTGCAGGGTCAAATGTGCTCCTCAGGGAGATCTCCAGACAATGGAGAGCTTTGCCATGGCTGCACTGCCTTGGCCCTGGCCTCTGCCATTCCCAGCTGTCTGCAGGGAGCAGCAGAGAAAAAGGCCAGCATGTCGGCCCCAGACACAGCTGTGATGCGTGCCCTTTCCCTAGGGGTTGGTTACCAGCGGATTTTCATAGGCTGGGGGCATTGTGTGAATGCTCCCAGCACCTGTTGCGATAACCACTTTGCACGTCTGGAAACACCTTTGAAGATGCATTTTTCAGGATATGTTGAGTGTGGTCACATTTTGCCTCATTCACAAGACCAGAGCTATGGGTCTATATCCTCTAGAACAGCCTTCTGCAACCTGACACCCTCAAGATGTGTTGGTCTGCAACTCCCAGCATGCCCCAGTCAGCATGTCTGGAGGGCACCAGGTTGCAGGAGGCTGTTCTAGAAAAAGCTGACTTGCGTCCACGTCTAAAATGGCCAGTGGGTGAGCCCACAGACCTGCGGGTGGGGAAGAGATGGGGGGGGGGCCTGCCTAGGCTCACAGCTGCCTGTGGCTGCAGCAGACGCATCGAAACCAGCCTTGACACTGCTGGCAGCTGCCAGCCCTATTTCCGCCTTCTCTCTCCCCCTTGGAGGGCCTACCCTTCTCATCCCACCCCATTACATTCCCGGGCAGGCTCCAAGAGGGACAGCCCTGTGGGAGGCCCTGGGGTCCCACAGCAGCAGCAGCAGCAGCAGCAGCCCCCTGCCATCCGAAAGTACTCTGATGGCCTTCCCTCCTCTTGTCCCCCACCCAGACGCCCAGGGCCATGTCTTCAGAAACAGACCTTCTTAACCTGGAGAAGCCCCTAAAAGCCGAGAGAGAAAAGCCTGGAAGACACCCCCAAGCCCCTCTGATGAATGCTGAAGTCTTGGCGGGGGGGGTTCCTTTTTCAGAGCAGTAAGGAGAAAAACACCCATCTGGACGTTTCCACTGCACTGCCAAGAATTTTTCTCTGGAGTACAAAAGGGAGTTGCAGCTTAATCTAAATGGCCTGCAACCAAGGCACCCGCCTGCCGCGCGCTACGTCCTGCCTCCCTCCCTGCCTGCCTCCTTCTCTCGCTCGCTGTCTTTGATGGTGACCCGGAGGGCCTTTCAGAGTCTCTGGAGCTGCTGTTGTGCAGGGGTGGGCGGAGGCCAATGTGGCTTCGAATGCACAGCCATGTTGGGGTGGGCTGGGTGATTCCCGCGGTGAAGTCAGTGCCTGGAGACTGATCTAGGGAGCGGTTCCAAAGGAGCCCCCCACCCGGCCAAATCATTCGTTTGGCTCAAGAATGTAGCAACGGGAGGCCTGCTGGGACCGGGCCCTTAGCGAGCGACCAGAGGCGCTCTGTGCCGAGCCAGGGCTGGCTTCGGCACGTGCCGGCAGCTGCTGAGTCTCCAGCACTCCAGCAAGACCATCCAGTGATGCCTGGCTTGGGGGCCCCCGTGAAGAATCCCCCACCCCATTTCTCCCATGGGAGTGCCTGCCAGGTGACTGGGTCTGGGAGCCACCATTTTAATGTCCCACAATCCCCCCAACACAGTGTTGCTTTGGGGCATTATGGGAAATTAAAAGGGAGGCCCTGAGCTTACACTGTGCTGGAGGGCACTGTGGGGACTGAAGGTCAGCGCTCAGCTGCCCTGGCACAGTCACCGCCCAGTAAGCCTGCCGGGGGGAGTGAGGCAGGAGGGGGCCCAGCAGAGGGTACTCAAACTTGGAACTGGCCCTGCCTGCACTAGAGGATTTTTTTTGTTCTAACTTGTAAAATTTATTTTATTGTTTGAAATAACTTCTGTGGAGCTCCCGAGATGGCCATAATTAGCGGCCGGAGTTTGGCTGATGTGCAGCTGAGTCCCTCGTGAAGACGTGCTGGATGGATTTCCCTCATGCTCAGGGTCTGAGTGCCTGGCTGCCCCCACCCACACTCCCAGTCAGTTTGGACAGGGTCCGGGGGCAGGGGGGTTGCTTCCACTTCAGTGTGTGGCTTGGCTCACTTGCAAGAGTCCCCGGAGGTCTGTGCTCTGCACTCTTCTTCTCTGCAGTTCTCCTGCAAGAACACAATGCACCCGGAGACGGCTGGCATGAGGGACTGATGCGCAGAGTTTCCCCTGGGCTATCAAGCAATTCATAAGTGGCCACCAATGTGTATTCAGTGCAGTGTCTCTGTGTGGTTATGATTCAGGGCCTTCCGCAGGCGTACATGGAACAAACGCGCGACTGATCAGGGCCCTCATCAGGACAGTCAAAGCACACAACTATCCTCCATCTGGCCAGGCCCTCTGCTGCTCCGTCTGGGTTGCACCCTGCCCACTGCCGTGGGTCATCCGAATCATCTTTCATTCATGCGCACAACCATTTCGCCACATCCGCAATGTGTGCCAGTGCTCAACCTGCATGAGGAGGGTCTGCTGCAATGCAGCAGCCGGACTTTGTTACTGCGAGCATCATGGGGCAGTCCAGTCCGCAGCCAAGGCTGCCCCCAGCCCTGCACAGCCCCGCGGCTTGCGCCCTTGGCCTCGGAGAGGATTCTGAGGGTGCATCCCTGGAGGCGGGGAAGGGAAGCGTGGCCCCTGCTCGCGGTGCCCCTGGACCTGACACTGGCTGGGAACAAGGCCAAGGCAGGCTGTCCTCCACCGGCCTTCTCCACCTCTCCGCCCCGTGGGAAAGAATCAAGGAGGCTCCCGACAGAGCTTGGCCCACAGGAGAACGGGGAGAGGAGACCCGCTGGAGGGGAAAGCCCCCTGCCTCCGTTCCCACGCCACTCTTTCCCCAAAGGCCCTGCCAACGCCAGGTTGGGGCTGCAGTGCCGCTCCCTCCTGGACAGGAGTGACCTGCCCTCTGGAGCCAGGAGCCCGGAGGAGGAGCGCGCGGGAACCTGCTTGGCTTGGGAAGGCAGCCCCCTCCTGCCCGGGAGGCTCATCAGAGGGACTTCTTTGCGGGCAGCGTTGCGATGGCTCTGTAAGGAGGGGGCCTCGGCACGGCCACTTCGTGTGCTAGGGGACAATCAAAACCTCCCCTGGCCACATTAGCAGCCCCTTTCTTTCCAGGGGGCCATGGGTGCTGGACGGGGACAATGGCGGGAGAGGAGAGACACCACAGCACCCGCCTTTTGTGTTGTCCCCCTTTGAACCTTCTCAAAGGCTGCGCCAAGAGAGGTGGCCTTCTGGCGTCTTTTCAGGGGCTGGACCCGGGAGGGCTGGTTGTTTAGCAACACAGAAATGTGACCTTAATTGACTCCACTCCTGGCTGAACTCTGCACATCACTCCTCCCACCAACGGGTGTTTTGTGACTGGGACGGGGGCGGGGAGTATCTCCAAGCAGAGGCTTCTGGGCAGGGGTAGCCAGGCAGTTGTGAGACGGCTGAGTAGCACAGGTGTGCGTGCTGCTGCTTTCTGACCCTGGGACTCTCAGTAGCTCATGCCACACATTTCAATCTCCTGGACACCAAATCAGGGCCACAACTGGCTTGGAACAGGGCTTGTCTACCCATGTGCTAGGGCACACGGCTTGATCACTTCCACGGCAAGCAGGAGCAGCTTGACAGCCCAGGGATGCTCTTTCCCTGGCTTGTTCAGCAGGCTGTGCACTGGCTTGTCTGTGGAGGGATGAGCCAGAGCTGGAGCCCAGGGGCTCTCCCCCAACCAGCCAGAGTCCCAGGTTCATACGTCATGCTAAACAACCCAGGGGCAGAGATCCCTGGGTTGTCGAGCTGCTCCCGCTTGCCATGGCAGCAATCCAGCAGTGTGCACTAGCATGCTCAGTTGTTCCTAACAACCCAGGGTTTTAAAAAGTCCTGGGTTGTTATGATGTGGAAACGGGGCTAAAGAGTCCTCATCACTCTGGCAACAGACATCAAGTCACTTGCGCCAAGAGTGTACACACAACTAAGCATCATGCTCATCCCTACCCTAGTCCTCCCTAGTGCGTGGGAGTGCATGCCAGGGCTGGTGTGGTCACCCATGGTGCTCTTGAGGCAGCAGTCCTGACCATGGGCCCCAGTGGCATCATGGCACCACAAACACTCGCTCTGGTGTTGGCTGCTGAGGACAGACCATGAAACAGCTCATGTGAGGGGAGGCCACTCAGGGGAGCCTCAGGGCGTCTGGGTGCAAGGACCATACTGCACATAGGGTTCATGGGATGCACATGAGACCATAAGAGCTGTGCTGGATCAGACCGAAGGCCTCCCCAGTCCAGCATCTTGCCTCCCCCCGCAGCCAGCCAGGTGCCCAGATGGGAGGCCCACGAGCAGGACAAGGGGGCAATAGAACCCATCCCCTACTCATGCTCCCCCGTAAATGGCATCCTGCCTCTGATCCCGGACAGAGTATGAGGTTGCTGTTGCCCAGGAGGGACCACCACAGGTCCTCTTTCAAAGCCAAGTGGCTCAAAGCTGTGGCCAATTCCCCCCATTGATCCTAGAGTGTCAAAATAGGAGTCACCCCAATGAAAAGGGAGCCACAATCTTGCAAGCTTGTCCCAGCCCTTCGTGGGCATCCAGAGGTGCTTTCAGATGGAGGCAATCCAAAGGCCTCATGCACCTATCCCATCTTTTCCTCCTTAATAGATGTTCTTGTAGTGAGAGAAAAGACTGAAGAAGTGGTCGGGGACCATGGGGTGCGGTTGTTGTTGTTGTTCAGTCGTTCAGTCGTGTCCGACTCTTCATGACCCCATAGACCATAGCACGCCAGGCCTTCCTGTCCTGCACTCTCTCCCGGAGCATGCTCAAGTTCATATTCATTGCATCGGTGATGCTATCTAGCCATCTCATCCTCTGCCACCCCCTTCTCCCTTTGCCTTCAGTCTTTCCCAGCATCAGGGTCTTTTCCAGAGAGTTTTCTCTTTGCATTAGGTGGCCAAAATATTTGAGCTTCAGCTTCAGTATCTGTCCTTCCAATGAGTACTCAGGGTTGATTTCCTTTAGGATGGACTGATTTGACCTCCTTGCAGTCCAGGGGACTCGTAAGAGTCTTCTCCAGCACCACAGTTCGAAAGCATCAGTTTTTCGGCGCTCAGCCTTCCTTATAGTCCAGCTCTCACAGCCATACATTACTACTGGGAAAACCAAAGCTTTGATTAGACGGACCTTTGTCGGCAAGGTGATGTCTCTGCTTCTTACTATGCTGTCTAGGTTGGCCATAGCTTTCCTCCCAAGGAGCAAGCGTCTTTTAATTGCATGGCTACAGTCACCATCTGCGGTGATCTTGGAGCCCAAGAAAGTAAAATCTGTCACTGCTTCCATTTCTTCCCCTTCTATATGCCAGGAAGTGATGGGGCCAGATGCCATGATCTTCGTTTTTTGAATGTTGAGTTTCAAACCAGCTTATGCACTCTCCTCTTTCACCCTCAACAAGAGGCTCTTTAGATCCTCTTTGCTTTCTGCCATTAGGGTGGTATTGTCTGCGTATCTGAAGTTGTTGATAATTCTCCCGGCAATCTTAATTCCGACCTGTGATTCATCCAACCCGGCATTTCTCATGATGTACCCTGCATATAAGTTAAATAAGCAGGGCGACAATATGCAGCCCTGTCGTACTCCTTTCCCAATTTTGAACCAATCGGTTGTTCCATGTCTGGTTCTTACTGTTGCTTCTTGACCCTCGTACAGGTTTCTCAGGAGACAGGTAAGGTGGTCTGGTACTCCCATCACTTTCAGAATTTGCCACAGTTTGTTGTGATCCACACAATCAAAGGCTTTAGCGTAGTCAATGAAGCAGAAATAGACGTTTTTCTGGAATTCTCTGGCTTTCTCCATGATCCAGCGAATGTTGGTGATTTGATCTCTAGTTCCTCTGCCTCTTTGAAACCCAGCTTGTACTTCCGGTAGTCCTCGGTTCGCATACTGCTGAAGCCTAGCTTGTAGGATTTTGAGCATCACCTTGCTGGCATGGGAAATGAGCGCAATTGTGCGGTAGTTTGAACACTCTTTGGCGTTGCCCTTCTTTGGAATTGGAATGTAAACTGACCTTTTCCAGTCTTGCAGCCATTGTTGAGTGTGCCAAATTTGTTGGCATATTGAATGCAGCACTTTAACAGCATCATCTTTTAGGATTTTAAATAGCTCAGCTGGAATACTGTCATCTCCACTAGCTTTGTTGTTAGTCATGCTTGCTAAGGCCCACTTGACTTCACTCTCTAGGATGTCCGGCTCAAGTTCAGTGACCGCACTCTCATGGCTATCAGGGACATTCAGATCTTTCCTGTATAGTTCTTCTGTGTATTCTTTCCACCTCTTCTTAATCTCATCTGCATCTGTTAGGTCCCTGCCTTCTTTGTCCTTCATCATGCCCGTCTTCGCACAAAACGTTCCCTTGAGATCTCCAATTTTCTTGAAGAGATCTCTAGTCTTTCCCATTCTGTTGTTTTCCTCGATTTCTTTGCATTGTTCATTTAAGAAGGCCTTCTTGTCTCTCCTTGCTATTCTCTGGAACTCTGCATTCAGTTGGCTATATCTTCCCCTTTCTCCCTTGCTTTTCGCTTCCCTTCTTTCGTGAGCTACTTGTAAAGCCTCCTCAGACAGCCACTTGGCTTTCTTGCCTTTCTTTTTCTTTGGGATGGATTTCGTTGCTGCCTCCTGAACAATGTTACGGACCTCCGTCCATAGTTCCTCAGGCACTCTGTCTATCAGGTCTAATCCCTGAAATCTATTCCTCACCTCCACTGTATATTCATAAGGGATATGATTGAGGTCATACCTGAATGGTTTAGTGGTTTTCCCTACGTTCCTCAATTTAAGCCGAAATTTTGCAACAAGAAGCTCATGATCTGAGCCACAGTCAGCTCCAGGTCTAGTTTTGACTGACTGTATAGAGCTTCTCCATCTTTGGCTGCAAAGGACGTAATCAATCTGATTTTGATATTGACCATCTGGTGATGTCCATGTGTAGAGTTGCCTCTTGTGCTGTTGGAAAAGAGTGTTTGCTATGATCAGCGTGTTCTCTTGGCAAAACTCTATTAGCTTTTGTCCTGCTTCATTTTGTACACCAAGGCCATGCCTGCCTGTTATCCCGGTGATTTCTTGACTTCCTGCTTTAGCATTCCAATCCCCTATGATGAAGAGGACATCTTCTTTTGGTGTTAGTTCTAGAAGGTGTTGTAGGTCTTCATAGAACTGATCAACCTCAGCTTCTTCAGCATCAGTGGTTGGGGCATAGACTTGAATTACTGTGATGTTGAATGGTTTGCCTTGGATTCGTACTGAGATCATTCTATCATTTTTAAGATTGTACCCCAGTACTGCTTTTCCCGCCCTTTTGTTGACTATGAGTGCTACTCCATTTCTTCTAAGGGATTCTTGCCCCCAGTAGTAGATATGATGGTCACCTGAATTAAATTCGCCCATGCCTGTCCATTTTAGTTCGCTGATTCCCAAGATGTCGATGTTCAATCTTGCCATCTCATGTTTGACCACCTCCAGCTTACCTTGATTCATTGATCTGACATTCCAGGTTCCTAAACAATATTGTTCTTTACAGCGGTGCGGTGGGGGGCTACAAATGGAAGACAGCAACGTCTGGACTTCCCGTAAGATTCTGTGTTTGAGGCAGGGCGATAGCTGTAGATTGCCTGCTCTGGAAGCATCCCAGGCCCTCTTTGCCATCTTCCCTTCCTTCCCAAACATGCCCAGGATGGCGCCCTCCCTGCCTCCAGGATAGCCACTTTTGCATCACCAAAAAGAGGGCAAAAGGGGCCACCTTCTTGCATAACTTCTTGCATATGCTAATTTATATGTACAGAGGCAAATTTAGAAATCATGACTGTAATTTAAACAGAAATACAGCACATCTCATTCTGGTGCGGAAGACCGACTAGGTGACCTGTGCGCCTTTCTCCGTCTGCTGTCCAGGCGCTGCTACCTGTGGATGGGTAACTTCACAGCCCTGCTGGGCTCTCCCTTCTGGGGGGGGGGGCAATTGTCTTTAAAATGGAGGTGGACTGGACAGCACTTCAGACAGAAGGTGGCTTCAAAGGAGAGGGCAGCCTTTCCTTTGGCAGCCCTTCAAAGGGAGAACTGTCCTCTGTAAAACAGGACACCAGGACACCCCACAGGCTTGTGTCCCTCCTCCCAAGTTCTGCCAGTCTTCTTTCTTCATGCAGTTTTTCCGTTGGGAGCAGCGTCTCTCTTCGGACTTGTCTGTCACTCCAGCTTGGTCACCATTTCTTAATCTGAAATTGAACAAAGCTCTTTTGTTTTGCTCATGAAGAAAAACCTTCAAAACGTAAAGAAAAAGAGGACGAAGCGATCTGCTGAAGAGGATGTGTCGAGAGTTCTTTGTGCACGTCGTGGACCAACATGGAAGATTAAACCAACTAACTAAATTCAGAAGGAAGACACTTTTAAAAAGAGAGGGGTAATTATTTTTGCATTTCTGTGTGCAAAGCCAAGGGTGGAATAAAGCACAAAATATTGGTCCTGACGGGCCACGGGCCCCTGTGTGGCTTCCCCTCACTCTCTGCTTGTGCTTCCTGCAAAATTCAGAGCAGGGCTGCCCATTCATGGTGACTCTGTCTGGGCCAGACTTTTCTGCAGACCAGACACTTTATTGCCAAGAGAATTTCCATGTGGCAACAGGGAGCCAGAAAAGCCCCCCCCCCCCCGTATGTGATGGATGTACATGAGCGCAGGCAGCCTATTTGTATGGAGCCAGGGGCTTCTGCATTAACGGATAATTTGCAAACTCCTGAGGAGAGGTTAAGGGCCGGGAGCAGAGCTTGTTTCCTCTATGGTGCCGTGTCACGGGTCTTCGGCCTTAATCAAGTTGTCCCGCCGTCGTCGGGCAGTGTCTGGCCCGCCAGGCCCGGCTGCTCTTGTCAAGGGGAAGAATGGGCCGACAAATTCCGAGCAGCAGGAAGCGGAGCTCTCCTGCCTGGTGGGATGAAAAGCACCTGCCCCCTCGGCGTGGCCGCGCCGCTCTCTCGGGCCTGAGCCCCCTGCTGCCTGCTGGCCTGATTTGCCCTTGCTGCCTCTCCCAAGGCCGAGGCGCCATTCGTCCGGAGGGCCTGCCCAGCAGCGTTCCCTCGGAACTGGCTTCTTTGGGCTGCTCTATTGTTAAGCCCCATGGAGACAGCAGGCTCTTTCAGCCATGAAGGAGCAGGGCAGGCAGGCAGGCAGGCAGGCAGGGCCCCACAGCCATCCCAGCTTGACTGGAAGCCATGCAGGCTTGGTTAGTCATCACTTCCCAGTCAAGCAATGTTCTGCTTGAAAAGAGAGAGCAGCCCTCCCAAACACACTCTCACAGCACCACGGCCATCCCATGCTCCTGGCCTGGCCATGTGCCAGCCAGAGGAGGCATCCAGACTTGGCACAAATCCTTTCTTCCTCCTCCAGTTTGGTTCATCGAACCGTCTCTCCTCTCTCCCAAAGTGGATTCGGAGCCCTACCAAAATTGGAGCCACCAGCCTCCACTGATAGACGTGTCTAAAACTATGCCTGGTGTGGGGAAAGTGGATGGGGGACATTTCCCCCCTCTCTCATAATACCAGACCCCAACAGGGTCATCATGTGAAACTGAATGGTGGGGGATTCAAGACAGGTCAAAGGAAGGACTCCACACAGCACAGAGTTACAGCTGTGGCATTCGCAGCCACGAGATGCAGTGACAGCCCCCAACCTGGAGCTCTCTGAGCTCCCAAGTGCCTCTTCCAAGGCAGCAATGTTTTGCCAGCATGCGAGCCCCCCCTTAGCACTGCTGCTGGGATTGCCGGGCCTGCCATTGTGTGGTGCTCAGGTCGGCATCAGGACTTGGGGGCACAGGTGACCGGCCCCAGCGCCCCCGAGGGTCTGGGGGGTGAGCTGGTGCCGTGGCCTGGGCTGCGAGCCTGCCAAGATTGCCCCCTCCCTGAGGGTCACCTCCCATCTCGTGGCAAGAAGGGCTCTGTCCCCCGGGGCACAGCGTGGCAGCGGCGGCAGAAGCCTCTCCCCTTCTCCCTGTCCCTAAAGGCAGCTGTCCACATTGTTCTCTGCAGCCTCAGCAGTTAAAGGCTCTTGCTACAGCAGCGTAATCTGGAAATAAACGTTGCTCCAGCAAGGCCTTGGCCACAAAGGCGCAGGTACGGCGCCACGGCGGGGGCGACCTTTGCGAGCATTTCCAAGCAGCGAGAAAGCCGTAGCCGCGGCCAGCACAAAGGGAGCCCGGCCCTGGCTGGGAAAAGGATTTTGCCTGCCACGGCTACCTGCTGCTCGGCCACAATGAGGCCCAGGGCTGGCTTGGCCAAGATGCGAAGAGAAAGCCCTGGAGACAAAGACAAGCCAGCCATGTTCAAAAGAGCCTGTGCGGTGGGGGCGGGGGGCAGTTGACCCACCATGAATAAGTGATGTGCCCCCCCCCCCCCGGGCTGGCTGAATGCATAGCTGCTTTTGTGCTCCTTTCCCAGCCGCTGCCAATGCTCTGACCTGGGAGGGAGCAGAGAGCCACCTCTGGTCAGGATGGCTATAGATGGCCTCCACTGTCAGAGGCAGCGTACTGGGGGACATGAGCAAGAGGGTGCTGCTGGGTGCCTGTCCTGCTTGTGGACTTCCCATGGGGGCATCCAGCTGGTCACTGTGGGGCACGGGACAGTGCTGGACTAGGCAGGCCCCCTTGGGCTGATCCAGCAGCCTGGCTCCTCTTGTGTCCTGAACGACCATCACTCAGGAGAGCAAGGAGTGCAACAGATCCACCTAAGAGTGGGGGAGGGTGTTGGCTGCCTCTCCCAACTGTGCCGGGTATGAGAGCTTTTGCGTTCAAAGGGAGAGGGGCCTGTGAGCAGACCAGAGTGCCTCCATTCCAATGGGAAGAGAGTTTTGAATGCAAAAAATGAAACAGCGTCTATGATGTGCAGAGAGCCTTTTCTATAAGCAAATAGAAATGTGCGTCAACAGAATAACCTGTGGATTGCAGGTTGTCCACATGCAGATGAAGACCCAGGATGCTGCTGCTATTAAGGCCAGAATAGGGGGCACCTCGCCCAGCAACATGGCTTGGGCCGGCCCATCTCTTTCAGCAGGCCCTTCCCAGACACCCCCAGTGGCGATGGGGAGGAGGCCAGGCCTGAGGCTGAGCTGGGTGTGGCGGGATGTCGCCCTCTCCTCCTGGCCTCTCTGCTCCTCTCAGGGCCAATCCAGGGCCACAGGCAGCAATGAGGGCCAAATCCTGGGGCCTGGAGTGCTGCTGCTCTGGCCGTCCCCGCCCACCCTGCTCTCTGCTCAAGGCCTGGCAAGGCCTGGTCGCTCTTTGCCTGGCCCTCCTTGGCCTTCTGGGGTAAACTTGCCAAACCACTGGCCAGCGCCCTTCTTCTCCAAGGGTCAGCTGAGCTCCACCATGAGACACCCCCCCCCCCGTCCCCATTTCAGTCTGCTCGGGGGAGTGGACGCACCTTGTCCCTGGCGCTCGTGTTGGTGGAAAGGCGCTCCGGGGCACGCAAGACTCCACAGGCTTCAGCCAGGGGTCTCCATTTTGAACAGTTGGTAACATGATGGAAGTCGATTCCTATTTCTAGTACCTCTTTACCAAAAGGACAGTGGGGGGCAGTGGCCACTCTCCGAGTCTGCGGAAACAGCTGCCAGCCAGCAGGGTGGAGGTGGGAACGGCCGAGTGGGCTGTAGGGGCTTGCCCGGCGACCCCTCGGCAGAGGTGAGAGGCGCTCTTCCAGACCTGCCCCCACTGCAATGGCAGAGGGTGGGAGTGAGGGAGGGTCTTCTCTAGGCAGGGCCTTGAAGCTGGTCCTGGGACTGAATTGCCGGGAGGGGGTGCAGACGGCCCTGGCTGGGAAGAGCGGCCACGGGCAGCCAGCACCTCGGAGCGCAGTTGGGACGGGCCAGTCGTGGTTGGCCAGTCTTGCCTGCCTGCTGCGAGGGCCAGTCCTGCACACACCATGCTCTGAGGCCCAAGCACATGCAGTCCTCCCTGGTAGCTGCCCATGCTCAGCTGGGTCCCAGCCCCAGGGCTCCTGATCCAAGCCCCAGCATTTCGGGCACTTCAATTCCCCGCGAACACCTGGAGTCCAGGTGGCTAAAAGATGCCTGGCATGGAGAAAGTGGAGGGGGAGACATTTTCCTCCCTCTTTCCCAATACTAGACCCCTGTGGGGTCCTCCCATGAAGCTGAGTGGTGGGAGATTCAGGAGAGATCAAAGGAAGGGCTTCTTCACACAGTGCAGAATTACACTATGGAATTCGCTACCACAAGACGGTGTGAGAGCCACCAACATGGATGGCTTTAAAAGGAGGTTGGACAAATTCCTGGGGGAGAAGGCCATCCATGGCTCCTAGTCCTGAGGGCTATGTGCTACCGCCAGTACCAGAGGCAGTGAGCCTATGCATACCGGTTGCTGTGGAACACAGGTGGAAGGTGCTGTTGCACTCGTGTCCTGCTTGTGGGTTTCCTGTGGGCAGCTGGTTGGCCACCGTGTGAACAAGAAGGACCCTTGGACTGATCCAGCAGCATCAGGGCTCTTCTCCTGTTCTTGTGCCTGCTGAGTGGGGGCTGCAGGCAGAAGCACCCACAGCCTCGCTCACTCAAGGTCAAGGGAAAGGCACTCTGCATTGAGCTCAGTGGCACTGTTATTATTTGGATGCTCCAGGGCTGAGTCCTGGCTTTGAAAACAGATTCTTGGACTGAGACCTGGCTCAAATCAAGCCCCCCATTTGGGGAACATCCACCGGGGGGGGGGGGTGTTGGCTGAGCCTGGCTTGCCTTGGATTGGGGCAGCCTGCATCCACGTGTCTCAGACCCCGGCAGAGTCCTGGCTCCACTCCTTCTGAGCCTCCATCATCCATCTGTACCATGGGCATAAAAGTCACTTGTCTCATGGGATTGCTCTGCAGAGGGCCCACTGGATTTCCAGCATTTGGGCTGGGAAAGAGGCGGCCTGCATCTGCCCAGAGCAGAAGCCAGTGCACCACTCCTCCACCTCGAGATGCCTGCGCCTTGCTGAGCAAGCAGCCCCAAGGGGTCCTAACCCAGGATGACGGCCTCTCTCGGCCTGGCACCCTCCAGCTATTCTTGCCTACAACGCCCACCAGCCCTGACCACTGGCTATGCTGGCTAAGACTGATGGGAATTGTAGCCCAAAACATCTGGAGGCAACCCAGCTGGGTACGGCTGCTGTATGCATCCCAGCAGCCCAGTGCCACAGGCAGCATCTCACCCGGTGGAGAAGGGCTCCTTGGCTCGCATTCTCCCAGGGCCCCACCCTTGCTCCCATGGGCACTTACAGGCCTTTTCCCACCGGGTGGCGCTGCTGCAGAAAAGGTGCCCTTTCTGGATCTTCCCAGCTCACCAGCCGGCATCCTCCAGAACCGGCAAGAGCTTGGCTGAAGATCCCCCAGCCTGGCTGCCCTCCCCCCCGGGGGGGGCTGGGGGCTGCTGTTCAGGAAGGCAGCAGTCAGTGTGCATGGACACCTAGAGGGTCTCCTGCTGCACCTGGGGGCCTCTCTGCACAGAATCAATAGATTCAGCACGTCTTGCTCTCGTGACCAAGCATCAGAATTTATTGTATGTCTTTCATTTAAAAACTTATCTCCTGCCTATTTCCCAGAGAGGGAACTTGGGGCAATGAACAACAACATCAGGGATATTTAAAACAATAACCTCCAAACCCTTGCTCATGCAACAGTCTTAGAAATCCAAATGAGTAAACAACACTGTGTGAGAATAGCAATCAGGCCTCAGGGCTAAAGAAAACACCGAAGGGCTGCTAAAACATATAACCCAACACCTTCGGAAAGAGCCACATTTTTACACATCACCTAAAAGAATACCATTTGAGGGCCTTACGGATCTGTGTGGGCAGAACATCCCAGAAGGTGGGGGCATCCCAGGGAAGGCTCTAGGCCAGGGGGTGGGGGTCAGGGGTGGCAGATATATTTTGGTTTCTACTAGAACCCCAAGAGCCACCTACCAAAGCCAGGATCAAAAGACACACACTGAATGGCAGGTCGGGCTGTCCCCAAGAACATTCTGAGCCTTGCCATTTGTTTCCAGTACTGAACTGAGCTCACAGTCCTTTCACACAGATCTAATGTAGGTGGGGAAAGGCCTTTGCTCAGGGATTGGGAGTCAGAAACCCTCGCTGATCTACAGCAGATCACCCCAACATCGATCCCTCAATCCCGATCCATCTTCCTCCCACTCCTGCTCTAGACTTTTTGGCTGTCCCCCTCACTTCATGGGGAAGGGAGATCTGAAATAACACATCAGATTATGGCCAGAGCATATGGTCAGAGGGGGATATAGAAGAAGGTGGTCCTTAAGGTAGAACCCTCCCCAGGGACCCCCCCCCACCAGGCAGAAACCCTCAGTGGCAGCCCCCCTGCCTCACATGCACACACTGGTCTCTTTAAATGTACCCCTGAATGGCTCTTATTCACTCCTTTCAGAGAAAAGTAAGACGCTGCCCTTGGTGATCCCATGATGGGGAGGACAAAACCTGCCCCCCTCTGCTTCTGACCCTGGTTGGCCTGGCCCCCCTCAGCATGGGCCCTGCTCCGTGCCTCCTCACAACAGGCAAGCCTTCCGTGCAAACATACTGTCTGGCACATGGACAGGCACTTTGGTAGCAGGGAACAACAGGCACTCCATGTAAATAGATGCAACCAGACGAACAACCAGATGCCTGCAAGAGCTGGGCCGTAAGGAAGGCTGAGCGAAGGAAGATAGATGCTTTTGAACTGTGGTGCTGGAGGAAAATTCTGAGAGTGCCTTGGACTGCAAGAAGATCAAACCAGTCCATCCTCCAGGAAATAAAGCCAGACTGCTCACTGGAGGGAAGGATATGAAAGGCAAAACTGAAGTACTTTGGCCACATAATGAGAAGACAGGATACCCTGGGGAAGATGCTGAGGCTAGGGAAAGTGGAAGGCCAAAGGAAGAGGGGCCGACCAAGGGCAAGGTGGAGGGATGATATTCTGGAGGTGACGGACTTGACCTTGGGGGAGCTGGGGGTGGCGACGGCCGACAGGAAGCTCTGGCGTGGGCTGGTCCATGAAGTCACGAAGAGTCGGAAGCGACTGACCGAATAAACAACAACAGATGAACTGACCACCTGCTTGGTATCCTTGTGTGGGTGTGTGTGGGGGGGTGTTGCAGAGGGTTCTGCAAAGCCATTCTCCCCTTGTGGGCTGCAGCCAAATTGGGGGGTGGGGGGAGAGGGAGGCTGACCAGACACAGACAGCCCAGCCTACCTCGGAGGAGTCCTGTGAGGATAAATTACACAGAACAAGCTGTCATGGGCTTCTCTCTGGGAGGGGCCTGGGGAAACCCGCCACACTTCAGGTCTGGTTAGGTGTGCTTCTGAGAAGGGGGCAGGGTGGAGAGAGAGGCGCTCTCTGAGGAGTTCATCACAAGCTTCACAACAAGCACCCATCAGTCACGCTCACGCTGGCGCACTCCCCTGCAGGCAACACCAAGGATGCTGGAGAAATTACATACAGACTAAAATGAGCTCGGATTTCTAAGAATCCAGCCTGCGGAACCTGCTGCAGAGCGACACCCCCCCCCCCCCGCTGCCCAGAGTCCGTGGACTTTTGGATTTTTTTTAATTTTCCCGACATTTACGCATATTTATTCATAAGAAAATGCACAAGTTTCTGATGAGGAAAAGTTGCAGGGATGGCGTCAGGAAGGCTAAAGCGGAGAACGAGGTGAGGTTAGCGAGGGATGCTAAAAACAACAAAAAGGCTTTCTTCAGCTACGTGCATAGTAAAAGGCAGAGGAAAGAAATGGTTGTTCAGCTATTAAATAAGGATGGCAAAATGATAACAGATGACAAAGAAAAGGCAGAGGTGCTCAATTCCTACTTTGGCTCAGTCTTCTCCCAAAAGAGGGTCTATGACCCCCCTGGCAAAGGCGAAGTACAGGCTGAAGGGGCAGGATTGCAGCTTGAGATCGACAGGCATATGGTCAAGGAACACCTCATTACTTTGAATGAGTTCAAATCTCCAGGGCCAGATGAACTGCATCCTAGAGTCATAAAGGAACTGGCAGAAGAACTCTCAGAACCGCTGTCTATTCTCTTTGAGAAATCATGGAGGACCGGGGAAGTGCCAGATGACTGGAGGAGGGCTAACGTTGTCCCTATCTTCAAAAAGGGTATAAAGGAGGAACCTGGGAACTACAGACCAGTCAGTCTGACATCAATCCCTGGGAAAATTCTGGAGCAGATCATAAAGCAATCCATCTGGAAGCACCTTGACAACAATGCCGTGATTACTCGAAGCCAACATGGATTTGTCAAAAACAAGTCCTGCCAGACAAATCTGATCTCATTTTTTGATCAAGTCACCTCCCTTGTAGACCGTGGGAATGCTGTAGACATAATATACCTCGACTTCAGCAAAGCTTTCGACAAAGTGCCCCATGATATCCTGATGAGCAAACTTGCTCGAAGTGGGCTAGATGAAACAACGATCCGGTGGATCCACAGTTGGCTACAGAATCGGACTCAAAGAGTGCTTATCAATGGGACCTTCTCAAGCTGGGGAGAGGTAACGAGTGTGGTACCGCAGGGCTCAGTCCTGGGCCCAGTGCTCTTCAACATTTTTATGAATGACTTGGAGGAGGAGGTGCAGGGAATGCTGATCAAATTTGCAGATGACACAAAATTGGGAGGGATAGCTAATACTTTGGAAGACAGAAACAAAATTCAAAGTGATCTGGATAGACTGGAGTGCTGGGCAGAAAACAACAGATTGGCATTTAATAGGGACAAATGCCAAGTTCTGCACCTAGGAAAAAGAAACCAAATGCACAGTTACAAGATGGGGGATACGTGGCTCAACCACACTACGAGCGAGAAGGATCTTGGAATTGTCGTCGATCACAAGCTGAATATGAGCCAACAATGTGATGTGGCTGCAAAAAAGGCAAATGCTATTTTGGGCTGCATTAATAGAAGCATCGCTTCCAAATCCCGGGAAGTACTAGTTCCCCTCTACTCAGCACTGGTTAGGCCTCATCTGGAGTACTGTGTCCAGTTCTGGGCACCACACTTTAAGAAGGATGCAGACAAGCTGGAGAGGGTTCAGAGGAGGGCAACGGAGATGATCAGGGGACTGGAAACAAAGCCCCATGAAGAGAGACGGAAAGAACTGGGCATGTTTAGCCTTGAGAAGAGAAGACTGAGGGGAGATATGATAGCGCTCTTCAAGTCCTTGAAAGGTTGTCACAGAGAGGAAGGCCAGGATCTCTTCTCCATCATCCCAGAGTGCAGGACACGGAATCATGGGCTCAAGTGACAGGAAGCCAGATTCCGGCTGAACATCAGGAAAGACTTCCTGACTGTTAAAGCAACATGACAATGGAACCCATGACCTAGAGAGGCGGTGCACTCTCCCACACTGGGGGCCTTCAAGACGAGGCTGGACAGCCACCTGTCAGGGATGCTCTGACTTGGATTCCTGCATTGAGCAGGGGGTTGGACTCGATGGCCTTGTAGGCCCCTTCCAACCCTACTATTCTATGATTCTATGAATGGAACAGGGGGCAATACGCTAAAGGTAACTTCTGTAAATTCTTACAAAACCTCTTACGTAATTATTGGCATATTTTCCCGCTTGACAGAAAAAAATATTCGCATCCGTCTGTGCACGATGGAACAAAGGCGCCTGCAACCCGCGAAACGCAGGCAGCGCGGATTCCACACAGCCTGTCCCCCATCAGCACCACCACCGCCAGCACCACCATCGCGCAAGCCAGCGCCCCCCACTCCTTCCCTGGCCTAATCCTGACGTCCTGGCCTGCGCGCCCAAGCCGAGGCCCCGGGCCCCTCTGCGGAGCGTGTTCCTCTCCCCAGAGCCTCCCGGCGCAGCTCCCAGGAAGACCTCTGGGGGGGGGGGAGCGCGGAGGAGCAGCCCCTTTCCGCGCGAAGGCCGCTGTGCGGCCCGAGGGCTCCCGTGCGGGGGGCGCCGAAGCCCGGCGCTCTGCCCGGAGGGCGGCCTCCCTCGCGCGGGGGCGCTAACGCGGGCCCTCTGCAACGCCCGCTGGTCCTCGGTTTCTTTGCTGCCTCTGCTCAGCGCTCCGCTGAGGCCGCCTTCGAGGAGCCCTCCGGGCCGCGGCAAGACGGCGGGCCGCACGCAGGAGAGGCGGCGGCGCTCCGCAGGGCGCCTCCAGCAACGAGCCCCGGCCCGGTAAGCACCTGAAGGGGCGGCCTCAGCCGCCTCCCCGCGCCTGCCTCTGCCCCACGCCCGACCCCGAAGAGCGGCGGGCGGCGCGCGCCGTGGGGTGCGCCGCGTGGGCCGCACACTCGCGCGTCGCTCCCCGGGCAGGGCAGCTTCCCGCGGCCGGGCAGCTTCTGCCGGGCTAGGAAAGGATCCCCTGGCAACGAGCCCTTCCCGGGGGCCGGGCGCCCCCCGCAACGCCGCTGCAGACCTCGGAGCCGCCTCCTCCCCCGGCAGCCAACGCCAGCGCCCCTCGGCAGACTTCCTGCCGACGAGGCCCTGCGGGGCCTCGGGCAGATCGCCTGCCAGAAAAAGCGGGCGGTGCGGGCGGGGGTCGCCGGCGGGCGGGCGGGCGCGCGGTCCTCCAGCCGCTGGCTGGCGAAGCCCGGGACGCCGGCAAAGAGCTGCGCCGCGCAGGGCGGCGGCTGCCGAAGGCAGCGGCAGGGACGCCCCGCCAGAGGCTGCGCGAGCTGCCCTGAGCCGGCCTGGCCGCGCCTCTGCGGCAGACGGAGGGGCGGCTCCCGCGGGGCGAGGGGCAGCCCGGGCGGGAGGGCGCGCGCGTCTCGCCCCGGCGCCGGCGGCGGCGGGAGGGGCGGGGAGGGGCGGGGCGGCGAGGCGGCGCGCAGCGGCGCAGGGCGGCGCGCACGCGTGTCGGGCAAGCGAGCGGGGCCTCTGTCCCGCAGCCCGGTGGCGCGAAGACGTGCAGGGACGCAGCGCCGAGCCTTTTCCATCAGCAGGGACGCTGACGTCACCTGCCCCCCTCCGCTCAGGCTTCCCTGCCCCCTCCGAGAGCTCAGCTGCAATCTTCACCCTAGCCCGGACATGAATTTTTCCAGCAACAGTACATTGTTCCCTCTTGTAATGCAAAGTATTTGGGGGCGGCTTGGTCTGGAATGGGCCATCAGGACCCATTCGCCTTGTAAAGGACCTGCTCCTGGTGGAGAGGGGAAATGCTGGAACTGGTTGGTTGATATGGACTATCTCAGCCGCCTGCATTTTTGGACTGTCCTTGGGGGCATGATAATGGGGACTGTCAGGATGAGCTCCTGCTCAGGATACCAAACTGACCCCTCCGCCCCACCTCTCCTTGTTCTCGCAGGCCTGTGGGGGAGCCCTGCCCCATGTCCCCTCCTCTTCTCATCAGGGGAGATCAGGGAGGGGACATGGAGCTGAGCCTTTGCTGCTGTGGCCCCTCCCCCCAAGCAAATGCTCCCTGTGGAGCCCCACCAGCTGGCCACCGCCGCTTGGACATCTTGTTGCAAGCAAGTGAACGTGCAAGGGTGCCCGGAGCCGAGCCTGGCAAGGTGATGCCAGTGAGTTTACCACTGCAGCACAGAAATGGAATTAATTAATTAATGGCCCTGGATTCACACCTCAATATCTCCAGTTGAAAGATGAGAGACAGGTTTGGAAAGCCCCTGGCTTAGAACCCATTAAGGAATTCCCACCGGGTGCCGGACTGGGGGGTGGGGGTCCTTGGTCTCACTGAGTAGCTGCACTTGGGCCCGCTTCTGAGTGAGGGGAGAAGGGTCCCAGCACCCCCTTTTTAAAAAAATTGCAGCAGCAGGCCTTGTCCTCTCCTAGGAGGCGCAGTCAAGGCAATGGTCACATCTGGATGCGAGAGGTGCTGGGGCTGGAGCCTGCTTTGGCCTGGAAGCCCTGTCCCCTGGCTGTAAACACACGTGGGGGCCAGGAGCCCATTGCAGCTCTGCACTTTTGCAGGCCTGGGGAAGCAAGGGGCAGGGTCCAGCCACACTGGCACCCCAAGGATGCTGCTGAGCCCCATGTGGGAGCAGCGCCCTGCAGGGTCAGAGGGCCCTTGCTGGGGGTGGGCCGCTGCACAGCAGGAGACGCTGCTCCCAGGTGCTGCTGGCTGCCTGTCAGCTGGCAGGAGGGGATTCGTGTGTCGAAGCAGCGTGCTCTCCCTGGCAGGCAGCCCACTGCTCCATTCTCATGACCTCTCCTGTCCCAGAGTTCATCGGGGAGCCATTCACTTCCTGCCAGAAGGCTGCCTTGCCTGCTTTGGGGGGTTGGAGCCACCTTGGCCCCAGCGCTGCGCAGGGCTTGGTGCGAGCAGCCTCAAGAGCCAGGCTTCAGCTGCCTGCCTGGAATCAAAGGCTGTGCAGCTCCTGCACCATCTGGAAGCACTTAAGCGTGAGCCAGGGAAGAAGCAGGCACAGGCCTCACTCGCCCGCCCGCCCTGCAGCAGCGCACACACCACTGCGGGTGGGAGCACTAATGTGTTCTGATGACAGGCTTTCCCAGGGGGTGCGAGGGGAGCCCCGGTGGTCGCAGGGCTCCCCCAGTTGGCCCCAGTTGTGGTCGGAGCCGCCAAGGGGCCCAGGCTGGCCAGGGGGTGCTCTGGCGACATCCTCAACAGGACAGCATCCTCGCGGGGGGGGCCTGTGGGCACCTGGGAAGGACCTCAAGGGAGCCAGGGCTTGCCGAGGCTTCACCCCGAACCCCACTTCAGGCCCGGAACACACGGCAGCACAACCAGGGTGGGCAGTTTGCTTCTTTGCTTCACCACAGTCAGCCCATCCCAGCCACAATTAGCAGGAAGGAAAAGGGGGTCGGCAGGCAAGGCTTCCAAACGGAGGCGCCCCCTGCCGCTGGGCCCAACTGCTTCAGCCTGTGCTGGAGACACCCCCGCCCAGGCCGGAAGATTTGCAGTATGGCCCCCAGATGAGGCGTTCATTCCTGGGCTAACGGGGAGGAGCTGCCGGACGAAGGGGCCACCGTGCCAGGGCCAGCGAGGGCACTGCTGCCCAAAGGCAACGCCATCCAGCTGTGCCCCTCTCGTCCTCTTCAGGGCTGCCTGTGGTGGCCAACAGGACACTTGTGCCCGTATCGGAGGGTCCAGGTGAGCTCTCCCTTCCCAGGCGTGCCAGCAGGAAGGCCAGCAGGCCACCATGTGCCAGGTTGACCAGCCCCATCTGGTCATACCCAGGCTGCCAGGAAAGCGGCATTTCCTGGCTCACAAGAGAATCAGCAGAGCGGCAGGGCCAACGGCTCTGGAGATGGTGCTCTGCCTGGGCAGGAATCTGCCTGCTTTCCCTGCTAGCAGAACTGCGCTGCTGAAGAGCAGACAGCGACACCGGTGCTGAAGGGGATTCAGAGGAAGGCGGGGTGCAGCGTCTTTAATAAATACATCTCCGACTCTCCCAGGCTCTGATCCAGAGTCCAAAGCAAAGCCCCCCCCCAGCCCCTGGGGGTTACATAGGCTTCTCTTTCGAAGGAGCAGGCACACATCCTGCACAGGTTTACAAGTTTACCAAGTCTTTATGATGATTGATTGATTGATTGATTGACTGATTGAGAGAGAGAGAGAGATCAGTTCACAGCTCAGAAGTCCCAGAGGATCTTCGGTATGACCAAAGGAACATCAGAAGAGCCCTGAGGCTGGATCAGACCCAGAGGGGTCCATCTCATCCAGCATGCTTCTTTTAACATTGGTGGTCAGAGATGCAGCTACAAAAGCCACATGCAGGGGGCTCCGTGGGCCAGGGCCAGGGCCCATGCAGAGGTGGGGCTCCTTGGAGCGGGGCCTGCCTAATGGTGGGGCTGGTCCTGCTCTTCAGGCAAGAGGAAATGCTGGCCTCTGCCCAGGGAGCCTGGCCAGGGGACTGGAGCGGGGAGGGTTGCCTTGGAAGGAACTGTGCAGAGGGGGGGGGGCAAAGGCCAGCCCCCTACCTCCCCCCCGCCCCGGCCTTCATCCAGGCTGTCACAGTGGGAGACATCTCTATGCTCAGACCTTCAATCTGCTCATATTACACTGACAGCTTCAAATAAGCATTTTTAATGCAGGGGCGGGAAGGAGGGTAAAACCTGTCAGGGCGTTCAAAACCACTGAGAGGAAGGTACCCTTGAGGAGCCCCTCACCAGACAATGCCCTTGGGCTTCCCCAAGGAGGGGGCCTGTGGGCCTGTGCTGACAGGGGCTAGAGTTCCCCCCCACATTCCTTTCCCCAACACCTGAATGCAGGAGGCACCTGGTCACTCTGTAGGGAATCCGGCAGGCCTTTGTGGGGGGATTTGCAAGGAATTCCCCCCAGCTCCCAGCACGGGCTGAGGTTTGAAGGCTTGTGGGGCAGGGGGGAATTGAAACCTGAGCCAGCCCTTTATCTGGCTCCCCCATCTCGCCTGCAAATGGAGCGTGACTAAGGCAGGGGCGGACAGCCGCCCTGCGTGCTTCCGCCTCCACATGCTCTGTGAATTAGCGAGGCAAAGGAAACGCGGCTCCTGATCACCACCAGATGTGGCGGGTGTTAAATTGTCACCGCCGGGCCAGGAGCGGGCGGCAGGGGTGTCTGTGAGGAGAGCGTGCAAAAGCACTTCGAGAGCTCCGCCAGCGTGTGTATTCCTGGCTTCCATGAGAGAGCTAGCCCCTTCAAATGGGGCTTCCCGGCCAGCAGGCTGGGGGGGGGGGCAGGCAGCATCTCCAAGCCCCCAACAGGCCAGCCCTTCCCGGAGGAAGAAGCACCCCCGGCCGGGTCTGTCTGCTCTGGCGAGGAGGACAGGCCCTCCACAAATGACGGAAGGCCGGAGGCAGGGCTGCTTCGGGGCCTGAACTCCGCCAGGTGTGCCTGGAGTCACAGAGTCATCGAATAGCAGGGTTGGAAGGGGCCTGCAAGGCCATCGAGTCCAACCCCCGCCTGTTGCACGCAGGGCCCCAGTAACACTTCCACCTCACTACGCCTCTCGCCTTCTGCAGGGTCACGGAAGGGAGGACAGTGGTGTAAAAGACAGGCGGGGGCAGGGGAGGAGACGCTGCTCTGGCCTTTGGTCAATATGGGAAGATGTTCCGGGCAAGTACGAGGGCTACTAGCTGCTGCTGCTGCTGCTGCTCCCATCGTCTCTGGGAAGTTTGGCTGTTCTCCGTGTCCCCTCCGTTCCCTAGTATGGCTCGACAGGAGCCAATGGAGCCTTTGCCTCACCAGCTCTGATGGTGCTGGAAGGAGCCGTAACCCACTGCGTTGGTTTGGTAGCTGGGAGGCTTGTCACGGATAGCGAGCTTCAGCCGCAGGGCAGCAGAGAAAGGTCGTTCGTCATAAGAATGGCGAGACGGTCTGAAATAGCCAGGCGGGCAGCGTGCTGCCGCTTGGCATGGGCTGGAGGAGGTTGCAGGCCTGTGATTCTTGCTCAAACTGCCTAGTCAGGGAATCTCCACTGCCGTTCTGAAACCATCTCCATTACAGTCTTGAGCGTGTGGTCTTTCACCCCTGCCATACTGTACAATCTGACCCATTGGATAGCAACAGATCAGACAGCCGAATTAACACACCCCTTCTATTTTCCTTAGGTGCCTCCAAGATGACAGCTCTTCCGTGGGCACCCATGACCAGCCGGCTACATTTTTCTCCGGAAGTTTAACCTGTTTGCTCCCGTGTAGCTTGTTCGATCCCCAGGTATCCAAGTGAAAGGCCTTGCTCCTCTTCTACTCAGGAACTTGCAAGTTGTTTGGGAAGGAGTTAATGCACCTCAGCCCACCCCCTTCCAGGCCGTCTCTTCTCAGGACCAAGGATCAACACAGCTGTGTCTGCCCTAGTGCAGCCAGAGGTCCCTGAAAGGTCACAAGCAGGGTCCTCGGTCTTACCCCAGGATCTGATCCCCAGGGCAATACTGCTTCTGAGCACGGGAGGCTCCCCTAACGGACCAGGGAGCCATCCTCCATAGGCCTGCCCTGTGCATCTAGAGCTGGGTGCAACGGCCTTCCAAAATGCTACACCCCGTTGGTGAGCAGGAGTGTGGGGGAGCATCTAAGCCACGTTTCTTCGGGGGAGGAGGATGGCCTAGCAGCGGCTCGCGCGCAGGGCTCCCCGCTGGCAGAGGCTGCAGCCACGCTTCTCTCCTTGCTCCCAAGGGCCTCTGCGCGGCCCCTGGAAGCAGCAGGGCCCCTTCACAAGCAGCCTGGCCCTGTTTTCTGTCATCCGTAGGGCGCCATACTAGGGTCATTCTGGGGCAGCAGCCGCCACCCCCCCAAACTGGAGAAGATTTGGCAAGAGTGACCTTTTGTTTCTACTGGGGCAAGCAAAGAAAAATCTCAGAGCTTTTCTGATAAAAGTGCTGCCTGGGAAAGTTTGGTTCCGCTCCAGTTGCCGTTCTGCAGGGTTCAGCTCCTTCCCCCGGGTCTTTCAAATGTTACATTTCTGAGGGGGGACTGTGGTACATCTGGTCTCCAGTGCAGGCGCCAATAATGCCGCTCCCCCTGAATGCCCTGGTGCAGGTCCAAGGGGGCAGTGCTGCGTCCAGCGCTGGGGAAGAGGTGGCGCTTGCGCTGTGCCAAGCTCTGTCCTCCTGTGTCCTGAAAGTTTTCTTCCCTCACGAAAGAGGCTTCCATGGCTCCGCTTCATGGTCAGGGCGTTTTATAATTTGTTTTGAAATTCATTTGCGCTGACCTGATCATTGTGACAGGGCCATGTCTCTCTCTCTCTCTCTCTCTCTCACACACACACACACACACACACACACACCTCTCCACCGCGCAGCAGCCTTCCTGGCTGCCTGAGCTTCCTGATCTGAAAAAGCCCCATGGGATGAATTCCCTGATGATGCCTTCCCCTGGGCTTTAAGTGAAGTGTGGGGAACCAAGGCGGCTACCCGCTATGGGAGGGATGAGTGCACAAGGGAAGACAGGACACTTGCACGCATGCCTTGGCCACGTCCTGAGGAGGGGGTTGGACTTGATGGCCTTAGAGGCACCTTCCAACCCTACTACTCTATGATTCTAAGGGAAGCACAAGAACCCCGGAACCAACCCATGGGAACTTCGCTGAAATGTTCTTTGAATTTCTTTTCAAAAGCAATGTCTTCTCCATCAAATTAAATGGGAATGGCCAAAAAAAAATCAAAGAAATGTTCAGCACAGCACAGCCCCTGGAGAGCCAGAGCCGCCCCACCGCCGCCTGGCAGTGAGTTCCAGAAGCCCCCCCCCAACCTGCCAGCCCCTCCACTGCGGTTGCAGTCAGCAGCCCAGCTCCATGTCCTGCTGTCATGAGAGCTTAGTGGCGATACCAGACAGGCCTTGTTCAGCGCCCCCCGCCCCCGGGCTGTGGGAACCCTTCTCCTGTGGGAAGTGCAACCGGCCAAGGATTTTTAGGCGGATAGCCAGGACACTTTTCTTCCAGCAAGCAGTTAGTGGTTTTTAAGTCCTATGGTCAATCCTGTTCTCTTTGTGCTGTCCTTTAGGTTATTGTTTGTAAAGACTTGCGGCAGTTACAATGTCAATTGTCTGGGGGCTGAAAGGCAGCACATCAGTATTTGTATAAATAAGCATCTAAGGATTAAAACCAGCAGCAGGACATCAACCCCACTAATATACCAGCAGGTGGCAGCAGCATCCTCCAGACGACACTCTGGCGCCCTACACAGAAGAAAGCCAACAGCAGGTCTCTGCAGAGGGGGCTTTGGGGCCCATTCGCCCTGCCCCAGAGACTCTGGCCAGGAATGGCTCTCCAGGCGCTCAAGCAGACACCCCCAAATCCCTCTTAACAGGAGACACCAGGGGCCACAATGGGCGCTTTCTGCACAACCTGCGGGGCCAAGGTACACGCGGTGCTGTCTTTCTCTCCCCCACCCCTCCACACGGCTAAGAGGAGCTTCAGGGGAGACACTCCAGAGCAGAGGAGCAGCGCCAGGCGCGAGCACTGCCTGCTCACAGTACGGACGGGTCGCCCTGTGAGTTCCCGGGACAGCACCCACCTCCCGCTGCTCCCATTTTTGGTCAGAGGTCTCTGCGCCTGTTTTGAAGATGAAGTAACGGACGCGCTCCAGTTCAGGAGACTCAGCGCAGACGTGCCACGGCACGTCGTTTGTCCTTCGCTGGGAAGGGACCGCAGCTGCGTGTGACGAGAGCCCCTGCTTCGCATGCAGAAGGCCCCAGGTTCACCTCCTGCCTGAAGCCCTTTAGACCCCAGCTGTCAGGCCGCCGCCGAGACTGGCTCGACAGACCGAAGGTCGGACTCGGGCAGCTCCTGATGTTCCCACCTCTGGCTAAACACACGGAAGAGCCTCGCCACCTCTCCGAAGACCGACGGGAGAGCAAGAAGTGCCACAGCCAGGAGGCTTTGATTCCCACTTCCCCCCTCGAGTACTCAGCTCTGCCCACCCCGCTGGGGCAAGGAGCTGCATATAGCTGCTGGACCACCACAGCATGGGTGAGGCTAGAAGTCCTTTTATTTCTGTCAAATAACTTCCAAAAAGGAAGGAAAGCCTTTTTGTTTAAGAACAAACAGATCTTTGGTGTCACTTTTTAAAAAGAGAGACAAGGGGGAAAGGACACTTGAAACGCTATCTCAATTTCTTGCACGCACACGCACACCCCCACACCCCCCATGGGGCCTCTTTGGGGCAGCCACAGGAGGAGAGAAGGGGGAGATGGAAGGGGCGGGAGACAGAGCGTCTGCTGTAGTACAAATGAAGGCACAATCCAATGTGAACAGTAGATAATATTTACAGCCAGAGGGCTACGAAGCGCTCAAGCTCGTCTCCTGAGGAGAAGAGCCCGCGTGGGACTGGCCCCCCAGGCGGCCCCGAGGACGGGCCGCCAGAGGCCCTGTGCTCCGAGTCCAGCAGCCGCCACTGGCTGCGCCTCCCGCTTGCTCACCAAGGTCTCCAGACCGAATCCGCCGGGAGCGACGGGGCGCCGGAGCCAGGCGAGACAGCGACAGCAGGGGGGAGCCCTGCGCCCGCCCCCCCACTGGCGTAGAGCGGGAGGACAGCATTGCCGTGGGGTGCAAAGGCCGTGTGGGGGATGAGGAAGGCAAACTGCCCGTCAGAGGCCGGCACCAGCTGAAAGCCCCCATACACCTTGGCAGCGTCCCCGGCCGGGCCGCCCAGCTTGCAAGGCACCATGTTTCCAGCAGGGGGCGCTGCTCCAGCAGGGATTTGCACCAGGGGCTGCCCAAAAGAGGCCCCGTGCTGAGCCCCGGGGGCCGGCTGCAGCGCTGCAGGAGGCGGCGGTGGCGGGGTAGGGTAGTTCATGGCGTTGAGCTGGCTCATGCAGCTGGCCAGGTGTCCAAGCAGGCGGGTGCGCACCTCTGTGTTCACCCCCTCACAGGTGGAGAGGAAGCGGGTCACTTCGTTCATGCACTCGTTGAAGCCAGCCCGGTATTTGCCCAACACTGTGGGATCCGTGTTCAGTGCAGCTGCACAAGAGGAAGGAGAGAGGCAGCAATCAGGAAGGGCGACGAGAACATGCCATCCTGGGGGGCAGGCAACCCCCCCTCCCCAAGCCACCCCCTGGAACAATGCACCCCTGCCCTTCTCCTGCAAGCACGACGGCCAGGTGCTGTGCAGAGCAATGACCCCTGCTCCCTGCAGGGTGCCACTCGGGGAAATGCCCCCCTGCCTTGAGAGAGAGGCTGCTCTGCACACCCAGCAAGCAAGAAAAGCCTTAGGAAGCAGAAGCCCCAGGGGCCGTCGCCCAGCAGCAGGCCTCTGCTTGCTTCTCATTATCCCACCCCACTCCCCTGGCCTGCAAGCTGCCTGCCACCCTCCCTTCTCCCCCCCCCCCGCCTTTCCGGAACAGTAACAACTTGGAGTTGTGGCTATAAATAAGAGCCAGACCGTGGGAAAGCTGGCCTGAGCCAAGTCAGTAAAACGCAGCTTGAATGGCATTCAAAACCGCAGGCGGAAGTCTGGAAGAAATCACCTCTGAAGAGAGTGGGGGGGAGGGGGGACCCCCGCCTGGCCTGGCCACTCACCCGTCATCTGGGCGCGTTGCAGGTTCCGCAAATGCTTCACTGTCATTTCTAGTATGTCAGCCTTCTCCAGTTTTGAGTGTCGGGAGCTCTGCAAGGCAAAGGGGGAGGGAGACTTGTGAGCACCGCGGGGTGGGGGGAGAGTCTGGCTACAGGATGTGGGGGGATGCAGCCCAGCTGTACGGCAGAGAACAGCCTCCAAGTTTCAAGGAGGATTCAGATGGATCCAGGGAGAGGGAAGAGGAGCGAGAGAGCAGGAATATCAAGAGATATTGCTCCTCACCACCACACGCACACAGGAAAGGGGGCCAGCAGGTCATCCCCAGACCCTGAGGACGTTCACAGCTCAGCTCATCCCACACCCCAATCTTCAGCACACTAACTCAGTAGCTCAGCCCATCCGTGGGGGAGGATTTCCAGACTAGACCAAGTTTGGGATCACGGAGGGCAAGTGCCTGGCGCAATACAGAGCAGGGCATGTAAGGCTACCCCAAAGTGACAGGAGGGGTCCCCACCACCTGGCTTCTGAAGCCCCACCTTGCAGGGTTGTTGTGAGGAGAAAGCTCCTGCATTTCCACATCCTTATGTCATCCTGGAAGGTGGGCAATGTATTTTATTTGGGCTACAATCCTATGCACCCTTTCCTGGAAGTAAGTGCCCCTGAATACAACGGGACATGCTTCTGAGGAAAGGGGTACAGAATCGCACCCCCAGACTGTCATGGTGAAAACCGGGTTCGGCGACCAGGGCCTCTGGGGCCCCTAATTGAAAGAAGTCTTACCGTGCGACCACACACATCTTTACTCCAAAGTAACAACCCCGCCCCCGGCGTTCAATGGCACGCATGCCCTGCTCAGGGTGGCCGCCTTGGCCAGTCCGAACAGGATGCAGCCCTTCCCCTGGAATGCGCTGCTGGCCGCAGAGGAGGGGTCGCTACCACTTCCGGTCCAGCCCCCCCCCCGCCCCGGGCGGCCGGCCGGCCACTTACGTCTTTCTTGAGGGCGTCCAGGATGAGGGTCTTGAGCTGCCCCAGGCTCTCGTTGATGCGCGCCCGCCGCCGCTTCTCCATGATGGGCTTCGATGACTGCAAGAGACCCCGAGCAGGAGGACGCGTGAGCTCCACGCCGGCCGCCAACCCCCCCCCCCTTCGACGGCGCGGCCGTTACCTTACGGTGGTCGGACGCCGTGCGGGGCTTGTCCGGCGTGGCGTGCACGCTGGCCGGGGTAGCCGCCACGGGCGACGAGGAGCTCTTCTCCATGAGGTCGGCGGGCATCGTGGCCCGGCCGTTTCCGACGGCAGAGCCCCGAAGCGGCAGCGATCCGACGCCCAGGCAGGAGGCGCAGCCGGGGGCGCCGAAGGACCTGCGCGGCGAGTCCCAGGAGCAGGGCGAGGCGCGGCGGCGGCGGCGGCGGCGGGTTCCCAGGACCTGCCGGCCCCGCTCGCCCCTTGCGCGCGCGCGCGCTCACGCACGCGCGCGGCCCCCCTCGCCGCCGCCACTGCCGGCCGGCGCGCGATGCCTGCCGGCCGGCCTCTCTCGCCCTCCTCCTTCTTGCTACTGCAATTGCCGCCGCCGCTGCTGCTGCCGTCCCGGCGGCGGCGCAATCCCGGCCGCCTCCCTGCCTGGCGCCCGCTATTTATAGGCTGCGCTGCACGCGAACGGCTCGTGTGAAACTTCCCAAACTTTCTTTCCCACAGTGACTTTCAGCCAATGGGAGCGGGAGGCACGCGGCCGCGCTCGTGGACGGCGCCCACCCATTGGCTGCGCGGCGCCACGACCGGCGGCCAATGGCGCACGACCCGACCCCGGGCACCAGAGGCCGCCTGTCAATCAGGCGCCCGCGTTAACCCTTGCCGCGCCGCAGCCCGGCCGGGGGCCTCCCCCACCCTCGACGTGTGGCGGCGGCGGCGGCGGCGCAGGCTGGACCGGGCGCTCTCCTCGCGGCGGGCGAGCCACGCGAATGCCCTGCGCAGCCGAGGCGGGCGGGTTCCAAGGTCCCGAATCAGGCCCGCCGACGACGGGACGGGCGAGAGGGCCGTCTGCGGTAGAAGCAGCGACAGCAGGGCCCGCCCCTAGAGCCAAAAGCCACGGGGAAGGGGGCGCGCTCGCCTTCCGCGCGCCTCCCCGTGGCCGGGGGAGCCGGGGCGCAGAGGCGCGGGCAGGCAGGGCGGCATCCCAGCCCCGACGGCGGAGGACGGCCGCGCCCCCGCGCTGTCCGCAGGCGGCCGGGGGGAGAGATGCCGGCCGTGGCGCCAGAGCCCGTGCAATGGCCCCGTGGCCATTGCACGGAGAACTTCCTCGCGAGGAAAGGGAGGAGGAGGGCCGGAGCGGGGGCGGCCGGCCGGGCCTCTGTCCGATCCTGGTCGCCGAGCGGCGAGCCGGAGCACGTGCCGGGAAGTTTTGTTGCAGCCGCCCCCAGAGGGAGAGGCAGAGGCGGGCGGCGTGCTGCTGTTTGGCGCGGATGGGCGGGCGGCCTGGACGGATCTGTCGTGCGGGGAAAGGCTGGAGGCCGGGCGGGCGGCTGCAGCTGCCGCACCAGAGCCTGGGAAAACCCCGCCTTTCGGAGAGGGGAGTCAGGAATGCGGCCTCCTAGGCGGCGGGGCCGGGCAGAGGGCGCCTGCGCCCCCGTCCTCCGCTCCCCCCACTCCATGCAAAGTCCGGCTTCCGAGGACCCGCGTTCTCGGCCCTGGGCCGGCTGCGCTCCGCAAGGAGGGAGGGGGCCGGGCTCAGCCACCCCCCCCCCCCCGTAGCGACGCCGCCGAAGTCCCCCTCCAGCAAAGCGCTGTGCGTTCTGAGGGATTTGTGGGCCAAGTGCTGGCTGCTCTGAACTGGGGGCACGCCAAAGCAGCTTTACCTGGAGAGAAGCAGCAGGGCTCAGGCAGAGGCACCCCCCCCCCCCAAATCGGGGGTGTAGAGATTCTTTGGCTTGGACTGACCTGGACTGGAGGCCTTTGCACCTGCTGGCTGTAAACTGAGGGCAAAAGGTGGTGGTGGGCACTGGGCAGAGAGTTAAATGTGGTGGTACCTGCAAGGGCCACAGCACCAGTGCCAGACTGGAAGGGACCCTCTGGATCTCAAGGTCAAGCGGGGTGGGCGGACTTTTGCACTAAACCAGAAGGGAACCACCTTCCAGGTGCAGCTCTGTTTTGCGAGGCCCCAAGAGAGGCTGAGTACCATGCAGGCCTGGGCTCTCGCAGAGGATGTCACAGCG
Organism: Heloderma suspectum; assembly: GCF_057233095.1. Classification (NCBI taxonomy): domain Eukaryota; kingdom Metazoa; phylum Chordata; class Lepidosauria; order Squamata; family Helodermatidae; genus Heloderma; species Heloderma suspectum. The sequence goes on along the minus strand of NC_139460.1, from coordinate 329,699,731 downwards.
GGTGCAAGGGCACAGCTGGTCAATTCTGCCACTCGGGGTGGCTCAGATTCTGGTGCGGAGCTCAGCAGTGTCCTTTCAGTGGCTCTGCGGACGCTGCCACCAACCTTCCAACTCGGTGTATTATCTAGAAACCCAAGCCGAAATACTAGTGCTCGTTTTGACTCGCTGCTCAAAATGGGGGCTGGCCCGTCTTGCGCATTCCTCGTTGCGCTGGCCGATAATCACCTGTTTGGAGCATGGGCCCACCCAGGAATCTCATGGTAGGTCTCAGCTCTGAAATATGCACACAGTAAGAGGCTGTCCCAGAGTCTCCTTGGACAGATGTGGAGTGCTTTCCCAGACGAGTAACCCAACTTGTCACACACACACTCCCCTTGCAGGATTTGGGGAACAGGGCAGAAGGCATGAGCTTGTATGCCTCTCGTTTCAGATACTGAAAGCTGGCCATAGCTCCAGAGACACATACAAATCTCCTGCTCTGTGACAGCAGAAATAAGAGACACGTGGATCGGGAGGGGGGGGCACTCTCTGCTACGTAAAGGGTAGATCTGGCTCCCCCATTGGGGTTCTAGAACAGGAACTCAAACCAGGCAGGCAGTGTCCTCATCACATCTCAACTGCTTTGTGGTTCCCCAGGCACCCCAGTGAAGGATTGGGGGGGGGGTAGTCCTGGGAACTTTTTTCCCTCCACCCACCTTTGGTTTGGTGCTTCCTAGACAGAACTGGCTGCCTGATTTCAGGGGCCAAAGGAGTGTTGGAATCTCGCCTGGAGTTGCGACCCTCAGCCCCTGCCCATGAAATGGGCCTGGCAGCCATGCAAATGTGGAGAGTGAAGGGCCCTGGGCTGCCTCACAACTGCCCTGCCGCCGTGTGGCTGGAAGGCAAGGAAAGCGGTTTCTTCTGGGCTGTCCCTCTTGCAACGTCGGCTGTGAGAAGTGATCTGACCTGGGAATGGCCTTCGCTGTTGAGTAATTATTGTTTCTAATATTCAAGCTGCATTCAGGTTCCTCATCCCTTTTCTTCTGTTTCAGGTCTTGGCAGCTCCCATCGAGAGGATCTTGGGTGGCAAGGCTGGGAAGAGCCCTCGCTCGCCTTAAAGGACCTCAGTGAGGGCAGTGCCAGTCTAGAGCGGCTGAACGCCTTGGAGGTGCAGCGCGGGCGTCGCCTTCCTCAGCCGGGCAGCCCCTGGCAGCATAAAGCTGTTGGGGCTTTGGGGTGGCCATTGTTGCCTGGAGCCTGTGAAGCAGTAATGTGGGGGTGTCTGAACATGTGCAAAGCACCCCCCCCCCCGAGAGGTTTTCAGGCAGGCGCAGGTTTGTGTGTGTGCAGGCAGGCAGCCTTTTTTCACCAGGCCTGCAGCATGACTGAAGCAGGGTGGAGGGATGCGGGGCCTGTGCTGAGGGGGTGCGTGCTTCGGAGTCCGGGCACTGTGCCCCAAACACCCCCCATGTGGGAGGCATGGCAAAGGTGACGAGGCGGCGGCTGTGTTACCCCTCTTGTTCTGCACTCTGGTTTCCGTGCTGTTGTTTCGGGCAACTGGTGTTCCTTCAAGTGCTGCAAATGGTGCTGTTTGTGTAGCCCAATCCTATGCAAGTCTGCTCAGAAGTAAGTGTAGCTGTGTTCAGTGGGCATAGGACTGCGGTCTTGGAGTGGAACCACATCTGCATTCATGGCCAGATGTGCTGAGCACAGGCTGCCAGTCATGTCTGTGCTCCAGCCGGAGAGCCCTCGCCAAGGGAGGCCCCGATCCACCCTGGGTGGAGGGCAGGCGCAACCTGGGGTACCTGGTCCCCCCTTCCCTGCTCGTCCTGCTTATTTCCCATTGCAGAATGCGAAGCCGCCTGCTGGCTCTTCTGGGCTCTCTGTGCCTTACAAGACAACTGAAAGATGAAATCCAGGGAGTTTGAAACAACCCAGCAGCCACCACCCACAATGGAACCAAGACAGCAGCAGCATGAACGGCCCCTCCGGGCAAGGAGGCCTCGCCCAGCTGTTGATCCCTTGCCCGTGATCCTTCCAGTGGCCCAAATGTGGCCCTTGAATTCTGCCCGGAGGCTGGCTGGATGCGAGGGCGGTCGGTCCCTTGCCAACGGAAGTCCACGTTCTCTCTGGCCCGGGTCAGTTAAGAGTCTGGCCACGGCATTCTGGAGCAGTTTCCTCTAATCCGGAGATGGGGAATGTGTGGAACTGCAGCCCCCGGCATCCCCCACCCTTGGCCGTGCGGACTACGGTTGGTGGGAGCTGCAGTCCGGCCCCGCGCGCAGGAGCCCGCGCGCCCCGCCTCTGCCTTGCTCCCAGCGGGAGGCAGCGGATGGACCGGCTTCTCGGCCAGCCCGGGAGCCTCGGAGGCAGGCGCGGGCGGCTGGCGGTTGAGCGGGGCGCGCGCCCCGGCCTCTCTGGGCGGCGGGCGGCCGGAGGCTGCTCTGCCGCAGCCCCGCGCTCGGCTTTGCAGCGGCGCAGGCGCCCCTCCCGGCCGGCAAGCGCCGAGGCCGGCCGGGCAAAGGGCGGCGGGGGCCCTTCCCTGCGCGCCGCCGGGCCCCCGCGCTGGCCCTCGCGGGGAATTCGCGGAGCGGGCGGGAAGTATTTCGCCGAGGCCCCTCCCGGCCCCGCCCTCTGCTGCCTCCGCTCGGCCGCCTTTCCCCCCTCGGATTCCCGGTTCGCTCCGCCGCCCAGGCCGAGTCCCCCGGCTGCCGAGGCCCAGCCTGGCTCGGATCAAAAGCGCGCCGCCCTTCCGCTCCCTCGCCCGCGCGCGCGCGCGGCGCCCCCCTCCCATGCCTGCTCCGCGCCTGGCTGGGGCCGGTCCCGCCCGTATCGCCTTTTCAGAGACCGTGAGAAAAATAGGGCCCGGGGAAGGAGAGACGTGCCCGCGGACGCCCCCGCGCCAGCCCCGCCCCCGCAGCTTCGTGGCTACGCGCAGCAGCGCGCGCACGGGCAGCCAAGCTGGAAGCGGCGGAGAGCTCCGCGCGGCGGGAGCGGGCGCCTTTGGGCGTGGCTCAGCGGCAGCGGGCCTCCCAGCCTGCCGCAGAACGCCCTTGGACTGGGGCGGCATTTGCCCCAGGACAGGCCCGGGCGTGAGTCCCGCGCGCGCGCACCGCCCCTCGGAAGGGACCAGCTGGCCGGGTTGTGGCCTGTCCGCCTTTGCACCCCTCGGGCGCGTCTGCGGCAGGGCGAGTGGCGGGCGGCTGCTGCGCTCGGAGCAACCGCCCCCCCCCCGCATTCCCTGCGCGGAAGCGGACAGTCAGCGCAGGATTTGATTTCAATACAAATAAATACATCGAAGGGCTGTGCTTGCCAACCATCCCTCCACCTTCGCGCTCATTGGCTAGAACACTGGAAGTCAGGGGCATGCTGTGCGTCCCCCTGAGCAGCACAGGCGGGGAACGTTGGGCCACCTCGCCTGCTCTGCGGAACGGGGGCCGCGCAGCCTCCCGGGAAGGGCCCTGGCAGCGGGGGGGGGGGCTCCCCCTGGATCACAACGGTCCTGGGGGAGCCAGCTGGCAGGCTACTTTGCCAGGCTGGGTGGAGAGAGCTTGTCCCATACGCCTCTCGGCATCCTCCAAATGCGCCCTTCCCGGGGCCCTTTTCCAACCAAGTGTTTTCAGCATTCCCAGCTCCAAGGATGGCACGTCCTCCCTGAGCTCAGACACACTTGGTCCTGATCACAGGACCCGTTCCTGACACCAACCATAAATATATAACAGAGGTGGCCCCTGGCATGTACATGGGGGGTCTTGTGGCCAGGCTGATGGGTTGCTCTCAGGAATGGGAAGGCCCAGACTTGCATTCCAGGCCAAATGTTCGTGCACCTCTTAAGCTGTCTCTCTCTCTCTCTCTCTCTCTTGCACACACGCTCATGGGAAGGAGGATAAACAGTTTCAGCTGCAATCTTTGCACACTTACTTGGAATCTAGTTTATTAGCTGAACTTTTTTTTGCCCTGAAAGCTTTTTGCTGCCATCTTTGAGGAGTGGAGGCTCCTCAGGGTTATTTTATAATGTGAAAGGACCACTCTGTACATGTTCAGGACACTTTCTACTATGTAGTAATGAGCTGAGCTTTGTGGGCACCTCCCCCCACTGCCAAAACCAGCTTCCGTGGTAACCACCACTTCTTCTGCTCCAGGAGTACTTTGGAATGAAGACCGTGGAGGGGCCCAGTTAGAATACATTCCATTGGTATGAAAGAAAAAATCCCACAGGGGGTCTGCAAAGAAGTATCCTGGGTCAGGCCTTTACCAGCTCCTGCACAAAGGTCTTCCTTACAATACCCACACAGTTTTTCCAGCCCAGCAAATGTAATGTTTTCCATCTTCATTTTCTTTTTTTTAAGCGTGCTTGGTGCATTACAATTATTTCCACATTTGCAGCCTGATCTTTGTTTACTTGGATGTAAGTGCACTTATTTCAGAGAGATTTGCTTTCTAGTAAGAGTACCAATGGACACTTACAGTTTGATCTATTGCAATAATCTGTAGTCTTCCAGGATCAACAGTACTGATAGTGGGCAAAGAATAAACAGTATACATCACTCACTTTTTCTGTCCCACAAGCATCCCCATATACACACAATTGGAGAGCAGATGTTGAAGCCTTCTCTTACCTGATCCGTCTCCCCCTGGGGCTAGCAAAGTCTGCCTAGCTCTCCTCTGGAGTAGGCCTGGAGCCATTTGCACCCTGGCTGGCCAAGCCTCCAAAGCAGGGAGCCACAAATCTCTCACAAGGACTTTTACTACCTTAAGTTTATTAGTTTATGATTGGTGTAACAATTAGAACTGTGCTTAGATTGGCGTTAGCAGCTAAAAGGTGGGGTCGATGGTTGCAACAAATTGACTGGACTTGGTTCCACATCTTGTTTTTCCTCTGTGGAGAAATCTTTGCTTTCCTGCCAACAGCTGGAATATCTTCTAGTTGGATCATTCCAAATCTCTTCTGGGGCAGACAAAACACAGGTTAGCCCCAAAAGCTGTTTGGGGCACTGCGGCTCAGGCCTGCAACACATGGAAGAAAGTGCCTCAGACGTATACATCGTGCCCTGTCCCACCGCGGAGCAACACCACCATCCCAGCAGCTCCCACTCCTCGGAGATCACAGCAAAAGCTTTTCCAGGCGGCGATCTGCAGGCCAGCCAGCCAAGCCATGTCCCACACTTGTAAGGGCAGCTCCACACACGAGAGCAAAGCTCTTCCTGCTGTGTTTTCCTGCTTCCCCCACCGCACCCCCTCCTTCCTAAAACCACTTTTCATTCAGGACTGGACCTGCGTTTGCATGACTGCCTAGAGAGAGTGATTCTTGTGTTCATCATCGAAGCCTGAGGAAATACGCAGGACAGGGCTTCTTGGTGGTGGTTCTTTCTATCATTCGCCATTTTCCTGGGCCGTCCTCATCAGCATGTCTCATTCCTGTCAATCCTGTGTCTCTTTGCATGGGCCTTCTAGTCTTTATCTCCTTCAGACTCGCAGCAACCCTGGGACCCAGCAGGTGACCCCATGAGGCAGGCAGAGTGGATTGATGGGGCTCAGCATGTGAGACAGACCTGTGACACAGAAGAGTCCTTGACCATGTGCAGAGAGAGAGAGAGAGAGAGAGAGAGAGAGAGAGAGTCCACTGCCAGCCGCCACAGCTTAAGCATCGCTGAGCTGGGAACTGAGGCCAGGCCCAAGTGCAATGCCTCAAGTCATCTCTTTGCTCAGTGAGTGGGTAGGGCTGCCCCCAACTTCCCCACAGAAATCAACCAAATCACCTTGGTGCCAGACAGAAACGCTGTTTATTTACTTCTCCCATTTCTATACTGCCCCAAAGTCAAAGCTCCCTGGGTGGTTCCCAAAACAAAGGGCATCTCAAAGGCTGTTGGCTGGTATTTCGAGACGGCCCGCCTGCTGCCTTGTGTTTCCTGAGGCTCACCCCAGCTGAGCAAGGAGGGCCCTCGCTCCCTGGGCGCGAGCTGGCCCATCTGCAGTACCACCAGCACCTCGCTCAAAGAACCACCCCTTTGCTCTGAGCCCCTGAGCTGCTGCAGCAGCTGGTCTTCCGCTGTCCCCGTTGGTCAGAGCAGCAACCCGGCCCTCTCCTCCCCCAGACAGGCTGCTCACTATCTTTATTGGAGGCTGTTAACGCCAAGCCTCCCAAGAGCGGAGCACCAAGACAAAGTCTTTCGGAGAGGAAAGGACGTGGGAACGAAGGAGATGCTGCAATCCCAGGGCAATCCAGAGGCCAGGCCGGCTCCTTTAGCAAGCTAATCAGTCAGGCTTCAGGTGCACAGGGAGCAGCACCGCTTTGGCACTGCAGCTAGGGACCGGCCCAAACCCTCCTGCCCAAAACGATGGGTTCCTGACGGCTGAAGGGAAGGGCTGCTCTGAGGGCTGGGGAAACCGAGGCGGCTTCCGAACCCGGCTTTCTGCTGGCAAAGAATCCCAGACCATCAGATACTGCTTTCCCAAGGGAACGAGGCTAACTGGGCCTCAGACAGGTGGGGCAGCTCTAGGGCCACCTCGGAGTCCCTAAATCATAAATCATATAAATCATATATGAGATATACCCTCTCCCCTTGGCATCCACTGCCTGACTTGGCCTCCTGGTGTTGCTTTGGGCAGGTGGCCCCTCTTGGCTTCAGTCCACTGCCTGCAAAACGGGGGAAAGGGGGAGCGTGCAGGGTGGCTGCCAAAGCGAATGCCATCGAGGTGAAAAGGCGTGCTGCAAATTAGTGCCGAGAGGAGCAGGAATGGAGGAACTGGAGCTGAAATTGAATTTTGTGCAGTTCAAAATCTGGCTACATTTTAAAACTCTGAATGTAAAATTTTGAAATTCAGTTTTAAGGCATATTCATTTATTTATTTAAAGTGTTTTGATCCTACTCCTTGGCCCAGGTGGCTTATGTGCAATCAGTAAAACAAGATGGTCCCTGCCCCCACAGGCTTACAATCTAAAAAGACACGGCACACAAGGAAAAAGGAGTGAGGTGGGAAGAGGGGGGAAATTAAGCAGTCTTTCCGCAGGGCTGCTGGAATGGGCCTGCTTCCCCTCTCGCCTCCCTGGCTACACCTGCTGGAATGGCTGCTGGTGGTGACAGTGGAGAGAGAAGGAGCCTTCATATATAGGAAGAATCTGTGTGTGTGTGTGTGTTGTATATCACTCTGAAGTCCTGTGAACAGTTCTGAAGGCCATGGTGTTAACTTGCAAATACTTGTTACCCACCATTTGTAATGCACCTAAATCCAACAACATCGCTCTTATAAAAAAAAGAAATTAAGAGTATACAATTTTTTTCACAAGAAATTCAATTTCCTTGATACCTTTCCCCCCTCAACACCCATTTTCCCTCTAGTTGCATGGAGAGGGGGGAGGGGCTCCACCTTAATAGCACCATTCAGGGAAGCTGTGTCCAGAAGACCAAGAGGGTGGTGAGGTTGTTTTGGCATCGATGAAGGACGGGACCTTCTGAATCCTCTGCCATGTGTTTTGGGTCAGTCAGCTCTGGGCCCTTCCAGCCAGGCCCTGGTTCTTATCTTCTGCAAGCTCTTGCGTCTTCTCACTCAGAGGCCCTGTGGGGCAGAGTCCCGGATGCACCCTCCTGGGCAAACGGGCCAGGCTTGGTGGTGCCACCACTGCTGTGGGGCCTTCCGCTGGCAGCACGGTGGCTTCGGCGCTCACTCCCAAGCTGCTCCTGTTCTCCACATTAATGATTAATCCGAGCTGGAGTGATAGCGTTTGATGTGGTCTGTGTGGGTTTACACAGGAGCATCAAGAGTCCTGATGGAGGAACTTAGGAAGTGCAAATATTTGTGTGTGGATAAGAACTTCAAGGAGGAGATGGAGGTGGGTGAAGCAGGGAGGATGGCCAGTTCCGCTCCTTGGGGGCAGCTCAAGGCAAACGGTGACTGCTTGGGCCAGGCAGGCCCCATTCCTGGCCCACTGATCCCCCTCCTCGCAGTCTCAGCAGGGGCATGATTCATGATTGCACAGGCAACCCATGTAGTCACCCGGGGGTGGGGGGAGCCATCTTTGGAGGGGCACTTCGTGTCCCACTTTGTGGTCCAAAAAATGGGTGCCTGCCAGGGACCCCACTCCAGTGCTGTAGTGCTCACCGCACCCTTGGATTATCAGGGCTGCTGAGGTCTCCTGCCGCTGCTCTCCCCACCCCCTCGGAATCCCCTGTCCCCTCTGAGATAGCTGCAATCCTCACCATAGCCTGGGGGAACTGAATTTTCTCAGCAACACCATCTTGCTCCCTGTTGTCATGCAAAATACGGTGGGGGGGCCCTCCGGCACTTAGGGCCCATTCGCTTGACGAAAGGCCTGCTCCTGGTGGAGATGGACACCGCTAGCACTGGCCTGTTGATGCTGATCAACGTTTGGACTCTCCGGGGAGGTGGGGATGAGTGCTGCAGCCGCTGCCTCGGTCTCTTGGCTTGCAGAGTGCCTGGCTGGCTTCTGAAATGTCCCAGGGCAGGATCCCTGCACATCAAAGGCACAATCCTCTCCACTAAGAACGAACTATGCAGTGACCTTTTAGCCCCTCCTGAGAGCACCCGGCAGCATCCTCCGGCAGACAGGGCTGGGAAAGACCCCATGTCTGGAGCCCAGAGAGCTACTGCTGCCAGCCAGCGTCGACAGTGCTGGGTTGGCATGTCTCGGGCTGGCATAGCCTTGCCCCGGAAGCAGAACAGCCCCCTTGCTTCTTTGAGCAATGCTGCGCGTGACAACCCTCTTCTGGGGGCTTTGGCCCAGCAGCTGGCTTCATGGGCACCCCGATCCTTCTAGGCCAGGGGCTTCTTCACCCCGGGGGTGGCGGCAGCTCCTCCGCCCACCAGCATGGTTGCTGGGAAGGACGCCGGGACCGGCGCAGGGCTGGTTTCCCAGGAGCGCTAACAGCTGCTGGGGCTCTGCCAGCAGGGCGGAAGCGCTCCACTGCTTGCCTCCAAGGAAAGAGGCACAGTGGCTCTTGAGCCAAAGGGCTTTCGCCCTCCCCTCCCTCCTTCCTGGGGGAAAGCCGAGTCCCAGGATCACGGTGCTTCCCATCGGAGCGGGGTGGTGGTGGAATCCACCGCGCCCCCTTTTGCTGCTCTTTCCTCCCCAAGGATCGTCGAGTGGCGTGGGGCTGTCAAGCCACTCTGCGCTGGGCGCTCAGCGGGTGCCAGGCCAGCCCCACCGCAAGCTCCGGAGTGCTGCTCTGGCTGAGTCGGAATCCTCTGGGTCCTTCTTTGCATGACGCAGGACTCCCCAGCGCTGCTCCATTTCAGGCCGGAGAGGTTGGTCCAAAGTCAGGCCTTGGTTGATGGGCAGCTTCTGCCGTGACACCTCTGACAGCGCCTGCCCCTGGGCCTCCTCTGTGGGAGCAGCGCTTTCCCCCTTCTGCACGTTTCCTAGGAGCCAGGGGAGCCTGGCCTGCTGGCCAGGGTGGGTCCCCCACCCCCTGTGCTGGAGGGGCCCTCTGCTCCGGGGGGCTCTTCTTTTGTGTGTCCCTCTCCCCAAAGGGAGCTGGATCTGCGGAAGAGGCAGGGCGGGCGGAGGACTCCCCCAGGGCCAGGCCCTGCTCCGCCGCAGCGGCTGGCACATGTGGTTCACACCCCCTCCGCAGTGGCGGCTGGCCTGGTCCTGGCCCCCAGGCCTCCCCTGGGCCGGCCCTCCCATGCAGCGGGGGGCATCCCCTGCCTCTGGTGGGGGCGGAGTGGTGAATTTCCCCTCTCCCCGCCGGGAGGCCCCTTGCAGGTCCTGCCGAGTGGCTGCCCCAGAGTGCCCCGCTGGCTGCACTCCCACTGGGGCATTCGCCGCAGTGGGAGGGCGGAGCCAGCAGGGCTTTCTGGAGCTGCCATCTGGCCTGGTACAGAACAGCACGTGCCCCGGAGAGCCCTGCTGGCCTCACTCTCCCACCATGGCAAATGCCGCAGGAGGAGAGCAACCAGCAGAGCTTTTCAGAGCAGCCACCCACCCTCTGGCTCACCCGGAGGATCTTCTCAGGGCAAGCCAGAGGACGGGCAGGCTCTCCAGAGAGCTGGCCAGGCCCGAATGCCTGGCTCTCAGGGGTCCTTCCCCAGAGCCAGACATTGTGGGACAGGTGCCCTGGAAATCCCCTGCAGTGCGGGCAATCTCCAGGAGCACCCCACCCACAATGCCTGGCTCTGGGGAAGGACCCCCGAGAGCCAGGCATTCGGGCCTGGATGACTCTCTGGAGAGCTGAGCCAGCTGCTCTGTAGGGCTGACACAGGTCAGAGGGCAGCAGCAGCGGCTGCAGCAGAAGCACGGGTGGCAAGGGGGAGGCAGGCGGGAGGCACAGCGGAGGCCTCCGTCCCTGCTTCCTGGGGGAGTGGGGCAAAGACTGACCTGGTGCCAGCAATCACTGCAAGCAGAAGAGACTGAGGACCCTTGAGCATGAGAGCACGAGAACTGCCTGGGTGGGCCAGACCAAAGGCCACCCATCCCAGCGGCCTTGCCCTGATGTTTCCCCCAGTGCCCAGGGCTCACCTGCTTGGGAGGTGGAGGGTCCATTCAGCTCAAGTGGCTAAGAGCTGTTGACGGACCTCTCCCCCCGCCCTATAAATGTCTCCAGGCCATTTTCAACACCACCTAAGGTGTTCACCATCACCACATCTCGGGGCAGTGAATTCAACAATTTGGGAAAGCATGGCATGAAATAGGACTTCCGCTGCTCCTCGTCAACTGGGCTTTTCTCTCTCACCACCCTCACACTGCTCCAGGATGGCAAGCTGGGGGTGAGGGGTGGGATATCCATGGTGGGCTGGGGAGGCCCTTCTGACTTCCCAGGTGCCTGCAGGGAAGGAAGGTCCCTCTCCCTGCTCTCTACAGGCCTCTCCTCCTATGCCAGCGCACGCACACACACGCCCCGGCTATCAAGCAACGAAGTCCGAGCATGCTGACTGGACCCACTGGATCATGGAGCGAGAAGCCCCTCCCACTGCCGTCCGCTTATTCCAGAGGTGGGCAGTGTGGTGCCTGCAGCCCCAATGCGCCCCCGGACACTTGCCTTGGGGCCCACCCGCATCCCCTCCCCCCGCCACTTAAAGCTGGGATTGCTGTGAAATAGGTTTCTGCTGGCACTGGAAACCGTGGGTTCAAAGGAGCCGTTTCATGTGTTGGCGCTCAGACTCCGCCTCTGCCTTGGACTCGCTCTGCCAGGCCGCTTACTTGTCCTTTGCCATGCCTCCCAAGGTGGCCATTTTGTGGTGGTGCCCGGGACAGTTTCTCACATTGCCAGATGTGCCCACGGCCCAAAAAAGGTTGCCCACCCCTGACTGGCACAGTCCAGACCAAGTGACAGTGAAGGGAAATGAGGCAAGCCACATGCCCGTCTGTGGAAAGGCGAATTCGATTCCTGACCCAAATCCACAGGCAGGAGCTGCTGAGCAAAGGCCATGCGCCCGCCAGGCTTCCCAGGGACATCCACAGCCCAGCGCCCTCCTTGTGGCTGAGGCAGCCCCCTCACGCCCCAGGGCAGGCAGGAGGAGCCTCCAGAGCTCTGTGCCTCTCTCTGCATGGATGATGTCAGGGCAGAGGGAGGGGCTTTGGGGTGGGGGGGCCAGGGCGATCTGCCCCCCTGACCAACAAGAAGATTCCCCGCCCCCAGGAGGGGGGTGACATTTACCCTTCTTGACACCAGTGCGCCAAAACGGAGAGCCACTTTAGGAGCATGGCAGAGCCGTTCCTCCCCTCCCTGCTCTTCTGAGCCTCCCCCAGCGTGGGTGAGTGGGCATTCCCCCCTTGCATTCTCTTGACCCCAGGGCAGAGCGGGGGGATGCACACCCCCTGCTTCGGAGGGCAAGGAAGTGCCTGCCCCTTGGGCTTCCCTCCTGCCCAGGCGTCTGCTTCTCTGAACACCTATGGCGGCCCTGAGCAAAGCGCCCCCAGGCATAGAGGCGCCTAGACTGGAGGCCAGGCATGAGGAAGGCGGTGCCTAAGCAGCACCCTGCAAAGGGCGGTCCGCTCCCCCCCTTCTGGCCTCAGTGCATCTGCTCCTCTCTGAGGTGCTGTGCGGTGGCTGGGTGCCCAGCTGCAGCACGAGGCACTCAGCCAAAGGCCAGGTTTGCACGATCACCGCAGCCCAGCGTGGTTCATGACATGGTGGGCTGTGGTGATCATGCGAACCCAGCTTCTGTGTGTGCATTGCGCTTGCAGCTTATGCTGTGCTGGGCTGTGCGGCAGGGAGGCAGGCAGCTATCTTGAACATTCGCACCACAGCTGTGGGTGGCTTGCTAACCACGCCAACAACCCAGCCTTGCTGGGCTCAGACCACACGACAACCCAGCGTCCTGGCCTGAATATCCAAAGTGGCCACCTGCCTGCACTGCAGCCCACCCTGGCTTAAACAGTCGCATGAGCCAGCCCCTTTTTGTGTGCGTGAGGTGGAGCGTTGGGTGCCTCAGAGAGCAATTTGGGGCTCTTCCAAAAGGTCAGTGATTTAACTTGCTTTTTCAAAGAAGCGGCATGGTGCAGGAGGTGTGGAGGTGACGCCCTCTGAGGCCATTAGCCAGCCGTGGGTGTCCAGCCATTCCGACACCACCTACCCGCCCAAAGTTGTTTCTCTCTAGCCATTTGCCAAATCAGCCTTTCAGCAACTTGGGAAGAAGCGGAGGCCTGGGGAAGGGAGGGTGTGGGGCACGGGCCCTCCTCCCCCTGGCCTTGGCACGCCAGTTTCATGGTGCCGTCCCAGAAGGAAACACTCCAGTGGCTGACAGTGGGGCAGCCTGGAGGCCAGGAAGCCCCTTCCCTCTTGAAGCACTTCCATGACGTAGTGGGGGGGGGACTTCTGGTCCCAAATGATCAAGGTAGGGAGAAGGTCCCTTGGATATCCAGGCCCTAAACGCCTAAGAACTTTAAAGGTTAACACCGGCACCTTGAACTGAGTCCACGAAAACACGGGAGGAACAGCGCCGGATTGATATGCTCTGAGTGCCAGCGCGGTGTAGTGTTGGATGCTCAGGAGACCCGGGCCCTAGTCCCTATTAGGCCATGAAGCTCACTGGGTGACTTTGGGCCAGTCACTATTAGCCTAACCGACCTCACTGGGTAGTTGTGAGGATAAAAATGGAGAGGAGGAGGATTATAAACTCTGCCTTGGGTTCTTTGCAAGAGGAAAAAAAGGCAGGATATAAATGCAGTAAGAAAAAGAATAAGAATATACAGCAAACCCCAATTAGATGTCCAAACCCCTAATTTGTGGACCACCTGCAATTTCCAAGGACTTTTGAAGGGCTGCCTCACATAGAACACATTTCAGTCGTCCATCCTGGATGCTGCCGTTGCATGAATGACGGTGCCCCCATCGGCCTTCTCCAGTAAGGGCACAGCTGGTGCTCTAGCTGAAGCACGCAAAGGCACCAACGGCCACCGTCGCAGCTGCCTGGACATCCAGAATCAGCGCTGGATGCAGCAGCACCCCAAGCTGTGAGCCGGGGCGTGGGGGGCATCACCTTCTGTCGCTCCTGCCTTCTGCCATTCCTTCCTGATGCCGTGACCCATCCACAGCCACAGGGGGCCGTTCAGAAACCCCTCCCTCTCGATCCACGGACCCCCAATGTGGGACCTGGGGGTGCTGAGCGAGGCCGTGCTCAGAGCCGAGAGCAGGAGCGCTGTGAAGCACGGGTCCGGAGGCACGTCTGGGGCTGAATCGCCGGCACACTGCGGCAGCAGCAAGAGGACGGCGGGATGCAGCGCGCTTCCCACAGGCAGGGCGGGGAGCGAGGGAGGCCAGGGGCACGAGGCCTTCCCCCAGCTCCTCCTGGGCCTTGTGGGGCTGGATTCTCTTTCAGGCAGTTATGTCAAGAATGTTTTCAAGGGGAAGGGGGGAAGGGGGCCTTAATCCTTCCGAACAGCCATTCCTCTGAAAACAGACATGCAAATGCAGGGCTTGTCAAACCTCAAAATGTTCTCTTTATGCGGGGAATTACCGCCTGCCCGCTGAGCCCCGTAATGCTGACAGGCTAAGCCCCGGGCTTGGCAGCCAAGCGAGCAGAGTGTGGGAAAGGGTGGTCCTGCCACGTGCCAGACAGGATCAGACAATGCGCACGGCTGCTCTCGAGGGTGCATGCGCACTCAGGCGCGCACGCAGCCCCGCGCTCCAGGCCATCCCAGGCGTGAGTGGAAAGAGATTCCTGCACTTCCTCTGCCCCGCAGGAAACAGGGGCTGCAGGGTGGCCCCCTCTCTGCACGCTGACCAGCCCTTGCGAGGGCACCGCGGAGGCCTGGCCTCAGGGCTGTGGGGGCAGCGTCCTCGGCTGCGTCCCCCTTCCCGGCTGCCTTCCCAAGAGCCCCAGTGGCTTCCTCTCAAGCTGACTTCAGCCACGCATCACTGCTGTGCTGGTGCCACCACCGCCGCGGCTCTGCTGCTCCTCAGTGTGCTGATCCCACATGGGGGAGAGAGCAGTGGCGACACCCTTGCCGAGGGAGGGAAGGAGGGAGGGAGGAGGGGGCTGCCTCCGGAAAGGGCCCCTGTGCCCAACTCTCCATGCCCAGTGGGGGGGCGGAGGAGCACAGTGGGGCCGTCCAAGCCTTCCCTAGAAGAGTCCTGGCTTCTTACTCTAATGTGTGTGGCTACAGGCTGTGGTTACTCCCTGGAAAGGCAAAGGCTCTCTGTACATGCACAGAGGCACTTTCTTGTATTGTTACTTCACATGGAAACTCTGCCCTGGCAAAAACATAACCCAGAATCTTTATCTGTTTGTAACCATATTTGTTATCACAAGGAGCTCCCAAAGAGTCCTTGGAGGTTATCCGATTTCATCCTCTCAACAACCCTTTGAGGCAGGTCAGGTTGAAAGATGGCGACTTGCTCAAGGCCACCCTGGTGAGCTGCACTGGATGGCCCCAAAGGCCTGATCATCCCTTGCCTTATCACAGACGATGCTGGGGTGACGTGCAAGGCCACTCACAGACAGAGGCCAAGGGGGTGGCAAGAGGCAAGTCTTTGGGCAAGTCATTTGTGATGGTTTAACACAAGCAATCTCTCCAAAATGCTGCAGCCAGATTACGGACTGGACTGCTTACAAGGTACATGTGAATCCCATGTGACAACAGCTCCAGTAACTACAGGTCTGTTTCTGGGCACAACTCAAAGTGCTGTTTATGACCTATAACACCCTACATGGCTTCGGACCAGGCTACCAGAGAGACTGCCTTCTCCCGTGCAAGCCTGCCCGGGGCTTAAGATCTTCGAGGGAGGCCCTGATCTCAGTCCTGCCGCCAATGGAGGAACATTTGGTGGCAGTGTGAGAGAGGGCCTTCTTTTTGGCCCCTCCTAGACTCTGGAACTCCCTGCAGAGGGAGGTGAGGTTGGCCCCTCATCTGTTGTTTTTACACCAGCAAGCAAACCGGTTTTATTCAGGCAGGCCTTGGGCATCTAAACTGGTCTGAAGGGGTCTTTAATTCATTGGGTGTTATTTCTTTTATTGATGTGTTTTTAATTGATTTGTTTTAATGTTTTAATCAAAATGCTGCTTTGGGGCAGTATCCAGCACTGCCTGCAGGCCAGCGGGACTACCGCTCACGTAATGGGAACCTAGCAGTTGCCAAGGCATGAGGAAATGAGCTCGATTCTGGAATGGCACAGGCCAGCAGGGCTCATAGGAGGGGTTGCTTTCCTCTTGCTTCTGGGATTACTTTTGGAAGTGCTGGTTTGTGGGGCACTCAAGGGGGCCCACAAGACCCAGCAGAGGTGGTGTGGCAGCGCTGGATACTGCCCATTAGCTTACTTTATTTTGATAGCCCCCTTGAGCATGATTTTTTGTGGAAATGCAGGATAGAAATGTAATAAATAAGACAGTCACTTGTGGGGGGACCTGGAAGCATAAATGCCCCACCCAAGAATGTTTGCAATGCCATACTACCCAATATCTAGCAAATAGGAGCAGCTGACTTCCATTATGTGGCTGTGGGTTCAAGGTCTGGCAGTAGCTCCGAACTAATCAAAGCAGGGCCCATTTCAGTGTCACAGAATTTCTTCCCAGAATGCCCTCCACACAGTGACGAGCACTCAGTTGCATACAGATTGAAGGGGGGGGGGTATTGAAGGAAAAGATACATAGCCTGGATCCAGGGATTTCAAGCATGTGCCCACAACCATGCACACACGCGTATGAGCACACACACAGCAAGAACAGCATCCCATCCCTGCAGCTCGCCACCACATCCATTGCCAGAGGAGACAGTTCCAAAGCCCCACCTCTGGCCAGCTGCCAGTAGCAGCCGGATTGCTGGATGCAGCCAGCTGGCTGCAACCTGTGCTGGCTCCCTCCCACGCTGGCACCTGGTGCAGAATGAATGTGGGATGCATTCCCTGCCTGCCATGGCAGGCCTGCTGTTTGTGTGACCCCCACCTTTGTGCTCCTCTTTTTTCTTCCACCCTCACTGTGATGCCCCCTCCCCACACAGAATAGCCCAGAAAATAATTCAGAATGTACTCATGGGCGGATGGCAAGCGGGCAAGCCTTCTGCAAGGCTGTGCGTGGTGGGCATCCTCTGCTCCATGGCTCTCCCAGCAGTGGCTCATTATTACTAAGTACTCTGCTGCCACCCCAAACACAGAACCGCAGTTGAATTTTCAACCCTCTTTCACTCCATTTACCAACATACGGACAATTTCCAGACGGTGGACTAGATCACCACTGGATCTCATCTTTGGCCCAAGGAGCAATGGGCAACTTACAGGGTCCCCCCATCTTACCCTTACATCAAGGTAGGCTGGGGCAACCACTGATTCTCAGGCTAAGCCCAGTGGACTTCATGGTTCAGCAAGGATTAGAAGCCAGGTGCCCTT
Source organism: Heloderma suspectum (assembly GCF_057233095.1). Lineage (NCBI taxonomy): Eukaryota > Metazoa > Chordata > Lepidosauria > Squamata > Helodermatidae > Heloderma > Heloderma suspectum. Next base: position 329,682,971 of record NC_139460.1, on the reverse strand, counting down.
GGTCAAAGGGCAATGCACCACACAACACCTTCCGTGTGGCGTGGTGACGGTCACGTCCTTGGACTCTGAGCAGGGCCAGGACCAGTTCTGAAGGGCCAAGGACATCCCATGGACAAGGACGTCTTCAAAACCGGTCACCCTGGTTCCTCTTTCTGTAAGCTCACCAGGCAGCACTGAACAGGGGTCTCTCTTTCTCTTTCTTTCTTTCCTGGGTGTTGGGTGTGCTGCTAAGTGAGGTGCTGGCTGAGGCTGCAGGAACCCCCCATTCTTCCCCCCAGAATGCATGGAAACAGCCAGGAGTAACATGATGGAGCCATGGACAACAAGGGAAAGCTCCAGAATGTGAGAATTCAGATTGAAGAGGTGCTATTATTTTTCTTGAGAGAGATCCGATTAGCAGTGTGAGCAGCTAAAATGCTAGATAGTGGAGTTTTTAAAAAACCAAATCATTGTAATTATGTATGGCTGAGCTGGGCCATCTCGCCTTCTCTCTCCTAAGAAAAATAAGCTGCAATTAAATCTATACTTTTAAACAAATCTATTTTTCCTGCTATAAAAAAAGAGAGCGAGAGGAAGGATATGCTATATTGGGGTCCAGAGTCATTCTAGGCAAATGAAGATGGTGGGTGGCTGCAGCCTGGGAAGGTACTTTGCTTAGCCATGCACCCATTGCCCTACTGAAAATGTAAACAAGGCAAGAAGGAAGGAAGGAAAAGAAAGATGCCAACATCTGGCATCAGCTGGAAGCAACATTTGCCCCATCGTGCCAGCTGTTGGTTGTGCCAGGCCTGACTTTGTCCCGCCAAAAGTCATGCTGTCATATTCTTTGACTAGGACTGGTCAATAATGCACATGGGATTATTATTATGCTGGCAGGGTAAGAAATACAGGAGCAAGGAGACTGCTGTGACTTTCATCCTAGATATTTGCACTTAATTATTTCCAAGTCTTTCCAGAGAGCTGCTCCAGCAGCTTCCCAGCCAGACACCCTCCACCAACTGCAACCTGTCCCCGCTCCTGTGATAGAATTTGGGCATTTCAACCAGCTAGTCAAGGTGGAGCTGCGATCTTGGGAGCTGCTGGCTGATTCCTGAGGAGCCAAGGAGCAGTTCAGAACAGTTACGAGGGAGCAATGGAGGCTGGGCTGACCAAGGCCTTCCGGTGCAATCTTGTGAGAAAAGGGGAGGAGGAGATGTACGGGACAGTTATGAGCAGAGCATCATGGTAGCTGTAGGTTGCTTGTTTTTAATGCCAGCCACTGGTGTGGAAATTATGAAAATGGCATCCAACCACGACTGCTTCATACGTCAGCACTGCCCACTGAGGTTCTTTCTTCACGCAGCAAGTACTTCCTTCTTGGCCCAGATGTTGCCCTGCTCCTGGGAGGAAGCCACTGTCAAAGGTGCAAACAAGTGGCTGATTGCTTATCAAAGAGCACTTATCAATGGTACCTTCTCAAACTGGGGAGAGGTAACGAGTGGGGTACCGCGGGGCTGAGTCCTGGGCCCAGTGCTCTTCCACATTTGTATTAATGACTTGGAGGAGGAGGTGCAGGGAATGCTGATCAGATTTGCAGATGACACAAAATTGGGAGGGATAGCTAATACTTTGGAAGACAGAAACAAAATTCAAGGTGATCTTGATAGACTGGAACACTGGGCAGAAAACAACAGAATGGCATTTAATAGGGATAAATGCCAAGTTCTGCACCGAGGAAAAAGAAACCAAATGCATAGTTACAAGATGGGGGACACGTGGCGCAACAACACTACAAGCGAGAAGGATCTTGGAATTGTTGTCGATCACAAGCTGAATATGAGCCAACAATGTGATGTGGCTGCAAAAAAGGCAAATGCTCTTTTGGGCTGCTTCCAAATCCCGGGAAGTACTAGTTCCCCTCTCCTCAGCACTGGTTAGGCCTCATCTGGAGTACTGTGTCCAGTTCTGGGCACCACACTTTCAGAAGGATGCAGACAAACTGGAGAGGGTTCAGAGGAGGGCAACAAAGATGATCAGGGGACTGGAAACAAAGCCCGATGAGGAGAGACTGAAAGAACTGGGCATGTTTAGCCTTGAGAAGAGAAGACTGAGGGGAGATAGGATAGCGCTCTTCAAGTCCTTGAAAGGTTATCCCAGAGAGGAAGGCCAGGATCTCTTCTTGATCATCCCAGAGTGCAGAACATGGAATAATGGGCTCAAGCTCCAGGAAGCCAGATTCTGGCTGAACGTCAGGAGAAACCTCCTGACTGTTAGAGCAATGCAACAACGGAACCAATTCCCTAGGGAGGCGGTGGGCTCTCCCACCCTGGAGGCCTTCAAGACGAGGCTGGACAGCCACCTGTCAGGGATGCTCTGACTTGGATCCCTGCATTGAGCAGGCGGTTGGACTCGATGGCCTTGCGGGCCCCTTCCAACCCCACTATGCTGTGATTCTATGATTGGGACATGTTATTCAGCTTCCAGGCTGCGGTTCTGAGGCGGTTCTATTCTCCTGAGTGCCCCGCCGTGACCCATCTGGCTCACTGCTGCCTTCACTGACTGGCAGCATCTCGGGCGGGACTGAGGCGGGACTGAGGCCCTCCTGCCCTGCTCCTTTCAGCTGGAGGGGTTGGACCTGCAACCTGCCGCTTGGGAAGCAGCTCCTGCTCTGTCACTGGGCTGCAGCCCCCACCCCTGCTCGGAGGGGCTGGAATATCTGGAAATGCTAGTAAAGCTTCTGCAAAAAAGAGACAGTTATTTCTCTCCAGGCTTCTCGCATCGCGAGTTGTCCAACGTTTTGCTAACCCTGATTCATAGCCACACCTATTGAGAATGGGGGTGGGGCAGGGAGGTTGAAAGGATCTGGAGTTAGGCATCCGGCTGCCACAGGGAGGGCATCGTTGGCTCTCTGGGTCTCTTGGTGCGCTCAGCCCCCCTAGCACAGCCCCCGCAGATCGGCCGCCTGGCTATCCATGGGCAAAGGGCTGCAGGTGCGCCTGCACACCTCTTTCCCGACGGGGCCTTCCCACAATCCCAGTTTTTGTGCGAAAGCAGGATGCCGGGGTGCTGGATGCTGCAGTGCAGGCAGGGGTCCAGTCTGGAGGGGGGAGCAAGGGATCACTGAGCCTTCCGCCCCTTTCCCTATCCAGACGTTGGCTGAACTGGGACATGCAGGCTTCCCGTTCAAGCTGCCCTCCTTGGCCTTGCAGGGTGCCCCTACTTTCCTTGGGAAGAGAGGTCTCCGCTGAGGGTAAAAGGAGCCTCCTCCTCTTCCTCTGGTTCAGCCCCATCACCCCCAGGAGTAGGTCTTGATTATCCAGGAAGCAGCAGTTTCAGGGGCCCAGGGTGCATCCCTGTGGATTTCCCCCATTGTTCAGGGAGCTGTGTTAGGCACTAGCCACAACATTCTCCTCCACTCAGCAGTGATATTAACTTAATTTCTCTTAAAGGAATGCCTGGTAATTATGGCAACTGGGGCAGCCTTTCCAGCTTGGACAGGCGCTTTTAATTGCTAGCAGTGGGATAACGCCAGGGATCATGAGGGCTGCTGCTGCAGCATCCCTTTCAGGAGGAGCCCAGATCCTGCTCAGATGTAGGTAGGAGTGTTAATATGTTGCATTTGGCTTGGTTCCCCTTAATTCTCCATGCACTGGACCTCCCGTGGCTTCCATCCACACAAGTCAAATGGTTCAGGGGCATGGGGTGTGGGGCAGGGAAATAAAATGTGACTCTGGCCTAACCTCTTGCAAACCTTTTGCCTCCTGCTACTGCAAGCTGTAGTGCTCCTGAAAACTAAATGGCCACAGGTGCATCTTTGGGATCCTCCCTTTTCCAAAATGCCAGTGGCAACAGCAACATCCTCCAGCGAAGGAGTCCGCTCATGCCACGCAGATTGCGCCAGCCAGCAGCAGTGCGCAGTGGGGATATCAGAGCATTCCAGCTGAGGTGGCAGCCTTTCTGCTGGGCTGACCATCTGACTCCACCCTGGGGAGTCCGCACAGCTCGCAGGTGAGAATGGGGCTTGCTTAGCATTAGAAAGCAGCTGACAATATGCCAGCCTAAGGCCAACAACTCCCTGCTCAGGAAGTGCCCGCTGCTTGCCGCCACAGCTTGGCCTCCATGCGTGCGTGGTTTCCACGATGACTGCAACATGCTAGGAAGGTTCGGAGCAAAGCAGGAGCGAGAGATCGTTCCTTACTCTAAGGGAGCTCCTACAGGAGAAGGATTGCTTGAAAGGAGCGGGCAGCCACTGGGGAGCTTTGCGTTGTGGACCTCTGCTTCAGCAAGGCAGCGGGTGCCCCATGGGCAAAGGGTTAGGCTTGGACTGGCGAGGCAGCAGGTTCAAAACCCTGCTCAGCCATAAGCTCGTAAGAACATCAGCAGGACTGTGCCAGAGCACACCAAAGGCATTTCCATGCAGCATCCTGCTCCACAGTGGCCAACCAATTGCCCAGTGGGAAGCCCGCAAGCAGGAATCATGAAGGCTCCTGCTGAAGGCCCTGTTCCCAGAGGAAGGATAAAACTCTCAAGGGCTTAGGACCAGGCTGTCTGAAGGAGCGCTGTCTCCCATCTGTCCCCACCCCAGTGCTGAGAGCATCTGAGGGGCTCTGCTCTGGGTGCTGCCACCCACAATAATGGACAGGTGGCTACCAGGGAAAGAGCCTTCTCTGTAGTGGCCCCCATCTGCGGAATGCCCTTCCCAGGGAGATCCGCCTGGCATCTTCACAGTATGCATTTAGACACCAAGGTTAAGAACTTCCTCTTCAAGCAGGTATTTAACCTTTAATATAATTTTAATTGTATTGTTGTTTAATTATATTTTAACTTTTGTATATTTTCATATGTTTTAATTGCATATGTTTTAATGTTTGTAAGCTGCCTTGTATCCCAGTACTGGTAAAAAGGTGGGGTATAAATATAATAATAATAATAATAATAATAATAATAATAATAATAATTTAATCTGCTGCTTATTAATTTTACTGCTGGCTCCTCAATGTTCTTAATATTGTTTAATGTTTATTATTGTATTATTTTGATACTTGTATTGTTTTATTATTTTATTTTATTTTATTTGTTGTTGTTGTTGTTGTTTGGTTTTATGATTGTCAGTCACCCCAGTGGCATTTGCCAGTTGGGCAGTAAAATCAAATCAAATCAAATCAATCAATCTCTCATGACTAGTAGCCATTCATAGCCCTATCTTCCATGAGCAGGCCTGAATGGCTTGCTTGCTTGGTTGCTTGCTTGCTTGCTTATTTATTTATTTATTTCTATACTGCCCAATAGCCAAAGCTCTCTGGGTGGTTCACAAAAATTAAAACCAAAGAGCACACAATAAAATAATACAAAATATATAAAATGTTAAAACCACAGTAAACAATACAATCAGAATACAACCAGAATAAAACCTAGCAGCAGTGCAGGGATTTAAAATACAGATTTCAAACAGCAAAGCTAAAAGTCTAGAAACCTGAAATGCTAAAATGCCTGGGAAAATAAAAAGGTCTTCACCTGGCGCCGAAAGGAATACAATGGAGGTGCCAGGCAAACCTCACTAGGGAGCTCATTCCAGAGCCGGAGTGCCACAGCAAAAAAGGCCCTCCTCCTAGTGGCTACCCACCTCACTTCCTTTGGCAGGGGCTCACGGAGAAGGGCCGCTGACGACGATCTTAAGGTCCGGGCAGGCACATATGGGAGGAGGCGATCCTTCGGATAACCTGGCCCAAGCCGTTAAGGGCTTTGAATGTTAATACCAGCACTTTGAATTGGGCCCGGAAATGGACTGGCAGCCAGCGCAGCTGGAAAAGTACTGGCGTAATATGAGCTCCCCTTCATGGATCACTGCCTTGTTGTGGCGAAGGGGCTTGCGTAACTCAGTGAAGCCATAAGCTATGCCGTGCAGGGCCACCCAAGACGGACAGGTCATGGCAGAGAGTTCTGACAAAATATGGTCCACTGGAGAAGGAAATGGCAACCCACTCCAGTATTCTTGCCAAGAAAACCCCATGGAACGTATCACAAGGCTAAAAGAGATGACGCCGGAAGATGAGCCCCTCAGGTCGGAAGGTGTCCAACATACTACTGGGGAAGACCAGAGGGAATTTCCAAGTAGCGCCAGAAAGAGTGAAGTGGCTGGGCCAAAGCCGAAAGGACACTCAGCTGTGGATGTGTCTGGTGGTGAAAAGAAAATCCGATGCTGTAAAGAACAATATTGTTTAGGAACCTGGAATGTCAGATCAATGAATCAAGGTAAGCTGGAGGTGGTCAAACATGAGATGGCAAGATTGAACATCGACATCTTGGGAATCAGCGAACTAAAATGGACAGGCATGGGCGAATTTAATTCAGGTGACCATCATATCTACTATTGTGGGCAAGAATCCCTTAGAAGAAATGGAGTAGCACTCATAGTCAACAAAAGGGTGGGAAAAGCAGTACTGGGGTACAATCTTAAAAATGATAGAATGATCTCAGTACGAATCCAAGGCAAACCATTCAACATCACAGTAATTCAAGTCTATGCCCCAACCACTGAGGCCGAAGAAGCTGAGGTTGATCGGTTCTATGAAGACCTACAACACCTTCTAGAACTAACACCAAAAAAAGATGTCCTCTTCATCATAGGGGATTGGAATACTAAAGTAGGAAGTCAAGAAATCACTGGGATAACAGGCAGGCATGGCCTTGGTGTACAAAATGAAGCAGGACAAAAGCTAATAGAGTTTTGCCAAGAGAACACGCTGAAAACACTCTTTTCCAACAGCACAAGAGGCGACTCTACACATGGACGTCACCAGATGGTCAATATCGAAATCAGATTGATTATGTCCTTTGCAGCCAAAGATGGAGAAGCTCCATACAGTCAGTAAAAACAAGACCTGGAGCTGACTGTGGCTCAGATCATGAGCTGCTTCTTGCAAAATTTCGGCTGAAATTGAAGAACGTCGGGAAAACCACTAAACCGTTCAGGTATGACCTAAATCATATCCCTGATGAATATACAGTGGAGGTGAGGAATAGATTTCAGGGATTAGACCTGATAGACAGAGTGCCTGAGGAACGATGGACGGAGGTCCGTAACATTGTTCAGGAGGCAGCAACGAAATCCATCCCAAAGAAAAAGAAATGCAAGAAAGCCAAGTGGCTGTCTGATGAGGCTTTACAAGTAGCTCACGAAAGAAGGGAAGCGAAAAGCAAGGGAGAAAGGGGAAGATATACCCAACTGAATGCAGAGTTCCAGAGAATAGCAAGGAGAGACAAGAAGGCCTTCTTAAATGAACAATGCAAAGAAATCGAGGAAAACAACAGAATGGGAAAGACTAGAGATCTCTTCAAGAAAATTGGAGATCTCAAGGGAACGTTTTGTGCAAAGACGGGAATGATAAAGGACAAAGAAGGCAGGGACCTAACAGAAGCAGATGAGATTAAGAAGAGGTGGCAAGAATACACAGAAGAACTATACAGGAAAGATCTGAATGTCCCTGATAGCCATGATAGTGCGCTCACTGAACTTGAGCCGGACATCCTCGAGAGTGAAGTCAAGTGGGCCTTAGGAAGCATTACTAACAACACGGCTAGCGGAGATGACAGTATTCCAGCCGAGCTATTTAAAATCCTAAAAGATGATGCTGTTAAAGTGCTGCATTCAATATGCCAACAAATCTGGAACACTCAACAGTGGCCACAAGACTGGAAAAGGTCAGTTTACATTCCAATTCCAAAGAAGGGCAATGCCAAAGAGTGTTCAAACTACCGCACCATTGCGCTCATTTCACATGCCAGCAAGGTGATGCTCAAAATCCTACAAGTTAGGCTTCAGCAGTATGCGAACCGAGAACTACCGGAAGTACAAGCTGGGTTTAGAAGAGGCAGAGGAGCTAGAGATCAAATCGCCAACATTCGCTGCATCATGGAGAAAGCAAGAGAATTCCAGAAAAACGTCTATTTCTGCTTCATTGACTACGCTAAAGCCTTTGATTGTGTGGATCACAACAAACTGTGGCAAATTCTGAAAGTGATGGGAGTACCAGACCACCTTACCTGTCTCCTGAGAAACCTGTACGAGGGTCAAGAAGCAACAGTAAGAACCAGACATGGAACAACCGATTGGTTCAAAATTGGGAAAGGAGTACGACAAGGCTGCATATTGTCACCCTGCTTATTTAACTTCTATGCAGAGTACATCATGAGAAATGCCGGGTTGGATGAATCAGAGGTCGGAATTAAGATTGCTGGGAGAATTATCAACAACCTCCGATATGCAGACGATACCACCCTAATGGCAGAAAGCGAAGAGGATCTAAAGAGCCTCTTGTTGAGGGTGAAAGCGGAGAGTGCAAAAGCTGGTTTGAAACTCAACATTAAAAAAACGAAGATCATGGCATCTGGCCCCATCACTTCCTGGCATATAGAAGGGGAAGAAATGGAAGCAGTGACAGATTTTACTTTCTTGGGCTCCAAGATCACCGCAGACGGTGACTGTAGCCATGAAATTAAAAGATGCTTGCTCCTTGGGAGGAAAGCTATGGCCAACCTAGACAGCATAGTAAGAAGCAGAGATATCACCTTGCCGACAAAGGTCCGTCTAATCAAAGCTATGGTTTTCCCAATAGTAATGTATGGCTGTGAGAGCTGGACTATAAGGAAGGCTGAGCGCCGAAGAATGGATGCTTTCGAACTGCGGTGCTGGAGAAGACTCTTACGAGTCCCCTGGACTGCAAGGAGGTCAAATCAGTCCATCCTAAAGGAAATCAACCCTGAGTGCTCATTGGAAGGACAGATAATGAAGCTGAAGCTCCAATATTTTGGCCACCTAATGCGAAGAGAAAACTCCCTGGAAAAGACCCTGATGCTGGGAAAGACTGAAGGCAAAAGGAGAAGGGGACGGCAGAGGATGAGATGGCTAGATAGCATCACTGATGCAATGAATATGAACTTGAGGACGCTCCGGGAGAGAGCGCAGGACAGGAAGGCCTGGCGTGCTCTGGTCCATGGGGTCACGAAGAGTCGGACACGACTGAACAACTGAACAACAACAACAACAATATGAGCTCATTGGCCAGTCCCTGTTAATAATCTTGCTGTCCTATTTTGGACAAGCTGAAGTTTCCAGACCGTTTTCAAAGGCACCCCCATGTATAATGCATTGCAGTAATCCAGACGAGAAGTTATCAGAGCATGGATAAATGTAGCTAGGCTCTCTCTGGGCAGATAAGGGCGTAGTTGGTATACCAGCCTAAGCTGATAAAAAGTGCTCCGTGCCACTGAGTTCACCTGTGCCTCAAGAGACAGTTCTGGGTCGAAGAGCACCCCCAAACTACGAACCTGATCTTTTAGGGGGAGTGCAACCCCCTCCAGAACAGGCTGAGTATCACCTAGCCGGGCAGACAAACCACCCACTAACAGTTCCTCTGTCTTGTCTGGATTGAGTTTCAGGTTATTGGCCCTCATTCAGTCTGTTACTGCGCCCAGGTACTGATTCAGAACAGCCACTGCCTCACCTGGGTTTGATGAGAAAGAGAGGTAGAGCTGGGTGTCATCCGCATATTAATGGTGCCTCAGCCCACACCTCCGGATAACCTCCCCCAGCAGTTTCATGTAGATGTTAAACAGCCTGGGGGATAAAACAGACCCCTGTGGAACCCTGTGGCACAATTGCCATGGCACAGAGCAATAATCCCCCAGCACCACCTTCTGGAGTCAGCCATCCAAGTAGGAGCGGAACCACTGCAGTGCAGTGCCTCCAACTCCCAACCCAGACAACCTATCCAGAAGAATACCATGGTCGATGGTATCAAAAGCCGCCGAGAGGTCCAGGAGAATCAACAGGGTCGCACTCCCCCTGTCCCTCTCCCGGCAGAGGTCATCCCACAGGGCGACCAAGGCAGTTTCCATTCCAAAACCAGGCCTGAAGCCCGATTGAAATGGATCTAGATAATCCATTTCATTCAAGAGTGCCTGGAGCTGCTCAAGCACCTTGCCCAGGAAGGGGATGTTGGCCACTGGCCTATAATTGTTAACATCCTCAGGGTCCAGGTTAGGCTTTTTTAGGAGTGGTCTAATTACTGCCTCTTTAAAGTAGCAGGCACCACTCCCTCTCTCAAGGAGGAATTTACAACCTCCTGGACCCAGCTGGACATCCCCTCCTTATTTGATTTAATAAGCCATGAAGGGCAAGTGTCAGGCACACAAGTGGTCAATCGGACTTGGCCGAGTACCTTGTCAGCATCCTCAGGCCTCAGTAACTGAAACTCATCCAATAAAACTGGACCAGACGGTGCTCTGAACGCCTCTACCAACAGAAATGCATTAATGGTGGTGTCCAATTCATGGCGAATCTGAGCAACTTTATCTTCATTTATAGCACTCTTCAAGTACTTGAAAGGTTGTCACAGAGAAGAAGGCCAGGATCTCTTCTTCATCATCCCAGAGTGCAGGACACGGAATAATGGGCTCAAGTTACAGGAAGCCAGATTCCGGCTGAACATCAGGAAAAACGTCCTGACTGTTAGAGCAATACGACGATGGAACCAATGACCTAGGGAGGTGGGGGGCTCTCCCACACTGGAGGCGTTCAAGACGAGGCTGGACAGCCACCTGTCAGGGATGCTCTGACTTGGATTCCTGCATTGAGCAGGGGGTTGCTCAACCCTAAAGGGTGGCCTTGTGGGCCCCTTCCAACCCTACTATTCTATAATTCTATGATTCAAAGTGCTGTGCAAACTCATCACAGCATGCAACCGAGGGTTCCACAGTCTCTCTCCCTGGCCCAGGATGTACCAAGCCGCGAACCACTCGGAAAACCTCCGCTGGACGACACTGAGTAGATGCAATAGTGGAGGAAAAGAACTCCCTCTTTGCCACCCTCACCGTCACAGAGTAGGCTCGATAATGAGCTCTAACCTGTGTTCTGTCAGACTCAGCACGAGTTTTCCTCCACCTGCGTTCTAGCCATCTCCCCTCTTGCTTCATTGCCCTCAGCTCAGGTGCATTCCGAAGAGCCGTCCATGCTCTGCTCAGAGGGAGAGGGCGCTTGGGTGCGATCATGTTGACCACCCGAGTCATTTTTGCAATCCTCAGAGCAACCTGGGCTTCAAAAGGAGCACCAGCCTTACCAGAAGGAAAATCCCCCAGAGCCCTCTGGATGCCATCGGAATCCATTAGCGGCCAGGGGCAGACCATTTTAATAGGTCCCCCACCTTTGCAGAGGGGGAAGGCTGCCAAGAGTCTAAACCTCAACGGGAAGTGATCTGACCATGACAAAGGGACAGATGTTAATTCTTCCACTTTCAGATCGCCACCCTCCTGCCCAGTTGAGAAAACCAGATCAAGTGTGTGTCCTTTTACATGCATTGGGCTGATGGCATGTTGGGACAGCCCCAAGGTTGTCATGGTGGCCATGAAGTCCTCAGCCACCCCAGATACAGCAGCCTCAGCACAGAAGTTGAGATCCCCCAGGACCATCATCCTAGGTGTCCTCAGCACCAAGTCTGAGACCACCTCCGTCATCTCAGGCAGGGAGTCTGATGGGCAGCGGGGTGGCGGTACACCAACAGAATCCCTAATCTGTCCTGGGTACCCAACACAAGGTACAGGCTTGGGGAAAGCAGCTCTCTCTCAGCCAAGCCTGCCTTTCAGAGCTGTTGTGAAGCTGTTTGGATGCCAACAGATGCTCTAGCAGTGATGAATAATATACAGGAAGAGAAAGGCTGGGACACTGAAGGCTTTCATTCCTACCTTTGGGGTGAGATGGGGCTCTGGGAAGGCAAGCCCCATCTCAGTCCAAAGGTAGTAGCTTTATCCCACATCATTAAATATGGCCAATCCCATGCAAGATCTTGGTAGAATCACTCTCTTGGGTGCTGAGCGTCATGGCTGAGTCACGGGCCTCTCCGTATGCTGAGTCACAATTTTCTCAATGGCCAGGACTACCGGTGAACCATGACTGGCTCAGCTGAAGGTGGGAGAGTTGGACATGCCCAGACAGAAGAATCTAATCCAGTAACTCTAATATATGGACCTAGTGATGTTCCCAATGCAGAATGCAATGTTCAAGTTACAAAGAACACTTCCTTGGGGAGTTTCCAAAAGCTGAAGGAAGATGGCCTGAATGCGTAGAGCTCATCCTGCCCCTTGTTTCAGTCCTCCATGAAGAGAGATTGAAAGAGCTGGGCACGTTCAGCCTTGAGAAGAGAGGACTGAGGGGAGACAGGATAGCGCTCTTCAAGTACTTGAAAGGCTGTCACAGAGAGGAAGGCCAGGATCTCTTCTCCATCATCCCGGAGTGCAGGACACGGAATCATGGGCTCGAGTTCCAGGAAGCCAGATTCCGGCTGAACATCAGGAGAAACTTCCTGTCAGAGCAATACGACAATGGAACCAATGACCTAGGGGGCTGGTGGGCTCTCCCACACCGGAGGCATTTAAGATGAGGCTGGACAGCCACCTGTCAGGGATGCTCTGACTGGGATCATAGAAACATAGAACAGTAGGGTTGGGAGGGGCCTACAAGGCCATCGAGTCCAACCCCCTGCTCGATGCGGGAATCCAAGTCAGATTCCTGCAGTGAGCAGGGGGTTGGACACAATGGTCTTACAGACCCCTTCCAACCCTACTATTCTATGATTCTGTGATTTACTCCGCTGGCCCAGCCTGCTTCTGTGTCTCTCACGGTTCTTTCCACAGGTGCGCTACAAGGACTTTCTCCATCGCCACTTTCAGAGGGAAACCATCTGCATGCGAGAGGTCCGCATACTTGCCACGCAGAAGCACCTTTGCTCTTTGGACGTCCAGTGTGAGACACAGGCCGGTGCCACGCATGAGCTCCTGCTCCACCGACTGTGCTCTCTGCTCTTATTGCCCCTGTGAATTTTGTTCTAACAGACCGACATGCTACATTGTTGTTGTTGTTGTTGTTCAGTCGTTCAGTCATGTCCGACTCTTCGTGACCCCATGGACCAGAGCACGCCAGGCCTTCCTGTCCTGCGCTCTCTCCCGGAGCGTCCTCAAGTTCATATTCATTGCATCCGTGATGCTATCTAGCCATCTCATCCTCTGCCGTCCCCTTCTCCTTTTGCCTTCAGTCTTTCCCAGCATCAGGGTCTTTTCCAGGGAGTTTTCTCTTCGCATTAGGTGGCCAAAATATTGGAGTTTCAGCTTCATTATCTGTCCTTCCAATGAGCACTCAGGGTTGATTTCCTTTAGGATGGACTGATTTGACCTCCTTGCAGTCCAGGGGACTCGTAAGAGTCTTCTCCAGCACCGCAGTTCGAAAGCATCCATTCTTCGGAGCTCAGCCTTCCTTATAGTCCAGCTCTCACAGCCATACATTACTACTGGGAAAACCATAGCTTTGATTAGACGGACCTTTGTCGGCAAGGTGATGTCTCTGCTTCTTACTATGCTGTCTAGGTTGGCCATAGCTTTCCTCCCAAGGAGCAAGCGTCTTTTAATTTCATGGCTACAGTCACCGTCTGCGGTGATCTTGGAGCCCAAGAAAGTAAAATCTGTCACTGCTTCCATTTCTTCCCCTTCTATATGCCAGGAAGTGATGGGGCCAGATGCCATGATCTTCGTTTTTTTAATGTTGAGTTTCAAACCAGCTTTTGCACTCTCCGCTTTCACCCTCAACAAGAGGCTCTTTAGATCCTCTTCGCTTTCTGCCATTAGGGTGGTATCGTCTGCATATCGGAGGTTGTTGATAATTCTCCCAGCAATCTTAATTCCGACCTCTGATTCATCCAACCCGGCATTTCTCATGATGTACTCTGCATAGAAGTTAAATAAGCAGGGTGACAATATGCAGCCTTGTCGTACTCCTTTCCCAATTTTGAACCAATCGGTTGTTCCATGTCTGGTTCTTACTGTTGCTTCTTGACCCTCGTACAGGTTTCTCAGGAGACAGGTAAGGTGGTCTGGTACTCCCATCACTTTCAGAATTTGCCACAGTTTGTTGTGATCCACACAATCAAAGGCTTTAGCGTAGTCAATGAAGCAGAAATAGACGTTTTCTGGAATTCTCTTGCTTTCTCCATGATGCAGCGAATGTTGGCGATTTGATCTCTAGTTCCTCTGCCTCTTCTAAACCCAGCTTGTACTTCCGGTAGTTCTCGGTTCGCATACTGCTGAAGCCTAGCTTGTAGGATTTTGAGCATCACCTTGCTGGCATGTGAAATGAGCGCAATGGTGCGGTAGTTTGAACACTCTTTGGCGTTGCCCTTCTTTGGAATTGGAATGTAAACTGACCTTTTCCAGTCTTGTGGCCACTGTTGAGTGTTCCAGATTTGTTGGCATATTGAATGCAGCACTTTAACAGCATCATCTTTTAGGATTTTAAATAGCTCGGCTGGAATACTGTCATCTCCGCTAGCTTTGTTGTTACTAATGCTTCCTAAGGCCCACTTGACTTCACTCTCGAGGATGTCCGGCTCAAGTTCAGTGAGCGCACTATCATGGCTATCAGGGACATTCAGATCTTTCCTGTATAGTTCTTCTGTGTATTCTTGCCACCTCTTCTACATGCTGCATGGGTTCCATCTAATCAGAAAAACCCAAGAGCTATGCCGGCACCTTAACTGCAGCCGTACCTGTGCCCGCAGGCAGATCCAACGGCGACCCGTCTTACCTGCTTTGCAGTCGTGCTCACCTGCGCCACGCACCGTCTGCCGTACCTTGGCTGCTCACCTGGTTTCTGTCAGGCCGCAGGGCCATGCGTCAGCTCAGGCAGTTGTTCGTCTGGCGGGGCAGCATCTGGGTGCTGTCAGGAGGGCTGCAATATTTAAAGGACCCATTGGCATGGCTAACCAACTCAAGCTCTAATCAGGGAACTCACTGGACCCCTGGGAGTCAGAGGGCGGGGCTGTCCCTCTAGGCTGGAGCGAGGGCCTCTTTATTAGCCCCCACGTTGGGAAAAGCCGGCAAAACACCTGGTGAGAGTGGCTGGCTGTTTGAGGGTGGACTCTGCTCTTACCGCGTTCATATTGCACTTTCCCCAAAGCAGGTATCAGAGCCTGTGTCAGAAGTAGTCAGTTCCAAGAAGCCAGGGGGCCACAATTACAGTTATTCTAAACCATGTTGCACTTCTAGGGTGTCCAGGTGTACTACTGTAGAGGGCAGTTCTCTGTTTTGGAGAGCTGGCAGAAGACAATCCTCTATTTGAAAAGAGGTCTCCTTTAATGTCAAAGTGCCATCAGATGGGAGAGCAGAGCAGGGGCCTTGAAGCTACCAGCCACAGCGAGCGCATGGACAGCAGACCGAGCCGGTGTGTGGACCACCTACAGTCTTCTCCACTGTGGTGGGATGACTTGTACCTCTATTTAAATTGCAGTTATTATTTCTAAATTTGCATGTCTACTATAAACTGGCATATGCAAATGTTATGCAAATCGGTGTCCTCTTTGGGGGGATGCGTGAGCAGCTGCTCTGCCTCTCTCGTTCCTCAGAAGGAGAGTCCCTGGCTGGTGGTGGTCAAGAGAGGGGCGGCTTCGGGTGACGCGTCACGGGCACCGGGTTGCGTCCGCCACCCCGCGTGGCGGTCGCCGCGTCAGATGCGCGTCGCTCAGCCCTCGCACACCCGCGCTCGCAGGCCTGCCCGACGTGCCAAGCCTCGGCCGGGCACCGAGTATTCAGGATGGCTTCACCATGCGCCAGCACGCGCAGCCTCGCGGTGGGTTCAACGCCCACGGCGGGCGTCACGCCGCGCGAACGGCCCCAGCGACTCGCCCGAGGCCACCGAGCAGCCTCGGCAAAGGAAAGGGTCGCCCGGCCCTGCGCGCCCCGCATCACCCCGGCGGGAGCCCAGCCCGGTCCCCCGGGGCGCGCGCAGCGGCGGCGGGACGCGGAGTGGGGGCGGGGGGCGCCTCGCTGAGCCCCGGCGAGGCGGAGGCGCTGCGGAGGGCATCGCCCCGCGGCGCGGCGCGCCCCCTCCCGCGGCCTCTCGGCGGCGGCGCGTGACGCGGCTGGCTGCCGCCGCCGGGCATCGCGCGCGCCTCGTCCGAGCTTCGCCCGGTTGCGCCGCGCCCGGCGCCGCCGCTGCGCTGCGCGGGCGGCTTCGCGGCGGGCGGCCGCCCCGGCGCCCTTTCTCGCGGGCGGGGGACTGCCACGGGGAGGAGGCGGGCTCGTCGTCTGGCCGGGGCGGCCGCTCGGAGCGGCGCGGAAGGCGGCGGGGGAGGCGAGGCCCGGCGCTGCCCTTTGGGCCGGCTCTCGGCAGGCCGCGCCACCGGCAGAAGCCCCCGCGGGCCGGGCGAGGAGGGGCAGCGCCGGGGCGGGTACTGTGGCCGCCTCCGCCAGCTGTTCTGTGCAGAAGACGAGGCGCCTGAGCCCGGCGCGGCGTTCCAGGGTCCCTCCTTCTGGCCTGCTGCCGCCTGCTAAGCCCTGCTGCACGAGGCAGGCAAGAGCGCGCGGTGCCGTGCTCCGTCGCTCCAAGGTCGCCTGGGGTCCGCTCTGTGGGTTGGGCTTAGAGTCATAGAATAGCAGGGTTGGAAGGGGCCCACGAGGCCATCGAGTCCAACCCCCTGCTCAATGCAGGAATCCGAGTCAGAGCATCCCCGACAGATGGCTGTCCAGCCTCGTCTTGAAGGCCTCCAGTGTGGGAGAGCCCACCGCCTCCCCAGGTAATTGGTTCCATTGTCGTATTGCTCTGACAGTCAGGAGGTTTTTCCTGATGTTCAGCCGGAATCTGGCTTCCTGGAACTTGAGCCCATTATTCCGTGTCCTGCGCTCTGGGATGATCGAGAAGAGATTATGGCCTTCTCTGTGACAACCTTTCAAGTACTTGAAGAGCGCTATCCTGTCTCCCCTCAGCCTTCTCTTCTCAAGGCTAAACATGCCCAGTTCTTTCAGTCTCTCTTCATAGGGCTTTGTTTCCAGTCCCCTGATCATCTTTGTTGCCCTCCTCTGAACACTCTCCAGCTTGTCTGCATCCTTCTTAAAGTGTGGTGCCCAGAACTGGACACAGTACTCCAGGTGAGGCCTAAACAGTGCTGAGTAGAGGGGAACTAGTACTTCCCGGGATTTGGAAGCGATGCTTCTATTAATGCAGCCCAAAAGAGCATTTGCCTTTTTTGCAGCCACATCACATTGTTGGTTGGCTCATATTCAGCTTGTGATCGACAACAATTCCAAGATCCTTCTCGCTTGTAGTGTGGTTGAGCCACGTATCCCCCATCTTGTAACTGCATTTGGTTTCTTTTTCCTCGGTGCAGAACTTGGCATTTATCCCTATTAAATGTCATTCTATGGTTTTCTGCCCAGCACTCCAGTCTATCAATATCACTTTGAATTTTGTTTCTGTCTTCCAAAGTATTGGTTATCCCGCCCAATTTTGTGTCATCTGCAGATCTGATCAGCATTCCCTGCACCTCCTCCTCCAAGTCATTAATAAAAATGTTGAAGCATACTGGGCCCAGGACTGAGCCCTGCGGTACCCCACTCGTTACCTCTCCCCAGTTTGAGAAGGTCCCATTGATAAGCACTCTTTGAGTCCGACTCTGTAGCCAACTGTGGATCCACCAGAAGGTTGTTTCATGTAGCCCACTTTGAGCTAGTTTGCTCATCAGGATATTATGGGGCACTTTGTCAAAAGCTTTGCTGAAGATGAGGTATATGATGTCCACAGCATTCCCACAGTCCACAAGGGAGGTTACTTGATCCAAAAATGAGATCAGATTCATCTGGCAGGATTTGTTCTTGACAAATCCATGTTGGCTTCGAGTCATCACTGCATTGTTTTCAAGGTGCTTACAGATGGATTGCTTTATCATCTGCTCCAGAATTTCCCAGGGATTGATGTCAGACTGACTGGTCTGTAGTTCCCAGGTTCCTCCTTTTTGCCCTTTTTGAAGATAGGGACAACATTAGCCCTCCTCCAGTCATCTGGCACTTCCCCCATCCTCCATGATTTCTCAAAGAGAATAGACAGCGGTTCTGAGAGTTCTTCTGCCAGTTCCTTTATCACTCTAGGATGCAGTTCATCTGGCCCTGGAGATTTGAACTCATTCAAGGTAATGAGGTGTTCCTTGACCATATGCCTATCCATCTCAAGCTGCAATCCTGCCCCTTCAGCCTGTACTTTGCCTTTGCCAGGGGGATCATAGACCCTCTTTTGGGAGAAGACCGAGCCAAAGTAGGAATTGAGCACCTCTGCCTTTTCTTTGTCATCTGTTATCATTTTGCCAACATTATTTAATAGCTGAACCACCATTTCTTTCCTGTCTTTTACTATGCACGTAGCTGAAGAAAGCCTTTTTGTTGCTTTTAGCACCCCTCGCTAACCTCAGCTCGTTCTCAGCTTTAGCCTTTACTGACGCCATCCCTGCAATTCTGCGCTACCTGCCTGTACTCTTCCTTTGTCACTTGTCCTTCCTTCCACTTCGTGTATGTCTCCTTTTTTGTTTTCAGGTCATCTGTAAGCTTTTTGTGAAGCCACATTGGCTTGTGTTGTCTTCCACCTTTTCTCCTTGTTGGAATTGTTTGTGATTGTGCCTTGAGAATTTCTTTAAAAGCGCCCACCCATCTTGGACTCCTTTTCTCGTTAGAGTCACTTGCCATGGGACCTTACTGATCATTGTTCTGAGTTTATTAAAATCAGATTCGGCTTTTGCTTCCTTCAGAACCATGAACTCAAGTACAACATGGTCGCTTTCCCCCAGAGTTCCTGTAACTGCTACTTTACCCACTAAGTCTTCTCTGTTGGTTAGGATCAAGTCAAGGATAGCCGATCCTCTAGTTCCTTCCTCTCCTTTCTGTAGGAGGAAGTTATCTGCCACACAAGTCAGGAATTTCCTGGAGGGGCCATGTTTTGCAGAATTTCTCTCCCAACAAGTATCGGGGAAATTGAAGTCCCCTATTACTACTACATCATGCTTCCTTGAAACATTGGCTATTTGCTTTTCAAAAGTTTCATCCTCATCTTCTCCTTGATTGGGTGACTGGTAGTAGACTCCGACCACCATGTTCCTTTTACTCTTTGCTCCATTTATTTCGATGCAGATGCTCTCAATGGGGCTACCAAACTCATCCTCCTGTATTTCTGTGCAGAGATAGGTATTTTTCACATACAGTGCAACCCCACCTCCCTTTCTGTTCCTCCTGTTCTTTTGGAACAAGTTATATCCTTCCATTGCTGTATTCCAGTCATGGGAGTCATCCCACCAAGTCTCAGTTATACCTATCAAGTCATAATTTCCCTCCTGTATTAAGAGTTCAAGTTTGTTCTGTTTGTTTCCCATACTCTGGGCATTAGTATATAGACATCGAAGGCCATGTGCTTCATAGTCTGGCTTTCTTCCTACATGTGTCTGAAGACTATGATTGGGCACTATTAGAGCTGTTCTCTCCGCTGCGGTGCATGAGCCTTTGTCCATTGTTACCCCCAACTTTACATCTCCCTTCCCTGTAGGATTCAGTTTAAAGCCCTCCTGATGAAGTTTTTCATGCTGTGGCCAAACGCATTCTTCCCAGCCTTGTGTCCCCCCGCCCCTATATATATGTGTGTGTATGTATGTATGCTGTGTTGAACTGGATTACTGAGTTTGAAAACATTTTTGAAATGCATGGGTAAGAGTGGAATATTGTTAGCTGTGCTGAAATGGATTGCAAAGTGTGTTAAAGAACTGACGGGGGCCTGAGACATGCTGCTTCTTTTTTAAAGGCCTTGAGGGCATGATCCTTGCGTGCTTAGGCAGAAGTATGGCCTACAGCGCCCAGCATTACCCATGTGGCATGGCTGACTGGGGACTTGTAGGACTTATTTCTGTCTAAACATGGACAGGATTGTGCCCTAACCCATTTTTAAGCATCTGGCTGGTCTAAAGAACTCGTCAGTGGCTGGGGGTGGGGGGAGGCTTTAACCTCCCCAGCTGGCTTGCTAGGTTTAAAAATCTGTTCTTGCCGAAACCTTTTCTCCCGCTTGCTTTTAAAAAGAGGTGCAACTTTGTTTTGTTTTTGCTGTATTTATCTAATTCTGGCAGAGCTACTAGTGCGAAGCTTCCTTGCAGGGTTGTTGTAAGGGTTGATGAGCTAGTGTACTGGGCTTGCACGCTTTGAGATATGCCAGCGGAGTGCGGAGGCTGACACATGTCTTCTTCCATGCAAGGTCCACGTCTTTGGCTCTGCCTCTGCTGCCCTCCCTCTGCCCACCAGTGACACTGGCCACCGGCCTCCACTGAACACTCTTTTTCCACACCCTCTCTCCTCCTTCTCCTCCTCTCTAGATGCAGAGGGAGGAGCATGATGACAATTGTTGTCTGCAAATACCTCAGCAAATTGCTGCCTGTGAAATAATTGCAGGCGCAGCAGCCCAGTGGGGAAAGAGCCGGGCTGGCGTCCTTCGCAGCCACATTCCTCCCTCCCTCCCTCCCCACTCTTTTCTCTCCTCCTCTCTTTCCAGGTCTTCCTGCAAGGAGGGGAGGACACACCAGGAGGGGGAAGAGCGCTGCTGATAGCCAGGCGGAATCCTGCAAAGTGACTCTCCTCCCCGCCTGGCCTCTGTCCACTGCCTGCTAGTCTCACCTCATTAATGAATCGCCTGTTTATTTGTGACCTGCTGCGATGACCCGTGAATCGATGGATGAGCCTCAGGGGAGCCGGGCAGGTCACGCCCTGTGCTTGGCAGGCTGGGAACGGAGGCTTCTTCCTTACGCTTAAACGGCCCTTGAGGCTTAAACGGCCCTTGAACGTCTGTCAGGTCTCCAGCCAAGGAAGGCCCAGCTCCTGTTCGCCCCGAAGCATTTGGTGTGGCGGGGAAGAGGCTGGCAGAGGAGATGTGGACAGAATCCGGCACACAGCATTAACGCACCTTCAGCAGCCTATGGTCTGGACCGCACAGGCTGGTCTCTCAGGTGACGGTGGTTGGAGGGGGGCGTTGGACAGGATAAGGGTGTGTGTGTGTGTGTCCCCGTCCCACACTACGGTTCTAGGGCCCTGTGCCAGCCACTGTGCCCTCTGCCACCTGATCATTCTCCGTCTGCTTCTGCCACACCAGCTGAGGCACTTTCTGGTCATGCTGTGGTCTACTCTGGTTTGGCACTGGACCATCTCCCCCCAATTAATGATGTTAATGATTCAGGTGAGGCAAAAGAGAGAAGAACTTCTTCCTTGGATGCATAGTTCACTTCCAGAATTTACTGTCTCGGGTTGTGGTGACAGCCGCCATCTCAGAGGGGATGAAGCAAGTTCACGAAGGAGCAAGGAACCAGCGTTGTCATAGGGAATGTCCGTGTTCAGAGGCACTTTGCTTGGCCCTCCCTTGAGGCAAACCTCAAGGGAAGGCCATCAGCAGCGTGGCCTGCTTGTGGTCTCCCTGGAAGAAACTGGCTGGCTACTGTTGGAAACAGGAAGCTGGGCTATTTGGTCCTTTAGTCTGAGCCAGGCTAGAATTGTATGCTCCTCAGGGCAGGGGCCTGTCCTCATTTTGTCCTCTGAAAACAGCCATGGACACTCAGAGCACTTTATCAATAATGAACGGTGGTGGTGGCGGCGGCAACAATCCAGCAGGGCTCCTTGAATGTTCTCCTGTGGCGCTAATGTAAGAGCGTGTTTCCAGTGGTTTCTGATGGAGGCTGTGCTTTTAGCAAAGGAGCCGGGTTTCTGATGGCAAGCCCGGCTGGTCTCCGGCCAGGGCCACCCTCTCACCCCATCATGCTGGGGCTCTGCACCTGCTTTCCTGCCCTCCGTGCAAATCTTTCCATGTGTGCACAGTCAGGCCTTGGAGTGGGCATCCATGCATGTGCTGTTCATGTGGAGGGGCAAGCCCGGAGCTGCACGCACACACTGCGATGCCCTCCTCTTGTTCCGAACCAGGCTGGCAGCGAGGGGCGGCCCTTGGCCAAAGGGGAAGGCACCAAGCTGAGAAACCTGCCATACTCGGCCCCGCCTTTCAGTGGGTTAGCGTCTGATCGGGAGCCAGAGCGAGCGGCAGAGCGGGCCCAGGTCAGCCTCCTCCCTCGGCGCAGGCCCAGCAGGCCGCTGCCAAAGTCAGGACCTGCTAATCAGCAGCCGCTCTGTGGCCTGCCTTGACAGCAGGCCAAGGCCAGGCAGAGGGTGGAATGCGAGAGCCGCGTGTCCACGCTCCAGACTGTGGGAAAGGGCTGCTCTGGTGAACTCCCAGCAGCTGGCCTGGCCTGGCCCAGCCGCACCGTGGCTTGGCGCAGCGACAGCAGCAGCTCCTTCCTGTCTCTGGGACGTGCAGCAGCTCCTGCAATGCACAGCCAGATCTCAAAGTGCCTGGGCTGGCGGAAGAGCGGCTGGAGGGGGCACAGCCCTACCGGCGCAGTGCGGGAGGAAATGGGGTTTGGAGGGGGAGGCGCAGCCAGCCAAGCAGAGGCGTTTCGGCGGAACAAATGGAGGTTGGCTGCCAGTCGCGAGAGTGGCAGGAGGAGGCCTTCTCTCCTCCTTCCTTTCCATGTTCCTTGGCTGACAGTGAGTGAAAACAGAGGTTGGGGCTGAGCTGCATTCGGCTGCATTCCTGAGGCCGCAAAGCCCCAGCACCCATTTCCACTGCCAACCAAACAACATGGGGGGGGGGGACAGAATAAGAATCTCGCCTCTTTTGCTGAGTGCCACAGACAGTCACTGCCCCCCCCCCCTGCACACACAACTGGGACTATGGGGCATACGGGAGGCCTTTCATCCCTGCTCCCCGCCCTTTTGTCAGAAATGAATCAGAACGGAGCATCGAAGAGCGGTGCCACATCGGACCAAAGCCTTCCTAATCCAGCAGTCTCTTTGCACGAGGCCTGGCAGGGAGCCCCCCCTGCATGAGCCAACAGCCCCCCCATTTGTGCGCTCCAGCAGCTGGTGCGCAGGGCACACTGCATCTGACTCTGGGCATAGTATGTGGGCATCCTGACCAGTAGCCATTGGTGGCCTTCTCCTCCAGGAATGTCTAATCCCCTCTTAAAGCCGCCCAAGTTGGTGGCCATCACTGCAGGTTGTGGTAGCAAATTCCATAGCTTGGCTCTGTGCTGTGTGAAGAAGTCCGTCCCTTGACCTGCTCTGAATCTCCCACCAGTCAGCTTCATGGGAGGACCCCACTGGGTTCTAGCATTATGGGAGTGGAACCCATTCCCTAGGGAGGCGGTGGGCTCTCCCACGCTGGAGGCGTTCAAGGCGAGGCTGGACAGCCATCTGCCAGGGATGCTCTGACTTGGACTCCTGCATTGAGCAGGGGGTTGGACTCGATGGCCTTGTAGGCCCCTTCCAGCCCTACTATTCTATGATTCCGAGTATTTCCCCCATCCACTTTCTCCACACCATGTACAATTATATACATCTCTAGCATGTCTCCCCTTACTCTTTTTCTAAGCTGAACAGTCCTA
Organism: Heloderma suspectum; assembly: GCF_057233095.1. Taxonomy (NCBI): domain Eukaryota; kingdom Metazoa; phylum Chordata; class Lepidosauria; order Squamata; family Helodermatidae; genus Heloderma; species Heloderma suspectum. Next base: position 329,659,674 of record NC_139460.1, on the reverse strand, counting down.
GACATCGTAACTTTTTCCTCACGTGGGAGTTGCTCCAGCCCCTTGATAATTTGGGTTGTCCTTTTCTTCACCTTCTCTAGTTCTACCATATCCTTTTTGAGTTCTGATGACCAGAACTGTACGCAGTATTGTAAGTCTGGTTGCACCATGTATTTGTATTAGGACAGGATGAGAGGGGTTTTACTGGCAGTTTTATTCTCAATTCCTTTTCTAATTATGCCTAACATGGAATCTGCCTTTTTTACAGCAGCCGCACACAGAGTTGACATCTTCATCCAGCTGTGCACCACAATTCCAAGATCACTTTCTTGGGCAGTACTGCTAGCTCGTTGTTGTTGTTGTTGTTGTTGTTCAGTCGTTCAGTCGTGTCCGACTCTTCGTGACCCCATGGACCATAGCACGCCAGGCCTTCCTGTCCTGCGCTCTCTCCCGGAGCGTGCTCAAGTTCATATTCATTGCATCCGTGATGCTATCTAGCCATCTCATCCTCTGCCGTCCCCTTCTCCTTTTGCCTTCAGTCTTTCCCAGCATCAGGGTCTTTTCCAGGGAGTTTTCTCTTCGCATTAGGTGGCCAAAATATTGGAGCTTCAGCTTCAGTATCTGTCCTTCCAATGAGCACTCAGGGTTGATTTCCTTTAGGATGGACTGATTTGACCTCCTTGCAGTCCAGGGGACTCGTAAGAGTCTTCTCCAGCACCACAGTTCGAAAGCATCGACTCTTCGGCGCTCAGCCTTCCTTATAGTCCAGCTCTCACAGCCATACATTACTACTGGGAAAACCATAGCTTTGATTAGACGGACCTTTGTCGGCAAGGTGATGTCTCTGCTTCTTACTATGCTGTCTAGGTTGGCCATAGCTTTCCTCCCAAGGAGCAAGCGTCTTTTAATTTCATGGCTACAGTCACCGTCTGCGGTGATCTTGGAGCCCAAGAAAGTAAAATCTGTCACTGCTTCCATTTCTTCCCCTTCTATATGCCAGGAAGTGATGGGGCCAGATGCCATGATCTTCGTTTTTTTAATGTTGAGTTTCAAACCAGCTTTTGCACTCTCCTCTTTCACCCTCAACAAGAGGCTCTTGAGATCCTCTTCGCTTTCTGCCATTAGGGTGGTATCGTCTGCATATCGGAGGTTGTTGATAATTCTCCCAGCAATCTTAATTCCGACCTCTGATTCATCCAACCCGGCATTTCTCATGATGTACTCTGCATATAAGTTAAATAAGCAGGGTGACAATATGCAGCCTTGTCGTACTCCTTTCCCAATTTTGAACCAATCGGTTGTTCCATGTCTGGTTCTTACTGTTGCTTCTTGACCCTCGTACAGGTTTCTCAGGAGACAGGTAAGGTGGTCTGGTACTCCCATCACTTTCAGAATTTGCCACAGTTTGTTGTGATCCACACAATCAAAGGCTTTAGCGTAGTCAATGAAGCAGAAATAGACGTTTTTCTGGAATTCTCTTGCTTTCTCCATGATGCAGCGAATGTTGGCGATTTGATCTCTAGTTCCTCTGCCTCTTCGAAACCCAGCTTGTACTTCCGGTAGTTCTCGGTTCGCATACTGCTGAAGCCTAGCTTGTAGGATTTTGAGCATCACCTTGCTGGCATGTGAAATGAGCGCAATTGTGCGGTAGTTTGAACACTCTTTGGCGTTGCCCTTCTTTGGAATTGGAATGTAAACTGACCTTTTCCAGTCTTGTGGCCACTGTTGAGTGTTCCAGATTTGTTGGCATATTGAATGCAGCACTTTAACAGCATCATCTTTTAGGATTTTAAATAGTTCGGCTGGAATACTGTCATCTCCGCTAGCTTTGTTGTTACTAATGCTTCCTAAGGCCCACTTGACTTCACTCTCTAGGATGTCCGGCTCAAGTTCAGTGACCGCACTATCATGGCTATCAGGGACATTCAGATCTTTCCTGTATAGTTCTTCTGTGTATTATTGCCACCTCTTCTTAATCTCATCTGCTTCTGTTAGGTCCCTGCCTTCTTTGTCCTTTATCATGCCCGTCTTTGCACAAAACGTTCCCTTGAGATCTCCAATTTTCTTGAAGAGATCTCTAGTCTTTCCCATTCTGTTGTTTTCCTCGATTTCTTTGCATTGTTCATTTAAGAAGGCCTTCTTGTCTCTCCTTGCTATTCTCTGGAACTCTGCGTTCAGTTGGGTATATCTTCCCCTTTCTCCCTTGCTTTTCGCTTCCCTTCTTTCGTGAGCTACTTGTAAAGCCTCATCAGACAGCCACTTTGCTTTCTTGCATTTCTTTTTCTTTGGGATGGATTTCGTTGCTGCCTCCTGAACAATGTTACAGACCTCCGTCCATAGTTCCTCAGGCACTCTGTCTATCAGGTCTAATCCCTGAAATCTATTCCTCACCTCCACTGTATATTCATCAGGGATATGATTTAGGTCATATCTGAACGGTTTAGTGGTTTTCCTGACGTTCTTCAATTTAAGCCGAAATTTTGCAAGAAGCAGCTCATGATCTGAGCCACAGTCAGCTCCAGGTCTTGTTTTTACTGACTGTATGGAGCTTCTCCATCTTTGGCTGCAAAGGACATAATCAATCTGATTTCGATATTGACCATCTGGTGACGTCCATGTGTAGAGTCGCCTCTTGTGCTGTTGGAAAAGAGTGTTTGCTATGATCAGCGTGTTCTCTTGGCAAAACTCTATTAGCTTTTGTCCTGCTTCATTTTGTACACCAAGGCCATGCCTGCCTGTTATCCCGGTGATTTCTTGACTTCCTACTTTAGCATTCCAATCCCCTATGATGAAGAGGACATCTTTTTTTGGTGTTAGTTCTAGAAGGTGTTGTAGGTCTTCATAGAACCGATCAACCTCAGCTTCTTCGGCCTCAGTGGTTGGGGCATAGACTTGAATTACTGTGATGTTGAATGGTTTGCCTTGGATTTGTACTGAGATCATTCTATCATTTTTAAGATTGTACCCCAGTACTGCTTTTCCCACCCTTTTGTTGACTATGAGTGCTACTCCATTTCTTCTAAGGGATTCTTGCCCACAATAGTAGATATGATGGTCACCTGAATTAAATTCGCCCATGCCTGTCCATTTTAGTTCGCTGATTCCCAAGATGTCGATGTTCAATCTTGCCATCTCATGTTTGACCACCTCCAGCTTACCTTGATTCATTGATCTGACATTCCAGGTTCCTAAACAATATTGTTCTTTACAGCATCGGATTTTCTTTTCACCACCAGACACATCCACAGCTGAGTGTCCTTTCGGCTTTGGCCCAGCCGCTTCACTCTTTCTGGCGCTACTTGGAAATACCCTCTGCTCTTCCCCAGTAGCATATTGGACACCTTCCGACCTGAGGGGCTCATCTTCCGGCGTCATCTCTTTTAGCCTTGTGATACGTTCCATGGGGTTTTCTTGGCAAGAATACTGGAGTGGGTTGCCATTTCCTTCTCCAGTGGACCACATTTTGTCAGAACTCTCTGCCATGACCTGTCCGTCTTGAGTGGCCCTGCACGGCATAGCTTATGGCTTCACTGAGTTACGCAAGCCCCTTCGCCACAACAAGGCAGTGATCCATGAAGGGGACTGCTAGCTCAGATCCCATCAATGTATATGTAAAGTTGGGATCCCTCCCGCCGCCCCTGCAACATGCATCACTTCACACTTGCTTGCATGGAACTGCAATTGCCACGTGGATGCCCATTCTTCCAGTCTGGAGAGATCCCTTTGGAGCTCCTTGCAGCCCATTTTTGTTTTAACCACCTTAAATAATTTGGACATTAGCCAGCCAGAAATCCACACAAATCCTTTTCAAGACAGTGGGCTTACATGACTCATGAGCCAGCTGGGGCTCAGTTTCCAAGACCTCCCCCCTGCTCTTGGCACCTGCTGTTGGCAGGTGTCACATTTGGGGACATTCCTCTTTGGTAATGAGAAGGGCGGAAGCAGCAGATTCTGCAGCTTCCCTCCTACTGCCCTGCCTCCCTCTGACTCTCCTGTGCTGCATTTAATTGATTTGGGAATCAAATTGGAGAAGCCGGCTTGTTCAGGAGCGGAGTCTGTGTGTGCACAATGGCAGCACAGCCTGGTGGGCAGATGTCCACTGTTCCCCAAGATTTCCTCCTATTCTGGAAAACTAGATCTCCCCTGCATCCTATAGCGTAAACATGCCTGCTCCCCACTTTGGATCTGGGGGGAGTGATGGACATCCAGCCACCAGCCAGCGCTGAGTGTTTGGGTGTGCATGGAAGAGAGAGGCAGGCAAGCAGGTGACGGAGGTGCTTCCTTTCCCACGAAACGTGCCACTGGGTGTGCGGAGAACGATGCCATGGCCCTGGAGCAGCTGCAGTGCGTCTGGCCATCCATGTGGCAGGAGGAGACGGAGAGGCCCACGCAGCTGCCTTTCTGTCCCTGGAGCACCCTTTGGTATTTAAGAAACGGCCCCTGGCCAGGGGCTCCTCGTGGCTCAGAGGCATGAAGAAATCGGCCAGAGGCTCCCACTCCCCACCTATTTGGTTTCTGCTAGGACTGGCAGCCGGAGCAGTCATGCTTGGGTGGGAGGGGAGATGCCCTTCTCCCGGCTCCCCTTCTGCTTCTCCCGCATGCTCCCCACCCCCACCCACTCACTAGCTCCTAGCCAAGACTTCAGTGGTGAAGCCCTTGGGGAGGGCAGGAACTGGTTCTCCCCCACCCCCAGGGCAGAGCTTCCAGTCCAAATGAACAGCAAGAGACCCATCTGGGTCCGATGGCAAAGGGGTGCAGCAGCTGCCGTTTCCCCCATGTCAGGCTCAGGAGAGCTGCACGGACAGCGCAGCTGTACAGGGCGTCCTGCAGAGGGTCTTTCCCTGGGGACTCGCTGATGCTAAAGCTTCTGCGCCCAAGGCACGCCCTCCTGTGCCACTGGGCTGCAGTGCAGGAGGTATTTCCCCTCCCCATTGGCATTGCTGGCTAGGGCTGACGGAGGTCGCAGGCCAAAACATCTGGAGGGCTACAGGTTGCCCACCCCGGCATGAGCGAGTCGGTGAGGGCCGAGGCTCTTGTCCACCTCCTCAGTCCTGGCCCCTCCCTGCCCAGTGTGGCTGCTCCCCCCGCTCCCAGAGTGCCTTGAGCCAGACCACATGTGGCAGCCCATTCACCACGCACCGGGGCTCATCCACCCCCCTCATGGCTTGCTGTCCCTCCTGTCGAAGTGAGGGGCTTGGAGCTGATTCAAGTGTCATGTGGTACAGGTCTGCCTCGCAGGGCTGCGTCACTTCAGAATCCGCATTGGGAGCAGCTGGGGTGAAAGCCCTTTTGCCTCAAAGCTTTCTGCCTCTTGATAGAAAGTGAATATGCCAGGAAGAAAGTCCAGTGAGCCTCGTCTGGCCTGAAAAGGCCTCCTTGTGTGGGCTGCAGAGGACTATCCAGAGACAACACCTTATTCCTGCTTCGGAGAGGAACGTGGCCGCCCAAGACAAGGGGAGTTGGCATCTCTGGCTTTAGTCGTCAGCATCCAGCTGGATTTTCAAAGGGACATGGTCCCAGAATGCAGTGCTGCTGGGGGACGGTTTGTGGCCTCTGCCAGACTCCAGGAGCTGCAAAGAAATTCCACTGCTGGAGGGTCTCCTCCTGCAGTGGGGCTGGGCCCTAGAAACAGGCACCCTGCCTGGAGCAGGCCACAGCCACAGGGATGCTTGACCCCAACTGCCAATCCCATCTTTGTCAGCACGGCATAAGGTATCGTCTTGCTCCAAATCCCTGCTTATGGAGCAAATTGCTGAGATGACCCAACCACCAGAGAGCCCACCCAGCCCGTCTCAGGTTCAGCGCACCTGCTATTTAAAGGCGGCCAAGGAGCCATCCGGCACAGTTGTGCAGGACCAGCAGGGAGGCCAGGCAGCAGCTGACGGCCATTCAGGGGCAGAGTGGGGAGCCCAAGCGGGGCTTCCTAGCCATGTGGCTGCTGTGTCGAGAACCCAGCATTCCTTGCCACCTGTCTGGGTGGATGTGTGCTGGCTGGTCCCAAAGCTGCTGCAAGCCAGGTCCATTGGCTTCCTCCAGCTGGAAGCTGAAGATGTGCCCGGAGGCAGCTGCGTGGAACCAGCTCTAGACGGTGGGCAAAAGGACAGAAGAACAGCCAGACCACGTGGAAAGGTGTTGCATGTCACAGTGCCCCCTGCTTTCCTCAGTGTTGTGCGGTTTGGCCAATACTGAGCCGAAACACTTGGACGCTGGAGGCAGAAATCCAAAGGGAATCCACACCTCCACACAGCAAAAATATACTCAAACAATGAGAAATGCCCCATCAGTCACATGCAAAGTTGCTTCTGGAAGCAGCCACCTCCCCCTGACCCATGGCTCGAAGAGCACATTCACCCATGGAGCTCTTTGCCATAAAACCTCTGGTGTGGCACTCCCACCCTCTGCACATGGTGGCTCTTGCTTTTATTATTTACATGGCACTATCCCTATTCCCTGGCACTTTCCAGGATAATTTAGGCAAAAGCCAGGTCTCTGCCCTGAGGAGGAGGAGGAGCTTGCACCCCAGACTGCAAGGATGTGGGACACCACAGCAGGCTGAGCACATGCCCAGGCATGTGCCCGCACAGCGAGACATCCTTGGAGCTGGGGAGGAGGGTGAAGGGGCTGAGCCCCAGGCTTCATGGAACACACAGAGTTTCAGGCATAAGGGCCAGCAAAGGAGGGGGAGCAGAGTGGCATTTGCAGGTCCACTTTGCATCAGAGTGGGGGAAGGCAGGGGATGTAAAAATGCATCAGCTGCTGTGTCCTTGAAAAGGCCTGTATGTGGAAGGAAGTGCCCCCAAATAAGCAGGCCATATAGACTTTTCTCAAAGCGAAATGAGTTTGGGGTCTGGTCGTAGGCACTATGCTTTCCACAAGGTGATCATTCCTATCCTGGGTCATCCCCGGCCACTTTTCCTTGTGCCTTTTTCTGTGATGGTTTTTCCTGCCAGCGCCACAGAGAAGGGCTGTGGCTCTGTGGCAGAACACCTGCTCTGCATGCCGAAGGCCTCGGGTTCAGTCCCCAGCAGCATCTCCAGTTATAAAAGGACCGCTGGGCACAGGTGTTGGGAAAGGTGCTCTCTGCCTGAGGCTCTGGGAGGCTGTGGCCAGTCAGACCGACGAGGCCCTGGCCAGGAGGGGAGGCGCTTCCTCTGCTTGCCCCGTGCTCTGGGGAGGGGCCAGTGACCTTCACCTCGAAGCTGGCCTGGGCGGGAGCGCAGCCCTTTGCCCCGCGGGCGGCTTCAATAGGGGAGAGCCCCGTCCTCGGTGAAGTGGGGCGCGCGGCCACGCTGCGGTCGGGTCTTCCTTCCCCGTGTCGCTGTGCTCCTCTAGGGCCCTTATCCAGGCGAACCCCAGGCTTCCCCTTCCTTCCCTAAGTGCCCGCTGCCCGGGCCTTCGCCCCTTACGGACGGCCAGGCCCTTCCCCAGCCCGCTTTACTTGCGGGGATACAAGGGGCAGCAGGCCGGATCCTACCCGAAGGCGCCCTGAGAACCTGGGGCTCGAGGCCAGGCCTTTCTGGCACGCACCAGGCCCGTCTCTGGGAACGCTCGCCAAATGGCGTGGGGTTCCTCGTGTGTGATCCAGTCAAGCGCCCTGGGCCGGGCCGCCTGCCGGTGGCCCGCCCGCCGCCCGCCCCAGCTGCCTGGCTGGGGGGAGAGGGGCTGCTCCCCACGGCAGCCTTGCGCCTTCCGGCGCCCACCAGCCGGCTCCTTCGGCGGATGCGCTTGAGCCCCGGCTCGACGCGCAGGGCTCCCTCGGCGCCCCCAGCAGGGCCGCCCGACCCCTCCTCCGCACCCGCCCGCCGTCCGCCCGAGCCAGGCCTGCCGCGGGGTCTCCCGCGCGGCCGGGCCGCGGCAGGTGCTCGGGCCCGTCCCCGGACGCCGGGCCGCGGGGTGAGGCCGCCGAGCGAGCGGCTCCCGCGCCGATCGACGAGGCGGCCGCGAAGCCCCGCGGGCTGCCGTGCGCCGTCCTGACGGCTCCTCCGAAGGGCCGCTCCGCTCCGCACCCGTCCCGGGAGAAGCCGCCGGGGCGCGCCTGGGCGCGGGCGCGGGCGGCAGACCACTCGAGGGAGGCCAAGCCCGGCGAGAGGCTCGGCCAGGCACCTCCGGGCGGCTCGGCGGGCCCGGGCATTTGGGAGCCAGTCCGGCTCAGAAAGTGCCGCTCGTCGCCCAGCACAGCCGAGCCCGTCGCCCTTTTCTCCGGGCGTGCCTGGCAGCCCCCGCCTGAGGAGGGCCCGCCGGCGGCTTCCTTGGCTGGCCCGCGGGGACGCCCTTGAGCGCGGGGGCTGCCCAGCCTCCGTGTCTGGAGAGAGGAAAGATAACGGAGGGGCCAAAGCGCTCTCCACGCAGAACCGCATTGCGGGGGAGGCGCGCGCGGCCATTTTCACTTGGATCCTGGACCACGGTGTACAGCCCAAGAGAGGTGGCTCCAGAATGCGGGTTTGATGCTGAAGAGATGTGGAGCCAGGTCACACAACCACCAGTCTCGTGTTTCTTGGTTTCTGCCCCAGCACGTGGCAAATGGATCCTTGGGAGGAGAACACGTCATGAGCACAGATTGGGACTTTGCACATCACCACTGAGCCCGCACTGGTGTGGTTCGACCTGTTGGAAATCAGGATGCTGGTCTTGGGCATTTTGTGCTGCTAAACTCGCACCACCAGTGGAGAGGGGAAAGTGCAAGATGCTGCTACACTAGTTACCGTCGATGTGACGCAAGAACGCCAACAAGTCACTTGGTTCCTTGAATACCACGTTTGCTGTGGCACGAGCTTTTGTCAGCAAGAGCCCACATCCTCAGATGCACAGAGATGAGCTCCAGAAGAGAGACAGACCCTTGCTCCAGTTTTCAGGCCTACCTTCCTATGGCGTGGAACAGTGTCCGTGGCATACCACCAGGGGCAACCCCGTTGCTTTGTGTTAGGAGGAGTCATTCATTTTTAAACCCAAAGGGGTTGGTTACTGGTTTGTTGCAGCAGAAACAACGAAAGAGTCCATTGTGGCACATGAATGAAAAACAGATTTATCGTGGCAGAAGCTTCTGTGGGCTACTAGAACCAATTTCATCTGATGCACGAAGTGATCCTCCGGGTACATGGGCCAATACACACCATGAGTCCAGAGGGAAGGTGGGAGTTTCCTTTTCTTGTACAAAGTGAAGCCCCAGAGCCCAGCAGTGGCAAAGAGAGCTGTCAGTGTCCTTCTGCTAAGCAGAGCCTGCATGACACCAGAATACAGTCAAAGGCGTATTTACTTATGCTCTGGGCAGCACCCAGTGGGGGACGGCCTCCAGCCCGACCCCATCACCCTCCACCTCATCCTTGGGGGAGGGCCAGGCCTGGGGCCCCTGCCATCTCCATGGCCTTAGCGGGAGATAAGAGGCTGAGACGCGGCACTTGGCCTGGCTGCCATTTTATCAGATGGTCACATGTTTGTGGCACTCAGACCAGCCCCGCTTGCCTCCCCACCCACTCCATTAGCATTCCCCACAGACAAGCCAGTGGGCTTCCCCACCCTTGGGGCAGAGGCCGCAGTGGAGGCAGTGGGCAGACTCAGCAGCGAGCGGGGCCTGGGGGCAGGATCTTGGGCCCGGGGCAGCTGTCAGTGGCTTCATGCGCAGGCCCCGTAGGCACACAGCCTTGGCGTTTGTGGGGTGGTAAAGCGCACCTCAGCCCTTCCTAAAATCTTGTGTGTAGGCGGAGTGTGTGTGTGTGTCCATTTTTTTAAAAAAATCTGTTATCCTTTGGGAAGTAGGTACTCTTGTTTTCATCTGAAGCGACTTGGGGATTCAGAACAGAAAGGGAAATGTTTAGCCCCCCCCCCCCCAATGCAAGCTGCCCCGTCTGGATTCCTGCACCCTTAGAAAGCCACGTTTTTGCAGAGAGGCTCCATAGCAGTCGTGGGCCTTTGGAACAGCATCGATGGGGCCGGGGGAGGGGGCGGGCTCGTGCAGTGCGCTGGAAAAGCATGAATGGAGCCCTCTGGTCTCTGAGTCCTATCAGCCATTCCATCAGGCTCAAAGCAGGATGCAAAACCAGAGGGCAGACACCCTGCCCCCCTTCCCTGAAAAGGAGATAAGGTGCAAAGTCAGCCAAGGAGTTAGGCTGGCAGAGGAAGGTGGGGCGGGCCAGCCTCTATGACCTCCTGTGGCAGAGGCTGGAAACAGGGATATCCCTTGTGACTTTGGGGGAGAAATGGGGACTTGATCCCCTTCCCAGCTCAGGCTCAGGCCCACAGCCCCGCTGCGGCTGAAGCAGAGCCATCCTGAGCCGTTGGGTGTCTGATGGACATTTATCTGCTGGGCTGGAGCCAAAAGACTTGTGAAGCAAGAAGAGGCCAAGTGGCTAGATAACCTTACTGAGGCCAGGAGCACGGCCAAGGGATACCACAGGTTAAAGCCCCAGAACCACATTTCTTTCCTGGGACTCAGCCCTAGCACATAACACATAATAAGAGTGCATCAGGGCATGTGCAGAGTGCCTTTCCCTCACTGCTGAGTAACTATGAAGAACCCACACACAAGAGGAAGACCCTGAAGTCCCCAGAAGCCTGGCTTTCTGGGGGCAGGCATTGGCTCCAGCACCTCGCCTTTCAGACGTTTAGGACTGAACGAGGCCAGTCTTTGATTGGGGATGCATAGCACAATGGCAGAGCCCCTGCTTTGCATGCAAAAGATCCCTGGTTCGATCCCCCACAGCATCTTTGGGTAGGGCTGGGAAAAACCCTGCTTGCAACCCTGGAGAGCTGCTGCTGCCAGTTGGTGTTAACAATACTGGGCTAGATGGACTGACTCGGTGTAAAGCACTTTCCTGAGTTCCTAAAAGTTCATTTTGTTGAAATAATAGTTCTCAAAAGAGATCTATGGTAATTTTCATCACCACAAAGATATGGCTATTTAGACATTTTAGATGGTGAATTCCTAAGGTCCACCTCTTGGATTGCACATGGCTGCTTCATTATCACCCCTAAAATATGGTTGCCCAAGTGGGTTCCCTGTCCAGCTGGTGGGCTCCAGGGAAGAAAGATGGTCCTGGAAGGAGGCCTGGGCTACTTCCCCACCCCCGCACCACCCCTCTTCAAATGTTGGTCTGCACTCATGCACAGGGGAAGTAGGGCAGCACAAAGCGCATGCTTCAGACCTTGCACTGAGCCTGTCTGGGGGGAGAAGGCAGCAGCAGCACCAGCGGGCACAGCCCCTCTCCTGCCTGCATGTCCATTCAGACAACCATCTGAGAGTGTTTTTCTTGGCTTGTTTGCTGCTTCTCCCCCTTCCCCTTTCGGGCCTGTGGCTCTCTTGGCCAGGAGGAAGCAGGGCTGCTTCCCCCCCTTTTGTTGCATTCATAGTCAGGGAGGAGTTGCTAATTGCTTCAGAGAAAGGAGCTGATCACAGGAAATGGATCCCTGAGAGCCGTCTGGAGGGCAGTCTTTCCTGAGAGGAGCTGAGGAGGTACAAAAGACCCCTGTGATCACCACCTGGCCCACCCCACCCGCTTGCAGCATTAGCAGGGCCCCTTACAGGCAACGACCATGTTGTCACATAGGGAACAGATGTGTGGCAGGATTCCCCTTCCCACTTGGTAGGACGATGTCACAGCTGGCATGAGCTGCTCCCCCCTGCCTGCCACCCCCCCCCCCGATCCCACTTCAAGGTGGTGTCTGTTTGCTCGTGCACGCATTGCAGCCACATGGCAGTGCACTCGGGGGAACGAGCTGCCGTGCGGTTGGGCTGGGTGGGTGTGATGCTGACCTTGGACACAGGGAGGCCACTCACACCCCCACGGTTAGCATGGGCTGACAACCAGTCATGGTGGTCAGCGGCATGTCTGGCCTTGCACGTGGCAGTCCAAGCCCTGAGATTTAGCTGCTGCCATCACGCAGGCAAGGCAGGGGCGGCGAGGCCATGATGACCAGGGAGAGGCCCCTTAGGGCAGGGCAGTGGATGGTGGCTGCGGAAAGGCCTTGCTTTGCGAAAAGAACACGCAAGGTCCCCCTTTGTTGTTATCTGAGGGTCTGAGTTGTCCCAGGACATCAGCTTCTGTGGCAAGTCATCTGATGACCCTCAGATTCCTTCTGGTTACGCAACCTGGCCAAATGTGTATTTAGGAGGTGTTTCTCTTAAGTGCTCAAGGAAATTGGATATGCGATCCTCTCTCTGCTTTGTGACTTCCACACTTTGTTCCCTCCATAACAGACCCTTTTCTCTAGCAGAGTCCTCCTGACTGGGGGGGGGGAAGGAAAGTGCGTGCATAATGTACCCGGCTGCTCCCACATGGCTTGCGCAGCCTTGGTCCAAGAGGTCCTGCAGCTCCCAGGGTCCCCTGCAATCCCGCTGACTGGCTGGGGGATGCTGGGAGTCGTAGACGGGAGAAGGCTGGCCAGGCCAACACTCGGCTGCTCTCTCCACTCTGGCCAGGCCAACACTCCGCCCACAGGAGGGGCAGGAGAAGGGCCTCTATCTGTGAGATGGGGGGCATGATGGCGAGGGCCACCCCAGGCCTGCTCCGGGAGCAAAGGCGCTGCAACGGAGGCTGCCTCCACCCTGGGCACAGTTGCGTTCGCAGCGTCTCCCTGGGGCTGAGCCATGACAAGTGCTCACCCGGGGCCCTCCCTGCGCCAGCCCCACTCTGCAGTGGGCTGTCACCATGCCGCGCATCTCCGGAGGGGCTTTGCCTCAGCCAGCAAGAATCCTCCCCCGCTCCCTCCGCACCACGGCAGCGTGGCTGAGGGTGGGGGCACCGCACTGGTCTGCCCGCCGGGGGGTGCCTGCTCTGGCCACCCTTGCACCAGACCCAGAACAAGTTCTGCGGCAGTTGTCACTGAGAAGACGACAGGCGTGGCTGAGCCGAAGGCAGCCGGCAGGGCCTTCCAGGTCAGCGCCATGATAGCGCCATGGCATCTGCTTGGCTTCCCCCTCCCCAAACATCCAGCGGGAGGAAGGGAGCTGTGTAGCTTGCTTTGAGCATTGCAAACACTATCAACTGGTTTAAATAAACAGGATGTCTCCGTTGCCCTCTCCTCCATCTTCTGTGGGACCAACACAGTGACCATGCAGCCCCCAAACATTTCTCTGGGGCCTACACAGGGCAGCTCCCAATGGATACTGCCCAAAGACCGTCAAGCGCTTGGCACATTGGTTGGGAATACGTCCACTGTAAATCTTGCCTCTCTTACCATTTTTCGTTGTCTCCAGCTGCAACAAACAATCTACTTGCCGCCTCTGTTGTACTTTTAGCCACTGCCAACAGAGTGCCACTCTCAGGTGCAACTTCCACACTAGCCATTTAGTGCAGAATTGTCATGCTTCATATACTCTGCTTTTTAACAGAAAATCCAGTATGGCATCATCAACCCATTGCGCTGTAGGGTTTTCTGTGTTGTCCTCTTATCTTTTTTACTGCCGCCCCGTCCCGCACTGAATATGCAGTTGAAAGACCAGCCTGTTAAGTGTGGACTGGCAAACTCCTTTTGAGGTTTCTGTCCCTTTAATTAACAGCTTCCTGCTTGCAGCTTCTGTCCCTGTAATTGCTTCTTGTTCAGCACAGCCAGCAATTATGGTGGACAGCTGATGAACTGCCTCTTAATCAGTCATTTCCTGTTCCTCACCCCAGGGGAGGTGGTGTGGGCTTTAATTACTGATTTCTTCTTGTTTAAAAGTTTTATTTTTTAATTGAGAAAATGCTTGTCAGATAGGAAAGCTGAGGAAAGAATGGAATAGATCTTCAAAGTCTGACCCATATTCCTAAAAGGCCATGATGAAACAGGGCTTGGAAGACTCAGGGCTATTTTCAATGTTCTGGATGCTAGAAGAGGAAACAGCTTCCTTTCCATGCCCCCAAAGCTGATCTCACCTTCCCCCCAGACATGAACTTGAATGTGTTTGTTTATGGATTCCCTGGTCCTCATGAAGGGAGAAGGGGGTCTCCCTGGGGAGGTGTGAGAGAGCGCCCTCAACTTGCCCAACTCCTGAGACTGAACTGGGGTACTAGTCTGATTTTCAGTGGGAGGAGTCCATGGGACAGCCATCTGCCTGCAAACTGTTGGTTGTGTTGGTCTGGAGAGGCCCCACAGACAGTAACCATGCTTACAGCAGAATCCTATACCCTTCTACTCAGGAGTGGATCCCATGGAAGCCAAGATTCACAGTAATATTTATACAGCACATCCCATCTCCCACCCCCATCCCACTTTTGTTGTTCAGTTGTTAAGTCGTGTCCGACTCTTCGTGACCCCACGGACCATAGCACGCCAGGCCTTCCTGTCCTGCGCTGTCTCCCGGAGCGTGCTCAAGTTCATATTCATTGCATCAGTGATGCTATCTAGCCATCTCATCCTCTGCCGTCCCCTTCTCCTTTTGCCTTCAGTCTTTCCCAGCATCAGGGTCTTTTCCAGAGATTTTTCTCTTTGCATTAGGTGGCCAAAATATTTGAGCTTCAGCTTCAGTATCTGTCCTTCCAATGAGCACTCAGGGTTGATTTCCTTTAGGATTGACTGATTTGACCTCCTTGCAGTCCAGGGGACTCGTAAGAGTCTTCTCCAGCACATCCCACTTTAGGGCTACCATATTTTGTTTTTATATATAGGATTGGGACATTAAAATAATGTGCAGGGCAGCCCAAAGCTGACCAGGTGGTAATACATCCAGGTGTGGAACAGGCTCAATTCCCACCTTAGAACTGGTTCTGTAATGGAACTAAAAGGTTGAAATGAGAACGGTTGCTAAGGGGCAGTTACCTTCACGTCCTGCTTGTGGGCTTCCTGTTGGGGCATCTGGCTGTCCACTGTTGGGAACAGGCTGCTGGGCTCGACAGACCCAAGCACCACCTGCTGGGTCTGACCCACCAGGGCACTTGTGATCTTATTACATGCTGCTTCTATGCACATTTTTAAAATGACACGCAGGCATGGAGGCTGGGGGAAGGAAAGTGTTCCCTTCTCCTAGTCTGCTGCCCAAAGCAATGGGTTCCCACCACTTCGTGCTGTGGCCAGCATCCTGCCACCTCCCAGCTTATCCCAGAGCTCCCAGCAGCTGCCAGGCTCTCACCTCACCTCAGCACTCTGCACCCCACCCATCCTGCATTTGCCGCAGGCAGCGTCGCTGGGGCTGAACTGCAGGGGGAAACCGGCCAAGGGGACAGGGGCATGAACGGATCAGGCCAACCTGCAGGGGGCAGCGGGGCTTGCCCGGATGTGGTGAGCTCCCTCACCACATCTGCTGCCCTCCGCCGCTCCACGCCAAGTGGCCACCCTGGACACACAGCGCAGGAAGGGCAGAGTCCGGCCAGCAGGTGTGTGGCCACCCCGGCAGTCCTGCAGGCAGGGGCAGCTCTCCCATGGCCAGGCGGCAGATGTGGGCAGCAACCCACCAGGCGCTGAGCTGACTGTCCTCGGATTACCCCCACAGCGGGAGGGGGCTTGCCCTTCAGAGGCGGTGCCTTGGGCCCCCAGATGTCATGAGCCCTCTCTGGACCCAGCTCTGTTTCCTCTTCTCCAGCAGGGGTGCGCAGCCCCAGTGGGGAGGGTCCTGGGACCTCAACAGAGCTGGGCTGATGACTGCGCGCTCCAATGGTGCCAGCACTGTTATCTTTTTCGGCACCGAGTGAAGACCTGTCTCTTTTCTCAGGCTTTTGGCAGCAGGATGAGTCTTTAATCAGTCCTGGATTTCTCTCATGGTTATGGCTGGTTGCTCAACATTGTTTTTAGATATATGTTGTCTACTGTTCATTTGTGTGTTTAATGTAAATGGGTTTTAAACTTTTATGCTATATTTTAATGCTTTTTACTGTAATTTAATGTTTAATGTTCATTGCATTGTTTAATGCAACCGATGCAATGAATATGAACTTGAGCACGCTCCGGGAGAGAGCGCAGGACAGGAAGGCCTGGCGTGCTATGGTCCATGGGGTCACGAAGAGTCGGACACGACTGAACGACTGAACAACAACAACAATGTTTAATGTTCTTAACCTTTGTAAAACACCCTGAGAGCCTTGGCTATGGGGCAGTATGGAAATAATAATTATTATTAATAATAATAATAATAATAGTAATAATAGGCCATCCATCCGCCACCACTCCCCTTCCACTCTCTCTGCTAGCCACACACCCCAGTCTTTCACAGAGCAATCCAGTGATCCCCAGGGTGGCATGCCCAGGTGACACAAGCCAGAGCGTTGTGCGCCAGGTGACTCAAGGCAGTGAGTCAAGCCACATTCTCTGTCTAGGGAATGTACTTTCAGATGGTGCTTCCATGTAGAGAGGCCTATGCCCTGTGATATTTCTTCAAGGAAAGATCAGATGCTGGAGTCCAGGCGGCATGGGCGGCACCCCTTGGGAGCTTCCCCCAAAGCATCCTAGCTGACTGCTGTTGGAAGCAGCACACTGGGCCATAAGGACTTCTTTTCTGACCCAGCACAGCCGATGCACATGCTCAGGCACTGCCAGGAGGGAACTGGGCTTGAGCCAAGTAAGGCCACCTGGTTGCTGAAAGCATGGCGAGGGCTTGGGGCAACCTCCTGCCCGTGCGGCAAAGGCTCCCCCACCCAGTCGCACTTGCTGCAGGCTCCCTTTCAGCTCCTGGCCCTCCTGTGGCAGCCAGAGGCCCAGCAGCCGGCGGCCTGCGAGGGCGGGGGAGTGGCGGGCCCAGGCTGGCCCTGGTCCAGCGGCTGCGCTTGAAGGACTCTCCTTGGCCGGCTCCCCTCGGCGCGGAGGAAGGCCAGGCAGGGACTGGAAGGAAATCGGGCAGGCCGCGGCGGCTGTCACCCTCCCCAGGTCTGCAGAGCTCCCCGCCCCGCCTAGATCTTAATCACTGTGGGAACGGAGCGGCCGCCTCGGCTCTTGCCCTGGTGCTGCACCCGTAGTGTTTATTTTCATGAGGCCTTATCGCATCAGCCCTTGATAAAGCCCTGCCGAGGAAGGCCACCGGAGCGCGGCCCTTGTCCCAGGGCAGATGCCAGGTGGGCTGATCCACCTGATCCCTTTTCAACTCCCAAGAGGAAAAAGCGGCATCCAGGGTCCAGGCAAAGAACAGGGCAGCCCAAAAGATAAAGAGCCTGTAGCACTCCGCCCTGAGAAGGGTTGCAGCGTCTGGGACTGTTCAGCTTAAAGAAAAGGCAAGTAAATGGGAGGAGACGGGACAGAGGCGTACAAAACGATGCCTGGTGTGGAGAAAGTGGAGAGGGAGGCATTGTTCTCCCTCTCCCACAATACTAGAACCCAGTGGGCTCATCCCATGGAGCTGGATGGGGGAGATTCAGGACAGATCAAAGGAAGGGCTTCTTCACACAGTGCACAGCTGATCTATGGAATTCACTTCCACAAGATGCAGTAATGGCCACCACTTTGGATGGCTCTGTGTGGGATGTTCTCGGCCCATGCAGGGCTTCTGGGGCACTCCAGGCAGTGCAAAAAAACCTCTCACTGGTTGAGCTCTTTGCACGTGTTACAAATGGGGGGGGGGTGCGGAGCAGCTGTCTTCTGACTTTGAAAGAAATACTGTATGGGTTTGTTGGGGAGGGGGCAGAGCCTGCCCTGGCCACACTCCGCTCCCCTTCTATGCCCATTCCCTGTGAACATGGGTAAAGGGCTGTGAGGAAGGGATCTGTTTCCAAGCCATCCCCCATCCAGGCACTGATCCGGCCCAGAGCCACTGGCCTTCAGCAGTGTCCTGCTCCCTGGCCCTCAGCAAGGCTCCATCTTCTAGGGAGGGGCCTTATTGGGTAAACGACACTCTGTGTAAAATATATAGCATGCAGATGATCCTCACTTCCTTTTCTACCTCTAAGTAAACCTACAGGGCCCTGATCTGGAATTTTTAGGCCCTGATCAGGGGGAAAGCCTGATCAGAGGAGGCTCAGAGGCTTTGCTCATAAGCAACGGATCTTCCTTGGATACATAGTTGGCATCTCTACCTAAAAGGATCCAGGATCACAGAGCTGGGAAGGATGCCGGAGAGCCATTCCCATCAGAGGGCACCAGGGGAGGGCAACCTGCAGCCTGTGGGCCAAATCCAGCCCACAGAGGTGCTCAGGCAAGCTGTGGAGGGCTGGGCACCCTGCGTGGGCTCCATGCCCTCCCCCAAGCCCTGACCCCTGGCCTGGAGGCTTTGGGAGGAAGCAGGGGAGAGGATTCCCCACCTGTGAGTGGGCTTTTCTACATGAGGCGTTTATCGAGCACTCATCATTCCCTACTCACAATTGTTTATGGGTTCTTTAGATGATGTCATGATCCTCCAGTTTCACTTCTCTGTCTAACCAGCACTTTTGGTGATTTTTTTTAGAGCAGGGAAAATGTGGCATTTAATTGGGAAAGTGAAAGAAAATGGATCTGCTTTTGTGTAGTTGCGCTATTCCACTATACCACAGTGCCACCGTGAGTTCATATAGCAGGAAAGGAAATGCTTCTTCTGTAGACAAAACTGAAAGTAGATACAGCGGATTAACAGCTTCATGTAGAAAAGCTCAACAAGGGGATTCCCCTGTGTGCCACAAAGGGGAATGCCTCTGTTATCTATGATCAGAGATCAGAAATAACATGGGGATTCCCTAGACTCAGCTGGTGTTTGCAGGACTGGCTCCTGCAAGCCTTGGCCAGGTCCTCTCCCACACCACTCATGACCCAGTTGGGATGCAAGCAGTGCAAAAAGGGGGTGCCTGACTTAAGCTGGCATCTCCAAGCCCTGCGTGAGTCCCTTTCTCCATTCAGAGAGGCACGGAGCTCCTAGTATCTCTCTCGTCATGGAGAAAGGGGGGGGGGGTAAAAATGGGAAGGTCTAGATGACATCAAGGGAGAAGAAGGGGCTACATGCAAGGCCCTGGGAGCTGCCTCTTTGATATCCTCCTACCCACTGTCTGGGGGAGGGGGAGGATCCAGCACCCAGACCAGAAGCAGTTGTCTGCCCCTGCAGTACACAGTACTGGGCTAGTTGAAGGAAGGGTGGATCCAGCAGTATTTCAGCTTCAGCAGCAGTTCAGTACTTCTCACTTTGCCCTGAGACTGGATAAAATAAAAGAAAAATCACTTCCTCCTTCATCTGTTCTGCATCCACACCCCAGTGAATAAAGAGGACTCACCTATGCCAGACCCACCTACCCGCTCCAGGATGAAGGGCAAGCAGAGAACCAAAGGGTTTGGCAAACAATGAGCCGAGTCTTTCCACCACGCCTTCCATTCTTGCCAGGGACAATTTCAGCTGGGCAGGCTGCAAAAGGCGGCCTATTCTGTAAAGTGCCAAATCAGGACGCAGGCATCTGCTTCCATGGAGCCCGGCTGCCGACGGGTGAAATCTTATTCCTTCTGGTGACCAAGTGCCTTGTGGACATCTGAGGCTGCCTTCTGCTGCCTTGGGTGCTGATCCATCTCGCCCAGGGCCACCTCCTCTGACTGGCAGCAGTGGCAGCCTGGGGTCTGGGGTGGGGTCATTTGCAGCCTGGCCCCCTGGGATCCTTTTAGCTAGAGTGGCTGCCTGGAGGGGTAAACCCAGGACCTCCTGACTCAGTCCTGAGTGATGGGCTTTTGCAGGCCTCATTTCACTGATCTTCCCAAAGGCCTTGAGAAGCAACCTGATAATTCTCATTTTACAGATGTGGAGCTGAGGCAGAGAGAGAGAGAGAGAGAGAGAGCGCGAGAGAGCGAGCATGCCTGGGGCCACGTCCACATAGGGAGCTTGGTGGGAGCTGAGCAGTGATTCACATGCAGATTTGGCTGGTCCAAGTCAGGTGCTCTGTCCGCTCACAGGTGGACCAGACAGACACAGCTCCATCCTTCCTCAGCCTTTCACAGGTACGTTCTTTTCAGCTTAAGAGCCTCTGGCCTGTGATAACTGGAAACATGAGAACTGCAAAGCTGGACCAGAGCAGCATCCATCTCGCTCGGGGTTCTGTCCGCTGCCTCAGCCGTCATGACATCCGCCCCTCCCGGCTAGCCCCGGCAGCAGCTTCTGTCTCTGAACACGGACATGGCACTCTCAGCCACCATGACACCCACCCCTGATTTATGCCTGCATTGGACCCCTGCAAAATCGAGATATGATCATTGTGTCCATCAGACGTTACTCCCTGTGTGCTGTGAAAAGGTGGGGTGGTGCAACACCCCCGCGACACTGCGGGGGGGCGGGAGTAGCCGCCTGCCCATGCCCTGCTGAGAGCGCAGCATCGGGCAGGTGGGCGGCAGCTGCCCTGAGGAGCTGCATCAGGGCTGTCCTGCTGCGGTCTTTGCCACAGCAGGAAAGTTGCCTGCAGGGCTCTCCAGAGCACCGGCCTGCGCTGTGCCTCACTTGGAGAGGCCTAGGGTGGTGGCAGCAATCTTGGGACTCCCAGCCTTCCTGATCTGCCACCTGAGGCAAGGGATTCACCCTGCCCCAGAGGAGAAGGGGCGCCCTTTTTCTCATCTTACAGCCTACTGCCCAGCAGCTTTGGTATTAGAATCATAAAATAGCAGGGTTGGAAGGGGCCTACAAGACCGTCGAGTCCAACCCCCTGCTCAATGCAGGAATCCAAGTCAGAGCATCCCTGGCAGATGGCTGTCCAGCCTCGTCTTGAACGCCTCCAGTGTGGGAGAGCTCACCACCTCCCCAGGTAATTGGTTCCATTGTCGTATTGCTCTAACAGTCAGGAAGTTTTTCCTGATGTTCAGCCAGAATCTGGCTTCCTGGAACTTGAGCCCATTATTCCGTGTCCTGCACTCTGGGATGATCGAGAAGAGATCCTGGCCTTCCTCTCTGGGACAACCTTTCAAGGACTTGAAGAGCGCTATCATATCTCCCCTCAGTCTTCTCTTCTCAAGGCTAAACATGCCCAGTTCTTTCAGTCTCTCCTCATAGGGCTTTGTTTCCAGTCCCCTGATCATCTTTGTTGCCCTCCTCTGAACTCTCCCCGGCTTGTCTGCATCCTTCTTCAAGTGCGGTGCCCAGAACTGGACACAGGAGTCCCGGTGAGGCCTAGCCAGTGCTGAGTGAGGCAGGTCCCCCAGCCACAACTGCCAGGAGTGAACCAAGCAGCCAAGCCAGATCCAGATGCACCCCCTCCCCAAGCACTTTGACCTGCCAGCGCAACCAAAGCAGTTTGGGCCCCCCACACAGAAGCAGGCCCAGGTTCGGGACACTAGTAGGAGCCCCAGTGTATCTCGGGAGCCCAACAGCAGGGGGGACACGCAGAACTGCGTACGACATTCGAGATTCGGAAGACGTGGAAGCAAGGGCCAAATGGAACTCTGGCCCCTGGGTGACTGCACGTTTGCCCCAGGTAAGCTGCTCAGCCCCCTCTGAGTTCCAGGAAATCGTCAGCAAAGAGCTGTGGTGCTGTGATTCCCTTTTGTCTCGATCCGATGGTGTGTGTTCCTGCCCCAGATCTGGAAACACGTGAAAGAGCACTGCAATTTGCAAAGCCAAATGGCAGCTGCCCCAGCCAGCCCACCCCTTGCCTGGGCTGCATGGCACACTCCTCCTCCTCCTCCTCCTTCTTCTCCTTCTTCGCTGCTGCCACCTTCTGCTTTTGACATGTTAAAATTTATGGGGCACTTGGCCACACATCAAAAGCCCTTTCAGCCACTTACAGTAAAATCAAAGAGGACCGAACAATGAATATGAAGCAAGGTTAAAACACCTCATTACAGGAACAAATTGTTCATCTGACATCCAAATAATGGAATTTATGCCCAGGCAGGTCGGAGCCAACTTGGCTCCCCGGCACGGCACTGTTCCCAGCCCCTGTGTGCAGGACACTGCCAGGAGTGGCCCCTCCCAATGTGAACACTGTGGATTTCAGCGCCGCCTCCCCTGTTGTTACGGCTGCTGCTGCTGGCCAGGCATGCAGCATTGTGCTTCGAGGGTTCAAAGTGCGTAGCCCACATAAACCTCACAAGAGCCCCCTAAAGCAGGCATAGTGTTCCCATATTGCAGACTGAGGCTGAGAGAGCAGTGGCTTGCCCATGGCCTCCTGCTGCATTTGAGCCTCCAGTAAGATTTGCGCCCAGGCCTTCCTAGCCCACAGCCAAGAGAGGTGGAGCTCAGGGGAAGAGGAGCCCACACGTGGCACCCACTTGGCCCCAGGGTGAATTCTGCCCTCCCCAGTCAGGGGGAGCATCCCGGGGGGAGGCCTCGGAGAGCGGCTCTCGGCCAGAACGGGCCACCTGGGCTTGCTGGACCTGTGCTCTGGGTCTACCAAAGGCTGCTGCAGATGGACCCGGCTGTGTCGGCGTGGCCTGTTGCGCTTGGCGGCCGCGAGTGACTGTTGGTCGTGTGAATTCCGTTCTGCTGGTGGAAAGTGAAAGGCGCAGCAGCTGTTGGGGGAGAGGCATCGCATGGCATGTGTCCTGATCCGAGCGGCAGTCCGAGCAGGACGCTAGGCGGAAGCCTTCATCTTGAGACCCCCGTGGGGCTGGCGCTGTCAATTCTGTCTAACTGTCTGACTGTCTAGACCTTCTCGGTCTAACTGTCACTGTGCCTCTTTGGCGGGCTGCTGTGACGAAGGGCGCAGAGCTGGGGTGCTGGGAGTGGCAGCCCAGCACCGCTGGAGGGCATCAGGCTGGGGAGGGCATGAGGCTTCAGGGCCTCGGAGCCTCGGAGCCTCGGAGCCTCGGATCCGGCGCCGCTCCTCAATGGCTTCCTTGCCCATGCTGGTGCTTCATCACTGAGGTTGGGTGGGGGGCCTTAAGCAGCACTAAAGAGGAGCATTTGCATGTATTTGGACAACAGAGTGACGGAGGGTGCCGGGGGGGGGCAACAGCTCAGCCCTGCCCTGCGCGGGCCACAGGCAGCATTTCTCCGGGGTTCTCCAGGCTGGCCTCCGGAACAGGCTGCTGCCTGGACCACCGCTGCTTAGCAGCCCGCGTAGGCAAGCACTTCCTGCAGCCCCCCCCCCCCCGCTCCCGGCCCACAGTCCTCCTGCGCAGGCAGGAGGAGACGGCGCGTCTTTCCTTGGCTGGCCAGCTCTGCCCTGGGATGGGCTGCTGGGGCGTTTTCTCATCAGAGGGACACAAAGTATCTTCCTCTGAATGGCCCAGTGTCGTCCCTCCGGAGAAGGGGGCTTTTTATAAAAAAAAATGTTTTACTAAGAAAAGCGGGGAGGGGGCCCGAGTGGACACAATGGGGGCTACTTTGTTAATAAATCCCAACAGCTGTGGAAAGTTTGATGCGGTGAGAGCACCCAGACAGAAAATTAAAAAACTAATAAAGTCCTCAGTGTGGGGGCCTTGGCATCAGCTCAGCTTCCCTCCGCGAAACACCTCATAAAAGAGACATTCCAGGGCTCCAGCTCATAAGGGAAGCTGGCGGGGGTCAGCGAGGGGGGAGGGCAGCGTGAACCATGGCAACACGGCTGCGGCTCAGAGCGTCTGGACCGGAGAGAACACAAACTCCCAGCAGGAGCAGGCGAGGCGGGGCGGGGCGAGGCGGGGCGGGGCGGGGGGGTGGCCAGTTCTGGGGTTAAGGAAAAGGCTGCAGGAGGAGCCAAGAGGAGGCTCCAGAACCATCTGGACAGGCCATGGGATGGGCCGCCCCCAGGCCCCAGTGTGGCCCGATGGAGGGTGAACTGGGTCTAGGTCTGGGTCTGGGAGAGAGGCCCCTGGGGGGGCCCCGGCACAGTCCCTCTTCCCCTCATTTCCTGATCTGCACAGCTGGGGAAACGGGCCTCCCCCCAGGCTGGCTCTGCCTTCAGGCCAGAGGTGTGGAGCCTCAGGCCCAGGGGCAGAATCCGGCCTGCCGGGGATCCAGTCGGGCCCCAGAAGCCCCCACCCCCTTCCCCCAGGCATGGATTGCTCACAGCTTTTGTTCCTGGTCCCCCAAGGCTGAAACGCTGCTTCTCCTACTGGCAGGAGGAGCTCTAAGCCAAAACAGGCAGGTATTCTGGCCCGGCTCCTTGGGCCTCCTGCTGCACCCGCCCCTGGAATGCAGCCCCAGAGCTTCTCCAAAGCTAAATGTTGCTTTCGAGTGGAAGGAGGATCAGCAGCCTTGCACGAGGCAGAGTGAGGCAGCCTCCTCAGGCGGCAGAAGCTGGGCTGTGCGCGCGCGCGGGGGGAGTTTTGGAGGACAGAGCTGTGGGTGCCACACGGCCTGCCTTGTGCCCCCCCGCAGCTAGCCTGCTACCCTCAGGTGCTGCAGATGATCTGTTCCAGGGCCGCATCAAGGGTGGGCATGGCTGGGCACCTGCCAAGGGTCCACACTCCAGCAGGGGCCCCTGCAAAGAATCCCCGGAGCTGCTCCTCCTCTTGGCCTTGTAGGCCCCTTCCAACCCTACTGTTCTATGATTCTTCACCCTCACAACCTGCTTCTTCGCCTTCCTTTCACCCTGGCCCAGGAAACGGTGGTAGTGAGAATGAGGAGAGGGGAAGCCGGAGGAGGAGGAGCAGGCCCTGGTGGCAATGGCAGTGAGCAGGTGGGCGGAGGAATCGGCCCGTTGTGCGTGTCCTGGCCAAGAGCCCTCGAAACCTGGAATCGGCACTGATCTGTCACCAGTGTTGAAGCAGGATTCGCCTTGCTAGTCCGGTCGACTTCTGGCCATGGAGTGGGGGCGGGGGGTTGCCTTCTTGGCCTCCACCACAGGCAGCAACATGCTTTGGGCTGGCCCTGCAACGCCCTCCCTGGGCCCCTGTTTGGTTAAATCGGCAAATAAAAAAAGCGTTGCTGCCCTGGGGAAGGTGTGAGATTCAGTGGAGATGGCATTGGTGCCAAATTCCCCTGGGGGGGGTGAGCGGGGGCCACGGGGTGCCCTTGTATGGCTTCCGGGCCAGGCCTTCATTTCCCAGGGGTCTGGCAGCAAAGGGACCCCTCTTGCCCTGGGTGCTGCTGCCTCTGTGCCACGCGCAAGATCCCTCCGAGTCACCCAGCTGTGGGCCAGAGTCTCCACTAGGTGACAGGACCATACAGCACTGGAGACGGTTTCCTTACGTGATCCCTGCGCAGGGGCGGGGAGCTTGGCAAGGAGATGATGGCACCCGCAACCCTATTAGCAAAGTGAGGCACCATTTTGTGACTGGCGTTTCGAAATGGAGATGCCAGGATGAGGTCTGGAAGACTTCTCATCTGGAGAGGGAAGAGGCTCCGGAGACAATGGTGGCTGCGGCGATGCAACGAGGGCAAAGGGAAGGGCGGAGAAGAACGGGCGTCCTCTCTGCCCCTCCACACACCCAGCCCCAGCCTATGCCTGGGCATTGATCAGTGAGGCCCATTCAGCAACCTGCGCTGGCCATGGAATCACAGCATCATAGAACAGTGGGGTTGGAAGGGGCCTATAAGGTTGGAAGGTTAGAATGTATGGGGTTGGATGGGGCCCATCGGGTCCAGCCCCCTGCTCAGTGCAGGAACAGTGGGGTGTGTTTCCCATCAGCCAGAGGTTGTGCCTGGCATGCCTCTTTCACCATGACAAAAAGACACGCCAGCTCTGTGCATGTCATGGCAGCCATCCAGGAAGTTCCTAGAGCACTTCTGAAGAGGGCTCAGGCTCTGGTGAGCCTCCTGTGGGAGGTTTGCAATGGAAGAGCAGCCACTGGGAAGAATGGGCAGGCTGTGCACAATACCCTCATGGCAGAATTTGACTCAGGGTGTTGCAGTGAAGAGGCTCTGATTCTTGGCTGATCTCAGTGGCTGATAGCAACATAACATATGGAACAACAGCTGTGCAGGAATCCACATTTTACAAACACGTGCAGCATGTTGTTGTTGTTCAGTCGTTGAGTCGTGTCCGACTCTTCGTGACCCCATGGACCAGAGCACGCCAGGCCTTCCTGTCCTGCGCTCTCTCCCGGAGTGTGCTCAAGTCCATATTCATTGCATCAGTGATGCTATCTAGCCATCTCATCCTCTGCCGTCCCCTTCTCCTTTTGCCTTCAGTCTTTCCCAGCATCAGGGTCTTTTCCAGGGAGTTTTCTCTTCGCATTAGGTGGCCAAAATATTTGAGCTTCAGCTTCATTATCTGTCCTTCCAATGAGCACTCAGGGTTGATTTCCTTTAGGATTGACTGATTTGACCTCCTTGCAGTCCAGGGACTCGTAAGAGTCTTCTCCAGCACCACAGTTCGAAAGCACCGATCCTTCAGCGCTCAGCCTTCCTTATAGTCCAGCTCTCACAGCCATACGTTACTACTGGGAAAACCATCGCTTTGATTATGCGGACCTTTGTCGGCAGGGTGATGTCTCTGCTTCTGACTATGCTGTCTAGGTGTGCCATAGCTTTCCTCCCAAGGAGCAAGCGTCTTTTAATTTCATGGCTACAGTCACCGTCTGCGGTGATCTTGGAGCCCAAGAAAGTAAAATGTGTCACTGCTTCCATTTCTTCCCCTTCCATATGCCAGGAAGTGATGGGGCCAGATGCCATGATCTTCGTTTTTTTAATGTCGAGTTTCAAACCAGCTTTTGCACTCTCCTCTTTCACCTTCAACAAGAGGCTCTTTAGATCCTCTTCACTTTCAGCCATTAGGGTGGTATCATCTGCGTATCTGAGGTTGTTGATAATTCTCCCAGCAATCTTACTTCCGACCTGTGATTCATCCAACCCGGCACAGGTTTCTCATGATGTACTCTGCATATAAATTAAATAAGCAGGGCAACAATATACAGCCTTGTCATAGTCCTTTCCCAATTTTGAACCAATCAGTTCCATGTCCAGTTCTTACTGTTGCTTAGAACGCAAAAGTCATATGGATTTTGCAGAAAAGATCCAGGAGCAGCAGGCAAAATCCAGCCTTTCCTGTGAACTCCTGTTGTTCTTATGCTCCCTCATGACGTTTTCTCCATGACTACCTCTGCGGGGGCCTTTCCTGGACTTGCTCTTGAACCATCCACTGGTTTGTGGGGCGCATCTCTCCAGTGCTGACTGTGTGGCAGAGGAACTAGTTCTTCTCTGATCTCCTTTCCTGCGTGCATGTAACGTGGATGGTGGGGTTGAAAAAGCCAAGGTGAAGAGGAAAGCCAGGGAACCTTCTGTGGGTAGCTGGGCACCAAGATGGCTTCTGGGCTGCGTCTCTACAGTGTTTCGCACAAATACAAAAAGTGGGTGAATTTTTCAAAAGTCAAACATACATCCTGCAGCTTTCAAAATTTAATTTTGAGGTACACATTTTAACAAACCAAATCTTAATTACTGATAAAATCTAAGTCAATAATATTAACTCACCTAATTCAGTTCTTTATGTATTTTTTAAACCATTAAATCAACAGTATCCATAAACGGGAATGTGGGGATGCGAGGGGAATTAAAAATTTCAATTTTTGAAGGTCTGAGCAATTTATGAGAATTTGCTGGAGATTTTGTCCACCCCACCCCCACCCCCACCCCCATCAGCTTTCTGGCTAGTCTCCATCTGTGTGTTGTGCTGGCAGCAGGATTTGAGTTCTAGATCCAAACTGACATTTACTCATCCTGCAGTGTAGATGTCATCTGCCCTGCCTCAGTTTTCCATCTGTGAATTGGGTCTAGTCCCTCTCAGGCACACATCTGAGGCTTTTGAGCTTGTCAGACAGCAACTGCCAAGATTATTCTGGCCAAACTGTATTGCCGGTAATTAATTCAAGCTTTATGATGGCAAAGGCATTTTTAAACATCCCCCCACACCAAACCCCAATAATTGCATAAGCAATCAAAACCAACATAAGAAAAACGGTTCCTTTGGTGAACCCTGAGCTTGTCCTGCAGCATGTTTTAATGAGGTAAGTTATAAACCCAGAAAAATAGAAGTTCATAATGGAAACACTGACATAACCAGTAAGGGAGGATGGGGAAGCCAAAAGGAAAAACTGCCAGGCTCCAGGATTCCTGCCCCTTCAGCTTGGACCCCAGTCTTCTAGCCCATCTTCCAGAAGGAGACTTCAGTGTGGTGACCTCGTCCACCCCAGGAATTGGGCAGGGCCCTGGGAAGAGGGGGGAGCTGGCCAAGAAGGCATCGTCCAGCCCCATCCACTTGCCAGACTGAGAGGAAGACGCAGCCGCCCTGCAGCCAGCTCCAGGGGCTGTCTCAGCCAGATCTGCTGTTCACCGGGAACTCTGCTGCTCTGGGCTGGCCAGTCATCGTCAGAGGGAAAAGGGGCCAAGTGGTTGAGCTGGCTGTAAAAATTAATGAGTTCAGATACAGACTTGCCTTATTCCGGTCCAGCTGCGTAACCAGGGTGATTTGGTCCAGCACACTAGACAGTTACATCAGCCCCACGCCCCGGTACAAAGTGTCTCTGTTTGATCTCCGAAACAAGATCTGGCTCCTTGGGTTTGCACATCCTGCTTCCTACAGATGTAAAAGCATTTTCTTGACAGGCAGGAGAGTTCATTGGAACAGCCCTTGCTGAGCCGCCGCCATCGCAGAAAGCACGGCCAGTCTGCTCGCATTCTCGAGGCCGAGGCCCTGGCCCAGTGCAGCAGCAGCAGCAGCCACTGCAAGGGCCCTTTTCCTGAGCAGCTGCGCCACGGCCACTCAGAGAAGAGCTCCGTGCCTCTCCTGCTGGCCCAGTGACCGTGGGACTCTCTCCTCCCGCTCACTCCCTGTTGCACCTCCACCTGCCATGGGTATGCCCCACTCTTGGCCATCACATTCTTATCATGTTCAAGGGTGCACAGGTGTGCATGTACAGCATGGCCTACCTCACTGGTTGTTGTGAGCGCAATGCAAAAAACAGCCATTGTACACTTGGCCAAATTTGGTGGGAGCTGCATTTTTGACATCAATCTGCCTTCCCTTCTTTGACAGAACCAGACCCCTGGGAGTTGCTTGGCCATCCTGCAGGCCCAGCTCATACAGCCTCTGAGTCCTTTGTTCATTGAATGGAACACAAGTGTTCTTGTTTTCCTCCACTAAATGTTGGACGGTATGGAGAGAGGTTCCATTGCAATGCAAATCCATGCATAATTTGGGAAAGGGACGCAATCAGTGGCAGCGCACCTGCTCTGCGTGCAAATGGTCATAGCTTCGATCCCAAGCAGCATCTCCAGGTAGGGCCACGAAAGCCCCCCCCATCTGAAACCCTAAGGACATAAGAAGAGTCCTGATGCTGGATCAGACCAAGGGACCATCTAGTCCAGCATTCCGTTGAGACGGTGGTCAACTAGCTGCCCGCGGGAAGCCCACAAGCAGGACAAGAGTGCAACAGCACCCTCCCGCCCATGTTCCCCAGCACCTGGTGCACAGAGGCAGACTGCCGCTGATACTGGAGGTGGCGCATAGCCATGGATAGTCCGCTGCTCCTCCGTGAATGTGTGCAGTCCCCTTTTTGAGCCATCCAAAGTGGCGTCCCTCACTCCATGTCATTGGAGCAAGTTCCATAGTTCAGCTCTGCGCTGTGTGAGGAAGCCCCCCTTCGACCTGTCCGGAGTGTCCCCCCATCCATGGAGAACCACTGCCAGTTGCTTGGACAATGCTGAGCCAATGGGCCAGTGTCCACCGCCGCAGAAAGCAGCTTCCGCTGCCCTGCAAGATGACCCAGAGCCTTGTGGCTCCTAGCGCTGCACAGCAGCCCCCTGCTCCGTGCCTCGGCCAGTCTGGGAGTCTCTGAAGTGCCACCAACTCACGGCTGTTCTTGTTGCAACCAGCGAGCAAAGACACTCCTTTGGCGTCGCTACCACAACCAGCCTTGTTTCAGTCCAAAGGGGCGTGTGGAGTCGCAGTCTGCTCACATGCCCCATTGAGCCTCAGCCAGCCATGGTCTGGGGCAACCTGTGCCGATTTCAGTGCCGCCGCCATAGGCTCAGTGTTTCGTAGAATCATAGAATAGTCAGGCTGGAAGGGGCCTATAAGACCATCAGGTCCGACCCCCTGCTCAGTGCAGGAATCCAAGTCAGAGCATCCCTGACAGGTGGCTGTCCAGCCTCATCTTGAATGCCTCCAGTGTGGGAGAGCCCACCACCTCCCTAGGGAATGGGTTCTATTGGCGTATTGCTCTAACAGTCAGGGAGTTTTTCCTGATGTTCAGCTGGAATCTGGCTTCCTGGAATTTGAGCCCATTATTCCGTGTCCTGCACTCTGGGATGATCGAGAAGAGATCCTGGCCTTCCCCTCTGTGACAGCCTTTCAAGGACTTGAAGAGCACTATCCTATCTCCCCTCAGTCTTCTCTTCTCAAGGCTAAACATGCCCAATTCTTTCAGTCTCTCTTCACAGGACTTTGTTTCCAGTCCCCTGATCATCTTTGTTGCCCTCCTCTGGACCCTCTCCAGCTTGTCTGCATCCTTCTTAAAGTGCGGTACCCAGAACTGGACACAGGACTCCAGATGAGGCCTAACCCTAACCAGTGCTGAGTAGAGGGGAACTAGTCCTTCCCGGGATTTGGAAGCGATGCTTCTATGAGTGCAGCCCCAAAGAGCATTGGCCGTTTTTGCAGCCACATCACATTGTTGGCTCATATTCAGCTTGTGATCGACAACAATTCCAAGATCCTTCTCACTTGTAGTGTTGTTGAGCCACGTATCCCCCATCTTGTAACTGTGCATTTGGTTTCTTTTTCCTCGGTGCAGAACTTGGCATTTATCCCTATTAAATGTCATTCTGTTGTTTTCTGCCCAGCGCTCCAGTCTATCCAGATCTCTTTGAATTTTGTTTCTGTCTTCCAAATTATTAGCTATCCCGCCCAATTTTCATCATCTGCAAATTGGATCAGCATTCCCTGCACCTCCTCCTCCAAGTCATTAATAAAAATGTTGAAAAGCAATGGGCCCAGGAATGAGCCCTGCGGTACCCCACTCGTTACTTCTCCCCAGTTTGAGAAGGTCCCATTGATAAGCACTCTTTGAGTCTGAGTCTGTAGCCAACTGTGGATCCACTGGATCGTTGTTTCATCTAGCCCACTTTGAGCTAGTTTGTTCATAAGGTTATCATGGAGCACTTTGTCGAAAGCTTTGCTGAAGTAGAGGTATATGATGTCTACAGCATTCCCACAGTCCACAAGGGAGGTTACTTGATCAAAAAATGAGATCAGGTTCGTCTGGCAGGACTTGTTTTTGACAAATTTGGAAGCTATGCTTCTATTAATGCAGCCCAAAAGAGCATTGGCCTTTTTTGCAGCCACATCGCATTGTTGGCTCATATTCAGCTTGTGATCGACAACAGTTCCAAGATCCTTCTCGCTTGTAGTGTGGTTGAGCCACGTATCCCCCATCTTGTAACTGTGCATTTGGTTTCTTTTTCCTAGGTGCAAAACTTGGCCTTTATCCCTATTAAATGTCATTCTGTTGTTTTCAGCCCAGCGCTCCAGCCTATCAAGATCCCTTTGGATTTTGTTTCTCTCTTCCAAGGTATTAGCTATCCTGCCCAATTTTGTGTCATCTGAAAAAAAATACCAGAGTCAAGCTCTGTTTACACTGGCAGCTCACACTCAACCGAAGTTCTTCATGGCACCAGGCTGGCCCAAGTCATCTTTGCATACCTGGCCCAGGGAATCTAAATGATGCCCCTAGCAACTCAAATATAATAACCAATTAGCAGGAGTGGGAGCCGTAGCTCAGTGTGGCAGAGCCCCTGCTTTGCACACAGAAGGCCCCAGGTCCCATCCCTGGCACCTTCAAGTAGGGCTGGAAAACCTCCTGCCTGAAACCTTGGAGAGCTGCTGCTGCCAGTCAGTGTCGACAGTACCGGGCTGGATGGGCCAAGGAGGGTCTGACTCAGGATAAGGCAGCTTCCCATGTTCCTACTTAAGCAACTGACAATTGTCTGCTCTTTTATGGAACCCTAAACGTGCCTCTTCACTCTGCCTAATAGGAGAGCCCGCCTGGCCTGCCACGCTCGTCCTAGCCTCCCCAGACGAGGCGGAGCTGAGGTGGGGCATCTGGCAAAGCAGCCACACAGCCGCTGGACTCCTGGCAAATAGCCTGTTTCCTCGAGGGGGATGAGAGGGTGGCGGGCCAGACACAAGGACAAGGTCCAAGCAAACTGCGGGGATGGCTCCCTTTTCTTAATGCAAAGAACAAGGGACCTGCCCACCCCCACTACAGGCCCAGCTGAGCCAGTGAATGGAACCTCTTTGCGTACATGCGGAGGCCTGGTGCTGAGCACTGGTGAACAGGAAGCCCATCTGGTGGGACCATTGCTCAGTGCTCCATCCCTTCTGTGTAGAACATTCCAGGCCCAACCCCTGGCATCTCCCATTTTGGAAGAGACTGTAGAAGAGAGCCACTGCCGGTCTGGGGATCCCACACTGGCGTGGATGAAGAAAAGATCAGGAGATGGTTCCCCATCAAGCATCTTTGTACGTCCTGTTCAGAGCTGGAGGTCGGGGCAGTGGAGGTGTTCTGATAGAAAAATAGGACTTTGTTAGAGAATTATTTTAAGGCAGTGGAGGGCAGAAAGGAGGGGTCCAAGTGGCCGAAATCAGTGACTGGCTCCTCACAGCAGCTGAGTCTCAATCCTGGGCTGGATGCAAGGAATGCCTCCCTTTGCTTCGTTGTGCATGGAATAGCCTTGCTTTGGGGCTCCAGAGAAACATCTTCCCTCCCCTCCCCTCTCCTCCCCTCCTCCCCTTCCTTTCAACACTGCTCTGAACATCTTCCCATTTCCAGTTGTCAAGTTGAGGAAACAATTGGAAAGCCATCAGGATCTGGTTAGAGCCCTTGAAGAGGCCTTGAAGTCTTAAGTCACTAGGAATTGTTAACTCACCGTGAAGTTTGCTTGCTGGTAGGACACATCTGGGAGGCATATTTTCAGTGGCTGGCCAGATGTGTGCATGTTACAACTCCCACATTCCTGACCTGCCGTGTGTGAATTTTGTTGTGGCCACCCTCAGAAATGCTCTTTATGAAACACTCCCTGGAAAACCCACGGTGGAAAAGCCCTTTAGGGCTCTGAATGGACAGCAGCAGGCTGAGACGAGGACAACAACAAACACCATTTAGGAGTGAATACAAGGCCATTACGCTCCCCTTCCCTCTTTGGTGCCTCCTTCGCATTTGGAATTCCCATGGAGACAGCTCCATAAACAATGTTCTGTTGCAATCTGATCCTTCCTTACAAGGTGGCCAGCTACCCTATCTTAGGAAAACATCGCCATGTACATACCTAGTAAAGGAGCCACTGGTGAGTTCCACAAACACCCCAAAGCAGGTCTGGGTGAGAATTAAGCTGCTGCCACCACCAGTTTTCTTCCCCCAGGTGGCTCTGCAGGTCTGGGAGGCTGCACAGTGGTTCCCTCCTTTCCTCCACCAGGCACCCGAGGTGCCCTGGTCTGGAACAGACCCCTTCTGGTGCTCTGGGACCAACTCCCTCAGGAACCGACCCCGTCTGCCCAGGAGGGTCTTCTTCCCAGTGGCCGTGCCAGTTTTCTTGCATTCCTTTCCTGGCGACACGGATCGGCCTTGCTTACTTTCAGGAAGTATTTCTGCTTAGCGGATTTCTTGATCTCCCACAAGAGCCAGATGTTAGCTGGCTCTGCGCTGTTAGTTTTATTGTATTGTGAGTTGGTGTTTGTACTTCTTGCACATATTATTTCGATTGTTGAAATCTACCCTGATTTTGCAAAGGAGGGCAGGATTTGAATATTTTTGAATGAAGACAAGCAAACCAATAAATGTAAACAACAGCACAGGTATATGGGCTTCGCCCCCAGAGAGAGGGACATGGGCCAGACCTCAATCCATGAGCAAACACCACAGGAGGGAGAGAGCCTGCCCTATATTGGGCGTGTGTGTGTGCTCTGATGTTTCTTGCTATGACCCACTGAAACCTGCATCTACCTCCTAGGACTGGTGCCTGGTTGAAGGCGACTCTTGACGCTGCAGGAATGCACAGAGATCTGGAGAGCAGGGTTGCCCCTTTTTGGCACAACGAAGTGGTCATGAATAATCCTCACTTTGTTTCAGGCACAAAACAGCTTTTCTTCTGCAGCAAACAAGTAGGCCGTTCCATTGTAACTCTTTTATATTTATTGTGACTTTGGCCTGGAAAACATGACTGGGTGTCTCCCCCTGCTGAAGCACCCACTTCCTCTGTGGCCAAGCATGCAACCCACAGAGGTTTTAGAGGTTATCTTGAGGTCTAGACAGACATGGCGCAGTCACAATTTCTCTAGATCTTGAGGGTGGATTTTTATGTTTGTTTTTTATGCCTAACAGGCTACGCCCAGCTCCATCCATGTGGCTCATAACCTCTGATGGTCCGTGGTGGCAAAGGCTCCTCCACAAGAGCCTGGAAAATGTATGGATTGCCCTGATGGCTTGGACTGATGGTCCATCTAGCTCAATCCTCTGGCAGCCCCGTGGACTATCCGGGGTCATGGCACCTACAGGGAGAGCCTTGCGGTCTCTTTCTCCCAGTCCCTTGCACCCATGGCGAATGTGTCATGTGCTTTCACCAAGCGACCATGAAAACCACTTTCTGAGCATTTGCAGTGGAATGCCAAGAGTGAACCCTTCTTCATGGCGGCCTGGTGGCAGGTCCATGTGACTTGCAGTTGGGAGACAACTCGGGCTAGCCCCAAGCCTACCATGCTTCCAGATGGTCACATATAACTATGTGGCTACTCTCTGACAGGGGCTAGGCGGAGATCTCAGGGACACCCCCAAGCAGAGCAAATTGGAGGCCCTTTTGTTTCTTCCTACCATCATCACTGGTAAACTGCCTCTGAACATGGAGGTTCTGTTTTGGGCTATTGTGGCAGATAGCCATATATAGGCCTGTCCTGCATGAATCCTGTTTTAAAGGCAGGCACAGACCTGCAGGCACATCGCATGAATTGCGCTACACTTGGTGTCTCACCGCTGAATGTGTGAGGTGGCTGAGGTGATCTGAAAGGTCTCTCTGTGGTGTAGGATCTGTGATGAGCCATTCACATGCATGAGTGGATTAAGGGATGAGTCCATGTGTGATTTGGCTCTTTGTTTGAGGTCACTACTATACCCTGTGGCAAGGGGTGCCAGGAATTAGCAATATCTCTGGAAAAGAAGGAATCGTGCTTTGCATTTCTAGGCAGAGGTTCGGGGGACTTCTCCACATGGGGCTTTTATCCCGCGATTGAGATTGGGGGAGCTGGGGGTGGTGACGGCCAACAGGAAGCTCTGGTGTGGGCTGGTCCATGAAGTCACGAAGAGTCGGAAGCGACTGACCGAATAAACAACAACAACTCATGGAAGTCTGTGGGTACTTTACATGACATCATCAAGTTCCAGGACCTCTCCTGTGCTTTCAGACCTTTATCCCTTTTCTTTTGAAGATTGTGGATAATTAGGTATTTAAATCCTTACTGCGTGGGATCGAAACCCAAGTATGTCGCAAACACCCTTGGACTCGCCAGGTATGCTGTCTCCCAGGAGGATGGATTAGAGACATGACTGAAGGGTTGCCTACACTCATCAAGCCCACTGACAGGTATCCCTTTCTTCTCATCCATGTGGGAACAAATGATACCACCAAGTGGAGCTACGAAGAAATGACGTCAGACTTTGAAGCTTTGGGAAGGAAACTCAAGAACTTTGAGGCCCAGATAGTTTTTTCATCCATCCTTCCAGTAGTTAGAAGAGGGACAGAAAGAGAAAGAAAAATTATCCGGGTGAATGACTGGCTACAAAGGTGGTGCCTACATGAGAGATTTGGGTTCTGGGACCACGGGCTATACTTCCTGGAAGATGGACTGTTGGCAAGGGATGGGTTGCACCTCACAAAGGCTGGGAAGAATGTGTTTGGCCACAGCATGAAGAACTTCATCAGGAGGGCTTTAAACTGAATCCTACAGGGGAGAGAGACGTAAAGTTGGGGGTAATAATGGATGAAGGCTCATGCACTGCAATGGAGAGAACAGCTCTAATAGCACCCAGTAATAGTCTTCACAAACATGTAGGAAGAAAGCCAGACTATGAAACACATGGTCTTCAGTGTCTATATACTAATGCCCAGAGTATGGGAAACAAACAAAACGAACTTGAACTCTTAATACAGGAGGGAAATTATGACCTGACAGGTGTAACTGAAACTCGGTGGGATGACTCCCATGACTGGAATACAGCAATTGAAGGATATAACTTGTTCAAAAAGAACAGAAGGACGAGAAGGGGAGGTGGAGTTGCACTATATGTTAAAAATACGTATCTCTGTACAGAAATACAGGAGGAGGAGCTTGGTAGCCCCATCGAGAGCATCTGGGTTAAAATAAATGGAGCAAAGAATAAAAGGAACATTTTGGTTGGAGTCTACTACCAGCCACTCAACAAAGGAGAAAATGAAGATGAAACTTTTGAAAAGCAATTTGCCATTGTTTCAAGGAAGCATGATGTAGTAGTAATGGGGGACTTCAATTTCCCTGAGATTTGTTGGGAGACAAATTCTGCAAAACATTGCTCCTCCAGGAAATTCCTGACTTGTGTTAGAATCATAGAATCATATAACAGTAGGGTTGGAAGGGGCCTCCAAGAACATTGAGTCTAACCCCCTGCTTAATGCAGGAATCCAAGTCACAGCATCCCCAAAAGATGCCTCCAGTGTGGGAGAGCCCACCACCTCCCTAAGGAATTGGTTCCATTGTCCTATTGATCTAACAGTCAGGACATTTTTCCTGATGTTCAGCCGGAATCTGGCTTCCTGTAACTTGAGCCCATGATTCCATGTCCTGCACTCCGGGATGATCTAGAAGAGATCCTGGCCTTCCTTTCTGTGACAGCCTTTCAAGTACTGGAACAGCGCTATCCTATCTCCCCTCAGTCTTCTCTTCTCAAGGCTAAACATGCCCCGTTCTTTCAGTCACTCTTAATAGGGCTTTGTTTCCAGTCCCCTGATCATCCCTTTTGCCCTCCTCTGAACCCTCTCCAGCTTGTCTGCATCCCGGTCCAAAGCACCTTGAAAACAATGCAGTGATTACTTGAAGCCAACATGGATTTGTCAAGAACAAATCCTGCCAGACGAATCTGATCTCATTTTTGGATCAAGTAACTTCCCTTGTGGACTGTGGGAATGCTGTGGACATCATATACCTTGACTTCAGCAAAGCTTTTGACAAAGTGCCCCATGATATCCTAATGAGCAAACTAGCTCAAAGTAGGCTGGATGAAACAATGATCAGACTCAAAGAGTGCTTATCAATGGGACCTTCTCAAACTGGGGAGAAGTAACGAGTGGGGTACCGCAGGGCTCAGTCCTGGGCCCAGTGCTCTTCAACATTTTTATTAATGACTTGGAGGAGGAGGTGCAGGGAATGCTGATCCAATTTGCAGATGACGAAAATTGGGCGGGATAGCTAATAATTTGGAAGACAGAAACAAAATTCAAAGAGATCTGGATAGACTGGAGCGCTGGGCAGAAAACAACAGAATGACATTTAATAGGGATAAAGGCCGAGTTCTGCACCTAGGAAAAAGAAACCAAATGCACAGTTACAAGATGGGGGATACGTGGCTCAACAACACTACAAGTGAGAAGGATCTTGGAATTGTTGTCGATCACAAGCTGAATATGAGCCAACAATGTGATGTGGCTGCAAAAAAAGGCCAATGCTCTGTGGGGCTGCATTAATAGAAGCATAGCTTTCAAATCCCGGGAAGTACTAGTTCCCCTCTACTCAGCACTGGTTAGGCCTCATCTGGAGTCCTGTGTCCAGTTCTATCAAGATCACTTTGAATTTTGTTTCTGTCTTCCAGGGTATTAGCTATCCTGCCCAATTTTGTGTCATCTGCAGATTCAATAAGCATTCCCTGCACCTCCTCATCAAAGTCACTTCAATTTCCCCAATATTTGTTGGGAGACAAATTCTGCAAAGCATGGCCCCTCCAGGAAATTCCTGGAGAGAGTGAAAGAACTGGGCCTGTTTAGCCTTGAGAGGAGAAGACTGAGGGGAGATAGGATAGTGCTCTTTAAGTACTTGAAAGGCTGTCACAGGGAGGAAGGCCAGGATCTCCATCATCCCAGAGTGCAGAACACAGAATCATGGGCTCAAGTTACAGGAAGCCAGATTCCAGCTGAACATCAGGAAAAACGGCCTGACTGTTAGAGCAATACGACAATGGAACCAATTCCCTAGGGAGGTGGGGGGCTCTCCCACACTGGAGGCGGTCAAGACGAGGCTGGACAGCCACCTGTCAGGGATGCTCTGACTTGGATTCCTGCATTGAGCAGGGGGTTGGACTCAATGGCCTTGTAGGCCCCTTCCAACCCTACTATTCTATGATTCTATGAAATGTGTTTCCCCTGGCACATCTGAGAAATGAGCGTGGGACGCTGGCCATGTGCACTGTTCAGCCCAACCCAGCCCTTGCCAGCTATGGGATGGGTGAGGCTGAGTAGGCGTCTGAGCAAGGTTGTGTTGGGGCTTCGTCTGACCTGGGGTTCTGGCGGCTTAATCCAACTTAGAGCCTCTTCACAAGACTGGGGAGCAACCATGGAAGAGGTGAAGTGAGGGTGTTTCCAGATCAAGGGCTTCTAGCACTAGCAACCAGAAGGCATTGGGCAGCTGTTCTGTCTTTTTTTTCTTCACGGATTTTCTACAGTAAGAGAAAATATTGAAGAAGCTGTGGGAAAACATGAGTGGGTGACAAGTGGGAGATTATGGCATATGGAAGCACATCCACCCACTCCTGGTAAAATTCCATGTATGATTACACAATGTCGTTCAGTCATGTCCGACTCTTCGTGACCCCATGGACCACAGCACGCCAGGCCTTCCTGTCCTCAGCTCTCTCCCGGAGTGTGCTCAAGTTCATATTCATTGCATCAGTGATGCTATCTAGCCATCTCATCCTCTGCCGTCCCCTTCTCCTTTTGCCTTCAGTCTTTCCCAGCATCAGGGTCTTTTCCTAATACAAGGAAAAGGATGCTTCTGAGCATGTGCAGAGTGTACTTCTTGTATCAGAAAATCCAGCCCAGCCACACACAGCTGCTGGATCACCTGTCAGCTGCTCTTCTACGAGTCTTTCCCAGACTTCAACAAATAAAAATAAACTGCAGATGTCGGGGATTGATCCTGGGATCTTCTCTATGCAAGGCCCATTGGGGTGGGGGGATGCCATGCAGTGGAGGAGATAATATTTGCTTGAGAACAGAACTCCCCTTTTCTGCCCTAAAGGGAGCTTTGTTAATGTCACTTGAGCTATGGAAGCAGGGAAGTGAAATTGACCAGGAAAACTGGGAAGGATTTATACTGCAGTGCTGGAAAGAGGGAGCTGAGTGCTAGAATGCACAGCCTTTCATGACGGAGAGGGCGACATTCAGCTCTGTCGTGTGGAAAAGGTACAAAAAGGCAAGGTGCTGTGTGGAGTCTTTTGACAGCATTTCACCCCCTCCATTTTTTGAACTGAACATATTCGCCACACTGTTGGAAGGGATGCCATGGGTCCAGTCCCCTGCCCCAAAGCAAGACAAGCGATGCCCGTCTCATGTCTGAAAGGGCTGAACACAAAACAATCTAGAGGACAGCAGCCAGCAACACCAGCAATTCCTGGAACTGCTGGCTGTGCAGTGAGTTGCAGTGCCTTCTTGTGCAAAACTGCAAACACGGGGAGGGAATTTTTTGAAGAGGTGAGGATCTCAAGACAAAAGCAATATTTCCTCCTGAGCAAAGTCAGCCCCTTTGGCTTGTAACCCCCCCCCCCCCGAGATATTAGTTAGAAGTCCCAGATGGTATCATTTAAAGGTTGCCTTTGAGCTGCTTTGGGCCTTTCAAATCTTGTTTATTTGGAAGGGGGCTAAGGAAGAACGGCCACAGCTCCCCTCAGATAATCTGATGTGGATTAAGGCTGCTCAAGATCTGGAGGCTGCCTGGCAGAAAAATGATGGATGGGTTGGCTGCTTTGTGATGCTGGCTGCAAACGTGGGGGGGGGGCTTGGAAACTCTGACATGGGTGGGGGAGGCTGTTTGCTTCACTTAGGCCTTTAACTCCTGGTTGTCAGAGGACTCCACAGACAATGGAATCCTCCAGTAATTACAAACCAACAAAAGGAAAATCAGTTCTGAATGGAAGACAGTTGCAGGATTCACCACGAAATGTCTGGGGGACTTCTTGAGGATTTAAAAAACTCCTGCTGATTTGTGTTTGTGTGCATGTGATTTTGCACATGGTTGTTGCTGCTGAGTGTTTGTGCACATGCACACTCACATGTGGGTGTAACTGCACATTGTAATTTTATTTTAAGATTTCACAAATGGAACTTGAAACAAAGGCCCATAATTGCCTTCCAAAGAAAAGAGATGTTAGACGAGATATTAGAAGGGGATGCAGAGGAGAACCGCTTGGTGTTTTGGTGGGAAATGTGCCTGCTCCCCAGAGAACAGGGCTGCTGGAGCCTTTGGCCCAGGCTCAGGCAGTACCCCTGCATCATCTGCAGCCCTCCCACTTCAAAGGTCTCAGCTGGGCTACCTGGGCAAGAACCACCTTTTCGTAGCCTGTGCTGACTGTCAGTTGACCTGCAGCTGCTGAACTGCTGTCGGCAATCACACGAGATAACTTGGTGGGTAACATGACAAAGAAAAGGCAGAGGTGCTCAGTTCCTACTTTGGCTCAGTCTTCTCCCAAAAGACGGTCTATGACCCCCCTGGCAAAGGCGAAGTACAGGCTGAAGGGGCAGGATTACAGCTTGAGATGGATAGGCATATGGTCAAGGAACACCTCATTACTTTGAATGAGTTCAAATCTCCAGGGCCAGATGAACTGCATCCTAGAGGAATAAAGGAAGTGGCAGAAGAGCTTTCAGAACCACTGTCTATTCTCTTTGAGAAATCATGGAGGACGGGGGAAGTGCCAGATAACTGGAGGAGGGCTAATGTTGTCCCTATCTTCAAAAAGGGTAAAAAGGAGGAAGCTGGGAACTACAGACCAGTCAGTCTGACGTCAATCCCTGGGAAAATTCTGGAGCAGATGATAAAGCAATCCATCTGTAAGCACCTTGAAAACAACGCAGGGATTACTCGAAGCCAACATGGATTTGTCAAGAACAAATCCTGCCAGATGAATCTGATCTCATTTTTGGATCAAGTAACCTCCCTTGTGGACTGTGGGAATGCTGTAGACATCATATACCTCGACTTCAGCAAAGCTTTCGACAAAGTGCCCCATGATCTCATGATGAGCAAACTAGCTCAAAGTGGGCTAGATGAAACAACGATCCGGTGGATCCACAGTTGGCTACAGAATTGGACTCAAAGAGTGCTTATCAATGGGCCCTTCTCAAACTGGGGAGAGGTAAGGAGTGGGGTACCGCAGGGCTCAGTCCTGAGCCCAGTACTCTTCATTTTTATTAATGACTTGGAGGAGGAGGTGCAGGGAATGCTGATCAGATTTGCAGATGACACAAAGTTGGGTGGGATAGCTAATACTCTGGAAGGCAGAAACAAAAGTCAAAGTGATCTTGATAGGCTGGAGCGCTGGGCTCGAGTCCATCCCAGAGTGCAGGACACGGAATAATGGGCTCAAGTGACAGGAAGCCAGATTCCGGCTGAACATCAGGAAAGACTTCCTGACTGTTAGAGCAGTATGACACTGGAACCAATTCCCTAGGGAGGCGGTGGGCTCTCCCACGCTGGAGGCATTCAGGACAAGGCTGGACAGCCATCTTTTGGAGATGCTGTGACTTGGATTCCTACATTGAGCAGAGGGTTTTCGAGCTACCATGGTATGTTGCAAGAAGAAAAAAGAGAAAACATGTAAACTGCAAAAATGCACATGCAAACATGTAATAGAGGGATTTGTGCACTTCCCATACACCATGGCGCACAATTTCCAAATGCACATACCTCTCACTGGATGTATGTGCACAATTTCTTGCTGTGCACCAAAAATACGGGGAAAACCCCCAAAGCATCGCAGAAGCAGAACCTTTTTTGTAGGATCAGTGGAAAGTCACAAAGGACTGGGTTAGTTTTTGAGTTTCACAGAACCCCAAGCATCGGCTCTGTTTTGTGTTTGTTTTGTTATTTTTCATTAGCATTTATTCTTTTTAAACAGATTACTTTACAAAACAAATCACCGTGAACACTAAGAAATTACTATTCTCTAGACACTTAACACACTCAAACCTATTACAGACATGGAAAGGCACTGCCTTTTAACACTTTGGTTTCATTTAACATCCAGCCTGAGGGAAAGTTTTGAGGACCCCAGGCTGGACAGTGTACCAGAAGAGGCCCTGGGACCGAAGGAGGCCTGGTCTGCTGGCCCTCTTAAAAACCAGCCTTGGGAGAAGACCCAAAGTGACTGCTCCCCCCTTCTGGCTTTGAACCTTGAGGGCGGGGAACACTCACCACACCCTGCAGAAAGGGAGCAGGCTGGGCAGGTCACAGGGATGGGCTTTTTAACTGCTCAGCTCCCTGCCCCCCACTGCAGATGCCTCCCTTAAATGCCCCCCTGCTTTGCAAATGCCATAAAGTCATTTGGAGGTGAATGGGCCCTCATTTCCATCCCTTAGCCCAGGCCCATTAGCTAAAGGGAGAAAAACCCTTTTCATCCCAGGGATGACAATGCCCTTTTCTTTCGGAGGCAGCTCCTTCCTTTGACTGCTGAACTGGCCTTAATCGCTGAGAGTGGTTGGCCTAATACACATTTACGGCTGTGTTGGGCAATAGAAGGTCTCCCGTAGTTTTATATGGGCCATTTTATTTAACCTGCTATAAAATCATCAACAAGTTGTCCATTGTTAACTGACCCAAGCGTTTCTCTTGTCCTCAGGCCTGGGGAGGTTGGGGGTGCAGATGGTGCTCTGGATCCATACGGAAAAGGAGCTGGGAGGTTTGTTGGGGCCACAGATACAGCACCATTGCCTTGCTTCTTGCCTAGGGTGTGAGCAGGAGGGCCGTGCTCTCTTGCCACAGCCACACGCCATGGAGCAGGGCACCACCAAGTGCAGCCTCGGGGGCTGGAGCTGCAAGGCTGTCCGATGCGAAGCCCTGGCTCCCGCAGACCTTGGATGGCCAGGCCGCCCTGCCTGGCTGCGGGCATTATAGGGCAGGAGTGGCTACGGGGGGAGATGCACAGGTGCTCGATGGCCATGTTGGTCCATAGGGGTGGAAATCCGCCATCTGCCGTACGGCAATACCTACAAAGGGACAGCAAGCATACCAGCAGCTGCATTCTTTCTCAGTGTGGGGTGCTGTTGAAAGGGTGAGGCACCTTCTCCAACCCAGGGCTGGGTAACCCTCGGGTCAGAGGTGCCCCCCCACTTAAGAGGTCCACTTATGATCTTCTTCAAGTGTCAAACTCCACTTTGTTGGGGTTTGTCTTTTTAAAAAAACGTTTTAACCCTTTTAACTATTGTTTTATTCTTTTATCATGTTGTTCACCACTCTGAAATCTTCTGATGAGGAGCGGTATATAAATATTGTAACGAACTAACGAACTAACGAACTAACTAAGTGGGTTTCATGCCTGGTTGCGGCACAGAAGCTGCCTTGGCCACTCTGTGGGATGACCTTTGCTGGGGGAGGGGGGTGCAACCATTGGATGCTCCTGGACCTCTCAGCAGCTTTCAGTACCACCAACCATGGTATCCTTCTGGAGAGGCTGTCTGATCAGGGTGTTGGGAGTTTGGCTCTGCAGTGGTTCTGCTCCTACCTGGGTGGCCCGTTCCAGAAGCTGGTACTGGGGTATTTCCGCTGGACTCCTTCACATTTATGCTTTGGGGTTCTGCAGGGTTCATCTGGAGATTTGGAGAGAGGTGTGATCGATTTGCAGATAATACCCAAGTCTACTTCTAGTGCGAAATCAGTGCCTGGCCACAGTAATGGAGTGGATGAGAGCCAACAAACCAAACCTCAATCCAGACAAGAGACGGGTCCTGTTCATCAGTCTGGGATAGTGATGCTCAACCTGTTCTCGAAGTGGTTGCACTCCCTTGAAAGAATCAGGTTCCTAGTTTTGGGGTGCTCATGGATCCATCTCTGCAACTAGAGGCACAAGTCATACAGAGTGTCTTTTACCAGCTAGGCTGATCCACCAGTAACAGCCCTGCCTGAATCGAGACAGCTTGGCCTCTCTGGCCTGTAACTTCCCTCTTGGACCATTGTGAGGTGTTGCATATGGGGCTGCCTTCGAAAACCATCGGTACAATCCAGTTAGTTCATAGAATCATAGAATCATAGAATCATAGTTCTGAATCTGGCTGCAAGACGCGCACTATGAGCAGGTCGTGGGTTTGGCTGCATCTTTGTTGCGTTTATTTCTTATTTGCCCTGTCTTTATAGGCCACCCAATACCAATGTCCCCTGTGTGGCTGCCATGGGCTCCTGGTCTACGTCCAGGCCCAATTCAAGGTCTTGGGATTTATTCATTTTAATTTTTTCTATACAGCTCCTTCATTGCACCTCAAGGCAGTGTACATAAATTTATAAAAACAATATAATATAACTATAAAATTGAGGCCTAAACTCCTTAAAACCAGCAAATAAAAAACCAATCAGTCTAAAATCAATTTAGGTTGTGGATTTAATTCAGTTTCAAAATTCTCCTCCAAATGCCTGGGCAAACAGGAACATTTTTATTTGGTGCCAGAAAGAAAACAGAGTCAGTGCCAATCTGGTTTCCTCCAGCAGGGCATGCCAATGTTTTGGTTTTGACTCTAAAGGCCCTTCACAGCTTGAGGCCAGGAGACCTGAAGTGCGCTCTCTCCACGTGCACCTGTGTGGGCCTCGAGATCTTCTTCTGCCCCTCCAAGAGAGGTGCGGGGGGGGGGGGCTACAGGAGAGTGCCGTGATCTCCCCCAAGAGCCTTAACTGGCGCCTTCCTTTCCATTTTCCCAGGTCTTTCAGGGCACAATCCATGTTTAAAGACCAAAAGGTCCTGCAGCTCCCAGCACTCCCCAGCCAGTCTGGGAGCCGTAGGAAGTTTTCCTGTTGAAAGATGCAGAGGGCGGCACCTTTGAAATCTATTTTGGCTGTAAGGTGCTCATACGCTCCGTGATGCTTCTCATGCTGCCTTCCCACTTTTCATGTGTTATTGTTATATGCTGTGAACTATCCTGAGAACTTTGTTATAGGAGGGTCTTCACAATGTGAGTGAGTGAGTGAATAAATGTGTTTCTGTCTTGTCGTTTTCTTTCTCAGTTGTAAACTTCTATGACAT
This sequence comes from Heloderma suspectum, assembly GCF_057233095.1. Lineage (NCBI taxonomy): Eukaryota > Metazoa > Chordata > Lepidosauria > Squamata > Helodermatidae > Heloderma > Heloderma suspectum. The sequence continues at coordinate 329,614,776 of NC_139460.1, read as the reverse complement.
TTTCATGAATGGAGGTACAGCGATGGTTGGAATAAACATACAGTCGAGCAGCGCCTGCTTCTGTGGGGCGGGGGGTGCGCAGCACTGGACTCTGCAGAAAATTCATCCTCCTCCCGGGCTTTTGGCACAACTTCCTCTGGGCAGGAGATGGTCACTGTGGGGACTGAAGTGTGAAGAGGAAAAAGGTACCCCTGGGAGTTCTGCAGGCCTGACTGTAGTTTTCCTGATTTCCTTGGTCCATGCAAGGGGGGGCCCTCCTCGTCCCCCAAATAGCAGCACTTCTGGCAAGCTGCAGCGTCACCACCTTTGCTGTAGAGAGCTGCCGCCGCTGGGGTGGCGCTCCCTTCATAGTCTTCTGGCAGCCGCCCTGTCCTGGGGGACGCCAATCAGCCTTTCAGACATGGCCCATCCAGGGGGCTTTGCTTGGGATGCAGTCCTGGTGATGGAGGCAGTGCCTGCAGGACACCCCCCCCCCCGTTTCCTTGGGACGCCTCGTGTGCAGTCATGAGAAATCCCCTGCAATGCCATGAAGGGGCCTGCATCACACAGTCACTGCAGCCACCCCGGGGGGCAAAGTGTCTTGAGCTGGCCCTATTGGCGGCGCGGCGGGGGGCATGTTTAGACTGACTGACTTGTGAGGGTCTCTTCAGCTTTATTCAGATGATCTATTTATTTTGGATTGTAAACCTGGAGGCAGGGCTTTGGCCTGCCTTATAGATCCTTAATATCAGTGCCAACAACAATAATACGCTGCTACCCTTCTATGGATCACTGCCTTGTTGTGGCGAAGGGGCTTGCGTAACTCAGTGAAGCCATAAGCTAGGCCATGCAGGGCCAACCAAGATGGACAGGTCATGGTGGAGAGTTCTGACAAAATGTGGTCCACTGGAGAAGGAAATGGCAACCCACTCCAGTATTCTTGCCAAGAAAACCCCATGGAACGTATCACAAGGCTAAAAGAGATGACGCCAGAAGATGAGCCCCTCAGGTCAGAAGGTGTCCAATATGCTACTGGGGAAGAGCAGAGGGAATTTTCAAGTAGCGCCAGAAAGAGTGAAGCGGCTGGGCCAAAGCCGAAAGGACACTCAGCTGTGGATGTGTCTGGTGGTGAAAAGAAAGTCTGATGCTGTAAAGAACAATATTGTTTAGGAACCTGGAATGTAAGATCAATGAATCAAGGTAAGCTGGAGGTGGTCAAACATGAGATGGCAAGATTGAACATCGACATCTTGGGAATCAGCGAACTCAAATGGACAGGCATGGGCAAATTTAATTCAGGTGACCATCATATCTACTACTGTGGGCAAGAATCCCTTAGAAGAAATGGAGTAGCACTCATAGTCAACAAAAGGGTGGGGAAAGCAGTATTGGGGTACAATCTCAAAAATGACAGAATTATCTCAGTATGAATCCAAGGCAAACCATTCAACATCACAGTAATTCAAGTCTATGCTCCAACCACTGAGGCCGAAGAAGCTGAGGTTGATCGGTTCTACGAAGACCTACCACACCTTCTAGAACTAACACCAAGAAAAGATGTCCTCTTCATCATAGGGGACTGGAATGCTAGAGTAGGAAGTCAAGAAATAACTGGGATAACAGGCAAGCATGGCCTTGGTGAATAAAATGAAGCAGGACAAAGGCTAATAGAGTTTTTCAAGAGAACACACTGATCATAGCAAGCACTCTTTTCCAACAGCACAAGAGGCGACTCTACACATGGACATCACCAGATGGTCAATATCGAAATCAGATTATGTCCTTTGCAGCCAAAGATGGAGAAGCTCTATACAGTCAGTCAAAACAAGAGCTGACTGTGGCTCAGATCATGAGCTTCTTATTGCAAAATTTCGGCTTAAATTGAAGAACGTAGGGAAAACCACTAAACCATTCAGGTATGACCTCAGTCATATCCCTTATGAATATACAGTGGAGGTGAGGAATAGATTTCAGGGATTAGACCTGATAGACAGAGTGCCTGAGGAACTATGGACAGAGGTCTGTAACATTGTTCAGGAGGCAGCAACTCAATCCATCCCAAAGAAAAAGAAAGGCAAGAAAGCAAAGGGGCTCTCTGATGAGGCTTTACAAGTAGCTGAGAAAAGAAGGGAAGCGAAAAGCAAGGGAGAAAGGGGAAGATATATCCAACTGAATGCAGAGTTCCAGAGAATAATAGCAAGGAGAGACAAGAAGGCCTTCTTAAATGAACAATGCAAAGAAATCGAGGAAAACAATAGAATGGGAAACACTAGAGATCTTTTCAAGAAAATCGGAGATCTCAAGGGAATGTTTTGTGCAAAGACAGGCATGATAAAGGACAAAGAAGGCAGGGACCTAACAGAAGCAGATGAGATTAAGAAGAGGTGGAAAGAATACAAGGAAGAACTATACAGGAAAGATCTGAATGTCCCTGATAGCCATGATAGTGCAGTCACTGAACTTGAGCCGGACATCCTCGAGAGTGAAGTCAAGTGGGCCTTAGGAAGCATTACTAACAACAAAGCTAGCGGAGATGACAGTATTCCAGCCGAGCTATTTAAAATCCTAAAAGATGATGCTGTTAAAGTGCTGCACTCAATATGCCAACAAATTTGGAACACTCAACAGTGGCCACAAGACTGGAAAAGGTCAGTTTACATTCCAGTTCCAAAGAAGGGCAACGCCAAAGAGTGTTCAAACTACCGCACCATTGCGCTCATTTCACATGCCAGCAAGGTGATGCTCAAAATCCTACAAGCTAGGCTTCAGCAGCATGTGAACCGAGAACTACCGGAAGTACAAGCGGGGTTTCGAAAAGGCAGAGGAACTAGAGATCAAATCGCCAACATTCGCTGCATCATGGAGAAAGCAAGAAAATTCCAGAAAAACGTCTATTTCTCCTTCATTGACTACGCTAAAGCCTTTGTGTGGATCACAACAAACTGTGGCAAATTCTGAAAGAGATGGGAGTACCAGACCACCTTACCTGTCTCCTGAGAAACCTATACGAGGGTCAAGAAGCAACAGTAAGAACCGGACATGGAACAATGGATTGGTTCAAAATTGGGAAAGGACTACGACAAGGCTGTACATTGTCGCCCTGCTTTTTTAACTTATATGCGGAGTACATCATGAGAAACGCCGGGTTGGATGAATCATAGGTCGGAAGTAAGATTGCTGGGAGAATTATCAACAACCTCAGATACGCAGATGATCCCACCCTAATGGCAGAAAGCGAAGAGGATCTAAAGAGCCTCTTGTTGAGGGTGAAAGAGGAGAGTGCAAAAGCTGGTTTGAAACTCAACATTAAAAAAACAAAGATCATGGCATCTGGCCCCATCACTTCCTGGCATATGGAAGGGGAAGAAATGGAAGCAGTGAAAGATTTTACTTTCTTGGGTTCCAAGATCACCACAGACAGTGACTGTAGCCATGAAATTAAAAGACGCTTGCTCCTTGGGAGGAAAGCTATGGCAAACCTAGACAGCATAGTCAGAAGCAGAGACCTCACCTTGCCAACAAAGGTCCATCTAATTAAAGGTATGGTTTTCCCAGTAGTAATGTATGGCTGTGAGAGCTGGACTATGAGGAAGGCTGAGCACCGAAGAATTGATGCTTTCGAACTGTGGTGCTGGAGAAGACTCTTACGAGTCCCCTGGACTGCAAGGAGGTCAAATCAGTCAATCCTAAAGGAAATCAACCCTGAGTGCTCATTGGAAGGACAGAGACTGAAGCTGAAGCTCAAATATTTTGGCCACCTAATGTGAAAACTCCTTGGAAAAGACCCTGATGCTGGGAAAGATTGAAGGCAAAAGGAGAAGGGGACGGCAGAGGATGAGATGGCTAGATAGCATCACTGATGCAATGAATATGGACTTGAGCACGCTCTGGGAGAGAGCGGAGGACAGGAAGGCCTGGCGTGCTATGGTCCATGGGGTCACGAAGAGTCGGACACGACTTAACAACTGAACAACAACAACAACAACCCTTCTATGAGATCATGAAGTTGGCGGAGAATCTGAAACATCTCCCAAGGGAGGGGTGCCCACATGGAGAACCAGCACTATTCATGGGGGAGGAGAAGGCTGCTGATGGCTACTCATCCTGATGGCTACGTGTCCCTCCAGGGCCAGAGAGGCAGTGAGCCTGTGTGTGCCAGTCACTGGGGAAGACGATGGGGAGGATGCCATTACTCTCCTGTCCTGCTTGTGGGTTTCCTGGGAGCAGCTGATTGGCCACTGTGGGAACAGAATGCTGGACTAGATGGACCTTGGTCTGATCCAGCATCGGGGCTCTTCTGATGTTCCTCATACAGCCCCCGCTGCGGCACCCACCTTTAGCCCCTAAACGGGGCCAGGGCAGGAGCAATATTGGCCGGGGGGCTCCTGTTCTGGATCCCAGGGTACTCTTCCTCGCCCCCAGGGCAGCAGGCCCCCCTCAAGCAACACGGATGCATGGTCCCTGTGGCTCGCCTCCTTCCTCCGCTCTGGACAGGCCTTTGCGGTGGAGCTCGGATGGAGGCGGCTCCCTGCTGCCCCTGATGGTCTGCAGAGACTGTGTGTGGTGAAAGGGATCAGGGCTTGTAATCTCTGGGTGAATCCCCCCATTATCCACTGCACTAATCCACTGCAGGGCTCAGCCCAGGAGCATTGTGCGGTCTGGGCTCCAGGAATGCTCCCCCCGGGGAAGCAAGCGGCCACCTGGGGCGCCCCCCTCATGCTTGGGCAGGGAATGCTGGCGAACAGCCCCACTCCACTCTCCTGCCGCTGCCAGCTCCAGGCGTAGCGACGTCGGAGCCGATTCTCCCCTGGGCTAATCCGCAAGATCAGTGCAGACAAAGGCCCCGCGCTGGGGCCTGTTTGCCAAGCCAGCAGCTGTGTCAACCTGCAAAGACAAAGGAGAGCGACTCTGTCAACAGGCTGCGCGGTGCAGGTAGCTGTGGGGTGAAGAGGGCCAAGAGCCAAAGGCCTCCTCCAGACCACGGGGCTGGGGAGCGGGGGCCCAGGGCAGAGGAGCTGCCCCTCCCGGGGTGCGTGTGTGTGGAACTGGCTGGCTGGCAGGGCCTGTGAGCTGGTCGACGGAGGCCTCGCTCACCCCTGTGGACATCAGGAGAGAAGGCGAGATGCGCGGGGAAAGAGCCGTGAAAGGCGGCGCTGCCTCTCCCAAGTGAGGCGCTGAGCGGCACCCGGGCAGCTGGGGATTCTGGGGGTGGGCGGCACGTGCTCTGCTGGCCAAGTCGCACCTTGTGCACACCTGGTGCACGCAGAAGTGGGCGCCCGAGGTCTCTGCCGCAGACTTGGGTGTGCTGATGCAAAGGGCGCCAACGCAGGCTGAGCGACGTTGGCCTCGCTGCCCAGAGACGGCCCTGCCATGAGGCACACCAGGGGGCCAGGTCCGGGGCACTGCGGAGGCTGGCCAAGTGGGAGCCTGGCAGATCTGGCCCTCAGGACCCCCATCGACCCCATGCGCATCTCCCGTTCTTTTCCACAAGGCTTGTGCAGGAGGAGCACTTCAGTGGCGGCGCAGGCGTGTTGCGTGCGGGAGGCACCGCCAAGCCCCGTCCTGGCATCTCCGGGCCACAGGCAAAGGGCCCCTCCGGGAGCAGGTCAGGCAGCCGACCATCGGTCCATCCAGGCCTCTCCTCCTACGCGGCCCAGGGGGCAGCTGATTTGGCATTACCCTGCAGTTTCCCTGGCCTGGCAGTCTCATATCCAGAAGGAACACTGGCTGTGTTTCTCAGGAGGCACCATGCTTGTGTGTGAAAGTGAAACATGGCGAGCCCCGCAAGAGCACACCAGCAACACTCGTGTCCAGACAGCTGCACCTTTCAAGCTTATTTAATCCATGATATATGGCTTGACTTAGAGACAATAAATCACAGGTCTAAAGCTTATTAATGGCTTCAGCAGCCCCTCGAAAACGCCACTGGGAAGATTTCCAGCTCATGCAGCCCTATTAAAGGAGCAGTGACATCATGTCTCTTGGGCTGCTGGCATGGAGGAGACCCCGAGGGATCCCCCCCCCCGAAAACCTGGCAGCAAAGTGTGGCACCAGAGTGGTTCAACCCACAGCCGCTGCCTCCTCCCTCCCTCTCTGGTCTGGGATGGAGACGGGAAAGTGCAGCCTTGTCAAGAGCAGGGTGTTGCGGGACGCATCAGGATGACGACCTGCCCAGGCAGCTGGGTGTGCACACAAGGACACCCAGCACGGGCTTTGGGGGTTGTGCTTCGCTGCCTGTGACACCCGTGCTCACCAGGGCCAGTGCAGGGGAGACTGTGCGCAGCTGAGGGAGGGCCCAACCTTCCTCCACCACTCGTGGTGCCAATGCACCCTGCAACAGGGGGCCATCCATCTGCTGAGCAAGCAAAGGTGCCCCCAGCCAACAGCTCCTTCGGGGAGGCCTGTTCTGGCACATCAAAAAGTGCTTCACTCACCATGACATCCACCCATGCGGTGCAATGAGGAAATGAGCCCAAGATCCCCCGGACTTCTCCCACTGCTGGTGTTAAATCAGCACTAAGTGGTCGTGACAGGTGTGTGTGTGGGGCAAACAGTTCTCTAGGGACACATACCTGGGTTCTCCCCCCCTTTCCCAATTGTCTGGGTAACGATCTGAGCACCCAAGGATTTGGGCTCCCTCACCGCCAAATCTGACCCTGGTGGAGGGTTCGAGTGCTACCACTCAGGAGGCCTCATGCAGCTATCCCATCTTTTCTTCCTTAACAGCTTTTCCACAGTAAGAAAAAAGACAGAAATGGTGGGGAAATGCAGGAGAGTTCCAAGTGGAAGACCTCATCATCTGGAGCCCCCGGAAGGTTCTGTGAATGAGGCAGGACATCGTTGTTGCTTATTCAGTCAGTCGCTTCCGACTCTTCGTGACTTCATGGACCAGCCCACGCCAGAGCTTCCTGTCAGCTATCGCCACCCCCAGCTCCCCCAAGGTCGAGTCCGTCACCTCCAGAATATCGTCCATCCATCTTGCCATTGGTCAGCCCCTCTTCCTTTTGCCTTCCACTTTCCCCAGCCTCAGCATCTGCTCCAGGGTATCCTGTCTTCTCATTATGTGGCCAAGGTACTTCAGTTTTGCCTTTAATATTCCCTCAAGTGAGCAGTCTGGCTTTATTTCCTGGAGTATGGACTGGTTTGATCTTCTTGCAGTCCAAGGCACTCTCAGAATTTTCCTCCAGCACCACAGTTCAAAAGCATCTATCTTCCCTCGCTCAGCCTTCCTTATGGTCCAGCTCTCGCAGCCATAGGTTACTACGGGGAATACCATTGCTTTAACTATGCGGACCTTTGTTGTCAGTGTGATGTCTCTGCTCTTCAGTATTTTATCAAGATTGGTCATTGCTCTCCTCCCAAGAAGTAAACGTCTTCTGATTTCCTGGCTGCAGTCAGCGTCTGCAGTCATCTTTGCGCCTAGAAAGACAAAGTCTGTCACTGCCTCCACATTTTCTCCCTCTATTTGCCAGTTCTCAATCAAGCTGGTTGCCATAATCTTGGGTTTTTTGAGGTTGAACTGCAACCCAGCTTTTGCACTTTCTTCTTTCACCTTCGTCATGAAGTTCCTCAGCTCCTCCTCGCTTTCAGCCATCAAAGTGGTATCATCTGCATATCGGAGATTGTTAATGTTTCTTCCAGCGATTTTAACTCCAGCCTTGGCTTCATCAAGCCCAGCACGTGGCATGATGTGTTCTGCGTACAGGTTGAATAGGTAAGGTGAGAGTATACAACCCTGCCGTACTCTTTTCCCAATCTTAAACCGGCAGCGCAAGCCTCATCTGGAAGCACCCACAGCAGCCACACAATGGCTCTCCTGGTAGTTAGACCCAGAGAGCATGGAGCGAACACCTGTGACCTGCAGCTCAGTCCCAAAACCCAGCTCATGGACTGTTGTGCAGATCACTCATTGCAGCGCCACCTCCAGGCCGGCTGACCTCCATCTTCCTCCTTCTCTCTGCGCAGGGCTGGTGGAACAGGCGGACGGAGTGCCACGGTATGAGGTCCACCATGCAGGCTGAGGGAGATGCCCTGACAGCTTTTCTGCTGCTGCTTGTGTGTTTGCCTATTGCATTTCTGTACCACCAAACAGATGAAGCTCTCTGGGCAGCTCACAAAACAAAACCATAAAATGCAATAGCATAATAACATGTAATATTAAAATATTAAAATGTGCACAAAAGAATAAAACTAGAGTTAACACCAAAATAGAAGCCAGCAGCAATGCAAAACTCTTTTTTAAAAAAAGCTAACACATTCTTTTAAAAGCTGAAGGACTCCGGGTACTTCCAGACGGAAGGGTCCTGGTGCTGCTACCACAGAAGGCCGCATGCAGCTATTCTGCCTTTTCTTCCTTAAGGAATAAAGAATAATTTTTATATTGTAAATGTTATGTGTTACAGTACGTTTTTTAATTGTGATGCTTCTGACATCATATACCTCGACTTCAGCAAAGCTTTCGACAAAGTGCCCCATGATCTCCTGATGAGCAAACTAGCTCAAAGTGGGCTAGATGAAACAACGATCCGGTGGATCCATAGTTGGCTACAGAATCGGACTCAAAGAGTGCTTATCAATGGGACCTTCTCAAACTGGGGAGAGGTAACCAGTGGGGTACCGCAGGGCTCAGTCCTGGGCCCAGTGCTCTTCAACATTTTTATGAATGACTTGGAGGAGGAGGTGCAGGGAATGCTGATCAAATTGCAGATGACACAAAATTGGGGGGGATAGCTAATACTTTGGAAGACAGAAACAAAATTCAAAGTGATCTGGATAGACTGGAGCGCTGGGCAGAAAACAACAGAATGACATTTAATCGGGATAAATGCCAAGTTCTGCACCGAGGAAAAAGAAACCAAATGCACAGTTACAAGATGAGGGATACGTGGCTCAACCACACTACAAGCGAGAAGGATCTTGGAATTGTTGTCGATCACAAGCTGAAGATGAGCCAACAATGTGATGTGCCTGCAAAAAAGGCAAATGCTCTTTTGGGCTGCATTAATAGAAGCATAGCTTCCAAATCCCGGGAAGTACTAGTTCCCCTCTACTCTGCACTGGTTAGGCCTCATCTGGAGTGGAGTCCTGTGTCCAGTTCTGGGCACCACACTTGAAGAAGGATGCAGACAAACTGGAGAGGGTTCAGAGGAGGGCAACAAAGATGATCAGAGGACTGGAAACAAAGCCCTATGAAGAGAGACTGAAAGAACTGGGCATGTTTAGCCTTGAGAAGAGAAGACTGAGGGGAGATAGGATAGGGCTCTTCAAGTCCTTGAAAGGTTGCCCCAGACAGGAAGGCCAGGATCTCTTCTCGATCATCCCGGAGTGCAGGACACAGAATAATGGGCTCAAGTTACAGGAGGCCAGATTCCGGCTGAACACCAGGAAAAACTTCCTGACTGTTAAAGCAACACAACAACAGAACCAACTACTTAGGGAGGCAGTGGGCTCTCCCACACTGGCGGCGTTCAAGACGAGGCTGGACAGCCATCTGTCAGGATGCTCTGACTTGGACTCCTGCATTGAGCAGGGGGTTGGACTCGATGGCCTTGTAGGCCCTTCCAACCCTACTATTCTATGATTCTATGACACGAATAAGTAAATAAATAAATTCCTTAATGGATTTTCCATGGTAAGAAAAAAGACAGAAGAAGCAGTGGGAAAGCACAAGAGGATGACCAGCAGATGACAATATTATCTGGAGCCTCCATAAAACTCCGTGAACGAGGCCAGGTGATGGCACATTAAAAGCTTCATCTGGAAGCACCCTAAGCAGCCTAGGAGGCCACCAAAGAGATCGCGACATGGTGCCAGGCACCGAGGCTCCACTCCTGCCCTCCCTTGGCTGGCGTGGGCAAAACTGTCCCCACTTCTCAAAATGCTCACTTGTCCCAGCTCACGGCGCCCACCCCCTCCACACACATCCCTTGGCCGTTGCCTTGATCCAGTTCTTCCCTGCTTGGACGTCCGAGCCATCCCGCCATTCATCCGCCAGATTCCAACACCAAGCCCCACGCACCGCCAGCTGCAGAGTCGACCTGGGGTTTCTTTTTCAGCACTGCCTTCACCCCCACGCAGGAGCCAGTAACCCCCTCCAACACACACGCACACACACACACACACACACACCCCTGCCCAACTGTCATGATAATAAAGTGTCTACCTCCTCCAGACCCTCCCCGGCCCCTGAGCCTGCCAAACAGAGATTAAGACCCCACAGAGGGCAAGGATGCCACCCCCACGGGGTTGACCTAGAGCTCTTGGCTCAGTCTTCTCCCAAAAGAGGGTCTATGACCCCCCTGGCAAAGGTGAACTGCAGGCTGAAGGGGCAGGATTGCAGCTTGAGATCGACAGGCATATGGTCAAGGAACACCTCATTACTTGGAATGAGTTCAGATCTCCAAGGCCAGATGAACTGCATCCTAGAGGAATAAAAGAACTGGCAGAAGAACTCTCAGAACCGCTGTCTATTCTCTTTGAGCAATTATGGAGGACAGGGGAAGTGCCAGATGACTGGAGGAGGGTGAATGCTGTCCCTCTCTTCAAAAAGGGTAAAAAGGAGGAACCTGGGAACTACAGACCAGTGAGTCTGACATCAATCCCTGGGAAAATTCTGGAGCAGATCATAGAATCATAGAATAGTAGGGTTGGAAGGGGCCTACAAGGCCATCGAGTCCAACCCCCTGCTCAATGCAGGAATCCAAGTCAGAGCGTCCCTGACACATGGCTGTCCAGCCTCATCCTGAACGCCTCCAGTGTGGGAGAGCCCACCACCTCCCCAGGTAATTGGTTCCATTGTCGTATTGCTCTTACAGTCAGGAGGTTTTTCCTGATGTTCAGCCGGAATCTGGCTTCCTGGAACTTGAGCCCATTATTCCGTGTCCTGCGCTCTGGGATGATCGAGAAGAGATCCTGGCCTTCCTCTCTGGGACAACCTTTCAAGGACTTGAAGAGCGCCGTCATATCTCCCCTCAGTCTTCTCTTCTCAAGGCTAAACATGCCCAGTTCTTTCAGTCCCTCCTCATAGGGCTTTGTTTCCAGTCCCCTGATCATCTTTGTTGCCCTCCTCTGAACCCTCTCCAGCTTGTCTGCATCCTTCTGAAAGTGTGGTGCCCAGAACTGGACACAGTACTCCAGATGAGGCCTAACCAGTGCTGAGTAGAGGGGGACTAGTACTTCCCGGGATTTGGGATGCTATGCTTCTATGAATGCAGCCCAAAATGGCATTTGCCTTTTGTGCAGCCACATCACATTGTTGGCTCATATTCAGCTTGTGATCGACAACAATTCCAAGATCTCTCTCGCTTGTAGTGTTGTTGAGCCACGTATCCCCCATCTTGTAACTGTGCATTTGGTTTTTTCCCCCCCTAGGTGCAGAACTTGGCTTTTATCCCTATTAAATGTCATTCTGTTGTTTTCTGCCCAGCGCTCCAGTCTATCAAGATCACTTTGAATTTGTTCCTGTCTTCCAAAGTATTAGCTATCCCGCCCAATTTTGTGTCATCTGCAAATTGGATCAGCATTCCCTGCACCTCCTCCTCCAAGTCATTAATAAAAATGTTGAAGAGCACTGGGCCCAGGACTGAGCCCTGCGGTACCCCACTCGTTACCTCTCCCCAGCTTGAGAAGGTCCCATTGAGAAGCACTCTTTGAGTCCGATTCTGTAGCCAACTGTGGATCCAGCGGATCGTTGTTTCATCTAGCCCACTTTGAAATAGTTTGCTCATCAGGAGATCATGGGGCACTTTGTCGAAAGCTTTGCTGAAGTTGAGGTATATTATGTCTACAGTATTCCCACAGTCCACAAGGGAGGTTACTTGATCAAAAAATGAGATCAGATTTGTCTGCCAGGATTTGTTCTTGATAAATCCATGTTGGCTTCGAGTCATCACTGCGTTGTTTTCAAGGTGCTTATAGATGGATTGCTTTTATCATCTGCTCCAGAATTTTCCCAGGGATTGATGTCAGACTGACTGGTCTGTAGTTCCCAGCTTCCTCCTTTTTACCCTTTTTTGGAGATAGGGACAACATTAGCCCTCCTCCAGTCATCTGGCACTTCCCCCATCCTCCATGATTTCTCAAAGAGAATAGACAGCAGTTCTGAGAGTTCTTCTGCCAGTTCCTTTATTCCTCTAGGATGCAGTTCATCTGGCCCTGGAGATTTGAACTCATTCAAAGTAATGAGGTGTTCCTTGACCATATGCCTATCAATCTCAAGCTGCAATCCTGCCCCTTCAGCCTGTACTTCGCCTTTGCCAGGGGGGTCATAGACCCTCTTTTGGGAGAAGACTGAGCCAAAGTAGGAATTGAGCACCTCTGCCTTTTCTTTGTCATCTGTTATTGTTTTGCCATCCTGATTTAATAGCTGAACCACCATTTCTTTCCTCTGCCTTTTACTATGCACGTAGCTGAAGAAAGCCTTTTTGTTGTTTTTCGCATCCCTCGCTAACCTCAGCTCGTTCTCAGCTTTAGCCTTCCTGACGCCATCCCTGCAATTCTGTGCTACCTGCCTGTATTCTTCCTTTGTTACTTGGCCTTCTTTCCACTTCCTATATGTGTCCTTTTTTGTTTTCAGGTCATCCCTAAGCTTTTTGTGAAGCCACATTGGCTTCTTCTGTTGTCTTCGACCTTTTCTTCTTGTTGGAATTGTTTGTGATTGTGCCTTGAGAATTTCCTTTTTTAAAAGTTCCCACCCATCCTCGACTCCTTTTCTCGTTAGCGTCGCTTGCCATGGGACCTTACTGATCATTGTTCTGAGTTTATTAAAATCAGCTTTCCTAAAATCCAGGGTACGCTCTCGATGGGGCTACCAAGCTCCTCCTCCTGTATTTCTGTGCAGAGATATGTATTTTTCACATACAGTGCAACCCCACCTCCCTTTCTGTTCCTCCTGTTCTTTTGGAACAAGTTATAGCCTTCAATTGCTGTATTCCAGTCATGAGAGTCATCCCACCAAGTCTCAGTTATACCTATCAAGTCATAATTTCCCTCCTCTATTAAGAGTTCAAGTTCGTTCTGTTTGTTTCCCACACTCTGGGCATTAGTATATAGACATCGAAGACCATGTGCTTCACAGTCTGGCTTTCTTCCTACATGTGTCTGAAGACTGTTATTGGGCGCTATCAGAGCTGTTCTCTCCGTTGCAGTGCATGCGCCTACGTCCATTGTTACCCCCAACATTACATCTCCCTTCCCTGAAGGATTCAGTTTAAAGCCCTCTTGATGAAGTTCTTCATGCTGTGGCCAAACACATTCTTCCATCCTTTGTGAGGTGCAACCTATCCCTAGCCAACAGCCCATCTTCCAGGACATGGCCTAACGGAGCAATTGAGCGGCCAGTGAGCAAAGGCAAGGAACCCTCGCAACCTGTCTTGGCTGGGGAAGGCGAGACTGACACACATCATGAGAGGTGTTGGATACCCAGGCTTGAAAAAGCAGCCTGGGGAGGTGATCTGAGCTCAGTGGACCCACGAGGAAGTCCATGACCTTAAGGACGTGTGGAATTGGCAGCGTTGTGTCAGTGGCAGCAGCTGTGGTGTCTTCACCATTATTATGCCTTCCCCACCATTGGGAAATCAGCCGTTTGGTTAGAAGGCTATCCCTGGTGCCTCGCCTGCCAAAGGAAATGATCCTGCCGAAGCAGCTCTGAGCTCCACCTCGCTCAGGAAAGCTGCCACCTGTGTCTGCAGTAAAAAGACATCAAAGGAAGAATTTCTTCTGCAGCTCCCAGTCCCAACCAAGTCTGAACTTCCACGGTCCAGCCAGCCAGCCACTTCACTTGCTGGCCACACACACACGGTTGTTTTGGCCAGTGGGCACAGCGGTCATCAGGGGGAGAGGGGAGGTTTGGCCAGTGTGGAGGCTCAGGAGAGACACCAGTTTCTCTGAGCCCCAGAACCCCACAGCCAGAAGGAATCAAAGCCCCGTGGCCACAGGCAGGGGCATCAGCCCGCCTAGGCACCCACCTCTAATCCAGTCCCCCAAGGGCTTCGAGCCAAGAGGAGCAGCAGCAGGGAGCAGCGCTCCAGAGGATTCTGTCAAGAGCCCCCCGCCGCAGCCCCCGCTCCCCAGGAGAGGCAGAAGCACCTGCTCCGCGCAGGACGGCCCTGAGGGCGTAATCTGTTGCAGCTCTCTGTGGGATCCTGAGCATGGGCAAAATCCAGCCTCAGAGTCCCCCGAGAGGCGGCCTCCTGGGCCAAGCTCAGCACCAGACTCTGGGACCCTGGAACAGGGGCACAAGCAAGCATGGCCAGAGAAGATGGGCCACGTGAGGAGGGCTTCGTGGTCTGCCAGCACAGCCCCTCCCTGGCATCAATGGATACGCGGCAACCGTACTGGATGAGCCCTGCGTTTGAAGCCTGGATGTGAATCATCCAGAGCAGACAGCGCTCACATGTAGTCGCCCTTTGAAATGCAGACCCAGGCCTGTCCAGCTGAGCGAACATAACCATACATGCTTGCTGCCATACAACTCTAGATGAAGCATGGCCCTCTCACCCACAGGGCTGCAAAGCTGCAAATTCAAGCTCAGGGTAGACCATGAAATTATCCCCACATGGCTGCTGCCTGCTTGCCTGCCCCTCCGCGCGAGCTGTTCTGGGCTCGGCGGGCCGGCGGCCTGACTCGGGGAAGGCCGCTTCTTATATGCGTGGGGAAAGAATTCCTTCCTGACCTCAGTGGGCCACAATATCCAGCTAAGAATCTCAAGGGAGGGATCTTCCTGAGGTATCCACCTTATGCTTTAACCCAGGGAAGTTCTTTGCTCCCATAACTGTTTCAGGAACACTGTTCTAGGATGTGACGAATGAAGCACTGATCTCAGGAAACTTCAAACCCCTCCTGCAGCCAAACTAGGGCTCTGTGCAATGTTCCCAGCTTACGCAGGGAGGCTGCTGGGAACATCTGCTTGGGCCATCTACTCCTTCTCTGGTCTCTAGGCCATGGAAATTGAGAAAGCCCATGGTAAGCTTGTGGGTCTCATGGCACAGTGGCCTCCAGTGGCCTCCAGTGGCTTCTCCTCTGCTAACAAGGTGGCTCATTATCCCAAGTCCTTGCTGAAAAAGGACAGCAGTAGAAATGGTGGTGCAGTCATGCAGAGCACGGAGTTGGAGCATGCGCCATTGCGGAGCAAGAGGCTTGGGCCTCAGTATTCCTTGCGTAATCACTTGCGCCCTAATAAACGTGAGGTGTTTAACGCCCTCTTTCTTTTCCCAGGACAGCTGCAAGCTGTTGGGAAGGAACAGAAATCATTTGTAATCGGAGTTCAGGAAACACAGAACTTATCTGTTTTTTATCAGCTTAAAAGGACCCCTCAAAGAAACACCGTGCAGACCAAACAGAGCAATTTTCTAGTTAAGCAGTAACTTTTTTTCTCTCCCCTAAACTATGGCAGCTCATATATAAGCTGTGTTTGCATGCTTCAGAAAATAGAGGTGTTTGAACATCTGTTCTTATTCCTGGATCTTGGGGAGCAGAAGTCCCTCATCTGCCGAGGGTTTTGGGGACAAAGATGGATTAGGGTCACCAGGTTATGCATAGCAAAATCCCAGCCCTTATCACTGATCCACAGTGTCCAATTGATTTTCCTGGGCCACTGCACACATAGCCGGCTGCAGCAAAGCTGAAGATGGGCGTGCTGGAGCATTCTCCTTGTCAAGGTACTTTCCGAATAAGACTTTGTCCCACATGCACTTTATGTATTTTATTGCTGTGAGCCGCCTTGGGAGGGCTTCTGCCCTGAAAGGCGGCCAAAAAATATTTTAAATAAATAAAATAAATGAACTGCAGAGAACCGGGAGGGTGGGATTTGCTTCCTTCCACAAAGTGAAGAAGCGAGATGTCAGTGCCGGACGGGCGACAGAGTCTGCGCTCCACCGCCTGGCTAAGGGGCCTTTCCGCAGTATCCTGCTATCCCCAGTGGGGCTCCCAGGCAGCTGCTGCACACAGCAGGCTGGAACTGCTGGGAAATACCAGCATGTCCCCTCCATGCACACGGAGCATTTCTATAGGAACAGCTGGCGTTATTTTCTGCCAGCTTCAGCCTTTCAGTTCGAACGAGCAAAGTATCCTTCATCTTTCTGTATGTACCAACGTTTGGAAAATGAGAGAGTGCGGGGAGGGACAGTGGGAGGGAGGGAGAGAAGGGGGGTGGCTTTCCCCTGCCCCACCCCGTTCTTCACTACCTGACACATGGTGGAAATTACAACCGTACAAGGAAGAATTGAGTAAGCTGGGTGCGTTCAGTCTAGAAAACATGAAAGAGATGTAAGCATTTCAAATATTCATTGGGACTAGAAACCTGGAGGCTTGTTAATTCAAGATGTCTGCTGGGCCTGTGTCTTCATGGCCCTAGTTTCTAAAAGTACTTCAGCCACAGAACGGGTTGCACAAGGAAGTCATGAAAACTCCTGCCTTAAGAATAACAAACTGAAGCAGAGTTTCTGTTCCTACAGTGGCAGGGTGGGGTTGACTAGATGACCTCTTGGGCTATTTCCCCTATGTGATTCTGAGGAGACGCAGGAATGCTTAGGTGCTGCAGTAAGTAAGAGGAAATGGCGGGCATCTTCCCTTTTAGTTTTTATACGTGTCATTTTCACTTCTCTCCCTCCCTGAACACACACACAGAATCAAATAATTTAAAAACCCCAGCAGATGTTTGGACCGTTTGATCTCAAGCCTGAATGGAAACAAAAGAGTTTGAAGTCCCTGATTATGGAAAAGCAGTTGAAGAAAGGAAAAGGGAAAGGAAGAAAGGAAATATTCGGGCAGGGAAGTCACCAAGGCCCACTTCCGACTTTGATCTCCCCACTGAGGGCCTTGAGTGGCGGGGCGGCCCCCCCTTCCCCCTTCCCCCCCTCCCATTGTGGGACCTTGGGAGCAACAGTCTACATTGTCTGCTCAAAAGAAAGTCACTTGAGCTGCTGAGAGTTTCATCCTTTTAACGGAAGAAAATATGATCTCGGTTCGCCTTTGATGGAGGCCCTTCCCAAGTCAAGGGGGCCCCTGCTGACTCCGGGTGGCGGATCTGGCTGCTGACAGCCCCTCGTTCCCTGCCCTGCTCCCTCCAAGCCCCCATCGGCACACCCCTGTGCTGGCCCTGCTGCTGGCCCAGGAGCAGGTGGGATTTGCCACAGCAACAGCGCATGAGGCCACCCGAAACCTCTGCTCTCTGACCTGCATTCCACGGAATCCCACAGAAACGTAAGGGTGGCTTCGCTGGACAAGGGTGCATCTGCTCCACCTTCCTGTTTCCCACAGTGGCTGCCAGAAACCCACAAGCGGCGCGGCAGGGCAGGGCAGGGCAGGGCAGGGCAGGGCAGCCAGCAACAGCACTGCCCTCCTTCCCATCTCTCCCCAGCATCTGCTAATCAAAGGTATACTGCTCCAGAATATGGAGGTCCCATTTAGACCCAGTTTTGACCTAGAACTTTGACCAAGTTCACACAATTCCCAGAAATATGTCTCTGTTGTTTCCACTATGTTCAATAGCTACTTCTGGCATATAAATAAAGTACTTTAATCTTATTTCTCATATTACATAAAACATAATATTACATTACATTAGCACTCCCCAGGGGCGATTTCGCAGGTGGTAGACTGTGTAAAAAGGGCCGAGGTAGGCTGGAGCTGTCGCTGCATCTACCAAATACGACATTTTAAAAGATTAGAGGGAGAAAGAGAAACTGCTTTGGGAAATTCTTGGGCAGCCCTAGGAAAAATCCCAGGTGGGATCTCTCCAGGGCAGCAGGGATGCCCACATGTGCAATAGCTGGCCTGTGTGACAGAGAGAGGGGGAACCGGGGGGGGCACTCTGGGGATCTCCAAAGGGTCTGACACAGGTGCTGCCTTCCCCCCACCCGATGCCCTTCAGAAGTGCCCCAGGCAGCATGAACAAGGGGACCCCTCAGGGCAAACGTGCCCTTCGGCAGGGACTAGGCGTGGCTCATCCCCTCCCCAGAGCTCTCAGGAGCCTGGCTGCAGAGCCAGGCCCTCGGGTGTCCTTCTCCCAAGCGTGGGGCTCTCCTTCCGGCGGGGTCTTTGTCCCAGCAGGCCCTGGCCGCCCGCCCGCCCACCCACCTGGCCGGCAGCCTCACCTCCGGCTCCTGCTCCACCGGGCAAGCCTGCCTGCCAAAGGGGCGAGGATGCCCGGCGCCCTTCCCGGCCCGTGCTCGGCTCCGCTGGAGAACCTTTCCAACAGGCTGGCTGCTCAAATGGAGCTCACTTGGCAGGGCAGGCACTGCTGGTGTTCCTGCCCGGTGGGGGAGGCACAGACTCACAGCATCACAGAAGGGCAGGGCTGGAAGGGGCCTACAGGGCCGTTGAGTCCAGCCCCTGCTCAGTGCAGGATCCAAGTCAGGGCAGAAGAGCCCCAGCCTGGGCAAGGGCCACCCCATTCCCGGGAGCCTCGTGGCCACTGGCTGAGCAAAGCGGCCCCAGAGCAAGGGCAGGACGCCGGCCCAAAACAGCCATGGCCAGGCTCTGGAAAGCGCACACCAGCATCCGGAGACTGCTGCTGCCTGCACATCACCAGCCAGCTGCAGCTCCAGTTGGGGCAAAGCTGTGAACTGGACAGCCCCCGTCCCTCTCCCCTGACCCACCGTGGCACTTCCAGTTGGACCCGCAGCGCTAGGCGGACCCCAGAGGTCCTGGGCATCAGACCCTCCCAAGAGCCCCGTGGGACGCGACAGCGTGCTTGCTCCTGGCCCAGCAGCCTGTTTCCCAGGGTGGCCACCCAGAGGCCCCTGGGGAGTCCGCACAACCTCACAGCGTTGCTGTGAGGATGCAGCAGAGGAGCGGGACCGTGTCAGCTGCTTGGGCTCCTTACCAGAAGGAAAAAGGCAGGACAGAAATGTGATGATAAATGATAAATATACCACCTATACTGATAGCACATTGCATATATTAGTACTTACGTGTTATGTACACCAGGAACACGCGTGCACATGCACACACACACGCACGCACCATTCCGATGGCCGGGGCTGGATCTCCGCTAGCACTTTTTGTCAGCGCTGAAGTGCACTGATAACTGCTGGAGCACGCAAAACACTCTGCATGCTGCTTTTCTAGAGTTGTGCCCTGCTTTTTATTCTGTATTATCCGAAATACCACAGCAGGTGCCATTGTGTGTGCTACAAGGTATAAATGTGCAAGAGGGAAATAGCATCACCATGATGGGGTCATATAGATATGACACGAGATCTGTCATATCTGGCTCTGAGACAATCATCATCACAGCATTGATGCAGCCAGTTTCAGTGGGGAAAGCACTGCACACGTATTATCTCAGCAGCTGTAACAACAACCCTGCAGGATAGGTCAGTATGATGAGGATGGTGGTGACGACGACGATGACGACGATGATCTGAGGCTGAGAGATAAGGGCTTGCCTAAGGCCACTCAGTGAGCTCCTCATTTCTGAGATAGGATCTGACGGAGTGGCAGGCGATGGGGTGGGGGCTGGATTTCCAGTCGTATTTCAACCCAGACAGTCCCTCATATCTTATCCATCTCTGAGACCACTGCAGGCCACCCTGGTGTGCAGCAGGCCTCAAGAACAGGCCCAGCCGCCAGGAAAGGGTGTCACTGCGCAAATATTGTGGCTCCCCATTAAAAAGAAACACGTGTGTGATAAATGGATCTCATTATCTCCCTCCCTCGGAGGCAGACGCCACCCCTGCGGGAGAGTTTTAATGGCTTCAAAGGGCCCTTGTGCCAACAGGCCAAGCCCAACTGCGATACAAGATAATGTCCGCGCCCCCCACATCTCCTCACTGGGGCCTTCAGGAGAGTCAATATTGACAAGACCCCCACCCTCCCCACTGATCTCGTGGGCCGGGCTGGGCCTCCCTGAGTGAATTGGGAAAAGATTCCCGAGGACCTCCTCAAGGTGGGCTGGGGTGGGCCAGACAGCAAACAGGAGAGGTCTTGGGGCAGGTTACCCTTCAACTAGCAGCGGCCCAGCCGCCTCCCCCACCCCTCTTCCGGCTTCTCGCAGAGGACGCTCAGAGGCCGAGCCAGGCCCCGTCCACTTGGTTTTAGGACAGCAAGTGGGCCCAGGAAGAGTCCAGGGCTGTGGCGGGGGGCACACATCTAATCCAGCTTCTCATGGAGGAAAAAAAGCACTTGGCCCGCAGGACTCGGTCACCTGAGCAGGGGGAAACTCTGGCCCATGCTTGTGGTATTTTCCACCTTGACTGCTGCAAATGTTTTAGAAGGCGCCTGTCTTCAATATTCTGGCTGCTTACCCCTGGGCTGGCCTGTGAAATTACCCCTTCTGGTGGCTCTAACCATGCGAAGCCCAGTGGCAACTGTGCAATGAAGGGAGCAAAAAGCCAGGAGCGCACTCCACGGGCCCCGCCAGGGATGCCCTGAGGGCCCCACTGGACTGCAGCCCTTTGCTCATGCTGGCACGGCCACCAGGAGAGGGTGGCTTGCGATTTTCTTCCACTGGGATTATGGAGTTCAAGTTGGCAGGATTCTCAAAGAATCCCGCTGTTTTCTGGAGCGCCAGGCAGAAAGCAGCAGAATGAAATTTAACAGGGATAAATGCCAAGTTCTGCACCTGGGAAAAAGGAGCCAAACATAAAGTTACAAGATGGGGGATACGAGGCTCAACAACACTACAAGCGAGAAGGATCGTATGATTACTACTACAATAACCTTGTAGTAATGGTTATGGGGGACTTCAATTTCCCCGATATTTGTTGGGAGACAAATTCTGCAAAACATGGCCCCTCCAGGAAATTCCTGACTTGTGTGGCGGATAACTTCCTCCTACAGAAAGTAGAGGAAGGAACTAGAGGATCGGCTATCCTTGACTTGATCCTAACCAACGGAGATGACTTAGTGGATAAAGTAGCAGTTACAGGAACTCTGTGGGAAAGCGACCATGTTGCACTTGAGTTCTTGGTTCTAAGGGAAGCAAAAGCTGAGGGTAGTCAAACGCATACCCTGGATTTTAGGAAAGCTGATTTTAATAAACTCAGGACAATGATCAGTAAGGTCCCATGGCAAGCGACGCTAACGAGAAAAGGAGTCAAGGATGGGTGGGAACTTTTAAAAAAGAAAATTCTCAAGGCACAAACCATTCCAACAAGAAGAAAAGGTGGAAGACAACAGAAGAAGCCAATGTGGCTTCACAAAAAGCTTAGGGATGACCTGAAAACAAAAAAGGACACATATAGGAAGTGGAAAGAAGGCCAAGTAACAAAGGAAGAATACAGGCAGGTAGCACAGAATTGCAGGGATGGCGTCAGGAAGGCTAAAGCTGAGAACGAGCTGAGGTTAGCGAGGGATGCGAAAAACAACAAAAAGGCTTTCTTCAGCTACGTGCATAGTAAAAGGCAGAGGAAAGAAATGGTGGTTCAGCTATTAAATCAGGATGGCAAAACGATAACAGAGGACAAAGAAAAGGCAGAGGTGCTCAATTCCTACTTTGGCTCAGTCTTCTCCCAAAAGAGGGTCTATGACCCCCCTGGCAAAGGCGAAGTACAGGCTGAAGGGGCAGGATTGCAGCTTGAGATCTACAAGCATATGGTCAAGGAACACCTAATGACTTTGAATGAGTTCAAATCTCCAGGGCCAGATGAACTGCATCCTAGAGTCATAAAGAAACTGGCAGAAGAACTCTCAGAACTGCTGTCTATTCTCTTTGAGAAATCATGGAGGATGGGGGAAGTGCCAGATGACTGGAGGAGGGCTAATGTTGTCCCTATCTCCAAAAAGGGTAAAAAGGAGGAAGCTGGGAACTACAGACTAGTCAGTCTGACATCAATCCCTGAGAAAGTTCTGGAGCAGATGATAAAGCAATCCATCTGTAAGCACCTTGAAAACAATGCAGTGATGACTCGAAGCCAACATGGATTTGTCAAAAACAAGTCCTGCCAGACGAATCTGATCTCATTTTTTGATCAAGTCACCTCCCTTGTGGACCGTGGGAATGCTGTAGACATCATATACCTCGACTTCAGCAAAGCTTTCGACAAAGTGCCCCATGATATCCTGATGAGCAAACTAGCTCGAAGTGGGCTAGATGAAACAACAATCTGGTGGATCCACAGTTGGCTACAGAATCGGACTCAAAGAGTGCTTATCAATGGGACCTTCTCAAACTGGGGAGAGGTAATGAGTGGGGTACCGCAGGGCTCAGTCCTGGGCCCAGTGGTCGTCAACATTGTTATTAATGACTTGGAGGAGGAGGTGCAGGGAATGCTGATCCAATCTGCAGATGACACAAAATTGGGAGGGATAGCTAATACTTTGGAAGACAGGAACAAATTCAAAGTGATCTGGATAGACTGGAGCGCTGGGCAGAAATCAACAGAATGACATTTAATAGGGATAAAGGCCAAGTTCTGCACCTAGGAAAAAGAAACCAAATGCACAGTTACAAGATGGGGGATACGTGGCTCAACCACACTACAAGCGAGAAGGATCTTGGAATTGTTGTCGATCACAAGCTGAATATGAGCCAACAATGTGATGTGGCTGCAAAAAAGGCCAATGCTCTTTTGGGCTGCATTCATAGAAGCATCGCTTCCAAATCCCGGGAAGGACTAGTTCCCCTCTACTCTGCACTGGTTAGGCCTCATCTGGAGTACTGTGTCCAGTTCTGGGCACCACACTTTCAGAAGGATGCAGACAAACTGGAGAGGGTTCAGAGGAGGGCAACAAAGATGATCAGAGGACTGGAAACAAAGCCCTATGAGGAGGGACTGAAAGAACTGGGCATGTTTAGCCTTGAGAAGAGAAGACTGAGGGGAGATATGATAGCGCTGTTCAAGTACTTGAAAGGTTGTCCCAGAGAGGAAGGCCAGGATCTGGGAGTCTGTTTCCCGCCTCCCAGCTGAGCAGAGCAGAGCAAGCTGCTCCAGCTGGTCCAGGGACTACAGAAGCAGGCAAGCTCCCAGAGAGCGAGCGAACAGAGCGAGCGAACAGGGGAAGCAAACAGGAGTTGGCCAGGGGAGTTCGGCAGGGGAGGTCAAGGGGGAGGCCCCTAACATTTTTTAATTTTTTTTTACTAACTTTTTTTCATTTATTTGACTTGTAGCACACACTTCCACACCAGTGGGACTCTGCTTTTAACCTCTACTGAGTAGAGGAGCAGGCACAGGCTAGTCTAGAACAATCACAAAGCTAGACACAAAAGGGAAAAGAGGCTATGGAAGGACAAGACTCTCCAGTGGTGGTGACCTGCAAGGTGTGTGCCATGTTTGTTTTCTTCCCTGAGAACAACACGGCCTACACCTGCAACAAGTGCAAGTTGATCACGCTGCTGGAGGAAAAAGTAAGTGGACTGGAGCGGCGACTGTGGACCCTCCGGGGAATAAGAGAACACGAAGAGTTCTTGGACAGAATGGGGGAACTACAGCAGCAAAGGGCAGACCAGAAGCTTGAAGAGCAACAGCAAGATGAGGCAGTGGGAAATGCTGAGGTGAAGAAAAATGGAATAGAGGATACTCCTTGGAAAACGGTGACAGTTAGGAGAAGAAGAACTAGACGCCACTCTGCACCAGTGGAAGCAGTGGAGCTGTGGGACCGATTCCAGGTACTTGCGGATGAGACTGGAGGACAGCCTGCAGAGGAAGAATCACAGGGGAACCTGCATGAGAGTGAGCAAGAGGCTAAAGGTCAGTCAAACAGAGGCAATG
The DNA here is from genome assembly GCF_057233095.1 of Heloderma suspectum. Lineage (NCBI taxonomy): Eukaryota > Metazoa > Chordata > Lepidosauria > Squamata > Helodermatidae > Heloderma > Heloderma suspectum. The sequence continues at coordinate 329,591,146 of NC_139460.1, read as the reverse complement.
AAACCCAGGCCTACAAGAAGAAGAAGAGAAGGGTGGTAATAGTGGGAGACTCCTTGCTGCGTGGGATCGAGACCCAAGTATGTCACGAAGACCCGTGGACTCGCCAGGTATGTTGTCTCCCGGAAGGACAGAATAGAGACGTGACTGAAAGGTTGACTGCACTCATAAAGCCCACTGACAGGTATCCCTTTCTTCTCATCCATGTGGGAACAAATGATACCGCCAAGCGGAGCTACGAAGAGATCACGTCAGACTTTGAAGCTTTGGGAAGGAAACTCAAGAACTTTGGGGCCCAGATAGTTTTCTCATCCATCCTTCCAGTAGTTAGAAGAGGGATAGAAAGGGAACAAAAAATACTCCAGGTGAATGACTGGCTACGAAGGTGGTGCCGACGAGAGAGATTTGGATTCTGGGACCACGGGCTATACTTCCTGGAAGATGGGCTGTTGGCTAGGGATGGGTTGCACCTCACAAAGGCTGGGAAGAATGTGTTTGGCCACAGCATGAAGAACTTCATCAGGAGGGCTTTAAACTGAATCCTACGGGGAAGGGAGATGTAATGTTGGGGGTAACAATGGACGTAGGCGCATGCTCTGCAACAGAGAGAAGCTCTGATAGCGCCCAATAATAGTCTTCAGACACATGTGGGAAGAAAGCCAGACTATGAAGCACATGGTCTTCGATGTCTATATACTAATGCCCAGAGTGTGGGAAACAAACAGAACGAACTTGAACTCTTAATAGAGGAGGGAAATTATGACTTGATAGGTATAACTGAGACTTGGTGGGATGACTCTCATGACTGGAATACAGCAATTGAAGGATATAACTTGTTCAGAAAAAACAGGAGGAACAGAAAGGGAGGTGGGGTTGCACTGTATGTGAAAAATACATATCTCTGCACAGAAATACAGGAGGAAGAGCTTGGTAGCCCCATCGAGAGCATCTGGGTTGAAATAAATGGAGCAAAGAATAAAAGGAACCTGGTGGTCGGAGTCTACTACCAGCCACCCAATCAAGGAGAAGACAAGGATGAAAATTTTGAAAAGCAAATAGCCAATGTTTTAAGGAAGCATGATGTAGTAGTAATGGGGGACTTCAATTTCCCCGATATTTGTTGGGAGACAAATTCTGCAAAACATGGCCCCTCCAGGAAATTCCTGACTTGTGTGGCGGATAACTTCCTCCTACAGAAAGGAGAGGAAGGAACTAGAGGATCGGCTATCCTTGACTTGATCCTAACCAACAGAGATGACTTAGTGGATAAAGTAGCAGTTACAGGAACTCTGAGGGAAAGCGACCATGTTGTACTTGAGTTCTTGGTTCTAAGGGAAGCAAAAGCCGAGTGTAGTCAAATGCGTACCCTGGATTTAAGGAAAGCTGATTTTCATAAACTCAGAACAATGATCAGTAAGGTCCCATGGCAAGCGATGCTAGCGAGAAAAGGAGTCCAAGATGGGTGGGAGCGTTTAAAAAAGAAAATTCTCAAGGCACAATCACAAACAATTCCAACAAGAAGAAAAGGTGGAAGACAACGGAAGAAGCCAATGTGGCTTCACAAAAAGCTTAGGGATGACCTGAAAACAAAAAAGGACACATATAGGAAGTGGAAAGAAGGCCAAGTAACAAAGGAAGAGTACAGGCAGATAGCACAGAATTGCAGGGATGGCGTCAGGAAGGCTAAAGCTGAGAATGAGCTGAGGTTAGCAAGGGATGTTAAAAACAACAAAAAGGCTTTCTTCAGCTACGTACATAGTAAAAGGCAGAGGAAAGAAATGGTGGTTCAGCTATTAAATCAGGATGGCAAAACGATAACAGATGACAAAGAAAAGGCAGAGGTGCTCAATTCCTACTTTGGCTCAGTCTTCTCCCAAAAGAGGGTCTATGACCCCCCTGGCAAAGGCGAAGTACAGGCTGAAGGGGCAGGATTGCAGCTTGAGATCGACAGGCATATGGTCAAGGAACACCTCATTACTTTGAATGAGTTCAAATCTCCAGGGCCAGATGAACTGCATCCTAGAGTCATAAAGGAACTGGCAGAAGAACTCTCAGAACCGCTGTCTATTCTCTCTGAGAAATCATGGAGGACGGGGGAAGTGCCAGATGACTGGAGGAGGGCTAATGTCCCTATCTTCAAAAAGGGTAAAAAGGAGGAACCTGGGAACTACAGACCAGTCAGTCTGACATCAATCCCTGGGAAAATTCTGGAGCAGATCATAAAGCAATCCATCTGGGAGCACCTTGACAACAATGCCGTGATTACTCGAAGCCAACATGGATTTGTCAAAAACAAGTCCTGCCAGACAAATCTGATCTCATTTTTTGATCAAGTCACCTCCCTTGTAGACCGTGGGAATGCTGTAGACATCATATACCTCGACTTCAGCAAAGCTTTCGAGAAAGTACCCCATGATATCCTGATGAGCAAACTAGCTCGAAGTGGGCTAGATGAAACAACGATCCGGTGGATCCACAGTTGGCTACAGAATCGGACTCAAAGAGTGCTTATCAATGGGACCTTCTCAAGCTGGGGAGAGGTAACGAGTGTGGTACCGCAGGGCTCAGTCCTGGGCCCAGGGCTCTTCAACATTGTTATTAATGGCTTGGAGGAGGAGGTGCAGGGAATGCTGATCAAATTTGCAGATGACACAAAATTGGGCGGGATAGCTAATACTTTGGAAGACAGAAACAAAATTCAAAGTGATCTGGATAGACTGGAGCGCTGGGCAGAAAACAACAGAATAACATTTAATAGGGACAAATGCCAAGTTCTGCACCTAGGAAAAAGAAACCAAATGCACAGTTACAAGATGGGGGATACGTGGCTCAACCACACTACGAGCGAGAAGGATCTTGGAATTGTTGTCTATCACAAGCTGAATATGAGCCAACAATGTGATGTGGCTGCAAAAAAGGCAAATGCTCTTTTGGGCTGCATTCATAGAAGCATCGCTTCCAAATCCCGGGAAGTACTAGTTCCCCTCTACTCAGCACTGGTTAGGCCTCATCTGGAGTACTGTGTCCAGTTCTGGGCACCACACTTTAAGAAGGATGCAGACGAACTGGAGAGGGTTCAGAGGAGGGCAACAAAGATGATCAGGGGACTGGAAACAAAGCCCTATGAAGAGAGACTGAAAGAACTGGGCATGTTTAGCCTTGAGAAGAGAAGACTGAGGGGAGATATGATAGCACTCTTCAAGTCCTTGAAAGGTTGTCACAGAGAAGAAGGCCAGGATCTCTTCTTGATCATCCCAGAGTGCAGGACACGGAATAATGGGCTCAAGTTACAGGAAGCCAGATTCCGGCTGAACATCAGGAAAACTTCCTGAGTGTCAGAGCAATACGACAATGGAACCAATTACCTGGGGAGGTGGTGGGCTCTCCCACACTGGAGGCCTTCAAGACGAGGCTGGACAGCCATTTGTCGGGGATGCTCTGACTTGGATTCCTGCATTGAGCAGGGGGTTGGACTCGATGGCCTTGTAGGCCCCTTCCAACCCTACTATTCTATGATTCTATGATCTCTTCTTGATCATCCCAGAGTGCAGGACACGGAATCATGGGCTCAAGTGACAGGAAGCCAGATTCCGGCTGAACATCAGGAAAAACTTCCCAACTGTTAGAGCAATACGACAATGGAACCAATTCCCTAGGGAGATGGGGGCTCTCCCACACTGGAGGCATTCAAGAGCCAATGGGGAGAACAGGATGGGAGAGGCCATGATGGGGTTGTTGGCTGCTTGAACTCAATGGTTAACCAGCTTGATTAATAAATGCCAGAAGAAGGAAGCAACAGACAAGCTAAACAGAGAAGAGAAATATCTCTCCCCAGCGCTGTGGATCAAACAACAGGCTTGACAACTGAGCCATCATGACCCAGAGTTCCTCCTGCTCAGTTCTGGTTTGAGGATGGAAACAGCTGAGAGGCATGTTTCATTACTAGCCAGTTCCTGCTCAAAATTAAAGTTCACCTGGGATCCCTTGCTTGCAGCCCAGCTGGATTTGGCATGGGTGAGGCTGGCCCGGTGGCCCACATCCTTCCCCGCTTTATCCTTGGGTGACAACTTAGCAGCAAAGCTGGTTGCGTATATGCAGCATCCACTTGCACACATACAATTTCTATGAAAATGGAGGCATTTGAAGACGATTTCTTTCCAGGTGCTTTAATTATAGAAAAGCAGCTAGGAAGGACTAAAAGGCCAGGTGTTCCCCTGCTTCCCTGCAAGGCAGGATGGGCCTCACCCCGCCACACCAGCCCCCCTCAGCCCTCACCATTCAGGCCATGGAGGACCACAGTCGTCAAGCAGAAGCCACACAAGTGACGACTGCAGAGCAAAGAACTGCAGCTGGGGAGACGGGACTGACCACGGACGTTGCTGTTTGGAACAGGGCTCAGTGGTGGAGCCCCTGCCTTGCATGCAGACGGTCCCAGGCTCATCCCCAGGCAGCATTTCCAGGGCAGGCTGGGAAAGAGCCCTGTGTGAAGCCTGAAGAGCCATTGTGGCCAGGCAGTGTCGACAGTCCTGGGCTAGATGGAGCAAGGCAGCTTCCTCTGCTCCTCCCTCCTCTGAGGAGCTGGGGGCTGGAGGGCTCCACCCAGAGCACAAAGTTGGTTGACTGGGGAGTCTATGATGGGGGCACAAGAAAAGGCACACTGTGCCTGACCAAATAATTCAGCATGCCGCTTGGTGCCCAGGATGCCCGAGACGGCTGGCGCAGACCTTGGCGCAGTGCTGCAATGCGTGCCTGGCGAAGTGGCCCAGGAGGAGTCCTCCAGCCAGGCCACCCCGGGCTGCCCGGAGCTGCCAAACACCCTCCCAGGGCAGCCCCAGGCAGCAAACTGCAGCTGCCTAGGTGGGAGGCTACGGAGTCCAGGCTGCGATCCGAAGGGCAGTGTTTGCATCTTCTCCCAGGTGACGTTTGTGAAAAGGGAGCTCAGCCTGACAGCGCCATGACCAGAAGCCTAACAATGGGCCCAGGAGCGCCCCAGACACGAACGGGAGCTCTCTGCTGCCCCTCGAAAGATCGAGGGGAGGCCCTTGTGTTACTGCGTGGGGAGCCGCGGCGGGGGGCCTGTGTGCGTTGTGCAGGCCTGGCGTGAAACTACGTGAGCCGCTGGAGCGAAGAAGCGAGAGCATTAACAGCCACCATCAAAGCCAGGCCCTCTTCCAAGCCTCTGCTCTGTGATCTCACCTCCAGCCAAATGTTATTCTTGGATCCCAGCTCCTGCTTCTTTCTCCCCTCCCTTCCTAATGGAGAGACACTTCCAGCAGCAAGAACCTGAAGAAGCAAAGGGTGATCAGGGCGGTGCATCCAGTGCAGGGCTCTGCGCCTCTGGGGCCCCAGGCAGGGGACGGACGGAAGCCCCCCCCCGCCGTCCATCCTTCGGCAATTGGGATTCAGGAGCACCCAGCGCCCGTGGAGCGCTCCCAGGAACAGTCGGGGGCAATCGACATCCCTTTGCACCCCTTTTCCTACATGGGGGAGTTTCCCATGTTTCTGAAGCAGTCCTGAGTTGTCACACTGCGTTTTATTGTCCTCAGTTAAGGCTGCGCAGAGGCGGCTCTCTGCTCTCGAGTGCCGAGCCAGCTGCAGGTCCGCACTCACCTGCCCCCACCCACACAGCCCTTCTTTTTCTCCGGACACACACACACACTTCCAGACTGAACTGAGCTCTGGAGCAACCAGCTCTTTGTCTTTCCAGCAGGCCCTTGGGACAAGCACACAGCCAATACTACCTCCCCAAGGAGCGATGCTTCCAGTTTCTACAAATCTGGCTTTTAAAAAGGCACGGTGAGCAACTGTGTAACTGGGGGTCTGAAAAGAGAAGTTGAAAAAGCCTGCCCAAAGCACGGGGCATGGAGTGAAAACCCAAAGCCTGAGGAACGGGTGGAAATGGTATCTTGCTGTTGGGATCAGTAGTGATAAGGGAGGGGACATAGCTCAGTGGCAGAGCCCCTGCTTTGCATGCAGACGGTCCCTGGTTCAAGCCCCCCCCCCCCCGCATCTCCAGGTAGGGCTGGGAAAGAGCCCATGTGAAGCCCTGGAGAGCCACTGCTACCAGTCAGCGTTGACAAGACTGGGCTAGATGGATCCAGGATCTGACTCAGTAGAAGGTATGTTCCTAGATTCCTATGATGGGGGGCAGGAAAACTCCTTGAGGGAGATACGTCTGTTTTGAGCCCCCAAAGCCCTGACCTCTGCAGTCTTCTTTTGCAGACCTGTCATTACCTGGACAACTTCTTCCAAATAATCACTGAGACACTGGCATATGTTTTGGCTACTTTCCTGTCTGATTTTCTTTCTTTCTTTCTTTCTTTCTTTCCTTCCTTCCTTCCTTTCGAGACTTGTATCCACTGTTCCAGTTCATGTGAATGCTCAAGCTGAACAACGAGTCTATCATCAACAGATCCATGTCTGGGTGAAGCGCCCAGAGGCTGTTTCCAAAACACCCTTGCAGTGCAGGTCCTCCTGCTGCCTTTCCCCCACTAGGGGAGGATCAGGCAAAGAGAGGGGGTGAGGAGCAGCTGGACTGGATCTGTGTGGGGAGCAGCACACCAAGCTAGCCGCTCCTTCCCAGCCCTGCCCTCGGAGGAGCCTCTGCAGGGACTTCTGCCTGCCAAAAGTTCTGCCCTCTGCGGCCCCCTGCCTCCTTCCCTCCCTGTGAGGCCTACACCTCGCCCTCCTTTCCAGCAGATCGTGCTTGGCAGTCCAGCTCCTACTCCTGCACTAACTACCACTGTTACTACCGCCACGCCGACAACCTCACACTTATTTAGGGCCAAGTGCAAACATCAGCGCAAATGGAAGCTGAACTGAAATTACTCACAAATTTGCAGTTTGGGTATTTCTCCTCCCTCAAAACCCCCTCAAACCCAAAGTCTCAAATCTGGCAATTTTCCAGTGTAGTTACAGAAATTTGGTTTTACCCTGGATTTTATTGATCCTTCTAAAGGTAATAAAGTGAGGTATTAAATGGTTGTTCAGTTGTTCAGTCGTGTCCGACTCTTCATGACCCCATGGACCATAGCACGTCAGGCCTTCCTGTCCTGAGCTCTCTCCCAGAGGTATTAAATAGCCAGGTTTAATTCTTTACAGCCTGCTTTTCTAAAGCCCCCAAATCTAACAACATCCATAAATGGTCCAGTGGGGCTGGAGGAATGGCAGAGGACAGAAATGTGAATTGCAGGCAAATTTATGTTAGGCGGATTTGCTTGAAAATCCCCCTCCTTGCCCCGCCCCCCAACAATTTTAGCTGCAGCACAGGGGAGCAAAGACAGCTCCTTCTTAGCCTGGGGTGGGAAGGTCCTCCTGGCCTCGCTGCCCCCTGGCCCCCCTCTTGCAGCTGTCAAGGACCTACTCTCCATTTCTGCAGGGTGGCTACATTCCCTCTCCAAGGACAGCCTTCCCTTCCCTTCCCACCTGTCCGTTGGCCGGATCCAGTAACACTCTGCAACCTGCTGCAAAGCCAGCAGTAATGGAGACACAAACTGAGAAGGTGTGGAGAAACCAGAGGCCTGTCCTGCCACTCCGGACAAGACTCTCTGCTCCCCTCCCCCAGGCCGCCGCTCTCTCTCCCCTTCAGATCAGCAGCTGCAAAAGACATCCTTGCCTTTTCACAGCCTCTTTGAGCCAGTGTAGTTACTTTCCCCAGCCCATTCCTTCTCACCCTCCAGATGGCCCCTCCCTGGACCACAGCACACGTCGGCCCCTCCCTGGACCACAAGGCAAAAGCAGAAGGACCGCCGCAGCAGAAGATGCCGGCACTGTTGCTCCTTCCTTATCCAGTCCTTTTGGTTCCTCCCAGTGATATGCCAACAAAACACTCCATTCCTAGAGCCTATCAACCCATGTGCGTCACCCTGGAGAATATTCAAGCTCAGCCACTGTGCTGGCATCTCTACGAACAGGGCAGCCAAGAAAACGGACCGCTAAGCCAGCTGGCAGTCCTCATTCACGGACTGAGGACTGGGGGGAGGGGGGCTGAGGGTCAGCGCAGATGAGCATCCCCCAAGTTGAGGGGTGGGAGGAGGTCAGCTGGCAGATAAGTCCAGCATACATCTGAGGGCCAAGTGAAGAGGGAAAGCCTCCTTTTGTAGTGCAAATAACGAAGGGATGGACTCGATGGTCTTGTAGGTCCCTTCCAACCCTATGATTCTAAGGTTGGCAGACTTCCCCACCCCACCCCACCCATCTGTCCTGGGCTTTGACAGCTGCCACTCATCTGCATTTGGGACAGGCCCAGAATGGAACAGCTATCAGGACAACTTCAGTAACAACATTTCTGATTTAAAAGCACCTAAATTTAATGCAAAAAAGCCCTTTAAACATATTTCATATTGCCAGAGTTTAAGGCTAAAGAGTAGATTTAAGTGTATTCCTGAGGGCTTGGATACTGCAACCCCTGAGCTGGTTCTAAGAGTTACCTCCTTGCCAGATAACTCAGATGGAATGGCTTGCCAGATCTGTTGGTCAGCCCCAGGACTGAGCAAGGTTGCCCCAAGCTACTGTATTACACAGCTTGTAGATGAGCTGCTGAGATATCTGGCGCTTTTGTTACCAATAGCATGACTCAGAGCAGGGGTAGCAACCTTCTCGGGCTTGCGGGCACATGTGGGAATTATTTTCAGGGCCACAGGCACCTTTTCTCCCCCTCCACCCCCACCCCAGATCCCCACTTTTCTTGACCCCTAGAGAGCCCTCAGTAGTGGTGAAAACAACAATGGGAAAGCGAAGGGACCTGGTCCCCAAACGGGGAGATGGGGAATCGGCCTCACAGGGGAAGCCGCACAAAAGGCCACCGGCCTGTCGTCCCTAGGAGGGAAGCTCCTCAAGCTCAGACCAAATCTGCAGTTCTCGGGACGGTCTCCCAGAAGCAAACGTTGCAAAAGACAACGCCAAGAAGGTTAGGCAGCAGCGGCAGCAGCGTTGACAGGGGGCTTATCGGAACTAGCTGAGGACAGCCCTTGCCGCAGCACCCTCCTGGGGTCATTTTACAAGCAGCCCACATGAGTAATCCATCAGCTCCTGTCAAGATCTCATGCAAATCCCCAGCAGACATTTGCCTGATCCAGCTGCACCAGGGTCCCTATGAAAGGGCTGTGCCTTGGTCCCACCCAAGCCCCGTGCCTTCTCCAGCCAGCCAAGGCCCAGGACACAAGCCACCCTGGCTCTCGCAAGCCAGGAGCCGCACCACACAGCCCGGAGGAAAGCACATCCCTCACTGGCTGGGCGTGAAGTGGCCATAGCTCAGTGGTAGCACACAGAAAGTTGCTGGTTCAATCCCCAGCGGTATCTCCAGGCAGGGCCGGAAAGACCCTTCCCTGAAACCCTGGAGGACAGGAGAGCCACCATTGCCAGTCAGGGTCGACAGTACTGGGCTGGATGGACCAAGGTGGGTCTGGCTGGGTAGAAGGCGGCTTCCTCTGTTCCTGGGAACAGCCCCGTAGCTATGGAATGGCTCTGGCAGGTCGAATGGGATGGCAAGGGGAAACCCGTGGAGGCGGCCTGTTGGCAGAGGGTCCAGCCCGCCTCCTCTGGGGCTACAGCTGGGCCTTTCCGTCCCCCTTATCATTCCTGGGAGGGGGGCAGGGTGGATGGAGAGGCCAACTGGGTCCAAGCCATGGCTACAGCAGTCCCATCTTGCAAATGCCACAGGAGGAGGATGGCAGCCATCTTTCTCAAGACAGACGGCCTTTTCCGGGCCCTTTGAGAGCAATGGAGCCAGGCAAGGTGCTTCTCCCAGCCCTGCAGGTCTACAGTGGGAGATGCTGCAGCTGTGGCACATCTCTCCTCCTTCAAGAGGCAGATGGCTCGGGCACCCAAAGGGAATACGGGCAGCTCTTTGGAGCACGGAGGGCTGGCTTGTTCCTTTAGGCTGCCTAGTTGCACACTGTATTCTGTCAAGATCCTTTTAAGTATGTCCACTGCAGCCTTCCCCAACATGGGCCACTCCACATATGTTGGACTGCAACTCCCATCATCCCAGCCAGCATGGCCAACACATCTGGAGGACCCCAGGCTGGGGAAGGCCGGTCTGTTGTAAGCTGGCCAGAGGTCTTCATGTGATGGGCAGCACACCAATGCCAAAAAGCTGTCCGTCCGGTGGCTCTTGTCTGTGCATCTCCACTACTGCTTTTCCACCACAGCCCCCAATGTTCTGCTCCTCGGGCTGAGTCTCCCCTCTGTCAACATCGGGCTTGGTCAGTCCTCTTTGCCAGCACCTGGGAAAAGGTTTCGCCCGCCCCGGGCTCAAGCACCCTGGCCCAGCGGTGCGGTTCCCGGTGGAGGGCAGCCAGCGGAGGGCAGCCAGCGTGGCTGGGGCAGCACTGTCCTGCAGGTGGGGCGGACTCACCCTCACGAGCGGGAGGGTGCTGCTGCTTGTGCACGTCCCACTGGCAGCTGGCTGGCAACAGCGCAGAGAGAATGCTGGGCTGAACAGGCCTGGGCCTGATCCAGCAGGGCTCTTCTGATCTCCTTATGTTAGCATTGGAAACTTCAAGCATTGAAAGCAATTCCCAGATATGTTACCACAGCATTTGTGACGACACCTTTGTAGGCTAGGCCAGTATTTCTAACCTTGTCTGGCACCTCTTGGGAATACTTTAGGCGAAAGACGTCAGGGCAGCAAGTTGGGTGGGGGCAGGGTGGCCCTGGAGGGAGGGCCATTGCTCAGTGGCGGAGCCCTTGCTTTGCATGTAGAAGGCCCCTGCTTCAGTCCCTGGCAAGGCCAGGAACAGCTGTGATAGACCCTATATCTGAAACCCTGGAGAGCCACTCCCAGTCACCATCAGCTATGCTGGGTTAGGTGGGCAAAGGGTCTGGCTCTGTGTAAGGCAGCTCCCCGTGTTCTTCCACTGCATGGCGCAAATAGTTCCCAGGAGCCAGGCTGAGCTGTGGGAAGCTGTCCAAGAAGGGCTGGGAATTGCAGCAGAAAGTCAGAGCTGGAGGGCGACCAGCACACACCAGAGCCAGAAAGATGGCTGTTGCTCAGGCCCAAATGGAGGCCTTTTACAGCCCTGCATGTCCAAGACGGCCCAAGGCCAGCCCAGGTGACCCCGGGAAATCCGGTGCCTGAGAAGGCTTCCCTGCTCAGGGAGAAGCTCCAAACCACCACTCTGAGGCCCACCACACAGGACAGCTGAGAGCCCAGGCAGCTCCTGACCCCAGGGAGGACCACACACTTCGTGGGGGTCTTCTAGTGGGAGTTTGGGACAGGGAGAGATCCACAGGCTGCGTTTGGGTGGGCCTGTCTGTGACCTCTCAGTCTGCCCCTGAGAGACCTCTGAACAAAACGACCCTTTGTGCCAGGAATCCAAGTTGTCCCACTTCACTGAGTCAGAATCATAGCATCCTGTGGCTGGGAGTGACCTCAAGGTCATCTGGTCCAACCCCAGATGGCGCAAGGAACCCACTAGTCCAGCACCCCCAGGAATGGCCATCCAGCCTCTGCTTGATGCCATTTGTGAAGGAGTGGCCACCGGCTCCAGAGGCAGCCTGCTCCCCTGTCAAAGGGCTCAGGGAGCGCCTCCTTGTGTCCCATCCAAGCCCCTCTGCTTGTGTTTTGAACCCATCAGGCAGGCTTCCTCCCAAAATCCCATTTGTGAATGAAGTTTGATCTAAGGTGTTTTTGAAAACACAGTGTAAAATATGTATCACATCGTTTCTTCTGTGCTTTTAGGACGAGTCCCTTCAGATATCACAACCAAGAACAGAAAATCACAAAAGTTGATTCAGATTTGACTTTGTGCAAAGTGGGAAGCCATTTTCAAGGCAAAGTGTGTTGGCAGGGGGGTCACACTGTAGCCCCCCACCCCACCCCTGACATCCCACAGCTCCTCCTGGCCCCAGCACCGCTGCCTACGTTGAGCCACGGGGCAGTGGGGACAGGGCAAGCCGTGTGACCCTGCCGCCCCTTTCCACACCTTGTCCTTCAAGCGAGCCTCCTCGGAAGGACACAGTAGGCATTCTATCAAATGTGAGGGGGGATTGGGGCCACACTGACGTCCCACCCCCAGTGTAGCCCATGCCAACTAGCCCCACCCCTTCTGTCTGCATGTGCAGCGTGGAGGGCGCCTTTTGCACGTGCTCCTGCACCCGTGCAGCATCCGCGTGACCTGGGGTCCCAGCTAGCCAGGCTTCCAGGCCACGTGGAAGCCGTCGTGCAGACTTGTGCAGGAGAAGGCCCCGCCCTCCAGACACACCTGTACACGCGCCGCTGCGGGGCAGGGAGAGCCAGGGCGGGCTCGTGGGCGCAGCCCTGCCCCCCCCCCCGGTAGAAGGCGCTCCTCTGAACAGGGCCGCGAGCGAGGCGCGGGGGCTTCTGTGTCCGGCGCGGACTGCGCGTGCAGCGCAGAAACACAGCCCGGCAGAGTCCTCGGGGGGGGGGGGGCTACTTGTGCGGCGCCCGAGGCCGTCCAGCAACCTCCTTCTCGCCGCATCTCGAGTAGACCCCAAAGCGGCCCTCGTTCTCTCCCCGCGCGCGCACGGCAGCGCCGCAAAGACCCCGCGGCCGCCTTTCTCAGCAGGAGCTTCTGCGAGGAGCGCCGGAAGAGGGGCCCTGCCGGGCAGCCGCGTCGCCGTCGAGGCAGCGGAGCGCGCGGCCTGCACAGGCGGCCCTGCTCCCGCCGGGTTTCCCCGTCCAGCTCCGTGTTTACTCTGGAAGGGGGCCGCCTTGAACCCCCCGCCCCCAGAAGCGCGGCTTGCCCCGCGCCGGCTGGAGCGACCGTGAGGTCACGAGGCACGCGCGAATTCCGGCGGGGCGGGGCGGGGCCTCCGCAGCGTTCTGCGTTCGGCTGCACCTGCAGGATGCGCGTTCAGGGCACGTGGGGAAGGGGCGCGCAAAGCGTCTGCAGCCCGGAAGACGCGAGCACGAGGCTGGGGCGCGGCGCCCCCATTTCCGCCGAAGGGCCGCGGCCTTTGTCTGTCGGCGCTTTCGGGAAGCGCATTTTGCCCCCGCCCGTGGGGCCAGCTTCTCCCCGCTTCCGCCCAGAGCGCTGCTCCGCGGCTGCGGAATAAGTCTGCCTCCGAGAAAGGTGTCCAGATTCCGGGGCACGGGCGGCCCACTCCCCGGGGAGGCTGCTCCGCGGGCCGCCTCTGGAAGCGGGCAGAGTTCTCGTTTTCCTAGGGCAGGGGAAGGGCCCCCCTCCCTTGGGAAGTGGGGGGTCCCCGAAGCCGCCCTAAGCACCTTGGCTGGAGGAGCGAAGCCGCCTGGTCCCCGCAGCCACGTGGCCGGGGCTGATCGGCTGCTTCCTTCCGGAGCCAGCAGCCCCGGCCGTTCTTTGCCCGGCCTGCTCTTCCAGCGAGGCCGCCCGCGACGGAGGCCTCTGAGCCGGCCCCGAAGGGAGCGCTGCCCGGCGTCCCGAGGCTGCCCAGGGGCCGGGCCGGGCCGGGCGCCGAGCGTGAGGGCCGGGGCGGAGGGCGGAGCCTCGTGGCGCCTGGCCAGCCGGGAGACCCGGGCTCCGCCTGGCAGCTCAGCGTGGACGGAGCGTGGCGGGGCAGGGGGAAGCCGCCAGGGGCCGCGCCTCTTCCCTGCCGCCCCTCGCCCTGCCGAGACGGGGCTCGTTCCTCGGGAGAGCCTGAGAGAAGGACGCTCGAGCCGCTGGAGCTTCAGCTCACCCAGCCGCCCTGCTGGGCCCGGGGGGGCTTGATGCCGTCCCCAGACCCCCCTTAGCAGCCCCCCTTCCCGAAGCAAGAACCTCCGCCGCACAGCGGGGCACCTGCTGGAGATGGAGAAGCGGGGTGGCGGCATTGCTGTGATGCGCTCCCCCCCGGGGCAGCCCGACAGAGGGCGGGGCGGAGAGCTTCCGCGAGCGCCTCCATCGCCCCCTGGTGGGCGCGTGACGCGAACAGCCGCAGAAGAGCCCTGGAGCCGAATCAGACCGGGCCCGGCCGGTCCAGTCCGGCATCCCTTCACGCGGTGGCCAACCAGCTGCCCACGGGGCGCCCACAAGCAGGACAGGCGCGCGACAGCACCTCCTGCCCATGTTCCCCAGCAGCTGGTGTACTTACTGCCTCTGTGACTGGAGGTAGCACGCAGCCATCAGGACCGGGAGCCGTTGATCGGCTTCTCTTCCAGGAATGTGTCTAATTCCCTTTCAAAACCATCCAAACTGGTGGCCAGTTTGGATCTTGTGGTAGTGAATTCGGTAGTTTAGCTGCACTGTGTGAAGAAGGACTTCCTTTTATCTGTCCTGAATCTCCCACCCATCAGCTTCACAGGAGGACCCCACTGGGTTCTGGTGCTATGAGAGAGGGAGAAAAGTGTCTCCCAATCCAATTTCTCCATGCCAGGCATAATTTTGCCATGTCTCATAATTCTGCTATGTCTCCCCTCAACTGCCTTTTCTCTAAGCTAAACAGTCCTGGACAGGGAAGTTGTTCCAGCCCCTTTATCATTTTTAGTTGCCCTTTTCTGCACTTTTCCAAACTCTGTAATAGTCTTTTTTAGTGTAGTAACCAGAACTGTATACAGTATTCCAAGTGTGGTCACACCACAGATTTGTACAAGGGCAGTATGATCTTGGCAGTTTTATTTTTGATTCCTTTCCTCATTAGGCCCAACGTGGAATTTGCCTGTCACAGCAGCCGCACACTGAGTTGACATTTGCACAGAGCTTTCTACCCCAACACCAAGACCTCTTTCTTGATCAGTCACCATCAGCTTGTATGTGAAGTTTTTTGTCTCAACATGAATCACTTTACATTTGCTTACACTGGGCCACACTTGCCATTTTGTCACCCAGTTTGGAAAGATCCTTTTGGAGCTCTTGGCGATCCCTTCCTTTAACCACCCAGAATAATTTGGTGTGACCAGCAAATGTGGCCATCTCACTGTTTGCTCCTAATTCCTGATCATTTATGAACAAGTTGAAAAACACTGGTCCCAATACAAATCCCTATGGGACCCCACTGTTTACATCCCCCATTGGAAGAATTTACCAGTTATTCCCTACTCTCTGCTTTCTGTTCTTGATGATGATCCAGAAGACCTCTCCTCTTATTCCATGACTGCTGAGTTTGCTCAGGAGTCTTTGCTGAGGGACTTTATCAAAAGCCCTTTGGAAATCTAAGTAAACAATGTCTACTGGATCGCCCCGCTCCACATGTTTATTGACACAAGGAACTCTACAAGGTGCGTGAAATAGGACTTACCTTTGTGAAATTTTTCAGCAGATTTTGTGCTTCTGTGTGCTTACTAATTTGATCTTTAACAACAGAAAAGATGTTACGCAACTAGCCTGTAATTTCCCAGATCCCCCCGGTTCTCTCTTTGTTTAAAATTGGTGTTACATTGGCCATTCTCCAGGCCTCTAGTACAGAGGCCGATCTTAGGGACATGTTACATATTTTTGTTAAATGATCAGCAATTTGAGTACTTCATGAACCCTAGGGTGGATACCATCTGGGCCCGGTGATTTATTAGCTTTCAATTTATCGATAAGGTTGAGAGCTGCGTGTTTTGCCACCGCTACCTCAGTCCCTCAGACTCTCTCCCTGAAAACTTGGGTTCGTTTACTGCTGCTACCTGCCTGGAGGGTCGAAGGTCAGTCACAGCCAGCCATGCCAAGGCTGGCCTTCAGTCCCGCAGAGGACAGGCGTTCCTGTTCAGCGGCGCTGGAAGGAGCAGAAGCCCTCAGCCGGGTGAACTTCTGCAGCGCCTCCGCCCGCCCGTGACTTGTAACGGAACTGGACAGGGATGGTGGCTCGGTTCAAAGGCTCCAGCTGAGAAAGGTGCAACGGCCTGCCACCCTCCCAGCTCGGAAGGCTGCCATCTGCCTCGCTGGATCGGAGCAAGGCCCCTCTGGCCCAGCCTTCTGTGTCAAGGAGCAGCTTGCCGGAGGAAGGAAGGTAAAGACACATCCTCGGCGGTTTATCCCACTATCGGGTCCACTGGATGCGGAGGACACTTTTCCTCCGAAGAAGAGGGAGGCTATACGATAGGCGCACGGCTGGCCGCTCCCGCCACGCCTCTCCCCACGCAGAGCCAGCGGGCTGGTGCGCGCTTCCGGGGCAAGCGGGGTGCTTCGCACGGCGCAACAGCCCATATTCAACCCGCGGTGCGGCTGTGGCGCAGGCAGCCCGCCCGCGGCCGCCGTTAACCATCTCCGAGCCCTGCCTGGGGGTGGTCGCGTCCCGGGCGCACGGGGTTATGCGAGGCCCCGGCGACACGCGCGCGAGCCTGCAAGCAGCTACGGGGTGTGCGAGAGGGTTTACCCGCGCACAGCCACGCGTGCCCGGCTCTCGCAGCGCGCGGGCACGGCAGCTTGTCGCGGATGACACGCCCCGGCGAGCCGCGCCGCGCCGCCTGGACCGGGTCACCGCGGCGGCCCTGCCCGCCCGCAGCGAGAACCACGCGCCCGGCCCCCGCGCCCCCGCCTCTGAACGCCGGCGCGCCGGGGACGAGGCAGGCCCCGCGCCGCCTCCCGGACGGCGCCTCCGGCCGCTGCGCGGGGGCTCCGCACGCTCCCGGGGCGCGCCGCGGCGGGCTCGGCAGCCGGCGGCTCCGCTCGCTGCGCGCGCGGAGGGGCTCGGGGACGCGCCACGCGTCCCGGCGGAGGCGGGGCTGGAAGCGGGAGCCGCGGGCGACCCGGCCCGCGGGCCCCCTCGGGCGGCCGCCCGCCGGGCCGCGTCCCCTGCCGCCCGCAGTGCGAGCGCGCCCCCTGGGGGCCGCCGGGAGAAGCGCGCGCCGCCGGCCCGTGTCCGCGCGGGGGCGTGCGGGTCGCGCGCCTCGCTCGCCCGACGGGGCCCCGCGCGACGACCGCTGGGCGGCGGGGCCGCGCTCCCGGGCCAGGCCGCGCCTCCAGGCACCGCGTGCTCGCCGCCGCTGCGCCGGGCCTCGGTTGCCGTGAGCCATCCCCGCTGTTTGTGGGCGAACTGCTACTGACTCTGCCTGCAGAGGCTTCCTCGCAGCCTTTGTGTTATTGTCTGCTGGGCCTGGCACCTATTGTCCCTTTGAAGCCTTCATTTTTACTTTATAAGAACCCAGAAACCCTCTGTGTTCCAGGGAATCTGGCCAGTACCATTCTGCTGAAATCACTTGGTTTTGGTGCTTCCTATCAGTTCCACTTTGCTGCTTTTCCAGTACTGGCCCAAGTTCGCTGAAATCTGGCAGTCCTCTGCCTGGCAGGATTCCATACTCCCTCCCCGAAGTGTGGCAAACATCAGAGTTCTGTGGCCACCCAGGGCTTGGTGTATCCTCCCTTTGGTTGCAGACATGTCCAGTGAGTTCTGGTTGCCTCCGCTGGCCCTCAGTAGCTCTGCTAGACATTGTTAAGCCACGGAACACCATTATCCTGGCCCCCTACTCCAATACCTTTTTGCCCAGACTTCCCTGTTTCTGGCCACCAAGGTCCCTGCAGACCCCGCTGCAGCCTTTTTTCAAACAGACCTATTTCCTATTTTTCCTTGCTGAGACTTAGGGATGGCGGAGAATTCCACCACGGACTTCAATGAGGCCAGATTCTAAAGAATCCGCCCGCCCAGAGTCCATGGCGGAACGGAAGACTTACCTCCGCCTCCCTGCGGAATCCTCTTCAGCCGGCTCCTCCAGCTCCGGATTGCCAGCGATACGGCTGCCATGCCGTATCGCTGGCTGAAGGAGACTGACTGTGGCCGTAAATGGCTGCATTTACCTTAAACTAAGGCCTGGCGTGCTCTGGTCCATGGGGTCACGAAGAGTTGGACACGACTGAACGACTGAACAACAACAAGGCCTTTACAGCCGCAAATGGCGTCCTGGATGCCATTTGCGTCCGCAGTCAGTCAAGTCCCCTTCAGCCAGCAATAGGGCATGGCGGCCATATCGCTGGCAATCTGGAGCCAGATCACCTCCCCCCCCCTGCAGACACCCCCCCCCCCCAGACTGGCAGGTAGGGGATTCGTACATCCCTACTGAGACCTCAGTAATTTCAGTGTGCCCCAATCTTCAACCTCTGGACCAGGTTTACTAAAACCCAAAGAAAGTTATCTTTCAAAGCCCTATTCTATTTTCTGGAGATCCTCTGTCTACAAATTTATTTCATTTCTATACTGCCCAATAGCCGAAGCTCTCTGGGCGGTTCACAGCGGATGCAAATTGCAGCCTCCTACTCTGTACCCTCTGTCTTGTGTGGGTGTGTGAGTGTCAAGGTTCCCTTTATGACCTGGAGCCCCTGAGCAACTCCTTAAGGATCTCTTGCCTCCATAAGAGTCCCATCTTACTTCTTTTACCTTTCCAATAATATGGGGGTTAGGCTGTAGATGTGGGGTGATTGACACTCGAGACATAGGGTTTAACCACAACAGTTTACTGGTAAATTAAAGCAAGCAGATCACAACTAAAGGTATTTAAACAACAGAGCTGAGTGATACAAAAGGCTTGAAGAGAAAATACAAGTTGCAAAATGCAAGTTCCATTACGCTAGCTGTACTTTAGACTTCTCCAGGCTGCTTCTTCCTGCTCCCTCTTCAGGCCCTGGTCTCCCCGATTCTGCTCTTACTGGCTCTCTCGCTCTCTTTTTATACCCTTCTCCCTCAAAACCAAAAGTATTGTTTCAAACCTGAAGAAATGAAACTACTTCTCTCGGGGGTACCCCCTCCCAACAAAAAACTCCAGGCCGCTAAGACTGACCTTTATTTCCTTTTGCCTCTGTTGTTCTCAAACCTTCACAGTCAGTGTGTTACAATTTGGTGTATGTTTTAATAGTATTTGGTCAGAAGCCCGGCCGCTTTATGGAAAACCTTCCCCTGGTCATCTAGCTGGAAGAATCACGGCTGGATGTCCTATCTGGGTGCCTCTTTTGACCCGTCTTCATTTATGGTCAAGCCAGTCTCTCCAGAGCACAATATAATAAGATGAAGATTTAGCAGAGGAAACAATAGAGACTGCACAGAAAGTGCTGGAAAAGGGAATGAGTGAGAGAAATAGCTTCAGGTTACCACTATCATGACATCCCCCTTTTGCCACAGGGATTGCAGATCAAGGCTAGTCCTGAGGCACAGCCTGCTCGCGAGTCGAAGCTGTTCCTTTGCCCCTCCTGTGCTTGTGAGCTTGCTCCTGGACCTTTCTCATTCTCTTTCTTTCTCTTTCCCAGTGGTGTTAAGGCCCTGATTTGCTTAGCCCTTCCCGAGCAACTGACACAGAGAGGCAACCTGCCTCCGGCACTGGAACTCCTGCCTACCAGCCACGATCGCTTTGTGCTCCCCAACAGGGATCGCTGGTGGCGGGCATCGTATGAGTGAGGAATACTCATTCTCAGAACTCCACCCAGCCTAGGACTTTTGCAGGAATGTTGCATCCCGGTTTCAAGCAAGCAAACGACACTTCCCTGCAAAGAGATCCTTGCAATAGGTTTCCCACTTGCCCCAGAGGCTGCTGTGAGGAAATTCCCCATCCCCTTGCAGCCTCAGTGGTTCCTGGACCGCCGGCAGCTGAAGGGTTTAAGACAGCCTTCCCCAACCTGGCGCCCTCCAGAGGTGTTGAACTACAAACCCCATGCTGTTGGCTGGGGGTTATGGGAGTTTTAGTCCAACACCTCTGGAAGGTGCAGGTTGGGGAAGGCTGGTTTAATAGGGGGATGCTGTCAGCTGCCTGGCTAAACCAGCTGTAGAGTTCCTCATTCCTGGGATTCCTGGTTATAATAGAAATGCTGAACCCCCCCCCCCATGAGTCGCTTGTGTGTTGCTTCTTTCCGGAGCCCAGGAGGCGCTGCCCTAGAGCAGGTCAGCCTCTTTGTCCGTCCAGCCCAGCATTGCCCTCTGCTCTGGCTGGCAGCGGTTCCCCGGGGTCTCAGCCAGAGGGAGACCCGAACCCGTCACTGCCCGCCAGCCAAGACCCTGCTCCGGCAGCTGGCGATGCCCAGGGCCTTCTGCAGCAAAGCGCGCGCTCTGCCTGAGGCACCATCCTGCCCAGGAAATCTAGCAGTTCTGCCCCACCATTCCACGCACAAATATACCCAAGGCAGCTTTCAAACAAACAAAAGATAGCAGTCAACAATGAGCAAAGAATAAAGCTGTTGATGAGGAGGCAAGAAGCAGCAGGAGCGGTAGGGCTGCCTTACGAGGGCCGCCTTGCATGAGGCCTGCTGAGACACAGCCGGCTTGGCTGCTTGCTGCAGACCTCCCTTGAGAGGCACGCACTCCAGCTCGTGGCCCATCACCCCAAAGGCCCAACCGGGTGCCTCCCTGCCACGCCCCCACCCGTGGCATCGTGCGGAGAAGGGCCTCAGAGGGGCGGCATAAAGATCTTGGGGAGGCCCGCTGCAGCGCTGCCAGTCTTACGGTTCATTGCCCACGGGCCAGCAGATGCATTACCTTTGGAAGATCCCTGAAGCTGGGCTACAGCCAAGGCTGCTACTGAGCCCAGCATCACTTTGCATGCATTTGTTACCAAAACCCCAAGTAGGTCTCCTCACAAGACCTTAACAGACTTGCACAAAAATGGATCTTGGGCCATTTATAGGTGATAACGAACTTCTTACATTGAAACTGAAAGCTAATAGGTTGGCAGCACGGGGAGTTGATGGGAAAGCTTTTGTTTCAGCTTGTGAAGGAGAAGTTCTGGCTGGAATGGGTGATGTGCACCATCGTGGGCAGGAGGGTGCTGTTGAACTCGTGTCCTGCTTGCGGGTCCCCAGCTGTGTGACAGAATGCTGGACTAGATGGACCCTTGGTCTGATCCAGCAGGGCTCTTCTTGCATTCTTCTTAATTATTTTGAAATGGCCTCTCTCTCTCTCTCTCTCTCTCTCTCATTCTCTCTCTCTGAATTTCTAATAATACCGGTGCTGTGGTCTTCTTTGTGGTAGTGAAGCAGAATTTTCTTCCCCAGCCCAAACTTGGAGTGGATTTTTTATTCTCACCAGTCAGAAATGCTGTCAAGTGAAATGCTTTGGAAAGGGGAGCTGAGTTGTCTGCATTTTAATTTTCCTCATTAAGACCAATTGATGTTTTTTATGCCTTTTCACCGAGAAGGGGGGGGGGGAATATCCTGTTTATCGATTCCCAGGCATGGAGAGATGACTAATAGGGTGAAATGTCCTACGCAAGTTCTTTGTGGGGCTTGTGAGAGCTGCCAGCCAAGGAAATGTAGATGCATACAGACGTTGTGATTATGCTAATGAGGCACTAAATTAGGGCATTACACGCCCCATTAAGTACAACTGTGCCAAACCTGAAAGTACTAATAAATTTTGTTTCTAGGGTCAGGAATAATGAAATGATGGATTCTCTGCCATTACTTAGCCTGAAAATTAAAGTTTGACAGCTGCTTGTCTATTCCAATTTGCTTAAATGGCATCCTTCCATCTGAAGTGGACCTAGGCTGCAAGATGCATTTTCTCCTGCAGCTTCCCAGAGTCGCTTGTTGCTGAGGCTCGAAGGATCCATCTCAAAGGCCACCAACATTGTTACTTTGTCTCATTGTACTGAGACTGGGCCCTTTATGGACTGGACGATGGAGTCAGCCGAGTGTCCCTTCCATAGACTACTTGGATACATATCTATTCTGAGCCCAATATAAAGTGAGAAGGAACCATTTTACATTATTTTTAATATTGCTAAGCATTTCTATTGCATTCATGTACAACGTGCTCTACAAACCTTATTGCTCCAACCAAACCTCCATGGACTCTGGCTACGTTATCGGACTCAAAGAGTGTTTATCAATGGGATCTTCTCAAAGTGGGGAAAGGTACCGAGTGGGGTACCGCAGGGCTCAGTCCCAGGCCCAGTGCTCTTCAACATTTTTATTAATTACTTGGATGAGGAGGTGCAGGGAATGCTGATCAAATTTGCAGATGACACAAAATTGGGCGGGATAGCTAATACCTTGGAAGACAGAAACAGAATTCAAAGTGATCTTGATAGACTGGAGCGTTGGGCAGAAAGCAACAGAATAAAATTTAATAGGGATACATGCCAAGTTCTGCACCTAGGCAACAAAGATGATCAAGGTACTGGAAACAAAGCCCTATGAAGAGAGACTGAAAGAACTGGGCATGTTTAGCCTTGAGAAGAGAAGACTGAGGGGAGACAGGATAGCGCTCTTCAAGTACTTGAAAGGTCACAGAGAGGAAGGCCAGGATCTCTTCTTGATCATCCCAGAGTGCAGGACACGGAATCATAGGCTCAAGTTCCAGGAAGCCAGATTCCGGCTGAACATCAGGAAAAACTTCCTGTTAGAGCAATACGACAATGGAACCCATTACCTAGGGAGGTGGTGGGCTCTCCCACACTGGAGGCATTCAAGATGAAGCTGGACAGCCACCTGTCAGGGATGCTCTGACCTGGATTCCTGCATTGAGCAGCGGGTTGGACTTGATGGTCTTCGAGGCCCCTTCAAACCCTACTATTCTATGATTCTATGACTCAATCAAAATGATTCCCGTTTTGCATATGGGAAACTGAGACTAAGAGAGAATAACTTTATTGCTCATAGAGTATGCGTGGTATAAGTATTATAAACAAACTGCATAAAGCAGTGCAGCTTGAGCACCATTTTTGGGTGGAAAGGCAGGATATAAATGTAACCATCCTCTTCATGGATACTGTGATGGTTTTGGAAATGCAAGGATAATAGAGTTAGGGGGACTGTGCTGCACTCTTTTTCTTGGCTACCCAACTCCCTATCGCGATTGTTCATATGTTTCTAAGCCTGCGGCATGTCTATTTCAGACAGTGCAAGATTTGCACAACGCAAAAAGCTTCTCAGGCCTCTCTTGTTAGCCTGTTTCCTGATTTTGTGTCCAGATTTTCATATGTGCACCAAATTCTGATATGGGAAATTTTAAACAGAGCCCAGCACTTACATTCTGATTAATTAATATTGGAAAACATAATGGGATGTTGCGGGGCAGCAGCAGCAATAATATATTGCTTTAGATAGTGATCTACATGGTGAGAGAAAGTATTTACTGACACAGTTTCAATTTCCTCCCCACCTCCCATTTTTTCCGTATTATTTAGTCTTTGGAGAAAAATGGGGAGAAGTCCTTAAAATTCCCCCCAACATACACATAGGCATCTTTGGCCCTTTATCACTTGCCATCAGGAGAGAAGCTGGGATTCTTGTAAAAAGATTTTGTGAGATTTTTCATACTTTTTCCTTAAAAGATCCTACTTTTGTTAACCATTGGATGTGTACCCATGCCACAGATAAGCAACAGTACAGAAATGTATGTAATAATAACCACTACCACCATCCAGAATATGATGCGGAAGTTGGCTACTAGTTCCCAGTTCCTTATTTGTGTGAAAGTTCGAAAGCGGCCTCAGTCAGTAAACCATGGCAAAATGTGCTTTGAACTACCCCATATTACAGCCTTCCCAAACCTGGGATGTGTTTCCACCAGCAATTTACTCCAGCCTGGCTGTGTGTTGAGGTTGCACGGTTTACATGACGTCATAGCCATCCAGCAGGCGTCCCAGAGTTTATTGCAGGGAAAACGGTTCTTCTGGGACTGGTTATAGTCCAACTTTTCCTCTTCGGCTTGGTTACGGTCCTATTGGAGTGTGTTCCATCCCCGCACTTGAGTCAATATCATAGTCCTGCCGATGCGGGTGTGTCGTTCCCCTGCCTGCTACTTCACTGATCCAGCCCTTTCCCTCCCTGTTTTCTGGAAGTGTCAACACCATTTTGGAGCAGGATGCTGAGGGACCAACTTAAAAAAACACATTGAAAATAAGCGCAAGATCACTAGTGCATGTAAGCATGCTATCACAGGCAAGCAAGTGCTCCCACTACAGCCTGAAAATAAATTTGACCTCAGGTTGCTTCCCCAGAACCACAAGCGTGGAGGATCCATGGCTAATACTCCTTTGTGTCCTTCGGTCCCCTTTCGCAAGCTTCATAGTTCAGCTTTGGTATATTGCACACTAAGGCGCTATCTCATTAGAACACCATTGCACAGATCTTCCGTTAATATGCATACCCTCCATGTCAGTGTCACTCTATCATCAAATGGCACTAACATGCATTTGTGCTATTACGCGTTAGCACACTTATTCAGAGGTGCCTGCTAATGCGGTAGCCTGGTATTTAGAGGGAAAGGGGCAATAAATGGGCAGAATGGGGCATTGTTCTGGGAAGTCTACTCAGAAGTAAATCCCATTGTGATCAATGAGGCTTGTTCCTGATATTGCCATTAAAGGGAGTACAGCCTGGAAGTGAGAGCCTCTCCTTTTGGTTGAGCAGCCCCTGTCAGTCTGGTGATGTTCACCTCCAATCCCCCCACCCCACCTGGAAGTATGTTTCTGTCAGTGACTTATAATGGTGCAATGCAGTCCTTCATGGAGCCCTGCACAGAGCCATGCCGATTTCATGAAAATTCCGGTATTCCTTCATTTGCTTCACCCATCCGTTTTCGTGGAAACACAGTCCTGGAACCCTCCAGATGTGTTGGACTACAACTCCCAGAATTTCTGACCATTAGCTGTGCTGGCTGCGGCTGATGGAAGCTGAAGTCCAAAATATCTGGGGGGCACCAGGCTCAGGAAGGCTGCCATGTCATATACTGCCATGACGGGGAGACTGTTGCCTTGAGATTAGCAATAATTAGCTCCAATCAAGACTGTCGTTTTTAAGCACTGCACATTAATCCATAATGACAGCAGATGACAATGACACATAAGGAACTGTGGTTATGAACCCTGCAATAAGCTTTGCACCACCCCAAATGACACACATGTCAAGGAGGATTTCCTCCAGGAGGTGGCATTGAATCACATCTGGCCGGAGTGTACAGATTATGCTTAAATGATAGAATTGCCTATAGATTATGCTTAGACTCACAACCTTCTATGTCTGTAATGGGTGCTGGAAATAATTGTTCGTGCAAATCAAATCAAATGTTATTGTCAAAATCATAGGTCACGGCAAAAATAGAATACAGAAAACAAATATGATCAATTCAAAACAATTACTCAAAATTCAGAAAAAAAATACTGAAAAGCATCAGTCTGATCATGAGAACAATTTATCATATTAGTATCTAAAAATGCCTGACATGATTAATACACAGCAGCAGCAGCAAAAAAATGCTTTAAGAGTTTCCAGCAAACAAATTGTCTATAAATTCAGCTACAGAAACCAGGAGCAGACTGCATTCAAAATCTGGGTGTGGTACTTCATGATCTTAACAGCTGTGTATGTAGGACAACTGAACAAATACCGTAGGAGATACTCAACAATTGTACCACTTATTTAATAACAAAATAATAATAATAATAGGAGGAGGAGGAGAAGTAGCAGCAGGAGTACTCACAGTAAAATGAACAGGTGTGGTGGTAGGGAAGAGCATTGCGATGGCAAGATCCACTCCCAACCTCTGCATGCTCATTAGAATCCAGTGATTAAAAAAATTAATCCTGCTGGTCTAAGACCAAAACTGAGGCATTGTCATGTTGGCTGAAGCTCCAGAAAGCCAGGGAACTGGAAGCCTTCACAGTCCTGCCCCGTGGTCAGTAATGATGTTGTGCATATGCCTGCCCATTCAGCCCAGATTCCTTTGTACGCATGATCTGTGCCCTGCATTAAATAGGATTCTTGTACTCGTACATGAATCAGGTATGATTGCATGCTGACAACTGCCCTATTCAGGTGTCTGAAAATCTTTATGTGTAGAGGGTAGATGGGGACAAACATGCCAGCTCCACCTGCCAGCCTCCGACATTGACAGGGAAAGCCTGAAGGGAAACTGTACTGCATTTGGCCAAACTGGGTTACTGTTTCTCGGGGAGGGGTGGGGTGGGGAGCATCCTCTGCATGCTTAAGATCTCTGGATGCCTGAATTGGGCTAAATTCTCACAACCATCTAAATGAGCAGACACAGGGCATTTCCACACCAGCCTAAAATCCTGCATTTAAAATGGGACTTTCTGCTTCCATTTTAAATGCAGGATCACAACTGACTCCCTTTACACGTGCTTCCTTTTCCCCGCCCCCTTCTCCCCGTATCTGAGTCTTCTATTATCTCTCACTGATCTCGCTCCTCTCATTGCTGCTTTACCCTTTTCACGGAGGAAAGTGAAGCGGAACTCAGCGGGGTAACTTGCTAGCTCATGATCTGCGATCCATTTCAAAATGGAACAAAGGGCATTTAGTGTGGGAGGGTCCCGGCAGGGTCCCGGCGTCCTGTAAAGAGCCCGCGCGCTTCCATGAAGGAGCCATCCCAATCACAGGACAAAAGCCCGGAGTGAAGGAGCCCACAGTGTAATGCGTGAATGCCCTTCGTGTGAATCCCGACCCCTGAATGTGATTTTTGCGCCACACAGACAGGATCAATGCAGGGATCGGGGCCACCACGTTGTATTTCTGCCTTCAAAAAGGCCCCAGTCCCCCACATTTCCTTTCCCCACCAGACAGAAAGGAACAGCACGCACTGCAGCCCTCGTGTTGCATTTCAAAAGATATCGAGGGACCCTGATTCTTCTGCTTCTACCACGTGTCTATTCCATCACACACCCCCACGCTCAGCCCACCCCCACACACAACACAGTTCCTTGGGGGCCAAACTACATGTTACTCTAAAGATGTCTCTAGTAGCTTCCCCTTCTGCTTTACTCAAAAGCACGCACAGGAGACCTAATATGGAATGGGGCCTTACCATGGGGGTGCAGGGCTTTAACCCTTTGCTCCTCACTGTGGTCCCAGCCAGATCAGGGAGCACCCGCAATTTCTATTACAACTGGTTCACCTTTGGGTAATATAAATTGCAGGTGTGGAAGGGGGGAGTGACCCAGGTTGGGACCACAGCAGGGAGCAAAGGGATAAAGCCCCTTAGAATCCCAGTTTGGGTAGTAACATGCCATTTCCATCCCTAAAGAAACTGGCACTGCACAATGAATCCCCTCAATTCCTTCTGCAGCCTGGCCTCATGGGCTGGTCTGGCTGGCCTTGCAATGCCCCTTTCTAGCCCAAGTGCTCATGTTTGGGAAGAGACTCAGGATCCTTTTCCACGATGCAAGCTTTGGCTCTAAGATTTCACTGTGTGAAGCTGCCAGCATCCTTGCCTGAAGCAAGCCCTCTAAAAGGACAGTTGGTGGCCATCTAGTGACAGGTTTCAGTGGGAGCTGAGATGGCAGAGGGGATGGGCGGAAAGGACTCGCCACTCTTCCCCTCAGGGGACACCGGGGGGGGGGGGGGGCGAGGGTGGTGACTGTGTGTGCAGCAGGGAGTTAGTTTGTGCTGGATCTGTAAAAGAGGCAGACAGCTGACTTTGCTGCCTGCAAGAAATCCTGTGGCGGTATGGGCTGCCCTAGACATCTGATCTCAACCCTGACTGCTCATTGGAAGGACAGATACTGGAGCTGAAGCTCAAATATTTTGGCTACCTAATGCGAAGAGAAAAGTCCCTGGAAAAGACCATGATGCTGGGAAAGACTGAAGGCAAAAGGAGAAGGGGACAGCGGAGGATGAGATGGCTAGATAGCATCACCGATGCAATGAATATGAACTTGAGCACACTCCGGGAGAGAGCGCAGGACAGGAAGGCCTGGCGTGCTGTGGTCCATGGGGTCACGAAGAGTCGGACACGACTGAACAACAACAGACATCTGATGGGGAGACAGGAACCTGTGATACTGTCAATGCTGAGAACCCCCGTCTTTAAGCTCAGCCTGTATCTAGATCTTTAAATATACCTCATATACAGAAATGCCATAAGTCTCCACAGGCCTCCTTGCAAGGAAACAGAATCCTGGCTCAGTGCTGGAACCCCCGAGACGTCTCCCCGCTTGGACCTGGGGTGGAAGTACACGCCTCACAAGAGAATCCCTCAGTCAGAGTCAGAGTCCTGGCAGCATTCTCACTTTCGAATAAACAGCATGCACGAGTTAATTTTTCCTGCAGTGGCTACCACAGGCTTTAATGGGGCAGGGAAGCCTTAATAACTTCTGAATCACTGACCAAACCCCACCAAGTCAACAAAGGATTGCTATCCTGAGAAGCCTGAATAAAATACATCTGTAGTTGTCACCAAAATGTGAAAGAAATATGTGCTTATTTAAAAATTGAAGTAAAATGGGTAAATGTGTTAAAATCGGCTCATTTGGAGTTGCTAATAATGTCTTAGCTCATCAGAGAATTTTCCAAACTTGTCATCCAGTAATGCTAATGGCAGATGCTGAAGAAAAGGGTACTTCTGAGGGTGGAATCTATTAATTTGCAGAAGATAGGTTTTGTACCCCAAAAGATAAGGCTTTTATGGTGCCATCACCTTGCCTCATCCACAGGAGTTGACCAGGGTTCAGACAATTACATCTATTCATGACCCTCCTGAGTTGTCTTACGGCTTCTGACATCTTTTTCCTTAACATGGAAAATCCATTAAGGAGAGAAAACCGGAAGAACTGCCTCAGGCCTTCTGAGTGGTAGTTCTAGGAGCCCTCTCTCCGTCTGCAAGCACCTTGGGTCAAACTCCTTGCTCCCCCAAAAGCTGCTATTAGCTGTGCAGGGGGGGAAACGCAGTTACAATAGGGCTGCCTGTTTATAGCTTAGTCATGGAGGCCTTCATACTAAGCTCAAACTCACTAATTATCGCCCCCATTTCATTGGACAATTCATAGTAAATGAATTTGCTTGAAAAGCCTTGGAGCACTTTGCTGACCCACACAATGGACAGGCTGCCACCACAATTGTGCTTATTGCCCCCCCCCCCCCCCGCAGGGGGAGATTGCCTGAGAAAACAAGGAGGAGAACACAGAAAACACTGGAATGCAGCATTTGTCTGCAACATTATTTGGATTCTCCACAAAAAGTGAGTGAACAAAGGGTAGAGATTCCAGAGGAAAGGGTCCATTTGGAAGTAACACTAGACAGCTTGGGTGTCACTCACTGAAGGCCTCCCCCCACCCCCAATGATCCTCTCTTCCCTCCCTCCGTGCTTAGGTTTGCAGCTATCAGAGGAAGTGCCTTTTCTGTGGTGGCATCTCTGTTGTGGATCTCTCTCCTTTGGAAGCTCTCTTGGCCTTGATCTTTGAAAAGTTTTAGAAGGAATGGAAAATGTGCTTTTTCCAAAAGGCTTTAAAGTGGGTTTAGCTGCTGCTGCTGCTATTTGTTTGCTTGCTTTAGGGATTTGACCCCGCCCTCCAACAAATTCCCAGGCTGGATTTCAAGGAAGTACAATTAAAATGAAAACCAATTTAAAACAAAAACATAAAAACATCACAATTTAAAAGGGCAGCATAACAGCCATCGGCGTACAAAGCAAAAACACAGTGCAGCATAGAAGCATGCAGCTGAGATAAACGGGTCAGGTTACAAAGCTGGGGGGAAGAAGGTCTTTGCCTGTCTTCAAAATGACATCCAAGGAGGCACCTGGCAAGCCTCCATGGGTAGAGCCGTCCACAGTCGACACGTCCCACTGAATAGTAGCCCTTTCCCCTGGAGCCACACTCTGATGGGCTTCCGCTGGAGGTCTTGGTGTCGAGGCAGGCACGTGTGGAGACAAGCGGTCCTTCTGGCATCCTGGTCTCAAGTGGCGAAGGGCTTTCAAGGGGAAAACTGACACACTGGATCAAGATAAACTGGGAGCCAGTGCAGTTGGCAAAGCACCAGTGTGGTCTGATCCCCAGGCCCAGTCTGCAGGTGTATTTTGCACTAACTGCAGTTTCTGAGCCCCTGGTAGCCCCACTTATAACCCATTACCATAGTTTAATATGGCCACTATGAAGACATGGATCACTGAGGCCATGGATCGATATGCCTCTGAATGCCAGTTGCTGGGGAACATGAGGAGGGAGCTCTTGCGCTCATGTCCCCCTTGCAGGCTTCTCATTGGGGCATCCGATTGGCCACTGTGGGAACAGCATGCTGGACTAGAGAGGCTTTTGGTCTGATCCAGCTTCAGAGCTCTTCTTATGTTTTCATGTTTCTACAGCATACTTCAAGTACTGAACATGATTCCCACGTATGGGCAGTATCCAACTGTATCATCCTGCTAGCGCAAATGACCTTATGCTAGCGGAAAATAGGTTCCAAACTATGTCCAAGTAAAATTACGTTTGCGCAAGTGTGGTTGTGCAAGCCGTTGTGTATTATGGTTGCGGAACCCATTGTGCAACTGCTTGCACAACCATTTGCGCAAGCGTAATACACAATTGCTTGTGTAACAGAAGGATTTGGCAGAGTTCTGCTAGCACTATTTGAGTTTGTAGAATGACACCATTGGATACTGCCGATTTTCCCATTTCCTGAATTCGTGTTCTTATGTCAAGCTCTGCCCGTCCTGATAGGGCCACAGTTGGTGCACCAGGCTAAGCTGGGAGGATACTCTTCATTTTGTGGAGGCAGCCCCCACACCCAGTGACGGACAGATTGTGGAGCACCTCCACAATGAGTAGGCCCATCCAGCACAGGGTGGACAACATGAACTCCGGCAAGATGACCCACCCACCAATATGACCTCTGACTTGTCTGAATTGAGCTTCAGCTTGTTGGCCCTTTTCCAGTTCATTACTTACAGCCTCGTGTGGCGCAGACGGTAGGCGGCAGTATTGCAACCGAAACTCTCCCCACGACCTGAGTTCGATCCCAGCAGAAGCTGGGTCCCAGGTAGTCTGCTCAGGTCGACTCAGCCCTCCGCCCTTCCGAGGATGGTAAAATGAGTACCCAGCTTGCTGGGGGAAAGGTAGTCATGACTGGGGAAGGCAATGGCAAACCACCCTGCTAGTCTGCCATGAAAACATTAGCGCAAGCGGCGTCCCTCTAGGAGTCAGTAATAACTCGGTGCTTGCACAGGAGGAAACTTTCCTTATGAGGCCGCGGTGGCTTAGTGGTTAAGACGCTGAATTGCAGACTGGAAGGTCGGCAGGACAGCAGTTCGAGACCCGAGTGCTGCGTGACAGAGTGAGCTCCTGTCTTCAGTCCCAGCTCCTGCCAACCTAGCAGTTCGAAAGCAAGAAATTGCAAGTAGATAACTAGGTACCACTTTGGTGGGAAAGGTAACAGTGTTCCATGCACCTCGGTGTTCAGTCATGCCGGCCACATGACCACGGAAGCGTCTTCGGACAGCGCTGGCTCTTTGGCTTAGAAATGGAGATGAGCACCACACCCTAGAGTCGGACACGACTGGCTGGGGACACCTTTCCCTTTCCCTTTTACCACTTACAGGCACTGGCTTAGAACTATCACTACTTCACCTGAACTGGACAAAAAGGAGAAATAGCTTGTCACCCACATACCGATGTTGCCTCACCCCAAACGTCTAGATGACCTCCCTCAGCAGTTCTATGTAGCTGTTTAAAAACTGCGGGAACCGTAAACATCCATGCCAGGGAGCTGAGCGCCAATATATGTGCTTATATGTACTTTGTGATTGCTGAGTTTATGTTTTACTATGTATTATCTTGTTATTTATTTTAAGTGAGGAATAGTTGTTATATTCTCTTTCTAACTCACCTTGGGCCTGTGACATGAAGAAAGGTAGGTTAGAAAGAGAATAAACAAAACGAATAAATACTCTAATAATTAGGGTGACCACCAGATGCAAAGGCGAACAATCAGGGCTCCTGTACATGTGATTCTGGGGTTGAAGGGGGAATTTCAGCAGGTGCTGGTTTCATTGCTGCGGCACCGCAAGGATCCAGGCCTCCTTTGCACCCCTGCTGCAAATACCGCCCTAGTACCGTGTACCTGGGCCAACGGCGCTGATACTACTCCCTCTCTGAGGGGTTTCCTCAGCTTCCCTGGGGTGGGTTTCTGTCCCTTGTATTATGCCCCGCCCCGCCCCGCCCGGGTCTGGAACAAAGCTTGCTTCCTCCTCGCACCCCTCCCCTGTCCAGATAGTCGGCCCGGGCGGGCTGGGAGAGCCCCGGTGCGCAGCAAGAGGAGGCAGAGAAAAGGGCAGGCCAATGAACACCCGGGACAGAGGAAAGCCCTCTCCGGGAGGCAGCTGCGCAAGGACGGGGCTGGGGCGGCGGCCGAGGCGTCCGGCGCGGGGGCTCCCGGGCTGGGCTGCGGCCTCGCCTCCCCCGGAGGCCCGCGGCGGCCGGCGCTGCCTCTCGGCCCCTCCGACAGCAGGCGTCCCGCGCCAGTGGCTTCGGACGGGGCCCCATTAACTCCTGCCCCGCCGGGGCAGCACGCGCGACGAAGAGCCCGACACGGCGCCGGCCCCTCCGCAAGCTTGGCCGCACACGGCCGAGGAATCCGCCGGGCCGGAAGCCTCCGCGCGCGCGCGCGCGCCCGCCTCCCCCGGAGCCCATTCGGGCCTGCTCGGGCGGGGGGGCGCCGCGGAGGCCGCGCGGGGCAGGGGAAGAGCGCCCCGCTGGCGCCCCGGGAGCCCCAAAGGCGGCCCACGAGAGGGGGAAGGGGGCCAGCCGCTCGGCGGTTCGCGCGGCGAAGAGCGGCCAGCACGGGTCGGCGGAGCTCGCGCGCTGCCGCAGCGCCCGGCGGGCGCCCTCCGCCTCGAAGGGGCGGGAGCGCTGCGCGGGGAGCCGGGAGATCCGGGCCCGGGCCGCGCTCGGCCGTGGCGGCGCGCTGGGTGGCGCCGGCCAGCCGCAGGCGCCCCGCCCCGCCCGCTCACAGGGCGGTGGTTGTGAGGACAAGAGCAGGAGGGGGAGGAGGGTTGCGGGTGCCGCCGCGGGCCCCTCAAGGAGGACCAGCGGCGGGGCATAAACGCAATAGGTACATAAACAATAAAGAGAAACCGAACGGAGCCACTGGGGCCTCGCCGGAGACAGGCGGCCTGCTCAGCAACACGCCGCCCTCCCCCGCGGCTCGAGCGGCGTCGGCCTGGCCCGACCGGGGGCCGAGCCGCGCAGCGGGAGGACAGCGGCGGGATACGTGGACTCGCCGCCAGGCGCGGGACCGCGGGTGCGGGATGTTCCGGGGCTGAGAAGGCTCCGGGGGGGCGGGGAAGCCAACAGGACCCGCTTCCTTCCTGCAGCTGATGCGAGCGTGTCGAACACCTAGATGAGCCAATCTGTCCCTCGGATGGAGGCCATCAGGAAGAAAATTTATTTATCTCTTTCGTTTACGTAAAATATTTTTGGACTACCTTTTGAGGTGAAGCCTCCACAAGGTGGAGTGCAAGATACAATGATAAAAATATAAA
The DNA here is from genome assembly GCF_057233095.1 of Heloderma suspectum. NCBI lineage: Eukaryota > Metazoa > Chordata > Lepidosauria > Squamata > Helodermatidae > Heloderma > Heloderma suspectum. The sequence continues at coordinate 329,558,119 of NC_139460.1, read as the reverse complement.
GTATAGAATACAATAAGAACAGTCGCATAAAACATTTCTTAAAGCAACAGTGACAGTAGAAACTGCAGTGTATAAAATAAAGACGGCATACATCCATTCAAACGCAGGCTGCAACACCCAGGTCTTTAAGGCCCATTCAAGAACGCTCAGCCCAGCTTTAGCTGAAAAAGCTAAAAAGGTTTTAGCACAAACCTTTGGATGACTTCTGGCTAGAACCCTGAGGCGACCAAAGGGCAGTGCCCCCGAGGCAGAACAGGGTCCCCAAGCACCGCTTTCTGGGTGCATCCCTCCAAAGGAGACCGGAGCCACCATAACACACACACACACACAGCCTGCCACGGCTAGGCTGCCCAGACAGGTATCACGTTTGATGGTATCGAAGGCCACCAAGGGGTCCGGGGGGGCTGACGGGGTCGCATTTCCCCATCCATTCCCCAGCATACATCCTCTGCCAGGGCAACCAAGGCAGCTTCTATCCCAAAACCAGGCCAGAAACCAGGCCAGAATGGATGCAAATTATCAGTATCATACAAGGCCACCTTGTATCTTACTCAGAAATGGGACAAGAAAACTTCTAAATTAGTTATTGCCGTTGCAATTTTCTATACGCAAAAGAGTTCATGTATTTCTATAGCTTTGATGAGGTTGGTTCTTCTAAAAGAGAACTGTTTCCCTGTGGCCAGCCACAGCCAATGAGCACTGAGCTAAAGGGTTTGGACTTGGATCACCATTTTTTTTTCCTGAGAAGACTCCAGAGCTTTTAATAGCGGAGTTTTAGGCAGAATTTTTTAAAAATTTGACATTTATTTATTTAAAATATTCCTTGGCCGCCTTTCAGTGCGGAAGCTCTCCCAAGGTGGCTTACAACAATAAAATATATGAAAATAATTAAAATATTAAAAGTGATAAAAAACATAAACACAATAAAAACAACAATAAAAGCCAACAATAAACCAACAATGATGTTAGCAGCAGCAGCAGCAGCAGCAGCAATAGCAGTCATATCAAGAGAAGGCCAAGGTAAAAGAATACGTTTTCAAGGCCTTCTTAAAAATCTGCATTGACGGAGCATGGCAGACCAATGGCGGCTTGTTCCAAAGGTGTGGGGCCACTGCAGAGAAGGCCCTCTCATGTGTGGTCACCCACCTGACTGCTCTCATGGGTGGGCAAATGAGAAGGGTCTCTCTTTCTGATCTTAAAGTGCAGGCAGGCTGATATGGGTGTAGGCGGTCCTTCAAGTAACTTGGTCTCAAACTGTTTAAGGCTTTAAAGGTCAAAACCAGCACTTTGAAGTGGGCTCAGAAATGCACTGGTAACCAGTGCAGCTGGCACAGTATAGGCGTTATATGATTGAATCACCTTGCTCCCACCAATACTCGGGCGGCCGCATTCTGCACAAGCTGTAGTTTCTGAACCATCTTCAAAGGCAGCCCCACATATAGTGCATTATAGTAGCCCAGCTTGGACATGACTAGTGTGTGGATAACTGAGGCAAGGTCCGTCCTCTCCAGATAGGGCCACAGTTGGTGTACCAGACTAAGCTGGCAAAAAGCACTCCTGGACACCGCAGCCACCTGGGCTTCCCCAGTTAGCTCAGAGTCCAGGAGGGCTCCCAGACTGCGCAACTCCATCTAAGACCAGTTGTAAACCTCCATCTGAAGTAGGTGGTTTCCCAACCCACAGTACCTCCGTCTTGCCTGGATTAAGTTTCTGCTGTGGCACCGCGGCTCTGGAATGAGCTCCCTAGTGAGGTTCGCCTGGTGCCTACATAGGTGAAGACCTTTTTATTTTCCCAGGCATTTTAGCATTTTAGCTTTCTAAATTTTTATCTTTGCTGTTTTAAATCTGTATTTTAAACTCTTGCACTGCTGCTAGGTTTTATTGTGGTTGTATTGTTATATTGTGGTTTTAATGTTCTATATATTTTAAATTGTTTTATTGTGTGTTGTTTGGTTTTAATTTTTGTGAACCGCCCAGAGAGCTTCGGCTATTGGGCAGTATAGAAATGAAATAAATAAATAAATAAAATAAAGTTTCACCTTGTTAGCCCTCATCCATCCCAAAACAGCCTCCAGACGCTGGTCCAAGAGTTCCACAGCCTCCCTGGGATGTGCAGATGGAAACGAGAGGCAGAGCTGAGTATCATCTGCATACTGATAACATTTCATCCCAAACCTCCTGATGACTTCCCCCAGCAGTTTCATGTAGTTGTTAAAAAGTATCAGGGACAAGATAGAACCTTGCAGCACCCCACAGACTAATGGCCATGGGGTTGAACCGGAGTCCCCTAGCACCACCTTCTGAAACTGCTCCTCCAGAAAGGACCGGAACCACTTTCAAACTGTGCCTCCCAAGTCCAATCCAGATAAACGATCCAGAAGGATACCATGGTCGATGATATCGAAAGCCGCTGAGAGGTCCAGAAGAACCAAAAGGGTTGCACTCACCCTGTCCATTCCCTGGTGTAAGTCAACCAGGGTGACCAAGGCTGTTTCCATCCCATAACCGGGCCTGAAACCTGATTAGAATGGATCTAAATAATCCAAAAAACAAAAATAATGGATCTAAAATATATGTATTTATCTGATTTATTTGTAAATCAGCCCTCTGCCCACCAGATGCTCAAGGCAATATACAAAATTCAGATGAAAACAGGGATAAAATCAGAATAAAACAAATACATTATAACAATAAAATAAAAACAGGAGCCAGAGCATTCTTCACAAGAAAACCAGAAAGCCACATTGAATCCAACTGGGGCAGCTGAGTGATGGGGAAAGTTGACGTTCTGCCTGTCCTGTGGCTATTTAAGACACGTATGCTGGCCCAGAGTGGAGGGGGAAAGGGGACAACCTTTATCTGAAGGCGGATCTCCCAAATCCAGAGTCCACACCCTTCTTCCAGCAGATCACATTGGCTCTGAATGACTTGCTAACCCTTTGTAAATGGAACATGGGCCCAATCAATGGTGGCCCAAATCTGACATACCCTGGGCTCTGTCACCTTTGCTTCTCTCCACCTACCAAATCTGCACAGCTGTCCTGAGACATCTGGCTGTGCTCAAGGCAAAACCGTACATGGTGGCCTCTACCCGCCCCCCGCCAATGTGCATAATACCCCAGGCTGGCCAAGTTATGTTGGCAGCTGAGATAGAAAAACCTATCCCCGTGCCCTGTCCCTGAGAGTAAAAATACAACAATTGGAAATGACTAACACGTTGCGGCCTTTTCACAACACCCCAAAACCTGATGCAGTCACTTCACTCTGCTTAATGGTTGGGCTGGCCCTGAGAAGATCCCTAGAAATGGTCCAGGGTGTTTTGGAGGCCCCTGGGCCATTCTAGAAATGACCCCTATCCGGTCCCTCTTCAGAGCTTACTTCAAAGATGGCATCTGGCCTTCCACCACCCCCATACCAATAGTACAGGCAGAATGGTGATCTGACCGCTACCTCCATGAGATGGACGGGTCCCCCCACAGACTGATTCAGTGTGAGCAATTAAGGCTGGTGGAGAACGGTGCCAATGGCCCAGTAACGAGGTCCCAGCTCCAGGTGGCCCTCAGCACCAGCCCGGCTCACTGCTCTTCAGTTCTGCTCTTGTGCCTTGGACTTAGGGCAGAGTAAAGCAGGGCAAGGACTCTTCTTCGCTCCCTGTTCCTTGCATCCAAACAGCCACCCAAGGAAAAGATGGGGGCTCTCTCCACATCTGGCATGTTATCCCACTACAAACAGCCCTTTTGATTCCAGATCCTTCCCGGGATTTACACTGGCCCTGTACACAGGCAACTCTCATAGCGAGCTGGCGGAACAATCAATCAGGAGAGATGCTGCCGGCCCCATGCCCCCCCTCCCCTCCCCCCTCCCCCCCTCCCCTGAGCACTGGTTCCTGCAACAGGATGGATGGCTCCTCCCCACCCCTCCACAACTGGAGGGAAGTCGGAGGCCCTTCTGGGGGCCTGGAGGGGGGCCATGGGGGCTGGGCCCCCTCCTTCGAGGGGGAGAGGGTCTTCTGGTGGCTCACCTTGAGGCTGCTGGCACTGCGAGTCCCTCCCTGCTAATGTGTCAGCGTGTGCTGAAACTGAATGCAGCTCACTGCTTGCACTGAGTCCGAAGGGCATGGCGATTTCCCAACGACAGAAGTAAGAAATCCACAAACGGACGCATACGCAGTCAGTGCACCCAACCAACCCTAGCAGCCATGATGACTGCTTCATGGGGGCACCGTCTTCATTAGACCCAGCTTGCCCCCCCCCCCGCGTTGTTGTTGCTCTTCCCCCTTATTCTGGCTTCCCAGTGACCCCGCAAGGTGGGCTAGGAGAAGAGATAGCGGCTGGCTAGGTGGGAGAGAGTACTATGGAAAACCACCTCTGCATTACTGTCTTATCTAAATCAACTCCACACTCAAAAAGGAAACTATTAAAAATGACCATTCCAAGCTCTGCAAGACGAATTTATTCAGGGGAGGGGAAAAGGCACCTTTAATACCCATGGAAATCCTAACTGTCAAGCTTTTCTCCTGCGTGGCTGAGAAGGGAGACTCCTCCATCCACCCTGGGAGGAAAAAAGCCCATCGATCTGGGGAGCAAAAGGAGAAGAGGCCTTTGCCTAGTCTTACAGCGTACTCAGCATTCATGCACATGCTGGGGACCAGGCCTTCTACAGACCCCCTTGGGGAAAATCCCTCTCTGCCAGTCGGAAGCAAGGGGCTTTCCACAGAAAGTTCATCAGCCTGCCACTGCAGTGCATCTTCTCTCTGGTACTTGAGTGAGGAAGACCCTTTGCAGAGTCCCACCAGGCAGCAGGGGGAAACATGTGTATCACACCTCCATTATAACCTCACCGGCCATGATGACATGACCCCCACCTATGGAGAAAGACATGTGCCTGTGTGTGCGTTCTTTTGATGTGGGCTTTAGAATTAATTAAAAAGTTGCAATTGGCTTGTTGGTTTTTCCTTTATCTCTGGAAATATAATTTTAGGAAGGAATTTTGAAGAAAGTGGTATTTGGAATTGTAGATTCAATTTAGCATGGTGTGGGATTTCTGGGAAACGTTCCGGCAGCAGTGAGCACCTTTGCCTTGCCTGTAGTCACAACTACCATGAGGGACAATTTGCACTTGGCTGCGTCTCTGTCCCTAACAGGAGTTGTTGCCACCTCCAGCATTACAGAACCGCTATTAGGGTGTACAGGAGAGCCCTGGAGTGTGAATCTATGCCCATGTTACTCTCAGGGAGAGAGCTGCCTCCTAACGTGTCATTAAAGCAAACATGTACTTGCTTACAGTGTGTGTGTGTGTGAGAAAGAGAGAGAGAGAGAGAGAAAGAGAGAGAACGGCTACAAAACACTTCCCTCTCCAGCTTTCTCACATGAAGCAATTTAGGTCATCGAGTCCCTTTAGAGTGCAGGAAGAGAGCAAGTGGCTGGGAAAGCTAATGAAGATCCATGAGCCTAGCAAGGCAGAGCTCAGGGAAGAAGGAAGAGGCTCTCTCTGTGGCATCAGCAGCTGCAAGGCTGGTGAGGGGCTCAGGCCCGGTGGGAGAAGGAGATGAGGCCCAGGAAAAGCAGGTGCAGCAAAGCCCTGGACCCCTTGCACCACAGCTGTGGGGACTGTGGTAGGAGCACCTGTCACAGAGAGGAAGGCCAGGATCTCTTCTCCATCATCCCAGAGTGCAGGACACGGAATAATGGGCTCAAGTGACAGGAAGCCGGATTCCGGCTGAACATCAGGAGAAACGTCCTGACTGTTGGAGCAATACGACAAGGAACCAATTCCCTAGGGAGGCGGTGGGCTCCCCCACACCAGAGACGTTCAAGACGAGGCTGGACAGCCATCTGTCAGGGATGCTCTGACTTGGATTCCTGCACTGAGCATGGGGTTGGACTCGATGGTCTTGGAGGTCCCTTCCAACCCTACTTCTTGTTCAGTCGTTCAGTCGTATCCGACTCTTCGTGACCCCATGGACCAGAGCACGCCAGGCCTTCCTGTCCTGCGCTCTCTCCCGGAGCGTGCTCAAGTTCATATTCATTGCATCGGTGATGCTATCCAGCCATCTCATCCTCTGCTGTCCCCTTCTCCTTTTGCCTTCAGTCTTTCCCAGCATCAGGGTCTTTTCCAGAGAGTTTTCTCTTCGCATTAGGTGGCCAAAATATTTGAGCTTCAGCTTCAGTATCTGTCCTTCCAATGAGCCCTCAGGGTTGATTTCCTTTAGGATTGACTGATTTGACCTCCTTGTAGTCCGGGGGACTCGTAAGAGTCTTCTCCAGCACCACAGTTCGAAAGCATCCAACCCTACTATTCTATGATTATGCTTCTATGATTATGCTTCTATGGTCCATGAGGACAGAAAGGGGAGCCGTGCATGGGGGAAGGACTCCATGTGGACAGGTCTGGCGTAAGACCCCCCTCCCCCAAGTGGATGCGCTCCTATTTATTTGTTTATATCAACCCTTAAATAGTCAAAGGCTAAGCTCTCAGAATGGGATGTAGTATAAAGCACACATGGGTAAACTGAGGCCCGTGGACACTGCCTGTGTGGCCTGCAGATCTACACTATAAAACAAGCAATAAGGTACAAAACTAACTTAAAAACTCAGCAAATCTATACAAGAAAACAAATATCTATGATTCTATGAAAACAAATAGTTAACAGCAGGTAAGTGAACAGTGAAAATACCTCTCCCAATTATAACAAAGCACCAAAAGCTCACACAAAGAAAGGCGTGTTTGCCTAAGCTGGTTGCCACAACCCAGAGAGACCCCACTGGCCAGCACAGTCCACCTACCTTTCTGGAGAGAATGGTGGGCAGACCACGCTGGCTCCCCAGGGCCTCCCCAGAAATCTGAGGGCCCCAAGCTGGCCTCCCCAGAACACCCCAAGCAGCCTCTCTTCATTGCCCCATGTCAGTTTCTGTTCCCACACAGGAAGGGTACTTTAATGACTAGCTCCTTGATTTTTTTAACATTTCTTTTCCTAATAGCACTATATTTTGCTATAAAAAATGGAAAGGAAAAAACAACAAGAGGGAATCAGAAAATTAAATCCCCTCCCCTGTGCAGGAAGAAAAACCGGCAATGAGCCCAGCTGTCCTAAGCGCTGAGGTCCGCCAAAGTCAGGAACCTCCGCCAGTGAGCCCAGCACCAGATCTGCTCCATCGAGCCCCAGCCCTTGGCCTGGGAGGGGAGAGGCAGCCAGTGGGAAAAGGGAACTCTGCGGGCAGGCCAGGAGCAAGCGCTGCGGCTGTGCCGTGCCTAGAAATGACCCTGCCAGCAACGACCGGGAGCCCCCCCTCACACCACAGCCCAGCCACCACGTCAGCCAGCCAAGGAGGCCTCAGCCCCTCCTTTCACCGCCCGCAAACCCGCACTGCCCGAGGAGCAAGCAAAGGGGCCGAGACCCTGGCAGCAAGCCAAGCTCCTGCCAGAGCACTCCTTTGCCCTTGGAAGGGGGGGCAGGGGAGAGTCCAGGCGGAGAAATCAACCCCTCCGTAAGCGGGGCCAGCCATGGCCATGAAGAGAAAGCCAAGGGCACCTCATGGCCAAGCGCCTGCCCGCCCCACTGGCGTTGCCTTTGAGCGCCAGGTGAGGGCCTCAGCATCTCTGCACCCCTCCGCCAGGACCCAGGACTGTCTCAGGAGGATCCACCCCAGTAGCCTGGCCAGCCAGATGCAGCCGGTGCGGTGTAGTGGTTAGATCATTGGACTGAGCCTGGGGAGACCTGGGTTCAAGTCCCCACTTGGCCATAAACTTCACTGGGCGACTTTGGGGCAGTCACTGACTCTCAGCCTAACCTACCTCACAGGGCTGTTTGTTTATTTACTGTACTTTTAAACAGCCCAATAACCAAAGTTATTTGGGCAGAGTACCATACAATAAAATATACAGTACAGACATTTAAAACAAAATAAAACCAGCACAGAATAAAACCAAGATAAAACCAGCAGCAAGGAATAAAACCATTGCAACATCATAGAACCAAACTAAAGCCAGCAGCAGAATAAAGTAATTGAAGATACGAAAGGTGTTTTTGAAATGCCTGGGAGAATAAAAAGGTCCTTTGTTGTTGCTGTTCAGTCGTTGAGTTGTGTCCGACTCTTCATGACCCCATGGACCACAGCACGCCAGGCCTTCCTGTCCTCCGCTCTCTCCCGGAGTGTGCTCAGGTTCATATTCATTGCATCAGTGATGCTATCTAGCCATCTCATCCTCTGCCATCCCCTTCTCCTGTTGCCTTCAATCTTTCCCAGCATCAGGGTCTTTTCCAGGGAGTTTTCTCTTCGCATTAGGTGGCCAAAATATTGGAGCTTCAGCTTCAGTATCTGTCCTTCCAAGGAGCACTCAGGGTTGATTTCCTTTAGGATTGACTGATTTGACCTCCTTGCAGTGCGGGGGACTCGTAAGAGTCTTCTCCAGCACCACAGTTCGAAAGCATCCATTCTTCGGTGCTCAGCCTTCCTTATAGTCCAGCTCTCACAGCCATATGTTGCTAATGGGAAAACCATAGCTTTGATTAGGCGGACCTTTGTCGGCAAGGTGATGTCTCTGCTTCTGACTATGCTGTCTAGGTTTGCCATAGCTTTCCTCCCAAGGAGCAAGCGTCTTTTAATTTCATGGCTACAGTCACCGTCTGCGGTGATTTTGGAGCCCAAGAAAATAAAATCTGCTTCCATTTCTTCCCCTTCTATATGCCAGGAAGTGATGGGGCCAGGTGCCATGATCTTTGTTTTTTTAATGTTGAGTTTCAAACCAGCTTTTGCACTCTCCACTTTCACCCTCAGCAAGAGGCTCTATAGATCCTCTTCGCTTTCTGCCATTAGGGTGGTATTGTCTGCGTACCTGAGGTTGTTGATAATTCTCCCGGCAATCTTAATTCCGACCTGTGATTCATCCAACCCGGCGTTTCTCATGATGTACTCTGCATATAAGTTAAATAAGCAGGGCGACAATATGCAGCCCTGTCGTACTCCTTTCCCAATTTTGAACCAATTCGTTGTTCCATGTCTGGTTCTTACTGTTGCTTCTTGACCCTCATACAGGTTTCTCAGGAGACAGGTAAGGTGGTCTGGTGCTCCCATCTCTTGAAGAATTTGCCAGAGTTTGTTGTGATCCACATAATCAAAGGCTTTAGCGTAGTCAAGGAAGCAGAAATAGACGTTTTTCTGGAATTCTCTTGCTTTCTCCATGATGCAGCGAATGTTGGCAATTTGATCTCTAGTTCCTCTGCCTCTTCGAAACCCAGCTTGTACTTCCAGTAGTTCTTGGTTCACATACTGCTGAAGCCTAGCTTGTAGGATTTTGAGCATAACCTTGCTGGCATGTGAAATGAGCACAATTGTACGGTAGTTTGAACAAAAAGGTCCTTACCTGGTACCAAAAAGACTAATGCAGGCACTAGGTGAGCCTGTCTTGGGAAGGTGACCCACAGATAGGCTGCTGCTGCAAAGGCCTGGGCTCTCTAGCCATCTGCCTCGCCTCAGCTGGTGGGGGCACCTGGGGGACCAGCTCAGATGATGACCTTAGTGTCCACCTAGGTAGGGAAATATGGGAGGAGACACTGCTTCAGGTAATCTGGCCCCAAGCCATGTAGGACTTTAAAGTTTAGGACCAGCACTTTGAATTGCTCTCGGAAACAGACTGGCAGCCAATTCAGATGGAAAAGCACTGGCGTAATATGATCACGTCAGCCAGTCCCGGTCAGCACTCTAGCCATCCTGTTTGGGGCTAACTGAAGTTTCCAGACCATTCTCAAAGGCAGGCCCATGTATAACGTGTTGCAATACTCCAAAAGAGAGGTTGCCAGAGGATCAATAACTGTTGGAGGGCGATCTCTGTCCAGGCAGTGTCTTAGTTGGGATATCAGCTGTTGCATAGGCAGAGGGAACAACAGTGAGAATCAGCAGCCCACAAACACAAGTGTCCTTTATTTATCACACACAGAAGAACTCAGCAGATGCTACTCCCAACTCTACAGGAGCTGCCAAGGTTCAAAACAAAGCCACAGTACCTGCTCCCCCCCCCCCGGCCCAGGATATGTAACATCAGCCTCAGCTGATAAAAGGCGTCCCCAGGCCCCAAGTCCACCTGCGCCACGAGTGACAAGGATGGATCGAAGAGCACCTCCAAGCAACGGGCCTGGTCCTTTGGGGAGAACACATACCCAGATGCCATGAAGAAGGGGGCCCTGCGGCGCCAACGCAATCTTGAGACCACCACCCCATCACATGCAGCGCCCACTGCATGTGGAAACTAAGCGCTCTGCCCATGGGATGTCCGAAAGCCCCATCCACAGACGCCCCCCTTGCAGGGCAGTGAAGACCGCCCACACCCGCTCGATCAGAGCCCTCACCCTGTCCTGGAGGGGGGCCACAGCAAGGCGGGAGGTAGCAGCTGCCTCCCACCCCCAGTGCCTGACCTCAGGCCTTGTGCATTCCACGTGGACCCAGAGAAGAGAGACCAAGGGCCTTGCCACCGCAAAGTGCAGCAAAGCAAAAGAGAGGGCGGCGGGGCTCCCGGTGGGTGAGGACAGGGGAGTCTTGGCAGTCCTGAGATTTCCCAGGCATCCGTCACTGGGGCTCTGCAGAGCTGCGGTGGCCATGAGCCAGTGAGGTAGCTTCTTTAGCCATCTCTTGCTCCCTAGAAAGGGTGGGATGACGCCTGGAGACTGGGGAGACTTCAAGAGATGCAAATCCAGACATTAGGGACTGAACTGGGGCTGTTGCAAAGGCCCACTGTAAAAACCAAGCTCAGGGTAGGGCAGGGAGCCTTGAGAGCCCATACGGTCATCGCTGGGGCCACCTCACCATTGCTGCGCGCTTTCCACGCCAGCAGGGCAGTCCTGGCAACTCTTGAGTCAGGGCAAGGATCTGCTTTCCATGCTGGGGGGGAAATTCAAGCAGGCACTAAATTCTGGAAGCAGTGCAGATCTGAGGTGGGGAGGAGGGAAGGGTAGTGCCACTTGACTTAGAGCCTGCTCACAAGGAGGAAGGTGGTGGCATAGGTATGGCCCGGTGCAATGGCAATCTCTTCTTGCACAGGAGATCTTGAGAAGTGTGCCTGGATTAGACTCATGTGCTCCACCTGCTCATGGTCAGTCACAGAGGGCTAGAAGCATGGATCAAACAGATTCCCAACTGCTGAGACCAGCTGCCGCTTTGTGTCACATCCAGTGCTGGACAAAGTAAACCTCCACTCTGGAGCCACTCAAGCAGGGTGGCGTAAGCAGCTTGGTCTCCATGGCCAAGCAGGATGCTGCTTTCCAAACAGGACAAGAACCTGTTTCTGGGGGTTTCAAAGTTCTACAGTACCAAAGGCTCCGGTTTTACCCTTGTGAAATGCTTAGATTTTTTTTATAATGACTTTGGTTTCAGGCTGTTCCACTCTTCTTTAGATAGAAATAGCTGAAACTGGAGTGGCCCAGCAGTTCCGTGGAATACAGAGGCCAGAGAAAGGACTGGCGCCACTTTGCAGTTGGCTGTGGGTCTGTAGCACGAGCCGCACTGGGGCAGAAATGGAGACAGAGAAAGAGGCTGGCGGGGGGCGGGGGGGCAGAAGCTGGACAGAACCAAGCCCAGCCGCAGAAACATGGTTTAGCTGATAGGCCAATCTCTAATCAGCCTTCACCAACCTGGCCCCCTCCAGGAGTCCTCCCAAGGTTCCTGAGCACTGGCCAGGCTAGCTGGGGCTGATGGAAGTCGCAGTCCAACACATCTGGAGGGCGCCAGGTTGGAGAAAGCTGATCTGTATGCCATCTGACAACTTCCCAGAAGCAGTCTCTCTGGAGATCTGCTCCATGGGCTTGGTTCACGTTTTAAATGCATTGTACATGCAATCCCACGTTTTCTCCAAGGAGCTTGTGTGTGCAGTCTCTGTGTGCACGTGGTTCCCCATTTCTATCCTTGCAAAATCCCAGTGAGGTGGGTGGGGCTTGCTCAAGGCCATGCCAAGGCTGGGAATGGATTTCAGCCCACCTCTCCATGGTCCACAGCCCACACTCTGGCCACAGCACCACACCACACAGGCTTTGGAGTCCAGTTGGCGCTATGTGTGAGAATCAGCTTCTCTCTCTCTCTCTCTCTGCGTGTGTCACCCACTCACAACACACCCCTAGACAGCGACCCACAATTTAGGCTGTGTGCAGGTGCCAAGCTTCTGGTGCTGGTGTTGTCACTGCCACGGTGTGACCCCTGCCATCACAGCCGCTGACCCGAGGCCTCTGTCTAGTCTGACTCCGACGCCTCTGGTTCCCGGTTGCCAGCAGACGCCTGGCCCGTGCTGCTGCTGCGTCTCTCACCGCCTGCCCTCCGCGTGGGGGGAAGGGTCATTTCCAGGGTCAGCCTGTTCGAGGGGTTGGTGGTCAGCGTGCCACAAAGGCGGCAAGGGAAGGAAGTGGCTCGAAAAGGCTGCTCTCTTCCTTCCAGCATCTTCACAGTGGCGGCGGCAGCTTCTGAGCCTGCCCACGGGAAGCCCTGCTTCAGTTTAATATTAATTATGGGGCCCACTTAAGGGTTTTATTCCAGAGAGTTTAATGAAAAGGCTTTTCATAAGTAATGGCGGAGTATAAAACAGCTCCCGCTGTCACACCAAGATTGCTGTAAATGGACTATAATTAACACCTTCAGGAATGGAGTCAAAGCCGAATTTGGCTTTCACACACACACACCTTTCTAAAAGTGTGATTAAAAGCTTGGGGAAGTGGCGGGGGGGGGGCGGTGGAGAAGAGGAAGAGGCTGGAATGAAAACAAATGAAACATACACAGGTTGATCAACCTGTTCGGGCTGATAAACAGCCTGGCCAGTGGGGTGCCGGCCGGATGCTTGACCCCCATATATCTTGGTAATGAAGTCCACTGAGAAGCCCCCCTTCCCCGTGGGTTTTTGTGACAGACGAGCCAGAAGCAAGCTGCCCGGCGCTAATGGGGCGCTGTCACAGCTTTTTCCAGGTCACAGACTACAAAGGGCAATTACCGCAATGGGAGGCCGCCGGCGTCGGAGGGTGCCTGCGCGGGCCAGGCACCTAAATCATTAAAGGCCTCACGCGTCACCATGATAAATGGTGGTGGGCAGCGAAACAACCTGCCACCCATTAATCTGGGCTAATCAGCTTGAATGCTGGCTTGTTTTATTTAGTAATTAACTGGTTACTTGGGGAGAGGGAGGGGGCAAGGAAAAGATCCATGAGCCACTGCAAGGGTGCAGAGTGGCCGCCCAGCAGAGAACGCACAGCTGCGAGCGCTTGCGCACTAGCTCTGGGGAGGGAGAGCGAGCCCTGCCTTTTCAAATTGCCATCATTGGCAAATGCTGGAAAATGGCCCCCAAAGCATTTCGGGGAAGCTCTGGAGCCCAGAGAGACTCAGTGACTGATGGCAGCTGCCCCAGCCAGGCTCCTGGATAACGCCAAGCCAGTCTTCCTGAGCCCCCCACATGCCCACCCTCACCCGGCACAGCAACCGTCGAACCCAAGTCTTCACAGGGGGCTGGAAAAGTGGTGGGTTGCTTGCTTGCTTGCGTGCGAGCACTGGCTCAGGGGTGCGGAACCTTTCCCAGCCTCTCAGGGGTGCGGAACCTCCCTTTTCAGAGACACACTCAGGGGCCGCATTCCAGTGGTGGGCGCAGCCCAGGGCAAAAGGGGCAGGGCCAAAGCACAAAGCAGTATCAGCTTCTTTTAGCTTTGAGCTTTTGCTGCCAGTAACTACACAGTAGGAATGAAATTTTGACCTTTTAGACTGGGGAAGGAGTCACACAAAACCCAGGAAAACACCAAACGGCAGGCAATTGGGGACAGGGGAGGGGAAGCAGGAAGCTCCTGGTGAGTTTGGGAAAGGGGGTCTGGGCCTCTGGGGGACCCTAGGGGGGCAGATTAGGAGCCCAGGCAGGCTGGATTTGCCCCCCCCCCCAGTCTGAGGTTCTGCTCCTGTTACAGCTGCCAGCCTCTTTGATCTGCACCCAGCTCCCCACTCTGGAGAACTGGGGAAGCAGGCCTGGCAGGCCTGGCTTCAGGTGCTGTTAGCCCCAGAGCACTGTGGTCTCGCACATGCAATGGGAGGGGGCGCTCCTGCCAGAGGCCTGCGGAGTGACTGGGAAATGGATGGATTTGTGCAAAGTCTGCTTTTAAAAAAAGAGATCCAGCTCAGGAAGAGGTGGGTGGGCTGAATGGCCTTTGCCCAAATTTATTTTGGGGAAGACAGTCCCTCTTGCCTAAAGTGGGGCTCACTTGTCTATACTTGTAGCAGTTATAGGAACTCTGGGGGAAAGCGACCATGTTGTACTTCAGTTCTTGGTTCTAAGGGAAGCAAAAGCCGAGTGTAGTCAAACGCGTACCCTGGATTTTAGGAAAGCTGATTTTAATAAACTCAGGACAATGATCAGCAAGGTCCCATGGCAAGCGACGCTAACGAGAAAAGGAGTCCAAGATGGGTGGGAGCTTTTAAAAAAGGAAATTCTCAAGGCACAATTACAAACAATTCCAAAAAGAAGAAAAGGTGGAAGACAACAGAAGATGCCATTGTGGCTTCACAAAAAGCTTAGGGATGACCTGAAAACAAAAAAGGACACATAGAGGAAGTGGAAGGAAGGCCAAGCAACAAAGGAAGAGTACAGGCAGGTAGCACAGAATTGCAGGGATGGCGTCAGGAAGGCTAAAGCTGAGAACAAGCTGAGGTTAGCGAGGGATGCGAAAAACAACAAACAGGCTTTCTTCAGCTACGTGCATAGTAGAAGAGAAAATAAATGGTGGTTCAGCTATTAAATAAGGATGGCAAAATGATTTGTTGTGCAGTCGTTCAGTCATGTCCGACTCTTCATGACCCCATGGACCATAGCACGCCAGGCCTTCCTGTCCTGCGCTCTCTCCCGGAGCGTGCTCAAGTCCATATTCATTGCATCAGTGATGCTATCTAGCCATCTCATCCTCTGCCGTCCCCTTCTCCTTTTGCCTTCAATCTTTCCCAGCATCAGGGTCTTTTCCAGGGAGTTTTCTCTTTGCATTAGGTGGCCAAAATATTTGAGCTTCAGCTTCAGGATCTGTCCTTCCAATGAGCAGTCAGGGTTGATTTCCTTTAGGATGGACTGATTTGACCTCCTTGCAGTGCGGGGGACTCGTAAGAGTCTTCTCCAGCACCACAGTTTGAAAGCATCAATTATTTGGCGCTCAGCCTTCCTTACAGTCCAGCTCTCGGCAAAATGATAATAGATGACAAAGAAAAGGCAGAGGTGCTCAGTTCCTACTCTGGCTCAGTCTTCTCCCAAAAGAGGGTCTATGACCCCCCCTGGCAAAGGCGAAGTACAGGCTGAAGGGGCAGGATTGCAGCTTGAGATCGACAGGCATATGGTCAAGTAACACTTAATTCTTTGAATGAGTTCAAATCTCCAGGGCCAGATGAACTGCATCCTAGAGTGATAAAGAAACTGGCAGAAGAACTCTCAGAACCACTGTCTATTCTCTTTGAGAAATCATGGAGGACGGGGGAAGTGCCAGATGACTGGAGGAGGGCGAATGTTGTCCCTCTCTTCAAAAAGGGTAAAAAGGAGGAACCTGGGAACTACAGACCAGTCAGTCTGACATCAATCCCTGGGAAAATTCTGGAGCAGATGATAAAGCAATCCATCTGGAAGCACCTTGACAACAATGCCGTGATTACTTGAAGCCAACATGGACTTGTCAAAAACAAGTCCTGCCAGATGAATCTGATCTCACTTTTTGATCAAGTCACCTCCCTTGTGGACCGTGGGAATGCTGTAGACATCATATACTGCGACTTCAGCAAAGCTTTCGACAAAGTGCCCCATGATATCCTGATGAGCAAACTAGCTCAAAGTGGGCTAGATGAAACAACGATCTGGAGGCAGGCATTCAAGACAAAGCTGGACAGCCACCTGCCAGGGATGCTCTGACTTGGACTCCTGCATTGAGCAGGGTGTTGGACTCGATGGCCTTGTGGGCCCCTTCCAAGCCTTCTATTCTATGATTCTATGAAGGAAGCAGCCGCCGCGTCCAAAGAGGGGCCGAACGGGGGCCGAAGAGATACCAGCCTTCCCAAGTCCAGCCGCACCAGCTGCCGATGGGTGTTGCCTAGAGCAGCTCATCTGCCCCTGCGAGCTGCGGGCGGGGCGTCCCTCCCTGCGCCTCCCCATTTGTTCCTGGGCTGTGCAAAAACAAGGCGGGGCAGCCCCGCCCTGCAGGAGGCCCACAGCAGCTCTGCCACCCAGCAAGTGCCTCAGATGCAGGCGGAGGAGGCCGGGTGATGACCTCGGAGAACGTGATCCTTGCAGGGAAGGAGGCCTCGATTCGGCCCCAGGCTGTCAAAAGGGAATCCGGATGCCACATGAGCTGCTGCTATGGCCCCACGTCGGGCGCTCCTGAACTACGCTCGCTGCTCCCTGGGAGGCCGGGGGCGAATGGCGGAGATCTTGCAAGGGCGTGAAGAAAGCATCCGACGGGTGTCCCAGGCGGGTCTGGGAGTGCACCAGTTGATAGGGTGCTCCCACAGAACCGGAGGGGGGCGCCCGAATCAAGCCGTCTCGCCAGCCGGGGCATCCCTCGCTCAGGCGCGCCGGGCCCTCAAGGAGGCTTCGCAGGGCGGGTGCCGGGAACCCGGGCGGCGCCCAGAGGCGTGGGCCGTCGGCGCTGGCCGGGCGCCAGGCGAATGAGGCGGGCAGCGCTCCGCCACGCCCAGCGCCCCGCCAGGCGGCGGCTTCGGAGGGGCAAAAGCGCCATCCCTGGGCGCGGGGGAGCCTCGGGGGGCGCGCGGGCTGCCCTGCTGCTCTCGCCAGCAAGCGCCCCGGGCTTCCGAAGCGCGGCGCCCGCCGGAGCCGCGTGGCCGGGCACTGGCGGGAAGCGCGCAGGCGCCCGCGCCTCTCGCCGCCCCCGCGCTCCGGAGCCCGCTGCCGCGCCCAGCCTCAGGGCAGCCCCACCGCCCTGGCCGGGCGCCCGCCCGCGCGCGGGGAAGGCGGCCAGCCCGGGCTTCGGGCGGCTCAGCCCGCCGAGCGCCCTTCCGCGCGCCTTCCCGCCCGGCGCCCTGCGGAGGCGGCGGGCCGCCACGCCCGTCGCGCCCGCGCAGCGCGCCCTGCACGCCGCCCCAGCGCCTCGGGGCCGCGGCTGGGGAGGCGACGCCCGGGGCCCGGGCCGGCAGCCTTCGCGGCGGCGGAGGAAGCCGCCCGGCGAGCCAGGCCTCGGGGCAGCGAGCCCTCCCGCCGGCCCCGGCTGGCCGCTGCGGCCCGGCTGAGGCAGGCGCTTCCCCGGCCCCGCCCTGCCTGCCGGCCGGCCGGCCGCGCGCCCGCCGCGCACGCTCGGGCGGGGGCCTCTGCGGCCGCCCAGGGCTCGCGGGCCGCGCTGGCGCTGGCTGCTGCGGCGCGCGGAGGCGGCAGGGGCGAAGGCTTCTGTTTCCGGGGCCTGTCCCGGCCCGGCGCCCCGCGCTGCCGGGGGAAAGGCGCGGGCGGGGCGGGCAGCGCATGCTCGGCCCGCGCGACCCACCCCGGCGCCACAGCGAGCCCGCAGCAAGCCGGGCCAGCGGGGCAGTGAGCGAGCGGGGTGGGTGGAGGGCGCTGGCACTGTGCGCCCCCCCCCCCGACCGCGCCGCTAGGCTGCCCTACAATCACAGAACCACAGAATAGCAGGGTTGGAAGGGACCCACGAGGCCATCGAGCCCAACCCCCTGCTCAATGCAGGAATCCCAGTCAGAGCATCCCTGACAGGTGGCTGTCCAGCCTCTTCTTGAAGGCCTCCAGTGTGGGAGAGCCCACCGCCTCCCCAGGTCATTGGTTCCATTGTCGTATTGCTCTGACAGGAAGTTTTTCCTGATGTTCAGCCGGAATCTGGCTTCCTGAAACTTGAGCCCATGATTCCGTGTCCTGCACTCTGGGATGACCAAGAAGAGATGCTGGCCTTCCTCCCTGTGACAACCTGTCAAGTACTTGAAGAGTGCTATCATATCTCCCCTCAGTCTTCTCAAGGCTAAACATGTCCAGTTCTTTCAGTCTCTCTTCACAGGGCTTTGTATCCAGTCCCCTGATCATCTTTGTTGCCCTCTTCTGAACCCTCTCCAGCTTGTCTGCATCCTTAAAATGTGCCCAGAACTGGACACGGTACTCCAGATGAGGCCTAACCAGTGCTGAGTAGAGGGGAACTAGTACTTCCCAGGATTTGGAAGCGATGCTTCTATGAATGCAGCCCAAAACAGCATTTGCCTTTTTTGCAGCCACATCATGTTGTTGGCTCAGCTTGTGGTTCAGCTTGTGATTGTGGTTCAGTTTGTGATCGACAAGAATTCCAAGATCCTTCTCGCTTGTAGTATTACCAAGTGTCCCCCATCTTGTAACTGTGCATTTGGTTTCTTTTTCCTAGGTGCAGAACTTGGCATTTCTCCCTATTAAATGTCATTCTGTTGTTTTCTGCCCAGCGCTCCAGTCTATCAAGATCACTTTGAATTTTGTTTCTGTCTTCCAAGTTATTAGCTATCCTGCCCAATTTTGTGCCATCTACAAATTTGATCAGCATTCCCTGCACCTCCTCCTCCAAGTCATTCATACAAATGTGGAAGAGCACTGGGCCCAGGACTGAGCCCTGCAGTACCCCACTCGTTACCTCTACCCAGGTTGAGAAGGTCCCATTGATAAGGTCCCATTGATAAGGTCCCATTGATAAATTAACTCTTTGAGTCCGATTCTGTAGCCAACTGTGGATCCACCGGATCATTGTTTCATCCAGCCCACTTTGGTCTGCAACACCCTCTGGTGTTTTAGGTGCCACAAAGGAGGAATTCCCAAATGCATACAAACACTGTACTTCACTGAGGGAGAGTCTCTTACAGGGCAGTTGCAGGACCTGTGCTTCTCTCCTTGCCCCCTCTCTTCCTCCTCCTCTTATCCTGTTCCTCCTTCCAATTCTGCCTTCGTGCTCTTGCTAGACTCCAGAGATATTTTACAGCTGTCCTTTAAATGGGCTAAAACCCATAATTAACTTATTCAACTAGTTGGAGCTACAGGCTGCGAGCACTTTGGTTGCCACAGAGACCTGGCCTTTACTGCTGCTCTTTCTTTTAGGGCTCATGGACATCCAGGTAATCAGCCCCCCGCTTCTTGTTTGTTTGATTTACTGTTCTGGGTGCTACACTTGCCTCTCTTCTGTTAGGGTCTGTTTTGTGGGCTGGTCTCTTCTTGTGTATCTCTTTCCTTTCTGGAGTCCGTGGCATCTTCCCCAGCTACAGTCAGGGCCAGAAATATTGGAGCAAGGATAACTGTTTTGGCAGTTGGCCTCTGTACACCACCACATTGAAGTTGAAAGGAAACACACCCAGATGGGAGTGAAGTCAGGACTTTCAGCTGTAATTCAAGGGGTTTGGCAAAAGTGGGGCATTAACCATTCAGGAAGGACAGCCAGTGGCATACGCCCCCCCCCATTGTTGGGGGCTTATAAGTAATGGAACGAACCAACATCATTTCAAACTTAATACCTTTAATACTTAATGCCTTTAATACCTGGATGAAAACCCTTTGCAGTCAATGACTGCCTGAAGTCTGGAGCCCATGGACATGGCTAAATGCTGCATTTCCTCCCTCGAGATGCTTTGCCAGGCCTTCACTGCAGCTGCCTTCAGCTGCTGCTTGTTTGTGGGTCTTTCTGCCTTCAGTAAGTGAGAAGCATGCTCTGCTGGGTTGAGATCAGGTGACTGACTTGGCCACTGAAGAACATCCCACTTCTTTGCCTTGAGAAACTCTTGGGTAGCTTTTGCTGTATGTTTTGGGTCATTATCCATCTGCAATATGAAGCGGCGTCCTATCAGTTTGGCAGCATTCGGCTGAATCTGAGCAGAAAGTATAGCCCTATACACTTCAGAATTCATCCTGCTGCTTTTATCAGCAGTCAGGTCATCAATAAACACCAGTGACCCGGTTCCATTGGCAGCCATACATGCCCATGCCATAACACTGCCTCCACCATGTTTGACAGATGATGTGGTATGCTTCGGATCATGAGCTGTTCCTTTCCTTCTCCATACTTTTCCCATCATTCTGGTACAAGTTAATCTTGGTTTCATCAGTCCAAAAAATCGTATTCCAGAACTGGGCAGGCTTTTTTAGGTGTTTGCTGGCGAAGGCTAATCTGGCCTTTCTGTTCTTGAGTGTTACCCGTGGTTTGCACCTTGTTGTGAAGCCTCTGTATTTACATTCATAAAGCCGTCTCTTGAATGCAGATGTTGACAATGACATGCCCACCTCCGCAAGAGCGTTCTTGACCTGGCGAGATGTTGTGAAAGGGTCCTTCTTCACCATGAGCAGAATTCTGCGGTCATCCCCTTTAGTTGTCTTCTGTGGTCTTCCAGGCCTTTTGCTGTTGCTGAGCTTGCCAGTTAATTCCTTCTTTTCCAGGATGTTCCAAACTGTTGTGTTGGCCACTCCCAGTGTTTTTGTGATCTCTCTGATGGGCTTATTTTGTTTCCTCAGCCTAATGATGGCCTCCTTCACTCGCAGGGACACCTCTTTGGACCTCATGTTGGGGGTTCCAGTGAACAGCTACCAAATGTAAATGTAACACTCAGAACCACCTCCAGGCCTCTTACCTGCTTGATTGGTCATGGGGCACCCAGGAAACAGGCCACCCCTGGCCATGCAGCTGCTTGTCAGTCATTCATTCCATTACATATGAGCCACCAATGATGGGTGTGTGTGTATGCCACTGGCTGTCCTTCCTGAATGATTAGTGCCCCACTTTTGTCGAACCCCTTGAATTACAGCTGGAAGTCCTGACTTCACTCCCATCTGGGTGTGTTTTCTTTCAACTTCAATGTGGTGGTGTACAGAGGCCAACTGCCGAAACAGTTATCCTTGCTCCAATATTTCTGGCCCTGACTGTATCTGGGACCCACTGATGACTGACCAGTTGTCAAAGCTGTCTTGGTCCTGAGCCTGGATTCCTTTGCTCAGTTGTATTTCCCCTGTGCAAGCACTCCACAGCTTCCTTCAGTTACATCTTGAATGCTGCCCACTGTCTAGAACAACCTCACAGGGCGTCTCCTCAGTGGTCTTTTGCCGTTCTTTCATGCGTGGTTGGACCCCACACCAGGAGCTCTCTGTTGGGAAGCAGCCTGAGTGCCAGGTATCCCATGCCTTGCAAAATGAACCTTAAGCTTCCTGATCACCCTTCTTGCCCAAGTATCTTCAAAGTAATCCACCTCCCAAAACTGGAGTCATGGTCTACTGTAACTATACAATTTCTGTCATTGATATTGAACAAGTCAGTTCCTACCACCCCCCAAGCTGCAAGGAAACATCCTCTGGGTTTAACATCTCCTTTTGCCCGCCTGGCACCAACATTGTTATCTGTTCTGCACCAGGTTAAGACTTTCCTCTACTCTCAGGCATTTGGCAGCATATGACAAGGTTTCTTAATCAGGGCCTGGGATTTCTGATTGTTGATCCTTAGCTTGGATGTTTCATCCGCACTCTGCCACCTGACTTCTTGCCTCTAGGACAGATGGCAGCTCAAGTGCACGGGCGAAACGTTTGCTGTGAGGCCCAAGTCTGTCTGGAATCTCCTTTGATCCTTCTCTGGTTCCTGTGTGCCTCCTCATGTATAGTTGCTCTTTCTGCTTCTTTTAGTCTCTCTCAACCGGTGTAACATTTCCGCCTTTTCCTCCAAGTTCCTTGTCTTGTTTCTTTTTAAAGAACTGTTTGCCTGCAGGCAAGGAACTGTTCATGTTACCTTTGTACAGCACATTACATATTTTAGGTTCTTTTTAAAATAAGAAATCATAATTCTGGGCCAACTGCATTTGTCCCATGCTCATATACAGCAGGGGGTGGAGAGGTCTTTATTTGAAAAGCAACAACCCCCCCCCCCTTGATATAACTTTGCTGTGCTCCCTTGCTTCTGGCTTCTTTCTCCCCTGCTCAGCTCCCTTCTGGGATCAGAGCTGGGCTGGGGACAAAAGCATCTGGAGCCATGGAGTGTGGGGGGATGTGCGGTCCGGTGGAGGAGGGGGGAGGTTCTGTCGTAACACACATGCACGTGGTCCCATTGAGAGCGTGTTTTTAGGGGTGTATGGATTACTTACCCCGTTCTGCTGGGGCCGTCTGCTGGGGGGGTAGGCGATTCGTCTCTCCCCCCCGGAATCCTCCCCAGCCAGCTCTGCTCTGCGGGGAGCCCGCAGAGCTGCCAGCTGGGGCTGCCTGCAGCCGGACCTCCATCCGCTGCTGGGCTGCGGCCGCAAATGGCGGCCGCCATAGCAGCCACCATTTGCGTCCCTGCGGTAGCCGTGATAGGCTATGTGAGTATTTACATAGCCTATCATGGCAAAAGGCAGGAACACAAATGGCGGCTGCTACACCATTTGCGTCCCTGCGGTAGCCGTGATAGGCTACGTAAATACTTACATAGCCTATCATGGCTAAAGTAGAATGGAAATGGCAACCGCAGACCGGGAAGCCATTTGCGGGGCAGCGGTCTTCTGACAAAGGTAGGCTCCATCCCAGGGGGATTCCGCGGGGTGGCGGAGGGGATTGCTCCATTCTGCCACGGACTCCAGGGGGCCGGATTCTAAAGGATCCGGCCTCACTGGAGTCCGTGGCGGAATTCTCTAACATCCCTACCTGTTTTATGCCACTGTTGATGTGAAATGAATGCATGTCAATGTCGACAAGGCACAGCGTATTTCATGGGGCTTTTAAATGTCTTATTCATATGGCACTCTGTGTATTCTTAATGGGAAAGTGGTCTAGACATTTTAGAAATGAAATAACTCCCAAAGCAAGGAGAGAGCACTCTCCCAAATGAAGACCTCTCCCAGGTGTCATGCCTGGGCTACAATCCAGCGCAGAATCAGGGCATGCTTCGGCCCACTGATGTCAAGGGGCTGATGCATGCCCATCTTCGTCTTGGACTGCGCTGCACACCATGGCGTGGAGGCTGAGGTTTCACTCCGAACCTTGCTCCATGTTGAGACCCAGCCTGGAGCAGATGTGGCTTCCTTGTACAGTAACTCTTCCCTGGTGGATGAAATGCTTTCCGCCAGTGGCTGACACTCGGAGTGGTTCATTTCGGTGATGTTTGAATGTAACCATGACAGGCAGAGAGCCGATGTTTGGTTTCAGAGAGGAGGTGGGAGCTTTCTAGGGGGAGAGTAAACAGTTGCCTTCGCCTAGCTGTTTACACAAAGAGTATTATTCCAGAATCCATCGGCAAGTTGCACTTGATGGGAACAAAAGAAGACAGCGCTATTAAGTTGGCTCCTGGGGAATGGGGCTATCAAGCTCAAGATGTTAGTTCAATATTTGCCCCAAGATGGAGTGAGCTTTGGGCCTGCAAGAATTGTTCACCGAATGCTTAATCAGCTTGAGATGAGTGCCATAAAGTAGGAGCAGCAGCAGTAGCAGATCCCAAGAATGTTGCCTTTCTTAGCCCAGTAATGCTTGTGGGTGCAGCGCTCCGTTTGCTGGACCTGTCAGTAAATACACGGAAAGGGGAGGGATGTTGCTGGGTGGGCAGTGAAGCTTCTAATGGCACATCTGTTAGAAACATCTGCAGAAATAGAATAGTAGGGTTGGAAGGGACCTACAAGGCCGAGTCCAACCCCCGGAGTAAGCAGAGCCCTGAAAGAAGTTGGGACCCGTTTTTTGGGCAGGCAGCAGAGTGTGCCTTCTTGCCATGGAGTTTGCTTGGTCCTTGCTCATCCCATCATTAGCCCCACTGTGGCTTGGCCAGGTAGAGGCAGGCCAGGGATCAGCACACACTGAGGTGTTCAATGAAAGCAGATTGCGGGCACTGCATGGGTGTGGGATGGTACTTTGTGACTGACACAAATTCCAGTCAACTGATGCTGTACAAATCCAGCTGAAAACCAGACTTTCAAAGACCTTGAACTGTGTACATGTGCCAAAAATGCAGAGATAAGCATATTCTATGGCAGCCCTCCTGATGTTTTGGACTACAACTTCCATCAGCCCTACCCAGCATGGCCAGTTGTGGGCTCACATGTTTGGAGGGCACCAGGTGGGGGAAAGCTGTCCCCTCTTCCTCCAGGTTTCTGCTAGGTCTGCTGCTCCTCCATTTTCATTTAGCACCAGGATCTCCAGTTTCCCTGTCTTGCTTGGGGGCTTCTAGTATCAGCACAGAGACCTCCTTATGATGCATCTTTCTCCAAAGGTCCCCTTGGGGTGCAGTTTCCCGCTGAAAACACGTTGGTCTCTTGGAAGAGCCGTCACTTGTTTCAGCATGCTGGCTGCGCTGAGCCCTGTCCCCTCTGGGATGACCTGTCCCACTCCCGTCATGCCTTCAGGGAGGGTCGTCCCATGCCAGGTGCTCCCACTTAACCTCAGCTCCCCGCCCCCAAATAACCTTAGCGGCTGGTCTGTGGCCTTTTAGCAATTGAGTGCTGGCAGCCTGGTTCTGCTACGGCAGCCTTTGCTAACCCACTGCCCTCCAGATGTGTTGGAACCCTGGGAGTTGTACTCCAAAACATCTGGAGGGCACCAGGTTGGGGGAGGCTGTGCTGCAGATGTTAAGTGGAGCCCTGTCCTTGGCGTGTCCCAAAACGCCTGCCTGTGCTCTTCCTCATGCCACCACCATTACATTTGTGCCTTGAGCCCTCACTGCTCTGGTCGCACGTATCCCCACACTGCTGTGGGGTGCTGGGCTGCAGCATTTGGCCCCTGGAGTGGAGGCAGCTGGTGGGTGGGGGGTCCAAGCAGCTGCTCTCTTTGGGACTCAAATGCAGGAGCTGTGGGCCTGCTCTGGGTGTCCATTGCTTTCAATGGGCTTTGCTTGTATACCTGTACATAAAAGAAATGTTGGAAATATGCCTTCAGTTGCCAGCTTCTTCCCATCCAGAGGAAACTGAATCCTGCAGAGCTGCCCCAGGGACATCTTGCTGTTTGGGGAAGTGGGCTCCACCTAATCACCTGTCCCTGTGGATTTCTCCTATCAACGTGAGAAAACCATAGTTGGAGCCCCTTCCTGGGATATTTAGGAGGCTGGCTTGGCCAGCAGCCCCAATTTGCACAGATGTTCTGGGATTCTGGCATCTCTGTGAATGCTCTGCTGCAAGGAACAGCACAAAAGACCCGTGGATGCCAAGCTTCCTCTTGGCTTTTTCAAGTTAGGTCACCAGACTCCCAGTTCGGCCAGGCAGAGCTCTTTGGAAAAAGAGAGAGAGAGAGAGAGACTGTGGAGGTAGCCCAGATGAGGAGCAAAGCTGTCTCAGTCCTTTGTAGACAAGAATAGGACAGCAGGGTGGGGGGTGCTGCTGCCTGCCTTTCTGCGCTGTTTGTCCAAAGGATGAGCCCCCGGCCTTGAGGGCGTGGGGGGAGGATTCACCTACTGATCCTCCAGAGTCACCAGTAGCCCCTTAATCTCTCCGAGGGTCAGCAGCCTCAGTGCCTTGTCATCAGCCAACACTACCCCGCAGAGCGCCCCAGAGTGATGCGGCGTTCTGGCTGTTCCAGTGGCGGCTGCCTGGCCCTCCTGGAAGGACCGCGGCTGCCACCAGCACTTCCCTGGTGTGCAGGCAATAACTTCATGTGTTGGGGCCTGCCGAGTGGTGAGGAGACACTTATCAAGTCCTCGAGCTGCAAAAGTGTGATCAAATCCTCTCCCACGTGGCAGGACCATGCGGAGACACCGCCCCCACGCCTGCACCTTGTGCTTCTCCGCCTCATCCGGAATCCGTCTTGCTCTCCCCTCTGCCATGATGCCTACCTGCATACACAGCAGGTTGGATCCAGACTCAGTCATGCTTAGAGTAGACCCACTGAAATCAGTGGGGTTAAGTCAGGAATTATGACATGTCCTATCGATTTCAATGGGCCTACTCCAAGCATGACATAGACTGGATCCAACCCATAGTTTCCAGGGATCTATGGAGGACGGGTTTTTCAGCGGACAGTAGACCAGAAGCGCAGCCTCCACGTTCCGCGTCGCCCACACCTTCCAACCGCACACAAATCCGGTGTCTCTGTGGAGGGCTGGAGTTTAGAATGGGCAGGCCACAGGAAGAGCCCTGATGCTGGCACAGACCAAGGGCCCACCTAGTCTGGCATTCTGTTCCCACAGTGGCCAGTAGCTGCCCGATCCTCTCTTGCACTTATCCCCTCCGGAGGAGCCCCCAGTCCCCCCCAAGACTTGTCAACTCATGACGCCTCTGCAGTGCAACCACCAGCATCCTGCCCCAGGCACGACCATCACGCGGGGCCTGGCTGCGGAGCGGGTGTGCGAGTGCCGTGCTTGCCAGAACCTGACCGGCGACTCCGGGCTGTGCCTCTCGGATCTGGCACTTCCATGGCCCTCCCCACCCACAGAGTGTCTTGACTTGTACCCCGGACTCTTTCTGCTTGGGTGGGTGCAGACGAGGTTTACATTAACTCCCCAACCCGCGAAAAATTATTTGAAACAAAGGGCCCAGAGATGTCCCTCGTCCTCTGACAAGCCCTGGAACAAACGGGACAGCAGCGGGCTCACAAAGGCATGGCCTGCCCAGCAACCTGCGGAATTCATTTGCCTACCTCGGCGCGCATTCAGAGGAGAGGTGGGGGTGGCCACGGTGCCCGGGAATGCAGCTTCTGGGGGTCGGCTGCTACATGACAAGATTGCACAGGCCTTTGGCTGCCTTCCGTCTCTTTGTGTCTCCCACATAATAGACAAACTGAGCACTGCAAAAAACCGGCGGGGGACGCACCGCGCACCACATCAGCCCTACACAGCCATGGAGCAAGGCCTTTGCAAATGCTAATAGTATTATAGCATCCTGGAGGACGTTGGTTTTCACATAAACCAGAGAAGAGCCATAGTAGGGAGAAGCCAGCAACAAATGCGTCATATCTTTGCATCAAAGGCTCTAGGCAGTCTCAGGGGGCAAGGGCAGCAGCCGGGCGGGCATGTGCGTTTGTGGATTGTTCTGTGCTGTCTGGACCACAGTTTCTTCCAGGCCTTTCCCCTATTTTTTGTTAAACATTGATGGAGGCAGAATGGCTGGAATCTGCCAGCAGATACAGGAGGTACACTTCAAGAGAAACAGCGTCAGCAGCTTGCAGGCTCCCCCAGGCCTTTGGCTGAGCTTGGTGTGTCTTTGCTTCTGCTGTCTACCTGGCCCAAAACCGCTCTGGGTTTTCTTGCGATTTTTGCCCCGAGACTGTGAGCACCACCTGCACGGGGCAGCCCCCACGGTGCACCCCAGCACTGAACTTCTAGGCCCCTTCCATTCTGCCATTCTGTGAACTGAGTAACTGGTTTAAAGGCTCGTGGGCACCTTTGTTCCAGTAGACACAAGCGGAGAAGATAGCCATGGTGGCCAGGAGACAAATTCCAAAATCCGTATCACAGTAATACTTTTATTAGGCTAACTCAAAGATCACAGAATACTGTGCAAGCATTCAAGTTCTCCAGAACTCCTCATCAGGAAAGACGGGGAACAAAACAAAAATGGTGTGGGGAGTGGAGGCGGGGGAAGGCAAAAAGTGGCTGATGTTCAAGCCATGGGGACTCTGCTGACATTCAAGTTAGGTGCTCCAGGGACACAGCTGAGAGGCTGCACAAAGTTATTTCTTAATTGCTACATTTATATCCCGTCTTTCCTCCAAGCAACACAATGCGGCGTAAATGATCTCTCCATTTTATCATCTCAGTACTCTGTGAGGTAGGTAGGGCTGAGAGTCAGTGACTGGCCTGCAGTCACCCTAGGGAGCCTCGTGGCCAAGTGGGGACTAGAACCTGCGTCTCCCTAGTCCCATACAGCCCTCTAACCACTACACCACACTCCCTAGTCCCAACACTGCTGACAGCTGCAATGCCTTTTCCACCTTGCGTCCCATGTAGCTCCGGCACACTGGGAGCACGTCATGGGCACTGCTGCTACATTGGGTTGCTCTACGTGCACAGACCGGGCCTGCAGAAGGTGGCAGAACCCAGAGGTGAGGGAGAGCATCAGTTCAGGCTGCAAGGGGAGGGTTCTTTGCCATGTCAATAAAAAAACTCGCCGCAAGCCAAGAATCACCACTGCAACGAGAAAGGTTCTAGCACCACTCTTCTTGTCCTTCCACTTGCAGGAATGCGGGTTTCATTTCCTCTCTTCTTAATGAAGGGCAGCATTTAAAAATGTGACCCCACCCCCGAGTCTGAAATGGTGCCATTCTTTCTACCCCCTCAGGTTTCTACCCTCCCTTACCTCTAAATATACCTCTGCTGTATATTGTAGACCAGATCGTACTGGTTTAAAGAGAGTGGATGGGCATTGGTTGAACACCTTGTTAGGAAAGCTCGGTATAAATGTACCACAATAGAAGAAAAATACAGATAAACAAGCCTAAATGGCTGTATTCCTCTCTGATCTGCAATAAAAAGGGCTTGAAGACCTTTTAATTATCCAGGTGCTTATAGACTGCTGGATTTGGGGGGTGGGAGGTGTTATGTCTTCCACACCTATTTTTATGTACGTAAATTGGATTATGAATGCAGTTTCACTATATTTTTTATTTGAAAGGGCACCAGACACTCATGATTGGGTGAACAACCTAAATATATTACTATGTATACCTGTCTGCTATATGCAGCATCTAAAATTATTTCCTCAGTGGAGAACACACTGATACAACCTACCTAACAAAGCATCTAAATGTTCACTGCCAAGCATCTACGGGTATAGGACAGGTTGTAACTCCCAGTTCAGATTTTCCATTTTGACTGGATATCGCCATTCTCTCCCCAACTCTTCAGTTAAGATTCCCATCCAACCAGTTTTAGAAATCAAATTCAACGTTCATGGGATGGATTGATGGATGAACTACTGGGTAATGCACTATAATTTCTGTGTTCAAACAAATCACAAGATAATTAGGGTAATTTTGTTTTAATACAGTTTCAAGTAAAATGGAGTCAGCCAATCTCTCCTCAATATGCTGGCTTTAGCTAATTAAAAGAAAAATCCATTTTCTTTGCACTTTTACCCAGTGCAATCCATCTTGACTAATTACATGGCTGAAGGATTAGTGTTTTAAGAAAGGGCCAAATGCAGTGCAGTTCTGAAACTCATCTTTGCCTTTCTCAAAGAGGAAAAAGCTACTCCAAAGGCGAGAGTGGTGCAACAGCTTGCGAATGACTGGCATGGATAGAGGGAGTTTCTTCTTTGCGAACATGTGACCGGTTAGCAATTCTCCTGCGAGCGCAGGCAGCAGCACTGCTCTCACACCACTTACAAGAAACACGTTCAGTCCCAGCAGAGGCTGGTCAGGGCCGGCACACCCTTCGGCAAGTGGGCTTCTGCAGATCCCGGGGGGTTGCATGCCCAGGGACTCTGCCCTGTGCTGGCGGTTCACCCGCCCCAGGACCAGGCGTGAAAGACGGGGTTGCAGCAGAGCATCTGCGGGAGCAGGCCGTGTGTGCTCTGCCCATCCTGTTCAGCTGTGTGTTCCTCATCCCACCCCCAGTGGAACCCAAGGAGCGAGTCTAAGCTCCCCAAATACTGCTGAGTTGTGACGGGGGTGGTGTGTGTGTGTCTGTGCGTGCGCAGGAAGGATGGCTCTCGTTTCCACCTGCCAGAAGCGACGCTGAGTGTTGATGCGCCATCTGATTCTTGTCTACAGATCTCGCTGTGCTTGGCACAAGAACTACATCCCCCCATTTTGAGAAAGGGAAAAAAGGGTACACTGGAGTCATTCTCCAACTTCCCCAGTACATACAACATGAGCAATTAAGTGTTCAAAACCTGCATTTATTTCATTCATCTTCAATGACATCTGCATTCAATAAATAACTTTCATGGGATATATCATGCTAAGTTCTAGATCAGCAGTAGAGATTTATAACAAAAAGGTGTACCGGACAGCAAAAAAACCAAGAACAACCTATGACGGCTGGCCCACCAGAAGAGCTCCTCTGCAGTGACTTGGGCGGTGCCTCCTATCAGTGCAAAAGAGCTTTGGGCATGGAGGCCACACAAGGATGGGATCAGTCACAGGACAATCTGGCACCAGCAAGAACTTCTCAGACTTCTTGGGTTATCTGCAGTCAGTGCAGAGCGACTAATAGCATCGAGTTTCTTTCATATTTTCAAGGGCACAAGATCCCAAGACTCAAAATCTCTGCTGTGTAGCTGAAAACATAAGCATAATTTCCCACACAACGCCCTCTACTTTTGGCGACTGACAACAGCAGCCCTGTGCTCCCCATCCACTCGTTTATGGAGCTTAGAGGCAGGATGCGCGGGGGACAGCCAAGGACCGACCTCATTCTCCCTCTGGCTGCCCTGGCAGGGGCCGCCTCAGTGGGGCATGTGCCAGGCAACAGCCACTGGGGAGAAAACTTCACTTAAATGATCTGTAGTACACTGAAGAGAACAGCCTGCCAGCAGTATACTTATGTAAAGAGATGTCAAAGACAGACGTCTCAGTTCAGCAGTTTATTACTGATGTGGGGGGGGCTGCCAGCTCACCCAGGAGGGCCTCTGGAGAAGAGTACTCACAAAGGGTGTGGTGTATTTTGAAATGAGACAATGTCAGTGACACTACAGAATACCTCACTTGGGGCCAGTGCAACATGCTAAAGTTATCATGGGATGGGTGCTGCAAGATGCTCTGGCTTAGTGAGCCATTTGTGTGCAGGGCCTCATCATGTGGATGAGGCACTTTTCTCTGTGCCAACATAAACCTACCAATATCTATGGTGGGCTGGAGAAAATGACCCAATCCACGTGGCAAGGTGTTACGCACAAAGGGCTCAGCATATGGAGAAACTTGAAGTGGTTTCCATGCAGAGGGCCATCCACAAAATGAACAGGACTTTTCCTTAATGTTCCCCAGAAAACCACTTAAAAGGTTCTTCTTCTCTTGC
Organism: Heloderma suspectum; assembly: GCF_057233095.1. Classification (NCBI taxonomy): domain Eukaryota; kingdom Metazoa; phylum Chordata; class Lepidosauria; order Squamata; family Helodermatidae; genus Heloderma; species Heloderma suspectum. The sequence continues at coordinate 329,527,314 of NC_139460.1, read as the reverse complement.
AGAGATGGCTAAGCAAGCTGCTGATGCACCAAAATTTATCTGGAATCTGTCATCGCCTCCCCTCCCTGCCAACGTCTTCTTTTGGCATGGAATCGGTAAGGAACCCCCAGTAGTGACCCTAAAAAATAAAAATGAAATGTGGCTGGCCTAAATCCCATCCTTCTCTTTCTCCACCTGACAAAACTGCAGCAAAAGGAATGGCTGATGAGGCAGTTCTCTAGGCAAGATGCCCACAAATGGCAACCTGGATGTCTGTTTGGAAATGTGCTGGAAGCATCCGCCAGACCATGGATCGTCATGGCCAGGTTTCTCTCAAGTGCTTCAACCAAGTCCATCTTTACTCTCCAAGATCTGGTTTCTCAACGGAGTATTTAAAAGCAAATTTTATCACTTAGAGGACACCTCAAGGTACTGCATCGCACATACAAACAAATATTACTGAGAACATGTAATCGATATATGTACAAATGCTAAAATTTTATTCTAAGCTCCCCAAGTGTTTCACACCACAGAGCCCAAAAATGGCTAAAATCACTTGAGGAGACTGGGGGACCCTGCCACCCCAGGAAGAGAACTCCCTTCCTCTGTCCCCGAGACCTCGCAAAAACAAAAAAAACATGACACAATCTGGATGCTACCCCAACTCATCATTTCAAAGCAATGACGTCCAGATTCCTGTTGTCAGGTTTGTTTCTCTCTCTCTCTCTCTCTCTCCCTCCACTCAAAGAGCAGATTCACCACAGAGTGCCCTCCTAACTAGCACACTTCCTTTGTGGCATTTTAGGACACTCCTAAAAAGTATAAGAGGGAGGAGAAGAGGACCGGGAGATTCCACGTGGCTGTTTAGAGTGCAGTGTGTTCCAGAACAGGGCTTTGTCTTCCTGTAGAGGGTTCCACTGAAAAATAAAATTAATTTTAAAAGTGAACATGGACAGAGCACACGGCCCAGTTGTTATGCCTCTCATGCAACCCTAAAGAAACTGAAGCTGCTGCTCAGGGATGGAGTCAGCAAACGTGAGGCAGAGTTCTCCCACAGAAGAGGCCAAGGAGGACCAAATCTGCTCGCTGCAAACAGAAATGCCACAGCCACCACCTCCCCTTCGGGTGCTCACATCCCAGGTCACCCACTACCCAAGCAACAGGTCTCAGACCTTGCACAAAGATGACAGCGACATCCCGCCGCAAGAAGCTGGATTTTTACAAGAAGAATCTGGAACCCCAAAGGATAGAACACCAAGAGGGAGAGACTGGCACAAAGCATTTTGTCTCAAACAATGCAATGCCCTAGAACATGGGTGGGGAACCTCTGGCCCAGAGGTCCTCTCCTGAGCCCTGCCCTCTCCCAGTGCTAGAGAAAGCCAGCCTCTCTCTGCCATTGGGAGAGGAAAACCCTGTTCTTCTCTTCAGTCACAGAGACTGCCTTTCTCTACCACTGATAGGAACTGCACACTTTTCCTTGCAGAAAGAAGCAGGGGCGAGTCCCAGGGGTGAGCCGCAAACAGTTCCCCACCTCTGCCCTAGAAGACTGTGTTGGATTGGAGAGCCCCAGGTTCAATCGGCAAGGAAGCTGATTAGGTGGCCTTGGAGGCAGTACTTTCTCTCCCCAGCTCAGCTGGTAAGAGTGTTCGGAAAATGAGCAAGGCAAGACTCTCCAGATGAAGCAGGAGAATTCACCGGAAGACCTCTCAGGGCCAATTCCAGGCATATATCTAAGGATGCACATTACTGGGAAGGTTTCTGCTTCCAGCCAAAAGGTTGCACTGGAGGACTCCCAATTAACTCTCAAAAGCAGCTTACCTGTGTGAACCATCTACTTCTCTTCTTGATGGAGGGCTTCAATGAAGACTTCAAGTTTTTCCTGGATCTCCCGAACTTTTTCTGGAAAGATTAAGATAGTGCTGTCAAAACCGCTAGCTCTCAGCACAGATGCCTCTCCAGTAGAAGGCTGGGTTTGGAGGGAGGCTCAAGGAGAAAGGCAGTGGAGCGCAGCTCTCCTCCCCTTCCCCCCCACCAGTTCCTCAGAGGACTCAAGCAAGCCAACACCCAGCTCATCCACAGCCCCGAAGAGAAGCAGGACAAGGCTGACTTCTCACAGGCAACGCCCTTCGTAGTGCCAGCTCTCAGCCAGAGGCCTTGGGGCAAAAGCAGGGACTGAACAGCATTCCTCCAGCCCATGGCCCCTGCCAAGATGGCCCAGGGTCAATCTCTGGTTGGTGTGTGTGTTGAAACAGATGCAGCAAATGTGGGTCCTTGTCTTGAAACAGCCTCAACGCATTTGATTATCGTTATGCTGAAGGTCATTAGTAATCACTATGAAATACTTTTTATAATCTTGTAATTATGGTACACATTTTCACAAGCCATTAAACCATTCTGCTGGTTGAAGCTATCATTATAACTGATCTTTTCAACATGCTGCTATGGTGGAGAGCTCAGGTGTTCAGAGATATGCCTGGGCCCCCACACTGCATTTAGCGTAATCTCTATACAAGTCTTATGAAGGCTGGTATCATGCAACAAGTAACTGTCAGTGAAACAAAAAATGTTGTTAAATGTAGCTGCTTACTGATTCAATTTCCACCCTTCATTGTAGATGAACCTTGCATAAGGTGTGTCTCAGTTGATCCCTCCAGTCTGGCGTCCACTTCCCCACTGTGGCTGCCTCTGATCCTGGGAGGATTTTACCACTCAGTGCGGGGAACAACTCCACGTGTCCATTGTGCCCCCTGCACGCACTGGCACTCTAGTCAACTGAAAGGCTCCTGTTCATATGCTGGGAGCCTGAGCACGCCAGAGCTCTGCCCACAGAGCTTTGGGCCAGGGAAATGCATTCTCTTTGCTTTATCTGGGGATAAAATTCTGTCCTACTGAGCTGATCTATCACTGCCTCTCAAAAACGTCCTGTTGTATGTGCTCAAGAGGCCTAGTCAGGCCAACCTTCGCAGGAGTAAGGCACTACAAAAGGCGGCCACATGTGAGTCCCACTCCAATGTGTGCAGCGGGATGCTGGTGGCGTCCAACAGACACACTAAGTGTTCCGGGTGTGCTGGGCAGCAGCCTATCCCTTTATGCTGGGGCAACTCCAGAGGTTGGACAGAAGCCAGCAACAGCTATGCAGAGAACCCACAGACAGCACCACCCGCTTCTGAACAGTAGTGTGCAGCCATCACTTCCCCCCAAACAAGCAGTCAACCGGGGCTGTTTGTTCTTGGTATGGGCTGCTGTAGGGGGTGTTGACACATTTTCCCCAGTAGACCCCTTTCACATTAATCAAGCAGTTCACTTTGTTTCAACAAAGCAAGAATAAACAACATTAAAAAAGGTGATATTTTGCTAGCTCAAAAAATATTCCAGAGCAGAACATTCATAATTTAGGGGTCTACCTTTTCAAAAGAGGAAGCAGCATTTGAGCCAGTGTTGATTTTTAAGAAAACTCACAGCACATTAAAGCAAGAACATAGAAGATATCTATTTAAGCAGGGAAGAGTAAGTGAAAGGCTCTGAATTTAAAGATGTTTCTGCAAAGGTTGTTATCCAATCCTCAGTTCTGACTTTAAGCCCAAGAACAAAAAATGGGCGGGGGGAGGAAGAAAGCATTTCACATGTCTAAACTAGAGAGACCAGCAGTTGATTACAGACCACTGACTGTCAGGCTGAACTGCAGGTGACTTGAAAGCTGTCAAATGCCCATGCCGGTAAGAGTGGACATCTCCAAACATCACACTTTTTAGTAGCCAGTGCTCTAAGTGTAAGCGGTTGCAGAACTGTAGTTAGATTGCTAGTGAAATATCATGACTTGGGAGTTTATGGCTTTTCATAGCTACTGAAAGAGCTGCTGCTTTTAACAGATCTTTGCAATACAGTCCTGGGTTTTTGGCATGAAAAAGCTCTTTTCCAGGAAGCCTTCCTTGGTTAACCAGTCTTGGATTCATTGGAACTCTATTTTTTAAAGAATTATTTCAATATCATGTTTAATTCTTCTTTTTGTCTTTTGTTCATTTTATCTCTTGTTCACCACTCTGGAATCTGTTTAAATATAGAGCAGTATACAAATGTTTTAAATAAATAAATAAACAACATTGTAAATAAGTTGCAAGTTTAACCCAAAAGCTGAGACAGATGAGTTCTAATCCTGCAGGACTCTTGGCTTATGGCCACCCATCGTTCCACGTCGCTGTATTGGAAACCAGACCCAACCCCATCGCAGGGCTGCAAAGAAGGCCCTTCTGCCATAGTTAACAGGGAACATAAAGGATCCCTACAGGTTATTTTCTTAAATCTGCATCTTGCCCAATGTAGAAAGTTAAAGCAAGTAGCCCTCTGCACAAATGTGTACACAAGCAAAGACACAAGCCCCTTGGTGCACATCCTGCCACAGGTCCCCACTGTCAGTCCAAAGAGAAACAGGCAGTGAGAAACACACAGGCTTGGACTTTGGGAAAACGTCAAAACAAGCACCTCAGAGCTATAGGGCAGCTGCCAAGAACAGCCCGTCATGTGGATGCATCGCAGAGATGACAAGGCAGAGGCAAGAGGTCACGCTATTAGCTCTCAGATGTACTGATGAAGGCAGAATCATCTGAGCACGGGTGCCTGACCCACCCAAGCCACTTAGACCGTTACAGGGCAATTCTAGAAACTTGAAACTTCTAGAAAGTGGTGCCTGGAAGGTGGTAAGAAGCCACTGCAGACTTCGGGCACAGGTATAAACATGCACCTGTCCGGCAGCCCACAGCCTCCAGAGGCTCAACCACCTGGCCCTGCAGCAGTTGTGGTTCCAGATGGCCTTCAAAAGCAGCCTTTGACGTACAACCACCGTTCACTTTGCCTACTCTGGAGCGTTCTGCTATCCCACTTTGCTGACCCTTTCCATCAACACGTTCTTCTGACTGCCCCCTCCCAAGTATCACCCACATTTTTTTAGCGCGCTGACCATTTTGCCGGCCCCCTCCTGACCTCTATGCCCAAACAGTTGCTCCGGATGACTTCTGTACAAACAACCTTCCCTTTGATGGCTTACAGTACAGAGGGAAAGATACGAATGCCTAATTCTTGCAACACCTGTTAAACAGCGATCCAAACACCAGAAGACCGAAGACACAAAGCCCTCATTTCCAGCGCTGCAACAACGAGATACGTTGGGCCAGCCCCAGTGAATGCCCATTCTCCTCTCCATTTACTCAGTGTTTACTCAAAAGATGAGCTGTTCCATGCATCAATTCATCCCGGCCCCTGATCTGGTCATGAATATTCCCATAATCCCCTCTCCCAATATCCCATAAACCCTGGCTGACACACAATGAAGAAATCCTCTATTCAGAGGCCTCAAGAGACCCATTCATGCTTGCGGGCTCTTTATCCCCACATGAAACAACACCCACAGCCCAACTCATTTTCTTTTCATTAATCCTCTGGTACTGGCTCTATGGGGCTCAAAAACAGACTAATTGATCTGTAATTAGGGTTTGAATACACACCGTGAACACAGAAAAACAAAGCTACAGGGACAAGGGCCGCTTGTGCTGGTAACATCAGCTAAAGAAGGAGAAAAAACTTGGGAAAAAAACCCTTCCAGCACCAGTTTTTAGAGCCACTTAGTCCCAGGAAAGAGCAACACCACACAGGATGAGGATCTGTTTCAGATTCCGGCAGAACTGGTGAGCTAGGCAAGGGGCTGAGAAACAAAAGCAGGACAAGTAAGGAGGGGAACCATCATACTTTACAAGATTATGTTACATGGCTGGTCCTCTCCTGCTGTCCGTTCACACAGATTTGGCTCCTGTCATTATAGTTGCTGCCAGCGACGGTAGGGTCACGGTCCCACAGCAGAGGCAGGCTCCTCCTCATAACCCATCTGGGCTGCACATGGCCAGTGCACATCCCTCTCTCCGAACACCAGAACTCCAGTGGAGTCCTCCCGTGAAGCATATTGGTGGGCGATGCAGGGCAGAGAAAAGGAAGGGCTTCTTCACACAGCACACAGTTAAACTAGGGAGTTTGCATCCGCGAGCCATTCCAACCTGGATGGCTTTAAAAAGGGATTGGACCAATTCATGGAGCTGAAGGCTACCAACAGCTTCTAGTCCTGAAGGCTATATGCTACCTCCAGTATCAGAGGGACTATGCCTAAGTGCACCAGTTGCTGGGGAACATGGGCGGGAGGGTGCTGTTGCACTCATGTCCTGCTTGTGGGTTTCCCACAGGCGGTAGGTTGGCGACAGCGTGAGCAGAATGTTGGCGTAGATGGACCCTTGGTCTGATCCAGCTCCAGGGCTCTTCTTGTGTTCTTATGAGCCAGAATCAGAAGAGTGCACCTAGTTCTGTCCTGTGAGACCCCTTGCTCTGGAATCCATTGGTAAATATCCCTGCTCCCATTTTCATGGAATTAACTGTCCCCAGAATGTTTCACAGATGCGTGAGAGGCCTTTTCAGAAGAGCTCTGCAAACAGATTGAGGTTGGCTCCTGTTCGTGGCCATGGTCCCAGAAAAGTCCATCAGTGAACATTTTATAAAGGGGGAGGAATGATCATTCATCTCGCGAAACACAAGATGGTACACATGGCGGCTCAGGGTCTCGCACCTGGGCCCAGAGCAAGCCAGAACCTGCTTAGCTTCCTGTACTGTCATACCGTACCCTGGGAAGAGCCAGTCCTCTTCTCCAAGAGGAGTCCCCCACATCATAATTCAATGGCTCCACTCCTCTCAGCATCACTCCTACATTCACAACTATCATCACCACCCCAGAGTTTCATCACTCCATCAGAATCACCTTGACCACTGCTCTTACATCCTCTGCATCCAACTCTTGCCCCCTGCAGGTCAGTTCCCCCATTTCACCAGTCCCCCAACTCTCCTGCCCCACCTTTCCATCTAGGTGTTCCTTCCCACAATTTGTCTAACAGATACAGAGAAAAAACCCAAAGTGGTTTGAAATGCGTCCAGCTCCTGGAGATGAAGGTGGGCAGCGCTCCCGCTCTGAGGAAGGGGCCTGAAGCAGGGTGAGCAGGTGCGCAGCCCAGGAGGGCTCTCCCAACACTACGACTTTGCATCCAGCCAACAAGAGGTGGCGCAGCCGCAACACGGATTGTTCCATACAGTATTTCCTCGTGTGCTGCTGTTCCCACCAGCTTTGCTAACACGAATATGCCAACGAACTTTAACTGGCCATAGCACAACCACAGCAGAAATGACAGAAGGAGTCTCTTTCCACAAGCTTTTGTACATTCAAGCAGAGCGCAATGATGCGACTAGAAGCTGCCTGAACTGAGTGATCTTAGCCAGGGTCATGCCCTGCTAATTTTTTTCCCTTAAAAATCACTTTACATTAATGCTTAACATTTTTGAGCCAGTTTCCTCTTGTTCGCATACCACACTGGCCAACAGGAAAAAGCAACACTTTAAAGAGAAACCACCCAGGCGGCCCTTAAAGAGACAGCACATCATCGATCACTTGCGAAGACAGATTTATAATAAGAGGCCCCCCTCTGTTTAAGGCTGCAAAACCAGATGGGAAGTGAATGGACAGTCCACGGGTCAAGAAAACACAGGGGAGGTTCCGCTTGTCTGCTGCATTTATGTTCCCAGCAGAGAAAAGGGGGTCAAGACGGAAACAGCACGGCTGGCTGCTGGAAAGGCCCTTTCTTTGCCTGGCTACAAAGACCAGCGCTGTTCCTCACCCCACTGTCAAGCGGGTAGAAAGATTGGCTTGTCAAAAGGTCTTCTGCAGCCCGGGCTTCCCAAAGAGGCAGAGCAGGCAAAGGAATCTGGAGAGATTCTTAAACAATTAGCTCATTAGTGCAGCGAAACCATGAGACAAAGAACTGCCAAACAGAAAGCATTTGAACGGGATTTATACCCGTCCAGGGAGAGTCACACCATGAATCATCACGAAGGTTATTACAGGCTTAAAGTGAAAGCTTGCAGAAAAGCTGCAACACCACCCTGTGCTAGCCGACGACATACACTCAAAGAACACGATGTAAGCGGCATGTCATGGAGCCAATTCCTGCCAAGCTCAAGCAAACACGTCCTGGGAATTCCAAGGAGCAGGAACCTGCAATCAGTACTGGAGAATCACTAATCAAGATGTCACATCTATAAATGGAGTTTGCCTCAAACCTGTAACTGAAAGATCAGTTCCATTAGGTTTCACCCCACTAACATTTCCATAGGCACCATCGTCGCAGCTCTAACACTAAGGAAGTATTTTCAGGGATCCTGGTCCTGTGATACCTGGGTAAGGATACAGGGAAATAAAGACCTGATTTCTTTCAGATTGGTGACCAGCCAGATGGGCGATTAATAAATTTAATAATAAATAAATAAATTTCTTCCAACTCAGACTATGGGTCCAGCTCGCAGAGAGCACCACCGCAGAGGTAGCAGAAAAAACCTGGCGGACTGGGGAGAAGAGGCTGAGAAAGGCCTGCCTCTCAGGGCCCACCATGCCCAGGGGAGCAAAGCCAGGAGCCAGACGATGCCAACAAGCAGCACCTGGTATTCCAGATCTGTTACTGTAGGGGTGGACAACATCGCCACCAACAAATATGGTTTTATTATTGTGAACAGTTCTGAGAACCATACCATTATAGTTGAAAAGCGATGTACAAATATTGAAAATGAAAACAATACAAGTCAGCAAGCACACTTCCTACTCTGACTGCTGGATGCCCTCTGGGGTTTGTTGTTGTTCAGTCGTTCAGTCGTGTCCGACTCTTCGTGACCCCATGGACCACAGCACGCCAGGCCTTCCTGTCCTGCGCTCTCTCCCGGAGCGTGCTCAAGTTCATATTCATTGCATCGGTGATGCTATCTAGCCATCTCATCCTCTGCCGTCCCCTTCTCCTTTGGCCTTCAGTTTTGGCCTCTGGGGTTACCAAGACACTTTAACTGAAGCTGAAGCCTTTTAAGGGCTGAAGCTGGGGCCTTCAGCCTGCACAGGATGGGCTCTACCACTGAGCTGTGGCCCTTTTCCGGGGAAGAGGAGACGCGCAGAAGTCTGTTACTTCACTCATACTAAGAACTGCTGAGAGGTCCACTCATGCAGACATTGGGAAAGTATCCACACGGACATTGATGGCAGCCTCCCAGGCCAGGATGACAGCATCCCCAGTGCAGCCTGTTCACGGATGCTGCCACTGTGACTTCCATGCAGGTACACTTCTGCCACCACACTGCTCCTGCAACAAGGTATTTATTTGCACAAATGAAGCAGTTGGCAGCTCTGAATCCTTTACAATACAGAAAGAGGTAGACTTACCAACACAGATCAGTGCTATTGCTCCTGGAAAATGAATACACTAAGAAGCCAATCTGGGGGGACTCCACTGGGATTTGAAACTCCAGCAAAGAAATCAATCTCTTCAGCAGCATAAATTTGGCTTTCCCAACATCTGAGCAAAATTATTTACCATCAGCAGAATCTGCCACCGGTCACAGGAGAGCAAGGAATAGCGATACTTTGAGCGCCTACAAAGAATTGCCACTGCATCTGTGTTAGCCAGTTGGCAGCATATCTCAAATTACGTGAATGTTGTCACTTTTCTAAAACAGTTATAATAGTTTTATTATAAAAACTGTTCTCTACTTGACCTTTTTATTTCAATAAGCTTTTAATTTTAATGCACTTCTTAGCTATCTCCCAACCCTGCAGTCTTCTCACGGTGGCTTACGATCAGCCGGTTCGCACCATCAAACCAGCTATGGTGGCTTGTTTTACTCTCCGGTGCATGCTGGGCAATGTTGCCCTAATTACCCGCCTGGGCACGACTTGTTCTGTTGCCTGAACCCAAGTGGCATGGCTGGTTTGAGGGGGAAACAACCCTCAAGTAACCCTATAACATACTATGGGTTATTTGAGGGATGTTTCCCCCTCAAACAAACCATGCCTCCCTGGTTCAGATGACATGACAACCTGCGCTTGCGGGGGGTAATTAGGGAAATGGTGCCGGGCACACACTGGGGATTAAAAGAAGCCACAGTGGCTGATTTCACACGACACAACAACCCACCCTGCAAAATAAACCAGGCAGTATGGACTGTCATCCGAACTACCCCAGGTGAACCCAACAGACGATCAGGCTCACCGTGGGTTGTTCTCCCTCTCCTTCCACCTCTGTCCTCCTGCTGCCCCCAGCAGGTATCTCAGGGGACTTGGTGGCAGAACCTGACTCGTCCACCACCATGTCTTTCCTCACTGCAGGAACTGGCCATGTTTTGCATCAGTTAAAGTTTCTGAGACGCCTTCAATGGCAGCCCCATATCGGGCACATTACAATAGTCCAGTCTGGATGTAACTAGCGTATGTGTAACTGAGGTCAAGTCTGTTCTCCCTAGATAACGTCACAGCTGATGTAAGAAGCACTCCTAGCTAACGCTGCCATTTGTGCTTCCAAAGACCGAATCAAAACCAAAAGATTCCCCAAGCTACAAACTTGGTCCTGCAGGGGAAGTGCCACCTGTCCAGCGCCAGTTGAATTCCTCTATCTAGATCAGCACATTTCCCCATCCACAGTACCATCGCCTTGCCCGGATTAAGCTTCAGCTTGCTCACCCACATCCACCCCAAAACCTGCGTACAAGCACCTATTCAGGACTTCCACGTCCACCCTGGATTTAGCAGATGAAACACAGGGGCAGGCCTGTCATCGGTATACTGGTGACACTGCAACCCAAACCTGCACATGACTTGTAGATGTTAAATAGCACGGGGGTCAAAATGGGACTTTGCAGTACTCCACAGGGCAGAGAAGACTTCTCCTAGCACCACCTTCTGAAACCAACCTGCCAGGCAGGATCAGAGCTACCATAGTACCATGCCCTTAAACCCAACTGAGAAGGATATTATGGCCGATGGTATCAAAAACCACTGAGCGGTCCAGAAGCGCTAACAGAACTGCACTCCCACTGTCCATTCCCTGGTATATTTCATCCCACCCCACCCACTTTGCACCTTGAAAAACTCCTTTTAGTATTTTTTTAAATTCAGAAAGGCCTTTTATGATTACTTTTATTGGGTATGCAAGCTTTAAAATGGTTTTTAGTGGTGCTGTTTTATTATTCAGTTTATGTTGTTTATTGTGATTTTTTTAGATGTCTTATAAACTGCCTTGTAAGGTATTTTTCTAGAAAGCAGGATATAAATATATAAAATAAAAATCCTGACGTTAGTGTCCCACATCCCCAACTCTGAGAAATACTGGGTGATGGTTGTCACTGGCACATACTGCGCAAGAGGGAAGTCCCTTGTCCCACCAGCATGGTCTGAGTGCAAGAGGAGCCCTGAAGCCAGATCAGACCAAAGGGCCATCCAGTCCAGCACCCCACTTCCTACACCGACCAGATGCAGGAGGAGCGGGAGGACAGTAGCACCCAAGCAGCGTCCTGGCTGTTCATCAGCCTTGGTGTAGCACTAATATGCAACGCAGTGCTGGTGCAAAGGTCTTTGTCAGATCCTGCTGGCTTGTTGCTTTGTCAAGGCAGAACACAGCGTTTCTCATTTAGCATCCCTTCCCAAAGCAGGTTTGGTGTGAAGGACTGACAAATCTGAATATAACTAGTTCATCTGGATTTTTTCACCTCATAATGGGCCAGCCCAGAGCATACCCAGTGAAATACATATTTTAGCCAGAGGGAGAAAACACACACATGTAAGGACAGCCATTTGTCAGGGATGCTCTGACTTGGATTCCTGCATTGAGCAGGGGGTTGGACTCGATGGCCTTGTAGGCCCCTTCCAACCCTACTATTCTATGAAAAAAAGGGGGGGGGAGAAGAGGGGCTATATTAGTGAGAGCACTGCTCCTAGGCTGAAGACCTGCTGCGACGGAAAAGGGTGATCAAAGGACAGCTGAGAGGGGCAGCCAACACATTGGCCAAATTCCACTTTTCCATTAAAATGAGAATTAGTTAAAACAGCAGAGCAGAATAAAAGACTGAAAGTTCTCATCCGAGAGGGATTTCAATTTGCACGTCTCCAGTCCCAGAAACTATCTTGCTTGTTTCAGTCAACCACACATTTAATTGCACAAGAAATACCGAACCCACAAGCAGAAGCATCTTAGGATATGGTATTGTAGGACTGACCAAACTTCTTAAGTGAAGTTATGACCAACATACTGCAACATGGAGGCAACAAAGACTTAGAGAGATATAAACTGGGCAAGATTAACGGACAACATGTAAATCTTTAGACTGGCCCTGATCAATCTGTTTCTTTCCACACAGACTTTAAGGGACGAGCTTGGCCTACGAAGGATGCGCTGCATTTTAATTGTATTTTAATGTATATCGCCATGTATTTTAATGTAGTTCATTTTCTTGTAAACCACTTATTGATACTTTTAAATAAGGTAAATATTAGTTTATATAAAAAAATAAATACATTGTCCAAGCTTCAGTCCCTGAGCCTGGATCTCAGTGCCTGGCTCTTCATCCACAACCTCTGGAAAGCACCATGGCCCAGTCGCTTCATCCGGAGTTCTGAGGTTAGGTCCACCATCAACCCCTCAAGCAGGCTTGCCACTGATGGACACTCTCCTGGGATGATATTTTGCCTCCCCTTTAATAAGGCATGACTCCCTAAAAAACCCTTTTGCCCGAGCACAAAGCAGGTGCTGCTACCTTACTTGTTCTCTGACACAAGCAAGCCCCAGCACTCCTGCAGGAGACACTTTATGTCTGTTGATTTTGAATGGCTATCAGTTCAACTGTCCCTGCTATGACAAGCTGCCTTTCCTTTGGCTGAGTTCACAGGATTACAGACAGTTAAGTAAAGGCAAGACAATAAAGAGGAATTTGTACTCATCACCCCAGGAGGAGGAGGAATAACAAACCACCTTCCAAAGGCCTGGGCCTTGGCAGTCAATTATCAGTGGGATGATAGACAAATGCACTGGCAAATACACAGCTTCCCTCAACAGTGAAGAAATCTCATTACATGTGGGATAAGCATAAAGTTGGGCCCAATATAGCAACAGAAACTGGCCAAGATCCAAGGTAGAGGTAAGTGTGCTTAAGCCCATAAACCCAGGCTGGGCTGTGGCCAGAAACTCCCAAGAGCTCTTTACATGTATGACAAAAATATACAGAGATGGATTCTGAACTGTGCAGGAACATGGGTCCAACAGACCCCTTGTGTGAACTGGCAAGGGGTCTTGGCTCCACAATCCCCACATAGGCAGCTGCCTGGCCTAAACGAAACTGCAGCACTTTTGCAAAGCAGCCTAACTCATCAGTTCTTGGTATAGATTGGTCAAGTGCTGAGGCTGTGCTGCTGACCCCATAGGCAGGAAGCTGGAGAAGATCAAAAAGGGGTTGACTGGTTAAGTGTTCGTAACAGTTTATATAAGTATAAACTGGTGGGTATGGTGGGCTCTCCCACACTGGAGGCGTTCAAGACGAAGCTGGACAGCCACTTGTCAGGGATGCTGTGACTTGGATTCCTGCACTGAGCAGGGGCTTGGACTTGATGGCCCCTCCCAACCCTACCAGTCTATGATTCTATGATAAGTAAGTAAATAGTAATATTACACAGAAAGGTTGCAGCAAAGGACAGACATGAACACAAAACCATTTCCATCTCAACAAAATGGTCTGGGAGCCTGCAAGACTCTACACATCCCAAACCAAACTGGCTGAAGCTGTCTGGGTAATGCGAAGCTTTCTGAGCGGCCAGCCCCCAGCCTCCGACTGCAATTACGCGTGCAGTGCCAGAATGCCAGCGAGCAGCTGCCTGCCAGGAGAACCACGCCTGCACCTTTGGGGCCTGGCCTCCCAGCCGGAAGAGACCTTTGTGCAGCGCAATGTTCCCACTCGCCCGCAACGCCTGCCCAGGTGTCAGCATTTCATGCACTGGCAACAAATGAGGGGGCTGGACCCCCCCTCTGCAGGTTTCAGCTTTCTAGACAAGGCCCCCTTCCTTCCCGCTACACCTTCCTCCACAAACAAATTTTGGAGAAAAGCAGAGGTCTTTGAGAGAAGCTGGAACTAAGAGAAACCAACGGATGAGAGTAGCGCCCTGACTGAAGAGAGAGAACATTGTCTAACATACTGTTGCAGACAAAAACGCCTTCCAACATCATACCTAGTCAGAATCAACAGTAAAATCTGTGACTATCTACTGAAATGGGGAGAAAGCAACTCTAAGAGGAACAGTAGACCTTCAGACTGGACTAATCAAAGGAATACTTTGACACCAGTTTTGCAACGGCTTAGACCATAAGGACCTTTTTGAACATTTCAGTATGAATGTGCTGGGGATGAGGCTATTAGCATGGGACCCAGGAATGCAGAGCCCATGTTCAGGGGAAGCATGCCTCTACCACATGGTGCAGACCAGCCAGAGGGAATCTATATCACCATCAAGTGTTGGGGCTATAGTCAGTTGATATTACTGTTTCATACCAGTTAACTAATGGGGGCTGTGTGTGTGTGTGTGTGTGTAATTAGCATATGCTACTACAGTTCTAATAAAACAATGCTTTGAATACATGGCCATTATTTAACTGGACAACTGACCTAATATTTTTTGACAACTCAAATGTCCAAATTACAGTATTTTTTTTATCCTTGCGAGTTTGTCTGATTACAAAGGCTCAGCTGGATGAACCTTTGGTTTGGCCCAGTGTAGCAATTGTATAGATTTAACCAGGGGGACTTAGCCCCATTTCTTATAGAAAGCACAGAGACATCATGCCATGCAAAGCAAATGTGATAAGATTCCCAAGGCCATGGATTTTATCAATGAAGTCTCTGACAGGTTCTCAAAACTATCAGAGTGACTACAAAATAATACCATTTCAGGCAAATGTGTAGTTCTTTTCACCCGCTTTCAGTTGCCGGGGGGGGGGGGGGGCGGGGCGGCGTTGGGGGCTGTACTCAGAGGATAATGTCAATCTGTCTTCCCAGGCAACAAGGCTTTAGTGTTTTTAACCCTTGCATACTTTTTTTTTTTTTGCAACCTCAATGGATTCAACAGACCTCTGTAAAGTCCTAAATGGAAATAAATATAATGATAAATTTCAAATGACTCCCGTGTAACATAAAATATAGATTTTATTAATTTTTGTGAACCGCCCGGAGAGCTTTGGCTATTGGGCAGTATAGAAATGAAATAAATACATACATAAATAAGTAAAATTGTTATCACATTCCAAAAGTTTGGTCTAACACAAAAACAACTGGAGTATATTGGAACTCTCAATATTAACCCAATGAGGAATGTAAGTTATCAGGAACCTCTGGAGGAGGGAACAGAAGAGAAAGCAAAACAGAAATCTAAATGCAGAGGTGAAATACTGGGCTCAGAGTATTTATTTTCTAAATTTAGTAAATAAACATGAGGGGGTCCAATGTGCCCCAATAGCCTAACAGGGCTTCCCTCCATTACAAGAAGAACATTACAAATAAGAAATCAGTGTTGCAAGTTTGCACTATGAGGGAGTGTTAACTCTTGAGTCAAAATAAAGTCAGCTTGGAGCAGAATGAACATCCCTATGCCCTAATGTAAAATTTACTCCCGGGGACAAAGAGATCCCTCTGTAGTGCTTTGTAAATTCTGGGATTTTGAACACACCTGAACATACCAAATTGTTTTTACAGAAACCTAAAACAATCTATTCCAGCACTCTTGAAGTAGCCCTGCCACCAAAGATTGGACTTTGTGATACAGGCAAAATGCCAAGTTATTTTCACTACTCCATTTTGAGAAGTTGCTGGGGAGAGAATGGGCCCCAATCAATTTAGGCATTGGATAGTTCCACCTTCCCTTCAGTCGGGGTAAATCAGACCCTGATACCTGAGTGTGTGTGTGTGTGTGTGTGTGTGTGTGTGTGTGTGTATATATATATATATATATATATATATATATATATATATATAAAAAAAGAAAGGGAGGGGCAGAGATAACACACCACAGGACAATGGACCCCATAATGGTTGAGGAGTACATGGAATATGAAATGGGTCAGGTTGCTACAAAAGGTTTTACAAATATTTCAAACAACTGCTCAGGTCCACAGCAACCCCAGCTGGTTTTGGAGGGTCAAAAGGAAAACAGCCATGGGCCTTACTGCAATGTGTCAACAAGAACAAGAAGAGTTAAACAAAGCTCTCAAGACTCCCCACAAAAGCCACGAGACTTGGCAACCCAGCCACTACCCTAAAGGCACGCACTGCCTGCCACCGTCACTGGAAAGCCTCTGTTTGCAAGGCAGATAGGAGGAAGGGTTTGGTTTAGAGAAAGAGGCCGGTTTGCAAAGTGCCAGTGCAGAGGGGAAAGGCGGCGGCAAGCCCAGACAAGCCCCAGAGAAAGAAAGCTGGACGCGTACCAACGGCCGCTGACGGCTGCCTGGGAGATGCTGAAGCCCCAAGCAGCGAAGGACAGTAAACAGAGGCAGGAGGTCAGCGGGTGGCAGCAAACACTCCTTTCTTCTTCCTCTGCATCAGCCCTTCTTTCAATGGGACCCCCTGAAGGCAACCCCCTGCTGCCTCTGGAAGCTGAGAAAAGGTGCTGGTCTCTTTGAGGCAGTGTATTATCCCTCTCAGCACTAAATTATTAGCACAGCAAACCAGAAATGACAAAATGAAAATGCCCCCAAATCCTTTACAAATCCTGTGGAAACCCCATTAATGCTGACCAAGATTCCACAGCGGCAGGTGTACAAGCTCCCACAGCAGCTCTCGGCTGCGCCGGTGGGTTGCTGCTCGAAACGCCAGGAGCACCAGCTTCCCCTTCCTGTCTCTCCGGTAGTTTTCTATCTCTTGTGGTTACAGAGCATAATCTCAGCAAGTCACAAAGATGCAACCGGCTACAGAACTGCTTGATGACATGCGATTGCCAGTCCACCCACCCCCATTGCTCGTGGGAGAGGGAACGTTCTAAAGGGTGGGGTGGGAATTTGAAACAGAAATAAAAAGCCCTTACAGCTTCCCGTTCTTAGGCAGTTTAGTCTTGGACATAATTATTTCCAAGATGGTTACAAGTTCTAGAGGGAGGAGGACAAAGTGGACACACCCAGAGGTAAGCTACTGAAGACTCAAGGCCAAACCAGGTGATGTGCTAAAACGTGAGATTAAAATACATATATGTTTTGAAAAATGCAATGAATATGGACTTGAGCACGCTCCGGGAGAGAGCGGAGGACAAGAAGGCCTGGTGTGCTACGGTCCGTGGGGTCATGAAGAGTCGGACATGACTTAATGACTGAACAACAACAACAACAACAATGTTTTGAAAAGCAGCTGAGAGGGAGAAGGAATGGCCAGGACTGGGTCTGCAAAGTGCAGCTCAAATCTTCCTCCTACACCGTGGTTTTGACTAAAATCTCTCCTCTGAATCTGCTTCCTGGCCTGGGAGGGAGGCTTCCTTTGGAGCTTCTCCGCAAGGGAAAATAGTAGCTTTGGAGGGGTGACTTTAGTCAGGACTATGGAGCAGGGGAAAGGGCTAAACCCCACCCAATGGTCCCAATCCTGACTGGCGGCTGCTGTAGCTGCTTTTTTCTTTTTGTTTTTAAAGACATGTTCAATGCAATTGTATTAGCACATCATTTAGTCAAGCCCACAAGGCATAAATAGATTTCTTCTTGCTTCTCTCCTAACTCTCCCCCAGCACACACACACACACATGACAGGCTCCTGTTGAGAGGACACCCCTCCTGAGCCAAGAGCCTCCAACCTGCAAATTTGAGCTGCATGACTAAACTGGAACTACGCAGGGCCCAAAGCATTAAAACCAATTCCTGGACAAGTGTTTTGGCAACACACCAGCTGTAAGTAGTACAGGCAAGCCAGGATATTTCATTGAAATATTATGGCAGGCAACATCTTTTCCCACACCTTTTTCAGATGTTCTGGGGCCATTAAATGTCATACTTGAACTTGGCTCAACAATATTAATACTGAAGCTATTTACATTCCAAAAGGCCACAGTTTATTTATTAAGATAAAATCATATTTTGTTTTCATGTTTCCATAAAATATCTGATTAGTTCTGCAGTATGAACTTATTTTCTTAGCAATTGGCACTCATTTGCTTTTTAAAGGAATTCCTGCACAAGCAGGTGTCTTGAAGTTTAATCACAATCATCACAAGAGGGGGAAATGAACACTCTAAGAAGAACATGCCTAGTTAAACACAGAACACTCCAGAAGTAGAAGGAAAGATGAGAACAAAAGGCTTGCATTAAACTGGAGTTGTGCACCGGTCCATTTCATGGCAGCCTCTTGACAGCAGAAGACGCCATCCAGGGGCATCCCAGTGTAAGTGAATAATGACAAAGCCCTTTGGACAACACCATGGCATTAAGTGTTGATGTTCCCCTAGCAACAGAGCAAGCCTTCTGTATCCGGTGGCAAGTCCCAACAGGAGAGCGGCTTTGTTGACCAGGAAATGTTTCCAATTAGGAACTCAACTGGAGATTAAAATGCAAATATTGACCGAGACAGGCAAGGAGGATCTCCCCAACGGCTGCTACATGTCATGAATGTAACATTATCGGATGGAAGGCCCACCTGTGCTTTTATCACCAAAGAGAGGTGCCCTGGCCATGCAGGAAAGTCACAGAAGCCCCCTGTCTACTTACTACAAAGGAGAAGTGAAGAAATGTGTTCCAGATGCAATCTGCCCTTCAGTTATGGGAAAAGCACAGTAGCATCTCCTAAAGCCAGGCAGATGAAATGCAAGAACTGATTCAGAGGGCACCTTTTCTGTGCTGGGAAAGGGAGGGCAGCAAGCAGCTGAGTCGCACAGAATGCATCTACCCTGTTTCCACCCTGGGGAAGAGTTCTGGTCAACTCAGAAGGTTGCTACCCTAAGTTGCCAAAGCTGTTGGTTCATCAAAGGTGTCCTGTGCCATGAACATATGAGGAATTTAATATTACATACCATTTTAGTATATTTTTAAAGGTAGAGCAAAATGGAAATGTATCAGTAGAGTTGCCAGAAGCAGGTGCACTATGGGAACCTCTTAGTACAGGCAGAGGAACCCAGAACTAACTACGGCGGCTTAAATTAAGACCAAGAAATTTTCAGTTTTTTAAGCCTATAAAACAAAAGACATTTCTAAATTTGAGCAGAATTTCCTGAAGAACCAACTTCTGCAGGAAAGGGATTTCTTTAGGTACTGCTGTGTCCATCTGTTTCTGAACTAGAGACATACTCACTGAGGTCCTCCGCAAGCTGGACTCGTTTCCCAGTTAGTAATTTTGTCTTCTTCTCACAGTCCTCTGCAAAATCCTCCAGCACTTCTTTTACATTCTTTTCTAGGCGCCTCACTGTAGAAAAGATGCCATTTTTAACAGAACTATTTTTGTTTATTTGTGTTATTTATACACTGCTGAATATAATAAAATCTCTCAGCGGTTCACAATATTAAAATGCAATATTAAAAACACAACATTAAAACACAGCACTAAAAACACTACCAGCTACAGTAAAAAATCAAGGAGTAGTAAAATGGGAGTGGCATAATTAATTTACAGCCCAGGAAAGCCTCAGCGAACAAGTGTGTTTTCAGGAGGCTTTGAGAAGATGTCACATTTTCTGCCTCCCAAACTATATGAGGGAGGGTTTTCCAGATGGTGGGTGCCACTGCAGAGGGCAGAAAAAAAATAATGGTGGAAGGAGTCCTTGCTGCATAACACATACGGTCAAAATGGGATATCTGTTAGAAGGAAGAGATATGAATGAGGGTTTTTTTAAAACAATTACAGTGCCAACCCCTAAGGAAGAATACCCAACCTGAAGTTTTAGGTGCCATAATGGATGCAGGAGCAGCCTAAGAGTGCAGCCACAGTTATTAAAAGAGATGACTCTCCCCACTCCTCATTCTTGCTAAGTACCATTACTCCAGTCTTGCTGAATCGGACTTCAGTCAAATCAGCCGATCCATAGGCAGCAGGTCCTAAAAGGGAGCTTTTGGACAAGACCAAAATGGCAAGCCCAGCATGAGTGCAGGAGGCCCACTGCATCTGAAGTGCTGAGCAAGTGGCAGGATTCTGCTCCCAAACAAGGCTGGGACAATCATCTAGGCATGGCAGCCTCTGCAGCCCTCACCTTCTGTGTTGGTCAGCTGCTGCCTCAAAGTGTTGGAAGTGATGGCCAGCATCCGCTGTATCCGCCAGAACAGGACCACATCGTTGCATTCCAGCTGAAGCCACCAGAAGAGGAAGTTAGCACTAAGAACACAGCTAGGCAACTTGAAATGCACAACTCATTTGGAATATTTACAGGACACTTTCCGCAACCTTACAAGTAAAATAAACCTTACACACACAATATAAAATACATCCCAAAACTGAACTGCAAACAGTAATGATAAAAGCCCCCAAATTACTAAATCAACCAAATGCCTGCCAAAATAAGAAAGCCTTATAGCCCTTACGGAAATCAGCCATAGATGGAAAGTTGTTCCAAAGCTGAGGGGCCACTGTGTCAGAGGCCCTGCTTCTCACTCTTGCCACAAGGGGCATATGAAGCAGGACATGAGCATCCGGCATGGGAAAGGCTGCCCCACGGAGGAGCAGCTCCCTGGCCATGAACGGTTTGGGGGTTTTGAGCATTTATGTGGTTATTAAAGAAAGAGTATGAACAACATGAGGAAAAACACTGTCTTGAACACTCTTGTGCCAAAATACTATCAAAGGAGCACACACTTGGATAAATTTTATCAGACTGAGTTCCTGTAGATCTTCTAAACGGATAAGTTCATTTTTACATCAAAGCAATGCTCCAAACGCTCTTAAACCAGTCAGATAACGGTGGGTGGGAGGGATTTTGTTTTGTTTTTCTTCCAATGCAGGGCTATATACAATTGTTGCTGCTGTTAATAAACTTAAACTTAATTCCAAGATTCATATATTTTGATTCATATGCCTATGTTGTTGTTCAGTCGTTCAGTCGTGTCCGACTCTTCGTGGCCCCAATGACCATAGCACGCCAGGCCTCCCTGTCCTCCGCTGTCTCTCGGAGTGTGCTCAAGTTCATATTCATTGCATCGGTGATGCTATCTAGCCATCTCATCCTCTGCCGTCCCCTTCTCCTTTTGCCTTCAGTCTTTCCCAGCATCAGGGTCTTTTCCAGAGAGTTTTCTCTTCGCATTAGGTGGCCAAAAGATTTGAGCTTCAGCTTCAGTATCTGTCCTTCCAAGGAGCACTCAGGGTTGATTTCCTTTAGGATTGACTGATTTGACCTCCTTGCAGTCCAGGGGACTCGTAAGAGTCTTCTCCAGCACCACAGTTCGAAGGCATCAATTCTTCGGCGCTCAGCCTTCCGTATAGTCCAGCTCTCACAGCCATACGTTACTACTGGGAAAACCATAGCTTTGATTAGACGGACCTTTGTCGGCAAGGTGATGTCTCTGCTTCTTACTATGCTGTCTAGGTGTGCCATAGCTTTCCTCCCAAGGAGCAAGCATCTTTTAATTGCATGGCTACAGTCACCGTCTGCAGTGATCTTGGAGCCCAAGAAAATATAATCTGTCACTGCTTCCATTTCTTCCCCTTCTATATGCCAGGAAGTCATGGGGCCAGATGCCATGATCTTCGTTTTTTTAATGTTGAGTTTCAAACCAGCTTTTGCACTCTCCTCTTTCACCCTCAACAAGAGGCTCTTGAGATCCTCTTCGCTTTCTGCCAATAGGGTGGTATCGTCTGCATATCAGAGGTTGTTGATAATTCTCCCAGCAATCTTAATTCCGACCTGTGATTCATCCAACCCGGCGTTTCTCATGATGTACTCTGCATATAAGTTAAATAAGCAGGGTGACAATATGCAGCCTTGTCGTACTCCTTTCCCAATTTTGAACCACTCGGTTGTTCCATGTCTGGTTCTGACTGTTGCTTCTTGACCCTCGTACAGGTTTCTCAGGAGACAGGTAAGGTGGTCTGGTACTCCCATCTCTTTCAGAATTTGCCAGAGTTTGTTGTGATCCACACAATCAAAGGCTTTAGCGTAGTCAATGAAGCAGAAATAGACATTTTTCTGGAATTCTCTTGCTTTCTCCATGATCCAGCGAACGTTGACGATTTGATCTCTAGTTCCTCTGCCTCTTCGAAACCCCGCTTGTACTTCCGGTAGTTCTCGGTTCGCATACTGCTGAAGCCTAGCTTGTAGGATTTTGAGCATCACCTTGCTGGCATGTGAAATAAGCGCAATTGTGCGGTAGTTTGAACACTCTTTGGTATTGCCCTTCTATGGAATTGGAATGTAAACTGACCTCTTCCAGTCTTGCGGCCATTGTTGAGTGTTCCAAATTTGTTGGCATATTGAATGCAGCACTTTAACAGCATCATCTTTTAGGATTTTAAATAGCTCAGCTGGAATACTGTCATCTCCGCTAGCTTTGTTGTTACTAATGCTTCCTAAGGCCCACTTGACTTCACTCTCTAGGATGTCCTGCTCCAGTTCAGTGACCGCACTATCATCTCTATCAGGGACATTAAGATCTTTCCTGTATAGTTCTTGTGTATTCTTTCCTGTGTATTCTTTCCACCTCTTCTTAATCTCATCTGCTTCTGTTAGGTCCCTGCCTTCTTTGTCCTTTATCATGCCCGTCTTTGCACAAAACGTTCCCTTGAGATCTCCGATTTTCTTGAAGAGATCTCTAGTCTTTCCCATTCTGTTGTTTTCCTCGATGTCTTTGCATTGTTCATTTAAGAAGGCCTTCTTGTCTCTCCTTGCTATTCTCTGGAACTCTGCATTCAGTTGGATATATCTTCCCCTTTCTCCCTTGCTTTTCACTTCCCTTCTTTCCTCAGCTCCTTGTAAAGCCTCATCAGAAAGCCACTTGGCTTTCTTGCATTTCTTTTTCTTTGGGATGGATTTCGTTGCTGCCTCCTGAACAATGTTACGGACCTCCGTCCATAGTTCCTTGGGCACTCTGTCTATCAGGTCTAATCCCTGAAATCTATTCCTCACCTCCACTGTATATTCATAAGGGATATGATTGAGGTCATACCTGAACGGTTTAGTGGTTTTCCCTACGTTCTTCAATTTAAGCTGAAATTTTGCAACAAGAAGCTCATGATCTGAGCCACAGTCAGCTCCAGGTCTTGTTTTTACTGACTGCATAGAGCTTCTCCATCTTGGGCTGCAAAGGACATAATCATAGAATCATAGAATCATAGAATAGTAGGGTTGGAAGGGGCCTACAAGGCCATCGAGTCCAACCCCCTGCTCAATGCAGGAATCCAAGTCAGAGCATCCCTGACAAATGGCTGTCCAGCCTCGTCTTGAAGGCCTCCAGTGTGGGAGAGCCCACCACCTCCCTAGGTAATTGGTTCCATTGCCGTATTGCTCTGACACTCAGGAAGTTTTTCCTGATGTTCAGTCGGAATCTGGCTTCCTGTAACTTGAGCCCATTATTCCGTGTCCTGCACTCTGGGATAATCAAGAAGAGATCCTGGCCTTCTTCTCTGTGACAACCTTTCAAGTACTTGAAGAGCGCTATCATATCTCCCCTCAGTCTTCTCTTCTCAAGGCTAAACATGCCCAGTTCTTTCAGTCTCTCTTCATAGGGCTTTGTTTCCAGTCCCCTGATCATCTTTGTTGCCCTCCTTTGAACCCTCTCCAGCTTGTCTGCATCCTTCTTAAAGTGTGGTGCCCAGAACTGGACACAGTACTCCAGATGAGGCCTAACCAGTGCTGAGTAGAGGGGAACTAGTACTTCCCGGGATTTGGAAGCGATGCTTCTATGAATGCAGCCCAAAATAGCATTTGCCTTTTTTGCAGCCACATCACATTGTTGGCTCATATTCAGCTTGTGATCGACGACAATTCCAAGATCCTTCTCGCTCGTAGTGTGGTTGAGCCACGTATCCCCCATCTTGTAACTGTGCATTTGGTTTCTTTTTCCTAGGTGCAGAACTTGGCAATCTGATTTCGATACTGACCATCTGGTGATGTCCGTGTGTAGAGTCGTCTCTTGTGCTGTTGGAAAAGAGTGTTTGCTATGATGAGTGTGTCCTCTTGGCAAAACTCTATTAGCCTTTGTCCTGCTTCATTTTGTACACCAAGGCCATGCCTGCCTGTTATCCCAGTGATTTCTTGACTTCCTACTTTAGCATTCCAATCTCCTATGATGAAGAGGACATCTTTTTTTGGTGTTAGTTCTAGAAGGTGTTGTAGGTCTTCACAGAACCGATCAACCTCAGCTTCTTGGGCCTCAGTGGTTGGCGCATAGACTTGAATTACTGTGATGTTGAATGGTTTGCCTTGGATTCATACTGAGATCATTCTATCATTTTTAAGATTGTACCCCAGTACTGCTTTTCCCACCCTTTTGCTGACTATGAGTGCTACTTCATTTCTTCTCAGGGATTCTTGCCCACAATAGTAGATATGATGGTCACCTGAATTAAATTCGCCCATGCCTGTCCATTTGAATTCACTGATTCCCAAAATGTCGATGTTCAATCTCGCCATCTCATGTTTGACCACCTCCAGCTTACCTTGATTCATTGATCTGACATTCCAGGTTCCTAAACAATATTGTTCTTTACAGCATCGGATTTTCTTTTCACCATCAGACACATCCACAGCTGAGTGTCCTTTCGGCTTTGGCCCAGCCGCTTCACTCTTTCTGGCGCTACTTGGAAATTCCCTCTGCTCTTCCCCAGTAGTATATTGGGCAACTTCCCACCTGAGGGGCTCATCTTCCGGCGTCATCTCTTTTAGCCTTGTGATACGTTCCATGGGGTTTTCTTGGCAAGAATACTGGAGTGGGTTGCCATTTCCTTCTCCAGTGGACCACATTTTGTCAGAACTCTCTGCCATGACCTGTCCGTCTTGGGTGGCCCTGCATGGCATAGCTTATGGCTTCACTGAGTTACACAAGCCCCTTCGCCACAACAAGGCAGTGATCCATGAAAGGGTCATATGCCTATACCTTTTAAATAACATAACCAAGCTATTTTAGGAGTCAGATATCCTGTCCAGTACTTGTTAAAAGACTTTGAATCAATGAGGAGGCAGGCATAAAGCAATGAGGAGGCAGGCAATCAGAGAAACAAACCCTTAAAAAAAAAGAGAGCAGCAATAACAGACAGGCATTATTCAGAGCTAAACTGCTGGACCTGGAACTCCAGTGGCAGGGTGCCACCACCAAGGAGGCCCTAACCTGAAAGCTCACTGACCCCAAGAGCTTAACACCTGAGGTTCTGTGACTTCTGCCAGTGGAGATGCAATGGGTGGTAGAATCATAGAATAGTAGGGTTGGAAGGGGCCTACAAGACCATCGAGTCCAACCCCCTGCTCAATGCAGGAATCTAAGTCAGAGCATCCCTGACAGATGGCTGTCCAGCCTCGTCCTGAATGCCTCCAGTGTGGGAGAGCCCACCACCTCCCCAGGTAACTGGTTCCATTGTCGTATTGCTCTAACAGTCAGAAAGCTTTTCCTGATGTTCAAATCCTGCATTCTTTTGCTTTCAAGCAAGTGACAGAAAAGGTTTAGCATTTGTAACCAACCTAAGTGCTTAAAACTAGGGACATTAAGGTGGAATGCATCATTCTATATAACATCACAGAATAGCATCAAACACAACAGATCCCATCTCATCCACCCACACAGCCAGCTGGCCATGTACTAATTTCTATTTCTATTTTATTCTATTTTATGAATAAAATAACCTATTTTATTCATGGGGAAACTAAGGCTGCGAGGCATTCTCCTATTAGAGCCCCTGGCTTGCCCAAGGTTGTAGCAGGACATGCTTTGCCAGAATGCTGGAAGCCTTCAATGCAGCCATCCAAGCCCGAGGCTGATCATGGACAACGCAGTAACAGCAGGATCAACGCCGTGTGAAGACACAGCAAGGGTAGAGCTTCATTTACACCTCTAAAAGCAACTTCCTTACAGCCTTAGCTGGTCCACCAGATATTAAGTCAGCTGGACCAGGCAGCAAGGTTCCGTTTAGGCTACAACCTTTGCCTCTAACATTGCAAAGGACAGCAGATGTTCACAGGAGCTGTGCGGAAACAAAGCTACAGCCAACACACATTGTTGTGAGGGGTTGCTCATAGGCACTCAGTAGGCACAGCCCATTAAAAAGGCAACAGAGGCAGGATCACATGCTTATCCCAAGACTACCATCTAGTGGAATGTCCCAATAATATCACATATAGGCACCACTCAAAAGAGTAGAGTGAGAACATTCTCTCTCTCTCTTCTGACTAGACAACAGAGGAGAGCTACCACTCCCTAAGCCCTCACAACCCTGAGTTCCTCCACTTACCTCGGAGTCCACAAAATGCCTCTGGTAGTAATAAAAGCCTCTCCGGCAGAGATTGCAGTGGCCCAGGGCCTTCTTCAAGAAATGCCGCCTGTAAACCTGGTGCCAGGTGTCTTTAATCTGGGACCAGAGAGAAACATCTGGTTACTGCTGGCCTGAGTCCAAACGGCACCGGAGCACGTGCCAGCGGGGCCAGGCTGCCCAGAAGAACACTCCGCCTTTCCAAGGTGCTGGAAGGCTGGCTGCCAGGGAAGGGGGAGCTATGTGCTCATGTGGACGCCATTCCTTCGCAGAGGGCAGCAGGTACAGTAGAAAAGGCAGACGCCAGCTCCAGTAGCAGTTTGCTTCTTGCAAAAAAAGATCTACTGAAAATCTGTCCAGCAGAAGCCTGTTCCACACTGCTTGAACTGTCGCTACAGTTAGGAGGTTCTCATTTTATGTATTTTACTGCTGTAAGCCACGTTGGGAGGGCTTCTGCCCTGAAAGGAGGCCAAGAAATGTTTAAATAAATAAAATAAATCCACTATTTCAGGTGCCCTGTACTGCCAGGCAATATGTAAGGATTGTAAAAAAACAAATCAAAGTTCTGCCCAGAAGCACACAATCTAGAGAAAGGACATGTCAGGAAGGGGAGGGAAAGCTCCCCCCCGCTGCATTGTTCATTGTTAGTTTGCCTTTGATGACTGTACACCTCACACAAGAAAAGTCAGCTTGCACCAAATTCTGCACTGACATCATTCTTCTTAACAGCATGTTAAAACATACCAACCCTCTGGGATATGACTTGATATTGCTTTAACATCTAGTTGAAACCTGCCCTCTTGACATCCTTGACTTTGTGACTTCCACTCGTTCATCTCAGGCACAGAAAGGTGAATTTCAAGTATTAAAGTTTTACGCAGCTTAGGCCTGGTGTCCCTTGCAGAAGCTCTTTTCTCTTATGACCTTAAAAGATCAGCCTGTGAAGGCCTGTCCCACATGTCACGGGGCTGAGAAATCAGATCTGGTGAAGCCTGGAGCTGTTCCTCTCTGCTGAGACCCTCCAACTCTCTCTCGCCTCCCTTTGCCAACCCTCAAACACATCCGTGTAAAATGCCCACAGAGTGACAGCTCCAGGTGGCCAAAGGCAGTGGCCAAAACACCTCTCTCTCCAGGGTCTCTGTTGTGTGGAACAATAATCCCTGATCCCAACTGGATACAGCAAGACTAAGATCATGAGGAGAAGCCATCCACAAGGTCATCTCCCCCCAAAGAGTGTGCTGAGAACTACTCCACATTATGTTCTGAAATGACAGAATCCCAGACATCTTTACTGAACATTGATATTCCTTTTTCACTGTAAGGAGGGAACGCTGCCTGCACATAAATTAGACACTCAACAAAGGCCATGCCTGGCGCCACTGGCCTGCTTCCATTCCAGTGCAGCCAACCTTGCTGTATCTTCGGGATGTACGGATGGAGTAAAATCCACTCCGTCTGCGTTTCGCAGATTGTCAGGCACCTTTCGTTCCATCATCCGTCTACGGGCAGAATCGGATTCCTTTCTGTTTCAAAATTTGCGCAAGTGCGCACATGTGAAAACGCACAAATTCCCCCCAAATGCACAGTTTCACACTTTAGCCTATGGGGGGAATGTGCATTTTTGGCCGCTTTTTAAAAATCTTGTGCATTTTTCTACAACAAAATTTGCACAAAATTCGGGAAAGTTAGAACACTGGTCCGCAAGCCCACGGAATCCATCTGAGCAGGGGAAAGCTGTTCTGCTGTGGAATCTATCTAGCTCAGTGGGTAGAACACCTCCCTTCCATGCAAAGGTCCTGGATTCGCTCCACAACATCTCCAGGTAGGGCTGGGAAAGAGCCCTGCCTGAAACCCTGGAGAGCCGCTGCTGCCAGTCAGCAGAGACGATACTGGGCTAGACTGGACCAACAGTCTGACTCTGCGTAAGGCAGTTTCTTATGTTCTTTCTGCAAGTTACTTATTGAACTGTGGGACTAAGTAGGAGTTTTTGGAAAGTGAACTTGAATCTCTCATGTCCAAAACCAACATGCATGCACTACACCTTCCTAAAAAGAGTAGCTGGAGAAACAGCAATGCCAGATGACGGTTCCCCTTTCTGTCTCTGTCACCCTCTCTCACACACGCATGCAGGAAGGAGTGGCACTTCTGATGGGAACAAAAAGAATTAGGAGCCCCTCCTATTATTGCCTCCATCAAACACAACTTCAAACATCCTGGGAATGTCAGGGAGCTCAAGTACCTGAAAAGTGCCCAACCATCTGGCAGCCAGCAAATACACAGATGCGTTCACGAGAACAAGCCTTGATGTTTTGTTCACAACCGGCACAGATTATGGCTTCCATATTTAAAGCCTATCTTTCCCCTCTAACTGGAAATCAAAGTGCTCGTAAATCTTCTGCTGGAGACACCTTACCAAGCACGGGTCGACTGCTACCCCTCGGGCCTCAAGGTTCTTTCGAACGGTTGTGACCTCGTCATTCGCAAGGTAAGCTGGGTGCTCTTCGTTGCATTTTATCATCTTCTCAAGTTCATTTTTTGTTTCATTGCGGATTGTCTTAAATGAAGGAGATGCAATTGCTTATGTCGTTGTTTATCTTTATTATCATCATCATCATCATCATCACCCAATTATTGCCCAGGCAGGAGGAAGTGTACACAACCCATCTTTCTTCACCCGGCTGCACCCCCAAAAAGCCTCTCTGGAGGGTTGGGGGCATCCTGAAGAGCATCAGCTGTTTCCTGATGGGATGCAATGTGCAAGCAGGGGGAATTGCCCCAAACCAGGTGAACGCACCTTCTGTGAAGTACCTCTGCCCGATTTGGAGCAACAAGCCCTCCTCCAGCAGCTCCACAACACAACCCACATGGTTCAACAGAGCCCCCTGGCCTCTGGAGAGGCTTGTCGGGGTGCAGGGAGATGTGGGAGGGGGAAGATTCCTTCCAGTCACTCAACCATTGGATATATAAATATTGTATTATTAAATCATTTATGAAGCAGCTAAAATTTTCTAGGTATTGTATTAAGATTTTAAAAAGACAGTTCTTGTCCACAGCCTTGCAATCTGATAGATGCGACACAAGAGGAGGGATTAATTAATTAATTAACTTTCTTAATCGCCCATCTGGCCAGTCACCCGGGCACTCTGGGTGATGTACAGCAATACAAAGTTTTAAAACAATAAAATTCTACATTAAAACATCATATTTCTAAAAATACCCTAACCTACCCCAAATGCCTGCCTGAACAACCACGTTTTTAATGTGTTGTGGAAGCTCATTAAAGATGGGATGGGACAGGAAGGGGAAAACAAGCAAACTTTATGGAAACTTGACATGGGACCCTGGCTCTGGTATATGGGCTTGGCAACCTTCTTTCCCTCCTCATAAGGACTGAACAAAGGGAACTTGAGAAGCTGTACTCCTGTGCTGCTTCACAAATGAAACCTCTTTGTAGCACAACAGCTACACCAAGTCATGCAAATTTGCCTTCAGAACATGAACAAACTTGAAGAAACACAGCCTGGTGTCTAAACATTCTTTGAAAATGGGTTCCATGTTATATGACCATCAGACAGATATTGTCTTGTCCAGTTGAAGGACAAGAACTGATGAACAGTTTGAAAATGAAAGGAAATTGACAGGTTAGTAGCCAGGCAAATGTGGCATTTGTTATGGGTACTGCCACATCCAGTTTGTTCTGAATTAATGTTTCGGTGGAGAATATAACAAAGAGATGGTATGGAACCAGTAGACACAACACGGAAGCTACTAATGCTAGGGAACAGTGCAGCTTAAAGGACACAACAACATTCTTCCCTACTTTTAACTAAGGAACACTGCCAAAGGAATGGTGGCAATAAAACAAAGGACACTGGAAATGGAAACTGAAAAGGGGAACGTTCAAATGGGAGTATTCACTGCCTTTGGCAATGAAAGTGGTCCTCCAATCAAGGCCATTACATATATGAAACAACGCTGAATGACCAAATTTGATCTTGGAGTTGTGGTGGACAGCTCAGTGAAAATGTTGACCCAGTGTGCAGCTGCTGTGAAAAAGGCAAAATCCAAGTTGGGCATAATTAGGAAAGGAATTGAGAATAAAACTGCCAATATCCTACTGCCCTTATACAAATCTATGGTGCTATCATGCTGGGAATACTGTGTACGGTTCTGGTCACCACAGAACTGGTGCAGAAACGGGCAACCAAAATGATCAAGGGGCTGGAGTAACTCCCCTATGAGGAAAGGTTACAACCTCTGGGACTGTAAAAGGCAAATAAAGGAAGACAGGATAGAGGTGTACAAAATGAAGCCTGGTGCCGAGAAAGTGCACAGGAAGACATTCTTCTCCCTCTCATAGTACTAGAACCATGGGGTCGTCCATATTCCATAATTTAACTATGCAAATTCCACACTTTAACTATGCACTGCGGGAAGACATTTTTCCTTGTATCTCTTCTCAATCTCGTATCATTCAAGTTCATGGGACCCAGTTTCTCCACACCGTGCATAACATTATACACCTCTGTCACATCACCCCTCCCTTGCCTTTTTTTCTAAGTTAAACACTCACAAACTTTTTAACCATTCCTCATACGGGAGTTGCTCCAACCGCCTGATCATTTCGGTTGCCCATCTCTGCACCTTTTCCAGATCTACAGTATCCTTTTTTAGGTGGACTAGAAGCAAGTTGGCATTTCAGTATAAGCAGGGCTGAGCCATCCTCCCAGAAGAGTCCAGCACCACAACCACGCAGCCTTTTACCTGTTCTTTAGTCCGCCCCATCCAGTAGAGCCACCTTTTTTTCCAATCTGGGCCCACCATGTCTTCAATAACTGATTCAGCTGGACAAAAACAGGACAAACAAGAAACCTTTAATATTGTAACACAACATAGTGTTGTGATTTGCTTTCTCTCCCGGTGGCAAGATCCTAGCGATGGGACAAAAAGTTGATTGTGACAGAAGCATTCTGGACTGATCACAAAAGGAGGGATGGCAGGAGGGCAGGTCAGGGAGGAGGAGATCTGACAGGAGATGACCAAAAGAGAGGGGGGAATTTTCACGGGAGGTGCAGATGGCACAGAAGGCCAGTCTCAGAGATGCTCCAGGGGACAAGGAGGCGGCGGCGGCAGCACAGCCAAAGGGAAATGGCACTTACTGTCTTTCAGGCGACTCCGAAGTGTTTCCTCCATGAACTGAATTGCTGCATCCCACTGCTGCTTGTCTGATATAGAGCGATCTTCCAAAGCATTATGCTGGATTACCCTCTGCCAATGTACAGTGCAATCATTAGGGTACAAACATCTCCCCTTGTTCTAGTCAGTCACTAAACTGGTGGTGTTTCCTGAATAGCCTGACTTCAGGAAAAAAAAGTTTTGCAAAAACTCCAGATAATTCAGAACACTGTTCCATAAGAATTCCAGAGGATTTGGAAAGCACACAATGGGCTGGATCTAGACTGGGTTAGTCATGCTTTTCTTCCACTGAGATCAATGACATAAGTTAATTACGATTCCAATGGGACTAAAGTGTGACTAAGGGAGCCATCCTATGTCCCCTAGACAGCATCAGAAACGAGTGCGGAGATGAGGAAAAGGGGGTGGTCCTGGGGGCAGGGCGGGGACTGCAGAAGCTGCGTTACGCAGGTTCCCATGTGCCACGCCCCCCCTTCCCCCCGCTCTGAAGCTCCCCGGCTAGACAGGCAAAATTGCCTGTTTAGCAAAATGCAGGGAGGCCAAAGCACAGCTGCCCTGCCTTGGATAGCTGTCAGCCTCTGACTTCGGAGGCTGATGACTCTCTCCACAGGATTGCGCCCTAAGCTATTCTGTGTCCAACTCATTGACTCTGTACAAGATCTTCTGGGTATGAAGCCACTGTAAGAGACAACAATCATCAAGTCAGCAAAGCATGGCTTTGCAGTAAGTGAAAGCGGTGTGTGTGTGTGTGTGTGTGTGAGTGAGACAGAGAGAGAGAGAGAGAGAGAGCACCCTGTGATCTGCTCTGAGCTTTCCAGGAAGGACAAGTTTACAAAAGTTATGATAGGTGATGGAATCACCTCAGAAACAGAAAACATTCTAACACCTAGCTGGGCAAATATCCAATTCATGTACAGATTTCAAAATAGTGATCCAAACCAACAGAAGAAATGTGCTTAAGAAAAAGAGGGCTCCTTGGCTGGTACCTGCATAGTTAGCACATAAATTGTGACTTTTTAAAAAACTGCAGCAGCCCTCCCCTCCCAACCCCCCACCCCTAAAAAGACATGCCAAAATTGAGAAGCATTCATTTCTTTTATGTTTTCTAGACAGCTGTGGCAATGTTTTAAGAAAAATAGTTCCAGTGAAGGCAAAGCCCTACCAGGCTGTCTTCTGCTCTCTCGTTCCAAGTGTGCCGCTTGATGCTCTCATCCTTAACAGCCTGCTTCAGTTTGTCAAAGATATCATCATGTTCTTTCCCCTTCTCTTCTGTCATGAAGCGAGAAAATTCCTCCTGGAGGGTTTCCCAGGCAACCTGCAAATTTGGCAACAGAGTCCTGCCTTCAAAAGCAGCCAAATGCAGGAGGGATCGGACTGTGCTTTAACACAAAGGCCAACACACAGAGTAGAGTAGAAATAACGTAAGATGTTTAACCACATTGCAGTAGAATAGAGTAATGGTCCATCTCTGCTTATCAACACACCCACTGCTTGTACACAGAATAGGGTAAAATCTGCCTGTGGCCTCACATTGTTACAGAAGAATCGTGAACATTCTAACTGCTCAAGGTGGAAGATGAACATAACAGAATGCTAACAGTGCCACTTGTGTGAGGAAAGTAAAAGGCTGATTTGGTGGGGGAGTCACCACACTGCACATGAGGCGGGGCTGTTTTCCGCAATGGGTTGAGTGGGAAGAGCTATGGCTGCCAGGCAAGATGATACACCAGAGGGAGGTTGACTGAAGGAAGGGAGTGGGCTTGGCAGACCACGCTGTTTCCCGCCTCCCAGCTGAGCAGAGCAGAGCAGAGCAAGCTGCTCCAGCTGGTCTTGGGAGTATAGAAGCAAGCAAGCTCCCAGAGACTGAGCTATCAGAGCGAGCGAACAGGGGGAGCAAACAGGAGATGGCCAGGGGAGTTGCAGTGGTTGAAGAGACAAAGGAGACAAAGGCAAAGAGGTAAGTGGGCTGAAGGAAGCTGGAGGGAACCCAGGGGGCTGTCCTTTTCCTTCTGAGCGGCTGTGAGCTCACCAGGTGCTCCTGAAAGCTCCAACTGAATTGGAGGGGTGTGGCCTGAGTACTCCCAGCAGCTGTGTGGGCAGGAAGCTTCAGTCTGTTTCCCGCCTCCCAGCTGAGCAGAGCAGAGCAGAGGAAGCTGCTCCAGCTGGTCTAGGGAGTATAGAAGCAAGCAAGCTCCCAGAGAGCGAGTGATCAGAGCGAGCAGACTGGGGGAGCAAACAGGAGTTGGCCAGGGGAGGTCAAGGGGGAGGCCCCAAACATTTATTTATTTATTTACTTTTTTTTTTCATTTAAAAAATGTACTTGTCTTGTTACACACATTTCCATACCAGTGGGACTCTGTTTTTAACCTGCAGTAAGTAGAGGAGCAGGCACAGACTACTCTAGAACAACCAGAAAGCTAGACACAAAAAGGGAAAAGAAGCTATGGAAGGACAAGACTCTCCAGTGATGGTGACCTGCAAGGCGTGTGCCACGTTTGTTTTCTTGCCTAAGAACAACATGGCCCACACCTGCAACAAGTGCAAGTTGCTCACGCTGCTGGAAGAAAAAGAGGACTGGAGCAGCGAGTGTTGACCCTCCAGGGAATAACAGAACATGAAGAGTCCTTGGACAGAACGGTGGAACTACAGCAGCAAAGTGAAGTACAGGAGTTAGAAGAGCAACAGCAAGCAGAGGCAGAAGAGGAAACTGCTGAGCTGAGGAAAAATGGAGTAGAGGATACTCCTTGGAAAAGGGTGACAGTTAGGAGAAGAAGAACTAGACGCTACTCCGCACCAGTGGAAGCAGTGGAGCTGTGGAACCGATTCCAGGTAGTTGAGGATGAGAATGGAGGACAGCCTGCAGAGGAAGAATCACAGGGGAACCTGCATGAGCGTGAGCAAGAGGCTGAACGTCAGCCAAGCAGAGGCGATGAAACCAAGGCCTACAACAAGAAGAGAAGAGTAGTAGTAGTGGGAGACTCCTTGCTGCATGGGATCGAAACCCAGGTATGTCACGAAGACCTGTGGACTCACCAGGTATACTGTTTCCCAGGAGGATGGATTAGAGACGTGACTGAAGGGTTGCCTTCAGTCCGCTGACAGGCATCCCTGTCTTCTCGTCCATGTGGGAACAAATGATATCGCCAAGAGGAGCTACTAAGAAATCACATCAGACTTCGAAGCTTTGAGAAGGAAACTCAAGAACTTTGGGGCCCAGATAGTTTTCTCATTCATCCTTCTAGTAGTTACAAGAGGGAAAGAAAGAGAAAGAAAAATACTCCGGGTGAATGACTGGCTACGAAGGTGGTGCTGACACAAGAGATTTGGGTTCTGGGACCATGGGCTAAACTTCCCGGAAGATAGACTGTTGGCAAGGGACGGGTTGCACCTTACAAAGGCTGGGAAGAATGTGTTTGGCCACAGCATGAAGAACTTCATCAGGAGGGCTTTAAACTGAATCCTACAGGAGACGTAAAGAAAAAGAAACCAAATGCACAGTTACAAGATGGCGGATACGTGGCTCAACAACACTACAAGCAAAAAGGATCTTGGAATTGTTGTCAATCACAAGCGGAATATGAGTCAACAAGGTGATGTGGCTGCAAAAAAGGCAAATGCTCTTTTGGGCTACATTAACAGAAGTATAGCTTCCAAATCCCGGGAAGTACTAGTTCCCCTCTACTCAGCACTGGTTAGGCCTCATCTGGAGTACTGTGTCCAGTTCCGGGCACTGCACTTTAAGAAGGATGCAGACAAACTGGAGAGGGTTCAGAGGAGGCAACAGGGATGATAGGGGACTGGAAACAAAGCCCTATGAAGAGAGACTGAAAGAACTGGGCATGTTTAGCCTTCAGAGGAGAAGACTGAAGGGAGATATGATAGCGCTCTTCAAGTACTTGAAAGGTTGTGAGAGAGGGGAAGGCCAGGATCTCTTCTCCATCATCCCAGAGTGCAGGACACAGAATAATGGGCTCAAGTGACAGGAAGCCAGATTCCGGCTGAACATCAGGAAAAACCTCCTGTCTGTTAGAGCAATACGACAATGGAACCCATTACCTAGGGAGGTGGGGGACTCTCCCACACTGGAGGCATTCAGGACGAGGCTGGACAGCCATCTGTCAGGGATGCTCTGACTTGGATTCCTGCAATGAGCAGGGGGTTGGACTCGATGGCCTTGTAGGCCCCTTCCAACCCTACTATTCTATGATTCTATGACTGCAGGCTGGCCGTGAAGCAGGATGGGGGTGTAGAAGAGGCAGCTTGAAACAGAAGAGGCGGTAAATGCACAGAATTGAGAAGAGGGAGGGGAGTGTCCATGACAAACCTTCGGTCACACAGGGTCTAAAGACAGGAGGGCTATGCACTTCCTCTGCATGTCCACTCAGTTTCTGCCAAAGAGGCCAAGAGGGGAAGCCGAGACTCAGTTTTGTGAATGACTTTGAATTAATCTGCTTCAGAATTCTACAAAGTTGGATGCACCTCTGAGCCTGCTCCCAGCTCCTACCAAGCCTTCACACATTTGTCTCTGTGGGTGACCCTGGGTCTAAGCCTTACATCATGTGTGAGGAACTTCCAGCCCATCGGCCGGATGCAGCTGTGAAACCTCCCCACCTGGCTAATGACACCCCCCCCGCCCCCCAATAACAACTAGGTTTGAAAAAAGCCTCCGCTGGTGTAAATGGAGGGATCCTTCCAAGCCTAGGGGCTGCGGTGGCGGGTCACTGTGCATGCGCACAAGGCATGAAGGAATGGGTGCACACTATGCACGTGAGAATGGGTGTGTCTGCATCCCGTGTTGTATGGATGCATACATGCCCGTGTTGGTATAGGTATGTGGGAATGAGAAGGGGGTGCCCGGTCACTTTAGATCTGACCTGCCCACTTTTTGTAGATACAACCCAGAAGGGAACGTGGCCCTCAGGCTAAAAATGGCTCCTCCTTCCTGCCTTACCCGATTCCACGAGAACCACGAACTCAGTAACTATCTACAGTAGAGTATTGTGAGCGAAAGAGAGCGCACACCAGCACCGCAGCCTGAACTGCCATCACCTCTGTCACCTTGCAGTGACTTGCACAGAGAGCCTGAAGGAACGGACAGGTTTCACTGAGGAGATCCGCTAGTACGCAGATGCCCAGGCCACAGAAGCCTCACCTCCACAGCTTTGTTGGGCAGCTGCTTGTCAGTCCACTGCTTGAGCTTGATGTCCACTGTGGTATTAAAAGTCCCCGAATTCGTGGTTTGCGCTGCCGGAAGGTAGATGTTTTCTATCACATGTGTCGAGACCCTCTCCCACAAGGACTTCTGAAGAATCTCCTCCCTAAGGAGAAGGAAGGGGAAACGTTCATTTGCATCCCTGCAGGTGGGTGATGGATACAGCTGGGCCAAAGGGTCGCCTTGTGGGAAAGGGTCCCTCCTCCCCGAGCCTCCAACCTTCAAAGTGGAGATACAGCCTCCAAGTCACGCGTCTCCTGCACTAGGAAATGGTGGGGGCGGCATTTCAGAAGCAGGAAAACCTTAATACTTGGCTATGCACAAAGCTGCCTGTACTGTGAGGTTGGAAACCAGTTTTAGCGCTGCTCGCGAGACTCTAGCCTGTTCTCAAGGTGGAGCGTGGTAGCAGCATCCAAAGCAGGGAGGGAACAAACCTCATGTTTGTCAAGATCAACCAAAATATTTACTGGAGACCCTTTTCACTCCTTAAGTCGATGCTTTGGAAGCTGGTCAATTCAAGCCTTTCCTTGACCCAATAAAAGAAGTTTATTGCCACAGTCTTCCCATCTTCCCCCAAACTGTAGTAAACTCAAAATTGCCAAGTAAGCCCAGATGGGTCCAAACCAGCTCCGCCTGTAAAAGTGGAGAAGGCAGGCAGCTTTTTAGATCTGCCAAGAGTTACGTATGAAAACTTTAAAGGTACTGAAGCATAAACAAGCAGGAATGACTTGCAGAAATGAAAAGCAGTTGTTGTTATTGTCTTTGGCCAAATTATGGTTTATGTCAAGCTCTGGCTTGAGGCAAATCAATCTGTTAAAAACACAGTTCCACAAATGTACACCCTTCAATCTGTCCCTCACAGCCTCCTGGCCTAGTCTGACAAGAGACCATCTCGGAGGTATAACCCACAAGGTTGCAGAAGGGGCTTTTCCTACCCCAGGAAAAGACTGGGTAGTTAAGACCACATGGCTTCCCTCTCCACCACATCAGAGAAACACTGCTTTCGGAAGGTGTCTAGCACTGACAGCTGCCAAGGGGAGCGTGGAAGTGTATTACCAGTACCTCCTCTTGTGAAATGTCAGAAGTGGGACGTATGTATGCACATAGAGCATCCATTTCCAGTCGTCAGTGCCCTGCCTAGGTCTTTGCCCCTGTTCAAGGCGAGCAGAAGCAGCATTATGCAACACACACATAGGTTTGCATGCTGCATGCAGGCCATTAAATCCAACTTTTCTTGGTGCAGAAACTTTTTTCTGTTTAACAGTGAGCTTAGGGTAACATCCAACACTGAGCGCAATGGAACTCTCCTCTCCTCCCTCTGCAGCCCGCTGGTGCACCCCGAAAATCTGGTCCGGAAGGCCCAACCCTCCAAAGCAGACTGGGGCGTGTGTGTGTGGGGGGGGGGGGGGGGCTCAATCCCTCCCCTGATGGATGCCATTCTGTTGGTGGATGGACACAATTGGCTTTCACCCAGAGTATCCACAGCCCCCGGCATGTCGTTGCTTTAACCTATATTTAGAAAGACCTTCCCTCATTGCTGGTTTCTATAATTCCTGGAACAAGAACAGTTAACATATGCTATAATTTCTCTTGAGAGAGCAGCAAAATTGCCAGCCATCTGCAGAATGTCAGGGGTCACCAAAATCATTCAGAGATGTAGAACCAATAAATATTTTATAGGGAAAAAGGAGTGGATGCATTCCAGGTGGATTATAAGAAATACATGGCATCATCATGGGATCACAGATAATTTATGGTGGCCTATTTTAATCTTAACATAACCTACTACATCCAAGACAAAAACAAAACAGAACAGAAGACCAAAACCCCCCAATTAATTACTGTACCAGTGCTTTGGCGTCACCTGGCTCAAGCTTATGACTTCGTCAAGGATTTCATTCTTTGCTTTTTCAAACAGTTCATTCTAGACAGAAAAAAAGTATTTGTTGCTCTAGAGATGCTTGTGCTAAGTCAGGTTTGTGAACGTCTGTAGTAGCATTATGCAGATTCACACCACTGCTCCATCTAGCCTAGAGTTGGGCTGCTGGCTCCACCCCTGAGCGGCAGCGTCCTAATCTAGCCTAGCCCCTTCCGACCTTGCTGGCAGCAGCTTTCCAAAGCAGAAAGGCCTTCTTTCACCTCCCTGCTTCCAGAGATGCCTTGAACTGGAGATCCCAGCAATTAAACCTTTTGCACGCCTGACGGATGCTCTCCTTCTGAGGCATGGGAAGCAGACAGGCTCATTTTGTCTTTCAAGGAACATCCTTGCTTGGCAAAGGAATAAGGAGCTCAAAGACAACTCTCTCTATTAGCCACATCATTGTTCTGTCAAGGCGGCTTCAGAATAGCTGCTTTTCTGCACAAATTACATATAACAAATTACTCCGGCAAGGTCTCACCAAGCTAGTCCAGTTAAAATCATAGGTGAGGAGGAGAAAACTACAGCATTGTCAGCTAGTCCATCTCTCTATATAAATGGAGGTGTTTGTTGTACGTCCTCGATAGACTCTAAAACCATACATCCGATTGTTATGAAACTTTCAGAATGTGTTGTACCTCTATCTGGGATGGTTTTAGGCATAGTGAAGTTTTTGTCCGCTATCAGATACTCAACCTATATTATCACATAGATACAGCAGGGGCTGGGGGAAGGAAACGGGTTGTCCCGGTAATTGAAGAAGAATGTTGGCAACTGATGTGGTGGGAGGGGGAGAAAAGGAAGAGTGGAGAAGAGGGAGACATGGCTGACAGAGAGGGGAACTCAGGACAGTCTTCAGGAGGCAGGGGCTGTGCCTAGGGGCCAGGGCAAGCGTAATGTGTCCAACTCTGGCAGCTGTGTAACTTTGCTCGAAGGCTTCACTCCAACTCCGACAAGCGTGTAAGGCTTTGTTGTATCCAGTTAAGGGCTCTTCCCAACCTGGGCTCTTCCCACCTGGGTCCATTTGCTAGTATAATATATATAAACCACTTTTCCATTTTGAAAAAGGCCCAGAGTAGTGAAGAAATTTTTTTAAGCAAGTAGGAAAAAAACAAGAAAAAATGAGAGACATAACTGGTGATAAAAACAGCCAATTTCCCAGCCAATTTCCCCACATTTAGAAGGCCTGTGAAAAGAGAGACCAACTGGTACCAACAGCTATACAGGTATGTCAACTGACAGGCTTCCAAGGCCGGGGAATTTATGCCGTAAGTGCAGCAGAAGCAGCCTCCCCACCACAAAGGGGAACCGTGCATCACGCTTCTCTGATGCGGAGCACTCAGGCTGGCCTCCTGGCCCGAAGCCCGCGGTGGCTCTGACCTAGGGAATGCACTTACCCGGTCAAGCTCTCGCAAGCGGGGATAGTTGTTCTTCCATTCAGTCTCCAAATTAAAACGTGTTGCTATGGGAAGAGCAGAGGTGAAATTCATGCCTTATTCTACAAGACTGTGCACATCACATTTGCCCCTTGGTTGCAGTAACAATGCCTGCAGCTGAAATAGCAGCAGCAATTAAAGCAACATACAGTAGGTTACAATACAAGGTTGGGAAACACATCAACTTCCTCAAGGGAAACGTTACCAGTGTTAACACGTGTAACAACACTGAAGCTTCACAAGAGTTGCCTGTGCATTATCAACATTTTAATCCTGAGGTTTCAAACTGCACTGCAGTCGAAGCAAAAAACAGGTTTAATTCCCCCCCCCCCCCCGAGGTACACATGCAATACACAGAATAGCAGATTTTTTTAAAAGGCTATTTTAGTCTCCCACAAGTATACAGTACAAGACTACTACGACACATCCCTTGTTGGAATATATAAAGTTTCCTTTTCTGTAGTCAGACCATTCTAGGTGGCTGCAGCAGCGCTCTCTAGCCTTAGGAGCTTATACAAATGTTCAAGGACCCCCTGTTCCTCACCATGACACTGAGATGAACCATCGCTTTTTCTCCAATCCTACTCATCTTGCGCTTTGCCTCTGCGCAGCAATCAGAAGCTTCAAGGGACAAGCACACCCCTTGCATATCGATCCTATCAAGGGTGACACACAAACTTGTGTGTGCCTAAAACTGTTGTTGTAGCTTTTTTGCAGACCCAGGTAGGGAGAAATTAAAAAAGCTGTTCTAAGTAACGAGCCTGACCCAGGCCTGAGGATATTCCGTACACAGCTGGGAGGTGCCTGTAAAGTAAATATGCGGTACCATGCTCAGCTCTTCAGAAAAGGCGCACCCCTCCCCCCCAAGGCTTCCCACTGAACCGTCCGTCAGCCCACTACCTTTGAAAGCATCCGCTTGCTGCTCCACAGACTCTCGCACCATTTTCCAAAAACAGTCCGAGACTGCCAGGCTGAGGTTCCGTGTGGTCACCTGATGGGCCTTCAGCATACAATTCCTATGAAAGACACAGAAGTGCAACACTGTGGAAGCTTATCAAAGCAAGGGATCTATTTCCCATGAATGGAAAAGGAAGGAAGTGCTGATGCTGGAAGTTCTCACATGGTCATCTCTCCTGTCAAAATACCCAGAGCATTCAGCTACATGTCACTTTTTGAGTTGACATGGAGTGATGGTGTCTTGTCTTCAACATCGCACTTGGAACATCTCCAAAGCAAAGCAAAGCACAAAGTCAGAGATAATTCTCCCCACTCCCCCATCCCAGTCCATGAGCTCCAGATCCAGGAGGGTTCTAGAGCTGATCACTCTCCAGAGAAAGGAGGGTGGCTCTTAATGGCGAGTCAGTCTGAAGAGCCCTGCTCAAAACTATTTGGAAGAGCTGCACACTATGGAAGCACACGCTGTACTACTGCCCACTGGAAGGAGGCAAATCTACAGCCACACTGAGGGTGCAATCCTAAACGCACTTACCAGGGAGTAAGTCCCACTGGATACAACAGGACTTACTTCCAAGAAAACGTGCATAGGATTGCACTGTAAGGAAAGAGGAGCCAACTCACTTGTTAGGATTTTCCTGCAAATTATGTTCAGGCCCAAATTCCTCTAGAAATGCAATGCATGAATGCACAAATTGCTGCATTTCTCCAGATCATATGCTAGGAATTCATTGACTAGCTCAGAAGTGTATTTCCACAGGACTCACATATTGGATTAAACCTACAGTAACATCTGAAAGCTGAAAGACCCTTTAGTCTATTTTGATGAAGGAGGTCTCCACAATTCCAAGGAAAGACAAAGCTTTTCAGGACAGATGGTTCCAAACCACATCTGGAGCAACCACTCAAGTGCTTTGTTCCTCGACAGACTGAAATGGTTTATATCCAACTAGAAATTCTGAAGCCTGTGTTGACAAGTGGCATTAAACCAACAAGACACACTTTAAAAACAACAAATATTGACATACTTCAGCAGTTTGGAGTTTTGGAAAAATTCTTCTTCATACTCTCGAATAGATTCAATACTTTCACTGCTATTTCCTAGACAGAAGGAAGCACACAAAGAGGGGAAAGCATTTAAAATAATCTAATATACACAAGAACCTGCACCAGCTGGCGAAAATCAAAACTCTACATTACCTTTTCCTGTAACAACTGCAAAATATCCAAGAGCCTTCATTGGGAAGAGTTTGCCTTCAATTATTTGCTGGATCTGTGAAAACAGGGAGATAAAGCTTATCTCACGTGCTCTCTCGGATTTCCTTTGTTCAAATTGTACAGTAGGAAAGAGCAGTCAAGAAGAAACAGGGCCTGTTGCATGTCACACTAAGCCATGGTGGGTTAATTAACTACCAGGAGTTAGTGGTGCGGGTGGGCAGCCCTTCTGCATATTCAAGCCACAACCATGCCTTGTCGTGTCATGTGAACTGGCAAGGATGGGTTGTTGGCGTGGTTAACAAACCACTCACAACCTATGGGCCAACAACCCACCCTCACCATGTTCACACATCACAACAAGCTGCGGATGCAGCTTGAATATGTAAAAGTCCCCCAGCACACATCACAGCCCACCCTGGCTTAAATAAGGGGCATAGTCTCGCAGGCAGAATACAGCATGGCTAGGTCCATTAAAGTAAGCCTTGAATCATGGGGTTCTAAACAATGATATTAACAAAACAAAACCAAGAAACCAGAATTAATGCATGGTTTTGACTACTTGTACTGTACTTTAAAAGTAAGGAGCAATAACAAACCCTCACACACAAAACTGAGAACATTTTAAGTAATGGATTAAGTACTGAATAGTCAGGGGAACTGTATGAAAACAAAGGAGCAGGAATGGCTTTGTTTAAAAGCTCAGGGCATGCCAAGTGTCCCAATGGAGGTCCCAGTTATGCACCATGGGAGAGACGGTGCTGTGTCCAGAATGTTCACCTCATACCAGTTCCCAAGTAGCTAATTTTCTCTCACAGGCCAAGAAACAAATCATTTTTTTAATAGCTGCACGAACACCCATAAAAAAATAGCACCAAAAGTGTGTTGACTTCCACAAGCGAGCTGAGCTATACTGGCACTGCTGTCAGAGAAGACACTGGGCAAAATCCCAAGTATGTATATGGACCTCTCCTACATACAGAAGCAAAATCACAACCACAGAGTATCTGCATAACAAACTTGACTTCTATAAGAATTATCAAATTATTCCTAACAGTTTTGGGAAATCGAGTAGTCAACACAAGAACTCCCTTCGGGACACTCCAGAAGACATTTCTCTTCCTGCTCTTCTAGGCAGCTCAAACAGCACCTGCTACATGAAATCACTTCTCCTCCTCACCCTGCTTGGACTGGCCACGTTTTTCTCAGCAAGATCCACTTTTGTCAAAACAAAGATCGTCCTCTTGCCCTGAGGATCCATTTGGCTGACCAAGTCAGTGACAATGCTGCGTTCTGCATCCACAGACCCATCTGGAAACAAAACAAAAAAGCCTAAATTTGCTATGACTTTGCATACTGCACAAAGCTTTTTCAAGAAAAAGCAGGAGCTAATTACAACTCACTTGAAGAAAATAAGGGATGAACAAAGTTAGTCAACTCAGGGACCTAACAAACAAACGATTAACAGTCACAGAGCTGGAGAGAAGAAGAGGTCAGCTAGTTCACCCACAACATGAGGACAGAACCATCCCTTTGCACCACCCCACCTTTCCAATCCAGGTCACAAACAAGGAGCATGTCTGGTCTGCAGTCACAATCCATCTCCTAAGAATCCAAATGAACAAGGGGTGCAACTGCCGGGCCTTTGTTAATCAAGAGACAAGGCCACTCCTGGTTCAGCCCGGACTCCTTGCTTACCTTGAATGCAAAGGATTATGGCATTAGGGTTCTGCATGTAGGCTTTGCTTATGCTGAAGATAGTTTCCTTTGTGTCTGGAGCCATCCCTGATGTCACCGTCTGTAAAGAGAGACCAGGGATGATGGAGAGAGAAACAGCTGGCCTAAGAAAATTGGAAAGGAGCTGTTGGATCAGCTACCTACACTGTCCCTGACAGGCACACGCCCAGTATTTTTTGAAGCCTACCTTGGAAAGGGATTCCATAGCTTTCCTAAGAAGCTGGTTCCAGGGCTGAACCTCTCTCAAGTTAGGAAGCTCTTTCAAATGATTAACTGAAAAAGGCTCTCTTTAAACTTCTCCTAATCAACAGCTAGGATGAACTAGCGTTTTTTAGCCTGCCCTATTCCATGGGCTCAGTGCAGGCAGCAACAGTCTCAAATTGATCCCCAAGCATTCTAGATTTATTTTTTATTAATTAAATTTGTTAATCGCCCATCTGGCTGGTCACTTGGCCACTCCTTGTGTTAGTACTTTAGATGACTAAAGTACTAACACAACGGCAAACCACCCATGACTAGGACACCCAGTTCCTTTCAATCCTTATTCTATGCCTGTATTCCTGTTAGCCTAGACTCCCTGATCCTGACAGAGCTTACTAGATACACTTGCTTACTACCACCATTTCTGCTGAGCTTCCATTCGCCATCCTATAAATGAAAGCATGGGAAATCCCTCTCTAAGGGGGGCTGGGAAGAGTTAGACCCACATTCTTTTGCTACCTCTAACAATTATTTTCAAATGACTGCTGATACAGCTGGTCCTTAAACTGACTCAGG
Organism: Heloderma suspectum; assembly: GCF_057233095.1. Taxonomy (NCBI): domain Eukaryota; kingdom Metazoa; phylum Chordata; class Lepidosauria; order Squamata; family Helodermatidae; genus Heloderma; species Heloderma suspectum. Next base: position 329,482,622 of record NC_139460.1, on the reverse strand, counting down.
ACAAGGTGGGGCCCAACACAAACAGCTGGCAATGATGGAAAAATTCATTTATAAAATGTATCAAACCACATTTCAGCCCAGAAGGCATCCAAAGCAGCATGCAATTCATAAAATAAATCATAGAAAAAACAAAACACTTCGCATGAATTTAAAAAGCCTGTAAATGTTCAATTCACATCTAAATTCAGTCAAGAAGACGGACTGGTTGGTGGTAGATTCCACAGCTGTGGTGGCACCACCAAGAACTGCCTGCCCAAAGCCCCATGGGCACCCGAGGAAGGAACTCAGAGAAGGGCCTCTCCAGCCAATTTCAAAGGAGCAGGAAGGTCAAAGGGGAGAAGACCGTCTCCTTGATGTCCATTTAAGTACTGGGGAATAGCAGGCAATTTCTCCCTGCACTTTCCTTGAAGCTATCTTGTACCATAGTCCTCTTCGTCAACTCTCCCCTTTCTCATTGCCACAGCTTCATTCTCCTGAACACAGGGCTCCTGTCATCTCTCTCCCCAGAGTGCTCAAGTGGTCCTGCTCTCCTCCATTCCTATAGCTGCCCTGCAATTCCGGTCAGCACCACTCCCATTTTACAGCTGGGGAACTGAGGCAGAGGGAGTGATGACCAAAGTCAACAGTGGATGAACTGGAATTTGATCCCCTGTTTCCCAGCCCCGTACAAAATGTTATCCACTTGATAATGCTGGTGGCTCTGACAGCAACTCACAAGCGCAGCATACTCACACTAATGACACCAGGCAAATCCACCAGCACCATTCTTTGGAGGCCAGGACCTTTAACACTAAGGGAGATGGTCTGCAAAAGAAAACAAAGAAGAAGGATTTGCATAACAAGGGTTCAGAGGAGACTCCTAGAAAAAGAAAATAAAGACAAGGGTGCTTAGGACAACCCCCTGAAAAGTTTGTAACATAAGTGATTTCTGGAATAGAGGCAAGATTAGGCCTCTTAGGAAATTGGGGAGAGAGAACTCAAGACAACAGCCAGGCCTTACCTCAGAGCTGACCGTGCAGCCTTCACTCACACTCTTCCTCATTCTGATCTCAATCTCATTCCTCAAGGCTGCGAGCTGCGTCAACATAATCAGAAATAACTAGAATTCATAACTGAAATCAAGACACTTGTGTCAGCAGGTGACCAGTTTTCCTTATTTTATTTCCTTTAAGAGAAAGGATGGAAGGGGAACGTTCAAGGCACACGTCTCTTCCATTACCACTGAAAGTGAGCAGGCACTCAATGGAAATCACTTCTAAGTGCACAGAACTTGCTCTCCACTCCTGCAAACAGGAGCCTAAAGCAAGGCAAAGAGGTCAGAAGCAACAGGGAGCTCAATCCTCATTCAGCCACACTACGGCCTGGTGGTCTCTCCAAGAAGACAATGGCAGCCACACCACTAGTTATACAACAGTTGAGAAACAGCAATTGGTCCAAAATGCGGCCACCAGAAGGTTGGTGGTATTAGTTGGGTTAATGATTCACGCATATGACTGCAGTTTTATATAATCTACACTGATTGCCAATTTGTTTCTGGGCTCAATTAAAAGTGCCAATGAAGACCTACATAGGCCTAAATGGCCTAGGAATAGGTTACCTCAAGAACCACCTTTTCCCATATGAACCTTCCTGGGCTTTAAGATCAGTCTCTTAACATCTGAGGCCAGGCATGCTCTCTGGCCTGTCAACATGGGATGTCAGGTGAGTTGTTGTAAAAGACAGCGAGTCCTTTTTGGTGGTGGCACTGAGACTGTGGAATGCCCTCCCTGAGGAGATCCTCCAGGTTTCCTCCCCTCTTTTACTTTTATCCATCTCTTTAAGATTTATTCCAAAAAGCTTTTAACATTTAAATGGTTTGCTGCTTTAAGTTAATTGTGTTCTCATAATTTATTTTATTGTCAGTGCTGCAATTTTGTTTGCTATTTGGTTATGGTATTTTTAACTGTAATTCTATTGTAGTGTTTGATATTATTTACTAAGAAGTGTTTGGAAAAGTATGATATACAATTAACATAAACAATTAAAAAAACAGAGTCCCAGCGTGCCCTGATCTGGAAGGAGCTGCACTTGAAACCTGAAGGATGGTATATTTGCCAGGTGGGGGGGTGGGTTGGGTGGTGGTGGTGGAGAGAAGGCACAGTTCATTGCTTCAAAAGGTGACAAAACCTGCAGCAGACACAGAGTGGCTATTACTTATCCATATTCCATCCTTATCCACTGGGTGAATTATTGTAATGTCATGGAATGTTCACAAACATTGTAACTGGCTCAGGTGTAAATTGTCAGCATAAAGGGCCTAGGAACAGAAGGAACTCTCTGATGTGGGTGAGAGCCAATGAGGTAGTCTGAATTTAGAATAAACCTTTCAGTAAATTTGTGTAGGCTTCCATTTATTTTCAAAAGTAGCATACTGTAATGTTACCAGATGACTTCATGGGACATGCAAGACAATGGTCATTTACAGCTTTTTAATGATCTTCCAAAGGAACATGGCATTTTACAATGAAGAAAGATGCCAAACAAGAATATAATCTTGTAAACCCTGGTATTGAGCAACTTCAACTTGTTCTCAGTGGAGTTCCACAAGGAGATCCGTGTAAAGCTCTGTGACGTAAATGGAAGTTGCGCAGCAGATGTGTTTAGTGGGTAGAACCATTTGTCAAGCCAGATGAGGACACCTGACAGTTTTTCCATCGATGAAACATTTGTTCCCTGCCCTTCCTCCAAGGAGCTCAGGGGCATCTTTTGAGGAAGTGGGCAGGTCATTATCGCTCAGCCTAAGGCCACCCAGTAATTTTCATGGCTGAGTGGGGTTTTGAACTCAACTCTCCTTGGTCCACGCTCACTTTATAACACCAAAGTTAACCTTTTTCATACAGATGTTTCCTCACTCACATCCACCCACATGGATAATTCACGCTCCAAGTCATGGATATGATTTTTAAAAAGTTAGTCCTTGGATAATAAACTATTATTTGAAACTTACATCCTCCTCCTTGGTCAGATCAAACTCTCGAGAACTATCCTTGAAGATAGCCACATGGTGAGGACCTTCACTGAGGGTGACCTAACATCCAAAGGGGAGAAAAGAGCAGCGGATTAAAGATCTGAGCAGGTTTTAGAGCAGGGCTGAGGTGCGAAAGGGTTCTATTCTATCCCCCATGCTGTTCAGTATCTCTATGAAGCCGTCGGGAGAGGTCATTACGAGTTTTGGTGTGGGATGTCACCGGTATGCTGATACGCAGCTCTATTTCTCCTTGTCGTCGGAGTCAGTTGAGGCGGTGAAGGTGCTGGACCAGTGCCTGGAGGCTACAGTGGGCTGGATGAGGGCCAATAAATGGAAGCTAAATCCCGACAAGATGGAAGCTCCATGGAGTGGTGGTTCCCAAGCACAGGAATTGGGTAAACGACCTGTCCTGGACAGGGTTGCACTCCCCCTGAAGGAGCAGGTGCATAGCTGGGGAGTACTCCTAGATCCACCCCGTCACTGGAGCCCCAGGTGGACTCCGTGGCCCGGAGTACTTGGGCCCAGCTTCGGCTGATCCGCCAGCTACGGCCCTTCTGGACAGGGATGACCTAGCCACAGTAGTACATGTGCTGGTGACTTCCTGATTAGACTGCTGCAATGCACTTTACCTGGGGCTACCCTTGAAGACGACTCGGAAGTTGCAGCTACTGCAAAATGCAGCAGCTAGACTGCTGACCGGAACACCTCATAAAAACCATGTAACACCGGTTTTAAAGGAATTGCACTGGCTACCAATATGCTTCTGGTCAGAATTCAAGGTTTTGGTGATGACATTTAAAGCCCTAAGCGGCTGGGACCTCGATATTTGAGGGAGCGCTTCTCCCTATGTATGCCTGCCTGAGAACTGAGATCTGTTGGAGGGGCCCTCCTCTGCATCCCACCAGTGCAAGACATACACTATGGTGGGACATGGGAGAGGTCCTTCTCTGCTGTGGCACCCTGGTTGTGGAATGCCATCCCCTTGGAGGTCTAACTGGCGCCGACACTGGTCTCGTTTTGGTGCCAAGTAAAAACATGGCTTTTTACCAAAGCCTTTGAGGGCTAAATGTATTCCCTAGCACATTGTTTTAACTGTTTTATTGTTTTAGATTTTAACTGGTATTAGCTTGTTTAATATGTTTTAGGTGTTTAAATTATTGATTGTTTTATACTGTTTAAATTGATTTTATCTGTACGCCGCCCTGAGATCTTAATGATATAGGGCGGGATAGAAATGTTTCAAATAAAATAGTAATAAACAAACTTGTGGCCCTCCACATGTTTGGGTCTAGCTCTGCCATCAGCCTTAGCCAGCATGCCCAACGATGGGGACTGATGCGAGTTGTAGGCCAAAACATCCAGAGGGCCAGAGGTTGCCCACCCCTGCTTTACAGTAACCATACAAGACCCATACAACCAAAGGATTCATTTCTGAAACGGTGTCTTTTCCACCTGAACCCTGGTGACCGCTCCACTCTATTTCAACATTCTTACCTTAACAGGTGAACGAGTCATCATTTCTCCAGAGCCTCGAGGGAAGATCCGAGCTTGGGCTATCATTTCGAGCACACTGGTTTTTCCAGCACTCTGATCTCCAACCACTACAACCTTAACCAAAAATATTCAGTCACTGGCTTTTAACAGAAACCAATAGACTTTTGGCCAGTCACCCCAGAATTCAAATCAGAAGTGACCGCCTTAACTTTGGGGGGGAAATAGAGGTTTTCAGAAGATCCAATTGTATTTATAGAAAAACATACAAATTCATTACTTTGTACTTAGAATGCCCCGAACTAGACAGTTATTGCCTGTCAATGGTTCAAAAATTAAACGGGTATTTTCAACAATGCTAGAACTTCATGAGCCATTCCTCTTGCTCATGGCTGAACTGGAAGGTATTAAACTATGCCACCCTTTATTGTAAATGCAAAGCTGTTCAAAGCTCATCATTTACTTACCCGAGGTAAATGATCATGGGTATTATAGCTAGCATCATAATCCGACAAAGTATCCAGGACTTCGGAATACATATCAATCAAAGATTTCTAAGAAAAAAAGAATTAAAGTGAACTTGGTGAGCTGAGCCAAAGCCAAGCATGAGAAAGAAGCCTTCTTGCAGTCTCATAAAAACTCACTTATCAGTGGAATCCAAGACCACCTATGGCAGGACATGCACCTGTTGCAACAGGCGTTTTCAGGAATGCAAGACCCTGACTGAAGAGAGCTAGCTGTCTCTTCCAGTCAGACAGCCCCGTAATAAAATATCCAGAAGAAACTAGACTATATCCAGGATGTATCACATTAGTCTGGAATTCAAGGAAAATGCCAGTCACCGGAGGGTTTTGGCTTTTATTAACTAAACTTGCTCGTAAAAGGAGTTAGCTCAGGTGAACGATGGTAGTATGAAAGATATGGTGGTGGGCGGGCAGGCTGGAGATGTGCAGGTTTTGAATGCACTACCTTCAGCTTCCTCTGATGGATGCCTTTGTCATCTTTCTGCAATACAATCTTCCTTAGCTCTTTATTCTCCTTCTCTAAGCGCTCAAGCATCCTTTGATATTTCAACTGCAAAACAGGAAATATTAAAACCAGGAGGTTGGGAGGGGAGAGGAAAAAGGTTAGTAAAATAAGGGGCCACCATCTATGCTAACAAATTGCTGCTCCCTCTTCCATACCAGAATTATTACCAAATAATCTAACCACAGGAGATGCTCTTTGCTTCCTTGACAACCTTGGCCATGACTTCAGAGAAAAGGTTATTTTTAATGACGTTTTTAAAAAGGTGATTTGTGTACCTCATAACCAAGTCCTAGTATTGCTCCAGTACAGTCCATCTTATTGAAGTGTGAAATTAAAACAATGTGCTTTATTCTAGCAGTTTTGATAAAAGGAATATCAGTATCTGAAGATTTTATTGTGTATAATCAAATTGTGTCATATTAGGGGTGTTCTGATAATGCAGGTGGGGGCCAGAACCCTGGGAACCTTTTACATAGTGCCATTGATTTACATAGTGCTTTACAAAGGACAGTTTTTACAGGTCTTTGCCCCAAAAGGCTTACAGTCTAAAAACGGACACAGGGAAACAGCAGAGGAAGAGAGCAGAGACAGGGGTAAACAGGGCTGGAAAGAAATTCCTGTAATGAACAACAAACAAACCCCTTGTGCTTCTTCAAGTTTTTTTTTTTAAGCGATTATTAGTATTATTAATTTTTTGCACCAGTTCCCACTGGGAAAAGCAGTCTCGATGTGACTTACACACAATTCAGAAACCCATGATTACTATAGCAAGAAAAAGCCCCTAATATCAATATACACCATAATGAGCACAATAATACAAGTAAAAATAAATCCTATAAAAACGTAACCTAAAAACAATACAGTATGAAAAGTGTTCATCCATCCACAAGTACACAGAATCATTCCCCATTCACCATCTAGAATGAACAACACAAAAGCCCCACAACAGTCGCGTCATAACTCATGTCCAAACACCAGGGAAAATAGGTATGTCTCTGCACGGTGCTGAAAAAATGACAGTACCACGCCAGCCAAGCCTCCTTGGGGAGAGTGTTCCATAAACTCAGGGCTATCACAGAAAAGGCCCGTTCCCAAGCTGACACCCCTGAGCTTTTCTTGGAGGGGATGCACAGAGAACGGCCTCTAAAGCTGACCTTCAGGGACTGGGTAGGTTCATATGGGGAGGGTCGGTACTTGGGGTCCTGGGGTCCTGAGCCAAGTGGAGCTTAATAGGTTACAACAAGCACTTTGAATAAAATGAAGCATGAATAAAATGCATCATGAAGAACTTCATCAGGAGGGCTTTACACTGAATCCTACAGGGGAGAGAGACGTAAAGTTGGGGGTAACAATGAAGGCTCATGCACCGCAACGGAGAGAACAGCTCAAACAGCAGCCAATCATAGTCTTCACAAACATGGAGGAAGAAAGCCAGACTATGAAGCACATGGTCTTCAATGTCTATACGCTAATGTCCAGAGTATGGGAAACAAACAGAACTTGAACTCTTAATACAGGAGGGAAGTTATGACTTGATAGGTGTAACTGAAACTTGGTGGGATGACTCTCATGACTGGAATACAGCAATTGAAGGATATAACTTGTTCCAAAAGAACAGGAGGAACAGAAAGGGAGGTGGAGTTGCACTATATGTTAAAAATACATATCTCTGCACAGAAATACAGGAGGAGGAGCTTGGTAGCCCCATCAAGAGCATCTGGGTTAAAATCAGTGAAGCAAAGAATAACAGGAACTTGGTGGTCGGAGTCAACTATGGGCCACCCAATCAAGGAGAAGACGAGGATGAAACTTTTGAAAACCAAATTGCCAATGTTTCAAGGAAGCATGATGTAGTAATGATGGAGGGCTTCAATTTCCCCGATATTTGTTGGGAGACAAATTCTGCAAAACATGGACCCTCCAGGAAATTCCTGACTTGTGTGGCAGATAATTCCCTCCTACAGAAAGTAGAGATAGGAACTAGAGGATCAGCTATCCTTGACTTGATTCTAACCCACAGAGATGAATTAGTGGATAAAGTAGCAGTTACAGGAACTCTGGGGGAAAGTGACCATCTTATAGTTGAGTTTTTGGTTCTAAAGGAAGCAAAAGCCAAGTGTGGCGAAATGCATACCCTGGATTTTAGGAAAGCTGATTTTAATCAACTCAGAACAATGATCAGTAAGGTCCCATGGCAAACGATTCTAGTGAGAAAAGGAGTCCAAGAAGGGTGGGAGTTTTTAAAAAAGGAAATTCTCAAGGCACAATTACAAACAATTCCAACAAGAAAAAAAGGTGGAAGACAACAGAAAAAGCTAATGTGGCTTCACAAAAAGCTTAGAGATGACCTGGAAACAAAAAAGGACACATATAGGAAGTGGAAGGAAGGCCAAGCTACAAAGGAAGAGTACAGGCAGGTAGCACAGAATTGCAAGGATGGCATCCGGAAGGCTAAAGCTGAGAACAAGCTGAGGTTAGAGAGGGATGCTAAAAGCAACAAAAGGACTTTCTTCAGATATGTGCATAGTAAAAGACAGAGGAAAGAAATGGTGTACAACTCATCAGTGAGGATGGCAAAATGATAACAGATGACAAGGAAAAGGCAGAAGTGCTCAATTCCTGGTTTGACTCAGGGTCTATGACTCCCCTGGCAAAGGTGAAGCAACTGTGAATTTTGGCCTTCACATCAGCAAAGTGACTATACCTGAGTATGCAGTAGTTCTTCTTGGAGCTGATCAACCTTGTCTTTGTCAGAAACCTGCAACAGCAAAAATCATAAGCATGAATATCATGGATTTATTTTATGTTCAGGATATAGCAGATCCACAAATGATGAGTTTTAAGAGTCATCAGTTTCACAAGGACCATTCAATCAAGTTCTTTTGTCAATTGAAAGCATGAGACAGAAAGGAAACTAAGGATAGAGCCTCTTTCATAATAGCAGTCTTAATTGTCAAGGGCTCCTTGGCGGCCTCTTTCAGTCTAATCCAGTAGCCAAGTCCAGACACAGACAAAGGGATTCTTTTCAAAGCTTTATTCCTTTTTTACAACTTAACAACTCTGTTAGCAACTAGCTATGAGCAGCAGAGTACCTATGCCCTAAGTTGGAACAGTTGGTCCCCATTTGAAGGAGAATCACTGGCAGACCCTGAATTTATGGGCTAGGGAGAGTCCCTCCCCTTTTCCTTTGGATCCTCTGGGCGCAACCGTTGTTTGCGCGTGAACCAGGCACTACGCCTCTTTTCCACGCCCTCCATTTGGCGCCGCTCCCTGCGTTGGCGTCACGCATCCAGCAAGTCTTCTTCCCACGCTCTCTCACTCCTGGGACTGCTATCTATGTCAGGAATGCCGGTGGGAGGAATCTCTGCCAGCTGTTGGCCCTGGGAAGGATGAGCGCACTCCTCTCCCAGAAGCGGCTGCTCCACCTCAGAATCAGAACTACTCTTGGATTCTATGGGCTCAGTGTCCACCCTGACATTAATACTAAGAATGTCATAGTAAATGAATTGGTTTACACTCCTAGAAGTATCTTGTTAAGATGATTTTTTTTTTTAATGAAGGGACATTTAATATGAAACCATAACTCCAGTTGCCACCAAGGACACAGTTATGCACTTTTAAGTCCCTTTTTGTATCAGCAGGTCTTTTGTGATTAAATAAGAGATTAAAAAGTTATGTGCTGGGATAAATACAGAGCACTAATTTTTAGAAGACAGCCCTCCTGTAGTTGCCAGTTCTTGTTTCTTATACTTTACACCACTTATGCCTCAATGAGTTTCAATTGGGGCAAAGCTGGGCAGACATTATAACAACATGGGATGAAATAATCTTACTGTAAACCATTTGTTTGTTCGTTCATTCATTCATTCACTCCACTTCTCTATCGCCCAACAGCTGAAGCAATCTGGGCGGTTCACAAAAATTAAGGGTACAATATGGAAAACTCTCCAATTCTGCTCCATTTATGGAAAGGAATTTTGAATTAATCTCCTTTTAAAACTTCTGAAATGCTGACTGAAAAAAAGAGAGAAGAACTGAATATCCATTTTTACGGCAGAAAAGATAATCAAGGCCACAGCCATTTCATGTTACAGGAAGGCGCGAGAGGCCTCCCAGCACGGAAAGACTCCTGATCTGCAAGCTTCCAAATGCCATTCAGCCAGCACAAGACGAGGGGGCGCCTGTGTTGCCTCCAGAGCAGGGGCTGCAACGTGGCTAGCAACACAGCGCTTCCAGGCGGGCTGGAGAACGTCAGCTTTCAGATGAGCTGTCACTGGCTAGCAATTCTCCCAAAGACAACAACCGCGGAACTGGTCAAGCAGCAGCACTGCTTGAAACAGGAATGGACTTCAAACCCGACATTCTGACCATATTTTTGCACTTAAAAGGCTCAGGTTTCATCAGTAATGACAAGACATTGCAAACAAAATGGATACAGCTGGCACTCTTGCCTTAGCATTCTCAAACAGCCTCAGAACTGGTTGGCTGGTCCCAATTCAGCCAATTATTTTCTCATATAATTTTTAATGCAAGTGATGAGCACATTGTCCAGCATGACTAAAGAGCACATACACAAGCAGGGAAACTTAATATTTTTGCACCCTCCTGTTTCCTAGGGGCTCTCAATGTACACTATTGGCCAATGGAGATCCACTGTCTTTGCTGTGTGAACAATTTGTCCACATACAGGAGATCAGAGTAAGTGCTTCTATGTACATTGCTTGCCTTGGTTTTGTCTAAGAAATTGCACACTGGTCCTATGAGACCTGCAGAAAGATCAGTCAGACGCTGGACAATGCATTGATGCAGGACAGTGAGATGTCTGGGAAGCACATCCTATACGGAACAGTTTAAAGAGCTGGATCCGCTTAGCCTGGAGAAGAGAAACTAACAGGGAGATGCAACAGTGGTCTTCAAATATCTGAATGGCTGTCATGCAGAAGGTTGAGCAGATTTGCTCTGTTGCTCCAGAGGGCAGGAGTAGAAATGGCAGGAAAGCATATTTCAGCTAACCATTAAAAGAAATTTTATAATGGTAAGAACTGTTCAGCAGTGGAACAGACTGTCTTGGGAGGTGGTGAGCTCTCCGCTGGGAGTATTAAATCAGAGGCTGGACGGCTGTGGTAACTGCATCCTGGGTCGGACTAGATTACCTGCAAAGTCCCATCCAACTCTATGTTCTATGATTTCTGTGCTTGTTGTCCTCATGGAAAGAACCAGAAAAGGAGGACGCACCTGGGAGTCTCTGGCACTGCCTTTCTTTCCGTAAAGCAGATACTAGCTAGGACAGAAACTTTGATTCTGCGGAGGTCGCTGGGAGGGGTTGCTAACAAGATGAAGGAAGCAAGTTTCTGGACCCAGAGACATCCTTGGGGGCAAAGGATCATTTAACATGCCAAGCATTGGCTAACATGTGTGGGTTACTACATTTTTCTCTACATCAGGAGGGGATGTTTTCAGGCTATAAAAATATTCAGAGCTTTTATATGCAATGATCATGGCCAAAGCTTTTATATGCAAAGCAGAAGTAAAGAAGTGGCTATACAACTATTTTGTTGCTGTTGTTGTTGAACACATTTATACCCTGCTCTTCTGCACACTGAACCCTGAGGAAAGCTCAAAAGCAATTAACACAATACCATCACAATACAACTGTGAAAACAATTAATTAAAAACATCTTTCGAACGTGCAGTCATTAGAAGTAGTGGAAGAGCGAAAGATTTAACAAATGTTAGGAAAAAGATCCTGTTTTTGTCTAAAAAGGGGGCAGTCTAGAGTGCCAGGGCCACCATCGAGGAGCCCCCGCTGCCCCCTCATGCTCCCATCCAGTGTGGAAGAGGCAGCCTCCCCAGGCATTCATCTAAACATGGCCAAGGCAAGACGTTCCTAGAAATATCTCCAAAGACAGATCCGGCCTGTTTGCGTCACGCAGCGGCTGTGATGAGGCAGCGTGACCAGCACATTCTGTCTCCACAAGGCAGGAACCCGACAGACCTACTGCTGCTCCAGCCACTAATGTATTTTAATGTAAACTGCTTAGATATATATATATTTTAATAGGGTAATCAGTATATGAATTAAATAAATAAGCAAGCAAGCAAACGTGGCCTTGGATCTGTCAGAGAGCCTCCCCTCCCCACCCAACTCTGAGTTTCCTCACTATTCCAGTTCCAGATTCCACCACTATGTTCAAAAATTCATCAACATTCACTGGGCTGGAAAGATATTTCAAATTCCGAGCGTCAAGAGTTTTGTCCTTGCTCTGAGAGCGCCGTTTTCTTTTTGTGCTCAAACTGTGTGACCACCCCGTTTGGCTAAGCTGAAATGGCACATCGCAGCGTAACCACCTGTGCCTGTGAGTCTTGTTATCTCGAGACAGCTCCAGCCTTCAAGGCCAGAGTAAGACCCAGTTAACTGGGACTGAATGACCTCAGCTACATTCCTGTGTGCACCTTCCCCCCTCCGTTGCAGGGTTTGAGACGCTGCAGCAGCCTGCAATCAGCCCCCTGGAACCTTCTCTGCCTTGCCGGGGCTCTGAGCATGAAAGGGAGAGGCTTGGAGCTGCCCAGTTGACTCCATCTCCCTGTGCCAGCTTGCTCTCAGGCTTGTCAGCTCTTGGTTCATGGATGGGGCCCAGTCCTCTTGGGACACCCATGCTCAGGCAATGTCTAGGGGACAGTTAGGTATGGCTTTGCTATTTTTGCACGGAGCATTGTTCCAAAGGTTTTCTCTGATTCTTGTCCATCTTTTTATCCCATTCACCTTTTTATATACGTACATAAACTGCATTTCTCCCTCTAGAGCTGTGTGTGCTTTCTTCCAAGTAAACTTCAGCAGTAAATTCAGAGCCTTCTGCTTGGCTCATTGCTACCGTCTAGAGCGTCAGGCCTGAGGGCTTGACAAAGAGGGCGCCTACTGGGACCGAAGTGTGTCCAGAAAGGCCTGAGAGCTCCTGGCCAGGCTGAGGAGGATGTGTGTGTGGTGGGGGGGGGGGGGCAGTCTACCGGGCAATTGTTTTTCCCTGACTACACTGCAGGGAGTTTGGGCAACTCCCTCTCTCCCTTCACTCTGAGGCACTAAAGAAAGATGTATAGGAGGCAGGATCAAAGTCTAGGTACAAAGACCTAACTAGGGTGGGAACCAGCATCAAGTATTTAGCTGCCTGGGATCTCTATATGCTGGCTACTTATACTGAGGAGAAAGGTGCTTTTCAATGGCTGCACTAAGGTATTTTCACTGATACACCCACAACCCTGCCAGAGCAGGGTGCAGCAAGTAGAATTGGGCCTGGACTAGACTAAACTGAGGATTACATCCCGACTCATTTGCGAAGTTTACTGAATTTTAGTCATTTAGAGAGCCAGTGTGGAGTAGTGGTTGGAGTGCTGGACTGGGACTCGGGAGATCTGGGGTCTAGTCCCCACTTGGCCATGAAGCTCACTGGGTGACTTTGGGCCAGTCACTGACTCTCAGCCTACCCTACCTCACAGGACTGTTGTGAGGTTAAAATGGAGAAGAGGAGGATCATGTATGCCACCTTGGGCGCCTTGAAGGAAAGGCAGGATATAGGTGTAATAATAAATAACATATAATAAATAATGTATTTTAAGTATTTTATACTGCCCTTCAATCCTGTTCTTTGGGCAAGCCATGTGTGCAGCCTAACCTCCCCCCAAGATTCTTTTATGGCTGAAAAGCTGCTCAAAACATGTTTAAGGGAGACAGGGATTCCGAACATAACAAAGGGAACAAATCACCACGTAATGATTCACAGCTAAACGTAAGAGCTGCTTCTATTGAGAAGAACACAAGATGATTTGTGCTGGATCAGACCAAAAGTTCATCTAGTCCAGCATCCTGTTCAGTGGCCAAGCAGCTGCCTCTAGGAAGACCACAAGTAGGACATGAGTGCAACACCATCCTCCTGCTCTTGTTCACAGTGGGTCTACAATGGCACCTGTCTCACAGGGCCATTGCTGGACATTTCAGTCACTGTGCCATGAACTTGCACTTCTCCTCTTGCTCTCAGAGGGAGATGTTACATTCTGTGCAGATCATACTAACTGGCAAACCAATCAGCCTTTATTAAAAAGCTGCCCTGAATGTGTTATATCAGGGGTGGGCAACTCTGGGAGATCTGGGGGCCGTCTTTGTGCATCTCCCCGGTCCTCCCATGAGCTCCCCCCGCCCTGCGGGTGCCCAAAACAGGCGGCGGCAGGGGGGGATTAAAAAAATAAAAGCAAAATGGCATCTGGAGCTGCGACGGAGCGCCTGAAGTGTTAACATCAGCTTGTTTGCAAGCTAATCTTGACCCTTTTGGAATGCTGCGGCAGCTCCAGGTGCCATTTGTTTGCGAAAACAAAAAAAGAATTTTGGGCGAGGCGCACTGGGGGGGCTGCAGGGCTCACATGAAGCCCACCTCTGCTTTACATGCTCAAAACATAGAGCCTTAAGAACATATGGAGGGCCTTGCTGGATCAGACCAAGGTCCCATTTCCAGTAGCCAGCCAGCTACTTCAGAAAGCCCACAGAGGTATGCATAGATAAACGTCCCCCTCTGGATAGTCAAATACAAGCTAGCAGAAAGTTCTGAAGTATAGTCGAGTACAGGTCTTTCCCACAATCAACATCATTTTTGTGGTCAAAATTAAAACCACATAAATCACAGTGCCATGAGGAAGCTGAATCAATTATATTATTGGTGCTCTTACGAATAATGCATTCCAAGATCAGTGCTAGGGCCCATAACCAAAGTTCAATCAGGGATTCATTCACAGCTAACAAATCACAGAGTTTGATTAGATGGGGCTGGGCAAAGAAGAATTACACAGCACCCAGTGCCTTTATTTTGTTTTTAAGCCATCACCTTTCGTTTCTGTTGGGAAGAGCCTGGGCCATATTGGTCAGCGGCTCTCTGCGCCTCCTCTTCATGCTGATGGATTTGCTGCTGCAAGAGAATGAGTTCGCCAAGAAGACCCTGCCGCAAGTTTACAATAAGAAGGAGAAGGAAAAAAATGGAGGTGAGGGGAGCAATAATGTCAAACCAAAGGGTGCAACACAAAGACATGTGCACGAAAAGAAACAAGTGGCGTGGCTCAAACAGCAAAAAAAACAAGGAGCTGAACAGAAACCAACATGCCAAGAGCGTCTGTTTTTTAGGAACATTTAAGAATTAAAGTTAAAGAAGCCTTAAACTGCTGGGTCAAGACAAATGTGCTTTGAAGGGATTAAGGTCCCCCCTGACAGCTGTCACAGATGCCCATAGAAATATGAGACATAAAGCATGAAAATGGGGGTCGTCTGCAGAGCGCTGAAAATGTTCAGTTCTGCTCTGAGTGCACCAGACTTCATATTTATGACTTGCCAGAAAATTATCACTTGTGCTAAAGCTTAATCCACCCCCATGCAGTAACCAAAAAGCTTTGTATAATATGGAAAGCTTTCCCTTCTCACATGCCAAGATCATGCCTATGGCATTTAAACTAAAAATGCACATCTTCACGCCAACTCAGTTATGCCACAGATGTACACAAAACATTTGACCCAAGCTGTGCAAATATGTACAATTTTCATTCATTTGAATGCTGTTAAACAGCCATATGACTAGAAAACTACTTTAGAAGTGGAGCACCAAGGAACATGGTACAAAAAAGCATAGAAACAAGAAGTTACACATGAAATTTAAATTCACACCACTGGGAGATACATTAAAACAGAAAGTGGCAGCATAATCAAACCCAATATGATTGAAATGGTTGGAATTATAAACAGAATCTACAAATTCTTATTGCACTACAAAATTAGTTGTGTTGGTGCACTACAAGAGAGAGTTTTGCTTCACTGGTGGCTGCTCTGAGCGAGAACCTCTCCTCCATTAATACTCCCTGTCATCAAAAATCAGATAACGTTATTGTGACAGCTCTACCTTTGTGTATAGACTTTTACTGAGGTCACCTGCATAAACCTCGCTAGGTGTCCATTACTTATATTCTGCGCTGGAAGAAGATCCTGGAATTAATTTATCCACCTCATTGGCCAGAAGAGGCACTAAAGGCCCAAGCGGAGGCAACAAACACAAAGGGACAGGAATGGGCTGATGAAAATAAAGAGTGGCTTCAGCGTGTGCACTCATGTGCATGCCTAATTAGTATCACATTTTCATTCAAATGGCTATATATGCATAATTTCAGTTATACGTAACGGCTGGCTTTCTCAAGAAAACAACAGTTCTGGAGTTCAGTAGGGCTTTGGAAAGACCTTCCAAGTGTCCATCAAAATGAGATGACAGGTGCACAGCCTTTCTTATAAGATGCTAAGAGCCAGCCATTCTCGAGGAGACTTCTGAGGTACAGCAGCAATCCATGCTCCCCATCCTCTTTTGCTGCTTCCCTAGTGCAAAGTCCCAGACTGCCAGTGACTGAGAAAGTGCTACAACAGAATTAGCCCAATCAGCTGGGCACAATGTCGAGTGAAAACATGAATCATGCAGTTTCACACTGGGAAAATGGCAGCTATGTATCTGCAGAATACAAGTGTAAGCTAGAGAACATTTTATGGGGACCAAGCATGTAAACATCTCACTCAAAAACCAGAGGAATGGGGCTACTAGACTGTCCACTGGTAAAATGAGAATAGGTGCAATTCCTCAGCAGCATCATACAATCTATACCCTATCAAAAGCACTGGCGATGGTGGCATTCTCAAATTACCTGTGCTGGCAAAGAGCAACCACAGCACATGAGTGGCTGGGTGACCAGTCAGATGGGCGATTAATAAATAAATCAAATAAATAAATAAATGAGCGCGGCAGCCAAAATGCAGTTTTCTCCCATGACTAGGAATGCAATTCAGAGAAAGGTAGCCATGTGCTCATGACTCACTAAGTTTCACTGGACTGAGGTATATATGAGTTCCTCTGGGCAGCAAATATTATTCCCTCTTTCCCTTTGGAAGAAACACATGTCTCTACAAACAACCTAGGAGCAAATTTAAAGTTCACCACTCAACTCTTTTTCTCAGTGCCAGCATATCATCTCCATTTTTGTTACTTCGGTTATTATGGAGCGCTCATTACGAGTAAGGCACTGTAGCTATTAGCAGTGAAGAGACAGCAATCAAGGCTACACTGGGATTGCTGGGCGGGGGAGTTAAAGTACCCCTCACACCCACGACCCATACTGTCATGCCCACACAGGAGGAATCCTCCTCAGAGGAAGAGCTGGAGCTCCCAGAAACTGAAAGCCCCCTGATCAGTCACTGTCACCAGACCAGGAGGACCCTGGGACCTCAGAGGAGATGGCTGCAGGCCCATCCCTGCCAGGGGAGGGGACTCTGCCCTGAGGCAGAGGCTGAGCAACCCCTTTCACCTCAAGCAGCAGGCTAGTGGGGCTCCCGTGAGAAGGAGTGCCCCCTTGCAAAGGAGGATTCCTCAGGAGAAAGCAATTCCTCAAGAGTAATGCTCTGGCCAGACAGCTCTAATGTACTGCAGCTGAGCTCTGGGTGGGGGTTGGCAGGCCCTGGTGATAAAAGCGTGTAGTGTCTATCTAGCCAGTGCTGGAAACAATGCTATTCTTTCTGGTGCACCGTCTTCTACCTTGCCTCCTGGACCTTGCCCTGTGATTGATACTCTGTGCTACTGACCCTTGGACTCTGCTTCTGGACTGTGTAACGTATCTGACTGCCTGTGTTTTGACCTCTACGTGCTATCTTGACCACTCCTGCCTTAGCCTGCTCCCACGTATCTGACCGCTTGCCTGCGCTTCGACCTTTGTCTGCTATCTTGACCTCTCCTGCTTTAGCCTGAGCCCCACTGGACTGAAACCATTTGTGCATTGGAACATTTGCCTGTTTCGTTACCTTGCTTTTTGGTAAGCCCCTTCAATCAGGGTCTGTTGCAGCCAATACAGGACACCTATGAATGCTGCTGTCCTTGCACTGCTAATGGGAACAGCGATCATTACCCCACCACTCAGCTGAGCACTGATCAGCTGGGCAGCAGAAAAAGTGGGTGGGGTGCCACATGTTGCCACCTGCGGTACAGAAGGATCTATGGAGTGATTTTGCTTCATAGAAGACTAAAAAAAATATTAGGGGCTTTTGCTATCTGTTCCATTTAGAATCACAACTCAGATACATCACTTGAATTTAAGGTATATTTGACCTTTTGATGGGCCAATTTATCAGGGCAATTTCTCCTAAGCAACCTTGCAGGTCAATGAACAATTGCTTAACTGCAACTGCACTAATTTCAGAAATATGACTGTCAAAATGCAGTCATAATAACATTTTATTTTATATTTATTTACATAGGTATTTTAAAGCTGCTTTTCTGCCAGAAAGGTATTCAAAGCAGCTGCCAAGATTAAAATAAAAAGGGGAGATATAAAAACTTCAATGCAGAGCAGTACAGTCTCCTGACAGCAAAACCAGACCTCCTTTTCCACATATGGATACAGCACTAGCAGACATACTGTAAAAAAGACTATACAGATAACTGTGCTTGCATG
The DNA here is from genome assembly GCF_057233095.1 of Heloderma suspectum. Taxonomy (NCBI): domain Eukaryota; kingdom Metazoa; phylum Chordata; class Lepidosauria; order Squamata; family Helodermatidae; genus Heloderma; species Heloderma suspectum. The sequence goes on along the minus strand of NC_139460.1, from coordinate 329,464,588 downwards.
CCTACGGATATGTTATTTTTTAAAAAGCAAAACAAGTGATTACCCAGTCACAAACATTCTGCAGGGTTTGCCCTACGATCTTGCTCTCGATAAGGATGCTTGCTGCCCCCCTCGCCCTCAACACTGCCCCTGTGCAATTCTCTGTTGGCCCAGCTGCTGTGTTTTCTTATGATACTGTGGACATACATATCAGGTAAACTGCCAGGAGGCACATTGGGTGTGGGCAGCCCCACGCTGAAGTCCAGTCAAGTCCAGCGATGCTACTCCTCTGCCCAAGGAGACCCCTGTGCAGCATGCGGAGGCCTGGGCTCAGCCCATGTTGATCCTGGGCCCATCTGGACTACAGCACCAACACAAGCAGCTGCCTGCAGAGTGAGGCCAGCATAATATATTCTCACTGCACACTTCTCCTGTTTTGCCCATGGACCTTCTCCTGCCCTGCCAGTTGAATGCTAAGACACTGAGATGAAGGGGTGGGAAGCCCAAGAGGATCCAGAAAACCAAGAACCGAGTGGAGCTATTTGGGCTATTTGCTGTTTTACTAAAAACAGAATAATCTAGAAGTAAACTATGAAGTGTCACAGGCTACTCAATGGCTACAGAGTCCTGCAGAAGGCTGGAAAGGGCTAAGTCCATCTTGTGAGGATCCAGGTATAAAATAAACTCAATCTGACTATACAAATCAGTCTTGAAACTTGCACAGAGGTGGTGCCCTGTTACTTGTCCCAATGACTTGATGCACTAAACGTGAATCCCAAAGAATCAAGCCTCAAACATAGTACACATGGCCCTAAACCCGTCTTCCTCAACGTGGTGCCCACCAGATGTTTTGGACTATAACTTTCAGTATTCCTGACCACTGACCATGCATGCTGGGGCTGACGCAGAAAGCCATGTTCATTTTAGTGCATATGCTTTGACTTTGCTATAGAGGATCTGTCTGCTGTGGCTTTCAACCCCTGGTTCTTAGCAAAGCCTTGTTCAGAAGAGTGGACACTTCCTGGCTGGTTGGATAATTCATTCTCAAGTATACTGGCATACACGCGCACACACAGGTCAAGCATGCAAAAGACCAGACCAACCTGCCTCCTCTTAGGTCAGTGCAGCTCTAGAAACCAGCATGTGGCTCCCTCCACCCCCACCCCCCTTGCAAAGTTGAAGAATACTAAAGCACAATCCCTTCTCTCTTTGGGGGCATTTTTTAATTGTTTGGGACATTCGAGAATGTGGGGTTACATGATCTGGCCTACTCCCTTTTCTTCTGATCTTCTGGCATTCAGGCTAAGCAGCAAAAAAAAAAAAAAAAAACCCTTCCTGGGCTTGGTGTAGGCTGCCACCTTAAGGATAACTGTAGAATTCCCTTCCTCCAGAAATTCAACAAAGTCTGAGCTTGGGCCCTTTCTGGGAGTGCTAAAAGGCCCACCTTGCCTAGGCTGGCATTGAACAACATGGGTTAAATGGGAAGTCATTTTAGTTTGCTTACACACAAGTTTTTTGGTATTTTAATTGGTAAAATACCTTATTTTATTATTGCATTTTTAAAGCATAGTTACCCATTTGAAAAATGGAGCATGTTAGAAATTGAAATACACAAGTTAATATTTTGTGATCAGGAAGTGATTGACGCATTAGAAATTTAAACAACATTTTTCTTGACTCAAGGTGGCTTATTTGGACATTTAAGATTTAGACATGGAAGGTTAAAAATTGCACTGTACGCTAACTTTGCCTGCCTGAGTTTTTCAGGCAGATGTATTCCACTGATTTCCGACATGAAAGAGAGCAAGCATGCCCAAACCTTAGTCCAGGGGTGGGCCACCTGTGGCTCTCCAGATGTTTTGGCCTGCACCTTCCATCTTCCCACACCATTAGCTGTGCAGGCTAGGGCTGATGGGGGCTTGGGGCAAAGTACCAGAGGGCCTTGAAGTGCCCACCCCTGCCTCAGTCTCTCCTTTGCCCGTGTTTGTTTCTGGCTCACACACACGCGTCTTCTTCACAGCTTACCTTCTTGTACCGTTTCTCACTCTCACTCCCCTGGTCTGTAGCCCTGAATGCTGTATCCCCTGAAGAGCCTGGGAAGGAAGAGGAAGGACTCACACAATGTGGTACATAATTTGAACAGAACAAAGACAACCACATGAGTTAAGCAACAAGTTGTCCCTGCCCCTTTCTTTTAATCAGCTCAAGTTTCTCCCCTGGGATACAGAAATCTCTCTAAAAGGATCTCTTTCCTAAAGCACAAATATAGTCAGATCTACCTATTTGCTGAGGTAACGAACATACAGCCCAGTACTCAAAATGGCCAGGGCACTGTAGCATTTCTGCTGATGGAGCAAGAGCGAGCACTGAAATGCCCACCACTGAGGCAGGCTGGAGGGCACAAAGGGGCTGCCTCGGTATGGCAGGGACAGGGCTGCCATCTGTCACTCTGCAGACTGCCAAACTCTTCAGCAAAGTATCTGTCTCTATGCAAGCAACTGGTTTTTTTAAATGAAAGATGCACAAGAAGCACTGATCTTCTACTCTTCCTTGGGAATTCTGTTTACTTCAATCGAAACAGAGAATGAACACAATGTATAATACTAAAAAAGAGCCATCCTACTTCGCAGAACTGAGTTTACCGAGAACGGCTCCACAGTGTTCCGAAATCATAAAAACTATTCCATCTTAACTGATGAAACTATTCCCTTCTATTCTTGCTGGCATTTTTTAAAATTACCATTTTTGAGAAAGGGGAGGAATGTTAAGGGACAGTAAAAAAAGTGCTTTTTACACACCTAACAAGAGAAGTAGATCAGAAGCTCCTATGACTTCACTAACCAAATTGTAACCTGTGGAAAACCAGCAAAAAAAGGGGAAATAAAAATTATAAATATGAACAAATGGCAAAGCAAATGCGAGACGCTTTGGTCTCATACACTGCAAGGGCCACACAGACACAATGGCAAACTTCCCGAACATGGTATGCCAACAGATACAGACAGGTGGGGTGAAAATAATTCACAGTGAGGTTAAAATTACATCCCAATTTTTAAAAACCTATAGTGCATAGGAGGGTCTCATCTACTTGTCATTGGTTTCTAAGTACATCCCTTCCATTCAGGCCCAATCAGAGTTACTGCTCCGTACCGCTCTCCCATGCAAAGAGCAACTGGTAAAGACAATGCAAATAGTACTGAAAGATTATCGGGAGAGATGGCTGCCTGGTTCCTGCTGCATTCTAGCACCATGTGGCAGAAGCCATCTAATCCTAGAACAAGAAAGGTGAGATAGGCAGAGCCTTGGAAGTGTGAGAAAGGGGCAATATGATGGGAACGGCTTCAAATGCTGTGCCTGAGTAGGAAAGTCTCTGGCAGCCACTAGGAAACCAGAAGAGCCCCTGCCCATGCATGGTGCCAGGCTCAGATCTTCGCGTTCACATTTATGTGGAACGAACTCACCATTTCGGGTGGAAATGCATATTGGGAAGTGATAATTCAGCCCCAAATCATGTTAAACATCAGAAAGGGTACATTGTAAAAAGGGGCACAAGGATCACATGCTGGCTGACAAAGAACAAAAACACTTACGATGCTCAGTAAAAAAAAGGGGCTAGATTTGTCAGCTGAAACATGCTCACAAACAGGAACTGAGCTAAGCCAAAATGGGGCCCTGACACCTAATGTTGAACTAGGAGTCGAAAGAAAGCCACCTCTTCCAGCAGAGAATGGAGTATCCTGGGAGAGGCTAGCTGGCTGAAACTCTGAAGCACTTCACACTGCAACATTTCGTTGCAGGTCTCACTTGTACCAATAAGCCTAAAAATCATTAAGTCAATTAATTTATTCAACTCACTAAAGATTAAGAGGACTGAAAGATTACAAAATTGTTCCTTTGCAGAGTTTACATATCTTGTCTTACTAAACACGGTGAAAAATGCCCTTACCAGGTGTGACGAAACCCGTCAGTGACCTGATGCTCTCTCCAATATTGTCAAAGTCGGGCATCAGCTTAGCAAGGTCTTCTGAATCAGGAAGCGCTTTTTTAAGTTTTTCTAGAAGAAGAGGCCAGGGAGAGAATTGGTCACTTCTGGATTTTGGGAACTATAACCGACTGTCACCTCAGCTTTAACCTGGACTGCTACATTCAACTTTCAAGTCTGAAAGATTATGCTTTTGTGGAACACATTTCAAATAGTACTATTACAGAAGATTTTCATATTATTTCTTAAAATGAAACACCATACTGTAAGGATACATGGAAAGTCCTCTAAGGGCACAAAGAAAGAATTGTGTGGGTATTTCAAGGCCCACGGTCAGCTTTTAAATACACTTCACAGGCAAACGCTTTACAATTTTTAACATATCCTGTGAGGCGGGTTGCTGAAACTCTTTTCACAAAGGGAAAAATGAGGCTGGGACAGTAGTGGCTGCAGAGATGTCACATAGTTGAACCTAGACCTCCAGTCTGCTCACTGGGCAAACAAGTTCCTGAAATTATTCCAACCTTGCCTGCTGCTGGCACCAGCAAGTCCAAGCTTGTTTCTAAGCAGATGGCAACAAGTCAGTCGATTCCAATTCCGTATACTTCTCATGCAAAACATGGAATGTGCCTAGCTGTGGCACAACTGAATCCTTGGAGCCCCTCCCCTCCAAAGGCACGACTGACTCCTTGGAGCCCCTCCTCCTCCAAACTGGGGAAAAGTTTGGCTTCCCTGGCATCCTATTTGAGAGGAGCAAGATCATGGGGAGACCAGCAGGAGGCTGGTTGAAACCAGTGAAGCAATCAGAGGGTGAAATCCAAGGAAAAAGGGAGCCAAGACACACAGGTCAGGAAGCACCGACTCAGCTGGGGAAACGCTGCAGAATTGCTCCACGGGGGAAGGCTGAGAATGGGCAACACCCCTCCTTGAACCTGAGCAGGGCAGCAGTTCTATGTGGCAGCTGGTGGCAAACCTAGCCCAGGAGTGCCTCACCAGCCCAGGAGTCAGGAGCACACCTCTTACACTAGGCCATGAGCCTGGTACCCTCCAGATGTTTTGGACTTCAATTCCCAGGATTCCTGACCATTGGCCATGCTAGCTGGGGCTGAGGGGAGTTGAAAGCCAAAGTATCTGGAGAACACCAGGTTGGGAAAGGCTGATCTATCAATAGGGACATCATTCTGTCTTTGTCATGGTTTCCTCTCTCTTCCCCCTTTTAAAAAGTAATTTGTTCTTTTTTATTTGCTGCTTTAAAGTTGATCAGATTATCATGTTTTGTTGCTGTATAATGTCTTTTAGGGAAAAGGTGGGCAACTTGTGGTCCTCCAGATGTTGTTAGACTGCAACTCCCATGATCCCCATAGCTATGCTGGCTAGGGCTTATGGGACTTGCAGTCCAACAAGCTGCCCACTGCCTTCTGAAATATACTTAGAAGCTTTTCCAGAAAAAAGCATTATGCATTTTCCTCATTATATCTGATATTCGAGTTCAGCATGAATTTGACATTAGAAGCACAACAAAAGTCAAGCACCCACCAAAGTCGACATATTCATCAAGTTCCCATATGAAGTCAGGTACAATCCACTTGTACTCGCCGAGATCAGGTAGCATGTCCTTCCATTGGTCAAATGTCTTAAAATAAAAGCCAGAAAGGTATCAGCAAGCTTTGGCATTAGTTACTATGATGAATAAGACAAAACTGCAACGTCTGCAACATCTACTCCCTCCCCTCCGCTGGCTTTGCCACGGAACCCCTGTGAAGTCTGGTCCATTATATTGATGTACCAAGTAAGCCGCTGTTGCCAACTCATTTTTAAAAGTTGTCTTTGAGATTGGGAGCTTCACAGACAGAACTGACAGGAGGTGCACGTTAACTGAGAGGAGGCTAGCAAGGAGCCTTGACTTGGGATCCCAGAGTTTTCCAGTCTGGGGCTGACTTTATGGGACCCAACTCAGTTTAGATAACTGGCCTGTTACTTGCCAGGAATGAATCCGAGAGCGTGCAGATGTCTGGCAGCTCAGATTCAGATTGGGAACAGCCAGAACAGTGGGAGGCACCCTCCCAAGTGAGCCCAGATAGGTAAGGCCTTCTTTCCAAGACCCTGATGCACAGATGGCTCAGCCTGAATGCCCCCCCCCCATTCCTCCACCATGAGAACCCAGGATTCAGACGAGAAGGAGAGCAAGGGGCGTGACTTGAGGGACGCTAGGGTCCATTGCAGAGTGAAGCGGGAAAAGTTAGAGGTGGAGCCCAGATGCTCCACCAGGTTGGCCGCTCATGAAAGGAGGGAGCCATCCTAAGGGAGGAGCATCCCTGCGAAGCTAGTCTGGCAGAGGAGTTCTTGCCCAGACTGCTGGAAACTTCTCTAACTTCCACTTCGGCTCCTCTATTGAAATTCCTCTATTGACATTTGTAGATGTGTGGATTAGCTGTTTTGCTGCAGTCTGAGAGTTTCCTAAAATCTGCATTGGTAAAGAAGCTAGTCATTAACTAATAAAGTAGTGAGCCTGAAGCCTTGTTTCCTGGAGTGTGTTGATTGCGAAGGGGGAGGGCAAAGGGATGTGGCGAACTCCATGCAATGGGTGCTGGTGCCCTCATGGAGAACTCTGAGGCTGGGAAAGCCAGGTAATTCTGCATTCTGTCCATCCAGAGGACTGGCAAGCAAGGATAGCAAGGGCATGGAGGGTACACTTTCGGCCATCACAGCTAGCAGCCCTTGACTAAGTGTTTGCTAATCCTTTTAACAACCATTTATGCTATCTGCACCAAAGTGGCCTGGAGCAAGGAGTTCCATAACCTGCTTACCCTCCTGATTTAATCCTGACATGTCTCAGTTTCAGGGCGTAATTGTGTGAGAGAAAACATAAGGTTTCTCTACTGGCCTTTAACCTCTTGACATCGCTCATGACTCCACTGCTCTCATTCGGTGTGTCCCATTCAGTGCTGCCGCAACTGCACTTAACAAGACCTAAGGGAGCCCCCCGTCCCCGGAAACAGCAGCATCACTCCAAAGGCTTTCCCCCTTCTATCCACTTTTGGCATGGAGCAGAAGGAAGGCCAGGTACCCTTTCCTACCATCGCATCTAAGATCACTGAGGATGAAAAGTCAAAACTGCAACAGCCTAGAGCAGGCTTCCCCAATCTGGTACCCTCCAGATGTTTTGGACTACAACTACCATAATCTCTAACCACTGCCCATGCTGGCTATGGCCATTGGGAGTCGTAGACCAATCAGGGCACCAGGTTAGGCAAGGCTGGCCTAGAGAAACAGAACTAGATGTTCTAGACATCCAGCTCCATGCTGAAAACTCTTTTCCCCAGTGGTAGAATGAGAAGATGGCAACACAGAAGGCTGGAGCGAGGAGAGGCACGTGAAAAGGGAGAGGATGGGCTAATATAAGGTGAGCAAAAAGGAGTGAGATCAGAAGTGAAGACCAGAACTTTCCCTCCCTGAAAAACACTTATTCCTCCAATCCATTTGATGGGATATTTGTTAGTAATTTTATAAGCCGCTATTGCTCCCCTCTCACTTATGTTTTGTGTAAGACTTGCTTCATAAGATGAAAGGCCACTCCATGGATAAAACAGCTGTGTACTCTCCACTGCCAAATCATTAATTCTTCAAAGGACAACCCCAGACTGTACCGGTTTCAGGAACAGGCAACACACAGAGCAGATGACACAGAACAGTTGCTACTGTAGAACTAAGTACCTTTTTGGCTGTGTAGCCACCACCAACAGCAGATCCTAGGACAATATAGCGAAGTTTCAGAAGCCTTGATGCCACTCTGGCCAGCCAAAAGTTCCTATGGGGTTGGGATCCACACTTTACAAGGAGTTTGCTGTTGCGCAAGGGAAGATGATTAAGAGTGGAGAAGTGCTGCACTGAGATCTGTGACGGAAGCCTTTGGAACTTGGATACTGGATAGCGGGAATGATGAATACTTCGGGAAACAAGATGCAGCTTCTGCAGCGTCGACTTCCCTCTTGCTCCGTAGGTCCCATTTGCTAGGTTTTGACAGACACTGCTGAAGGAGAAGACAGCAAGCTTATTTGCACAAAGCTCTGGCCTTAGTCAGGATTCCAGGCTCCTCCAAGGCTCAGACGCCAAGAGTCCCACCCGCAGGCTACTCCTCAAAGGGCGGTCCTCCCTTCAGCGTCCCGCTCTGAGCTGCCACAGCTGTCCCCTGGGCACCCCCTGATGATCCAGGACACAGCATGGGACCTTCAGAAGCAGGTCGCAAGGGGTGGATGTTGAACGACACACAAACGGCCCCAGCCCCAAAGCTTGCTGCCCCAACAAGTAAGGGCAAATTCATACGGCCATCATGGCACATGTCTGGTGATTTCTGAATCTGTGCTGAAGCCATTATCTGCTTCCTTCTCATGAACACAGACCCTGGGTCACTGTCCTCACAAACCTTCACTAAGCACAGACTGGGGTGATCAGCAACTTGAACCTACAGCGAAACAAGTAGGTGACTGTTATATAAGATCATCTATGTTCATGGTGGCTACACAGTATAAAGAGAAGATGCTGAAACCCACATTCTAACAGCAGCAGAGCGGCTATTAGGACCTAAGCAGTCAGGAACAGTGCAAGTCACTACTTCAGTGAGACCATCACTGCAGAGCTGCTGCACGCAGGACACCAGACTTGAGAAAGAGGCACACACACCCAGTGGTTTTGCTACGTATCCTGAAAGTGAAGATTACAGTATACGATGTTTCAAGCCAGGTGAAGAGTGAACCAAACACAGATGAAAATGAAGCACTAATAGGCAAGGCAGCCCTCTTTCTTCCAAACTCCCCCATTTTAAAGTGAGACTGCAACATTGCTTAAACCCTTCACTCTCACATGTGCAACAGGAGTAATACAATGGGATGAAAGAGCTGGCCACAGAAACTGGAGCACTAACTTTTAATTAGTGGGGGCTGGGCTCAGTGGTAGGGCACCTGCTTTGCATGCAGAAGGTCACAGGCTCAATCCCCGGCATCTCCAGGTAGGGATGGAAAAGCACTTGCCTGAAGCCCTGGGGAGCCGCTGCTGCCAGCCAGCGTCGACAGCACTGGGCTAGATGGATCGGTGGTCTGACTGGGTAGAAGGCAGCTTCCCAGGTTTCTAGTTATGTATTGGAAGAAACTAAACAGGTGACATGGGACTGATGAATGAGCCTTTAAACCAGTTCATCGCTGCAGAAACGCAAGAAAGCCAATATTGGGAGCATTGCACTGGGCTTTGGCAGGAAGGAAAAGGAAAGGTTCCCCCTGTGCAAGCACCGGGTCATTACTGACCCCTAGAGGGACGCTGCTCATGCTGGCATTTTCATGGCAGACTGTAGCGGGTGGTTTGCCATGGCCTTCCCCAGTCGTGACTGCCTTTCCCCCAGCAAGCTGGGTACTCATTCTACCGACCTCGGAAGGATGGAAGGCTGAGTTGACCTGAGTCGGCTACCTGGGACCCGGCTTCCGCTGGGATCGAACTCAGGTTGTGGGGAGAGTTTCGGTTGCAATACTGCCGCCTACCGCTCTGTGCCACACGAGGCTCTTGGGCTTTGGGAGACCTGGATCTAAATTCCTCATTACAAACTTAACTAGGATGCATTGAACACATCACTATTTCACAGCTTCCGTTTCCAAGCTGCAAAAGATGAGTATAGAAAATTGAAAACACTCCTTCAGGATAGATGAACTAGGTCAGGGGTGTTGGACTTCTTTCAGCCTGAAGGCTGAATTCAGTTCTAGAGAAGCTCTTGGGCCCATTCCAACAGTGGTCAGGGCTGAAAGCAAAAAGGGGCAGAGCCCCAAGCCCCAGCAGATTCTACCTTAAAGCTCTTATTGCCAGCAATTAAGCATCAGGGGAGGCAGTTCAACCTTTTAGAATGGGGGAAAAACACGGAAAAGCCGGGAAACAACTGAACTACCGGCGAAAGTGGGGAAACATGATGACCATCTGGGGAACCCTGGAGGACCAGACTGGGTCCCCGGGCGGGCCAGAGGTTCAATATCCCCGAACTAGATTAACCCCACTGGCTTCTGCAAGCTCCCGTTTCTACCATTCAATTTGCATCCCTCATTCTCTTATAGAGGGACTGTTATCTTGAATGCTGATGGGTGTCAGTGGTAGGCAACAGCATATATGACATTAGAGGAATGATCAACAGGGTAAATGAGCCCATAATGACAATGACTCGCACTATTAGATGGTACAATTTCTCATCTGAAGATATAACACTACTGCATAAACAATAAAGTGCAGTAATAAGTGGACCACGAAACTGTTTCTAGGAGGCCTGCAAGAGAAGGTTAGACAAAGCTTTCAGGGTTTCTTGAGTTACGAAGAATGCTCTGGTTGCCTCGGTGAAAGGGTGGGCAACTTATGGCCTTCCAGATGTTTTAGCCTACAACTCCCATCATCCCTCACCACGGGCTATGCTGGCTTGGACAGTTGCCCATCCCTGTCTTGGTGGATGACCTACACCGAGAACTGGATGTGGGGAGTGCGACTCTATTAGTTCTCCTGGACCTCTTGGTGGCTTTTGATACTATTAAACGTGGTATCCTTCTAAGCTGCCTGGCACAGCTGGGCCTCAAAGATACTGATTTCCAATGGTTCTGGCCCTCTCTATCAGGCCATGTCCAGAAGGTGGTGTTGGAGGATTACTGCTAGGCTCCATGGCCTTCGGCCTACAGTGTCCCACACAGTTCTATCCTGTCCCCCATGTTGTTTCATATTTACTTGAAACCACTGGGTAAAGATATTTGGCACTTTAGAGTAAGGTACCACCAACGCTAATGGCACTCAGCTCTATGGCCCTTTGTCACCCAGCAAGCCGTCAAAACCCTCGAGCACTGCCTGGTTCAATAATGGGCTGCTTGAGGGTGAATAAGCCAGAGTTAAACCAAGACAAGACAACGCTGTTGTTGGTCAGAAAAAAGCCTGGCTCCTCGGGGCCTGGCACTCAACCTGCTCTGGAAGAGGCTGTACTCCTCCGGAAGGATCAGGCCCACAGCTTGGGAATGCTCCTTGGTCCTACACTGTCCCTGGATCTTCAGGTGGTGGCGGCAGTGAGTTTTGTTGTTGTTCTGGTTGTTCAGTCGTCGTGTCCGACTCTTCGTGACCCCATGGACCATAGCACGCCAGGCCTCCCTGTCCTGCGCTCTCTCCCGGAGCGTGCTCAAGTCCATATTCATTGCATCGGTGATGCTATCCAGCCATCTCATCCTCTGCCGTCCCCTTCTCCTGTTGCCTTCAATCTTTCCCAGCATCAGTGTCTTTTCCAGAGAGTGCACAACTATGCTTGGTGTTCCAGCTGCAACCCTTCCCAAGCCGGTCTGATCTGGCAACAGTTATCCAGGCAGTGGTTACATCACGTTTAGACCACTGCAATATACTCTACCCGAGGCTACCCCTGAATAGCGTCTGTAAGCTTCAACTGGTACAAAATGCATCAGCTAGGCTGCTAACTGGTGCATGATATCGGGACCATATTATACCTGTCCTGAAAGACCTGCACTGGCTGCCAATCACTTTCCGGGCTCAATTCAATGGGATGCCGGTCTCACTTTGAGCCTGCCTGGCTCGTAAACTCCCCAGGACAGGCCCTTTTGAAGGCACCATTACCCACAGAGGCTCGCCTGTGGTGCACATCTGCAAGGGCTTTTTCCTGCGCTGCCCTCAGTTCGTGGAATACGCCCCCTTAAGAACTACGCTTGGCCCTGCTACCTTGGCTTTTAGAAAGGGTGCGAAGATGGATCGTAGGCCGATTCCACTCCCCGCGCGACCCGCCTCTAGGGAGGGCGGCCATTGTCCTTCACCGCAAGCTGCAACATGTCCCGGGCCAGTTCTGGCACAGCCGCCTCCCCTGCTGCTGCCCAGCAACGGGCGCTCGGAGGCAAGGCGTCGCTGGCCCGCAGGCAGCGCAGAGCCGCCACGACCAGCGGCCACGGAGCGGCAGGTCACGGCGTCCTCAGGCAGGGCGGCTGGGCCGGGCCCCCGGGGCCCAGCAGCTTAGCTCGGCTCGCGGCACACTTCTCCGCTCCGCGCGCACGCCCGGCGAGAGGGCGGCTCCGCGCGGGCGGGGGCGCCCCCGAGGCCCAGCGGCCGGCCGCAGCCGCGGAGAGCGGCCGCCCGCCCGCCCAGCTGCCCCGCCGGGCCTCGCGCGCAGCGCCTTCGGCGGGGGCCGCCCCGCCACGGCGGAGCCGCCGGAGCCCGCGCCTCGGCCCCGCCGCGAGCAGCACGCCCGGCTCTCGCGCGCGCGGGCGGAGCACAGCCCCTCGCCCGCCCGCCCGCCGCCGCCGCCGCCGCCGGCCCGGCCCAAGGGCTGGCGGGGCCTTCCGCCGGCAGAGCGGGGCTCGGGCCCGAGACGCGCCCCGCGCCCGCGCCCCTCGCAAGCGGAGCCCCAGCCGCGCTCGCTCACCAGGCCGCCGCCGCCCGGGCTCGCCACATCCCGCTGCGTGGAGGCCGCGCGCCCGCGGAGCCGCGCCGCCGGAGTCCTGCCGCTTCCGGGCCGCGGCACGGCGCCGCGCGGCGGTCCGGCAGCCAAAGCGCTCCGGCGCGGCGCCGAGTTCCGGGGCGGGAGGGGGCGCCCGCCCGGCAGTGCGGCCCGCGCGCCTCCGCAAGGGGGCCGCTGGCCAGGGAGGACGAGCCGGGGCGGCCCGCAGGTGCCGGCGGCGGTGTTCGCGGGGGGACAGATCCCGGAGGCTGCCGCTGCTCAGACGAAACAGGCTCTGCCCGAAGGCCGCCCACCTTCCTTGTTTTGTTCCTTTGTTTCTGTGTCGGCCCTCGGTTGAGAATCGCCGCCGTGGTTTCCGATCATGCAAGAAAGCAGCCCAAAAACATGTGCAGCAGAAATGGAGCACAGCCCAGAAGACCTGGGAACATAAAAAGGCCTTTGCCTGGTGCCTGACAGGCGGCTGCACGGGTGCCGGGGCCGGCTCACGCCTGCGCGCCACAGCCAAAGCGGCCGCCTCCCCGCTGCGGCCTCCCCGTTGAAGGAGCCGGTGGTGGGTGACACAGACCGTGGCCCCGGAGACGCCCCGCTCTCTGCTGCCTTCCCACGGCTTCAGATCACAGAATCATAGAATACCAGGGTTGGAAGGGCCCACGAGGCCCTCGAGCCCAGCCCCCTGCTCAGCGCAGGAGTCCAAGCCAGAGCATCCCTGGCAGGTGGCTGCCCAGCCTCGTCTTGAACGCCTCCAACGCGGGAGAGCCCACCGCCTCCCTGGGGAATGGGTTCCCTTGTCGTATTGCTCTAACAGGACGTTTTTCCTGATGTTCAGCCGGAAAGAATGCAACAGCACGGATAAATCAGTCAGCAAAATAAAGAGGGGCAGCCACAAGAGCAGAAAAAGACTTAACAGCTATCAGGCTCTCTCAGACGGCGCCATGTTGAAAAGCTCATAAGAATGGGCACAGAAGCTTTCCCTGGGAAAACTGTTTCACAACTGAAAAGGCCCCCACTTCTTGGACTCACCGACTGAACCTCCCTCCATGGGGAAACCTGGAGGACAGCCTCTGAGACTGAGGCTGCCTTTACGGGCTCCTTCACACAGAACTTTTATCCTGGTATTGAGATGGCTCACTCAGGGAAGTTTGTGGCCCTTTTCATGATGTCATCAACCTCTAGGGCACATCCAGAGGTATTTCCTGGTTGTTGTTCAGTCGTTGAGTCGTGTCCGACTCTTCGTGACCCCATGGACCACAGCATGCCAGGCCTCCCTGTCCTGCGCTCTCTCCCGGAGCATGCTCAAGTTCATATTCATTGCATCGGTGATGCTATCCAGCCATCCTCTGCCATCCCCTTCTCCTTTTGCCTTCAGTCTTTCCCAGCATCAGGGTCTTTTCCACGGAGTTTTCTCTTCGCATTCAGTGGCCAAAATATTTGAGCTTACCCTTCAGTATCTGTCCTTCCAATGAGCAGCCAGGGTTGATTTCCTTTAGGATTGACTGATTTGACCTCCTTGTAGTCCGGGGGACTCGTAAGAGTCTTCGCCAGCACCACAGTTCGAAAGCATCAATTCTTCGGCACTCAGCCTTCCTTATAGTCCAGCTCTCACAGCCATACGTTACTACTGAGAAAAACATAGCTTTGCTTATACGAACCTTTGTCGGCAAGGTGATGTCTCTGCTTCTGACTATGCTGTCTAGGTGTGCCATAGCTTTCCTCCCAAGGAGCAAGCGTCTTTTAACTGCATGGCTACAGTCACCGTCTGCAGTGATCTTGGAGCCCAAGAAAGTAAAATCTGTCACTGTTTCCATTTCTTCCCCTTCTATATGCCAGGAAGTGATGGGGCCAGATGCCACGATCTTAGTTTTTTTAACGTTGAGTTTCAAACCAGCTTTTGCACTCTCCACTTTCACCCTCAACAAGAGGCTCTTTAGATCCTCTTCGCTTTCTGCCATTAGGGTGGTATCGTCTGCGTATCTGAGGTTGTTGATAATTCTCCCGGCAATCTTAATTTCGACCGGTGATTCATCCAACCCGGCGTTTCTCGTGATGTACTCTGCATATAAGTTAAATAAGCAGGGCGACAATATGCAGCCTTGTCGTACTCCCTTCCCAATGTTGAACCACTCGGTTGTTCCATGTCCGGTTCTTACTGTTGCTTCTTGACCCTCGTACAGGTTTCCCAGGAGACAGGTAAGCTGGTCTGGTACTCCCATCTCTTTCAGAATTTGCCACAGTTTGTTGTGATCCACACAATCAAAGGCTTTAGCGTAGTCAATGAAGCAGAAATAGATGTTTTTCTGGAATTCTCTTGCTTTCTCCATGATGCAGCGAATGTTGGCGATTTGATCTCTAGTTCCTCTGCCTCTTCAAAACCCCGCTTGTACTTCCGGTAGTTCTCGGTTCACATACTGCTGAAGCCTAGCTTGTAGGAGTTTGAGCATCACCTTGCTGGCATGTGAAATGAACGCAATTGTGCGGTAGTTTGAACAGTCTTTGGCTTCTTTGGAACTGGAATGTAAACTGACTTTTTCCACTCTTGTGGCCACTATTGAGTGTTCCAAATTTGTTGGCATATTGAGTGCAGCACTTTAGCAGCAGCATCTTTAGGATTTTAAATAGCTCAGCTGGAAGACTGTCATCTCCGCTAGCTTTGTTGTTACTAATGCTTCCTAAGGCCCTCTTGACTTCACTCTCTAAGATGTCCGGCTCCAGTTCAGTGACTGCACTATCATGGCTATCAGGGACATTCAGATCTTTCCTGTATAGTTCTTCTGTGTATTCTTGCCACCTCTTCTTAATCTCATCTGCTTCTGTTAGGTCCCTGCCTTCTTTGTCCTTTTTCATGCCCGTCTTTGCAAAAAACGTTCCCTTTATATCTCCGATTTTCTTGAAGAGATCTGCAGTCTTTCCCATTCTATTGTATTCCTCAATTTCTTTGCATTGTTCATTTAAGAAGGCCTTCTTGTCTCTCCTTGCTATTTTCTGGAACTCTGCATTCAGTTGGATATATCTTTCATTTAATTTCATTTATTGCATTTATACCCCGCCTTTTTTCCTCTTGCAAGGAACCCAAGGCGGCTTACATTATCCTCCTCCTCTCCATTTTATCCTCACAATAACAACCCTGTGAGGTGGGTTGGGCTGAGAGTGTGTGACTGGCCCAAAGTCACCCAGTGAGCTTCCATGGCCGAATGGGGACTAGAACCCGGATCTCCCAGCTCCTAGTCGACCACTCTTGCCACTACACTACACTAGCTCTCAGTCTTCCCCTTTCTCCCTTGGTTTTCGCTTCCCTTCTTTCCTCAGCTACTTGGAAAGCCTCCTCAGACAGCCACTTGGCTTTCTTGCATTTCTTTTTCTTTGGGATGGATTTCGTTGCTGCCTCCTGAACAATGTTACGGACCTCCGTCCATCGTTCCTCAGGCACTCTGTCTATCAGGTCTAATCCTTGAAATCTATTCCTCACCTCCACTGTATATTCATCAGGGATATGATTTAGGTCATACCTGAATGGTTTAGTGGTTTTCCCTACGTTCTTCGATATAAGCCAAAATTTTGCAAGAAGCAGCTCATGATCTGAGCCACCGTCAGCTCCAGGTCTTGTTTTTACTGACTGAATAGAGCTTCTCCATCTTTGGCTGCTTAGTACATAATCAATCTGATTTCGATATTGTCCATCTGGTGATGGCCATGTGTAGAGTCGCCTCTTGTGCTGTTGGAAAAGAGTGTTTGCTATGATCAGCGTGTTCTCTTGGCAAAACTCTATTAGCCTTTGTCCTGCTTCATTTTGTACACCAAGCCCATGCTTGCCTGTTATCCCAGTGATTTCTTGACTTCCTACTTTAGCATTCCAATCCCCTATGATGAAGAGGACATCTTTTCTTGGTGTTAGTTCTAGAAGGTGTTGTAGGTCTTCGTAGAACCGATCAACGTCAGCTTCTTCGGCCTCAGTGGTTGGGTCATAGACTTGAATTACTGTGATGTTGAATGGTTTGCCTTGGATTCGTACTGAGATCATTCTATCATTTTTGAGATTGTACCCCAGTACTGCTTTTCCCACCCTTTTGTTGATTATGAGTGCTACTCCATTTCTTCTAAGGGATTCTTGCCCAGAGTAGTAGATATAATGGTCACCTGAATTAAATTCGCCCATGCCTGTCCATTTGAGTTCGCTGATTCCCAGGATGTCCATGTTCATTCTTGCCATCTCATGTTTGACCACCTCCAGCTTACCTTGATTCATTGATCTTACATTCCAGGTTCCTAAACAATATTGTTCTTTGCAGCATTGGACTTTCTTTTCACCACCAGACACATCCACAGCTGCGTGTCCTTTTGGCTTTGGCCCAGCCGCTTCACTCTTTCTGGCACTACTTGGAAATTCCCTCTGCTCTTCCCCTGTAGTATATTGGACACCTTCCGACCTGAGGGGCTCATCTTCCAGTGTCATACCTTTTAGCCTTGTGATACGTTCCATGGGGTTTTTTTGGCAAGAATACTGGAGTGGGTTGCCATTTCCTTCTCCAGTGGACCACATTTTGTCAGAACTCTCCACCATGACCTGTCCGTCTTGGTGGGTGGCCCTGCACGGCATAGCTTATGGCTTCACTGAGTTACGCAAGCCCCTTCGCCACAACAAGGCAGTGATCCATGAAGGGGATTTCCTGGTTATTCCATGTTTAAAACATCCAGAGAAAATGAGGTATCAAAATTATCTCAGATTATTGTGCTATTATAACAGCCACGAGATGGCGCTGTTTCATTGAGATCTATGGAACCTTGAAAATTAAAAACTTCCCCTCTCAGCAATCATATGTTCACCATCTGGGAGCCTTCTGTAAAAGGGGAAAAGCTCCACAACAGGACGACTGCGGGTTTTTTTCTTTAATGTGGGCTGCCTTTCCATTAAAGAAAAAAACCCTACAGTCCTCCCATTGTGGAGCTTTTCCCCTTTTACAGAAGGCTCCCAGATGGTGACCATGTGATTGCTGAGAGGGGAAGTTTTTAATGTTCAAGGTTCCATGGATCTCAATGAAACAGCACCATCTAGTGGCTGTTTTAATAGTGCAACAATCCGACTTAATTTGATACTTCATTATTTCCGGATCTTTTTAACGTGGAAGAACCAGGAAATACCTCCGGATGTGCCCTGGAGGTTGACGACGTCATAAGAAGGACCCACAAACTTCCGTGAGCGAGCAATCTCCATAGCAGGATAAAAGCTCTATGTGAAGAAGCCCTGAGTGGAAAACAGAGCGGGAGCATACAAGAGAAGGCAGCCCTCCACGGTCTCGGCTCCTAAGCATCATGGGCAGCCTGGTTCCCCCCAGGTGTGTCAGACATGAGGGTTGCAGTCCAACACATCTGGAAGGCACCAGGCTAGGGAAGGTGGCCTTAAAGGCAAGGAGGAGGACCTTGAGCTGAGCCTAGGAACAAGTAGGTAACCTGTGTACCTTGAGCAATGCGCAGAGTCTATGCTCTGCCCCCAGGCAAAGGTCTGGCAGTGGCATTTTGGACCAGTTGGAGTTTCAAGGACAACCCCATGCAGAGGACATGGCAGTAGTCCAGTCCAGAGGTTACTAAGGCACGAATCGCCGTAGCCAGGCAGCTCTTCTCCGTGAAAGTTGGCACATCAGCGCAGCTGAGGCACTGCCACCATCTGCACGTCCAACAGCGGTGCTGGATTAAGGAGCACCCTCAGACTACAAACCTAAACCTTAAGAGGAAACACAGCCCCAGAAGCCGAGTTAGTTCTTGGATCAGCTGATTCCCTGACTGATAGTACTTCCATCTAGGGATGAGCAGAGCTGTCTAGTCCAAAACTGAATTTTTATTTTCCCCACTTCCAAGTCCATTCTGTGCTGGTTCCATGTGATGCGTGGGTTTTGTAATGGAAAAAAATCTGTATGGTTTTTGGGGGGTTTTGCATGTTTTAAAAATGTGCAAGTTTTTGTATGCATTTTTTCAAGTTGTACACATTTTGGGGTATGCATGCGCACATTGAGCAAAGTATGTTTGTACACATTTTTTTAAATGTACATTTAAAATGTACATTCTTTGTCTTTTTCAAATGCATGCATTCAATTGGATACATTTTTCCTGTTCTGAGGACACATCAGAAGTACTGAAATGTCTGGATTTCTCAACACAAGGCGTGTCCAGGTCCGCATCTGTTTCCGGGTGGTCTGAATTGTGGAAATCCCCACCCACACAAGTATCTGATAAAGCTGATTCCTCACACTTCCCTACTTCCATCTTTTCTTGCTTGGGTTTGTTCCCCCACCTCCAGGCCCCCCTCTCTGCCAGACATTGGTTCAGGGTTTCCACTGCCCCTCTAGGGTCTGAATGAAATGAGAGGGAGCGCTGACTGAAGACCCTTCAGGCCAAATCTTCAGACCAGTTGGAGTGTTGGGGAAGGGTGTCCCAGCAACCCAAGGTAGGTTAAAGGGGGGGGGGGGGTGCAGCCTTCAGAACGTTTAAGAAGATGCAGGTGCGGTGCCACAAGGCTCCCAGGACTGTGGTGTTCCCACAGTCAGGTTTGCACTGCAGGGGTGACGGTGGAGAGAAGGATGGGTTTCTTAAATTCTCAGTGTTGGCACCTTATATGTTGCCAGTGTTGCCAACTCAATGTAGCATGTGGCAAGATTCATATATATATAACGCAGGCGCATGCACAAACACACACACAGAGATCACGCAATGCCTGTATTTCTGTTTCTGTCAAGTATGCGTCACAACTCGGATAAATCCCATAATCTTCCTAGGCGGAGCAGTCCCCAGGAGCACTTACCAAGCTAACCCTCTCCCCAGCACGCCATGCGTCAGGTACCCTCCAGGCAGCCGCAATAGGCAGGAGGAAGAGAGGGAGCCGCTTCCTACCTGGAGCCCTGGGGAGGAGCTGTCTGTCTGCAGCTGCATCAGAGGAGGAGGGTGTGGACTTGCAGGTCTCCTTGGCATATAAGGTGACCCATCCCTGCGGCCCTAGCCAGGATTTCTGCCTTGACCCCGAAGGAAGCCTGAGAAGCATTTGGGTAAACGCAAGAGACCAGCCCTGACAACTTCTCATGGGGGGGAAGACATGGAGGGAGCTACCGGAGCTTGCTCAACGCGGGAAAGGAGGCTGAAATGGTGAGTCCCAGCCAAACTTTCTGCGTGAATGAGCGGCAGCGGCATCCCCTGGAGAAAAAGCATCCCTTTGGTGCCCCCCCACCCAAGAGTCACAGACAAGGAGCCAATGTAAGTTTTTGAAAATGAGCGAAAGGAAAGCCAAATGAAGTGTTTGTGTGAAGAAGTGAGCCAAAGACGAATCACTTTCTAAGAAGGAAAAGTGTCTTATGTTAAATATGTGAAACTCTTCTGTTCAAGCCGTTTCTGTGCTGTTAAACCAAATGGAAATAGTTGTTGAAATCACAACTGTCTAACCTAATAGATAATCTTCTGTCATGCATTATCTCTTTTGCTTCATGTTTGCCCCAGTGCGCTGTGGTCTGTTCATTGCTGCCGGTGGTCTGGATTGTAGCAATGCCTGTGCAGGGCCGTGATTCGTTCCAGATCATCCTGTATTTCTTCAGCTTGCACTAAGTTCTTTCAGACGCCTGTGTATTCAGGAAATAAGGAGTTTACTGGGAGTCAGTGTGATGCTCAGCCTACCTCACCCTGGGATCATGGCGTTCTGCTGTCTGATTTGAAATCAACTTGATTTCAAATATATGTATAGGTGTATCTATGCACCCCCCCCCCAAGATAGATAGATAGATAGATAGATAGATATGTTGGTGACTTGTAGGTGCTGTTTTTTTCTTTTTGTATGGATTGAAATTGAATTCTTGACAATTTGTCTCAATCGTTTGCAGTTGCGGAAGCCCCATATTGTCCTTGCTTCGCGCCGCAAAATGTCCTGGGCCAGCCCTGGGCGGGGGGTTCATCTGCCCTGCTGAATGATGTTCATCCTGTTCTGGAGAGGGTTGCTCTCCCCCCAAACAGGTGTCCCCGATGCAATGCCCCCAGGCGCCATGGTGCCTGCACAACAGCTCCCTTCCGAAAAAAAATGTATTGTTCTATTTCTTTTTCCTGAACCTGCCACTGATCAGCTGTTCATTGGTTAGGTAGAGAAAGCAGGGCAAAGGGGTAGAGAGAGAGAAATAGCAAGGCTGGAGACTGGGAGTGGAGAGAAACCGCAAGATACAGGGTTGAGTGGGAGAGAAAGAGCAAGGCTAGGGACTGGGAAGGGAGAAATAGTGAGGAAAGATGAAAGTGGAAGAGCCTGCTTAAAGCAGGAAAAAGTGCAGGATGGCTTCAGTTTGGGCTTTGTCTTGGCTCAGGCTTTAGGCCTGTAATGGCCCCAGGCCTATAACCAAGTCACCAGTAGGTTTAGAGGGCCTAGAGATCCATAATGCTCTCTGCTTTGGTTCATTATTAGTGCAATTATCTTGCAATGTGAGCCTCTTGGCTGGTAAGATGAGTCAAAGGTCGATATCGCTGCCTCAGCACATTCCATGCTAACAAGCTCTGGTGTCTTATCAGAGTCTCGGATGTGCCTAGGAAGTGAAGTTATGTTTGTCTTAGAGCTACAGGTGTCTGCGCTGGGAAAGTTCTGATTGTTTTCCTTCTGAACAAGCATTGTTAGTCTATGCTGGGAAAGTTGCAGATGAACACTAATTAATGCTTGCTTCTGTCATGTTGCCTCACTGCTAACATGTATGGTATAAAACCCATCTTACCCTATGGCTCTGGGTTCAGAGAAGCTGTCTGATCCAACCATTGGGTATGCCTGTGTGCTGTAAGTATTCAATAAAGTTTCCTTGTAAGCAAACCTGGATCTGGCTTATCATTATCTCAGCACCTCTAATTCTGGAAGCCCACTGCAGCGGCACACAAGGCCTTAAAGAGCAGTTAATTTAAGTAAAGCAAGTTTAAGAGTTCAGCATATCAATTACATTTTTAAAAAAGTAAGGAGTGGAAGAGTGCATAAAGCAGGAAAAAGGGCAAGCTAGCTTCATTTTGGGCTCAGGCTTTAGGCCTTCAAGAGCAGTTTGGTAAACAAAGCAAGACTAAGAGTTCAATGTATCATTTCAGTTTTAAAAAACACACAGAAAAAGGATCCAGACCTTTCAAGCCACAGCCTTCCCAAATCACCTACCCTTTGTCTGCTGCCGCCCCCCAGTGACCCATTGAATAGAGGATCTCCCCGCAATAGGTCTCCCATTCACTGTTGTTAATAGTCCTCCTTCCTAAATAGGAATCACCATTCCCTGGGGGTGTCAACTGACCTACATTCCCAGCCGCTGAAAGCCAGTGCTGATCAGAAGTCCATACACAGCTTCACATGCTTTTCAAATGAGGCCTTCCAGTCAGATTCACTGCAGCAGCAGTTGGGCCTATCTATAGAAGGAGGCATGCTTGCAAGGGGGCTAGCTGTCTGAGCATTAGGAACCCCAGTGACGAAGCATCTCAGTCCCAGGAACAAAGCGTCAGCAAACAAGCAAGTTAAGCAACTGTGTGAGTTTAGCAACAGGGCAAGGAAGCCAGGGCAGTAAACTCTTCTCTCCCTACTCATACTAAGTAACTGCAAATAAATATAAGTAATTTCCCCACCTTCTAGTAGTAAACAACTAAGTTTTCCAGTGAAAACACACCCAAATAAAAAACCACTGAGTGCCACATGTACGACTATCTACCTGCAGGACAGAAGTCATGGGTGTGTGCTCGGTGTAATGAGTTCCTGGCTCTCGGAGAACAACCTTGTTCCTTTGAAGCCGAGGTTGCTCACCTGGAGAAGCTAAGAGAGGCAGAGAGGTTGGTGGACGAGACCTTCGGGAACCTATTAGCAGTGTCCCAATCCCTGGGTGACAGTTCCTCTGCTGTCATGGAGAATGGGGGTCTCAGGGAAGGGAGGGCATCATTCTGAGGAAGAGGGAGATGATCTCTTAGAAGGGACCCATTCCTCGGAAGATGAGCAAATCTCCTCTTGTGCCGAGGATGGGGGGAGGGAGGCTTGTTGTAGTGGGAGGTTTGATCATTAGACACATAGACAGTTGGGTTTGTGATGGGCGAGTAGACCTCATGGTGAATTGCCTGCCTGGTGCAAAGGCTGCGGATATCTCACACCATCTAGAGACTCTAGTAGAGAGTGCTGGGGTGGAGTCTGTGGTCATGGTCCATGTTGGTACCAACGATGTGAGGAAATGTAGTCGTGAGGTCCTGGAAGCCAGATTGAGGTTGCTAGGTAGGA
This sequence comes from Heloderma suspectum, assembly GCF_057233095.1. Lineage (NCBI taxonomy): Eukaryota > Metazoa > Chordata > Lepidosauria > Squamata > Helodermatidae > Heloderma > Heloderma suspectum. The sequence goes on along the minus strand of NC_139460.1, from coordinate 329,441,941 downwards.
GGTTGAAATCCAGGACCGCCAAGGTAGCTTTCTCGGAAATGCCACCTGTTCCATGCGCAGGGCCAGCTAGACAGGCAAAGCTGAGGACTCTCAATGTGTGGATGAGATGGTGGAGGGAGGAGTGGTTCAGATTTGTTAGGCACTGGGGAACGTTTTGGGACAAGCCGGGCCTGTACAAGAGGGATGGGCTCCACTTGAACCAAAATGGAGGCGTCGGGGGAGGAGCACCATGTATTTCTCCCGTTTCTTCAATTATCCCCACATTGACTGGATAAATGCAGGTTCCAGTCACAACAAAGAGGCTACATTTCTCAATGCCCTAAACAATTGTGCCCTAGAACAGTTGGTCATGGAACCGACCAGAGGGGAGGCGACCTTGGATTTAATCCTAAGTGGTGTCGCCTAGGGCCTAGTACAAGATGTAAATGTTGTTGAACCAGTTGGAAACAGTGATCACAGTGCTATCAGATTTAATATATATTTAAGTGGAAAATTGCCCTGGAAGTCCAACACAGTCACATTTGACTTCAAAAGAGGAAACTTCTCTAAAATGAGGGAACCGGTGAAACAGAAGCTAAAAGGGGGAGTCAAGAGGATTAAATCCCTTCAAAATTCTTGGTGATTACTCAAAGCCACAATAATAGAAGCCCAGCTAAAATGTATACCACAGATTAGGAAAGGTAGCACCATGTCCAAGAGGTCATGGCATGGTTAATGAGCAGCATCAAGGGAGCTATTAAAGAAAAGAGTGCTTCCTGCAGAAAATGGAGATCTTGCCCAAGTGAGGAAAACAAAAGGGAGCACAAGCTTGCACAAAGGTGATGCAAGCAGACAATATGAAATGCAAAAAAGCATTTTGAAGAGCATATCGCTAACAACATCAAGGCCAACAATAAAGCATTCTTTAAATATATCAGAAGCAGAAAAACAGCTAGGGAGGCAGTTGGACCACTGGATGACAATGGAGTTAAAGCAGTACTGAAGGAGGACAAGGAGATTGCAGAGAAGCTGAATTAATTCTTTTCACCCGTCTTTACTGCAGAAGATATAGGACAGATACCTGTGCCTGAACAGATGCTTTCAAGAAGGGAGTCTGAGGAAGTGAGGCGAATAGTGTGACAAAAGATTAAGTTCTCATCCTTATTGATAAATTGAAAGCAAATAAATTACCGGGCCCAGATAGTATCCATCCTAGAGCTCTCAAAGAACTCAGATATGGAATTGCTGATCTTCTAACCAAAATATGCAACATGTCTCTAAGGTCAACCTCTATTCCAGAGGACTGGAAGATGGCCAATGTTATCTAATAACATCAATGTTATTAGATGGCCAAAATTGGTGTTAAATTTTCAAAAAGGAATCTAGGGGGTATCTGGGAAATTACAGGCATGTCTGTTCCAGGTAAATTGGTTGAAGGCATTATTAAAGATAAAATTAGTAAGCATATATAAGGACAAGCCCTGCTGAAAAAGAATCAACATGGCTTCCGCAAAGGCAAATCCTGTCTCACTAACTTTTTAGAGTTCTTTGAGAGTGTCAGCAAATATGTAGATAGGGACAGTCCAGTTGACATTGTTTACTTGGACTTCCAAAAGGTTGAGGCAAAAAATCCCAACTTCAAGTATAACCTACGGGGATCTGAGCTAGCCGTGACCAACCAAGAAAGAGATCTTGGGGTTGAGGTGGACAGCTTAATGAAGATGTCAACCCAGTGTGCAGCTGCTGTAAAAAAAAAAAAAAGGCAAGCTCCATGTTAGACATAATTAGAAAAGGGATTGAGAATAAAACTGCCAGTGTCATACTGCCCTTATACAAATCTATGGTGCGATCACACTTGGAATTCTATGTACAGTTCTAGTCATCACACCTAAAAAAAGATACTGTAGAGCTGGAAATAAGTGCAGAAAAGGGCCACTAAAATGATCAAGGGGCTGGAGCAGCTCCCCTGTGAGAGAAGGTTACAGCAGCTGGGACTGTTTAGCTTGGAAAAAAGGAGGGTGAGACATGATGGAGGTCTACAGAATCATGCATGATGTGGAGAAAATGGATAGGGAGACTTTTTCCTCCCTCTCACATAATAGTAGAACCCGAGGTCATCCCATGAAGCTGATTGGTGGGAGATTCAGGGGAAATAAAAGGAAATACTTCTTCACACAGCACATAGTTAAACTATGGAATTCGCTACCACAGGATGTAGTGATAGCCACCAATTTGGATGGTTTTAAAAGGGGGCTGGACAAATTCCTGGAGGAGAAGGCTATCAATGGCTACTAGCCCTGATGACTATGTGCTCCCTCCAGTACCAGAGGCAGTGATCCTATGTACACCAGTTGCTGGGGAACACGGGTGAGTGGGTGCTGTTGCACTCGTGTCCTGCTTGTGGGTTTCCTGTGGGCAGCTGGTTGGCCACTGCGTGAACAGGATGCTAACTGGATGGACCCTTGGTCTCACCCAGCATGGCTCTTCTTACGTTCTTATGTTCTTAAAGGGATTGGGGGAGAAAATCATCATCGTCGTCATCATCTCTATTCTGCCCCGCAGCTGAAGCTCTCTGGGTGGTTTACAGACGTTAAAACAATAATGAGGCTAGAGGCTGGGAGTGGAGAGGGAGAGCAAAGGGGAAAGGTCTGTGCGGACAGAAGGGAGGGGCAGGAAGCAACTCTTTCCATTCCACCCTCCCTCCCAGCCTCTGGCCTTGCTGTTTTTCTCCCCCGCCATGTCGGGCATTTAGAGTTGCCGTGTAAAAGATATTTCAACAGGAGCTCTATTAAGGAACTGGGAACCAGGAAACGCCTTCAGCTTTTCCTGTTAAGTTGATTGGGTCCCTTTTTTGGTGCATCTGACTGGCCATTGTATGACAAAAGAAGATGAGATCAAGGGAGGTCATGCAGTCTCATCCCCTTCTCTGGCAGTTCCTCCTAAACTGGTTCCACTGAATTCCTTGGGGAAGCCTGCTGTTGGAGCTGGACCAGCTCTAGCCACCCTTCTGCCACTCTCTGGTGCCTGTCAGCTGGGAGAGATGCCTCCCCTGTCTGGCGGATGCGCCAGCCCTGCAGGGGTGGGGCTTTGCAGGTCTGCATGGTCCTATGGCTTTGCATCATGCCGTTCAAGGGCAATTCACAGCAAGATAAACAACAATATAAACAATAAAAAAGCAGAGAGTAAAAAGAAGGCCAGCAATTAAATGCAGTAGATGGGGAAACAATTAAAACTCAGATTGTAAAAGTCCTAGGTGAAGAAAACGTTAAACTATGGAATTTGCTTCCACAAGATGTAGTGATGGCCACCAGTTCAGATGGCTTTCAAAGGGGGTTGGACAAATTCCTGGAAGAAAAGGCTATCCATGGCTCCTAGTCCTGCTGGCTGTGTGCACCTTCAGTATCAGAGGCAGGATGGCTGTGTACACCAGTTGCTGGGGAACATGGGTGGGAGGTGCTGTCCTGCTTGTGAGTTTTATTTGTTTATTTTATGTATGTATTTCATTTCTATACCGCCCAATAGCCAAATCTCTCTGGGCAGTTCACAAAAATTAAAACCGAAGAGCACACAATAAAACAATATAAAATATATAAAACATTAAAACCACAGTAATTACAATACAACCAGAATAAAACCAGAATAAAACCCATGGGCAGCTGGTTGGCCATGGTGTGAACAGAATGCTGGACTGGATGGACCCTTGGTCTGATCCAGCAGGGCTCTTCTGATGTTCTTAAAAAGGTGGCTGTTTACCTGATGCTGAAAAGATAAAGCAGGCAGGAGGCGATCCTGTGGGGGGCAGGAGTTCCATAGATGGGCCCCCAGTACAGAAAAGCTCCTCTCTCCAGTTGCCCCCTGCCTCACCATTTGATCTGTTGCAGTAGGACCTTCATGTGGGTGCTTCATAGTATGATAGACAGACTGGGGTTGGCTAGAATTTGCTTGCAAAGTGCTGTTGTTTAAACAGGACTCCCTAAAGCTCTGTTCACTGTCTTGGCAATAAAAGTTGGAATGGTATCAGCTCCATGGTACACCTTTGGTGCAGAGAGAGCAGAGAGAAGTGTGGCTCTCACACACAAGATTCAGCCTTTATTAGTTTAGTTAAAAGGATTTTCAGGCCGCCTTTAAGGGTAGAATCCTCTCAAGGTGGTGTACAAGATAAAAACAATACAAAACTGGGCAAAATACAATAGGCAAGCAAGAAATACATGTTCAATAAAATGCTATGCAAACAGATAACTTAGGAACCAGACAGCAAAATCGATTGGCAGTAGACTCAGGACAGGCAAGAGAAAATAGTGTAGGAAAAGGCCCAAGATGGATGCCATTTTGCTATGTTAGTTGTACACCATGGTTGGCATAATGGAAAGCTCTGGACTCCAGCAAACTGGCCCCAAGGAATGCCAGAGAAAGACATCCCTGGGAGTTAGTTTTCAGAGCAGAATGGGTCTACCTAATGAAAGCCACTGATAGGCTTCTCCATGGATTTGTCTAATCCCCTCTTACATTTGTCTTCGGTTGCTGCTGTCCCCACATATTGAGGAAGGGAATTCCCTAAATGAACCAGGCACCTTGTGAAGAAGCAGTGCTTCCTCTTGTCTGCCCTGAATCTCCCAGCTTGGACACAGGGCGGGAGGGCTGTGGCTCTGTGGTAGAGCAGCTGGTTGCACACGGAAGGTCCCAGGTCCCATCCCTGGCACCTTCAAGTAGGGCTGGAAAACCTCCTGCCTGAAACTCTGGAGAGCCGCTGCTGCCAGTCAGTGTCGACAGTACCAGGCTGGATGGGCCAAGGAGGGTCTGACTCAGGATAAGGCAGCTTCCTAGGTGTCATGGTTCTCTACTGAAGTATAAACATGGAGGCTCTGCAACACTCCAATTCGTCAAGGATGTCACTATAATCTGTAACCCTCCAGTGCCGCCTCCTGAGGCTGTCAGCTCTCCAATAAGTGATCTGGTCCTTATGGACCACACACCTATGCTTACAGGCTTCTTGTCCGCTTGCTTGTGTCTCTCTCTGCCCTTCTCCCTTCTCCCTGAAGCCTAGGAGGCTTGGGTCACGAGCCCCTTCCCCTGCACCCACTAGATGCAGTTCAAAAAATCTTGACACAATATATAAATTAACCTATGGCATTCATTGCCGCAAGATGCGGTGACAGCCACTGGCCTAGTTAATTAGAGTTAGACCAATCGCTGAAGGAGGAGAGGTCTGTCAATGGCCGCCAGCCATGACAGCTAAGCATGGTGCCTCTGTGTTCCGGAGCAGTGCACCTTGCAATACCAGATGCTGGGTACAAACACCATGGGACGGCTGTCCATCTCAGGCCCTGCTGCGAGTCTGTCGGGAGAGGCATCTGGGGGTGCACTGCTTGTCCTCACTTCCTTCAGCGGTGAGCGGGGGCCAGAGCACCCCATCCCAGAAATGCCACAGCTCCCAAAGTCACCTGAAAAGGAGCATCACAACGGGGAACTCCCTGCAGACCTTTCTCAGAAAGGCAAAAGCAGGTGAACTTTGGATTGATGGCTCAGACATCTTAATGTGAAATCCCTATTTTATCAAGGCATCTACTCCATACGGTTGGATGCTTTCTGGGGCAGATGTGGGGGCATTATTTCCTGTCGAGGGTCACATCCCCTCAGGAGTAGTCTGTTGGGAGCTGCATGCCAGTACTGGGTGGGGCCAGGGCCAGAGCCAGAAGTGGGTGGGGCCACCCCTTCTCTCTCTCTGGCATTCTCTCCCCACTCTGCCCGCCCTCAGTATGCTGCCACGGGCAGGACAAGCTGCTCTTGCAGTTTGGTATCCTGGTCTGGGCTGTCCAGGATACCTGGATGCATTTGCAGCATTGACTGTGTGGAAGCCACATCTTCTCCGTGGGACCCTCTCTGGTGCTGCAGAGCAGCTGCTGACCCCGGCACCATGGCCACCTTCTCCCTTGCTGCCTTGGCCCAGGGAAGCAACACTTGCACCGGTCACTGATTACCTGGTCAGCCTTCAGGACTCCACCCAGGGACTCCTCCCATGGCTGGGACAGGCTGGACGGGATGAGCTTTTAGTCTGATCCAGCACGGCAATCTATTTAGGTTCCTGAACTTCCCGTTTTCAGAATTAGCATTCCTCATTTAAGCAGGCCTAATTATGTTGATGATCATGTAGTCAGAAGGATCATCCTGGCAGAAAGCAACTGCAGCAATCTAGAAGAAAAGCTCTCCAAACTCACGAGTCCAGGTGTGGCTGCTTCTGTTTGCCATGAGAGGCTTGAGAAGAGGGTTGCCTGGCAGGTCTTGGGCCCACAGATGGTTTGCTTCCGTGGAGCCTGGCACGCTCCCGAGCACAAGCCCCAACTGCACAGTGCACAGGAGGTCTGGATGTGTAAAGCTCCCTTGCCCTGAGCCAGCCAGGAGGTCTCCTATTTTGTCAGCAGCAGCTCTCCAGCGTCTCAGGCAGAGCAAGTCCTTTCCTAGAGTTCACACCCGAAATCCTTGGAATGGCAGGTGCAGGGATGGGATGGGGCCCTTTTATCTATTATTATATATTCGAAGCGTTTCTATCCCCCTCTTCAGTCAAAAGACTCCCAGAGCAGTCCCTACCTGCCCTCAGGCTGACAACCTTAAAAAGACACAGAGACACAAGGAAAGGGATGGGGAGGCAGGGGGGAAAAGCAGGGTGGGGATGCTGGATTCAGCTGCCCCAGCAGAGCAGCACTCATCAGCTGAACTCAGGCTTGCACAGTGTCTGTTGTCCTTCCGAGCTGGGCAGCTCCTCTCTCCCTTCTGCAGTTTCTCTTCTTTGGAGTTCAAGCCTAATCTCTTTCTTCTCCCGTCCCCTCAGGGCAAGAAGCCTTTCTGGTGGCGGGGGGGGGGGGGGCATGGCAGGAGCTCGGTGGTGGCCGCTCACCAAGCCATTCATGCTTCTTTTGTTGCATGCAGAACAGGTTCTCCACCACTGAGCGCTGGGCCCCCTCATCCTGCTGACAGCAGCAGCAGCCATCCGCTCTGTCTCCACTGGGGCAAATGGGGGCTGCTGCTTTTCTTTCCTTGCCCTGTCCCAAATGACTCCAGGGATGTGAGGTGCAGAGGCCAAGGCTGTGACTCAGGCGTGATAACCGGGGAGCAGAGACAGTATGAGGCTCACCTTGAGCCAGGCTTGGAACGTTTGCTCCGGAACGTGGGTCCTGAAGACGTGGATGGGAGGGGTCAGGCTTTCCCAGAGCAGCGGGGTCTTGATCTAGGGAGTCCCAAAGGAGGCTGCAGTTTGTGGATTGTGCCTCAGGCAACAGCCTCATCACAATGCTGTCGGCTGCATAATGGAATTCTGAAACGGGGATCCTGGCAGTAAGGAACGACCCTGTCAACCAGCTGATGATGGCTGCTTGTGAAAGCTGTTTTGAATTCAAACAGGATTCAATATTGTCCAGCCGTGCATAGCATGTACTTAACCTGCAGCCAATGTGTGCCATATTAATGATGCAAGTGGCATAACTTTGTTTACTTTGGATAATTTTGGTTGTATTGATGATTTGGTTGCCTGTGAAATAATTTGGCAAAGAACAGGGGGATCTACATGAAAATGGAATGAGATGCGCATTCAGTTATCCGGATTTTCATGTAATCGGCTTTGGTCCATCAGGGACGCAAGTGGAGTATGCCATACCTAAAACTCCGCTTTTCACGGGTCATACAATGCTTGAAATCCCCATACTTCCGGATTGAGTGGGCAGAGTAGAACTGAGCATGATCAACCTGCTAGGTTCTGCTCAGCAAGTGAGAGAATTCCCTGCCCCTCCACGCTTCTATGCTCAGGGAAGTTTGGAAGCGCTGAATTAAGCCCCCTTAGTTTAATCCCACACCTCTCCCCTCTCATCCACCGTTTGGAATTGTAAAAGATTAAAAGATGAATGGGAAAAACAAGCTGCAAATGATGAAAGGGTTAAATCCCCTACTTGGGTATCCTGACTGATTGAAAAAGCGCTATTGCGTTTTGATGAATAGAAAATGGAAGCTGTCATAAGAGCAGCAGGCTGGCTGCTTGGCCCTTTCCTCCTTGCCGCCTGTCTCCTCCTGTCTACCCGTCCTGGGGGAAACGTCAAAGGCTTCCTGGGTGGAAGAGAGCAAACTTCTGCCTTACTCTGAGGGGGCAACACAGCGCAATTGCTTGATTTGGGGAAATGAGTGAATCAGAGGCCGCTCTCTGTGAATGCATGCAGCACACGGCTGCCTTAGTCTGAAGGGGTGGGCCTGTGTTCGAAAGTGCCCAGGGCGCTTGACCATCCCTTGGCCAGGTCACTGCCAGGTCACAGAAACACCACGCCCAGGATTTAATGTGCAGGAACAGGGCACACTGCCGTGGAACCGCTCCGGAGCCACATTTAAGGAAAACAGCGCACTAAAAGGACTTTCTGAAAATGCGCCTTTTCCTGTGGGAAGTTGCGGGGTGGCAACAGCGTCATCTGTCACTAACGCCCCTGATGTGCTCTTCTTCCACATTAAACCAATGATGGAGATTGGCTCCAGGTCACATTAAGGAGAGTGAGCCACTCTGGCGGGGGGGGGGGGAGGACAGTCAGAATGTGTGTGTGTGTGTGTGTGTGTGTGTGAGAGAGAGAGAGAGAGAGAGAAAGAGAGAGAGAGAAGTATCTGCCATAGAGGCAAGGAGTGAGGATGGCTGGGGATCCATGCAGAGGGCAAAGTCTTTATTTATTTATTTATTAAATTATTAATCGCCCATCTGACTGGTCACCTAGCCACTCTGGGCGATGTACAACCCCCATAAAACAATTTAAAACAATAAAATTTTACCATATCTTTTTTTTTTAAATACCCTAACCCACCCCAAATGCCTGCCTGAACAACCACGTTTTTAATGCACGACGGAAGCTCATTAAAGAGGGGGCATGACGGAGTTCCCTAGGTGAGGGAGTTCCACAGAGTGGGGGCCACCACAGAGAAGGCCCTCTCCCTCGTCCCCACCAGTCTAGCTGTCCTGGCTGATGGGACAGAGAGAAGGCCATCCGAGGCTGATCTTGTTAAGCAGCCTGTCTGGTGTTGCTGGAGGCGCTCCTTAAGATAGGCTGGGCTGGAACCATATAGGGTTTTAAAGGTCAAAACCAACACCTTGAATTTGGCCCGGAAAACAACTGGTAACCAGTGCAACTCCTTCAGCACTGTGTTGCAGAACCCAGAGTCAGAGAGACCACGGAGTGAAGGAAAAAGAGATTCTTTATTTAACGCGCGGGCTTAAGGCTGGAATCATTTCCAAAGAGCCAGAAGCCCCGATTTACATTAGCACATTGTTTTTATAGACATTGTGACACATATGAAACGGCTCCTCCTCTCTCTCCCGCGTGGGGTTGCAGTCCTCTACATTTCTTCTCTTAGCACCATTGTTTATAATACAAGAACTGGGTTATAGGGTAGCCATGATAAGGAGAGAACAGAAGAGAACAGCAGAGAACAAGATATACAATTGTATGACCTTTGACAAGATAAGGAATTCCTGTGTCTCATCAGCTTACAACAATATATTCAAGGGAGAAAGAGCTCAGCAAGAACATGAAGCATGAGACTGCATGAGGCTACTTAGTCTGACCCCCGATATGGCTGCTACATTCCCCCCTTAAATGCATAATTTCATTACAATTATAGCATTTCTGATAACTATACAAAGCTTTTTGTGACATACATATTACTTAGCCTCTTGTTGGGCTATTAGAGCGTAGAGGGCAGCAGTTTTATTAGCTGAGTCATAAAACAGATTGGTTAAACAGCGCATAAGACAAGGAACGCAGAGACATAACAGAACTTTTATGAACAACACTGGTAGAATTAGGATGAACAATGCTTTAAGCTAGCTAAGATCTGGAAGCCAAGGGGTTAATTAATTTAGCTAATTGTTTTGTCTTATTGTTTTGTTAGCTACTATATTGTGCAGCTTGTTGATCTGTTCATCTACAGCATTGCCATTATCAGTTAAGTTAAAACAGAGCTTTTGGTGTGTCTCACAACTTAAATGGTGAAGAAGGAAGAGGTAATCTATACCAGCTCTATTTTCTAGAACTGCACCTCTTAGATCACGCAACTCTTTATTTAACAATGACAATGCTCGTGAGGTGGCATTTATGCTTTTGGCTAAGCTGCAAGCTAACCGGTTGATCTCCAGACCATCAGCCAAGGCTAAACCTGGAACCCCAACTAGTGACATTGCTAAGGCCAATTTTTCTGAGTCAGAATATAACTGCACATGACTATTACAATTTTTTAGTTAGTTGGAGTGCTCGAGGCTGCCGTTGACGGATTTTCTCGGGCTACAGGGGAAGAATTGGCACCAATTTAATTGGCGGCTGAGGCAACATGGGTGGTTATTAGACAAGTTGGCAGGAATGAATGACTAAGTGCGGGAACTACATGTCTAAAACCATCCATGAGGCAAAAGTATGTGGGCATCATTAAAAGATATGTTTTGAATTTTATTACAGTGGAAGGGGGCCAGGGATAGCTTTATATTTTCTGGAAAATTTTGACAATTAAGCATTCGTGCACACGTAGCATTTGTTTCAGCAATGATGGGGGTGCATAGAGTGAACTCTGTAGGGGGTAGGATCTTTGCAACCACGCCCCAATTAGCATTTTGGGAATAAGTTAAACTTACACCATAAACTCTTAACATGGTATCTTTTTGAATTTTCCCAGGATGTCTACAGACAGGTATTAGGCAAGAGCTAATAAGCCTGTTTGCAGGTATACCTCTTGGCAAACAAAAATGTTTTACTCTCGTGATGTTAGCCAGGTGAAGCCAGTAATTATCAGCAAATCACTGGGACAAACTTTTCTTTTCAGGGGCAGACCCCCCTTTTTGTACCTCATTAAGGAGACACAATGCAACACTACAACACTACAACACACATGTTTGATCTTCTTTGGGATCTGACCGTACGCTGGGCAGCTATTCACCTGGCAAGCTGCAGTAGGGTCTAGTCCCCTTTTTCAGTTCTCCAGTTGCAGGTCTGACCGTACGCAGGGGGACAGTCTCCCGGTGTGTCCACAGTAAGGTCTAGCCTGAGTCTTCTTACTGCTTTTTCAGAATGATTTTTAAAGGATTTTCAGGATTTCTGTTTACAGTCTACTCTCCCCCTCTCGCTCTCTTGACTCGTGTCTAATGTATCCAGGGTTTAATTCTAGCTGCTTTCATAGCTGCGGGGGTGGAAAGTATGACAGTTTTCAGTCCTCTCTATCTGGGAGTCAAAGGGTTATTTTTCCCTCTTTAACTCATACTTCATTTCTTGGTTGGAAAGGATGAACTTCTGTGATGGGAATGGCTTATTTTCTAAGACAAAGCGACGCTGGGCTTGAAGAACTTTGCCCAGTGTTTGGACTTCTTGTTTAAGGCTAACGTTTGCTTGCTCTTGATGCCGCTCTAGTGTCAGTCATGAAGTCAATGTCACGGCCCCTCTCAAGCTGTCTCCCTCTTCACCTATTCTGGCCCCTTTGGTTTTCTCCTTTGTGTTTGATGTATTTTATTTGGGCATTCATGCCACTAATGTCTATCTTGTCCACACTGGGCACACTGGTTCTTTTTTAAGAATCTTCTGCCTCTGCCGGGTCTTCTTCTTTTCTTCTTTCGTCCACGTCTTCTTGGGCCTCTGGGTCGAGGGGGGTGTACTGGCGATAGGCATCTGAAAGACGCTCCAAGTACGCTCTGGGGCCTTGGTGGCACCTTGCAGCACTTTAGACACTTTGGTCATATTAACTGACTTCTTCATACCTGCTTTTATGGCTTCTAACAGCAGGGTTTGATACTGGGTGAGGCGCTCCAGCCCCACTTGTGTTTTGGGATTTCAGCGGGGGGGGGGGGTTACTTACAAGGAGACTTTATTGGGTAACTTACAGCACACAGGCGTACTTAATGGTTGGATCAGACAGCTTCTCTGAACCACAAGCTATTGGGCTAAATGGGTTTTATACCATACATGTTACCCGTGAGGCAACACAACACTAGCAAGCATTTTCAGCATAGGCTAGAAGTGTTTGGTTCTCAGGCACAGCTTCCTGTAAACAACTTCGCTTCCCAAAGTGCTTGATAACACTTTTATTCATTAGTATGGGAAGAGAAATTTCTCTCTCTTTTGCTTTCTTTTTCTTTGCTGATCTGCCTGTATTGCAGATCATGTTTCAAACTTTTTATACAAAACTTTCTGCTCCATGCACCAGCCTTGTCTCTTTATTTGTCTTTTTCAAGTTAAACTCACTTACTTAAACCTTTCTGCCTTACACTAGTCCCACTGACACACATTTGGGATAGGCTCTTCTTCTCCTTCTAGTTACATTTTCTTCATTTTAAAGAACTATTACATTATTGTGGCTACTTTACCCCAGGTAATAAGCTCCAGGCACAATCAGTTCCCCTTCATGGATCACTGCCTTGTTGTGGCGAAGGGGCTTGCGTAACTCAGTGAAGCCATAAGCTATGCCGTGCAGGGCCACCCAAGACGGACAGGTCATGGCGGAGAGTTCTGACAAAATGTGGTCCACTGGAGAAGGAAATGGCAACCCACTCCAGTATTCTTGCCAAGAAAACCCCATGGAACGTATCACAAGGCTAAAAGAGATGACGCCGGAAGATGAGCCCCTCAGGTCGGAAGGTGTCCAATATGCTACTGGGGAAGAGCAGAGGGAATTTCCAAGTAGCGCCAGAAAGAGTGAAGCGGCTGGGCCAAAGCCGAAAGGACACTCAGCTGTGGATGTGTCTGGTGGTGAAAAGAAAATCCGATGCTGTAAAGAACAATATTGTTTAGGAACCTGGAATGTCAGATCAATGAATCAAGGTAAGCTGGAGGTGGTCAAACATGAGATGGCAAGATTGAACATCGACATCTTGGGAATCAGCGAACTAAAATGGACAGGCATGGGCGAATTTAATTCAGGTGACCATCATATCTACTATTGTGGGCAAGAATCCCAGGACAGGAAGGCCTGGCGTGCTATGGTCCATGGGGTCACGAAGAGTCGGACACGACTGAACGACTGAACAACAACAATCAGCTGCTTTTAATTTACCCTGGGGGCAACTATGGCCACACTTCTTTTCTACAAATGTTTTTTCTTTGCCTCTTGCCTTTTCTTTCTTCTTTTTTTTTCTTTCTTCTCTATCTGTCTTCTACTTTCTCTATTTCCTTCTTTTCTACTTGCTTTTGTCTTCCTTTCCTTGTCATCCATTGGGAACCACACTTAGTATTATTTGGAGTTGCAACTAACACTAATCTGCAAATATCACATATATTTAATGATATCTAAGAAATCATAAAATATACACAACAAACTTTTTCTGCAATTTAACACAATGAATGGAAAACACTTTTTGCATGGTAAGGCATGATGGAGCAGATCCAGCAATTATACTGCTCTTCTGGCTGAAAGCTCAGGGCCCATTAAAATCAAGGGACGGGCATACCCACACACGCAAAGAGTTCTAGGTCACCATTTTTGCATCGGCAACTCTATGCTGCATGAGTTCTGGCAGAAGGAAATCTAAAAGTCATAGATCAAACTCAGCCTGCTGTACACTGAGCTGACTACAAACACATGGTCCACAGCGATGAGAGTTCAAGTTTATCAAAAGCTTCACAGCACTGTCCATGGCAAGTCTTTGACAATTTAAAATTTTAGTCCATGTGCAGAGTGTCTCTAAAAAGCCCAGATGATGATGGAGGCAAACAGAGAAGGCTCTGGGCAATGAAGATGAGATGTTTCCAGCAAAGGCTCCCCACTTTTGCATCAGTTTAAAAAGGGAAAGTGTGGCCTACACCCCTTCTGACAGACAAGGGCCTTTAACTTTTTAGCAAGGCCTCTGTCTAAACAGAGCGGCACAGCTCAGCTCTCTAGCCGTGACGCTTCAACCTGGGCAACTCCTCTGTAAATTTTATTCTACTTCTGTCAGGTTCTCACAGACATTTTAAAAACTTACTCTTTTTTTCCTCTCTCTTTTAACCTGGTACACGAAAGCAAAGTGCCGAAACTCAGGACGCTGGGGGGTGATGGGCATCGCCTTATACTTGCATTTTTCAGGCAGCCATTAATCTTCTTCGGGGAGGCGGTGGGGTGATTTGCAGGACTTCAAAGGCAAGCTTCTCAGTTTGTTTGTATTTGTAAATCCCAAGCTTAAAACAGGACACGATGAGGAACAGGGCCGCCAAATTCTTGCTTTGGCACGAGCAACAAATAACTCGGGTCAGCTTTCTTCACTGGGGTCTCAAACAGGAAAACAGTCTTAATTTAAAGTTGTAACATCACTGACAGCGTCAGCCAGCCAGCTACACAGATCTCATTGTTTTTTAAGACAGTTGCTCCAATATCTTCTTTTCTTCTCAATCAGGTTGGGTCTCCCAGCTTACACAGTTTATTGCAGCTTTCAGGAGCATGGTAGTAGCGCGATTTTGGCTTGGCCAGGAACATGCTGTCTGGTTTCTCGGTCTCTTCAGCACACACACTCAGGCAGTGTAACACTGGACACTCAAATCAGTGAGATTTCTTCATTGCAGGGAATCCCACGGCAAAAGCTTAATGGTTACGCTCTTCAGAAATCATATAGCCGATGGTCAGTAGCTACAGGCTCTATGCAATTTTAACACAGTTCAAAGCTAAACACGGTTACCTTGGCAGAGATCTTCAACATGGTCTCTCCGCTTCATTCTGCTTTGGGCCAGTCTTATGGCACACTTTTCACTCGAAGAGGGGTCTAGCCTGGCTCTGGGGGCTGATTCTTCACCTTTATTTTCTATTTGCCTTCATCTTCTGGGTCTTCATTTTCAGTTTCCATTTCTTAGGGATTTCATCTCAATTAGGCGAGGTGATGATGTTGCACAACTCAGAACATTGTGGGCAATTCTCCTGCCCCCCCTTCCCGGCGCACTAGGCTAACAGCTACGTCTTCGGCCTTACACTCTCACGCTCCCACGCTTTGTTAAAAGCCAGACTGTCCTGCAACATTTTTCTAATTAACAGCCTCAGATCTTGTTTTTTTTCCTCTCAGCTCAACCTTGAGCTTTTTGCTGTTTTCTCTCTCTATTCTGAATCTTTTTTTAAAAAAACCTTTTTCCTTCTTTGTTTGACATACATCTCAAGGGGGTGCAAGGTTTGCTTCCCCCACCACCCATAGCCTCCCTCCTAAATGGAAGACAGACACAATTAGGGAATGGGAATTGGTCAGTGAGGAAGGGGTCTCACTGGCCGACACAAGAGGATTTTACACACCACGCACTTTGCTACTGGCCTGGGCACCCGGACGGTCAACGGTATGCGTCAGAAACCGCAGTAGCCACTCACACAATCATCCATCTCTCCACTGCATCCATATGTCCCTGCCACCCACTTTTCCCACTTTTTACCAGAGCGGAAAGCGGCTTCCCCAGCTTCCTCAGCTTCCTACAGAGTACTGGCGTGCTGGGTACTGGCGCCCGCTCGGGGGTGTGATCAGGCCCCCCTTCTACCTGCAAGGAGTAGGTTCTTTTTGTATACGTATACCACCAACACTGACCTTCTTCATAAGGCGGGGCCCTCTTTTTTTCTGCCCAGTGGCCTTTCTCCCTAAAGGCGGGGCCCTCTTTTTCCCATATACTTGCCTTTCTCCTGAAGGCTTCCAGTGTGGGTTTCAACTCAATTGCAGCTGCGATACAGGCAGGGCTCAAGTTCCTTCCTCCGCTTCCCAAGGTTCTCTTGCTGCTCGCTGCCGTTTGGGCGATCCCGGTGCAGGCTTTCTCCCATTCACTCGACAAAAAGGTCGGTGGCGCCAAGAAAGGGAGGCATGCGCCGAGCTCGTCCTCCCGGTGCGGCGATCAAGAGCAGGCAACTGCCACCTGTCTGGCTTAGAGCCTGCCACATCCGAGTCACGGCACCATTTATGTTGCAGAACCCAGAGTCAGAGAGACCACGGAGTGAAGGAAAAAGAGATTCTTTATTTAACGCGCGGGCTTAAGGCTGGAATCATTTCCAAAGAGCCAGAAGCCCCGATTTACATTAGCACATTGTTTTTATAGACATTGTGACACATATGAAACGGCTCCTCCTCTCTCTCCCGCGTGGGGTTGGAGTCCTCAACATTTCTTCTCTTAGCACCATTGTTTATAATACAAGAACTGGGTTATAGGGTAGCCATGATAAGGAGAGAACAGAAGAGAACAGCAGAGAACAAGATATACAATTGTATGACCTTTGACAAGATAAGGAATTCCTGTGTCTCATCAGCTTACAACAATATATTCAAGGGAGAAAGAGCTCAGCAAGAACATGAAGCATGAGACTGCATGAGGCTACTTAGTCTGACCCCCAATATGGCTGCTACAACTGGAGTGATGTGATCTCGCTGGTGGCTGCCTTTAATCAGGTGAGCCGCCGCGTTCTGTACCAGCTGCAGCTTCCGAATCGTCTTCAAGGGTAACCCCACGTAGAGCGCATTACAGTAGTCTAAACGAGAGGAGACCAGGGCATGTACTACCGATGGGAGCAGATGGTCGGGAAGGAAGGGGCGCAGCCGCCGTATCAGATGGAGTTGATACAGCGCTGTCCGGCTCACAGCTGACACCTGAGCCTCCATGGACAGCTGGGAGTCCAAAATGACCCCCAGGCTGCGGACCTGGTCTTTCAAGGGTAGCCGTACCCCATTCAACACCAGGTCAACATCCCCCAGCCTCCTCTTGTCTCCCACCAAAAGTACCTCGATCTTGTCAGGGTTCAGCTTCAGCTTATTCCTCCCCATCCAGCCACTCACCGTCTCCAGACATTTGGACAGGGATTCTACGGCCAACCTTGGTGAAGATTTGAATGAGAGGTAGAGCTGTGTGTCATCTGCATATTGATGACACTGCACCCCAAACCTCCTGATGATAGCCCCCAGTGGCTTCACATAGATGTTAATTAGCATCGGGGAGAGGATGGAACCCTGTGGCACCCCACAAGTAAGTGGCCACGGGTCCGAAACCTCCTCTCCCAGTGCTACCCTCTGGTACCTGCCGGAGAGGAAGGACCGGAACCACCGCAATACAGTGTCTCCAATGCCCAACCCCTCCAGGCGGTCCAGGAGGATACCGTGGTCAACGGTATCAAAAGCCGCTGAGAGGTCGAGGAGAACAAGGAAGGAGCATTCACCCCTATCCAGAGCCCTCCTCATATCATCCACCAAGGCGACCAAGGCCGTTTCTGTCCCATGCCCAGGCCTGAAGCCCGACTGAAATGGGTCTAGATAATCAGTTTCTTCCAAGTGTGCCTTCAACTGCACCGCCACCACCCGCTCAATCACCTTGCCCAAAAATGGCAGATTTGAGACTGGGCGAAAGTTGTTCATACCTTGGGGATCCAAGGAGGGCTTCTTTAAGAGCGGTCTTATCACTGCCTCCTTGAGGGCTGATGGCATCACTCCCTCCTCAAGGGAGGCGTTCACCACCGCCCTGATCCCCTCACCCAGTCTCTCTCTGCAGCCCATAATGAGCCAAGATGGGCAAGGATCAAGTAAGCAGGTGGTCGGCCTTACAGATGAAAGCACCTTGTCCACTTCATCAGGAGCTGGAACCGATCCCACAAAACCGGTTTGCCACAGGCCGCCTCTTGCTCACTAACTGTATCCACAGCGTGCAGAGTAACACACCTAATCTGATCAATTTTATCTGCAAAGTGCCTTGCCAAAGCCTCACAGGAGGCCTTAGAATGCTCCAGTGGTTCCGGCGCCACAGGACCGACCAGGCTCCGGACCACTTGGAACAGCCTCCTGGGGCAGCACTCTGCAGACGCGATGGAGGCAGCATAATATTCCTTTTTTGCTGCCTTCACCGCCACGTGATAGGCTGAAGATACAGCTCAAGCCCGTGTCTGATTGTCTTTGGAGCGAGACTTCCGCCACCGGCACTCTAGCCGTCTCGCCTCCTGTTTCAGAGCTCGTACCCGCGGATTGAACCATGGTGCAGTCCGAGCCCTGTTCAGGGGGAGAGGGCGTTTTGGAGCCACCCGATCTAATGCCCCGGTGATTGCGGCATTCCAGCCACCCACCAGGGTCTCGACCGAGTGGCCGTTGGCATGCCCCAGAGAATCCCCAAGCGCGTTCAGGAATCCATTTGGATCCATAAGACGCCTGGGGTGGACCATTTTAATGGGTCCTCCACCCCTGCGGAGGGGTTGTGGAACCGAGAAGTCCAACGTCACCAGATAGTGATCTGACCATGACAAGGGGGTGGTGGATATACCCCCGACTTCCAGATCACTCCCCGCTTCTCCAGAAACAAACACAAGGTCTAGGGCATGACCGGCTACATGGGTGGGCCCAGTTAGAATATGGTGCAGCTCCCAGGAGGCCATGGTCTCCATGAAGTCCCGAGGTGCTCCTGTGAGGATGGCCTCCGAATGTACGTTGAAGTCCCCCAACACCAGTAAGTTAGGGGACTGCACACGCACATCAGAGACCACCTCAAGCACCTCGGCCAGGGAGTCAGTCGTGCAGCGGGGTGGACGGTACACGAGCAGAATCCCCAGACTGCCCTTTGGGCCCAACCTCCAGTACATGCACTCAGCAACCTTGGTCTCCCGGAGAGGGGGCCTGGTGAAGACCAAGGACTCTCGGTAGATAACAGCCACTCCCCCTCCCCGATCCCCAGCCCTCGGCTGCTGTGCATACGAAAACCCGGCTGGACACATGGCTGCAAGGGTTGGAGCAGCAGCCTCGGCCAGCCAGGTCTCCGTAATACATGCCAGGTCTGCACCCTCGTCCAGGATCATGTCATGGATGAGGGAGGTTTTCTGGGTAACAGACCTGGCATTGCAGAGCAGCAAACGAAGGCCAGAAGATGGGGTCACGCCTCCCCCAGCCATCCTTTGGCTCTGGACAGGCCCGGAGCAGGGGACAGATACTACACATCTCTCCCTTGTCCCCCTTACCTGGCATGGCCTGCCCCTAGCGCTCCGCCAGCACCTGCCGCCCAGCCTCGGTATGTTCTGGCCCCCAACACTCCCCCCACTGCCTCCGTCAGGTGGACACATGCCCCCTCGCTCCCGCCTATCAGGCAGGCTACCCACCCCTAAAAACACAACAAAATCCCCCCCAACAAAATAAAACGAACAAACAAAACAATTAAAATCCCCTTAAAAATGCCAGGCAGGAGTCCACAGGGAAGGCCTGGTGGCGGTGGTAGCGGCGACGGCGGCAGCAGGCCCAGCGGCTGCAAGCACACCTCTTCCCCGGTGGTGGTGGTGGTGGCTTCTCCTGCAGGCCCTGGCTCTCCCAGGCCACCTCAGCCAGCCAGCTTATGTAGCCCCTCCAGGGAGGGGCAGGTGGAGCAGCACAGCTGGCTCGGTACCTGGGGGCCTGGTCCTGCAGGGACTGGCGGTCTGCCAGGCAGAAGTCCACAAGGAAGGCCTGGTGGTGGTGGCAGCGGCGGCGGCAGCAGGCCCAGAGGCGGCAGCAGCAGGCCCAGCGGCGCCAAGCACGCCTCTTCCCCAGTGGTGGTGGTGGTGGCTTCTCCTGCAGGCCCTGGCTCTCCCAGGCCACCTGTGCGCACACCCCATAGCTCAGCTGGTTACTGAGACATAAACAGATGCTAAGGGTGCATTTGCAAATTACTTATCTTAGCCAAGAGGGTCTAGAATTCTTATCTTCTGAAATGCAAAAGATGCTGTGCCACCTCCAAGATTTACTAGGTTCCTTTGCAAATGCCAACCAGGACCGATTCCGCTTCGTTTCCGATATCGGCAAGTGCATCTGGGATGGCATGGGCACAGGCAAGGCTGACTGCTTAATTCTGACCATAGATAACAGCCACTTCACGAAGTGCACAATGTGGACAACAGGAGGGGGGATATTGTTGCATCCCTCCCCTCCCCCTCCCAATGAAGTGTCAGATTTTTCATAGAACTAAGTTAGGCCCTTTGAGACTAAGATGCAGAGTCAGACCCACAGAATCGCAGTGGTCCTGGACCATAAACGCAAGCCTTTGAGGAAGTGGGAGTCAGACCAGGTATTGATTTCTAAAAAAGACAGGAGTTGTATCCTGCAAACAGAACCAACCTTCTCCGTTGCTGGAACTAAGATGGACATTTTGCTCCTCCCACAACTGTTGTGTTTTCCCTCCTGGGCAGAAACGGCGGCCTGTGTCCTGGGGCAGGCTTTGGGAGCCATCTCTTCTACACTGCCACTGTCCTGGGAATTCCACCCCCAAAGACCCTGGCCTTTCCACAGAATGTCCTGAATGGTTTCCGGCTTCACAAAGAAAGTGAAAACACGCATCCTTCTGTTCTTAATGCTCCATTTACCATGAATACCTCAATATCCTGAAAAATACATTTTCCAGAGCTGGGAGGTACATTTTCCCAAAGTGCTGACCATTGCCCTTTTTTAGGCTGACATCTCACAGGCAGAAAAAAGTGCAATGCAGTGGGGTGAGTTGTCCCTGGCCTGAGATTTCACAGTGCTGAAAGGTGTGGATGGAAAGAGGTTGTTCATCCCCAAGCATTTCTTGATGTACAATGCTTTCCATTTCTTTTATATTTGTAGGAGATATTTGGCTACAAAACCCAGGGCTTCCGGAAGGCCCTGTGCATTGCCAGGTACATCCTGTCCTGCAGAGCCCTCCTGCTGCTGTTTTACTGGAAGCCGGAGTGGGACGTGTGGGCAAACTGCGTCCCGTGTGGCTTGGAAGAGGCGGATGTGGTGTTGCTCAGAACCACTGTAAGAGAACATTTGTTGTCATTGCTACTGTAAATGGCATCCTGAAATATTATTAGTGGGGAAAAGAGAACACCAGTGGAGCTAAGATCTCCCACAATAACAGGGCCTTATGCTCACAGTACGTCTCCATGTTAGTACCATGCTGAAAATTTCATCCACATTTCATAGAATCATAGAATAGTAGGGTTGGAAGGGGCCTACAAGGCCATCGAGTCCAACCCCCTGCTCAATGCAGGAATCCAAGAATTTTTTTCAGCCATTCTCATTCAGCTTGATAGAAAAGAAATTGCTTTTGGGAAAATATTCCCAGGGGAAGAACATTTCAGAGAAATTCTCTTGGGTTGGTTCTGGGGTTCTTGTGCTTACCTTACTTAGGACGTGGCCAAGGAGTGTGCGCAAGTCTTGTCTTCCATTGTACAATAATCTCTCCAGCAGCCTGCAGCCATCTCAGTTTCCCACACTTCAATTAAAGCTCTGGGTAAGATGTCATCAGGTTATTCCTCCCATAGGGTCTTTTCAGATCAGGAAGCGCTGATAGCCTAAGAGGCTGCAGAGCAATGGAGAGATGTATAATAAACACAGCACCCTCAGCCACCTTGCAGTGATTAGGTAAGCTCAAAAACACCACCAAAAGAAATTCAAAATAAATTATAAAGTTCCCTGACAATGAGGCAGAAAATTGGAAGCCTCTTTCATAAGGAGGAACAAATGTTTAGGAAATTGGAGGACAGATTTTGGCACAGCACGAGCTCCACGTCTTCCCTGGAGCTAGACACAACATTGCCCCCTCATACCTCTACAGGGTTTTCAGGGAAGGAGCAGTATTCTCTCATCTGCATTAGAGACAAGATGTATCCACAGTCACCCTGCAGAAATGTAACATTTGGAAGATGTAATGGAACCAATTCCCTAGGGAGGTGGTGGGCTCTCCCACACTGGAGGCATTCAGGACGAGGCTGGACAGCCTTCTGTCAGGGATGCTCTGACTTGGATTCCTGCACTGAGCAGGGGGTTGGACTCGATGGTCTTGCAGGCCCCGTCGAACCCTACTGTTCTATGATCCTATGATTCTATGACCCTGGGGAAGGAGCCAAATCCTGACGAATGGCAACCAGAGCTGAGCCAAAATTTCCCAGACAACACTTTTATCAGATTTTTCTTGCCCCCTGCTTTGCAGAATTGTTGGCCGCTCTGCAGAGTTTCCTCCAAATTTTCTTCACCATGTTTTTTTGTGTGTGTGTGGGGGGGGTGACTGCCTTCCTAGAAGATGCTAGGGCATTATGGAGGATGCACCATGGGGGCCGGGCTGCCAAAAGAGTTGTTGCTGTTGCTACTTGCAGTGGCAGTGCAAAAGACAAAAACCCTGAAAGAAAAAGAAAGAAGCTCTGCTAAAACTCTTTCCAATGAGGTGCCCCACCTGGGAGAAACGGTTGGGGAATTTCGCCTCCCCCTGAACAAATTTGGTGAAATAGTCCACAAGTAGGACGGAGAGTTCATAGAATCATAGAATGATAGAATAGTAGGGTTGGAAGGGGCCTACAAGGCCATCGAGTCCAACCCCCTGCTCAATGCAGGAATCCAAGTCAGAGCATCCCTGACAGGTGGCTGTCCAGCCTCGTCTTGAACGCCTCCAGTGTGGGAGAGCCCACCACCTCCCCAGGTCATTGGTTCCATTGTCGTATTGCTCTTACAGTCAGGAAGTTTTTCCTGATGTTCAGCCGGAATCTGGCTTCCTGTCACTTGAGCCCATTATTCCCTGTCTTGCACTCTGGGATGATGGAGAAGAGATGCTGACCTTCCTCTCTGTGACAACCTTTCAAGTACTTAAAGAGCGCTATCATATCTCCCCTCAGTCTTCTCTTCTCCAGGCTAAACATGCCCAGTTCTTTCAGTCTCTCCTCACAGGGCTTTGTTTCCAGTCCCCTGATCATCTTTGTTGCCCTCCTCTGAACCCTCTCCAGTTTGTCTGCATCCTTCTGAAAGTGTGGTGCCCAGAACTGGACACAGTAGTCCAGATGAGGCCTAACCAGTGCTGAGTAGAGGGGAACTAGTACTTCCCGGGATTTGGAAGCTATGCTTCTATGAATGCAGCCCAAAAGAGCATTGGCCTTTTTTGCAGCCACATCACATTGTTGGCTCATATTCAGTTTGTGATGGACAACAATTCCAAGATCCTTCTCGCTTGTAGTGTTGTTGAGCCACATATCCCCCAATTTGTAACTGTGCATTTGGTTTCTTTTTCCTAGGTGCAGAACATGGCCATTATCCCTATTAAATGTCATTCTGTTGTTTTCTGCCCAGCGCTCCAGTCTACCCAGATCACTTTGAATTTTGTTTCTGTCTTCCAAAGTATTAGTTATCCTGCCCAATTTTGTGTCATCTGCAAATTTGATCAGCATTCCCTGCACCTCCTCCTCCAAGTTATTCATAAAAATGTGGAAGAGCCCTGGGCCCAGGACTGAGTCCTGAGGTACCCCACTCGTTACCTCTCCCCAGTTTGAGAAGGTCCCATTGATAAGCGCTCTTTGAGTCCGATTCTGTAGCCAACTGTGGATCCACCGGAGCGTTGTTTCGTCTAGCCCACTTTGAGCTGGTTTGCTCATCAGGAGATCATGGGGCACTTTGTCGAAAGCGTTGCTGAAGTCGAGGTATATGATGTCTACAGCATTCCCACGGTTCACAAGGGGGGTTACTTGATCAAAAAATGAGATCAGATTCGTCTGGCAGTTTGGTGAGGCCATTTGCACACATTTGCATTTGGGGTGGGTTAGGGTATTTTTTAAAAACAAAATTTATGGTAAAATTTTATTGTTTTAAATTGTTTTATGGTGGGTTGTACATCGCCCAGAGTGGCTGGGTGACCAGTCAGATGGGCGATTAATAAATTTAATAAATAAAATAAATAAAAGCTCTGCTGCATACATCAGTTGCTGGGGAACGTGAGTGGGAGGCTGCTGCTGCCCTCCCGTGCTGCCTGCGCATTTCCCGTGGGCAGGTGGTTGGCCACTGGGTGAACAGAATGCTGGACTAGGTAGCGGTTCAGGCAGTCTCCAGGGGCACCCCATACTGCCACGCTTTGCGTAACGGCCCGCCAGTGTAAATTCGGTCCTGTTTAACCTCAGAACCCGCACCAAATGGGTCCGAAGCACCCCAGTGGGTAACCAGGCTAATCCCAACAGGTAAACATCACCACAGAACATCACTACAGACAAGACTGTAACTTGAAACCATATGTATGGCTTTGTTGCTGAAAATTCAGGAGAAATACAAAACAAAGAACATAGCGTGGTGGTTATATGAGCGTTAGAAATTCTCTGTCCAATTACAGGGAAAGAGAATGCAACAAAAACAGAAGATAAATCAAAAGAATTGCACTTGCCAAAGCTGGTACTATGAACTTGGCCAATAAGATAATGGCTTGAGCTTCTAGCATCATTATGACTCCTCTTTCCAACTTACTCCTGTTTACTACTTGCAGTTCAAAGCTAAATGAAAACAATTCAACCTATGTTTTCAATTGTTTTCAGCCCGTGGCCGCCTCCTGCTTCTTACTTGAATACAAAAACTTATGCTGAAGCATTGCTAAGTTCCTCTAGGCATAGGAAGAGTAGAGGAAGGAGTTGGAGTGAACCGAAAACTCAAGACTTGGGAATAATTCCAGTTGTCACTTTTGAAGACGGGATTCCAGATCCCCTCCTCAGATGTAACCTGCAAGTCTCAAGCTTAGAAAACACTCCAAGTCCCAAACCCAGAAATCATTCTAAGTCCCAAAGTCTAAGAGTCTGAAAAGGTCCATAGTTACCCAAGTCCGTGGGTCTGGTGGCACGGCAGAAAGAGTGAAGTGGAGCAGCACAGGAGCAAAAAACACCACCCCGGAGCTCCCATTCCCTGGGCTTTTATACCCCTGCTCTGGTCAAAGGTGGGGCCCAAGGAGCAATGAGACAATCAGCCTCCAATAGGAAATGGGGTGCACGTGGTTAGAGCATTTGCTCACCAATCAGAAACCAGGTGTCCCATCTATCTCCCACGATTTCATGTGTCTGGGGAACGTGTCTGGCGCCATTACAAACGGGCTACTTTGAAATGTCCCAGCATATGACCCACGTCTGCCATCTGGGCATGCTATCTTGATTGACGCATTGCTCTTCGGTATATCTGCTTTGAACTCCCGGTCATCCTTGGCCATTTTTGGTCATATCTACCCAAACGCCGCCTCCTAGTTGTCGCTCATGCTCAGGGCTACACTTCCCCGCCCAACTCGCATCGAGGAGGGACATCCTCTTGTCAGCAGGTGTGCGCCACGAGATGTCAAAACGGTACTTTTCCTCCTCTCCGTAGGCATCTGAGCATGCTCAGCTCTGCTGTCCATCTCACTCAGACACTGCCAGCACGTGGCCTTGAGCAAGCTCTGTGAAGCCGCTTGTAAAGACAGCTGCATTTTTTTCCTTCTTCAAAGACAGTCCTGAAAAATCTCAGAGTCTCAGTTAGTGAAATAACATCATTTAGCATAGAATCGAACTTCACGGTCTTCTCGCCCAGGGGTCACGAGTCTGGAATATAAAGCTGATTATGAGTCTGGGGTCTTCTAGGGGCTCTTCTTGTGGGCCTCTCCCAGATTAAATCAGTCATCTTTACTCTTTGTTAACCCTTTTCAGTACCAGATTAACAGCCAGAGTGCAGCATTAGGGCCTGGGTGCCTCTCCGGGGAGGCCGCCTGCCCGATCTCTCCCCTGTGGGGGTCTGCAGAATGGGAGTTCAAGTGGGCAGCTTCTCCCCAGGGCCAGCTTGGTTGCTTTGTGTGGCTGATGCGGCCCTCCGGGGAGGCCGTTCAGCCACCCAATCTCTTGTTTAAGGGACTATCCCAGAGCCAGAGATCAGGCGGGCGGGTGAACAGCCTCTCCAGAGAGCCCCCCCACCTGATCTCTCGCTTTGAGAGAGGTCTCAGAGCCAGAGTTGGCGGGCGGGGGGGAGGTGGCTGCCCCTCCAAGGAGCCCTGCTAGCCACTCTCCTGCTGTAGCATTTGCTGCAGCGGGTGAGCAGGACCGGTGTGGTTGCGGCAATGCCCTCAGGAGCCCTCCCAGCGGGGCGGGGGGGGTGTCGCCACCTGAGCAGAGGATTCGCCCGCCTCATGGAATGCCAGCCCTGCTGGTAGCTGATGGCGGATAAGGAGCCCCTGCATGTTGGCACATTGTCCCTTCTGGCTTCTCTTTGTCTGAGGCCAGTTTGCTACGCGCATGAGGTCATGCTGCAGAGGGGGAGGGGGGCTGAACCTGGGCTGGACAGCCTGAGCTGGGGAAGCACGCTACGTGGAGCTGGAAGAGAGGGGATTTCACGTTCCTAAGAGAGTATTTGGCTCTGGGGCGACCAAATGCATATTGCTTTACATCTGGCACCACCTTTCTGCTTGCTTTTGTACCCCATCACACCTGGGGAGGAGCAGTGGCTCAGTGGAAGAGCCCCTGCTTTGCATGCGGAAGGCCCCAGGTTCGATCCCCGGCATCTCCAAATAGGGCAGGAAAAACTCCTGCCTCAAACCCTGGAGAGCCGCTGCTGCCAGTCTGTGTTGACAAGACTGAGCTCGACGGACCCAGGGTCTGAGTCGGTAGAAGGCAGTTTCCTATGTTCCTGCCCTACCTGAACATTCGCACATAAATAAATCATTATGTTGTTGTCGTTCAGTCATGTCCGACACTTCGTGACCCCATGGACAACAGCACGCCAGGCCTTCCTGTCCTCTGCTATCTCCCGGAGTGTGCTCAGGTTCATATTCATTGCATCGGTGATGCTATCTAGCCATCTCATCCTCTGCCATCCCCTTCTCCTGTTGCCTTCAATCTTTCCCAGCATCAGGGTCTTTTCCAGGGAGTTTTCTCTTCGCATTAGGTGGCCAAAATATTGGAGCTTCAGCTTCAGTATCTGTCCTTCCAATGAGCAGTCAGGGTTGATTTCCTTTAGGATTGACTGATTTGACCTCCTTGCAGTCCAGGGCACTCGTAAGAGTCTTCTCCAGCACCACAGTTCGAAAGCATCAATCCTTCGACGCTCAGCCTTCCTTATAGTCCAGCTCTCACAGCCATACATTACTACTGGGAAAACCATAGCTTTGATTAGACGGACCTTTGTCGGCAAGGTGATGTCTCTGCTTCTGACTATGCTGTCTAGGTGTGCCATAGCTTTCCTCCCAAGGAGCAAGCGTCTTTTAATTGCATGGCTACAGTCACCGTCTGTGGTGATCTTGGAGCCCAAGAAAATACAATCTGTCACTGCTTCCATTTCTTCCCCTTCTGTATGCCAGGAAGTGATGGGGCCAGATGCCACGATCTTAGTTTTTTTAAAGTTGAGTTTCAAACCAGCTTTTGCACTCTCCACTTTCACTCTCAACAAGAGGCCCTTTAGATCCTCTTCACTTTCTGCCATTAGAGTGGTATTGCCTGCGTATCTGAGGTTGTTGATGATTCTCCCGGCAATCTTAATTCCGACCTGTGATTCATCCAACCCAGCGTTTGTCATGATGTACTCTGCATATACATTAAATAAGCAGGGTGAAAATATGCAGCCTTGTCATACTCCTTTCCCAATTTTGAACCAATCAATTGTTCCATGTCCGGTTCTTACTGTTGCTTCTTGACCCTCATACAGGTTTCTCAGGAGACAGGTAAGGTGGTCTGGTACTCCCATCTCTTTCAGAATTTCCCACAGTTTGTTGTGATCCACACAATCAAAGGCTTTAGCGTAGTCAATGAAGCAGAAATAGACGTTTTTCTGGAATTCTCTTGCTTTCTCCATGATCCAGCGAATGTTGGCGATTTGATCTCTAGTTCCTCTGCCTCTTCGAAATCCCGCTTGTACTTCTGGTAGTTCTCGGTTCACATGCTGCTGAAGCCTAGCTTGTAGGATTTTGAGCATCACCTTGCTGGCATGTGAAATGAGCACAATTGTGCGGTAGTCTGAACACTCTTTGGCGTTGCCCTTCTTTGGAATTGGAATGTAAACTGACCTTTTCCAGTCTTGTGGCCACTGTTGAGTGTTCCAAATTTGTTGGCATATTGAGTGCAGCACTTTAACAGCATCATCTTTTAGGATCTTAAATAGCTCAGCTGGAAGACTGTCATCTCCGCTAGCTTTGTTGTTACTAATGCTTCCTAAGGCCCACTTGACTTCACTCTCTAGGATGTCCGGCTCCAGTTCAGTGACCGCACTATCATGTCTATCAGGGACATTAAGATCTTTCCTGTATAGTTCTTGTGTATTCTTTCCTGTGTATTCTTTCCACCTCTTCTTAATCTCATCTGCTTCTGTTAGGTCCCTGCCTTCTTTGTCCTTTATCATGCCCGTCTTTGCACAAAACGTTCCCTTGAGATCTCCGATTTTCTTGAAGAGATCTCTAGTCTTTCCCATTCTGTTGTTTTCCTCGATGTCTTTGCATTGTTCATTTAAGAAGGCCTTCTTGTCTCTCCTTGCTATTCTCTGGAACTCTGCATTCAGTTGGATATATCTTCCCCTTTCTCCCTTGCTTTTCACTTCCCTTCTTTCCTCAGCTACTTGGAAAGCCTCCTCAGACAGCCACTTGGCTTTCTTGCATTTCTTTTTCTTTGGGATGGATTTCGTTGCTGCCTCCTGAACAATGTTACGGACCTCCGTCCATCGTTCCTCAGGCACTCTGTCTATCAGGTCTAATCCCTGAAATCTATTCCTCACCTCCACTGTATATTCATAAGGGATATGATTGAGGTCATACCTGAATGGTTTAGTGGTTTTCCCTACGTTCTTCAATTTAAGCCGAAATTTTGCAACAAGAAGCTCATGATCTGAGCCACAGTCAGCTCCAGGTCTTGTTTTTACTGACTGTATAGCCCTTCTTCATCTTTGGCTGCAAAGGACATAATCAATCTTATTTTGATATTGACCATCTGGTGATGTCCATGTGTAGAGTCACCTCTTGTGCTGTTGGAAAAGAGTGTTTGCTATGATCAGCGTGTTCTCTTGGCAAAACTCTATTAGCCTTTGTCCTGCTTCATTTTGTACACCAAGGCCATGCTTGCCTGTTATCCCAGTGATTTCTTGACTTCCTACTTTAGCATTCCAATCCCCTATGATGAAGAGGACATCTTTTCTTGGTGTTAGTTCTAGAAGGTGTGGTAGGTCTTCATAGAACCGATCAACCTCAGCTTCTTCGGCCTCAGTGGTTGGGGCGTTGACTTGAATTACGGTGAAGTTGAATGGTTTGCCTTGGATTCATACTGAGATCATTCTATCATTTTTGAGATTGTACCCCAGTACTGCTTTTCCCACCCTTTTGTTGACTATGAGTGCTACTCCATTTCTTCTAAGGGATTCTTGCCCACAGTAGTAGATATAATGGTCACCTGAATTAAATTCGCCCATGCTTGTCCATTTTAGTTCACTGATTCCCAAGATGTCGATGTTCAATCTTGCCATCTCATGTTTGACCACCTCCAGCTTAAAAAATTCAAAGGGATCTTGATAGGCTGGAGCACTGGGCAGAAAACAATAGAATAACATTTAATAGGGATAAATGCCAAGTTCTGCACCGAGGAAAAAGAAACCAAATGCACAGTTCCAAGATGGGGGATACGTGGCTCAACAACACTACAAGCGAGAAGGATCTTGGAATTGTTGTTGATCACAAGCTGTATATGAGCCAACAATGTGATGTGGCTGCAAAAAAGGCAAATGCTCTTTTGGGCTACATTTATAGAAGCACAGCTATTAAATCCCTGGAAGTCCTAGTTCCCCTCAGCACTGGTTAGGCCTCATCTGGACTATTGTGTCCAGTTCTGGGCACCACACTTTCAGAAGGATGCAGACAAACTGGAGAGGGTTCAGAGGAGGGCAACAAAGATGATCAGAGGACTGGAAACAAAGCCCTGTGAGGAGAGACTGAAAGAACTGGGCATGTTTAGACTTGAGAAGAGAAGACTGAGGGGAGGTATGATAGTGCCCTTCAAGTACTTGAAAGGTTGTCCCAGAGAGGAAGGCCAGGATCTCTTCTCCATCATCCCAGAGTGCAGGACACGGAATAATGGGCTCAAGTTTCAGGAAGCCAGATTCCAGCTGAAGATCAGGAAAAACTTCCTGACTGTTAGAGCAATACGACAATGGAACCAATTACCTGGGGAGGTGGTGGGCTCTCCCACACTGGAGGCATTCAGGACGAGGCTGGACAGCCATCTGTCAGGGATGCTCTGACCTGGATTCCTGCATTGAGCATGGGGCTGGACTCGATGGCCTTGTAGGCCCCTTCCAACCCTACTGTTCTTTGATTCCATGACATGGCAGGTGGCGCATCTTCCCTTTTTCTGCTACAGAAGTAGGGGTGGGGGACCCCCTCAGCCACCTCATCTTCAAAGTCAAGCCCACCTCCCCACTCGACGCTCCTTCTATTTTGCCTGTTCCTGAAATGCCAAAAAAAGTATAGGCTGAATATTTCAGCCTAGAACTAGCTGGAACTGAAAACGAAGGTTTTTTTTCCCTCATTGGAAAGGACTCAGTACACATCAACATTAAACAAGAGGGAATGAGGAGAAGAATTAGAGGCTGGATACTTCCTTCCGTTTTTTGCATAGTATTCCTACTTCAGGCTAGTTGTTTAAAGGGTAACACCTCTTCATACAATTGTTTGCATTTCTAATTAAAAGGTAAAGGTCGCATTTCAATTGGCTGCAGAAGATCCTGTTACGCAAATGCTCAGTGTGTTTTACAAGTTGAATCTATGCATGTGTTTTGTCAGAAGTAAGCAGCAATGAGTTCAGTGGCGCTTCCTTGCAATTAAGTAGGTATATTTATTTATTTATTTATTTATTGCATTTATACCCTGCCTTTCTCCCTCTCGCAAGGAACTCAAGGCGGCTTACATTATCCTCCTCCTCACTAGGTATACATAGCATTGCAGTCTTCCGTTGCTTCCAGGCAAGGCTTTCGTAGCGCTGTCACCCTGCCTTGTTCACGTAATCTTATGGGAGGGTCTAGACCTTGTCATCTTCCATTTATAACCCTCCTGTGTTTTCCCATCACTTCTTCCATCTTTGGTCTTACCACAAAAGATCTGGTCAGGAAGGAAAGAGAGAACAGCTGCACAGTGTCTTTGGACTAGTAGCACTAGGAGCTTCTCTGCATGCAGTTGGAACGGTGGTGCAATGGTACAGTTTAAAATGCAGGCACTCATTCTGACGGTCCCTCACACACACACACACACACACACACGGAGAATCCAAAACCTTCAAGCACCTCTGTTGATCCATTTCAACAAACCAGTTCTGACCGTTTTCATCTCCGCCAGGAGCAGGTCTTTTGCAAAGCGGATGGGTCTTCATGGCCATTCAAGACCAAGCCACCCAAATGGCTTTGCATTACAACAGGGAACAATATATTGTTGCTGGGAAAATGCACTTTCCCTCAGCTACTGTGAGGATTGCAGCTGAGCTCAGAGGGCACAGGGAGGTCTGAAGGGGGCAGCAGATGACCTCAGCATCCCTGCTAACCAAAAAGTGCCAGCCCTGGCTCCACTGCCCCAGTGCTTGGGAACAGCTGGGACTTAGGAGGGTTTTATAATAGAACTGCAGCAAATTTCTCCCACTCACCCCCATTTTAAACAGAACCTTTTACTTCTTTTTTAAATAAACCTTCTTGGGTTTATGCAAGAGTTTACAAACTCTTACAACCCATCTAAATAAGTTTTGTCTCTTGCCAAGTTCTGGACCATATAATTTGTCATGGAGGCTGTTGAAGGAGGAAAGAAATCCTAGTTCTGAGGGCTTTGAATGAAAGAGCTGACATGCCAAAAGTCTGATTGCATCATGAATTCTGATTTAAAACCAAACTCCAGTGTAGCTTTCCAAACCCCACAAGCCGAGACCTTCAGTGACCCACTGGGAAAAAGCTGTGCTTGACAAGTAGGCTGGAGCTTGGGAAGGCTTGTGCCACAGAAGAGTTTAGCCTTTGAAGGTTCCATGGGGCACCTCCTCGAAAGACAGGTCATTCCTCCCTCAGTTTTGCAGTAGATTTTTGTAGAAAGACATTTACACTAGGGCACCTTACTGGACAAATTCCAGTTTCCCCACATTTTGTGGTTGTACCAGGAAACAGCAGTGTCAGGCTCTGCCAGGGGCAGTCCCCCCCCCCCACTGCTCAGTGTTCTTGCTGCTCAGCTCCCACCGGATGCAGGCGTTGCTGGGTGTCAGATGGGGGTTCTAGCCATAGTTTGCTGCTTCCCTGCTTCAGAGAGCCAGTGTGGAAAGATCTGGAGCAGGCGCCACGATTTCTCTGGGGCAGTAGCCATGGGATAGAGCGGCTTTCTCAAAGGTGCTCTCCTGCCTTACTCCTTGATAGTGAATATACAATGGACATGCAGCAGAATTTCGTCCCATCTGAATTGATATTATGAACAGAAAAAAAGTCGCTCTGGGAGGAATACGCTGCTGTTTGAGTGAGCAGGGGCAGCGCAAACTCAGTGAAGCAGGGAGGAGGAAGGTCAGCAGTGCCCCGTCCCCCCAGCAGTGCTGCTGCTCATCTGCCTCCTTGTATCCCACAACCACCCACTGCCAAGCAGCGTTTGTGCATATTGGCCCCCTCCCTCCTGTGGGTCCCATTTGCTCACTGACTGTTAGGCGCAAACTAGCCTGGTGCAGGGCGTCTGTGAGCACCATCTTCTGCCTTTCCTAAAGCGGACAGGTCTGACTCAGATCAGGGCTGCAGCGCAGTGGGGTGGGGGGAGAGGAGCCAGATCTCTCCCCCATGCCACTTTCCCGGTTGCAACTGCCATGGGGCAGATGGCCCCTTCAGGGTAGGTGGGGGATTCGGAAAAGGGAGACGGCAGATCTCTGGTCTGCAGCTGCTCTTGGCCCCTTCGCCCGCTCGCCAGGCTGCTCCTCCTCTGTCTGGGAGCCTCCGGCCTTGCTGCAAAGCCCTCCAGTGCCTGCTTTTGCCCCTAGGTTGCCGGGGGAGGAATGGCCATCTTGCGCCAGTTCCCATTCTCGTCAGCCCTGCAGCACGTGACTGTCGTTGCGCAGGAGTTCAGCGGGGACCGTCATGCCTTCATGAAGGGGGCTCCGGACATGGTGGCCCACCACTGTCGGCCAGAAACAGGTGACTGCCTGGCCCCTCTGCGCACTGCGCTGTTCCTGCCTTACCACCCTTGGGGGCCTGATGGGGCTAGGAGGGGCCCCTCTGCTAGAAGAGCTTGTGCTCTGCCCCGAGGCACCCTCCTGGCCTGCCCTCGAGGGCTGCGACAGGCAGAATGGCTGTGGTCCCACCCTCTGCTCGTGCCCACAGCTGGAGGAGGGCTCCCGATCCTCTCGGGAACTTCAGAAGGCTCTGAGCTTTGGGGCCTTCATCTGTGCAGACCCCCAATTCTGTGTGACTGTCCTGAAAGGAGCAGGGAATGGTGAGTGGCGCTGTGTAACTCGTGTCCAGCTGGTTGCTCCCCATAACCCCTAAACCCCTCTCAGAAGGGCAACTGCAGACCCAGGTTCCACCATCTCTAGTTCTACTGAGCCCCCTTGCCTCCTCCATCTCGACTCTGCTTGCTGTAGGGTGCAAATGGGAAGGGGTCAAAATAGTGCCTTGATTCCCGGCCCTATAACAACGTCTTTGGCACCGGTTGGCTGTTGGCACCAAGGCCAAGCAGTTCCAAGGGCAACTTGCTACACTCACTCTGGGGTAGCTGCCCGCCCCCGAGGGACCCGGTCCCTGAGGACCCTCCTGTCTTCTCTCCCACCCAGTGCCCCCCAGCTCCACCAGTGGGCTGCAGCGCTACAGCGCTCTGGGGGCTTCAGAGCCATCGGGCTGGCACACAAGGCTCTGCAGGCAGGAACAGGAACAGCTTCCCTGACAAGGTGAGCGGAAAAGTGATGCCAGGTACAAGCAGGGCGGGAGAGAGAGACAGCTGCCCCGTGCCTGCCCAGTGTGGAAGGGGGTGGCAGAGCTGCCGCTGATGCCGTGGAAGGAGGCACAGCCACAGCTGAACCCCGGCCCAAGCCCAGCGGAAGCCAGGCAGCCCGAAGACCTGACGGCCCGGTAGAGCTAGCGAGCAGAGCGGGGGCTCAGCAGCAGAGCAGGAAGAGCAGCTGCCTCTGAGGCCGGAGAGGCACCCCTGTTGCTTGGGCAGCAACATCCCAGCCCACATCGGGGGCTTGGGGCCAGGCGGCCTGCCTCTCCTTCCGGCCTCGGGAAACGTGTGTGGACACCATGGCTCTGGAGGCAAGCCGAGATGCGTCGGCCAAGGGGGACGGACACACCCGTTGCCCCAAGCAGGCCAGGGAGGCGGGGACTCCCTCCTGCTTGGGGCAGTGGATGGGACAGGCGCTGTCTGCCTCCAGAACACGGCTGGGTGGCGCCTCCTGGCCCGATCCAGTGGAGTCGCTCTTGCGTTCCCTTCTGCAGGGGCGGCATGGGCAGCTGGAACAGGCCAGGCTTGGAGCAGACCTGGCTGGCCTTCCTGCTCTTTGGTGGGCCGATCGTCCCATGAGAAGGGGAGGGCTGGGGGGATGTGGGGGGTGACGTGCCTGGTCCTTCTGCCCAAGGTGTTGCACAAAATGCTAGTGTCGCCCCCTGGAGGCTAGTCCAATTTGCCCCAAAGAGGAGAGTCAACTTCAGGCTGAGTCCAGCTCGATTTTATTGTTTGCAAACAGTTCGACAGAGGAGCTCACGCTCAAAAGCAGAGTTGGCCCTGGGCAACCCCCGCGCTGCAGTTTTATCACCTCAGCTTGCATTCCTCAGCCAGCGTGTCACTGTGATTGGTTGCTAGCGGTTTGCTTGGCAACTTTATCTTAGGGTTACTGTCTGCTCATTCCAGGCATGCGCAGCTCTTACAATACTACGTGCTGCTTAAGACACATGCAATGGCTTTTAGATTGCATTTTTACTACAATTCCCCCCTCAAAAGGCTTTTCTCAAATTTATATTATCTTTGGTCCAGCGGTGGACTACGCACTTAAAGGAGCAAACTATTATCGCTGTGGCATTGACGGTTTTCTCTAAACAGCAAGTGAGTCCTAGGACGCCTTTGTTCTAGCTACTAGAATGCTGACAACAAAAACACATTTTTTTTGAACTTTTGGAACTCAGTTTTGTTCCGTTCATCAGGAACCCTTGAAATGAGAGCCCCCTCTTTCTGCAGAGCTACTTGAGTCCTTTCAGGGGTTCATTATTCCAACGGTGACCTTCAGGTGGGTCAGCTTCCGGTGTGACCCTCTCTGGTGCAGGTGATGCCTTTATTCAGTGTGATGAATCCACTTCTTCCCTTTGGCGACTTTTATAGCAACGGGAGTGGTAAGTAGGATCTGAAACAGACCCTTCCGCTGCTTGGTAGGTGGTTCATCTTTCTAGGACTGGATTAGCACCCAATCGCTGGGATTGAGATTATGCACTGGAGCATCTAAAGGCCAGGATTGGTGCGGTGTCGCAAACCTGTGAAAACAAAACAGACTGCAAAGCAGTAACATAACCCTGAATCTTAAAACTTTTACTTCTAAATTCACATTTAAGCTATCAGCCATAGGTAATATCTGAGGTGGGTACTTATGGAACGTTTAAAAGGTGTCAATTTAATATTTCCCTTGGGGGCGCACCGTACTCGAGTCAAGGTGATTGGCAAGGCCTGTGGCCTTTCAATTTAATCTTTAAACAAATTCTAGTGAGCATTGTCTTTAAGGTGCGGTTCATCTTCTCAACTTGACTTGTGGATTGAGGTTTCCAAGGGGGGTGTAGCTTCTAGTTAGTTTGTTATGCCTGGGCCACTACTTGCGTCACTTGTCCAACAAAATGGGGCCCCTGATTTGATTCACTCTCTTTAGGTAACAAGAGCCTAGGGATTACTTTTTAACAGGATCTTGGCTACTGTCTGTGTGGTGCAGTCAATTGGTTTTATCATTACTAGCAGGTACCGATAGCCATGAGTCTGGGGCAACTCTGAAAAGTCAATTTGAAATCTCTGAATTTTATTTATTTATTTATTTATTTATTGCATTTATACCCCGCCTTTCTCCCTCTTGCAAGGAACTCAAGGCGGCTTACATTATCCTCCTCCTCACCATTGTATCCTCACAACAACAACCTTGTGAGGTAGGTTGGGCTGAGAGTCTGTGACTGGCCCAAAGTCACCCAGTGAGCTTCCATGGCCAAGTGGGGACTAGAACCCGGATCTCCCGGCTCCCAGTCCGTCACTCTCACCACTACACTACACTACACTGGCTCTCAAAAGGATATCCTGAAAAGGATAGTAAGCGCATGGGCGACTTCTCATTTGAGCTGGGGGCTCAAACATCTTTGAATCGTTTTTGAGGCACAAAGGGCAGTCCGCCACTGTTCTCGGGTCTTGGTCTAACCTGAAGGAGGTGCTATCTGCCTTGGGCGCACCCAAAATCGGGGTGTTAAAGGGGGATGATCCCTTTATTAGCTAACCATAACTTTTGAACTTCTCAATGAGCGGCTTCAAGCCTGCACAGGTGGCTTTCTTCAGCGGATACTGCCTCACGCACACAGGGCTCTCCCTTTTTAAAAGACGATTTTAACTGGTGTTATGCATTTGCTCGGGCAGGGGCTCTGTCTGCCCACACACATGGATCAACATTCTCTAAAATCTCAGTCCCTTTGGCCTCTGACACAATCTCGACTGCTTGAAGGGCCATCTGATAATGTGAGCCCTGCATTATTGGCAGCTGTACTACAATCTGATTATCACGGAAGAAGATTTTAGCTTGCAGTTTTGTTGACAAGTCCCGCCCCAAGAGGGCAACCAGGTGTGCAGATGAAACTACAAAGGCATGTTCCAGTATGTTATTTCCAGTCTTCGTGAGCAGGGGCTTACACACGGGCAATTTAGTTTTTTTTCCCCTCTTTAATTCCTTTTACAGTTACATGCTTTCCACTTTCTCTCGCCGGCGGGGCTTCACAGGGATCATAGAAAATGTGGCTCCAGTATCTACTAGGGCCTCACAGTCCTTGCCACCAACCCTTACTTTTACCTTGGGATTCTTCTGAGCGTTTGTTCGTAGGGTGGTGGCCCTTCAGCTAGACTCCCCCCCAACCCCGGAGGATCCTGCCCGCGTTTGGCAGCCTTCAGGGTGAGTTTCTTTTCTCTTCTCTTTCAACTCTGGAAAATCTTTTTAGTGTCTCTTCTCTTGACAATACGCACATTTATTGAGCCCTGGTCGGGCCTTTCCTTTTCTGCCCCCCCCCCCCCGGTCGCTTCTGTGCTCTCAAGCCGCGGTTTATATCTCCGCCCATGGTGGCTGCCAGCATTGCCTTTTCCTTTTTCCAGGAATGGCACTCTTTTCATGTGCTCTCATGTGCACCATAGCTCTAAAAACTTCATGATCTGAGGTCTGACAAGGCTAAAGCAGGCAGTGATATTAAGGCTTGCTTCAATTTAAGAAAAGCCTTGTTTATTTTAATTGTCCACTTCTAGCGGGTAATATTCTTGTTAAAGCTTCATACGGGGGCTTCACCCCTTTTTATCGCTACTATAGCCTCCCTCTTGTAACAGGCACACTTATCTTTTGGCTTGCCTGTTCTGCAGATCATGTTTCAAATTCTCTGTGCCATGCACCAGTTTTAACTCTTTGTCTTCTCTGCAAGTTAGGCTGTTTGCCATTGCTTCGACAGAGACTCGCTTGCTTAGATCTTCTTACTAATCTCAACAACACACATTTGGGATAAGCTTTCTTTCTTTTTTAAGCCTTTTTGTCTGCTACTTTCTTCTGCCTCCTTTTATACCTTTTTCATATAATTAAAATCTAACACCATGACTGGAAAACATTTGTTTTGTATAGTAGGGCATGGTGGAGCAGATCTAACCATTATACTGCTCCCCTGACTGCATGGTCAGGGCCCATCAAAATCAAGGGAAGGGCATTTTCATACATGCAAAGAGTTCCAAGCCACCATTTTTGCATCGGCAACTCCACACTGCATGAGTTTTGGCAGAGTGTCAGGTTTGCCTCTGAGCAAATGGAACGTCAGAACAGTTCAGATTTTGAGAAAGAGCTGGAACACATGGGGCAGGAACTTTCTTAGGCTTCAGAAACACAGCTGGGCTTAGAAGTATCACAGGAGAGTGGGGGACTCTTTCCCTCTCACCTCTTAAGTTAAGAGAATTTGCTGCCCCCCTTTTTAAAGGGAAACTAACTTTCGTAGTTTCTCTTTGAACTTTTTGAAGGCTGTTTCCTTTGTAGTCTGTGAATCCCTAGCAATTTGTATTTGTATGCTTCATTAGGGTAAATGAAATCAAAGCTATGGAAATCATAGAATCATAGAATAGTAGGGTTGGAAGGGGCTTACAAGGCCATCAAGTCCAACCCCCTGCTCAGTGCAGGAATCCAAATGAGAGCATCCCTGACAGATGGCTGTCCAGCCTCGTCTTGAACGCCTCCAGTGTGGGACAGCCCACCACCTCCCTGGGGAATTGGTTCCATTGTCATATTGCTCTAACAGTTAGGACGTTTCTCCTGATGTTCAGCCGCAATCCAGCTTCCTGTCATTTGAGCCCATTATTCCGTGTCCTGCACTCTGGGATGATGGAGAAGAGATCCTGGCCTTCCTCTCTGGGACAACCTTTCAAGTACTTGAAGAGTGCTATCAGATCTCCCCTCAGTCTTCTCTTCTCAAGGCTAAATATACCCAGTTCTTTCAGTCAAAGGCAGCTTTTTAGCTGAGTGTTGAAATCACAAATCAAACTGTACACTGAGCTGATCACAAACAAACACACAATCTACCACAACGGGAGTTTAAGGCTATGACAAGCCTCACAGTACTTTTTACGGCAAGTCTTTAACTGGCCAAAGTTCCAGTCCATGTGCAGAGTGCCTCTAACAAAGAAGGCTTTGGGCCATAAAGAAGGGATGCGTTTTAACAAAAGCTCTGTGTCTCTTCATCAGTTCGAATGGGGAAGGTGTAACCTTACACCTCTTCTAGATTCCTCCACAGATAAGAACAGAGCAGTGCTGCTCAGCTTTCCAGCTGTGATGCTTTTCTTGTT
The DNA here is from genome assembly GCF_057233095.1 of Heloderma suspectum. Lineage (NCBI taxonomy): Eukaryota > Metazoa > Chordata > Lepidosauria > Squamata > Helodermatidae > Heloderma > Heloderma suspectum. The sequence continues at coordinate 329,403,275 of NC_139460.1, read as the reverse complement.
TATTTTTTTTGCAAATCTCACTCTTTTGTCAGGTCCTCACAGACACCTTCCAGCCTCTCTGCTTGCTAAGGCTAAACCAGCCACGGCGAAGGGGGGTTAGGCAAGTCCCCCTTGGCTCTGCTCTGAGCAGGCTGACAGAGATAAGCTCACACAGACCCTGATATTTTAAGAACTTGCTCTGTCTTTGTTTCTTGATTTTGCCACAGTCTTTAAGACATCAAACAAATCTCTTTCTTCAGAAGTTGCAACTTTTTCAACTGCTTTTGCTTCTTCTAACAAACTTGGATACGGTGGCAGACAAACTGTCTCTGGAGGGCCCCCTCTCTCCCCCGACAACTTCTCCTCCCAACCCAACAGACCGAATAGACTGGGGGGAGCTCAGGGCACCTTGGGCAGGGTCTCCCAGTCTTCAAGCTCCTTCCGTGGGGCTTGAATCGGGGAGAACAGGGGCTTTGGGCTTCACCTCGGAGCATACCATCATGACTTTACAATATTGAACTTTATATTCAACCTTTTCTCGCCTTCAGTGGATTTTGGTTGGCACTCATCCAAATGCTGATAACCTCATTTTCCCTGAGGCAAATTTATCTCTTACTACTTGATTCAGACACCACCCGGGGTCTCTTGCCTCTGCGGTCTTTTGCCAGTAACATATTTACACATTTACACTTCTGTAACTAAGGGGGATTCTTTCCGCACCAATTCAACTAACAATCAATATAGGCAAATTGATCCCATTGCCCATTATTTACAACAATAACGTGCACTTTTCTAATTGTGGCCTCATTAAAGGAGCCGATATCTGGCTAGTTGACTCCAAATGATGGCTATTCCCATTGACAGAGTGTAACCAGCTTGCCTTTCAACATCTTAGTGCCATAATTATCTTTGACTTTACTAAAGTTCTTTAGCATGCATCCCAAGGGAGTGGCAGAGCTTTCTAAACGGGAGCTACCCGACCCCATTGTGCCTACCTCTATTTGAAACCATACACGGAGTCTGACAAACCTCAGACGCTTACACAGTCTGACAAACCTCAGACGCTCCGAAGGCAACTCAAACAGAAAGACAGAAGGGAAATCAAGTACTTACTCTGCCCAGCACCCTAGTGCCGCCTCTTCAGACCCGTTCAGCCTGGTTGACTCAATCAATGGAGTCCACGCCTTTAACCTCCTGGGTGTCCCGACCCCCGTTCTCTGGTGCCGTGGCAGACCTCAAAGGCGGTCCGGCGCGCCCCACGGGCACCTTCGCCGGTTCTGTCGTTTGACCCCAGGGTGGTCCAAGGGACTCCTGACTGCTCGCCAAATTGTTGCACAAAGTGCTAGTGTCGCCCCCTGGAGGCTAGTCCGATTTGCCCCACAGAGGAGAGTCAACTTCAGGCTGGGTCCAGCTCGATTTTATTGTTTGCAAACAGTTCGACAGAGGAGCTCACGCTCAAAAGCAGAGTCGGCCCTGGGCAACCCCCGCGCTACAGTTTTATCACCTCAGCTTGCATTCCTTAGCCAGCGTGTCACTGTGATTGGTTGCTAGCAGTTTGCTTGGCGACCTTATCTTAGGGTTACTGTCTGCTCATTCCAGGCATGCGCAGCTCTTACAATACTACGTGCTGCTTAAGACACATGCAATGGCTTTTAGGTTGCATTTTTACTACAAAGGGAGGAGGTGGAGTCCAGCCTGACCTTCTTGGGCCTTCTGATCATGGAGAACCGACTGAAAAGCGAAACGAGGCCTGCCCTGGAGGAGCTCAGCGCTGCCCGCATCCGGAGCGTGATGGTCACAGGTGAGTGAGTCTCCCTGGGGTGACATTTTCCGGCCTGGTGGTTCAGAGCGCAAGGAAGGGGTTGAGGGTGCTTCCAGGTGTGGCTTCCCCCCGCCTCCTTTCCAGGAGGTCATGGTGACCACGTCTTCCACTCATCACCTTCCCATGTTTTCTTTCAGCTTCTTCTGTCTTTCCCCTTAATGCAGAAAACCCGTTAAGGAAAAAAAGGGGGGGGGGAAAGCCTTCTGCTTGCCACTGCTAGGAGTCCCTCCTTGGAAGCACTCTGAATCACTCTGTTCCCCCCCCCACCGCCCTGTCCTGACTTTCTAGGCGACAACATTCAGACAGCCATCACAGTCGCCAGGAGCGCCGGCATGATCCCCCAGGCGAGCAGAGCGATCCTCGTTGAGGTCAGCACCCAGGCAGGGCATCCCTCCGCATCCATCTCCTGGAAACTGCTGGAGAAGAGCGGCGGGAATGGCTGCAGGGGAGCAGAGGTGAGGCTCTTGCAAGACAGGATGGGTGAGGCAGCAGCTGGACAGCAGCAGAGTGGCTGCCTCTTCCTTCTCCCACCAGGCCCTTGGCAGACTTGGCTGGGTAGGTGTGGAGCACAGCTATCCAACACAGCCCAGAGCTGCCTCAACAGCCCGCCCCTCTCCTGGACCCAGGCTCCCGAGCAGTGCTGGAGCTCCCAGACACCCATGCCGCAGTGATGCTCCGCACACTCTGCCACCATGTGCTGTTCTCAGCAGCCTCTCTGCCTGGGGTGGGGAGGCTGGTGCAGAGGCTCCTAAGCCATTTGAGGCTGCTTGCTGTTCCCAGTGTGACTGTTAGAATCATGGAGCTGGGAGGGACCTTGGAGGCCATGTTGGCCACACCCTGGCTCCGTACGGGATCAGCAGATGACGCTTCAACTCTGCGGGAGTGCCTCCAGCAGTGGAGAACCCACCACCTCCCGAGGAGGTCTGTCCCACTATCAAACAGCTCTGGCCATTAGGACATTTCTCCTAATGTTTCTCCTAAATAACCAAAATCTGCTTCCTGTCAATTTCCACCCATTGGTTCTAGTCCTGCCCCCTGGAGCAGCAGAGAACACGTCTGCTCCAACTTCTGCATGACAGCCTTCAGACAGAGGAAGAAAGGTCACTCAGAAGCAAGGCAAAGAGAGGCTGGAAGGTGGCAGGGCCTGGCCAGCTACACACATGGCCTCACTGTGGGTGGCACCAAGTCCTAGAAAAGCTGTTTCAGCAGCCACAGTTCTGTCCGTTTATCTTGTCTGGTGTCCTTTTATCTCATGATCCCCTTCAGTCTCCATCCACCATCTTTTTGGAAAAACATCCAGTTAACGAATGTCGTTTGTACCCCTGATTCATGTAAGCTGCCCTGATAAGCCATTCAAGAGTGGGATATAAAGATCCAAATAAAGAAATAAAAATCGTTAAATGAATAATTGCTGCCCTCCTTGTCGTTTACCCTGACTTTTCCCGGTTGGGGTCTCCCAGGTTGTTTCTTCATGTTCTGTTGAAACATGTAATAAAAATAACTATGGGAGAGAGAGAGAGACTGCTGTGTGCTCCTTCAGTGAAGCTGCACCCTTGGGAACGCTGGCTGACCACGTTCGGCTTGCACTGGGGGTCTTGGCCCTGGAGTTTGTTTTTCCTTTCCTTCCTTTCCCTTTCGTCTCACGAGTCCCCTTATTGTTCATGGCCAGAACTGTCTCTAGGTGTCCCGTGGTGGGGCTGTGAGGGTGGGGAGGTGGGAGCATGGGTGGCTCTGCCTCGTGGGAACGTGTGGGGATCGGTGGAAGGGCTCCTGCTCCTCTCCAGCTGGAAGGCCAGAGGCTGCTCCCGAGGCAGCACATGAGTCCCGCGTCCTCTCCCTCTCTCGCAGGAGAGTTACGCTCATGCTGGAGGAGGGCCTTGGTCTGAACCTGGACGTGGCAGCAACTTCCATTTCTGCCTGAGTGGGAGGTCTTACGAGGTCATCGGTCAGCACTTCGCTCACTTACTCCCAAAGGTGAGCTTGCGGCTGTGGAGCGGCAGCTCTGTGGGAGACGGGCAGCAGCAGACCACACACTCCATAAAAGGCTGCTCTGACCCGGCCATCCTGGGAGCGAACTCCCTGCTGAACAGAGCACGCCTGGGCCTGCCCGTTGCCCTCCCCGTCCCCCGGGGTGGGTGCTGAGTTGCTCACTGCCCGTTCAGAGACTGTTGCGTCTCGTTTCCCCGCTTCCCCGCATAGTTCTGGCCGCTGTCTCTCCCTGCAGCTTCTCCTGAATGGGACGGTGTTTGCCAGAATATCTCCTGCTCAGAAAGCCAGCCTGGTGCAAGAGTTCCAGAAGCTGGAGTGAGTGAATCCATCCCGCGTGGAAATCAGTGTGGCATTTGCAGTTGCCAAATAAAAGATCCAGTGTAGGAGTTAGAGTAGCAATGACATTGCAAAGAAGGAGCAATTCAAACCAGCAGAATTTGAGCAGTGATCTGCCATCGTTTCCAAGCCCCATTTGAAGTGCTGGCTTTGACCCTTATGCCTTAAAGCAGTTTGGGACCAGGTGGCCGCCCGTCTGAACTGACTGCGCTTTGTTCCACTTGGCCTTGGTCTGAAGCCCAGAGCCTCCCGCTTGGTGACTGCTGCTGCGTAAGGCCTTGAGCCTTGAAAGCGAGGGAGCCAGCTTGGGCCCTTGTTCCATCAGCCTCAGGGGTGTCCTGGATGTTCCGAGGGTCCCCTGGCTCAGGCCAACCTGGATGTAAGGGGTGGTGGCAGCCTACCTGGCTGGGCAGGGGTTCAGTCATAGAATCACAGAATCATAGAATAGCAGGGTTGGAAGGGGCCTACAAGGCCATCGAGTCCAACCCCCTGCTCCATGCAGGAATCCAAGTCAGTCCAAGGAACCATTGGTCCCTGCCTACACCGCAGGGAGTTAGGATGCCCCCTCCTCCGCGAATGCTTTTCCCTCTCTGCAAAGAGGACAGAAACCAAAAGTCACGTTGCAGTCAGCCCAGGGCAGCCGGCCTCGCCTGGACTCACCAGGGGGCTTTTCCTCTCAGCTACGTTGTAGCCATGTGCAGAGATGGAGCCAATGACTGTGGGGTAAGTTTTTAAAATAAATGGCTTGGTAAAGCTGGTTCAGAACCTTTTGCAGCAGGATGATGTGGCCAGAATAAAAGGCTTGTGAGATCCCTGTTCTCTGAACATTTTTGGCAGCCTTGACTGATTAGCTCTGGGGACGGAGAAGCTGTTCCCTTCACCCAGAGGGAACAGCTGGAAAAAGGGCAGAAAAGGCAACTGAAATGATCACGAGGCTGAAGCATCTCCACTGTGAGGAAAGGTTACAACAGCTGGGCTTGTTTAGCTTGGGAAAAAGGAGGGTAAGGGGAGACATGCCAGAGGTCTACAAAATTATGCATGGTGTGGAGAATGTGGAGAAGGAGACTTTTTCCTCCCTCTCTCAAAAACTAGAACTCGGGGTCATCCTATGAAGATGATTGGTGGGAGATTCAGGACAGATCAAAGGAAGGACTTCTTCACAAAGCGCACAGTTAAACTATGGAATTCGCTACCACAGGATGTAGTGATGGCCACCAATCTGGATGGTTTTAAAAGGGGGTTGGACAAATTCCTGGAGGAAAAGGCTATCAATGGCTACTAGTCTTGATGGCTATGTGCTACCTCCAGTACTAGAGGCAGTGAGCCTATGTACACAGGTTGCTGGAGAACATAGGTGGGAGGTGCTGTTGCGCTCATGCCCTGCTTGTGGGTTACAATCATAGAATAGTGGGGTTGGAAGGGGCCTACAAGACTCTTGTAGCCCCATCGAGAGTGTCTGGGTTATATACAGGGAGCAAAGAATAAAAGGAACCTGGTGGTCAGAGTCGACTACCGGCCACCCAACCAAGGAGAAGATGAGAATGAAACTTTTGAAAAGCAAATAGCCAATGTTTCAAGGAAGCATGATGTAGTAGTAATAGGGGACTTCAATTTCCCCGATATTTGTTGGGAGACAAATTTGGGTTCTTGGTCGACAGCTGGTTGGTCACTGTGTGAACAGAATGCTTGACTAGATGGACCTTTGGTCTGAGCCAGCAGGGCTCTTCTGATGTTCCGATGTTCTTAGGACATGAGTGCAAGAGCAGCACGCTCCCACTCGTCTTCCTCAGCAGCTGGTATTCATAAGTGGACTTCCTGACTAGTAGCCACTGATAGCCTTCTCCTCCAGGAATTTGTCTAACCCCCTTTTAACACCATCCAAATGGGGGCTATGATGTCACCCCCTCTTAGGTCTGCCTGCCTCCGCTTTGGGACAGCTGTCCTCATTGTCCCGCAAGCTTCAGCCCCTTTTCACCAGGTAAAGGAGACATCCAGTATGCCTAATGGGTCCCCGTTACCCAGCCAGGAGAAGTACCCAGGAAGTATGAACACTATTGGTAGTGCAGAATGATGAGCAAGGCATGGGATTTCATAATTTTAAAACAAACAAGTATATTTATTTATTTAAATTTATTAATCGCCCATCTGGCTGGTCACCCAGCCACTCTTTAATACAAAGGATGTTATATCTTATAATTAATCACTCAGTTCTTGGTCTTGCCCTGCCTACTCTACTCCTTCTAACTCCTATTCCCACAACCCCACTATCTAGATGTAGCTTCATCAAACCCTAAGGCCCCATCTAACCCCTCCTGCCTTTTATCAGCTCAAGTCTCCTCACACACACACACAAGCGCCCCCCCGCCTTTCACTTTTATCAGCTCAAGTCTCCTCACACACACACACAAGCGCCCCCCCCCCGCCTTTCACTCACCCACTTACTCCCAAACAGTTGACCCTGACTTACCTGGGTTCTGTTTAACACAGCAGACAACATATAAACATTAAAATTACCTCCACATGGCAAGCGTTGTGATTTTGTCACAGTGGCCACCGCTCCATCTTGTGGTGATGAGTTCCACGGCTAAGCTATGCGCTGTGTGAAGTACTTCCTTCTATCTGTCCTGAATCGCCCCCCATTCGGCTTCATGGGATGATCCAGGCTTTAGGCCAGCATTTGTTTAATCAGATGGATAATGTTTTATCTGATGCCTCTGTTTTCTCTGCTGCAACTGTCTTTGTTTTTATCATAATCACATTTGGTGTATGTGTTGGGGGTGTGTGGATTTTATTGTATTTTTGTTTTAATTGTTGTCAGTCACCCGGAGTGATATGTGTATAAATGAATGAAGCGGGGGGGGGGGGCAGGAAGGGTGTTCCTCTACACGAAGCCTGACTTTCCTCGCACAAGGTTGAGCCAGGCCTCCTGCATTTCTTCAGGCTTTGAAGGCGGCCCATGCTGGGATCTCCCTGTCTGAGCAGGAGGCCCCTGTGGCTTCCCCCTTCACATCCAGGACCCCCAGCAGAGAATGTGTCCCAGAGCTGATAAGGTGAGCCTGGGAGTTCTGCTGGGAACATGATGAGACCTCTTCCCTTTGCAACTAGAGCCAAGAAGACGAGTGGGATGCCAAGCCGGGTAAAGATCTCGGCTTGAAGCCCACTTCGGTTCAGTTCCATTGTGTGAGTTGCTCCTTCTGCTTGAATGTTGAAACTCTCAGTTACAAGCCTCCTACAAGAGCTGTAAGAAGTCCGGTTTATTTTTCTCCTGCATGTGAATAAGGAGTTGTTGATCTGATTCATTTTTAGTAGCAATATTCCACCCTGGGCACCTGTTTTTGTTGCATGTTGCATGTGTTGCCAAAGGCTGAATTCTGGGAGAATACCTTGGACTGGATGCCTGATACTAGAATACCACTGGTACAAACAAGGGTCTGGCCAGCCACCAGAATGGAGCCCCTTCCCGCTGTCCATACACACATCCGTACAAGGGCCACTCAGCAAAATGAAAATGGTGTCAGGTCTTGTTTTAAGGTTGTATCCTTCATGGTTGAAAGTATAACGAACCCTTACAATTGGAGAGAGATACACGTACCACGGCAATTATGTGTCCCTTGGTCACACTGAGCTTCCTGTGAGGTGTGTGCTTCTCTGCTGTGAGGGCTCTGCATGTGCCAGAAGTCGAGCATAATAAAGATCCCTTGGAGAGAGAAGAGAGCAGCGAGGCTCCGACTGCACTGGTCCCCAAAGGCAAGTTCTTGCCTATCATTTCATCTCCCCATAGAAGTCAGTGGCCTCATCCTTCCATGAGATTTATACACAAGTCTGCAAACAGGAAGGCATTTGGGGTGGAGGAAAAGCTGCCCACTTCGGCTGACTCCCTGGGAGGCAGATTTTGCCCTCACGTCAGTGGCCTACCTGACTGCAACCGCCTCAGCATTTCTCCAAGACAATGTTGCTGGAGATGTATGTAATTGGTGGCGTGCGGGGAGGGAGCCTGGCCTTTACCCCAGGCTCCATTGACCCTGAACTGGTGGGGGTGGGGGGAGTATGGCTCCGCTTCAGCGATTACATGCATTGGGGCCCCATGCCTTTCTCCCACAGAAGCCAATGGAAGCCAGTGCAGTTCCATGGGAGAAGGCCAGAGGAGCCTGCCCTACTGATGGGCATTTCACGGCTGCATGCAGGGGACAGAGCAGCTGCAGCCCCAGGGCTGCAGGGACCCTTTGTGTCCTGAACACCTTGGAACTGAAGCCCTCCCGCCGGAGAACGTGCACTCCGAGGAGGAGCTGCCTGGGCAGCAGCGGGTCACAAAAGGGTCCTGCTTCGCTTCTCCAGCTCAGATAAGGCCCCAGCGCCACAGAAGAGCTGTGCAGCGGAGCCGAGGGGCAGCCGCAAACAGGCCAGTGTGTCTGACGGATGCAGGGGTGGGCAAGGTGGTTGCGGACTGCCACTCCCATGAGCCACAGCCACCATGGCCAAGGACTAGGGCTGATGGGAATTGTCATGCAGAACATCTGGAGGGCACCGGCTTCCCTACCCCTGCACGAACGGTCTGAAAGCACCCAAGAGTCTGGTCCCAGGTTCTTCCTTTTTCCTTTGCAGAGCTCCGTCCCCTCTCCTCCCCGGGGCTCCCCTTGCTAACCATGCTCTCCTGCTCCCCACACGGCAAGGCCAGGCTGCCCTCCTCGCCTTGTTCTGTATGTTCAAATACATGGCCCTCTACAGCCCCATCCAGTACACAGGTCCTGCTGCTCTACTGGGTATGGCGATGGGGGCTGGAGCCCGTTTTCACTGCTGGGACTGGGGCGGGCAGGTATTGCGCCTCCTCCTTTGTGGGAGGGAGCTGCACGCTGGAGGCAGGTGGGCAGCAGACATGGTGGAGGGCATCACACAGAAGAGATGGGCCCTGGGGCAAAGATGAGCCTCTCCTCGCGGCAAGCAACGGCTCCCCCACACCCACCCCCTCCTCTGCTTCTCCAGAGCCTTGCAAATGCTCTGCCTGGTGGCTGTGTCTTCTCTGGTCACCCCCAGGCTCCCCAGTCCAGGGGTGTTTTTCATGATGCAGCACAGAGGCGCGCATGAGCCCTTTCTCAACCAGTGGCTGCCACGTGCACACCATTGAGTGGTGTTATTCAGTGATGTGGCAGCTGGGAGTGGAGTTTTGAATCCAATAAGAGAAGCAGAAGTAGCTGAGGGCAGCAGCTGTGAGGAAAGCAGGGTGGCACCGGGGATAGTACAGCACCAAGGGAGTTTGGCCCCAAAGCGATGTACCCTGTCCTAGATCTCCATCAGCAAAGTACCTGAGGAACAGTGCTGCAGGAAGCCATAGCTCAGGGCTGGAGTGCACACTTTGCACACAGAAGGCCTCGGGTTCCGGTTCCTGCATAGCTGGGCAAGAGAGGCCCTTCTGGGGCAGCACAAGGCAGTTCCACAGGTCTTCTGGGTCAGGCTGTGCTTGAGCAAGGCGGGTGTCTCACTGGGCAGACTGGCGGCTGGCCATGAGGCTGCAGCAGGCGCTGGTGTGGCAGGGGGCTGCAGAACCTTAAGCAGACCACATCTTTCTCTCTTTCAGCAACTAAACACCTTTGGAAACTACCAGTTTTTGTTCCAGGACCTGGCTATCAGCACTGTAACTGGCGTGACAAGTAAGCGCTTCTTGGCCCCTTTGTGTGTGACGGGCGGGCCAGTCGGGGTCTTCCCTCGCAGAGACCAGCCAGACTGCGCCAGTGGTCCAGTCCGGGGGGGAGGGGGAGCCGCTGGATTCATGGGCCTCCATCAGTAAAAAAATATAAAAAATTACTCCGTTGGACAATAATTATGAAGCCTGAGAAACTACAGCCAAACTGTCCAGTAGACCAGTTCCTTTCAGAACGAACACACAAGGAAGCATTTATTTGCAGGAGCCCAGAATACCATCAGGACAACTAAGGGGGCAATCCGAAGCACGGGGAGGTGGAACAAAAGTCCTACAACTCCCAGCATGCCCCGGCCGCCCATCCTGGCTGGGAGGTGATGGGAACTGTAGGACCTTTTCCCACCTAGACATGCACAGGATGGCGCCGCGAGTCTTCTGGGGGCAACCCGACGGGCCTCCTCGTTCGGGCATTACGCGGGCCTCGTTTCCGCTGGGGTGCTCAGCCTGTCCTGTGCCTCTTCGGGGTTCGGGTGGAGGCTCGCCGGGCCGCGTGCCCCTCCGCACCCCTAGAGCGAACAGCGGCCCCCCATACCCATTAAGCGCGCGCGTCAGGACCCGTCACGCTAGCTTCTGTGCGCGCGGGGCCTTCCCTCTCCGCTGGGAGGCATCCACGTTCCTTCCGCAGAGGCCGCGGGCAGGCCCGGGCGACGGCGTGGCCAGCGCCCCTCTCCCGCGCACACTCGCTTCCCGAGGGGACGGAAGGGGGCCTTTGTGCCCAGCGCGCCACCCCCCGCAGCTCGACGTAGCTGGCCGCCGCCGCCTTGGCGAGAAGCCGGCCGTCGGGGCGAGGCCGCGCTGTCCGCGATCTCCTTCATGCGCTGCCCTTCTTCCCGAGGCAGCCAGGGCGGCGCAGAGCCCAATGAACGCCCTTCAGACGCGACGAAGCCCCCCCGCCCTCAGAGGCAAAACGAGGGGCGCGGCGCAGCCTCCGGGCAGCGAGGTCCCGGGGCCGAGGGCGCCTCAGAGCGCGACCCGGGCCCCTGAGCAGGCGCGCCGCCCTCCCCCGCGGCCGGCCGCCGGGCTGCTCGCCTCGCCTCGGGCCCGTCCGGAGGCGCGCCGGCGCTGCCCTCGGGAGACCCAGCCGCCCGCCCCGCCCCTCTTGCAGCGAGCCTGAGCGGCGCTCCCCCGACGCTGGCCCCGCCCGGCTCGCCTCGCCTCGCCGCCGGCGCTGCTGTCCGCGCCCTGACCCTCCTCGGCCGGGCCCGTCAGGCCTGCGGCTTCGCGCTGGTGCAGCAGCAGCGCTGGTGCGCCCCCGGCGACGTCCGCGGCAGGCGCGGCCCAGCCGGGGGCTTCGTGGCGGGCGCCCCCCGGCCCAGCAACGGCGGGGTCCGGGGCGCAGCGGAGGGCTTCCCCGCGCTGCCGGCGCTTTTCTCCCGGGCCCTCCCCGCCCGGGCGCGTGGCCCCCGTCCCACCTCTGTCCACCAAGAGCTGCCGCGAGGGCGCCCTGCCGCCCCTCGCCGCAGCGCCCGCTCGGCTGCGCTCGTTCGCGGCACGCGCCGCAGGGAGCCTCGGGTGGAGCGGGGAGCGAGGACGGCCCAGCGGGGGGAGAGGCAGGGAGGCGGCTGCCCCGTCTCGCCTGCCGCCGCCAGCGCTTTCTGCCTCTGCTGGCTCGCTCTGCCCTCCGCGAGCAGGGCGCGGAGCGACGGGCGCGCGCCGCCTGCGCGTGGACAGACGTGAAAGGTTTCGAGGGTCGTGTCGGGGCCCAGTCACCGCAGCAACGCGACTTGCCACCCAGAGAGGCCGTGGAAGGCGGGGTGATGGGTGCAGGCAGCTTCCAGCCTCCCCCAACGTGGTGCTGTCCAGATGCCACGCTGGCTGGGAAGGATGGGCGTTGCAGTCCGGCACATCTGGGCAGCACCAGGTTGAGGGATGGCTGGACTAAATCTATTCACAAATGTATCCGCCAACTGCTCGCTCTTTCTTTCTTTCAATTTATTAATCGCCCATCTGGCTGGTCACCCAGCCACTCTGGGCAATGTACAACATATAATAAAACAGTTTAAAACAATAAAATTGTGCAATAAAAACATTTTCTAAAATACCCTAACTCACCCCAAATGCCTGCCTGAACAACCATGTTTTTAATGCACTGCAGAAGCTCATTAAAGAGGGGGCATGGCGGAGTTCCTTAGGGAGGGAGTTCCACAGAGTGGAGGCCACCACAGAAAAAGCCCTCTCCCTCGTCCCCACCAGCCTAGCTGTCCTGGCTGATGGGACAGAGAGAAGGCCATCCGAGGCTGATCTTGTTAAGTGGCCTGTCTGGTGTTGCTGGAGGCGCTCCTTAAGACAGGCTGGGCTGGAACCATATAGGGTTTTAAAGATCAAAACCAACACCTTGAATTTGGCCCAGAAAACAACTGGTAACCAGTGTAACTCCTTCAGCACTGGAGTGATGTGATCTTGCCAGCCGCTGCCTTTAATCAGGCGAGCCGCCGCGTTCTGTACCAGCTGCAGCTTCCGAACTGTCTTCAAGGGCAACCCCACGTAGAGCGCATTACAGTAGTCTTATCTGAATGGGACCTCCATGGATAGAGGCAGTGTACCTCTGAATACAAATTGCTTGGGAACAGCATGGGTGGGGGTGCTGTTGCCCTCATGCCCCTCCTTGAAGGCTTCCTGGAAGTACCTGGCTGGCTGGTATCGGAAGCAGGGTGCTGGGTTCTGGGGGCCAGCAGCCAGGCTCCTCTGATGTTCTCTCAGTTCGGTGTCCTTGGGAGTCTTCAAGGCATGGCTGGAGAAGCAACTCACCCTGGGATGCTTTTGGCAGTGGCTGCTTTGCCTCTCCACCCCACGCGCCAGCTGGGAGTCTGTGGTGGGGCTTTGTCGTCTGGTGGAGTTCAGCACTCACCCTGGTTCCCTTTCAGTGCTTGCAGCCCAGGGAACACAACAAGTCATGTGGGATTTCCCGTCCTGGCCAGCGTCACCCAGGGAGGCAGCCTGACGAGAAGCCCCACTGCCGGAGGGGGCGCTGGCCACGACCGCTACAGGAGCTACGAGAACACGACCACCGTGTGGCTTCTCTGCACCGTCTACTGCCTCGGGGTGGCCCTGGTTTGCTCCAAAGGGGAGCTGTTCAGGCAGCCCGTGTACGAAAACTGTAAGGGCCCCCAGGCAAGCACAGGGGTGGGAGGTGCTCCCCCAGAGGCCAAGGGAGCCACAATCCCTGCCGCCGCCTCCCCCACAAGGCTTCAGTTCCATACCCTGAGCCGCTGTGAGGCCTCCCATACCCCTGTGGAACTCCCTTCCATTGCAGGAGAAGAGCTCAGTGCTGGGCCTAAGCATCTTCCAAAAGCATTGCAAGGCCCCTTCCATTTGGCCTGGGCCTTTACATCTTCCCTTTAGGGTGGTTTTACTGGGATGTGTTGTTTAAAACTCTAAACGCCACGGGTGCACGCTAACCTTTAAAGGATGCCCTTGGAAACTCTGCCCACCCGCCTCCCTTCTCTTTACCATCACTGGTGGGCTCTGGCCTTCCCCAGCTCACCCAAGGGCTCTTGTCCCTCCAGACATCTTTGTCCTCGTACTGGCGGCGCAGCTGGGAGTTTGTCTCTTCCTCCTCTTTGCCAACATTGACAGCCTTTATGCCCAGATGGATGTAAGTAGCACCTTCCTTCCTCAAGGCTAGCACGGCAGCTCCTGGGCTGAGCTGCATTGGATCTGCCAAAGAATTCTGAAACGGGAATGCTTTGGCTGGGTTGGTTTGAGGTGGCAGGAGTGGCCTCTCCCCAGAGGACACTTCTTCCCGGCCTGAGGAGGGGCCTCCTGGAGCCTCTCCGCTCAGCACGCCCAGGGAGGCTCTCGTGGGTTCCAGCTCACGGCAGGAGGCCCCGGGCCAGTGGGGGCCTCCGCCCTGGTCTCAGTCTTTCCCTCTGGAGCCGCGGAGTTGACCTGTGTCATGGGATCTACTAGAAATGTGAACCGAGAGCTGTGACGTGTTCTTCGGCTCCCTTGCTTGGCTTCATGTGGGGAATATTATGTCTGTAACAGTAGTGATGAGAAGACGCTCCTCCTCCTGCTGCTCCTCCAAGGGGCTTTGGGTGGCTCGTGCAGCTCCTTCCCTCTGAGGGAGTGACTGTCTTGAGGCCTTGAGTACCTAGTACCTTGAGGTACTAGTAGAAAGCAAAGTAGATCACACAAACCCAAAGTCTCTCCCCCCACCCCCGCCCTGCTGTAGACAGCCTTTGGCTCCATTCCAATTCGGATGTCTGGGACTTGTAAAGGTTCAACTCAGTTCCCACATTTCCAGGTTACAAATGGATATCCAAAGGTCTCCACAGCTGGAGTCTGAATTTTTGATTTGCTTTTTTAGTTTTGAGTGACTATTCCATTATGGGACAGATCACAAATGTAGAGGAGATTGATGTTTGCAGCAGTGTGGTGATTAAACTTGGATTTCAGTTTAAATACACATAAGCAACCCTAGTTTTCAACTTCAAATATATTTAATTGTGGTTACATTAGACATAAAAAGAAACCAAATGCACAGTTACAAGATGGGACATACTTGGCTAAACAACACTGCAAGCGAGAAGGATCTTGGAATTGTTGTCGATCACAAGCGGAATATGAGCCAACAATGTGATGTGGCTGCAAAAAGGGCAAATGTAATTTTGGGCTGCATTAATAGAAGCATAGCTCCCAAATCCTGGGAAGTACTAGTTCCCCTCTACTCAGCACTGGTTAGGCCTCATCTGGAGTCCTGTGTCCAGTTCTGGGCATCACACTTTAAGAAGGATGCAGACAAGCTGGAGAGGGTTCAGAGGAGGGCAACGAAGATGATCAGGGGACTGGAAACAAAGCCCTGTGAGGAGAGACTGAAAGAACGGGGCATGTTTAGCCTTGAGAAGAGAAGACTGAGGGGAGATAGGATAGCGCTCTTCAAGTACTTGAAAGGTTGTCACAGAGAAGGCCAGGATCTCTTCTCGATCATCCCAGAGCGCAGGACACGGAATAATGGGCTCAAGTTCCAGGAAGCCAGATTCCGGCTAAACATCAGGAGAAACTTCCTGACTGTGAGAGCAATGCAACAATGGAATCCATTCCCTAGGGAGGTGGTGGGCTCTCCCCCACTGGAGGCATTCAAGATGAGACTGGACAACCACCTGTCAGGGATGCTGTGACTTGGATTCCTGCATTGAGCAGGGGGTTGGACTTGATGGTCTTGTAGGCCCTTCTATAATGTCTTAAGTCTGTCCTTTTAAATTGTTATATTGTCTTTCACTTGCACAGCACTTCTTACATTCACAGTGCTTTACAACCGTTTCCTTATACTTTCCTGCAGCAGCCCTGTGAGGCAGGCCATTTGTCCCAGTTTTAGGTGTGAAGGATTGAGGATTACCACCTGTTCAAGCAGGGAGGCAGAAAGCCCTGTGCAAGCAGTCGGTCCAGACACGCAGCAAGAGCAATCTCTCCCTCCACCAGCACCTGTTGAGCAGGGAGGGGGAGAAAAGGGCGGCAGAAAGAGAACACCCTGCTCTAGCGGGTCAGACTGTGTGCTGGGCAACTACAGGAATGACTCCAACAGGCAGTTCAAGCAAGCAGGCACGTGGTCACGCACAAAGCCTTCAGGCCAGAACAGGCTCCCACGTGGGCAGAAGCGGTCAAGGTGCAGGCAGCGGCCGCAGCACAGTGTTACCGGGCAAGGAGGTGGCTCCAGAAGGCCGGTCTGAGGCAGTCCAGGGCAAACACAAATCGGTCAGGCACAACACGCAGTCCGAGAAACCGACTCGGGCAGGAGCCCAGGGGTCAGCAGCAGGGTGGCTCAGCCACGAGGCCCCAGAGCTGGCGGAGCAACGGCCGGGCTGAGCCCGCAGGCCGAGACAGGCGCGCTTCAGCCGCAGGCCCTCTGGCGAAGCCCGCCTCGGGAGGAGGGCCTGCGCTGAGGTGGCCTCTCCTTGGGACAGGCCTCCTCGGTCACCCAGCGCCTCTTCTCAAAGGAGCCCTATTGGCTCTTGCGTCAGGGATGCTCTGGGGGCCTGGATGGCTGCCCAGGCCATCTCCCCGGGCCCGGGCTGCCCAGGTCGCCGGGCGCGGGCGGCTCCTCGGCATCGTCTGTCCCTGGGAGCCCCCCGGCCGCGCGTCTCTCAGGCCTCGCCCCCTTTTGTCTCTGGCACGACCCACCGGCGGCTCCGGCCCGCCCGCCACCAGGCTGTGGCCACGGGCGGCGGGTGGGCCCCGAGGGAACGCAGCCCTCCCCGGAAGAGGCCCGGCCCCCTGGCCTGGGATTCGGAGGCGCCCGCTGCTCCCCTCAGGCGGCCGCAGGTGGGCAGGGGGCTCCGGCTGCCGCTCCTCGCCTTTCAGCCGCAGCGCGCCCCGCGCTCACCAAGGCTGGGCAGCCGCTCTGTGGCGGCGCTGGACTCGCTGCTGGGCGGCCCTGGGCGCGGCACGGTTCTGCTGGCTCCCCGGGGGTCAGCATCCGCCCCGTGCGCTCAGGGGATAATGACGCCCAGCACCCAGATGGCCGGGGGGCGGGCTGGACTAGAACAATCCCCTCCCGGGCAGCCGACTTCCCCTCCCGCAGAAGTTGTGCGGGCGGGCAGCTGCTCCATCGCGGAAGCGGCCATGCAACTCCCCCTGCCAGTAAAAGACATGTGTGGGGGGGGGCAAAGCGGGAGGCAGGGCAGCCGCGCCTTCGAAGGGGGCCCCCTGACAAAGGGGGGCGGCCTGGCCTTGGCCCTGGTGCCCGCAGCCCCCCCCCCGCCTCTGACCAGCATCCATGCCCCCAGCTTGTGTGCACACCGACCCCTCCCGTGGAGGCTCTCCCTGCTCGGCCTGCTGCCGTCGCCGCCTCCTTCGTGGTGGAGGAGAGTGGACACGTCGACCTCGCTGCTTTTCCCTCCGGGGGGCGGCGGCGCTTTTCGCACCCCCCCGTCGGGCTGAGTGGGAGGAGAGCCCCCGCCCCCGATGCACGTCAAGGCGGAGCCCCCAGCGCGCTCTTCTCACGTGGCCCGCCGGGGGATCGTTCCCCACGCAGCTCCGGGGGGGGGGGGGCTGGCGGCGTTCCCCGCGCCCGGGCGCTCCTGGGGCCGCTCTGGCCTCCCCGCAGGGCCGGGCGCCCTGCAGCTTCCCCGCCCGAGAGCCCCAGGGTGGCGCGCCGGGCGAAACAGCATTTTAAGGCAGCGAAACATACAGGCGGAAGGCGCCCGCCGCCCCGCGCTCCAGAGAGGGCGCCGCCTGGCAGCGATCCCCGCGGCTGCGTCCTGCCCTCGGCCGGCCCGGCCCCGCGCCTGCTTGCCGGAGCTTGCCCGCCCAGCCGGACCTCCAAGCGGCGCCTCTCCGGGCCCGCCGGGCAGTCGTCCCCTGGACAGCCTCGCCCAGCGACCCCCCCGCAAGCCCCGCTCCTGCCTCCCCTTGCGGCGCCGCTCCCGCCCGCCGGCGATCGCTGCCTCCGCGAGGCCCCGGGCCCGGCGCGCTCCGCGTCCTGGCCGGGCCACGGCCGGCCCGCGCTCACGCCGCCCCCCTTGCAGGAAGCCGTCGTCGAGAGCCAGTCGCTGCGGCGGCGGGCGGAGAGGCGCTTCGGCGGCCCGCGCGCGAGCCGGCGCGGGGCTGTGCGGCGGGCCCTGGCGCGGGACGCCGCTCGCCCGCCCCTGGACGGGGTGGACTCTCGAGGGCCGCGGCGATCCGCGTGGGCGGCCTGGGCGCCATGTGCGGCAACCCGGCGCTCCTGAGCCGCGGAGAGCCGGCGAGCTTCGCCGGGGAGCCCGGCCCGAGCGGGGCGCCGCTGGAGGGGCGCGCTTCTCGGGGGCTCCCGGGCGCGGCTGGCGACGACGGTCCCGCGGGAGGGCCAGGGCGAGCGGGCCACGGAGAGCCCGGGAGCAGGGGCCGCGTTGAGGAGGAGAGCCGGCGGCGGGCGGGGGCCGGCCAGCCACCCTGCTGCAGAGCCGTGGCCTGAAGAGCGCGCGCTGCCCCACGTCCCTGGGCCGGGCAGCAGCTCCCGCGCTCCGCTCGAGGCCTCTGCAGAGCGCGCCGGAGAGCCGGCGGCCGGCCGCCGTCACGGCTCCGCCCCGCGCGTGCTCGCTCCGCAGCGAGCCCCGTCGTCGCCCGTGGTGAGGAGCGCGCTCAGGACTGCAGCCTTGGGCTCCTCCTCCGCCCTCAGCCAATGTGACACGTGCTTCTGCCCTCCCGGGAGCCCAGAAATGCCGGCCTTAGAAAAAAGAAGCCCTGGGGTTCGCAGGATCTTAACTTGCGCACGCAGCCTGGCACACCGTGGACTAGTGAGGGCTGGGTTCAGATCTCCCCTCTGCCCAGAAGCGCCCTGGGCCAGGCACTCGCTCTCAGCCTGACCTACCTCACAGGGTTGTTGGGAGGATACAGTTGTGAGGTGGACCAAGTGCGGCTTCCTCGGTTGCTTGGATGAAGGGCAAGATAAGTAAATAAATACTCTGTTTTCTGAATCCCAGCCATTCTTTGTCCCCGAAGAGGGCAAGCAGCGCAGCACAGGTTTCTCTCACGAAGCGTCTCTCAGGGAAACATTGGGAGAGCGGCTGAGCTGGACTCCTGATTACAATCGAAGATCGCAAGCTGACTGCATACCCGCTTACGGCATGTGCCTTACGCAAGACCCGCCGAGCGTGCTAATGCACATCACACGCTGGGACGTGAGCCGCTTGAGCTGTTGGTCGAGGCTTGGGTGTAACACACCCAGTAGCAAAGTGAATTGCAGGGCAAGACACAAAAAGACAATGCTGGGGTTCTCTCTGACACGCCCCTCCCCAGGCCCCCATTTTGGGCTCATCAGTGTGTGTCTACACAGCAGTTCGCAAGATTCAAAGAATGCTGTGTATAGGATTGCGTCCCTTTCCCCCACAGAGTGCAATGCCAGCAGAAACCCAAACTCTGCGGCAAGAGGAGGGGGTTAAGTAAAAGGTGAGTTCAGGCAAGCTCGTTGCTTCAGTCCCTTTGTACGGATATGAACCTGGGACCTTACCTGATCTGTGAAAGCCCCGTGGTCTTCCACTGGGCAGTGGCCCCTCCCTCGCTTGAAGGCGGAGGCAGCAGGCCAGGACTAAAGCGTGTGCTCCCTCGAGAACCATGGTGAACCCCCACTTTCAGAGCGGGCATGGAGACACGTCTCCTTGGCCTTTTACATTCTCGGGTCTCAATGTTCTCGTGTTTTAGGGCGCCCTCCTATCGCGATGATCGAACCCAGAGGCTTACGGTCATCCAGTGCAGAGCGGGAGGAGCGGCAGGGGCGACGTTCATCCTCCCCACTCCTCAGCTAGATGGGCAAAAGGCTTTTTTGCCCATCTAACCGAGGCGCTCCAGAGGGGGAGGGAACGAGGCTGCGGAGGCTTCAGGATAGCTAATATACGGGCCTCTCCAGTCCCCTCCCCGCCCACCAAAATGCCCCCCTTGCCCCCTCTCTAAGGTTGAGTTCCTGGCCTCACAGAGCAGCCAATGTGGTTCTTTCTGCGCAGGCTGCAAAGGGCCAGGGAGGGGGTGGGGAGCTCCGATTCCCAGCTCCGAGGTCTGGCGCTGTCTCCAACCTCAGAATCCAGAATACCCCATGGCCCTCAGACGCTGTCTAAGAGCCATTGGATTGCTCCCTTACCATTTTTAATGTTCTTATTATTTTAAGGTTTTATTGTTTTAAGTTGATGTCCAAATTCTTATTATTATTAAATAGATTTTATACCACTTATGATACTTAACGTATCTCTAAGCGGTTTACATGAAAATTCAAATACATTGTGTTACACTTTAAAAGACAATTGAAATACATAATACTTTATAAATCATTAATATAAACATTAAAACTAATACAATACCATAATTAACAAACAAACTAGACAGGCCAGGGAAGGCCTGGTAAAGAGATGGGTCTTTAATTGGCTCTGAAAGCTATGGCTGGTGCCTCCTGAGTACCCGGGGTGGGGGGTGGGGCATTCCATAAGGCAGGTGCCACCACTAGGGATGTTGTGTGTGTCTGGGAAGGGGGTAGAGTCTGGTGGACATCCCCTGCTCAGCACCCTGCACTCCAGTCTGCGCACCCTGTGCTTGCCGGACTCAGCACCATTTACACCTGTAATTTTGCATAAATGGCTGCTTTATGAATGCCATTTGCACACATAGGCTTCTATAAAAAAGGCCAAGCCACCATTTTTCTGTAAAATGGCGGCTCGGTGAGGGATTGGGTGGCCACTCACTGTGAACAGAGGTGGCCGGTTGGTGGGGATCCAGCAAGCGGCACACAACCCAGACTAGGGTGAGTTCGCCCATCCATGGCGCCACCACAGAGAAGGCCTGTATATAAAATAAGGCAATATATAAAACTACTCTTACTTCTGCTGCTGCTGCTGCTACTACTAACAACAATGTCACATAAAGCACCATCTGGGGGCCGGGGGCAATTCACACACACTGTTGTGTGCCACAGAGTGACACACACACACATGAGTCAGCCCTGAGCCGCCTTCATGCCATGGCGGACTGTTGGAGGTTAGCTGCTTGGGGTTTACCCGGGGCCCATCCCTCTCCCCCACCCGTCTGGCCCTTTGGGGAGGGCCCATTACCCACTGTAGGGCACATGCGGTGCATGCAGAGGGCCCAAGTGCAGGCCCCGGGGCCCCTCCAGTGCCAAGGGCAGTGTGCTTCCCAGTACCAGTAGCTGGGGAACCAGTGGCTTCCCACTGGGGCATCCAGCTGGGCGCTCTAGTTGAGAGGCCTTTGGTCTGATCCAGCATGGTGCTTCTCATACTTCCTTACTTTATAGCTTTGCGAACAGCCCAGAGAGCTCTAGTTATTGGGAGGTAGAGAAATGCAGTAAGTAAATAATACATACGCATATACATACATAAAAGGTACAGAGAGAGTGCGCGTGCAACTGAAAATAATTCTTCATACATCTGACAAAGGAAGCTCTAGTCCATTAAAGCTTTTGTCACAAATATGTTTTTAAGGTGCTGCAATACTCTGCTGTTTACTTCTGACACATGGCTAATGCTGTGAACCCTTTAGAATTTCTTGCTGATTATTGTTGATAGTCACCTAAAAGTACGCCATCTAAAATCATCTCTACCTTTGTTAATATAAAAGGCTAGTTTCTCTCTGTTTCCACTTCCCTTGGGTGCTTTGCCCAAGGAGTCATTTCTGAGTAAGAGCTGGATCTTATATTTTCAAAAACGGCAGATCAAAATGCATCTGCCTTCTCCCTCCCAGCAGCCCTGAAACCATCACATCGCCTGCTGGACGGGCTACATTATTTGAATGTCTGCAGACCCTCCCTCCCTCATTCCAGCTCCTCTGAGATCATGCAGACATCATGACTTCAGCATCAAGTCAGCTCTTTTCTCTCCCACAATCCCCCAGCACCCCTCAACCTGCTTTTTGTAACATCCTGCCTGATTAAAAGATCTTGGCACGGCTCAGTCCCCAGCACCTCCACTTACAAAGGGATGTGGTGATAGGAAAGGCCTGGAGGGCCAGGAGACAGCACTGGGGCGGATGGAGGGCCTGGCATTACACAGGGCAGCTCCCTACCTGGGCTCCACTCCTGCCTCAGCACAGCAGATGACTCACAGGGATGGGTGCCACTGGTCAAATCCACACCTCGCGTGCCCCCAATATTCAGAACACTTCCTCATTTGCAATCATGCGTTCCACCCTTCAGGGATGGGTTAATGATACCTGGCCTGCAACGGTTGCCTTTCCTGTGCCCCGTTCCTGCCTGGCACTCTCCTATGGTAAACGGAGCCTCACCTCATGTGGGAGATCACGGGTGCCAAGCAGGATTAGCAGCAGCAAGAGGATCACTCCCTGTTCTGACCCACAGCCAGGCCTCAGAAACACAAGGCGAGAGGGGGGTGCAGCTCTCTTGGGCACAGGGAGGGCTCCGTGTGTCTCACATCTTGCACACCAGACAGGGATTGAAGCAGGAACCTTGAATAGTTGAATATCAAATTGAAATCAGCAGGTGACTCATTGTGCATCATAGTATCTCTATGATGAGGTTTCTGCCTCTAGTGCAAAGCCTGCGTCTATGAAGACACAGTCCTGGGCCCAGTGCGCTTCAACATTTTTATGAATGACTTGGAGGAGGAGGTGCAGGGAATGCTGATCAAATTTGCAGATGGCACAAAATTGGCAGGACAGCTAATACTTTGAAGACAGAAACAAAATTCAAAGTGATCTGGATAGACCGACGCGCTGGGCAGAAAACAGAATGACATTTAATAGGGATAAAGGCCAAGTTCTGCACCGAGGAAAAAGAAACCAAATGCACAGTTACAAGATGCGGGATATGTGGCTCAACCACACTACAAGCGAGAAGGATCTTGGCATTGTTGTCGATCACAAGCTGAATATGAGCCAACAATGTGATGTGGCTGCAAAAAAGGCCAATGCTCTTTTGGGCTGTGTTAATAGAAGCATAGCTTCCAAATCCCGGGAAGTACTAGTTATCCTCTACTCAGCACTGGTTAGGCCTCATCTGGAGTACTGTGTCCAGTTCTGAGTACCACACTTTAAGAAGGATGCAGACAAGCTGGAGAGGGTTCAGAGGAGGGCAAGGAAGATGATCAGGGGACTGGAAACAAAGCCCTGTGAAGAGAGACTGAAAGAACTGGGCATGTTTAGCCTGGAGAAGAGAAGACTGAGGGGAGATATGATAGCGCTCTTCAAGTACTTAAAAGGTTGTCACAGAGAGGAAGGCCAGGATCTCTTCTTGGTCATCCCAGAGTGCAGGACACGGAATCATGGGCTTAAGTTCCTGGAAGCCAGATTCCGGCTGAACATCAGGAAAAACCTCCTAACTGTAAGAACAATACGACAATGGAACCAATGACCTGGGGAGGCGGTGGGCTCTCCCACACTGGAGGCGTTCAAGACGAGGCTGGACAGCCACCTGTCAGGGATGCTCTGACTTGGATTCCTGCACTGAGCAGGGGGTTGGACTTGATGGCCTTGTAGGCCCCTTCCAACTCTACTATTCTATGATTCTATGAAGAGCCCAACAGAAGACCCAGGACCTTGGCCCAGCTGGTGGCATGAGCCAACAACTGCACCTGCTCACCTAGGCTTACATAAGAAAAGGTGAGGAGCCCTGGAGCTGGCTCAGACCAGAGGCTTCTCTAGTCCAGCATTCTGTTCCCACAGTGGTCAACCAGCTGCCCCAAGGGCAAGCTCACAAGCAGGACATGAGTGCAATAGCACCATCCCAGTTTTGTGTGTGTATCTGTGTGTGTGTATGTATCCTTCTCCTCCAGGAATTTGTCCAACCCTCTTTTAAAGCCATCCACGTTGGTGGCCATCACTCTGTCTTATGGTAGCAAATTCCATGATTTAACTTGGCTGTGTGAGGAAGTCCTTCCTTTGAGCTGTCCTGAATCTTCCACCAATCAGCTTCATGGGAGGACCCCACTGGGTTCTAGTATTATGAGAGAAGAAGAAAAAAGTCTCCCTATCCACTTTCTCCACACCATGCATGTTTCTCCACACCATGCACACCTCTATCATGTCTCCCCTTACCTTTTTCTAAGCTAAAGGGCCCCAAACAGTGTAACCTTCATCACTGTAACCTTGATCTAGGCCCTTGATCATTTCTGGTTGCCTTCTTCTGCACGCCTTCCAGCCCTACAATTCTGTTTTGAATGTGCAGTGACTAGAACTTGATGGGCAGCTCTCAGATCACAGTTTAGGCAGCCAGCCTGATGTGGGGCAGGTGGGGGCAGGGGTGAGGAATACAAAGAAGAGACTTGTGTAATTGAGAACACCCAAGAGGCTTAGTGACTGGAACAGGTTTTCTCAGCTACAGGTTTTACCAAAAAGGCGTGTGCTCTGCAACTCTTAAAGCCTGCCAGCAGCACCATGGGGAAGGTTATTCTTGCCCTGAGTTCATCTCAGTCACAGCTGCCATTGTTATTACCCTGGAGTGTGTGACAGCTGCCACGTTTGATGGAGGGAAAGCTTCCAGCGGATCACCATGCCCTACTCAGCAAGGGAAAGGAGGATGAAATGGTAAGAGGCAGAAGTGAATGAGCTGACTGGCACAATTGGTTTTCCAAAATGGGTGTGCCAATGGAAGTGTGCCTAAACAGGCACTTGGGGGAAGGAAACTCTCTTAAAGTCTGTGGGCAAATCTCTTCTTTTCTCCCTATGCAATTCAAGGTGTTGGCAGTAATGTAGGGATGGCTACTAGCTTAGATGTCCGTTTCGAACCATTAGAGAAACACAGGGCAGACAGGTCTGCCAGTGGCTTTTAGGCAGGACACACTGGAGCTGCAACAAGCTGCAACAGTGTGTCAGGCTCCTGTTCAGGGTTCCAGCCATCTTCACAGATACTCTATTCCCCCACTGGTTTCCTGTCCTCCCCCCTTCTCCCAACAGTCAGCATGCTGTGACCACTGAGCACGCTTAGTCCTCATTAAGCAGTTTTGAGCCTCCTTTGACTTTTTCCCTAAAGAATGTTTATATTTCTGCAGACCTTGGGGTTGAGTCAAATCCGCTGATATCTCTCTCTTGTGCACAGCTGGTACCATTTTCTCCAGACTTGCAGAATGCTTTTAGTATATAAATCAGAAACCTGATATTAGGGACAGTTGACCTCCAAGTACAGGTATCAGGGAATGGCCGTTCCCTGCATGACGTGCCTCATGAGAGTATCCAGAAGCATCTGGCTGGAGACAGGAATGCTGGAGGGACCTTGATCTGATTCAGCCAGGCAGGCATGCAATCCATAGATTGAAAGAACTGGACATGTTTAGCCTTGAGAAGAGAAGACTGAGGGGAGATATGATGGCACTGTTCAAGTACTTGTGGGCTCTCCGACACTGGAGGCATTCAAGAAGAGGCTGGACAGCCATCTGTCAGGGATGCTTCAACTTGGATTCCTGCACTGAGCAGGGGGATGGACTCAACGGTCTTATTGGCCCCTTCCAACCCTACTATTCTATGATTCTATGAGACATCAGAGACTGGCTCATCCTTGTCAGTGAAAGAGAGTTCTGTGTATCTTCTTTTCTGTATGCGGGGAGACTTTTCTTCTGCAACTTGAGCTTGTGGGTTTCCACTTCTTCATGTTGGAGCCCCATCTTTCTCCCCACAGGTGAACAGAGCAGGACAGTGGCAGGGGAGGGAACATAATGGGAAAAGTAGCTCTTCACTGATGGTGGTTTCAGGATCAAAACTGGTTAATCTTCCAGATTGGATTAACATAATTGTCATCTTCCAAAGAAGATGTTTTAAGACTTCTGGGGGCGGGGGGGGGGGGAATACACCCTTCCCTTGATGTCCTTGTGTTAGAAAATACAGACCCATCTCCAGACCTGTTCTTGACTAGGATGGTTGGACAGGCAGTGGCTTTTCAGCTCCAGGGGCTTCTGGGCAGTATGGAACATTGAGATCCATTTCAATCTGGACTCTGCTTTGCTTGAGGAAAACAGTTGCCTTGGTTGCCCTGGTGGGTGATCTATACCAAGAGAGAGATTGGGGAGGGGGTGACTCTGTTGACTCCCATCAATCTCTCAGGGGCTTTCGGTGCCAGCCATCCTGGTATCCTTCTGGACTGTCTGCATGGTTTGGGAGTGGGGGACACTACACATCCAGGTTTCCACTCCTCCCTTACATCAAGATCCCACAGGGTGGTGCTGGATGGCTGCTATTCTGCCCTGTGGGAGTTCTTCTGTGGGGGTCCACAGGGCTCCATTCTGTGCTCTTTAACACCAACATGAAACTGCTGGGCAGGTGAGGGTGCCTGGGGATTTGGGTACTGGTGCCATTCATTGCTATCTGATGACATCCACCTCTGTTTCTCCTTGTCACCTGCATCAGGTGTGGTGAATTACTGGTTGAGCTCACTAGTGGACTGGGTGAGGGGGAATAAATGCAAACTTGAGCCATAGGAAGTGTTCTAGGTGAGTGGTTCCATTGACTGGGATTTAGGGTAAATGTTGGATCTTGATTGGGTGATGTCTGTTCCCCCTTAAGGAGCAGCCTTGAAGTTGAGGAGCGCTCCTGAGCCTTGTGGTCACATGTCCTTGTTCAGAAATACATGTGAACTTGCATGTATAACACATGTAACATACATATGGTTCTAAGGGGACCTTTGCCAGCAGTGTGGTGTACATATAGAAGATTTATGTGCTATGGTGTAACACTCACTACTTTTAAAATGGAGGAATTAGCTCCAACACTTATATAAGTCCAAATCCATAGCCTTTTGTTTGACAGACTTTGTTCTCAACAAAAATGGCTTGCTTAGCATACCAACCCACTAGCACACGGGCCAGTATGCTAGGTCTAATAGGCCTAACATAGAGAGAGAGAAAGATGGAGATCAAGTGTGGGAGGCGGGGCAATGGAAATAGCAAGGCAGGGCAGGGCACTGGGAGGCTATGTGTCAGGATTCCTTTGCCCCCACTTAACTTCAAACGCTGAAGCAAACACAGACAAGAGGCTTCAGTCTACAGCTTTTAATCTATTACTTTGCAGGGACATACAGATGCAAATTTTCGGTGACTCTCAGTCTACAAGGAAATGCCTTCAGGGGTTCAAAAGGTAGTTACGAAAGTTGCCTGCCGTTTGAAGGGGAAGGCGGTCTCACTAGCTTAACTTAAGGGGTGGGGGGAGGTCTCTCTCTCTCTCGTGAGGCTTCTAAGTGCAGCTGTCCACACAAGGTCAATCGGGTAGACCATCTAAGTTCCACCCCGGCCTTCTCTCTCTTGGCTCTGCGTCTGCGCCTGGCATCTATTAAATCAGACTCTCTAAACCCCGCCTCCCCCTGTTCACTATTTCTCATGGGAGGGGGGGTGAAGAGGCACCCTCATCTTCTGCCAGCTGGACCTTTGAAACCCGAGGAGCCTGCCTAGTCATGTCTGGGCTCGCCTGGGAAAATACCTCCCCCATGTCTCGCAGTTCTTCTTCAGAATCTGAACTACTATCCCACTCCCTGCGCTCAGAAACAACCCTGACATTATGGGACCCTCATTGTCATTGCTCGTGACAACAGTGGGCCGTGGGAGTGGCTTTAGGAGGAAAGGAGAAGGAACTGGGCAGAAGCACTTATAATTGCCTGGCTTCAGAATAAGGGGAATGCAAAGGACTTCACATCCTGGCTGGTGGCAAATTGAACAATGCTGTGGGCAAAGGCCAGCCTCTGGTTTCTCAGCTTTTAGTTTTGAATTCAAAAACAGGGCGGAAGCCTGGAGCCACTTAGGCACTCCTGAGTACTAGGTTATCCAGAAAGAACCAAAGTATGATAAGCGGTTCTAAGGCAGATAGAATTTGGAAGGAGAGCCTTGAGAACGGGTCTCCTTCTTAGAATGGTTGTTTAGTTCAAGACCTTTGAAGGTCTCTCCTCGACTGCCTCCCTTGGACTCAAAGTCAGCAATGCATAGGGAGGGTGTAGGCTGCCTTGGTGGCCTCGCAAGTCAAGCTGCATTCCTGCAATGTTCAGAGCCTGGCTCTGGACCCCATGGGCTACTGACCAGGAGGTAGAGCATTCTCTCTGGATGTACAAGGCCAATGTATCTCTGGCAAACAAGGGGGTGACAAGGTGGTTCAATAGGAATATGGGGGTTTCTGGCCCTGGAAATGTGGGGTCGGCACCAGAGTGGAGTGGAGAATCATGCTAGGAAAGAGTCATGAGATGGATGACAGAAGCCATCTGGGCCCTGGACTACTCTTAGAGCTGAAACCCTCAAGCCTGAGAGATGCCTGCGCAGCAAGAATGAAGCACTGCTGCCCAAACTCCAGGGCCGTTATAGTGTTCGAAATAAAGGATACAAAGGACTCGATGGCTCAGAGGCTGGAGCCAGGATGGGTCAGAAAAAGGAGAGCAATAGTTTGACTCTGGGGAATGGAAAGGAAGCTCAGGGCGGTTCCTTGCCCCTTGACTGTTTGACATCCAGCTGACCACACAGGGCCACAGCAGTACAGTGGAAGATCATTAGCTACCAGTATTCAAAACAAAAGGTATCATTAAGGTCATCCCGGTGGTATCTAAACACTAAAATTTTGTATTTATTTATTTTTATTTTTTAACTAACCTTTTCCATTTATTTGTCTTGTAACACACACTTCCACACCAGTGGGACTCTGCTTTTAACCTCTACTGAGTAGAGGAGCAGGCACAGGCTAGTCTAGAACAATCACAAAGCTAGACACAAAAAGGGAAAAGAGGCAGTGGAAGGACAGGACTCTCCAGTGGTGGTGATCTGCAAGGTGTGTGCCATGTTTGTTTTCTTGCCTGAGAACAATATGGCCTACACCTGCAACAAGTGCAAGTTGATCACGCTGCTGGAAGAAAAAGTAAGTGGACTGGAGCGGCGACTGTTGACCCTCCGGGGAATAAGAGAACACGAAGAGTTCTTGGACAGAATGGGGGAACTACAGCAGCAAAGGGAAGACCAGAAGCTTGAAGAGCAACAGCAAGATGAGGCAGTGGGAAATGCTGAGGTGAAGAAAAACGGAGTAGAGGATACTTCTTGGAAAAGGGTGACAGGAGAAGAAGAACTAGACACCACTGTGCACCAGTGGAAGCAGTGGAGCTGTGGAACCGATTCCAGGTACTTGCGGATGAGACTGGAGGACAGCCTGCAGAGGAAGAATCACAGGGGAACCTACATGAGAGTGAGCAAGAGGCTGAAGGTCAGTCAAACAGAGGCGATGAAACCCAGGCCTACAACAAGAAGAAGAGAAGAGTGGTAGTAGTGGGAGACTCCTTGCTGCATGGGATCGAGACCCAAGTATGTCGCGAAGACCCGTGGACTCGCCAGGTATGTTGTCTCCAGGGAGGACGGATTAGAGACGTGACTGAAGGGTTGCCTGCACTCAAAAAGCCCACTGACAGGTACCCCTTTCTTCTCATCCATGTGGGAACGAATGATACCACCAAGCGGAGCTACGAAGAAATCACGTCAGACTTTGAAGCTTTGGGAAGGAAACTCAAGAACTTTGGGGCCCAGATAGTTTTCTCATCCATCCTTCCAGTAGTTAGAAGAGAGATAGAAAGGGAACGAAAAATACCCCAGGTGAATGACTGGCTACGAAGGTGGTGCCGACGAGAGAGATTTGGATTCTGGGACCACGGGCTATACTTCCTGGAAGATGGGCTGTTGGCAAGGGACGGGTTGCACCTCACAAAGGATGGGAGGAATGTGTTTGGCCACAGCATGAAGAACAATCAGGAGGGCTTTAAACTGAATCCTTCGGGGAAGGGAGATGTAATGTTGGGGGTAACAATGGACGTAGGCGCATGCACTGCAACGGAGAGAACAGCTCTGATAGTGCCCAATAATAGTCTTCAGACACATGTAGGAAGAAAGCCAGACTATGAAGCACATGGTCTTCAATGTCTATATACTAATGCCCAGAGTATGGGAAACAAACAGAACGAACTTGAACTCTTAATACAGGAGGGAAATTATGACTTGATAGGTGTAACTGAGACTTGGTGGGATGACTCTCAGGACTGGAATACAGCAATTGAAGGATATAACTTGTTCAAAGAGAATAGGAGGAACAGAAAGGGAGGTGGGGTTGCACTGTATGTGAAAAATACACATCTCTGCACAGAAATACAGGAGGAGGAGCTTGGTAGCCCCATCGAGAGCATCTGGATCAAAATACATGGAGCAAAGAATAAAAGGAACCTGGTGGTTGGAGTCTACTACCACCCAACCAAGGAGAAGACGAGAATGAAACTTTTGAAAAGCAAATAGCCAATGTTTCAATGAAGCCTGATGTAGTAGTCATGGGGGACTTGAATTTCCCCGATATTTGTTGGGAGACAAATTCTGCAAAACATTGCCCCTCTAGGAAATTCCTGACGTGTGGAGGATAACTTCCTCCTACAGAAAGTAGAGGAAGGAACTAGAGGGTCGGCTATCCTTGACTTGATCCTAACCAACAGAGATGACTTAGTGGATAAAGTAGCACTTACAGGAACTCTGGGGGAAAGCGACCATGTTGTACTTGAGTTCTTGGTTCTAAGGGAAGCAAAAGCCGAAAGTAGCCAAACGCGTACCCTGGATTTTAGGAGAGCTGATTTTAATAAACTGAGAACAATTATCAGTAAGGTCCCATGGCAAGCAACGCTAACGAGAAAAGGAGTCCAAGATGGGTGGGAGCACATAAAAAAGGACACATACAGGAAGTGGAAAGAAGGCCAAGTAACAAAGGAAGAGTACAGGCAGGTGGCACAGAATTGCAGGGATGGCGTCAGGAAGGCTAAAGCTGAGAACGAGCTGAGGTTAGCGAGGGATGCTAAAAACAACAAAAAGGCTTTCTTCAGCTACTTGCATAGTAAAAGGCAGAGGAAAGAAATGGTTGTTCAGCTATTAAATAAGGATGGCAAAACGATAACAGATGACAAAGAAAAGGCAGAGGTGCTCAATTCCTACTTTGGCTCAGTCTTCTCCCAAAAGAGGGTCTATGACCCCCATGGCAAAGGCGAAGTACAGGCGGAAGGGGCAGGATTGCAGCTTGAGATCGATAGGCATATGGTCAAGGAACACCTAATGACTTTGAATGGGTTCAAATCTCCAGGGCCAGATGAACTGCATCCTAGAGTAATAAAGGAACTGGCAGAAGAACCCTCAGGACGGCGGTCTATTCTCTCTGAGAAATCATGGAGGACGGGGGAAGTGCCAGATGACTGGAGGAGGGCTAACGATGTCCCTCTCTTCAAAAAGGGTAAAAAGGAGGAACCTGGGAACTACAGACCAGTCAGTCTGACATCAATCCCTGGGAAAATTCTGGAGCAGATCATAAAGCATTCCATCTGGAAGCACCTTGAAAACAATGCCATGATGACTCAAAGCCAACATGGATTTGTCAAAAACAAGTCCTGCCAGACGAATCTGATCTCATTTTTTGATCAAGTAACCTCCCTTGTAGACCGTGGGAATGTTGTAGACATCATATACCTCGACTTCAGCAAAGCTTTCGACAAAGAGCCCCATGATATCCTGATGAGCAAACTAGCTCAAAGTGGGCTAGATGAAACAACAATCCAGTGGATCCACAGTTGGCTACAGAATCGGACTCAAAGAGTGCTTATCAATGGGACCTTCTCAAACTGGGGAGAGGTAACGAGTGGGGTACCGCAGGGCTCAGTCCTGGGCCCAGTGGTTGTCAACATTTTTATGAATGACTTGGAGGAGGAGGTGCAGGGAATGCTGATCCAATTTGCAGATGACACAAAATTGGGCGGGATAGCTAATACTTTGGAAGACAGAAACAAAATTCAAAGTGATCTGGATAGACTGGCGTGCTGGGCAGAAAACAACAGAATGACACTTAATAGGGATAAAGGCCAAGTTCTGCACCGAGGAAAAACAAACCAAATGCACAGTTACAAGATGGGGGATACGTGGCTCAACAACACTACAAGCGAGAAGGATCTTGGAATTGTTGTCGATCACAAGCTGTATATGAGCCAACAATGTGATGTGGCTGCAAAAAAGGCCAATGCTCTTTTGGGCTGCATTAATAGAAGCATAGCTTCCAAATCCCGGGAAGTACTAGTTCCCCCCTACTCAGCACTGTTTAGGTCTCATCTGGAGTACTGCGTCCAGTTCTGGGCACATTTTAAGAAGGATGCCGACAAGCTGGAGGGGGTTCAGAAGTGGGCAACAAAGATGGTCAGGGGACTGGCAAGAAAGCCCTATGAAGAGAGACTGAAAGAACTGGGCATATTTAGCCTTGAGAAGAGAAGACTGAGGGGAGATAGGATAGCGCTCTTCAAGTACTTGAAAGGCTGTCATGGAGAGGAAGGCCAGGATCTCTTCTTGATCATCCCAGAGTGCAGGACACGGAATAATGGGCTCAAGTTTCAGGAAGCCAGATTCCAGCTGAAGATCAGGAAAAACTTCCTGACTGTTAGAGCAATACGACAATGGAACCAATTACCTGGGGAGGTGGTGGGCTCTCCCACACTGGAGGCGTTCAAGACGAGGCTGGACAGCCACCTGTCAGGGATGCTCTGACTTGGATTCCTGCATTGAGCAGGGGGTTGGACTCAATGGCCTTGTAGGCCCCTTCCAACCCTACTATTCTATACTACTACTATTCTATGATTCTATCTGAATCTGCAGATCTGTCTAGGTGATGTGAACGCTTTGGGATTGGACCAAATTGCCTTCCAAAGCTCTGATTTGGCCAATTCAGAGCTATCCTTGTGGGTTAGTTGGCTGGTGGTGACATTGCAGGCAGGCACTGGCTTGTTCGTTGGGTTTTTCTCAGTTGGAGAAAAGGATAGAGCTTCTGAATCCGCACATGAGCTCATTGTGAAGCTGGCTCAGCTTTCCAGCCAGAGAGCCCTTAGCTACAGGAGTGGACGTTGCTGGAGCTTGCAGGGAGCTTCAGAACGTGGGTGAAGGAAGGGAACTCCATTCTGCAGGCCAGCACAACACTCCCACGGGAATGACAGCAATAGTTTTATATGCTCCAGCATCAAGGCTGCCTTGATTCTGAGGCAAGCTGGAGGAGGACTGGAATATGGCCCCCAAGAGCATCTTTGAATTCAGCCCTCAGGCTGAAAGAGGTTCAACACCCAGGCCTGGTCTGAGGCATGTTGATGCCTCAAGCGAGCTGCTGCCACTGCTGTTGCCTCCCTCCACCCAACTGGCTGATGAGCTAGCTGGCCAGCCAGCCAACCCAGCTGACCGACCAGCCAACCCAGCTTCATACCTGCCCACCTGCCTGTCCACTAACTGGCCACCTGCCTGCTAGCCATTCGTGCTCGCCCACCTGCCTGTGAAGCCTGGGAGGGACATGTGATGGACTTGCTGTGAAGTTCTTTTTGTAGATGCAACCTATATCATTTTCTATATGATTCTATGAACCTCTTCTGCCCTTCCTCCTGCGCCTTTACCTGGTAGTTTGACTCGGAGTGTGTGTGAAGCATCCACTTCCGACAGGGGTGCTGAGTCAGAGGTTAAATTAATCAAGCCCAGGATTATCCATTCTCAGCTCTACAAACTGTCAATCAGATCCCAGGGGCTGAACATGGGACTGGGATGCATGCTAAGCATCCCCTCTGCCACTGAGTGCAGAATTTGGTGGGTCAGTACAATTCAAAGCTCTGTGCGTGCTCTGATGTGCACATGAGCCCAATGGACGTATCTGTAACATTTAAATGTGTGTCTGCAGATGAAGGCCTAGCCAGTGCTGGGCTGATGATCATAGAATCATTGAATAGTAGGGTTGGAAGGGGCCAATAAAACCATCGAGTCCATGATGTCCATGAGAACAAAGGTGGGAGACAACAGAAGAAGCCAATGTGGCTTCACAAAAAGCTTAGAGACGACCTGAAAACAAAAAAGGACACATATAGGAAGTGGAAGGAAGGACAAGCGACAAAGGAAGAGTACAGGCAGCACAGAATTGCAGGGATGGCGTCAGTAAAGGCTAAAGCTGAGAATGAGCTGAGGTTAGCGAGAGAGGCTAAAAGCAACAAAAAGGCTTTCTTCAGCTACGTGCATAGTAAAAGAGGAAAGAAATGGTGGTTCAGCTATTAAATAAGGATGGCAAAATGATAACAGGTGACAAAGAAAAGGCAGAGGTGCTCAATTCCTACTTTGGCTCAGGCTTCTTCCAAAAGACGGTCTATGAGCCCCCTGGCAAAGGCGAAGTACAGGCTGAAGGGGCAGGACTGCAGCTTGAGATCGATAGGCATATGGTCAAGGAACACCGAATTACTTTGAATGAGTTCAAATCTCCAGGGCCAGATGAATGGCATCCGAGAGTAATAAAGGAACTGGCAGAAGAACTTCAGAACTGCTGTCTATTCTCTCTGAGAAATCATGGAGGACGGGGGAAGTGCCAGATGACTGGAGGAGGGCTAACGTTGTCCCTCTCTTCAAAAAGGGTAAAAAGGAGGAACCTGGGAACTACAGACCAGTCAGTCTGACATCAATCCCTGGGAAAATTCTGGAGCAGATGATAAAGCATTCCATCTGGAAGCACCTTGAAAACAATGCCATGATGACTCAAAGCCAACATGGATTTCTCAAAAACAAGTCCTGCCAGACGAATCTGATCTCATTTTTTGATCAAGTAACCTCCCTTGTAGACCGTGGGAATGTTGTAGACATCATATACCTCGACTTCAGCAAAGCTTTCGACAAAGAGCCCCATGATATCCTGATGAGCAAACTAGCTCAAAGTGGGCTAGATGAAACAACAATCCAGTGGATCCACAGTTGGCTACAGAATCGGACTCAAAGAGTGCTTATCAATGGGACCTTCTCAAACTGGGGAGAGGTAACGAGTGGGGTACCGCAGGGCTCAGTCCTGGGCCCAGTGGTTGTCAACATTTTTATGAATGACTTGGAGGAGGAGGTGCAGGGAATGCTGATCCAATTTGCAGATGACACAAAATTGGGCGGGATAGCTAATACTTTGGAAGACAGAAACAAAATTCAAAGTGATCTGGATAGACTGGCGTGCTGGGCAGAAAACAACAGAATGACACTTAATAGGGATAAAGGCCAAGTTCTGCACCGAGGAAAAACAAACCAAATGCACAGTTACAAGATGGGGGATACGTGGCTCAACAACACTACAAGCGAGAAGGATCTTGGAATTGTTGTCGATCACAAGCTGTATATGAGCCAACAATGTGATGTGGCTGCAAAAAAGGCCAATGCTCTTTTGGGCTGCATTAATAGAAGCATAGCTTCCAAATCCCGGGAAGTACTAGTTCCCCCCTACTCAGCACTGTTTAGGTCTCATCTGGAGTACTGCGTCCAGTTCTGGGCACATTTTAAGAAGGATGCCGACAAGCTGGAGGGGGTTCAGAAGTGGGCAACAAAGATGGTCAGGGGACTGGCAAGAAAGCCCTATGAAGAGAGACTGAAAGAACTGGGCATATTTAGCCTTGAGAAGAGAAGACTGAGGGGAGATAGGATAGCGCTCTTCAAGTACTTGAAAGGCTGTCATGGAGAGGAAGGCCAGGATCTCTTCTTGATCATCCCAGAGTGCAGGACACGGAATAATGGGCTCAAGTTTCAGGAAGCCAGATTCCAGCTGAAGATCAGGAAAAACTTCCTGACTGTTAGAGCAATACGACAATGGAACCAATTACCTGGGGAGGTGGTGGGCTCTCCCACACTGGAGGCGTTCAAGACGAGGCTGGACAGCCACCTGTCAGGGATGCTCTGACTTGGATTCCTGCATTGAGCAGGGGGTTGGACTCAATGGCCTTGTAGGCCCCTTCCAACCCTACTATTCTATACTACTACTATTCTATGATTCTATCTGAATCTGCAGATCTGTCTAGGTGATGTGAACGCTTTGGGATTGGACCAAATTGCCTTCCAAAGCTCTGATTTGGCCAATTCAGAGCTATCCTTGTGGGTTAGTTGGCTGGTGGTGACATTGCAGGCAGGCACTGGCTTGTTCGTTGGGTTTTTCTCAGTTGGAGAAAAGGATAGAGCTTCTGAATCCGCACATGAGCTCATTGTGAAGCTGGCTCAGCTTTCCAGCCAGAGAGCCCTTAGCTACAGGAGTGGACGTTGCTGGAGCTTGCAGGGAGCTTCAGAACGTGGGTGAAGGAAGGGAACTCCATTCTGCAGGCCAGCACAACACTCCCACGGGAATGACAGCAATAGTTTTATATGCTCCAGCATCAAGGCTGCCTTGATTCTGAGGCAAGCTGGAGGAGGACTGGAATATGGCCCCCAAGAGCATCTTTGAATTCAGCCCTCAGGCTGAAAGAGGTTCAACACCCAGGCCTGGTCTGAGGCATGTTGATGCCTCAAGCGAGCTGCTGCCACTGCTGTTGCCTCCCTCCACCCAACTGGCTGATGAGCTAGCTGGCCAGCCAGCCAACCCAGCTGACCGACCAGCCAACCCAGCTTCATACCTGCCCACCTGCCTGTCCACTAACTGGCCACCTGCCTGCTAGCCATTCGTGCTCGCCCACCTGCCTGTGAAGCCTGGGAGGGACATGTGATGGACTTGCTGTGAAGTTCTTTTTGTAGATGCAACCTATATCATTTTCTATATGATTCTATGAACCTCTTCTGCCCTTCCTCCTGCGCCTTTACCTGGTAGTTTGACTCGGAGTGTGTGTGAAGCATCCACTTCCGACAGGGGTGCTGAGTCAGAGGTTAAATTAATCAAGCCCAGGATTATCCATTCTCAGCTCTACAAACTGTCAATCAGATCCCAGGGGCTGAACATGGGACTGGGATGCATGCTAAGCATCCCCTCTGCCACTGAGTGCAGAATTTGGTGGGTCAGTACAATTCAAAGCTCTGTGCGTGCTCTGATGTGCACATGAGCCCAATGGACGTATCTGTAACATTTAAATGTGTGTCTGCAGATGAAGGCCTAGCCAGTGCTGGGCTGATGATCATAGAATCATTGAATAGTAGGGTTGGAAGGGGCCAATAAAACCATCGAGTCCATGATGTCCATGAGAACAAAGGTGGGAGACAACAGAAGAAGCCAATGTGGCTTCACAAAAAGCTTAGAGACGACCTGAAAACAAAAAAGGACACATATAGGAAGTGGAAGGAAGGACAAGCGACAAAGGAAGAGTACAGGCAGCACAGAATTGCAGGGATGGCGTCAGTAAAGGCTAAAGCTGAGAATGAGCTGAGGTTAGCGAGAGAGGCTAAAAGCAACAAAAAGGCTTTCTTCAGCTACGTGCATAGTAAAAGAGGAAAGAAATGGTGGTTCAGCTATTAAATAAGGATGGCAAAATGATAACAGGTGACAAAGAAAAGGCAGAGGTGCTCAATTCCTACTTTGGCTCAGGCTTCTTCCAAAAGACGGTCTATGAGCCCCCTGGCAAAGGCGAAGTACAGGCTGAAGGGGCAGGACTGCAGCTTGAGATCGATAGGCATATGGTCAAGGAACACCGAATTACTTTGAATGAGTTCAAATCTCCAGGGCCAGATGAATGGCATCCGAGAGTAATAAAGGAACTGGCAGAAGAACTTCAGAACTGCTGTCTATTCTCTCTGAGAAATCATGGAGGACGGGGGAAGTGCCAGATGACTGGAGGAGGGCTAACGTTGTCCCTCTCTTCAAAAAGGGTAAAAAGGAGGAACCTGGGAACTACAGACCAGTCAGTCTGACATCAATCCCTGGGAAAATTCTGGAGCAGATGATAAAGCATTCCATCTGGAAGCACCTTGAAAACAATGCCATGATGACTCAAAGCCAACATGGATTTCTCAAAAACAAGTCCTGCCAGACGAATCTGATCTCATTTTTTGATCAAGTAACCTCCCTTGTAGACCGTGGGAATGTTGTAGACATCATATACCTCGACTTCAGCAAAGCTTTCGACAAAGAGCCCCATGATATCCTGATGAGCAAACTAGCTCAAAGTGGGCTAGATGAAACAACAATCCAGTGGATCCACAGTTGGCTACAGAATCGGACTCAAAGAGTGCTTATCAATGGGACCTTCTCAAACTGGGGAGAGGTAACGAGTGGGGTACCGCAGGGCTCAGTCCTGGGCCCAGTGGTTGTCAACATTTTTATGAATGACTTGGAGGAGGAGGTGCAGGGAATGCTGATCCAATTTGCAGATGACACAAAATTGGGCGGGATAGCTAATACTTTGGAAGACAGAAACAAAATTCAAAGTGATCTGGATAGACTGGCGTGCTGGGCAGAAAACAACAGAATGACACTTAATAGGGATAAAGGCCAAGTTCTGCACCGAGGAAAAACAAACCAAATGCACAGTTACAAGATGGGGGATACGTGGCTCAACAACACTACAAGCGAGAAGGATCTTGGAATTGTTGTCGATCACAAGCTGTATATGAGCCAACAATGTGATGTGGCTGCAAAAAAGGCCAATGCTCTTTTGGGCTGCATTAATAGAAGCATAGCTTCCAAATCCCGGGAAGTACTAGTTCCCCCCTACTCAGCACTGTTTAGGTCTCATCTGGAGTACTGCGTCCAGTTCTGGGCACATTTTAAGAAGGATGCCGACAAGCTGGAGGGGGTTCAGAAGTGGGCAACAAAGATGGTCAGGGGACTGGCAAGAAAGCCCTATGAAGAGAGACTGAAAGAACTGGGCATATTTAGCCTTGAGAAGAGAAGACTGAGGGGAGATAGGATAGCGCTCTTCAAGTACTTGAAAGGCTGTCATGGAGAGGAAGGCCAGGATCTCTTCTTGATCATCCCAGAGTGCAGGACACGGAATAATGGGCTCAAGTTTCAGGAAGCCAGATTCCAGCTGAAGATCAGGAAAAACTTCCTGACTGTTAGAGCAATACGACAATGGAACCAATTACCTGGGGAGGTGGTGGGCTCTCCCACACTGGAGGCGTTCAAGACGAGGCTGGACAGCCACCTGTCAGGGATGCTCTGACTTGGATTC
This sequence comes from Heloderma suspectum, assembly GCF_057233095.1. Taxonomy (NCBI): domain Eukaryota; kingdom Metazoa; phylum Chordata; class Lepidosauria; order Squamata; family Helodermatidae; genus Heloderma; species Heloderma suspectum. Next base: position 329,365,166 of record NC_139460.1, on the reverse strand, counting down.
CTGCATTGAGCAGGGGGTTGGACTCAATGGCCTTGTAGGCCCCTTCCAACCCTACTATTCTATACTACTACTATTCTATGATTCTATCTGAATCTGCAGATCTGTCTAGGTGATGTGAACGCTTTGGGATTGGACCAAATTGCCTTCCAAAGCTCTGATTTGGCCAATTCAGAGCTATCCTTGTGGGTTAGTTGGCTGGTGGTGACATTGCAGGCAGGCACTGGCTTGTTCGTTGGGTTTTTCTCAGTTGGAGAAAAGGATAGAGCTTCTGAATCCGCACATGAGCTCATTGTGAAGCTGGCTCAGCTTTCCAGCCAGAGAGCCCTTAGCTACAGGAGTGGACGTTGCTGGAGCTTGCAGGGAGCTTCAGAACGTGGGTGAAGGAAGGGAACTCCATTCTGCAGGCCAGCACAACACTCCCACGGGAATGACAGCAATAGTTTTATATGCTCCAGCATCAAGGCTGCCTTGATTCTGAGGCAAGCTGGAGGAGGACTGGAATATGGCCCCCAAGAGCATCTTTGAATTCAGCCCTCAGGCTGAAAGAGGTTCAACACCCAGGCCTGGTCTGAGGCATGTTGATGCCTCAAGCGAGCTGCTGCCACTGCTGTTGCCTCCCTCCACCCAACTGGCTGATGAGCTAGCTGGCCAGCCAGCCAACCCAGCTGACCGACCAGCCAACCCAGCTTCATACCTGCCCACCTGCCTGTCCACTAACTGGCCACCTGCCTGCTAGCCATTCGTGCTCGCCCACCTGCCTGTGAAGCCTGGGAGGGACATGTGATGGACTTGCTGTGAAGTTCTTTTTGTAGATGCAACCTATATCATTTTCTATATGATTCTATGAACCTCTTCTGCCCTTCCTCCTGCGCCTTTACCTGGTAGTTTGACTCGGAGTGTGTGTGAAGCATCCACTTCCGACAGGGGTGCTGAGTCAGAGGTTAAATTAATCAAGCCCAGGATTATCCATTCTCAGCTCTACAAACTGTCAATCAGATCCCAGGGGCTGAACATGGGACTGGGATGCATGCTAAGCATCCCCTCTGCCACTGAGTGCAGAATTTGGTGGGTCAGTACAATTCAAAGCTCTGTGCGTGCTCTGATGTGCACATGAGCCCAATGGACGTATCTGTAACATTTAAATGTGTGTCTGCAGATGAAGGCCTAGCCAGTGCTGGGCTGATGATCATAGAATCATTGAATAGTAGGGTTGGAAGGGGCCAATAAAACCATCGAGTCCATGATGTCCATGAGAACAAAGGTGGGAGACAACAGAAGAAGCCAATGTGGCTTCACAAAAAGCTTAGAGACGACCTGAAAACAAAAAAGGACACATATAGGAAGTGGAAGGAAGGACAAGCGACAAAGGAAGAGTACAGGCAGCACAGAATTGCAGGGATGGCGTCAGTAAAGGCTAAAGCTGAGAATGAGCTGAGGTTAGCGAGAGAGGCTAAAAGCAACAAAAAGGCTTTCTTCAGCTACGTGCATAGTAAAAGAGGAAAGAAATGGTGGTTCAGCTATTAAATAAGGATGGCAAAATGATAACAGGTGACAAAGAAAAGGCAGAGGTGCTCAATTCCTACTTTGGCTCAGGCTTCTTCCAAAAGACGGTCTATGAGCCCCCTGGCAAAGGCGAAGTACAGGCTGAAGGGGCAGGACTGCAGCTTGAGATCGATAGGCATATGGTCAAGGAACACCGAATTACTTTGAATGAGTTCAAATCTCCAGGGCTAGATGAATGGCATCCGAGAGTAATAAAGGAACTGGCAGAAGAACTTCAGAACTGCTGTCTATTCTCTTCGAGAAATCATGGAGGACGGGGGAAGTGCCAGATGACTGGAAAAGGGAAAATCCTGGGAAGTACTAGTTCCCCTCTACTCAGCACTGGTTAGGCCTCATCTGGAGTACTGTGTCCAGTTCTGGGCACCACACTTTAAGAAAGATGCAGACAAACTGGAGAGGGTTCAGAGGAGGGCAACAAAGATGATCAGGGGACTGGGAACAAAGCCCTATGAAGAGAGACTGAAAGAACTTGGGCATGTTTAGCCTTGAGAAGAGAAGACTGAGGGGAGATATGATAGCACTCTTCAAGTACTTGAAAGGTTGTCACAGAGAGGAAGGCCAGGATCTCTTCTCCATCATCCCAGAGTGCAGGACACGGAATCATGGGCTCAAGTTACAGGAAGCCAGATTCCAGCTGAAGATCAGGAAAAACCTCCTGACTGTTAGAGCAATATGACAATGGAACCAATTACCTAGGGAGGTGGGCTCTCCCACACCGGAGGCGTTCAAGACGAGGCTGGACAGCCATCTTTCAGGGATGCTCTGACTTGGATTCCTGCATTGAGCAGCGGGTTGGACTCGATGGCCTTGTAGGCCCCTTCCAACCCTACTAGTCTATGATTCTATGATTCTAATGTTGTCCCTATCTTCAAAAAGGGTAAAAAGGAGGAACCTGGGAACTACAGACCAGTCAGTCTGACATCAATCCCTGGGAAAATTCTGGAGCAGATGATAAAGCAATCCATCTGGAAGCACCTTGAAAACAATGCCGTGATTACTCGAAGCCAACATGGATTTGTCAAGAACAAATCCTGCCAGATGAATCTGACCTCACTTTTTGATCAAGTAACCTCCCTTGTGGACCTTGGGAATGCTGTAGACATCATATACCTCGACTTCAGCAAAGCTTTCGACAAAGTGCCCCATGGTATCCTGATGAGCAAACTAGCTCAAAGTGGGCTGAGGGGAGATATGACAGCGCTCTTCAAGTACTTGAAAGGTTGTCACAGAAGGGAAGGACAGGATCTCTTCTCGATCATCCCAGAGTGCAGGACACGGAATCATGGGCTCAAGTTCCAGGAAGCCAGATTCCGGCTGAACATCAGGGAAAACTTCCTGACTGTAAGAGCAATATGACAATGAAACCAATTCCCTAGGGAAGTGGTGAGCTCTCCCACACTGGAGGCATTCAAGATGAGGCTGGACAGCCATCTGTCAGGGATGCTCTGACTTGGATTCCTGCATTGAGCAGGGGATTGGACTCGATGATCTTATAGGCCCCTTCCAACCCTACTATTCTATGATTCTATGTTTACCATGTGTCCATTTGAGACTCCAGGAATATGTAACGTGGTGGACACTCTGCAACAACTCTGCTTTGTATCATGTGAATAGGCATGTAGTGATGGGTTGCCATAAAAGTTCATTTCTGATGGTGCAGAGAAAGGTTTTCAGAAGACATCAGCAATGCTTACAGTACTGTTTCCTGTTGCTCACTGAAGGACAATTACAAGAGTTACCAGGAACAAAAGACTTCCCTGGTACTATTGGGCATGAGAATTGTGACTGCTTCATAGCAAATGCCACTGTGTCCAGTCATAGATTGCAATCATGCATTTGCTTCCCTGGTATTGGGGAAGGGGGTGTGTGCAGTGGTGTAGTGGTAATTTCCACATACAGGCACTCATCCTGACCTTCCCCATAGGCACACCCTCAAGGAAAATCCAAAAATTCAGGCTGCTGTGTTGATCCCATCAACAAACCTGTTCTAGCAGTTTTCATCGCTACCAGGAGCAGGTCTTTTGTAAAGCTAATGGGCCTTAATTGCCTGTTCAACTCCAAGCCATCCCCAAATACTTTGCATTAGAACAGGGAACAATATACTGTTGCTGGGAAAATTCACTTCCCCTCATCTACTATGATTGCAGCTAAGCTCAGACTGAACAGGGAAGGGGCGGGGGAGATGAGGCCAGCATCCCTGCTAATAAAAAAAATGTGCTGGCACTGTGCCCCTGAGAGGGCTGGCCCCACTACACCACCAAGGGGTGGGGCACCCTGGCCTGGGGAAAAGATTTGCTTTCCTGAGTTAGACTAAGAGCCTGTCAGGCTGAGTCTTCTTCACCCGTCTCTAGCATCTCTATTTAAGAGGATTTGGGGTTGCAGGACTGGGAAATGGATCCGGAATGTGGAGAGCTACTTCCTGTTGGAACTGACAAACCAATGGTCTGACAGCCTCATATGCTCTAAAAGCAGAAAATACAATGGATTCTGCTGAGGAATTGTGCAACAGAAAGAATGCGGCAGTGCTCTCTTGGCACGTTGGAGAGAAGGGGATGGAGGACAGGGTTTCCCATGTGAAGTAAGGCGCATAAGGCAAACTAAGCCATGAATCATATGAGCCTCACACGAGGGAAAACGGATCTCGGTTACACCTCTGCTTCCTTTATTTAATGAGCACAGTTGCATTTCCTAACTCAGCCCTGAAATTTGCTCACTTAAGGTATGTTTCCTTCAATGCAGTTGCATACCAGTTTTAAAAACTGCAAGTGTGTTTTTAGATCTTTGTACTGCTCTTGGGTTTTACTTTGGTTTTATTCTGGGTTGTTGTGTTTTTAAAGATTTTTACATGATGTTTTATTGTATGTTTGTATGTTATGGTTTTAAGTTTTGTTTTGTGAATTGCCCAGAGAGCTTCAGATACTAGGCAGTATAGAAATTAACTACTTAATGAAATAATTCGGCAGAGGCCTCACCAGAACTTGTCTGCCACCCCTGTTTCCAAGCAATCCTTGAGCCACAGGCACCTCTTGTGTGAAGATAGCTCTGACCTAGCAATGTCTGGAAAAGTTCTGACAGGAATGGGAGAAGATGGTGTTCTAGTTTTTTTAGCAGGTGATGCCCACTGAAACACTAAGCCCCCTATTGCTTACCTGGTCACTTATCATAGAATGAAAGATCAAAGGTCCCTTTCAGTCTGTTTTACACCCAGAGTAGCCCATCCTATGTATGTTTATTCAGAAGTAAGTCCCACAGAGTTCTATGGGGCTTATTGTAAAGGAAGGGTGCCTAGGACTACAGCCTCACGGCACAATCCTATGCAGTCTTGGCCCACTGATTTCAGTGAGGGCTCTTAACTCTCTCCTGTTTCATCCCAGGACAAAAAATCAAGGAAACATGGGGGGGGGGGGATTTAGAATGGCTAAAGAAACCCATCCTTCTAACAGTTACCAGGGTCCAACTGTGTTTTCTGATATCTGTTTTGTTGTTGTTCAGTCGTTCAGTCGTGTCCAACTCTACGTGACCCCATGGACCATAGCACGCCAGGCCTTCCTGTCCTGCGCTCTCTCCCGGAGCGTGCTCAAGTTCATATTCATTGCATCGGTGATGCTATCTAGCCATCTCATCCTCTGCCGTCCCCTTCTCCTGTTGCCTTCAATCTTTCCCAGCATCAGGGTCTTTTCCAGGGAGTTTTCTCTTCGCATTAGGTGGCCAAAATATTTGAGCTTCAGCTTCAGTATCTGTCCTTCCAATGAGCAGTCAGGGTTGATTTCCTTTAGGATTGACTGATTTGACCTCCTTGCAGTCCAGGGGACTCGTAAGAGTCTTCTCCAGCACCACCGTTCGAAAGCATCAATCCTTCGACGCTCAGCCTTCCTTATAGTCCAGCTCTCACAGCCATACGTTGCTACTGGGAAAACCATAGCTTAGATTATACGAACCTTTGTCGGCAAGGTGATGTCTCTGCTTCTTACTATGCTGTGTAGGTTTGCCATAGCTTTCCTCCCAAGGAGCAAGCGTCTTTTAATTTCATGGCTACAGTCATCGTCTGCGGTGATCTTGGAGCTCAAGAAAATAAAATCTGTCACTGCTTCCATTTCTTCCCCTTCTATATGCCAGGAAGTGATGGGGCCAGATGCCATGATTTTAGTTTTTTTAATGTTGAGTTTCAGACCAGCTTTTGCACTCTCCATTTTCACCCTCAACAAGAAGCTCTTTCGATTCTCTTTGCTTTCTGCGATTAGGGTGGTATCGTCTGTGTATCTGGGGTTGTTGATAATTCTCCCGGCAATCTTAATTCCAACCGGTGATTCATCCAACCCGGCATGGGTTTCTCATGATGTACTCTGCATATAAATTAAATAAGCAGGGCGACAATATACAGCCTTGTCATACTTCTTTCCCAATTTTGAACCAATCGGTTGTTCCATGTCCGCTTCTTACTGTTGCTTCTTGACCCTCATACACGTTTCTCAGGAGACAGGTAAGGTGGTCTGGTACTCCCATCTCTTTCAGAATTTCCCACAGTTTGTTGTGATCCACACAATCAAAGGCTTTAGCGTAGTCAATGAAGCAGAAATAGACGTTTTTCTGGAATTCTCTTGCTTTTTCCATGATCCAGCGAATGTTGGTGATTTGATCTCTAGTTCTTCTGCCTCTTCGGAACCCAGCTTGTACTTCCGGTAGTTCTCGGTTCACATGCTGCTGAAGCCTAGCTTGTAGGATTTTGAGCATAACCTTGTGTCAGGGTGGACACTGAGCCCATAGAATCCCAGAGTAGTTCTGATTCTGAGGAAGAGGAGCTGCTCCTGGGAGAGGAGCGCGCTCATCTTTCCCAGGGCCATCAGCTGACAGAGATTCCTCCCACCGGCATTACTAGCTTAGATGGCAGTCCTGGGAGTGACAGAGTGCGGGAAGCAGACTTGCTGGACACACGACGCTGACACAGGGAGCGGCGCCAAATGGAGGGCGCGGAAAGGAGGCGTAGTGCCCGGTTGGCGCGCAAACAACGGTTGTGCCCAGAGAATCCAAGGGAAAAGGGGAGGGACTCTCCCTAGCCCATACGTTCAGGGTCTGCCAGTGATTCCCTTTCCAATGGGGACCAACTGTTTCAACTTAGGGCATAGGTACTCTGCTGCTCATATCTAGTTGCTAACAGTAGAGTTGTTAAGTTGTAAAAGAGGAATAAAGCTTTGAAAAGAATCCCTTTGTCTGTGTCTGGACTTGGCTACTGGATTAGACTGACAGAGGCCTCCAAGGAGCCCTTGACACCTTGCTGGCATGTGAAATGAGCGCAATTGCACGGATAAATCACTGTTCCTAGTCTTCCTATTGGGAATGCCTTCAAACATGTTTCTTATCTAAAAGTAAAATAGTAAATATATCTCTTTCCTGATGAGTTGCACACCTCATAGAATCATAGAATAGTAGGGTTGGAAGGGGCCTACAAGGCCATCGAGTCCAACCCCCTGCTCAATGCAGGAATCCAAGTCAGAGCATCCCTGACAGATGGCTGTCCAGCCTCGTCTTGAAGGCCTCCAGTGTGGGAGAGCTCACCACCTCCCCAGGGAATTGGTCCCATTGGCGTATTGCTGTAACAGTCAGGAAGTTTTTCCTGATGTTCAGCCGCAATTTGGCTTCCTGGAACTTGAGCACATTATTCCGTGTCCTGTACTCTGGGATGATGGACAAGAAATCCTGGCCTTCCTCTCTGTGACAGCCTTTCAAGTACTTGAAGAGTGCTATCCTATCTCCCCTCAGTCTTCTCTTCTCAAGGCTAAACATGCCCAGTTCTTTCCGTCTCTCTTCATAGGGCTTTGTTCCCAGTCCCCTGATCATCTTTGTTGCCCTCCTCTGAACCCTCTCCAGTTTGTCTGCATCCTTCTGAAAGTGTGGTGCCCAGAACTGGACACAGTACTCCAGATGAGGCCTAACCAGTGCTGAGTAGAGGGGAACTAGTACTTCCCGGGATTTGGAAGCTATGCTTCTATGAATGCAGCCCAAAAGAGCATTTGCCTTTTTTGCAGCCACATCACATTGTTGGCTCATATTCAGCTTGTGATCGACAACAATGCCAAGATCCTTCTCGCTTGTAGTGTTGTTGAGCCACGTATCCCCCATCTTGTAACTGTGCATTTGGTTTCTTTTTCCTAGGTGCAGAACTTGGCATTTATCCCTATTAAATGTCATTCTGTTGTTTTCTGCCCTCTGCACTATGGGATGATCGAGAAGAGATCCTGTCCTTCCCTTCTGTGACAACCTTTCAAGTACTTGAAGAGCGCTGTCATATCTCCCCTCAGCCCACTTTGAGCTAGTTTGCTCATCAGGATACCCTTTGGAATTACCCTTTTGGAGATAGGGACAACATTAGCCCTCCTCCAGTCATCTGGCACTTTGCCCGTCCTCCATGATTTCTCAAAGAGAATAGACAGTGGTTCTGAGAGTTCTTCTGCCAGTTCCTTTATTACTCTAGGATGCAGTTCATCTGGCCCTGGAGATTTGAACTCATTCAAAGGTTATACTACACCTATGCTGTATTATAACCAGATCCACTGTGACATTAAACATTTTAGTTTTATATTCATACAATTTAAATAAAAGAAGTTGCTGTGGTTTCTTGACTAACTCACTGTGCTTCTGAAACATGAGAAGAGGTCTCCATACCAGGGCAAAGCATTTCTCCATCTAGCTCAGTATTGTCTGTCCTCCTCTTCCTAGCTAAGGTCTCGAGCAGGGGCCCTGGAAGTCGGCTGTTACCTGCCCCTCTTTTCCTTTCCACCTGGAGATGTGAGGGATGGACCCTGGGGCCTTCTGCATGCAGCGCATGGAGCTTTCCATGGGGCCCTGGTCTCTCCCCAGCACGGGACAGGCTGTTGCTGTGTGAATGAAGAGGACAGGGGAGAAGAGCAGTTGGCAATATGTAACTGTAGCAGGTTTGCTAACTAGCCAAAAAGAAACCGGCGTGGGCTGCCCCTGTGCCTGCTGCTCAGTATGCAGTAATCAGGAGGGGATGGTGCTTTTGCAGGGGGAGATCATAAGCACTGAATAAGCTTTTGCAGGGGGAGATAATAAGCACTGAAACTCCTGCTAATGTCAGCCCAGCCAGCTGCTGTTCAAAGTAGAGATGAGAATAAGAAGCTGCCAAGATGGTTGTCTGTGCTGATTACAAAATTCAGACTCTACATATTTTGGCAACTTAAACTGATTTATTGACAAGGTTAAGAACATAGGAAGAGCTCTGCTGGATCAGTCCAAGGGTCCATCTAGTCCTGCATTCTGTTCACACAGTGACTAACCAGCTGCTGACTGGGAATGCTTATCAAATTTGCTTATCAACTCTGCAGATGACCAAAATTGGGCGGGATAGCCAATACCTTGGAAGACAGAAACAAAATTCAAAGTGATCTTGATAGGCTGGAGTGCTGGGCAGAAAACAACAGAATGACATTGACTAGGGATAAATGCCAAGTTCTGCACCGAGGAAAAAGAAACCAAAGGCACAGTTACAAGATGGGGAATACTTGGCTCAAAAATACTACAAGCGAGAAGGATCTTGGAATTGTTGTCGATCACAAGCTGAATATGAGCCAACAATGTGATGTGGCTGCAGAAAAGGCCAATGCTCTTTTGGGCTGCATTAATAGAAGCATAGCTTCCAAATCCCGGGAAGTACTAGTTCCCCTCTACTCAGCACTGGTTAGGCCTCATCTGGAGTACTGTGTCCAGTTCTGGGCACCGCACTTTAAGAAGGATGCAGACAAGCTGGAGAGGGTTCAGAGGAGAGCAAGAAAGATCATCAGAGGACTGGAAACAAAGCCCTATGAAGAGAGACGGAAAGAACTGGGCATGTTTAGCCTTGAGAAGAGAAGACTGAGGGGAGATAGGATAGCACTCTTAAGGTACTGGAAAGACTGTCACAGAGAGGAAGGACAGGATCTCTTCTCGATCATCCCAGAGTGCAGGACACGGAATAATGACTCGATGGTTTTATAGGCCCCTTCCAACCCTACTATTGTATGATTCTATGTACCCACAAGCAGGACAGGAGCGCAGCAGCGTCCTCCCACCCATGTTCCCCAGCAACTGGTGTACATAGGCTGACTGCCCCTGGTTCTGGAGGTAGCACATAGCCATCAGGACTAGTAGCCATTGAAGCAGGGCTCCTCTGAGGCACAGGAAGAGAGGGAGGTGGGATGCGGGACGATTAATTCACCTCCACCTTCATAGAATACCCTTAGCCACCACAAATAGGGCTGGGTCGGGAGGGCCTTGCTGGGAGAATGGGCAACTTACAAGCATATCTACGGTGGCCGCTATTTTTGTCTGTGGGACGCTGGAAGATCTGGAGACTGGAGCCCTTTCAGATATTCACGTGGGACGGAACAAACGTGGCCGTAGTGCAACTCCCCTCCCCCTTTCTCATTTTGCACCACAGATCTCCAGAAATGGCTTGTGGGTGACCCGGGGATGGCCCAAGGCCGGGAGTCAATGAGGCCAGGCAGCCCGGCCAGAGGAAGAAACCCTCGGGAGCCCTGTTTGGGTTGGTGGGCAGTGGCTGCTGTGGCCTTGGGATAACAGCCACCCCCGGACCACCATTTTGTCAATGGGGGCTTCCTCAGCCCGGCCAAGGCCCTGTTCTTGCTTGCCTGAGCCAGAGTTCCTTGTCCTTCCGCCAGAGGCCACGCAGGAGGCCAGTCCTGTTGAGCAGCTGCCCAGAGTGGCAGCCAGACATGCAGCCAGCTTGCCCACAGCCGGCCAGCCGGTGTGGTGGGGGCACAGTCGGGGCACCGTGGAGCACAGCAGGGGCCAGGGGTGTCCCGGGCCGTGGGCCTGGCAGCACTGGCTCAGGAGGAAGCCGTTGTTCTCTGTGGGCAGCACCTGCTCCGTAGGCCGCCTCCTCAGTGTCACCCGCATCAACAGCGGCGCAGCCCCCTCGGCGCCAGAGAGGGAGCCATGCCTGCCACAGGTGTGTGGGCCCCTGGGGGAGAATGCTGGGGGGTGAGGAGGTGCGCAGTAGTTGGGCCTGAGGGACGGAAGGGGCAAAAGCCAAGAGGAAGGCGGAATCCCGGCCTGGTAGTGCCGGGGGAGCCACCCACTGCATGCGGGCCGTGGGAGGACAAAGCCAGGCCTGGAACTGGGGGTGTTGTGGCGGGGCCTTTCTTGCTGCTGGGAGGGGGCGGCAGGGAAGGATACAGCCCTCCCATCTCCATCTCTCCCATCTACCTCTTTCCTGGTCTCTGGTCCTGCCTGGGGAACCACTGGCCACATGTTTTGCCTTTGGGGCACTGGCAGCAGCCAGAAAATATCCTTGGGGAACACAGGAGGGGCCAAAGGCATTTCGGTGCTGGGGAACGTTGTCCTACACATTAAATTTTTGAAAAAGCACTAACAATAATTTCACTTTAATGCTCCCATCTTAAAAAGCATTTACTTTGAAGTCAGTCCAATTGTTTGTGATAGAGTTAACTTTCAAGTAAGCAGGCTTCTGACTGCAGCCTTATTTTAAAATTTTAGATTGTGATTCGGTTAATGATTTGTATGTGAAAAGTGCCTTTCCTTCATGAGGGCCCAGCAGTGTGATGGGGGTGGGGTGGGGTGGGAAGCATGAGGTATTTATTGGGGGGGCACTTGCCCCCCTGTGGTCCCATTCTGGAGCCACCTACTCTTTGGGGAAGACTTGTGAGGCACCTTTATGTTGCTTTTGGCGTACTGCACATGTGCATCGATCGCCCTGCTGTCCTCACTGGCACCTGTGTTGTCAGTAGCTGCCCGTCCTGGTTGTAAATGCAGCTGAGTGTGTTTGCATGTTGTAAATTCGGTCCTGTTTAACCTCAGAACCCGCACCAAATGGGTCCGAAGCACCCCAGTGGGTAACCAGGCTAATCCCAACAGGTAAACATCACCACAGAACATCACTACAGACAAGACTGTAACTTGAAACCATATGTATGGCTTTGTTGCTGAAAATTCAGGAGAAATACAAAACAAAGAACATAGCGTGGTGGTTATATGAGCGTTAGAAATTCTCTGTCCAATTACAGGGAAAGAGAATGCAACAAAAACAGAAGATAAATCAAAAGAATTGCACTTGCCAAAGCTGGTACTATGAACTTGGCCAATAAGATAATGGCTTGAGCTTCTAGCATCATTATGACTCCTCTTTCCAACTTACTCCTGCTTACTACTTGCAGTTCAAAGCTAAACGAAAACAATTCAACCTATGTTTTCAATTGTTTTCAGCCCGTGGCCGCCTCCTGCTTCTTACTTGAATACAAAAACTTATGCTGAAGCATTGCTAAGTTCCTCTAGGCATAGGAAGAGTAGAGGAAGGAGTTGGAGTGAACCGAAAACTCAAGACTTGGGAATAATTCCAGTTGTCACTTTTGAAGATGGGATTCCAGATCCCCTCCTCAGATGTAACCTGCAAGTCTCAAGCTTAGAAAACACTCCAAGTCCCAAACCCAGAAATCATTCTAAGTCCCAAAGTCTAAGAGTCTGAAAAGGTCCATAGTTACCCAAGTCCGTGGGTCTGGTGGCACGGCAGAAAGAGTGAAGTGGAGCAGCACAGGAGCAAAAAACACCACCCCGGAGCTCCCATTCCCTGGGCTTTTATACCCCTGCTCTGGTCAAAGGTGGGGCCCAAGGAGCAATGAGACAATCAGCCTCCAATAGGAAATGGGGTGCACGTGGTTAGAGCATTTGCTCACCAATCAGAAACCAGGTGTCCCATCTATCTCCCACGATTTCATGTGTCTGGGGAACGTGTCTGGCGCCATTACAAACGGGCTACTTTGAAATGTCCCAGCATATGACCCAAGTCTGCCATCTGGGCATGCTATCTTGATTGACGCATTGCTCTTCGGTATATCTGCTTTGAACTCCCGGTCATCCTTGGCCATTTTTGGTCATATCTACCCAAACGCCGCCTCCTAGTTGTCGCTCATGCTCAGGGCTACACTTCCCCGCCCAACTCGCATCGAGGAGGGACATCCTCTTGTCAGCAGGTGTGCGCCACGAGATGTCAAAACGGTACTTTTCCTCCTCTCCGTAGGCATCTGAGCATGCTCAGCTCTGCTGTCCATCTCACTCAGACACTGCCAGCACGTGGCCTTGAGCAAGCTCTGTGAAGCCGCTTGTAAAGACAGCTGCATTTTTTTCCTTCTTCAAAGACAGTCCTGAAAAATCTCAGAGTCTCAGTTAGTGAAATAACATCATTTAGCATAGAATCGAACTTCACGGTCTTCTCGCCCAGGGGTCACGAGTCTGGAATATAAAGCTGATTATGAGTCTGGGGTCTTCTAGGGGCTCTTCTTGTGGGCCTCTCCCAGATTAAATCAGCCATCTTTACTCGTTGTTAACCCTTTTCAGTACCAGATTAACACATGTAAGCACAAGTGAAGTGTTTAAAATGGAGATTAAATGTTCCCTCAAGTTTTTTATTAATGTTTTGAGAAATGGGAGACAGTAATGGGCTGTTTCCTGCCATATGCTTTCTCTGCTTCAGAACCCAATGCAGGGCTGAGGGTAGTATTACAGCAGTTAAGGCAGCAGCATCAGGCTGTCTCCTACTCAAGAGACTTGGGCAGCTTCCTCATTCTTCCCTCCTTAATAGATTTTTTGTGGCAAGAATAAAGATGGAAGAAGCCGTGGGAAAACAAGGGAGGGTTACAACTAGAAGAGAATGCCATCTGGAGCCACAGACACCCCCCCCCCCCCGTACAATTTTAGGGCACTCGGGGAGGGAGAATTGAGGTGTTACAAATCCTTAAGAATGCCCCTATTTTCTTGTGTGAAATGCTGACAGGAAAGAGCCCTGTGGGTAGAGAATAGGTTAGAGTGGGGGGTCCTGCAGTAGATAAAAGAAGGAGGCCAGTTGTATTTATGTATTTATTTATGTATTTAATATTTAATAGATTTATGTGCCACTTACCATATTTAAAAAATAAGTGGTTCTATGGAGGGTGGAAAGGGGCCAACATGTATGCCCAGGTTTGCTCCCCTTTATCTGAAATAACTCACAGCCCTAGATTATGAATTCACAGTCACTAATGTCAGTTATGTTCTGCACATTACGCTTTTTTTTTTGCAGTGGCGCAGACATTCAACACTCAGTCTTTATCACTTTCCATTTTTGTATATACAATCAGTAACAGGGATTAAGAGAGCAATCCTATGGTTCCTGGGAGGGTGTCCCAGGGACCAGAGGATTGCTTGGAAAACCCCTCTGAGGTTGGATACAGTGCTTTGAATTCGGAAGGGGGAGTTGGAGAACTGATCCCAGACCCCGCCCCCCAGCAACCGGCACAGAGAGAACCATGCCAGCTGCCTTTCTGAGGTCAGAAAAGCAACCTCAGAGGAGGAGGAAAGGGGGTGTTCCAGTAGGCGGGGAGGGGATATATCCTGAGCTCCCTCCAGCCTCCTGAAAAGTACAGCTAGTGAAAATCAGCTCTAATTAAGTTTTTTATTTATCTATGATTGTAAGCCTCCTTGAGTGCCACTCTCTTGGCAGAAAGGTGTACTACAAATCAAATCAAATCCAAACAAACAAACAAACAAAAACACATGTTATCCATCATTTTGAGTTTAAACATGGAGTTTAAACAGAGTGGGAAAACAATTGATAACACCCCCTACTTGAGTCTTTCAGTGCATGTAGTAGGTACTCTGGATAAATTATGGTGTGGTCTCATGTACATAGCCTTGGAGATGGAAGTTGAGGGGAGGAAGAGAACCATCATTTGTTTGCTTCTGTCGTGTCATTTAAATATATATCACTTTAAAATGAACCCCTTCATGGATCTCTGCCTTGTTGTGGCGAAGGGGCTTGCGTAACTCAGTGAAGCCATAAGCTATGCCGTGCAGGGCCACCCAAGACGGACAGGTCATGGCGGAGAGTTCTGACAAAATGTGGTCCACTGGAGAAGGAAATGGCAACCCACTCCAGTATTCTTGCCAAGAAAACCCCATGGAACGTAGCACAAGGCTAAAAGAGATGACGCCGGAAGATGAGCCCCTCAGGTGGGAAGGTGTCCAATACACTACTGGGGAAGAGCAGAGGGAATTTCCAAGTAGTGCCAGAAAGAGTGAAGTGGCTGGGCCAAAGCCAAAAGGACACTCGGATGTGGATGTGTCTGATGGTGCAAAGAAAGTCCGATGCTGTAAAGAACAATATTGTTTAGGAACCTGGAATGTAAGATCAATGATTCAAGGTAAGCTGGAGGTAGTCAAACATGAGATGGCAAGATTGAACATCGACATCTTGGGAATCAGCGAACTAAAATGGACAAGCATGGGCAAATTTAATTCAGGTGACCATTATATCTGCTACTGTGGGCAAGAATCCCTTAAAAGACATGGAGTAGCACTCATAGTCAATAAAAGGGTGGGAAAAGCAGTACTGGGGTACAATCTCAAAAACGATAGAATGATCTCAGTATGAATCCAAGGCAAACCATTCAACATCACAGTAATTCAAGTCTATGCCCCAACCACTGAGGCCGAAGAAGCTGAGGTTGATCGGTTCTGTGAAGACCTACCATACCTTCTAGAACTAACACCAAAAAAAGATGTCCTCTTCATCACAGGGGATTGGAATGCTAAAGCAGGAAGTCAAGAAATCACTGGGATAACAGGCAAGCATGGCCTTGGTGTACAAAATGAAGCAGGACAAAGGCTCATAGAGTTTTGCCAAGAGAACACGCTGATCATAGCAAACACTCTTTTCCAACAGCACAAGAGGCGACTCTACACATGGACATCACCAGATGGTCAATATCGAAATCAGACTGATTATGTACTTTGCAGCCAAAGATGGAGAAGCGCTATACAGTCAGTCAAAACGAGACCTGGAGCTGACTGTGGCTCAGATCATGAGCTGCTTCTTGCAAAATTTCAGCTTAAATTGAAGAACGTAGGGAAAACCACTAAACCATTCAGGTATGACCTAAATCATATCCCTTATGAATATACAGTGGAGGTGAGGAATAGATTTCAGGGATTAGACCTGATAGACAGAGTGCCTGAGGAACGATGGACGGAGGTCCGTAACATTGTTCAGGAGGCAGCAACGAAATCCATCCCAAAGAAAAAGAAATGCAAGAAAGCCAAGTGGCTGTCTGAGGAAGCTTTACAAGTAGCTGAGGAAAGAAGGGAAGCGAAAAGCAAGGGAGAAAGGGGAAGATATACCCAACTGAATGCAGAGTTCCAGAGAATAGCAAGGAGAGACAAGAAGGCCTTCTTAAATGAACAATGCAAAGAAATCGAGGAAAACAACAGAATGGGAAAGACTAGAGATCTTTTCAAGAAAATCGGAGATCTCAAGGGAACGTTTTGTGCAAAGACGGGCATGATAAAGGAGAAAGAAGGCAAGGACCTAACAGAAGCAGATGAGATTAAGAAGAGGTGGAAAGAATACATAGAAGAACTATACAGGAAAGATCTGAATGTCCCTGATAGCCATGACAGTGCGGTCACTGAACATGAGCCGGACATCCTCGAGAATGAAGTCAAGTGGGCCTTAGGAAGCATTACTAACAACAAAGCTAGCGGAGATGACAGTCTTCCAGCTGAGCTATTTAAGATCCTAAAAGATGATGCTGTTAAAGTGCTGCACTCACTATTCCAACAAATTTGGAACACTCAACAGTGGCCACAAGACTGGAAAAGGACAGTTTACATTCCAATTCCAAAGAAGGGCAATGCCAAAGAGTGTTCAAACTACCGTACAATTGCACTCATTTCAAATGCCAGCAAAGTTATGCTCAAAATCCTACAAGCTAGGCTTCAGCAGCATGTGAACCGAGAACTACCGGAAGTATAAGCTGGGTTTCGAAGAGGCAGAGGAACTAGAGATCAAATCACCAACATTCACTGGATCATGGAGAAAGCAAGAGAATTCCAGAAAAATGTCTATTTCTGCTTCATTGACTACGCTAAAGCCTTTGATTGTGTAGATCACAACAAACTCTGGCAAATTCTGAAAGAGATGGGAGTACCAGACCACCTTACCTGTCTCCTGAGAAACCTGTACAAGGGTCAAGAAGCAACAGTAAGAACCGGACATGGAACAACCACTTGGTTCAAAATTGGGAAAGGAGTACGACAAGGCTGCATATTGTTGCCCTGCTTATTTAACTTATATGCAAAGTACATCATGAGAAACCCATGCCGGGTTGGATGAATCACCGGTCGGAATTAAGATTGCCGGGAGAATTATCAACAGCTTCCGATACGCAGACGATACCACCCTAATGGCAGAAAGTGAAGAGGATTGAAAGAGCCTCGTGTTGAGGGTGAAAGTGGAGAGTGCAAAAGCTGGTTTGAAACTCAACATTAAAAAAAACTAAGATGGCATCTGGCCCCATGACTTCCTGGCATATAGAAGGGGAAGAAATGGAAGCAGTGACAGATTGTATTTTCTTGGGCTCCAAGATCACCGCAGACGGTGACTGTAGCCATGAAATTAAAAGACACTTGCTCCTTGGGAGGAAAGCTATGGCAAACCTAGACAGCATAGTCAGAAGCAGAGACATCACCTTGCCGACAAAGGTCCGTCTAATCAAAGCTATGTTTTTCCCAGTAGTAACATATGGCTGTGAGAGCTGGACTATAAGGAAGGCTGAGCGCCGAAGAATCAATGCTTTCGAACTGTGGTGCTGGAGAAGACTCTTACGGGTCCCCTGGACTGCAAGGAGGTCAAATCAGTCAATCCTAAAGGAAATCAACCCTGAGTGCTCATTGGAAGGACAGAGACTGAAGCTGAAGCTCAAATATTTTGGCCTCCGAATGCGAAGAGAAAACTCCCTGGAAAAGACCCCGATGCTGGGAAAGATTGAAGGCAAAATGAGAAGGGGATGGCGGAGGATGAGATGGCTAGATAGCATCACCGATGCAATGAATCTGAACTTGAGCACGCTCCGGGAGAGAGCGCAGGACAGGAAGGCCTGGTGTGCTATGGTCCATGGGGTCATGAAGAGTCGGACACGACTGAACGACTGAAGAACAACAACATACTTTTAAATGAAACATTGCTTCATCTTGCAGCTGAGGCAGAAAATGAAAGGTCAAGTGCCAGAAACACTTGATGAGAGCCAGCGTGGTGTAGTGGTGAGAGTGCTGGACTGGGAGCCGGGAGATCCGGGTTCTAGTTCCCACTCGGCCATGGAAGCTCACTGGGTGACTTTGGGCCAGTCACAGATTCTCAGCCCAATCTACCTCACAGGGTTGTTGTTGGGAGGATAAAATGGAGAGGAGGAGAATGTAAGCTGCCTTGGGTTCCTTGCAAGAGGAAAAAAGGCGGGATATAAATGCAATAAATAAATAAAATAAAAATAAAATCTGCCAGGCTGATCTGAAATCTATCAGATGGCAGTCCAAGGTGGAAGGAAAGCAATACTTGATGTACAGGGGGTGAGGCGACCTTACAGTCAGCCATCCAAGAGGGCATTCCAGAGCCTTGGGGCCACCTTGGAGAAGGCCTATCCTGTCCCAGCCCCTAAATGGGTCTAAATTCCATATCAGATCTTTCTTGGCTGAAACTGATCTTTTAAACTGAAATCATGGCTGGATCTACACTTACCGCCTTTTTTCACTTCCAATGAGGTTTCACCGTCCACCTTTCACACTACGCAGTACCCGCCTTGAATTGGAACCGGAATCTTCCAATTCCGTGCTCCCGCTTTCAATATCCTGGTATTTCCCCTTAATGTGCTCTGATTTTCCGCCTTCGCTACTATATCCAGTCATAGTCCCCTCCCCCGCCTGTCCATATGCGGCGGTGTTTGTATTTCCCTCCTGTCCAATCACAGCTCTCGACGGCCCCTTGTCTTCTTCTGGCTACCGATCACATAGCTTCCTCAGCAGCCCCCATTTCCTCAGCAACAAGCAAAGGGCTGGATGTGCGCACACTTGTCTGATCTCAGAAGCTAAGCGGGGTCGGCCCCGGTCAGTAGTTGAATTGTCGACCGCCTGGGAATCAGGCTTCCTACACTGAGCAGGGGGTTATTCTGTCCCTTCAAATGAGACTAAGTTTTACCCCCTCCTATCCCCCGCTCAGGATGTTTGTTTTTTTTTTAAATTCAGGCGTTATCCTTGCAGAATCGGGGCTTCTCCGCTACGTTTTTTTTTCTAATTGAGGCATGATCTTCGAAGATTTGAAGTTGTGAAGCTTCACAGCTTTGAATCTTTGAAGATCATGCCTGAATTAGAAAAAAAAACATCGCGGAGAAGCCCCGATTCTGCGAGGATAACGCCTGAATTTAAAAAAAACAAACATCCTGAGCGGGGGATAGGAGGGGGTAAAACTTAGTCTCATTTGAGGGGATACAACAACCCCCTGCTCAATGCAGGAAGCCTGATTCCCAGGCAGTCGCCCATCCAACTACTTATCAGGGCCGACCCCGCTTAGCATCCGAGATCAGACAAGCGCGCGCAGGAAAAGAGCAGGAAAACAGCACAGCGCTCAAGTGTGAACCGAGCCTGCGCATTTGATGAAGCACTGCAACGGGGAAAATGGGTGAGTGTGAATAATCATGTTTTAATGCAAGAGCGTTTAACCTGACGGGACACCGAATTCATTGCGATGGCGGGTGCAATGTAGATCGGCCCCATGACTTTGAATAGGATGATTGTTTAGTCCTAGATAATTATTCCTGTTTGTATATGTCAGCAGCAGTTGAATAGGAATGAACGAAATACTGACTCAGACCATCAGTTCATCCATCTCAGTATCATCTACACTGACTGGCGGTGGCCCTCCAGGGTTTCAGGCAGGGATCTTAATTAATAATGTGATTGCATTGCTGAATGGTTTGACTTCCAGTGCTATAGTTCATCTACATTTTGATGTGGTGGAATAAAAATGCCAAATGCAACCTGAGGAATTGTTATAACTGATGTGCTGTGGTTTCTCTTTGTGTTAATTGCTTCTCATTGACACACACTGGAAAGGCCCCAGGCTGTGTCTGGGGAGCAGAGAAGAAGGCCGTAGGTCTTCACAGGAGCTGCCCTTTTTCAGTAAGGTGGTCTTTGCCTAAAGCATCTACCTGAGGGGCAAGGCAGAATTATGGGACAGAAAAGCAAGCCAAGGTCATTCCAGAAAGTTGTCCAGGCACAGGAATCAGCAGGGCTGGTGGTAAGGATGAATCGTGGAGGCCCTTGCAAGGAGAGAAAGCAACATATGACGCTTATAAGCTGCACAGAGAAAGCTGCCCTGTTGCACAATCAGGGTCTGTTAACAGGAATGGGAATTTTGCAGGATGGTGCAGGAAAGTGGCCAATCATGGTGGAGAGAAGTAGAGCAGGCCAACAATCCAGGGAAGCTACTGTGGTAGGTGGGAGGCCAAGAGTTTCAAGAGAGACGCAGTAGCTCTGTGGCATGGCTCCTCCCCAGCTCCTGGGCATCATTTTCTGCCTCCAGTTGAAGATACAGGGAGTGCCAAGAGTGACTGGTCAAACCCCCCTCTGGTTAGATAGCCATCTCCAATTCTGCTGTTGAGAGAACATCTGATGGTGTAGGCGCATTACATTGCTTTTCTCCACAGGACATATTTGGCTACAAAACCCAGAGCTTCCGGAAGGCCCTGTGCATTGCCGGGTACATCCTGTCCTGTGGAGCCCTCCTGCTGCTGTTTTACTGGAAGCCGGAGTGGGACGTGTGGGCAAATTGCGTGCCGTGTGACTTGGAAGAGGCGGACATTGTATTGTTGCGAGCAACTGTAGGTTTCTTTCATCTTTTTTCACCTAGCCAGCCTGTTCAAGTTCACATCTCCTGGATGTTATAGCCAAGGTGCTGTGTATTCTTCTTCTTGTTAATGTCTCCACATCTCACAAGTATCAGTTGATTCTACTGCATATAACCATAGGTTCTTAGAATTTTTGCAATAACAACAACAACAAAGAGACACCATCAAAGAAAGAAAAGGTTGAGAAATCTGCCATACCATTGAGTAATCTGAGAATTAGCAACTTTTCATTGTTTTTAGATTTCTATTCCTCATGGCTACATAGATAATTTTGACTTGCATTTCCTAATCCACTTCATGGTGGTCAGTGTAGCACATACTTAAAGTATTCTGTTCTGTTGCTTATTTGCTGCAGGTTGTATCCACAATCTTGGCTATAATTTTCATACAGAAACTAGCCAGTCCTACTTGGCTTTGTAAAAATCTAATATCCCTCTGAGTTTAGTTGCTCAGGGGTGGGCATCTGAGGGACATTTATTTATTCATTTGGGCTCAGCATCCACTATGACATGCCAAGAAGGATGACAATGTACTCATCATTCTAGGTGGGTGACAATATGCTCATTATTCTAGGCTAGCCCTGGCTACCAAATTTGCAGCCCACTTGGTGTGGGTGGATTCTTTCTAAACATGTGCTGGGAGGCTTGAAATCCCTAGGGTGGTTTCCCTAAAAACGTGTTCCTGTCTTCTAGAAATTTGAAATATTTTTCAAGGATTATCTTTTATCACTTGTGACCTTTTAGCAATATGGCAAACCTCACTGGAATAATTAATTATATGCTTTTGTAAAGCTTTCATTATTATGGCTGAAATTTATGGAGCCACGCAAAAGGAAGTTGACCATTGTCAAAACATGCATCCTTGGCTCCTACTCAGAATTATATAATTCCTGCTCTAACAAGAGTATGACTTACCATGAGTATTTACTGAAGATTTCTGTATTTTTCCCCCTAGGATGAGTTTCAAAGATATACTAGGAAGAAGGTGATCTGGCTTGACTTGTTGAATATCTTGGACAGTGAGAAATTGGATCACATCCTCAGTACAGATAAGGATTCTGTCATAAGCAAAGCCATAATGAAATCTCACTTGAAAGTAAGCTTCTCTTGGAGCAAGAATCAAGGTGTTCACTGCAGGCAAGGGGGTGATGGACACCGGGTTATAATGTATTTCTGCTCTACCCCATAACGGACAGAGGCAGAGTAGAATCTTGCATCAGCCCAAGGTTGGAGATGGGTGGAATCAAGGGGACCCACCCCCAAAATGCTCCATGCTCTCAACATTCCATATGTAAGTGGTGCATGCCAGGCAGGGCCACTGGACATCGTTGGAACTCTGGGACCTGCATGGTGGGAATCAGTAGCTCCCCACCAATCCTGCATGACTATAGGGAGCGGGGCGGGGCTGATCTCCAGGCTACAGCTTTTTCTGAGGCCCCTGCTAAGGCCTAGCATGGCAAGTGGGGCCTGTTCAGACCCCACCGAGCCGGCTGCAGATTCCAACAAGCCCTCTTTCCATCTGCCAAGCATTCTGCTCCAGCCAGAACCTCCTTCTTCAGTCTGATTATAGTACAGCTAGGGATGGATTTGGTGGCAACCATCAATGAGGCTGGGTTGTTTTTAAGAACTCTTATTAACTCTTTGTAACTCTTACAGGTGAGATACATCCAGGTACAAAAGATCCGCTATGTCTGGGACCTCTCTGAAAAACAGTTTGTCAGAGTTGGGTGAGTTTTTAACTTAAAGGCAGGGTATTCTGAAGAATCAAAGTGGCCTTGTCTGAAATGTTATTTTTCCTTTCTATGTTGCCCCCTTTCTAGGTCACTTGAGGACAGCAACACTTGTTATGAAATACACCATAAATTTGGAGACGGGCTGACAAAGAAACAGAAAGACATCAGGTATGGCCCACAGCACAGTCAGACTGGCCAGTCTGTGTCTCAGATTTGGGCAGGCCCAGCAGGGCCCTCCTCATTTACTCTCTTTTTAAAATTCTTTCACTCAGCCGGTGTTCTGGAAATGGCTATGATTGTGAGATCCCCAGTTCAGATGTTGCTGCAGCCACAAATGTAGTAGGCAGCCTTAAGCAAGCCTGATGTCTAAAAAAAATCTTGATGTATTCCCTTTAAAATGTGATGTTTGTGTCCAGGAGTTTGAAATACTTTCCTAACCTTGATTACGGCTGATGTTGGGATGGGTTACCCCATAAAAATGCGCCCCTTTTTTTCAAGCATGGGGTCATGAATAAGACAAAAGGCCTCATCCATTCAGAGTGAAAACAGGAAGAATTGCCCTTTTTCTGAACTGGCTTTGTGATACCATATTGTTAGGAAGAAACTTGTAACTCCTGTTCCAGGTTCTCCTTCGTCTCTGTCCCTCTTTCAGGAGGTTGGTGTGTGGACCCAACACCATTGAAATTGAAATTCGCCCAATCTGGAAACTGCTTTTTAAAGAGGTAACTGGGTACCTTTCCAGCCACATCCTTATTTTTAAAGTGTTCTTTGCAAGGGTTTAAAAGGGTTTTCTATAGGATATCACAGGTGCTCCAGGCCCAGGTCCCTTTCGGAGGTGTTGTGAGGCCTCTGTTGTGGTTGGCCTTGGAGGTTTAGGGTGGAGCTGGCCAAAGGGGAGGAAGGGGCTCCTGGGGGTATTATCATAATCAGATTGAACTTTTTCTGCTTTAATGGGATTTTTCTGCTTTTAATTTATTGGCCAGCTTGAGCATTTTAGGATGGGTCTGTTTATGCTCTCTCCCTCTAGATTCTGAATCCTTTTTATGTGTTCCAAGCCTTCACACTGACTCTCTGGCTAGTCCAAGGATACATTGAGTACTCTGTTGCCATTATAATTCTGTCCATCATCTCCATTTCCCTCACTGTGTATGACCTACGACAGGTAAGTCTGCTGTTGCATTTGCCATGTCCATCCCATTCTCTGTGAACCCACAAGAATCTTTCCCTTAAGCCCTCTGTTTTATTTAGAGGTTTAATTCTAAACAGACAGATGTGTGAGACTGTGGTGGTTAAGGCTGACTTAGAGAGTACTGCCTCTAATGCAAGTGAGATGTACTGAGACAGGCTGTGGCTATTTAGTGATTAGGGAGCTGTGCTGTACATGTGCTCAGGGACACTTTCTTCATTATTATTACTTCTTATGTTCTAGAGCTAGTCCCTTGGATTGGAAACAAGTTCTGGGGGTGGACCCTGGCCCAAATGAAACCCTGCCCTTGTTGTTGCCTGTGCAGATTTCTCCCCTTTGGGAACAATAGGGCTGAGTTGTAACTGTTTACCCCTTTCTTGGCTTTCCAGAATGGGTGCTGAAGGCGTTTGGTGTTTGGTTGAGCTGGCTAGTTTGTCTGCTTTTACTTGTGCTTTTTTACTCAGGTTGGTGGGGAGGTATGCTCAATTCATTTTATTTGTTTTACTTTTGAGTATTTGCCTTGAGGGCTTTTCCATTACCTTCCCTGGGGAAGGTAATGGCAACCCACCCCAGTATTCTTGCCGTGAAAACTAGATGGATCAGTACAACCAGAGATATGTCGGTATACCATCGGAAGATGGGACTCCTAGGTCGGAAGATGGTCAAAAAGCTACTGGGGAGGAACAGAGGATAAGTTCAACTAGCTCCAGATGTGATGACGCAGCTAGCTCAAAGCCGAAAGGATGGCTAGTGGCCAATGGTGCTGGTGGTGAACGACGAATCTGATGTTCTAAAGATCAACACACCATAGGAACCTGGAATGTAAGATCTATGAGCCAGGGCAAATTGGATGTGGTTATTGCGGAGATGTCAAGATTAAATATAGACATTTTGGGTGTCAGTGAACTGAAATGGACTGGAATGGGCCACTTCACATCAGATGACCACCAGATCTACTACTGTGGACAAGAGGACCACAGAAGAAATGGAGTAGCCTTCATAATTAATAATAAAGTGGCTAAAGCAGTGCTTGGATACAATCCAAAAAATGATAGAATGATCTCAATTTGAATTCAGGGTAAGCCATTTTACATCACAGTGATCCAAATATATGCCCCAACCACAGATGCTGAAGAAGCAGAAGTAGATCAGTTCTATGAGGATCTGCAGCACCTACTGGACAATACGCCAAAAAGAGATGTTATTTTCATTACAGGAGACTGGAATGCTAAGGTGGGTAGTCAAATGACACTTGGAATTACAGGCAAGCATGGTCTGGGAGAACAAAATGAAGTGGGACATAGGTTGATAGAATTTTGTCATGACAACTCACTGTGCATAACAAACACTCTCTTCCAACAACCTAAAAGACAACTTTATACATGGACTTCACCAGATGGTCGACACCAAAATCAGATTGACTACATCCTTTGTAGCCAAAGGTGACGGACATCTATACAGTCGGTAAAAACAAGACCTGGAGCTGTCTGTAGTTCAGACCACAAACTTCTTATTGCACAATTTAGAATCAGACTAAAGAGAATAGGGAAGACCCACAGATCAGTTAGATATGAGCTCACTAATATTCCTAATGAATATGCAGTGAGGAGAAGAATAGATTTAAGGGACTAGATTTAGTAGATAGGGTCCCGGAAGAACTATGGACAGAAGTTCGCAGCATTGATCAGGAGGCGGCAACAAAAAACGTCCCAAAGAAAAAGAAAACCAAGAAGGCAAGATGGCTGTCTGCTGAGACACTGGAAGTAGCCCAAGAAAGAAGGAAAGCAAAAGGCAACAGTGAAAGGAGGAGATACGCCCAATTAAATGCAAAATTCCAGAGGTTAGCCAGAAGAGATAAGGAATTATTTTTAAACAAGCAATGCATAGAAGTGGAAGAAGATAATAGAATAGAAAGGACAAGAGACCTCTTCCAGAACATTAGAAACATTGGAGGTAAATTCCAGGCAAAAATGGGTATGATCAAAAATAAAGATGGCAAGGACCTAACAGAAGCAGAAGAGATCAAGAAAAGGTAGCACGAATATATGGAAGATCTGTATAGGAAGGATAATAATATCAGGGATAGATTTGACGATGTGGTCAGTGAGTTAGAGCCAGACATCCTGAAGAGTGAGGTTGAATGGGCCTTAAGAAATATTGCTAATAACAAAGCAGCAGGAGACAACGGTATCCCAGCTGAACTGTTTAAAATCTTGGAAGATGATGCTGTCAAGGTGATGCATGCCATATGCCAGTAAATTTGGAAAATACAAAAATGGCCAACAGATTGGAAAAGATCAACTTATATCCCCATACCAAAAAAGGCAAACACTAAAGAATGTTCAAACTATTGAACAGTGGCACTTATTTCACATGCCAGTAAGGTAATGCTCAAGATCTTACGAGGTAGACTCCAGCAATTCATGGAACGGGAATTGCCAGATGTACAAGCTGGGTTTAGAAAAGGCAGAGGAACTAGAGACCAAATTGCCAGTATCCGCTGGATTATGGAGAAAGCCAGGGAGTTTCAGAAAAACATCTATTTCTGTTTTATTGACTATTCTAAAGCCTTTGACTGTGTGGATCATAACAAATTGTGGCAAGTTCTTGGTGGTATGGGGATACCAAATAATCTTATCTGCCTCCTCAGGAATCTGTATAATGACCAGTAGCAACGGTAAGAACAGACCACGGAACAACGGACTAGTTTAAGATTGGGAAAGGAGTACAGCAGAGTTGTGTACTCTCACCCTACCTATTCATAGAATCATAGAATAGTAGGGTTGGAAGGGGCCTACAAGGCCATCGAGTCCAACCCCCTGCTCAATGCAGGAATCCAAGTCAGAGCATCCCTGACAGATGGCTGTCCAGCCTCTTCTTGAAGGCCTCCAGTGTGGGAGAGCCCACCACCTCCCTGGGTAATTGGTTCCATTGTTGTATTGCTCCAACAGTCAGGAAGTTTTTCCTGATATTCAGCCGGAATCTGGCTTCCTGTCACTTGAGCCCATTATTCCATGTCCTGCACTCTGGGATGATCGAGAAGAGATCCTGGCCTTCTTCTCTGTGACAACCTTTCAAGTACTTGAAGAGTGCTATCATATCTCCCCTCAGTCTTCTCTTCTCAAGGCTAAACATGCCCAGTTCTTTCCGTCTCTCTTCATAGGGCTTTGTTTCCAGTCCCCTGATCATCTTTGTTCCCCTCCTCTGAACCCTCTCCAGCTTGTCTGCATCCTTCTTAAAATGTGCCCAGAACTGGACACAGCACTCCAGATGAGGCCTAAACAGTGCTGAGTAGAGGGGAACTAGTACTTCCCAGGATTTGGAAGCTTTGCTTCTATTAATGCAGCCCAAAAGAGCATTTGCCTTTTTTGCAGCCACGTCACATTGTTGGCTCATATTCAGCTTGTGATCGACAACAATTCCAAGATCTTTCTCACTTGTAGTGTTGTTGAGCCACGTATCCCCCATCTTGTAACTGTGCATTTGGTTTGTTTTTCCTCGGTGCAGAACTTGGCCTTTATCCCTATTAAGTGTCATTCTGTTGTTTTCTGCCCAGCACGCCAGTCTATCCAGATCACTTTGAATTTTGTTTCTGTCTTCCAAAGTATTAGCTATCCCGCCCAATTTTGTGTCATCTGCAAATTGGATCAGCATTCCCTGCACCTCCTCCTCCAAGTCATTCATAAAAATGTTGACAACCACTGGGCCCAGGACTGAGCCCTGTGGTACCCCACTCATTACCTCTCCCCAGTTTGAGAAGGTCCCATTGATAAGCACTCTTTGAGTCCGATTCTGTAGCCAACTGTGGATCCACTGGATCGTTGTTTCATCTAGCCCACTTTGAGCTAGTTTGCTCATCATGAGATCATGGGGCACTTTGTCGAAAGCTTTGCTGAAGTCGAGGTATATGATGTCCACAGCATTCCCACGGTCTACAAGGGAGGTTACTTGATCAAAAAATGAGATCAGATTCGTCTGGCAGGACTTGTTTTTGACAAATCCATGTTGGCTTTGAGTAAACACGGCATTGTTTTCAAGGTGCTTCCAGATGGATTGCTTTATCATCTGCTCCAGAATTTCCCAGGGATTGATGTCAGACTGACTGGTCTGTAGTTCCCAGGTTCCTCCTTTTTACCCTTTTTGAAGATAGAGACAACATTAGCCCTCCTCCAGTCATCTGGCACTTCCCCCATCCTCCATGATTTCTCGAAGAGAAGAGAAGACAGCGGTTCTGAGAGTTCTTCTGCCAGTTCCTTTATCACTCTAGGATGCAGTTCATCTGGCCCTGGAGATTTGAACTCATTCAAAGTCATTAGGTGTTCCTTGACCATATGCCTGTCGATCTCAAGCTGCAATCCTGCCCCTTCAGCCTGCACTTCGCCTTTGCCAGGGGGGTCATAGACCCTCTTTTGGGAGAAGACTGAGCCAAAGTAGGAATTGAGCACTTCTGCCTTTTCTTTGTCATCTGTTATCATTTTGGCATCCTTATTTAATAGCTGAACCACCATTTCTTTCCACTGCCTTTTATTATGGACGTAGCTGAAGAAAGCCTTTTTGTTGTTTTTAGCATCCCCTGCTAACCTCAGCTCATTCACAGCTTTAGCCTTCCTGACGCCATCCCTGCAATTCTGTGCTATCTGCCTGTACTCTTCCTTTGTTACTTGGCCTTCTTTCCACTTCCTATATGTGTCCTTTTTTGTTTTCAGGTCATCCCTAGGCTTTTTGTGAAGCCACATTGGCTTCTTCTGTTGTCTTCCACCTTCTGTTCTTGTTGGAATGGTTTGTGATTGTGCCTTGAGAATTTCCTTTTTTAAAAGCTCCCACCCATCTTGGACTCCTTTTTCCGTTAGCGTCGCTTGCCATGGGACCTTACTGATCATTGTTCTGAGTTTATTAAAATCAACTTTCATAAAATCCAGGGTATGTGTTTGACTACACTCGGCTTTTGCTTCCCTTAGAACCAAGAACTGAAGTACAACATGGTCGCTTTCCCCCAGAGTTCTTGTAACTGCTACTTTATCCACTAAGTCATCTCTGTTGGTTAGGATCAAGTCAAGGATAGCCGATCCTCTAGTTCCTTCCTCTCCTTTCTGTAGGAGGAAGTTATCCGCCACACAAGTCAGGAATTTCCTGGAGGGGCCATGTTTTGCAGAATTTGTCTCCCAACAAATATCGGGGAAATTGAAGTCCCCCATTACTACTACATCATGCTTCCTTAAAACATTGGCTATTTGCTTTTCAAAAGTTTCATCCTCGTCTTCTCCTTGGTTGGGTGGCCAGTAGTAGACTCTGACCACCAGGTTCCTTTTATTCTTTGCTCCATGTATTTTGATCCAGATGCTCTCGATGGAGCTACCAAGCTCATCCTGCTGTATTTCTGTGCAGATATATGTATTTTTCACATACAGTGCAACCCCACCTCCCTTTCTGTTCCTCCTGTTCTTTTGGAACAAGTTATATCCTTCAATTGCTGTATTCCAGTCCTGAGAGTCATCCCACCAAGTCTCAGTTACACCTATCAAGTCATAATTTCCCTCTTGTATTAAGAGTTCAAGTTCGTTCTGTTTGTTTCCCATACTCTGGGCATTAGTATATAAACATCGAAGACCATGTGCTTCATAGTCTGGCTTTCTTCCTACATTTGTCTGAAGACTATTACTGGGCGCTATCAGAGCTGTTCTCTCTGTTGCGGTGTATGCGCCTACATCCATTGTTACCCCCAACATTACATCTCCCTTCCCCGTAGGATTCAGTTTAAAGATTCAACTTGTACGCAGAACACATCATGTGAGGTGTGGGGCTTGATGAATCCAATGCTGGAGTTAAAATTGCTGGAAGAAACATTAACAATCTTAGATATGCAGATGATACCACTTTGATGGCTGAAAGTGAGGAGGAGCTGAGGAACCTTATGATGAAGGTGAAAGAAGAAAGTGCAAAAGCTGGGTTGCAGTTAAACCTCAAAAAAAACAAGATTATGGCAACCAACTTGATTGAGAACTGGCAAACAGAGGGAGAAAACGTGGCGGCAGTGACAGACTTTGTATTTCTAGGTGCAAAGATTACTGCAGACGTTGACTGCAGCCAGGAAATCAGAAGACGTTTACTTCTTGGGAGGAGAGTAATGACAAATCTTGATAAAATAGTTAAGAGCAGAGACATTACACTGACAACAAAGGTCCGCATAGTTAAAGCAATGGTATTCCCCGTAGTAACCTATGGCTGCGAGAGCTGGACCATAAGGAAGGCTGAGCGAAGGAAGATAGATGCTTTTGAACTGTGCTGTTGGAGGAAAATTCTGAGAGTGCCTTGGACTGCAAGAAGATCAAACCAGTCCATACTCCAGGAAATAAAGCCAGACTGCTCACTTGAGGGAATGATATTAAAGGCAAAACTGAAGTACTTTGGCCACATAATGAGAAGACAGGATACCCTGGAGAAGATGCTGATGCTAGGGAAAGTGGAAGGCAAAAGGAAGAGGGGCTGACCCTCTTCAAGATTGCAAGATGGATAGATGATATTCTGGAGGTGATGGACTCGACCTTGGGGAGCTGAGGGTGGTGACGGCCGACAGGAAGCTCTGGCGTGGGCTGGTCCATGAAGTCATGAAGAGTCAGAAGCGACTGAACGAATAAGCAACAACAAAAAAGCCCTGAGATGTTTTCTTATTATTCTTCCTTAAGAGAGCAGTGTAATGAAGTTGCTTGCACATTTTCAGTGCTGCATCACTTTGAGAGAGAAGACCTGGGGGCTCTTGAACAAGGCCACGTGATCTGTGGTGCACCTCCAAAGATCCAAATCACTCCTGGTCATGATGGTTCTGTGCTACACTCCCAGGATTATTTGTTTGTTTGTTTATATACAACTCCACATCTAGAACAGGTTTCGGAATGGTGAACACAAAAGATAAAACTGTAAAAGAATAAAAAGATGAAAACACCACATTAAAATTATACTTTTAAAAAAGTACAATGCCAATAGAAACCGTGGCTGGTCAATTCAGGCATGCCTCCTGGAACAGTGCTGTGTTCAGGAGGCACAGGAAACCGCACAGTGTTGGTGCCTGCCTGCCCTCCAGGGGCAGGGAGTTCCAAAGAAAGGGGGCAGCCACACTGAAGGCTCTTCTCCTGGTAGACTGCAATTGGGCAATAGGTCCATGTGGGACCACCAGGAGTGAGCTCTCTGATGACCTCAGTGACTAGGCAGGTTGGTAAGGGAGAAGGATCAGAGGCAGCAGGCCTCTCCGAATACAAGTTGCTGGAGAACAACAGGGAGAGAGATCAGCTGTGCTCCTGTCCTGCTTACGGGCTTCCCTTTGTGGCATCTGGTTGGCCACTGTGGGGACAGGATGCTGGGCTAGAGAGGCCTTTGGTCTGATCCAGCATGGCTCTTCTGATGTTCTTACTTCCTATTTTTTAGGGCTCAGCCTAAGAGGAGGAGGAGGGGCTGTAAGGCACTTGCACTTCCAAAATGATGACGATGATGATGCAATAGAGCTGCATGGGTAGAGTCTTTGGTTTTGCTATCCCTGCAGACATGTGGACTGGGGGAGCACAACTGGACCTGTGTCCGCTGCAGGCTGCTGCTTACAAGCTGCAGTGCCCAAGCTGAAACACAACCGCGATGTGCAAAAGGCCCTCTGTGGCGATACCTGGAGGGTCCCTTGCAGCCCATGCTGCATCTCTCCATGATGGCAATACCTGCTGTTGTTCGGCCAGGTCTCTTTCCCCTTTAAATCTTTTTAAAAGGTGCCACCCCACAGCATTCCTTTCCAGATCACTAAGTGCATAAACACAATGCACCATTAGTGCAGTGTGTATGTGGGGGGAAAGGGTTAAGCATCTGTTCAGTTGTCAAAACAGTTGGCAAGAATGCCAGTGCTTTGGGCACCTAGGGTTGTCCTTGCAGCTGGTCAGACCAGTTGGTCCACTGAGCGTGTTAGCTGGATATTTTGAATGCAGAGAGCCTTCTCAGTGGCTGCTCCCAGGCTCTGGAACTCCCTATGGAGGAAGGCTAGGTTGACCCCCTCTCTGTCATAGAATCATAGAATCATAGAATAGTAGGGTTGGAAGGGGCCTACAAGGCCATCGAGTCCAACCCCCTGCTCAATGCAGGAATCCAAGTCAGAGCATCCCTGACAAATGGCTGTCCAGCCTCGTCTTAAAGGCCTCCGGTGTAGGAGAGCCCACCACCTCCCCAGGTAATTGGTTCCATTGCCGTATTGCTCTGACACTCAGGAAGTTTTTCCTGATGTTCAGTCGGAATCTGGCTTCCTGTAACTTGAGCCCATTATTCCGTGTCCTGCACTCTGGGATGATCAAGAAGAGATCCTGGCCTTCTTCTCTGTGACAACCTTTCAAGTACTTGAAGAGTGCTATCATATCTCCCCTCAGTCTTCTCTTCTCAAGGCTAAACATGCCCAGTTCTTTCAGTCTCTCTTCATAGGGCTTTGTTTCCAGTCCCCTGATCATCTTTGTTGCCCTCCTTTGAACCCTCTCCAGCTTGTCTGCATCCTTCTTAAAGTGTGGTGCCCAGAACTGGACACAGTACTCCAGATGAGGCCTAACCAGTGCTGAGTAGAGGGGAACTAGTACTTCCCGGGATTTGGAAGCGATGCTTCTATGAATGCAGCCCAAAATAGCATTTGCCTTTTTTGCAGCCACATCACATTGTTGGCTCATATTCAGCTTGTGATCGACGACAATTCCAAGATCCTTCTCGCTCGTAGTGTGGTTGAGCCACGTATCCCCCATCTTGTAACTGTGCATTTGGTTTCTTTTTCCTAGGTGCAGAACTTGGCATTTGTCCCTATTAAATGCCATTCTGTTGTTTTCTGCCCAGCACTCCAGTCTATCCAGATCACTTTGAATTTTGTTTCTGTCTTCCAAAGTATTAGCTATCCCTCCCAATTTTGTGTCATCTGCAAATTTGATCAGCATTCCCTGCACCTCCTCCTCCAAGTCATTAATAAAAATGTTGAAGAGCACTGGGCCCAGGACTGAGCCCTGCGGTACCCCACTCGTTACCTCTCCCCAGCTTGAGAAGGTCCCATTGATAAGCACTCTTTGAGTCCGATTCTGTAGCCAACTGTGGATCCACCGGATCGTTGTTTCATCTAGCCCACTTCGAGCTAGTTTGCTCATCAGGATATCATGGGGCACTTTGTCGAAAGCTTTGCTGAAGTCGAGGTATATGATGTCTACAGCATTCCCACGGTCTACAAGGGAGGTGACTTGATCAAAAAATGAGATCAGATTTGGCTGGCAGGACTTGTTTTTGACAAATCCATGTTGGCTTCGAGTAATCACGGCATTGTTGTCAAGGTGCTTCCAGATGGATTGCTTTATGATCTGCTCCAGAATTTTCCCAGGGATTGATGTCAGACTGACTGGTCTGTAGTTCCCAGGTTCCTCCTTTTTACCCTTTTTGAAGATAGGGACAACGTTAGCCCTCCTCCAGTCATCTGGCACTTCCCTGGTCCTCCATGATTTCTCAAAGAGAATAGACAGCGGTTCTGAGAGTTCTTCTGTCATTCTTCTGCTGGCAGGCAAATCTGTGTTTATTCAGGCAGGCTTTTGGTATATAAGCTGATACGTTGCTGAAAGTGGTTTGAATTGGCTGGTACTGTTTATTTCTTTTATTATTACATTTTTAATTTATTTGTTTTTAGGTTATGTTTTATGAAGATTTTGTTTTTAATCTGGATTTTATTGTTAGCCACTTTGAGTGCCATGTGTTGGTGGAAAGCTGGTGACTTGGATTCCTGCACTGAGCAGAGGGTTGGACTTGATGGTCTTATAGGCCCCTTCCAACCATACTATTCTATGATTCTACGAAAGGCTAACTAACTAAAATAAATAAATAGTACACAGTATGCACAGCCTTGGTAGCCACTTGGGATTCACCCAGACGGTAAAACCTTCCCAGAATGTTCTGTGTCCCTCACTTTTGGAGCCAGTAGCTGAGGGGCTTTGAATGTGGAAGCACCAGCTCAGCAGGGCAGAGGGGCCAGAGCTCAGGGTTAAAGCACTGCCCTGGTACACAGAAGGTCCCAAATGCAGTCATGGCAATGGCATCTCCAACTTAAAAAGCATCCGATAGTAAGCGAAGGCCAAGCGTGTGCCTGCCTGGGATCCTGGAGAGGCGTTGCTGCCACGTCACGTAGGCAGGCATAATACCAGCCTGGATGGATGAATGGCAGCTGCATATATTCAGATGTTATTTATTTGTTTGTTTGTTGTATTTCATTTCTATGGTGCCCTCTCTGGGTGGTTCACAGCAATTAAAAGCATAAAACACCACATGATAAAATATAATATAAAAGTTTAAAACCACAGTATAAAATTTAAATAAAAACCAAAATAAAATATAGCAGCAGTTCAAATATTTAAAGTACAGTAACAGGTTTAAAACAACAGAAGCTGAAAGACTAAAATGCTTGGGAAAATAAGAAGGCCGTCACCTTGTGCTGAAAAGACCGAAACCTACATACCAGGTGAGCTTCTCTCAGGAGCTCATTCCACACCTGGGGTGCCATAACAGAAAAGACCCTCTTCTTAGCAGTGACCCACTTCACTTCCTTTGGCAGGGGCTCCCGGAGAAGGGCTGCTAAAGGTGACGTTAGGATCTGGGCAGGGATATATGGGAGAAGACGATCCTTCAGGTAACTTGGTGTCAATCCATTTAGGGCTTTTAGTGTTAATACCAGCACTTTGAATTGGGCTCAGAAATGGACTGGCAGCCAGAGCACATGGAAAAGTACTGGCTACCCTATTTTGGACCAGCTAGAGTTTCCAGACTGTTTTCAAATGCAGCCCCATGAAGATGAGGTTCTGACTGTGCCCCAATGGGCCAGAGAGTTTAACCAGAGCTAAGGCTGTTTACAATTTCAATATGTTTGAAAATATATTTTAAAACCTAAGCAGGAAAACAGTTAGTACCTTTTCAATTTGTTAAACAAATGAAAACATGCCACACTGGAAGTCTTGAAATATGAATGGTTTATAGAGGAAAGTAAATGCAAAAGAACATTACAAACAGAAATAGAATGTGAAACATGCAGTGATTATAGAGAAAATACATGTGTACACTATACAAAATAAACTACAGTTTAACTCTTGCTAAGGAAAACAGTGTTAAGAGAACTGTATTAGTATAGCTATGAATATAATAGAATAGCTATGACATATAAAAGTTATAGTAGGCCCAACTAGCAGCAGTTTGAATTATTACTTAGCTCCACTTAAACTCCCACCAGTCCAGACTAGTTAAATGTAATGTTTGAAGCTTTCAAGAATATAGCAGTATTGTCCAAACTTTTAGAGAAAAGGAAAGAAGTCGGGGGGAGGGGATTAAAAGGAATGTATAACTACCCATCCCAAGCAGAGAACTGAAGAACAGGCTTTTGTGGACCCAGAGAAAGGTTAAAGGAGACCTCACTCAGACACTTAAGGTGTAGGACTCAGCAAAAGTCCAGATAGCAAAAATAATCCAAGTAGAAAGTAAAGAAAATGTTTTAAATGGAAAAGGGTGGTGAAGTCTGAGCCTCTCTAGTGAGTAACATAAAAGAGAGGCAGACAACTACACCAAGCTGCTCAGGAGCTAGACATCTGGCCCTCCAAACCTAGTTCAGAAACGATGGCCAGCTGCAGCCTTAAAGAAATTCCTTGTTCCCTCAAGAAGAAGGTATGCATGCAAACTATGGCCCCAAAGGTCCGAAAATTAGCAAAAATCTGTTAGCAAAAACTGGAGCTCTGCAAAACAGAAAAAACAAAAGATAGAACTGAACAAAGTCCATCTCCTAGGGTTCCATCGCTTTTTTTATTCACTGACTCTCCTAAACTTTCTTGCCTTATGATTGGCCTTTTTCTTTTCAGTTGTCACTAGAAATTTGGTTCTGGATTGATGAAAGACATATTGGGTGGGCAGAAACCTGCAAAAACAGTCTTTTTTTCATAGTTTTAGGAAACTAATGTTACCTAAGGCCTTATCAGGGTATATGGGAACATTCCGGACTCACTGAGCTGCTAGCTGTGAGGAGTAACAAACACTGCAGCTTCTTCTCACACTGGTCCATTGTTCCACAACTTGACCACAGCTTTGTCAGCATGACTGTCTGCATCTTAGACTACAGGCAGCAAAACTTTCTGCCTTCAGGGAAAGACAAACCTGCTTATGAACCAAAGTTTCACTCCCATTCCATTCTATGGCTTCCTTATAAGTCCTCTGTTCCCAGCACTTGAACCCTAAAAGGACATATAACATATTGCAGTAATCCAGATGAGAGGTTATCAGAGCATGGATAACTGTACCTAGGCTATCTCTGTCCAGATAAGGGCATAGCTGGAATACCAGCCTAAGCTGATAAAAGGTGCTCCGTGTCAACAAGTTCACCTGTGCCTCAAGTGAGAGTCCTGGGTCCAAGAGCACCCCCAAACTCTGAACCTGATCCTTTAGGGGGAGTGCAACCGCCTCCAGAACAGGTTGAACATCACTTAGCTGGGCAGACAAACCACCCACTAACAGTACCTCTGTCTTGTCTGGATGGAGTCTCAGTTTATTGGCCCTCATCCAGTCCATTACTGCGCCAAGGCACTGATTTAGAACAGCCACTGCCTCACCTGGATTTGATGAAAAGTAGATCTAGACCTGGGTGTCATCTGCATATTGATGACATCTCAGCCGACACCTTTGGATAAGCTCCCTCAGGGCTTTCATGCAGCATGGCTAGGGATAGCCATTGCAGGGAAATCCGGCCCTTCTGGATTGCTTGCTGGATTTTCCTGGAGCCCCAGTTTTGCTTGCATTTGCAAGCCGAGCTGCGGACTTTTCCCCTAAATCCAGGAACTTTCCTGGGGTTTCCCCCTTAAATAGCCATTTATGCAACGTACAGCCCCAATTTCAGCTGTAATTTGCGTAATTTGCACAAATTGCAGCCATAATGTGTTTAGTTCTGCACAAATTAAGCCTATTACAGCTGCAATTTGCATAAATGGCAATTTAAGGGGAACACCCCCCCCCCCCGAAAACCCATGAGCTGACCTGAATCGATACAGATTGAGTTGGGCCAGCTCTCACAGAAGCGAGCTGGAGTCCAGGGGACTGAAAGCTGGGTGAACTTCACCCTCTGGACAGATTCTTCCGACATCCCTAAGCATAGCTGCCACTGCACAGAGCAATAATCCCCCAGCATCACCTTCTGGAATTGGCCACCCAAGTAGAAGTGGAACCACTGCAATGCAGTGCCGCTAACTCCTATCCAGAAGGTTACTATGGTTGATGGTATAGAAAGCTGCCCAGATGTCGAAGGGAATCAATGGGGCTGCACTCCCCCTGTCCCTTTCTCAATAAAGGTCATCCCGCAGGGTGACCAAAGAAAGGATCTCTTCAAGAACTGGGAACTTGGCTCCTCCTAACAAGCACCAGGGGTGTGGAGAAGGGGGTGGCCACATGTTCAACTTGACAATCAGATTTAATTTATCTAATATGTATTTTTCAGCCTCGATGTCATATTATTTGCCAGTGAAGTGACATCCAAGGCAGGCTACAGCATAACAAAAACAATGTTTTTTTATTTTTTAATGAGATGAGTTTTAGTGATTTAATTATAACTTTATTCTTTTATCTGTACTGTGGTGTTAGCCACTTTGAACGCTATTTTAACTGGAAGGGTGGGCTATAATTTAATAAATAATAATATCACGATGACAGAAGTCTTGAAAATATTAATAATTACAATTAAAGGAGCCATAAAAGCAGCCCCAAACCTAACACCAAGGAGGGGTCCATCACTGCCTGCCTGCTTGGAAACCTGAAGGAGGCATCTGGTTGGCCACTGTGCAGCAGACAGAATGCTCAGTGCCTTAGACCATCCTCATCCACTGTTTTATCCTCACAACATTCCTGTGAGGTAGGTAAGGCAGAGAGGTGGTGAATGGCCCAAAGTGACTGAGCAGGGCTTTGAAACTGGGTCTCCAGAACCTCTGTCCACTATGCTACACTGATTTTCTTCTCTAGCTCCTTCTGCACACCATCTACATTCTTGCCAGGCAGACTGTGAATCTCTTCCTCCAACCTAGTAGAAAGAAATGGAGTATGGGGGAAACCCTCCTACCTGCTTGCAACCACTAATTCTATTAAATCTAACTTCCTCTGTTACGGGGCTTAGCTGTGTGTATGCACACTGTGACAGCACATGTATGAAAACAGTGAACCTGTGGTTATAATAATGTATTCCTGTTATAAGTCTATGTTTATGCTGCATATCTTGAAGGTGAGAATGGGATGAATGGCAGGAAGAATGGTGGATTTGCATATGTGTGGTGATTGGCTTAGTGAGTGTGGGGGGGTGAAGTATGTGTGCTATATAAACTGTGTGCTTTGCTGTGAGAGCCAGACAGGGAATTGATGTGAGATGGTTTAGATCAGAGACAGGGACTAGGAATGAGGGAGAGATAGGATAGAGAGACAGGGATATGATTTGATAAAAGTTATAGGATTTTAGGATTGAGAACTGAGAGAGAGAGCTTTAATGAGCTCTAATGAGCTCTAATGAGCTTCCGTCATGCATTAAAAACGTGGTTGTTCAGGCAGGCATTTGGGGTGGGTTAGGGTATTTTTTTAAAAAAAAAATTATGGTAAAATTTTATTGTTTTAAATTGTTTATGGTGGGTTGTACATCGCCCAGAGTGGCTGGGTGACCAGTCAGATGGGCGATTAATAAATTTAATAAATAAATAAAGAGAGAGAGAGAGAGAGAGAGAGAGAGGGAGGGGGGGAGAGGGAGGTCTGTGCTGATTTGTAAAGTGATTGATTGCGAGTGTGATCTGGAGTATTGTGTATAAGAGAACATACATTAATAGAACCATTAAGAGTTCTACTTAATAGTTATTTACTATTAAACAACTTATTTGCTGTAGTTAATAAAGTTTATTTCTTTAACCAAATCCTATACCTCCTGCTCTTGGCTTTGCAAGGGGAAGGTAATAAAGAAAACAATTCAGGTGATATTATAAACAAATGTGTCCTTGCAGAAGGAGGACTGAGTGTGGGTTGGACCTGAGCCTTAAAGGTCCAGGTGGCAGCAAAACCCAGTGTGTGTGAGAGAAGGTGTTTCCTGCTTGGGGTGAGAAAGGCTTTAGAGAAGGGGAATTCTCACTGGGAAGGGCAAGGAATGGCCTTGTGAGATGTTCCAGATGATCAACAGAATGTAGGAAATCTCATGCAGCAGGATTAGTGTTCTGAATTTGTCCTCCCTGCTTCCACCTTGTCCTTCTGCTTCAGAAAAATCACCAGGAGGCACGGTCCAGCCCTTGCTCAGGAATTTCTCTATTTCACTTTCTACTTCCCACAGCAATCCATCAAGCTGCACAACCTGGTGGAGGAGCACAACAGGGTCCAAGTCACAGTCTGGACTAAGCATAAAGGTGTGTATTGTGATCCTGAGAAGAAGCTGTCCACCTCTCCCCCCACTCCCCCCCCCTGCCCCCACCATGCCAGGCACTTCTCTTCCCATCCTAGCACCTCTGAAAATCATCCTGCCCCCTCTAACTGAGGAGCTGTAATTCAAAGTGCTGGTTCTGACCTAAAATCTCTTTATGGCTTGGGCCATCCATACCACACAGGCCATCCCACAATCACCTTTCTGACAGCGCCCGCCAGCAATAAGAAACCTCAAAGGCCCATGGAGAAGGTCTTCTTGGTGGCTGCTTCTCAGCAATGGCCCTGGCCCTTGCCAGAAACAGATATGTTTTTTAACTGTTTTTTAAATATGTATGGTGAAATTACTACAAAAGGAAGAAAAAAGAAGAAGAAAAAGAATATATCTATATATCGCACATGCAGACACACGCAAACTTACATACATAGATTTGTATCTATCCATATCGGTGAATACATATGAAATGTACACACACACACACACACACACACACACCTATATATATAGATATGAAAATACAACTTTCTAGCAATTATATATAAGCTTCCACAAAAGTGGACCAGATATCCAAATAAGTATACATTTGAAAGTGGCATCTATACGCCACCCATTCAACTACTGAAAACGTTGTAAGGTTCTCAATCCATTGCATTATAGGAGGTGAGCATTTATCCTTCCAGTGTTGTAATATTAGTCTTTTGGCTGTCAAAAGGGCACAGAGAATCCATTTACACTGACCATTCATTAATTTACAGAAGCAGGTAGATAATTCAAAAGAGGATGTACATCACAAATATTAAAGACTGTTCCAGTACAACATTTATCCATATAATAACCTCCTCCTAGAAAGAAGCAACTACTGGACATTGCCAAAAAGCAGCATTTGCTGCATTGCATTGTTAGCAATTAGCCAAATTAGACAAACCCTTATTAAAGGGATGTTTTGGCTAAGGATGTATGAGAATTTCATTTTTGCGCATAAAACACGCAAGCATGCCTGGTTCAATGCCCTGAATGCAACCACGAGCATGTATCCTCTGAAAATGTTTGCAAATTGTAGAACATTGTCAAAACGTGATCGCTTTTGTCTCATTCCCAGTTCCAAGTTCCATTTGTGCAAATTTCCTAATTTGCACAAATTTCCTT
Organism: Heloderma suspectum; assembly: GCF_057233095.1. Taxonomy (NCBI): domain Eukaryota; kingdom Metazoa; phylum Chordata; class Lepidosauria; order Squamata; family Helodermatidae; genus Heloderma; species Heloderma suspectum. Next base: position 329,325,363 of record NC_139460.1, on the reverse strand, counting down.
AGTAGCCTAAATCTGCTCCACTTTAGTCTATGCAGGAAATTTGCACAACTTTTGGGAGCGCTGAACAAATTTTGGGAGATTTGCATAAATTGGGAGCTGCCCCTTTGCAGCATGCAATTCCTTTGCTACTGGGCCAGATTTAAGGTTTTGGTACTAGTGTACAAAGCAATAAACAACTTGGGACCAGGATACCTGAGAGAGCGCCTTCTCCCTTACCAACCTGCCCGGTCACTGAAGTCATCAGAGGGCATGCTCCTAGTGGTTCCACATGGACCTGCTATCAGGATTCCCTTTGCCCCTGCTGAACTTCAAAAGCCAAATCAAAACACAGAGAAGAGGCTTCAATCCACAGCTTTTAATCCATTACTTCAATAGGTCATACAGATGCAAATGGTCAATGACTCATAGTCTACAAAGGAAATGCCTTCAGGGAGTTCAAAAGAAAGCTACGAAAGTTGCCCACCGTTTGAAGAAAAGGCGGGCTTACTATCCTAACTTAAGGGGTGGTAGGGAGTTCTCCCTCTGTCCCTCTTCTCAGTGCAGCTGTTCACGCTGGGCCAATCGAACAGACCGTCTAAGCTCTGCCCCTGCCATCTCTCTCTTGGCTCTGCATCTGTGCCTGGCGTCTAAGAATTCAGGCTCTCCAAGCCCCGCCTCTCCCTGTTCGCTATCTCTCACGGGGGGGGGGTGAAGAGGGGCCCTCTCCGTCGAGCTGGGCCTTTGAAACCTGAGGAGTATGCCTATCCATGTCTGGACAAGCCTGGGAAACTTCCTCCCCACGTCCTGCAGTTCTTCAGAATCTGAACTATTCTGCCACTCCCTGCGCTCAGAGGCAACCCTGACACCTATGGCTTGACTGGAGTCCACCTGGAGAAGAGCTTTCACTGTGGTGGCTCCCTTCCTATGGAACTCCCTGCCTCTGGAGGTCAGGCAGGCTCCAACACTGGGTTATTTTTGGCACCTCCTGAAAACAGCTCTTTTCCAGGAAGACTTCTTTGGTTATCCAGCCTTGGTTTTATTGGCACTTTGTTTTTTAAAGAATAATTTTAATATCATGTTTCATTCTTTTTATCTTTTGTTCATTTTATCTCTTGTTATTCACTGCTCCGGAATCTGTTTAGGTGTGGGGCAGTATACAAATGTTGTAAATAAATAATAATAATAATAAATAAATATCCTGTTTGTGTAAAGCAAGCCATGATCGCAGCCGCAAACAGGAATTGGTACGAGATGAGCGGTGAGAAAATGTTAGGAGAATCCTAGCGATCTCGAACATCACCCGTTCACTCTGCCCTGGTTGTGGCTTCCAATAGACATGAAATAAATGCTTTTTTCTGAATAAGTGTCAAGGGCTCCTTGGAGGCCCCTCTCAGTCTAATCCAGTAGCCAAGTCCAGACACAGACAAAGGGATTCTTTTCAAAGCTTTATTCCTCTTTTACAACTTAACAACTCTACTGTTAGCAACTAGATATGAGCAGCAGAGTACATATGCCCTAAGTTGGAACAGTTGGTCCCCGTTGGAAAGGGAATCACTGGCAGACCCTGAACGTATGGGCTAGGGAGAGTCCCTCCCCTTTTCCCATGGATCCTCTGGGCGCAACCGTTGTTTGCGCGCCAACCGGGCACTACGCCTCCTTTCCACGCCCTCCTTTTGGCGCCACTCCCTGCGTCGGCGTCGCGCGTCCAGCAAGTCTGCTTCCCGCACTCTGTCACTCCCAGGACTGCTATCTAAGCTAGGAATGCTGGTGGGAGGAATCTCCGTCAGCTGTTGGCCCTGGGAAAGAGGAGCGCGCTCCTCTCCCAGGAGCGACTGCTCTTCCTCAGAATCAGAACTACTCTGGGATTCTATGGGCTCAGTGTCCACCCTGACAATAAGGTACAGGCCAAGATCCATAGACGGGACAGGTATTGACACCAAAGCGGCAATCCACTGATTAGGCAAAATGGGGCAATCCAGTTCCCTATTTCATTCCTGCTTAAAACCCTGTGTATCATATTTATTCACCACTAACAAGTATTTATAGACATGGATTGTCTATGGATTTGCCTGTCCAGCCTCAATAAGTGCTTCTGGTAATGATGGAAACTCTGAAGCTATAAAAGCAGCAGGGCCAAACCTGGATACTAACAAATGATGCAATTGCAAGTATTGCCATTCAGCCACAGCAGGCAACTCATATTTGGGAGACAAAGCCGAGAATAAGAACTCATCAGCAGCACCCACTAATTGATCCAGGGTGAAGATCAACTTATCCATCCAAGTCCACCACAAAAACATTTTCTTACCAATTTTTAGATCTGGGGGACCGCGGTGGCTTAGTGGTTAAGACGCTGAACTGCAGACTGGAAAGTCGGCAGGTCAGCAGTTCGAGACCCAAGTGCTGCGTGACAGAGTGAGCTCCCGTCTTCAGTCCCAGCTTCTGCCAACCTAGCAGTTCGAAAGCAAGAAACTGCAAGTAGATAAATAGGTACCGCCTCAGCGGGAAAGGTAACAGCGTTCCGTGCACCTTGGTGTTCAGTCATGCCAGCCACATGACCACGGAAGCGTCTTCGGACAGCGCTGGCTCTTCGGCTTAGAAACGGGGATGAGCACCGCACCCTAGAGTCGGACACGACTGGTTGGGGACACCTTTACCTTTTACCTTTTTTACCCCATAAAGTCAATTTAGTAAGAGAAAATGGATCAAAATGTAATTGACGTGACAATATACATCACACATCTCTAACAGTAGAAACTATGGGAGGAATCCTATCTGTTCTTGTATGCCTAGAACCTAATGCCATCCATTTAGAGAGAGGAACCAGACAGGAAGATTCCAAAACTGACCAAGGCAGAAGATCTGATATAAACAGGAAAGACCAAAATTCGGTACAAGCCAACAAAGCCTGATGATATAGAGCAAGATCTGCCTTCTGTAATTGGGAGTTGCATCCTTTTCAAAGATAACTATGTGGAGAGGAACCCTGTCCCCCAAATTTACAAAAGAAAGTATTGATTTTCTGAAAATATTTACCAGGTATAGATAAAAGAATCCCACATATAACATAAACAATCTGAGGTACAGTATTCATGTTGAGTGTATTTACCTTACCCCACAAACTCAGCTTTAAAATGCCCACCTATCTAAATCCTGAGAAATCTCATTAATCAGTTTATTCAAATTAAGCTTAACCATTTGAGATATATCTCTGGCAATAAGTATTCCAAGATAAGTAATAACATCCAGCACCACCGAAATTGCGAGTCTGCTAATGCACTGCGAGCTATAGTATCTCCATTCAGCATTAGTCCGGATTTTGACTGATGAACTGAATAATCAGGCAAAATACCAAATGTATTAATCAGCCACATCAAAGCCAGCACAGATGACTGGTGTTCAGAAATAATACCAGATCATCAGCATACATAATGATTTTAAATTCTAAGCTATCGTTCACTAAGCCATGAATACTACTATTCTGTCTAATGGCACAAGCCAGAGGTTCCAGACATAAGTCAAATATCAGAGGAGAAAGTGGACATCCCTGTCTGGTTCCTCTCTCAAGTGGAAAAAAGCCAAGAACAGAACAGAAAAGAAAAAGACCATTAATCATAACTCTGGCTCTTGCAAATGAATACTTTTTTGCCTGTATTTTTAATATGCTTCAGTGTTTCTCTTTCAAAGTGGTTATAATGCCCCCACCTCCTGAGTCTGAGGGTAACGATGGACAGAAATTAGAGAGCAGATTGAGCCGTAAGTATAAGTAGCCCAAAACCCCTCCAACAACCCATTTCTAAGCCACCTCCCACTGTTTTTCATGTTTTTGCAGGTGGCTCTAAGTTGGAGTCTTGTCACTTAGTCCCAGGAGATATCCTTCTCCTAGAGAGCCAGAAATTTTCTCTTCCATGTGATGCCATCCTCATCGAGGGAAGCTGTGTGGTCAACGAAGGCATGCTCACAGGTACAGAGCCCTGGCCTCCCTCATGCTCTTCCCTTATGCCTCCTTCCAGACATGCACTAGTTCTACTACCGCCACCCAGGGTTGTTTCTTATGCAGAGAACAAGAAATGGACAAAACCATGCACTACAATGCCTTCATGTGTGGGCTGCCTTGCAGATGACAGTGGGAGGGTAATGTGGTTTTGATAATTACAAGGAATGTACTCAAAGTCACTTCATGCAGGTTAGTTGCCCCAAATGAAGCATTGTACAGGCAATCCATTCAGTCCAGGGAGTATGATACAGTTTGGCATTTAAACCCCTTTAGTCCTGATCCCCTACAGTAACGAAGTCCAAATGTGTGTAATTACAATGGACGGCTCTTCTCTTGCCTACCTCCCTTTCCCTCCCTTTCTTCCCCTGCATCACATTTTATATTGTAAGTTCCTTGGGGAAGGCATCTGTCTTCTTGTACTTCGTAAAGTACCAAGCACAGTGATGGTTCTATATTGATGATGATGATGATGATGATAGTGATGTACACTGAGCCAGGTGGGATTTGGAATGCATTTGTAGGCGAAAGTGTTCCAGTGACGAAGACGCCCTTGGCCAACACCGACAACACCATGCCCTGGAAAAAACAGAGCGTGGAGGACTACCGGCGGCACGTCCTCTTCTGTGGCACGGAGATCATCCAGACCAGGCGAGCTGGCAAAGGACCAGCAAGAGCTGTTGTGCTGCAAACTGGTGAGTCAAACAGTTTCATGAGTTGCTCTTCCTTTCAGTAGGGAGATGGGCATGTGCGTGTGAGAGAGACAGAGAGAGAGATTGAAGTTTCCAGGGAGAAGGGTGGAGTAGATCCTGCAAAATATCTGCCTACCAAATGGCAGAAATGCACACATTACTCTTTAGGGTCTGTTGGCAGGATGAAATTCAGTGAATGCACTCTGGTAGGATGTGAGAGCTGGGTCAAATTTGTGGGGAAGAATCTCAGCCTTGTCCTCCTGACTTGGAACTGCTTACAGAAGTCTAGAGTTACAACTTTGTCATCTTTTACTTCGCATTTTCCAACATTCCCAGTTATGGATGTGGCTAGACTTTGAGTTTTTCAAGGAGAAAAATGTGTAAAATACTGACTTTGGCCAGTTAATTCTTAATTAGCATTACTATACAAAGCTTTATGTCCATCAGAGTAGCAATGAGGCAAACTCTAAAATGAGGTGAGGGGGGTAGTTCAGACACCAGAATTTTTAATCATTTTGGATTGGACCCAAACCTCTCCAGAATCTGGGCCAGATCATTTCAGCCCTCAGAAGTTTCCAGGAGCCCTCAACTCCCCTGCCCCCCTGGCTCCACCCCACCTTCTGGAGGCATGTGACTAGCTAGCCAGCTGTGGGCAAACGCAGCCATTCTGTGCCTCCCTCCCCTATAAATCCTGTATCTTTAAAAGCATTGTTGTGCATATTAAAATGTTCTTTTCAAAATGTTGTACACCTTATTACTTTGTTTATGTACAGTTGTTTATGGACAGCCAAAGTCTTCCTTAATGAATATTAGAGATTTATTATGGGGAGGGAAACATTGGGGAGAGCATGATATGAGAAGTCAATAGTGCATTTGTCTCTTGGGACTCTCTGCATCAGAGTTGGGATGATCCTTTGCGCAAAAGGAAAGGGAGATTTTACACACCTGAGGCTAGTCAGCTTGGACCACAGTCAGCACTGAGAGGTCTGCAGCTGCAGCAGCAACAGCCACCCCTAGCTTGGGCTGATTCAGGTGACCCCATTCACCAAATCCCTGATCTGATCAAGGCAGGAGAATAAAGCTGCCAAGCCAGTAACGGAGCTGTTCTGGGGATTGGTCTGTTTAGAAATACGTTAAGGGTGCAATCCTAAGTAGATAGGCAGCCGCCTCTGACCTCGGAGGCGACCGCCTATCCAAAGCAAGGCAGGAGAGGTACGGGGGGGATTGTTCCCTCCACGCCTCTCCTGCCTTGCTTGCTTTTGCTAGACAGCCATTTTTGGCTGCCTAGTGGCGGGGGGGGCCAACCGGGAGAGGAAGCTGCTGTACAACATAGGATGTGTCATACCTGCAGATCCGCTCTCCCCGCCCTGGAACGCCCCCCAGCCCTGGCCTTTTTCAGTTGCTCTGCACTCCTCTTACGAGTGCAGAGGACTGGGCTTCTCCACGCTGCCTCTGAGGCAGCGTGGACGATGGGGGAGGTCAGATCTCCAGGAACTGACCTCGGAGCGCGGAGGTCGGTTCCCGGAATAGAGCATATCCTGTGGCCCTCTAGACAGCATCTAGTGGCTATAGGATTGCTCCCTAAAGGTCTCAAAGCTGGGGAATTGTGGGATCCACAAAACAATGCAAAATTAAATATAATTTCCCCCACTGAATTGGCAGGGGCTTGACTAGATGACCTTTGAGAGGTGTTTCATCTCTATGATTCGACTCTGAGATTTGCACAATCGGTGTTTCACATGAAGGCTGAATACAAAAACCAAATTAAGCTTGACGAGTCTTGTACCAAAATTAAAATTTTCACTTCCAAATACTACAACCATACGGAAAAGGATGTAGAGCTGCAGGGTTGTTACAAACTGCAGGGAAGAACCTTTTCATGGAGCCCAATTTCACTGTGGAACTCACTGCCACAAGAAGATATTGTGAAAAGCGTAGCTCCCTCCCAGAGTTTTTGGTCATCAGTGGCTTGACCAGGCAGTGGTTTAGATACCTACAAATTGGATGCAGCCCTCAGCATTTGAGATACTTGATTAGGGGATGGTTTTGTTTTCCCAGCAGGAATCCTGGAATCCTGGAGCTGGAAGGGTCCATTGAGGCCATCACGCTCAGCCCCCTGCTCAGTGCAGGAACCCAGTTTAAAGCATCCCTGACAGACGGCTGTGCAGTCCCTGCTTGAAGGCCTCCAGTGACAGAGAGCTCCCCACCTCCACAGGCAGTTGGTTCCATGGTCTGACTGCTCTGAATGTCAGGAACTTTTTCCTGATGTTCAACTTAAATCTGCCTTCTGTAACTTAAGCCTGTTATTTCGTGTCCAGCAATCTTGGATGATATAGAATAGGTTGCATCTCTTCTGTGGGACAACCCTTTAGGGACTTGAAGAGTGCTCAGTCTTCTCAAGGCTAAATATACCCAGTTTCTTCCATCTTTCCATATAGGACTCAGGGCTTCTTCAAATGGAGCTTTTATCCTGCTATTGAGATTGGTTACTCATGGAAGTTTGGGGGCCCTTTAGATGACATTGTCAACCTCCAGGGCATCTCCCACACTAAATCACCTTTAGTCCATTTTCTAAAAGATCAGAGATAATGAGCTACCATAGAATCATAGAATAGTAGGGTTGGAAGAGGCCTACAAGGCCATCGAGTCCATCCCCCTGCTCAACGCAGGAATCCAAGTCAGAGCATCCCTGACAAATGGCTGTCCAGCCTCGTCTTGAAGGCCTCCAGTGTAGGAGAGCGCACCACCTCCCTGGGTAATTGGTTCCATTGTCGTATTGCTCCAACAGTCAGGAAGTTTTTCCTGATGTTCAGCCGGAATCTGGCTTCCTGTCACTTGAGCCCATTATTCCATGTCCTGCACTCTCATCATCTGGGATGCTGGAGAAGAGATTCAGGCCTTCTTCTCTGTGACAACCTTTCAAGTACTTGAAGAGCGCTATCATATCTCCCCTCAGTCTTCTCTTCTTAAGGCTAAACAAGCCCAATTCTTTCAGTCTCTCTTCATAGGGCTTTGTTTCCAGTCCCCTGATCATCTTCGTTGCCCTCCTCTGAACCTTTCCAGTTTGTCTGCATCTTTCTTAAAGTGTGGTGCCCAGGACTGGACACAGTACTTGAGATGAGGCCTAACCAGTGCTGAGTAGAGGGGAACTAGTACTTCCCGAGATTTGGAAGTGATGCTTCTATGAATGCAGCCCAAAAGAGCATTTGCCTTTTTTGCAGCCACATCACATTGTTGGCTCATATTCAGCTTGTGATCGACAACAATTCCAAGATCCTTCTCACCTGTAGTGTTGTTGAGCCACGTATTCCCCATCTTGTAACTGTGCATTTGGTTTCTTTTTCCTCGGTGCAGAACTTGGCATTTCTCCCCATTAAATGTCATTCTGTTGTTTTCTGCCCAGCGCTCTAGTCTATCAAGATCACTTTGAATTTTGTTTCTGTCTTCCAAGGTATTGGTTATCCCGCCCAACTTTGTGTCATCTGCAAATGCAAATCAGCATTCCCTGCACCTCCTCCTCCAAGTCATTAATAAAAATGTGGAAGAGCACTGGGCCCAGGACTGAGCCCAGCGGTACCCCACTCATTACCTCTCCCCAGTTTGAGAAGATCCCATTGAGAAGCACTCTTTGAGTCCGATTCTGTAGCCAACTGCAGATCCACGTGATCGTTGTTTCATCTAGCCCACTTTGAGCTAGTTTGCTGATCAGGAGATCATGGGGCACTTTGTCGAAAGCTTTGCTGAAGTCGAGGTATATGATGTCCACAGCATTCCCACGGTCCACAAGGGAGGTTACTTGATCAGATTCATCTGGCGGAATTTGTTCTTGACAAATCCATGTTGGCTTTGAGTAATCACGGCATTGTTTTCAAGGTGTCAAATTACTGTACTTCAAATCACTGTACTGCTTGAGTTCCCTCTGTGAAAAGAGGAAAACCTGCAATTAGAGGAGCTAGAACACAGGACCATCTAGTTGCTGTATATGAAATATATGGAAGACTCAGATAAGGGGGGGAAAGGAGGAGGGAAGGGGGGGGAAGAAAGCGCATGTAAAGAGAGTCTGTTGTGATCCTACATTTAAAACGAAACCAGAAAGGCTCGTTTTAAATGTGGGATTTTAGGCTGGTATAGAGATGCTCTTAGTTTCTAGTCCCCTGATCATCTTTGTTGCCCTTCTCTGAACTTGTTCCAATTTATCTGAATCTTTCTTAAATGATGGTGTCCGTAACTGGACACAGTATTCGAATTGGAAGTCCCTTTCCTGCCCTGGCCTGGGAAATCCCAGGGGAGGAAGAGAACCCCAATCTGGTCATTGCCCCTCCCCTGTGGGTTTCTCTCCAGCCCCCCACATGTTCACTCTTCCCCCAAAGATCACATTGTCCATTGCACATGTTTCTGCAGGCTTCAACACCGCCAAGGGAGACCTGGTGAGGTCCATCCTTTACCCAAAGCCGCTGAACTTCAGGCTCCACCGAGAGGCCTTCAAGTTCATAATATGCCTGGTCTTGATTGGGATCCTGGGTCTGGTGTACGCAGCATGTGTTTACAGGAGCCACAAGGTGAGTTGTGGAGACAGGGCAGGGAGGCTGCAGGAGCAGCTTTGGCGGAGCCCCCTGAGGGCTGCCTGGCGAGGGGGGGAAGAGGCGCATTGTGTCAGGGAGAGGTGCGTCACATTCCATCTGGCTGGGCTGCAGGCTGTGAGGCCCGATGAGAGGGAGGGATTTGCAGCATCTGCTACACAGCTGGGACCTTCAACAAAATTTTGCAGTGTGGAGTGCTCCTGTACGGGGTTCAGTCAACCTGTCATGTCCTCTCCCAGGACACACCATTCCCTTCCATTCCCCCACCCCCGCCTTCCTCTCCAACACTCCGCCCCTTAGCCCACTGAGCATGCTCAGTCCACGTTGAGCTGTTTTTGCACCCCCACCCCCTGGTTTTGTAAATCTGGAAACCCTGGGGTTCTCCCAAGCCTGCTGATACCCCTCTGCTGTGCTGGGTGATGCTGTTGTGGCTACACAAGGATCCACACTGGAAGGATCCATTCCCAATTGGGGGGTTGCTGATGATGGTAGTGCCACCAATGTGCATGTCTGGCGCTTCACAGACCCTAAGAGGATGGGTCCCTGTCCTGAGTAGCTTACAACTGAACATTCAAGATAGTGCGGGCAACAGAGGAAAGGGAGGGAGGCGCAGAGAGAAGTGGGGACAAATACGTGCCTACTTGAGATCGTGTATTTTGGGCCAAACCAGGTGCTTTAGGAGCAAGTAACAGCTTTGTGGCTGTGGACTTCCAGCAGGAAAATGGCGTGAGTTAAAGCGCCCTTCTTCCAGCCCAGTTCCGGACTGGGACCCTTGCTGCTGCAGCTAGTTTAAAGAAAGGGGAGGATAATCCCAAGCATGGGATTCAAAGACTTGGTAAATGTAGCACCTAATTTATCTCACAGGCTAAGTTACATTCGGACTGGGGCTTTCCATGTTGAGAGGAAGTGTGGTTGGTGCTGTGGACTTTTGCCCTAATGAAGTTTTCTTGAGATCACTCAGTAGATGAGCCATTTGTTCATCTTCAGGGTCAGCTGGACTGGAGTCGGGAAAGAGTTTCCCTCCAGGGCCATGTTTCCATGACAACGGAAAGAGAAGCTAATGGAGGAGTACCGGATTTTTTAAAAGGAATCAGCTCTGCTGTGAGCAGGGCTCCATGAGCAGATTCTCCAGCCCAATAAAAATTGCTTCACAGAACATACTTCCTGGTGGGGGTGGGGGCTGGAGTGAACGGCCTCTGGCTGGCAGGGGCTGCTGAACCAATAAGAGAGGCTTCCCCCTCCCCCCACTTCCTCCTTTCATGCATCTGCATTTCAGGAGCAAGCCTCATTGAGCACAATGGGAGTTACTTCTGAGGAGACAGTAATGGGTTTGTTGTGGGAAAGAGACCAGTAAACACAAAGACAGAAACCAGCCCCCATTGTAACCCGCAGGATATTTATAATGAAGCTGTGAAGCACTTACTTAGAATCATAGAATCATAGAATAGTAGGGTTGGAAGGGGCCTACAAGGCCATCGAGTCCAACCCCCTGCTCAATGCAGGAATCCAAGTCAGACTTCCTAAGGCCATGCCTCAAGATCGTGCTTGATCACACTTAAGGAACTGGGCTTTAAAATATGCAATTTCAATTGAGGGGGAATCTCTGTAAGTTCTGATGTGGGCATTCAAAGGCAAGCCTCATTGACCACAATGGGAGTTACTTCTGAGGAGACACTAATGGTTTTGTTGTGGGAAAGAGACCAAAACCAGCCCCCGTTTTAATGCACAGGATCTCTATTTGGAAGCTGTGAAGGAGCTCCATCCTAAAGCAATGGACCGGAGCCTCGAGATCGTGGCATTTAAGGAATTGGGCTTTGATATGTGCCGTGTCAGTTGAGGGGCTTCTCTGTTATTTTTGTGGTCATTCAGAGGGCAAGCCTCATTCAGCACAATGGGAGGAAACACTCCTTGACTGGGGTCATGGTGAAAGGCACACCCCTGGGCAGGGCTAGCATGCCCAAGCTAAATGCAGGGGTAGGGGCACATAGCCACTATACCAGGGAGAACCTGACTTAAGGAAAAGAATTGGACTTTAAGCAGTCTCAGGAAATCTGGTTTTTCCCTGATAAGCTCCGGGGTGGCTGCTGGACGGCCTCGACGTCATGTATCCCTAACGACCTCAACACGCAGCTAGCTCAGAGTCAATTGCTGGTGGAAACACCCCCCAAGTTAGACTGGCTAGTAAGCTTTGAGGGGTGGGGGTGGGGTTGTCTTGTCCTGTGCCATGTTGCTTGGCTCACTGCCTCGATCCATCTGGAACTCCTTGCTCTGCAGAACCGTTTGTGGCAGGGTTTCTGCGTGCCAGGGTATGGCAGGGTAGGCTGATCTGGCGGGGGCTGGCAGGCTGATGGCCTCATCCTGCAGCAAGACAGCAGGGCCACCTTTTCATGGAGGAGGGTGGCTTGGTCCCTGGAATTGCCCTGCAGCAGGCACAGCCGAGAAAAGATTCACCCGTTGATGATCGCCTGTCAGGGTGGACACTGAGCCCATAGAATCCCAGAGTAGTTCTGATTCTGAGGAGGAGCAGCTGCTCCTGGGAGAGGAGCGCGCTCATCCTTCCCAGGGCCAACAGCTGACAGAGATTCCTCCCATTGGCATTCCTAGCATAGATAACAGTCCCGGGAGTGAGAGAGCATGGGAAGCAGACTTGCTGGACGTGCGACGCCGACGCAGGGAGCGGCGCCAAATGGAGGGCGCGGAAAGGAGGCGTAGTGCCCGGTTCGCGCGCAAACAACGGTTGCGCCCAGAGGATCCATGGGAAAAGGGGAGGGACTCTCCCTAGCCCATAAGTTCAGGGTCTGCCAGTGATTCTCCTTCAAACGGGGACCAACTGTTCCCACTTAGGGCGTAGGTCCTCTGCTGCTCATCGCTAGTTGCTAACAGTAGAGTTGTTAAGTTGTAAAAGAGGAATAAAGCTTTGAAAAGAATCCCTTTGTCTGTGTCTGGACTTGGCTACTGGATTAGACTGACAGAGGCCTCCAAGGAGCCCTTGACATCGCCTTCGTTGGTCCTCTGTAACAGGCACTGAGCCCCTGTCCAGAGCAAGGCTGTTCTCCGTCTTGCTCCCTCCCATTCCGCGTCTCTCTGATCCTCCCAGAAGCCCTGCTCAGTTCCGACCGGCTGGCAGGCTCCATACCCCCCAGCACTGCCCCCCCCCAGCATGGCCACGGTCCTGCACTGCAGCCTGCTCATGAGTGTTTGTGTGTGTTTGTGCCATTTCCCAGCAACCCGTGGCTGACACTGTGGCGATGGCACTCCTGCTCCTGACGGTGGCTGTGCCCCCTGCCATCCCTGCTGCCTTGACCACGGGCATCGTTTATGCCCAGAGGAGGTTGATGAAGAAGAGGATTTTCTGCATCAGCCCTCAGAGGATCAACATCTGCGGGCAGGTCAACCTGGTGTGCTTTGACAAGGTGTGGCCCAGGGAGCCTGGGGTGGGGTGGGAGTGGAGGAGATATTTGGCTTCCAAAGGCAGAATGTGTGTTTGTGTGTGGGGAGTGTGTGTGTGTGTGTGTGTGTGTGTGTGTGTTGAGCTGTTGTGTCCTGGCTAAGAGCAGGAGCTGGCCCCAGTTCATAGATGGCCATCAGCCCTAGGCAAGCTGCTCCCTCTCAGTCTCAGCCCTGCCACCCCATTTTCCATAGAGGGATAATGTCACAGTTTGGACCTTGTCTGAGCTAACTGTCTATAGTTCAGTACTCTGGGAGCATTTAGCTACCTGTTTGCCCGCCAATAGCAGATTAAAATACTTCTAAACTAAGTGTGCACCTAAGATTGTTTTGTGGATTGCAAGAATTAGTGCAGCAAATCTTTTTTGATTCATGCTTTATTTTTATTACAAATATGCTTATAACATAACATTAAAATATATTGTATATATACAAACATAAATACATTTGTGTAGTTAAAGATCCTTAGATCTTAATAGCTTAACAAGAAATAGAACTCTAACCATTTCTTGTTCTTGGACTTCTACTCTCAACACCTGAAAAAGGAGAGATGTTATTCTAAGTACCGAGTTCCCTATTCAACACTGAATAGGTTATTCAGCTGAAAGGTACCCAGCCCTGGTGACCTTCTAAGAACAAGGTCCTGCATTCTAAAATCAACACATATTTAGGGCACAATCCTAGTCAGATAGGCGGCCGCCTCTGAACTCGGAGGCGACCACCTATCCAATTCAGGGCAGGAGAAGCACAGAGGGGATTGTTCCCTCCGCACTTTTCCTGCCCTGCATTTTCGGCTAGACAGCCAATTGCGGCTGTCTAGTCACGGGAGGGCTGAGCGTGGGAGGAGGCTGCTGTATGACACATTGGATGTGTTGTACAGGCATTTCCGCCCGCCCCGGAACACCCCCCGGAACGCCCCTTTTTGGCTGCTCTGCACTCCTCTTGCAAGTGTGGAGGACAGGGCAGTTCTGCGCTGCCTCCAAGGCAGCACGGAAGTGGGGGGAGGTCGGTTCCCGGAAAACCAGATATCCTTTGGCCATCTAGCCGCTGTCTAGTGGCCATAGGATTGCTCTGTTATACTGTTTGTGTAGAAATGACCTCATAACTATTATTATCTACTGTCCCATAAATTAGGGCTCACAATCTTAATTATCTCATTGTTATTAAACATTCCTAAAAATTTAGAACATACATAAAAAGGCTTACATGTACACCTTTCAGGCTAGATAAGATCAGTTTTGAATTATACCTTTGAGAAGATAATTTCTTACTCAAAATTGGCCAATTAAACCTCAGCCTATATACAAATTTTTCTAGACATCTGTATATCAAGCTTTTTTATGTGTATACCTTACATAATATTTTTTGCTCATTAATTGATAAGCTAAAATTTTAAGTACACTTTTGACCTGAAATATTACAGTCTCACACCTGTTTATTACTCAAATAAATTTTTGGCCCAAGTGATAGGCCTTTAAATCAGCATTTTCTCTTCGGATACCATCCAGTTCAATCTGACCATTATTTTTATGCCAGTTACCCAGAATTAATTGTGAATCTGCTTGTGTGTCTGTGTTGTTTTCTCTTTAATACAGTTTAATACAATACGTCTTACTTATTTACATTTTCAAATTCTTAATTATTCATAATTAATATTTCACATTTGCATTTCATAATAAGTCATCTTATATTGTTTTAAGAAAGGTAGATTAGCATTTCTTTCATTAGTCTTTCCAGCATGTCCAATAAAGCAAAGTCAGCTATTTCCTAAAATCCATGACATAATAGAATCATAGAATAGTAGAATCATAGAATCATAGAATAGTAGGGTTGGAAGGGGCCTACAAGGCCATTGAGTCCAATCCCCTGCTCAATGCAGGAATCCAAGTCAGAGCATCCCTGACAGATGGCTGTCCAGCCTCGTCTTGAAGGCCTCCAGTGTGGGAGAGCCCACCGCCTCCCTGGGGAATTGGTTCCATTGTCGTATTGCTCTAACAGTCAGGAAGTTTTTCCTGATGTTCAGGAGGAATCTGGCTTCCTGGAACTTGAGCCCATTATTCCGTGTCCTCCGCTCTGGGATGATCGAGAAGAGATCATGGCCCCTCCAGGAAATTCCTGACTTGTGTGGCGGATAACTTCCTCCTACAGAAAGTAGAGGAAGGAACTAGAGGATCGGCTATCCTTGACTTGATCCTAACCAACAGAGATGACTTAGTGGATAAAGTAGCAGTTACAGGAACTCTGGGGGAAAGCGACCATGTTGTACTTGAGTTCTTGGTTCTAAGGGAAGCAAAAGCCGAGTGTACTCAAACGCGTACCCTGGATTTTAGGAAAGCTGATTTTAATAAACTCAGAACAATGATCAGTAAGGTCCCATGGCAAACAATGCTAGCGAGAAAAGGAGTCCAAGATGGGTGGGAACTTTTAAAAAAGGAAATTCTCAAGGCACAATCACAAACAATTCCAACAAGAAGAAAAGGTGGAAGACAACAGAAGAAGCCAATGTGGCTTCACAAAAAGCTTAGGGATGACCTGAAAACAAAAAAGGACACATATAGGAAGTGGAAAGAAGGCCAAGTAACAAAGGAAGAGTACAGGCAGGTAGCACAGAATTGCAGGGATGGCGTCAGGAAGGCTAAAGCGGAGAACGAGGTGAGGTTAGCGAGGGATGCTAAAAACAACAAAAAGGCTTTCTTCAGCTACGTGCATAGTAAAAGGCAGAGGAAAGAAATGGTTGTTCAGCTATTAAATAAGGATGGCAAAATGATAACAGATGACAAAGAAAAGGCAGAGGTGCTCAATTCCTACTTTGGCTCAGTCTTCTCCCAAAAGAGGGTCTATGACCCCCCTGGCAAAGGCGAAGTACAGGCTGAAGGGGCAGGATTGCAGCTTGAGATCGACAGGCATATGGTGAAGGAACACCTCATTACTTTGAATGAGTTCAAATCTCCAGGGCCAGATGAACTGCATCCTAGAGTCATAAAGAAACTGGCAGAAGAACTCTCAGAACTGCTGTCTATTCTCTTTGAGAAATCATGGAGGACGGGGGAAGTGCCAGATGACTGGAGGAGGGCTAACGTTGTCCCTATCTTCAAAAAGGGTAAAAAGGAGGAACCTGGGAACTACAGACCAGTCAGTCTGACATCAATCCCTGTGAAAATTCTGGAGCAGATCATAAAGCAATCCATCTGGAAGCACCTTGACAACAATGCCGTGATTACTCGAAGCCAACATGGATTTGTCAAAAACAAGTCCTGCCAGCCAAATCTGATCTCATTTTTTGATCAAGTCACCTCCCTTGTAGACCGTGGGAATGCTGTAGACATCATATACCTCGATTTCAGCAAAGCTTTCGACAAAGTGCCCCATGATATCCTGATGAGCAAACTAGCTCGAAGTGGGCTAGATGAAACAACGATCCGGTGGATCCACAGTTGGCTACAGAATCGGACTCAAAGAGTGCTTATCAATGGGACCTTCTCAAGCTGGGGAGAGGTAACGAGTGGGGTACCGCAGGGCTCAGTCCTGGGCCCAGTGCTCTTCAACATTTTTATTAATGACTTGGAGGAGGAGGTGCAGGGAATGCTGATCAAATTTGCAGATGACACAAAATTGGGAGGGATAGCTAATACTTTGGAAGACAGAAACAAAATTCAAAGTGATCTGGATAGACTGGAGTGCTGGGCAGAAAACAACAGAATGGCATTTAATAGGGACAAATGCCAAGTTCTGCACCTAGGAAAAAGAAACCAAATGCACAGTTACAAGATGGGGGATACGTGGCTCAACCACACTACGAGCGAGAAGGATCTTGGAATTGTCGTCGATCACAAGCTGAATATGAGCCAACAATGTGATGTGGCTGCAAAAAAGGCAAATGCTATTTTGGGCTGCATTCATAGAAGCATCGCTTCCAAATCCCGGGAAGTACTAGTTCCCCTCTACTCAGCACTGGTTAGGCCTCATCTGGAGTACTGTGTCCAGTTCTGGGCACCACACTTTAAGAAGGATGCAGACAAGCTGGAGAGGGTTCAAAGGAGGGCAACAAAGATGATCAGGGGACTGGAAACAAAGCCCTATGAAGAGAGACTGAAAGAACTGGGCATGTTTAGCCTTGAGAAGAGAAGACTGAGGGGAGATATGATAGCACTCTTCAAGTACTTGAAAGGTTGTCACAGAGAAGAAGGCCAGGATCTCTTCTTGATCACCCCAGAGTGCAGGACACGGAATAATGGGCTCAAGTTACAGGAAGCCAGATTCCGGCTGAACATCAGGAAAAACTTCCTGAGTGTCAGAGCAATACGGCAATGGAACCAATTACCTGGGGAGGTGGTGGGCTCTCCCACACTGGAGGCCTTTAAGACGAGGCTGGACAGCCATTTGTCAGGGATGCTCTGACTTGGATTCCTGCACTGAGCAGGGGGTTGGACTCGATGGCCTTGTAGGCCCCTTCCAACCCTACTATTCTATGATTCTATGATTCTATGAGATCCTGGCCTTCCTCTCTGGGACAACCTTTCAAGTACTTGAAGAGCGCCGTCATATCTCCCCTCAGTTTTCTCTTCTCAAGGCTAAACATGCCCAGTTCTTTCAGTCCCTCCTCATAGGGCTTTGTTTCCAGTCCTCTGATCATCTTTGTTCCCCTCCTCTGAACCCTCTCCAGTTTGTCTGCATCCTTCTTAAAGTGTGGTACCCAGAACTGGACACAGTACTCCAGATGAGGCCTAACCAGTGCTGAGTAGAGGGGAACTAATACTTCCCGGGATTTGGAAGCTTTGCTTCTATGAATGCAGCCCAAAAGAGCATTTGCCTTTTTTGCAGCCACATCACATTGTTGGCTCATATTCAGCTTGTGATGGACAACAATTCCAAGATCTTTCTCGCTCGTAGTGTTGTTGAGCCACGTATCCCCCATCTTGTAACTGTGCATTTGGTTTGTTTTTCCTCGGTGCAGAACTTGGCATTTATCCCTGTTAAATGTCATTCTGTTGTTTTCTGCCCAGTGCTCCAGTCTATCCAGATCATTTTGAATTTTGTTTCTGTCTTCCAAAGTATTAGCTATCCCGCCCAATTTTGTGTCATCTGCAAATCTGATCAGCATTCCCTGCACCTCCTCCTCCAAGTCATTAATAAAAATGTTGACGACCACTGGGCCCAGGACTGAGCCCTTCGGTACCCCACTCGTTACCTCTCCCCAGTTTGAGAAGGGTGCATTGGTAAGCACTCTTTGAGTCCGATTCTGTAGCCAACTGTGGATCCACTGGATCGTTGTTTCATCTAGCCCACTTTGAGCTAGTTTGCTCATCAGGAGATCATGGGGCACTTTGTCGAAAGCTTTGCTGAAGCCGAGGTATATGATGTCTACAGCATTCCCACAGTCCACAAGGGAGGTTACTTGATCAAAAAATGAGATCAGATTTGTCTGGCAGGACTTGTTTTTGACAAATCCAAAGGGTTGGGAGGGGCCTATAAGACCATCAAGTCCAACCCTCTGCGCAATGCAGGAGTCTAAGTCAATAGTAATACTGGCCTTCCCTATGGGGCTCTACTGAATATTACTGAGTGAATGTATGTGAAGCACTTTGAGCACTCAAAAGAACTATATAAATGCTCTTTAATTTCTCGGGTGTTTCTAGTCCTCAGGATGACTATATTTTACAAAGGCTCAGCAACCATACTGTAAGGATTTTCTTGAGCCTTGCAATTTACATTTGAGTTCAATATGGGGAGGGGGTTAAAGCTAATGGGCAACGGGGCACCTAGGGGAGTAAGATCCACTGTATTAAAGCCACTGTTTGGCTTCCACTGGCTTTACACCCTACAGAGCTTTCCATTTCCCCTTGATCTCTGTCCCACCTTTCAGCCCCTGTCCTCTGCCCCCACTCTCTGCTGGCCGATCCTCAGTTCCATTCACTGATAAGGGGATCTGTGCCTGAGCAACTCTGCTGATACTGAAGGAAGGATCAGGGCCGCTGACTGTTGACAGTGCTGTAATCTTGCTGTTTTCCTGAACCTAGACTGGCACCCTGACAGAGGATGGCCTGGATCTCTGGGGTGCTATCGCTTGCCAAAAAAGGAGGTAAGACATCTTGACCACAAACCTGACCTGTGTTTAGAGAATGTGATTCATGACAGCCAAAGAACTGGACAGCTTGCAAGACTGTACATGTATCTGGACCAACATTACGCCCATGAAAAAATTAGGAGCAAACATTTGATTCATACAGAGCTTTCCTTCAGGCTTAGAAGATCAGAGCAACTTCCTTGTTCCTCCCAGAAACCAAAAGATAAAAATCAACACTATTTTGAAGGCCAGTAGTCTGGCTGAGTTTGGAACTAGCAGAGCAATCCTATGGGATATTCAGCATGTGCAACTTAATTTCATAATAGATACATGACACTCTCACATATTTGAAAGATATTAAGCTTGCTGCCTCCTCCTTCCCAGTTCCTCATACAGTCCCAGCCGGGAACGTAAGGACTTGTGAGGAGCTCCCTGACTTCCTCCTTGGCTGAGAGAATGATCATAGTAACGAATGAAGAAAACCTAATTTGCAGGGCAAGGAGGAAAGTGGCCTTGATGGTCTCCTGCAGGGCAGGGAGAGAATTACCGAAGTGAACATTAATGAGGAGAGGTTAATTAACAAGCACCACCCAGCCAAGGGGGTCTGTAGTTCTCTGCTTGGCTCAGCCCCAGATCTCGGGGGAGGGAACGGCGGAGCGGGGGACTTGCTGTTGCTGCTGCTGAGCTTCACACCAAGCGGTTTCAGAACCATCTGCCAAGCGTTCAGTTCTCCTTCGCAGCCTTCGCTCATTGCAACGGGCTTGCGCAGGGAACTGCTGCTTTATGGGGGCAATGGTGCTGCTCACTCTGCAGTCCTGGCTGGGCCTCCTTTGTGGGGCACCACATTTCCAGGAGGACCCTGAGAATCTGGAACAGGGCTCGGCTTGAGTTAAGTGTGATGCTGAGCATGTAAAACACACTGGTGTCCGTGCCAGATTCTTCGGAGCTGGCTTCTCATTTAGATCAGGTCCCTGCTTGTCGGCAGTTGGTGCAGCAGCAGCCTGGGTGGGTGCTGCCCTGGCATGCAAATGCTGTGTATAAAGGGGGCCATGATCCTGCATCAACAAGATGCCAGTTACCTGGAATTCCACAGGGTACCTTTGCAGGAGTTTTCTTTTATACACTCAGCATCAGACAAGAGTACAAAGAATTTAGAAGGCGACTCCCATCAGAAGCGTTGAAGGAACCAGCTGCGTTTGGCCTACTGAGCCAATAGCTTCAGTTGGGCGAGGTTGACCATATTCAAACAAGGGGCCCTTGCTCACACTATTCTGTGAGGACAGAGTGAGAAGCAACAGATGTAAATGACTGGAAGGCAGATTAAAGAACTAGGGGATGCTTCCTTCTCACCAGAAACACTGTTTGGCCTGCTGGAGAGCTTGTATTGGGAGATTTCCTGCCAGGGAGGAGAGAGAGAGAGAGAGAGAAGAAAAGGCATCTGGTATGGAATATTCTGGTGTGGGGCAAGAGGAGGACTGGGTGCTTCTCATCTTGATTGCCTGAGCAGCGACTCCTAGAACAACCCCTCCCCATGACACGCTGGGTGGCATCTCCAGGGCCCATCCACAAGAGCCTGTTGCTCCGGGGCGGCTGCGAGTCGCATTCCCTCGAGGCAAGTGCGCTTCGCAGCCATCCCTGGTTTTCTCCCGGAAAGTGCAGATTCCCGAGGAGGCACTTTGCTGTGGGGTTTTTGGTTTGCTGCTGGTTTCCCTGCGGTTGCGAGCCATCTGTCCCTTCCCCAAACCGACTCCGCATTTCGCAGTGGGCGTGTTGTAGGCGTGTGTTGTGCTTGCGTCACTCTGTGACGCCTCTTTGCTCCCCTGTCCCTTCGCAGCTGCGCAGTTACAGAGGCACAGAGGGGCGTTTTCCTCTATTTAATCACACTTTCACACATTTTTGCAGCTTTGTATCTTCGCAAGGGTTGCTTTCAGACTCAGTGCCCAAGGGCTGGGGGAGGACCAACTTTGCTCCAGCCTCCATTTTGGAGCAACAGGTAGGCATGTCCCGCTCACGTGAACCATCGTGAGAGTCTCAGGCTGGGGAACTGACAAACAGATGAAGGAGCACAGAACACCCACTTTTTACCTAACGAGGGACGGACAGACACATCAGATCCTCTAAAATACAAAACAGCCACTGCAGTGTCACATGCCCCATGCTCACGGGGCTGCACAGCTGCGCATTAAAGTATAATGGCAAAAAAAAGGGCACGGCAGAGTCTGTTAGAGAAGCGCGCAGTAAATCGTGAGTGTACACCACCAGAAGCTAATCTGAAGCTGCAATGCTGCACAGTTGCAACGGGGTCGGGGGGTGAGATCCCCATGTAGATAGGCCCAGATGGAGGGCTCCTGTCGCCAGCCATCAAAAGGCATTGTGCAACTCTTCTGCTTTTTCTTCCTTAATGGATTTTTGTGGAAAGAAAGAAGTCAGAAGAAGCAGTGGGAAAACATGGGGGTTATGAGTGCAAGATGACAGCGTCTGTAAAATTCTGTGAATGGGGCAGGGTGATTGCACAATTGAAGCCTGGTCTGGAAGCAGCCTGGCCTAACCTGGTCGACTCTGCTCAGGTGTGCCTGTAACTCCACCCAAGCCCAAGACGTTTTGGCTTCCCCACACAGTCCGAGGATTGCTTGCAATACTGCGAAGGAAGCTGGGGCACAGTTCCCCGACACAATCCACAGTGTTGCCAGCCTAAGCAGCCAGCTGAGTTGTTTTCCACTTGCACGAGGGCTCTTCAGGGCCAGGAGAGCCTTGACCTCAAGCTTCTTTTGGCCTGCTTGAGCTTCACCCAGGTTGGGGGGTGGAGGAAGCCACGCAGGGCATTGCCCGCCAGAGAAGGCACATTGCTGGAGCGTTCTGGAGGAGTCATGGTTGTGCAGGAGCAGGGCTGTAGAGCATGGGGGCCTCTTCAGCACTGTGTTGCGTCTGGGCCTAAGCAGAAAGCAGAGACCCGGGTGTCTACTACCTTTCCACAGGCCAGTAACCCAGTGCCACTTCTCACCTTTGCAGTTTCCAGGCCGTTCATAGCTTCTCTGGCTCCCCTTTGCCCTGGGGGCCCCTCTGCAGAGCCATGGCAACCTGCCACTCCCTCTTGCTCCTGGATGGGAAGATTCAGGGAGATCCACTGGACCTGAAGATGTTTGAGGGCACCAACTGGGTGAGCACTCTCTCGCTATGATAACTGCATGGGGAAAGGGGCATGTCCTTGAAGGCAGGGAGCTGCAGGCAGGGCTGTGTGTCCAGTCCATGCTTTTTCAGCACGGATCAGTTAGCCTGAAATTTACTGTCTAATGCAGAATTTAGTATCCTTGGAAGTGTTAATTTTTTAAATAAAAAATAAACCAAGTTCGTAGGCCTCATGGCTTTGCAAAGAACGTTCAAAAACCTCTCTGTGCCCTTTTTCATTACATAATTTTCTGCTGTTACACCTTTCTTTA
Source organism: Heloderma suspectum (assembly GCF_057233095.1). Taxonomy (NCBI): domain Eukaryota; kingdom Metazoa; phylum Chordata; class Lepidosauria; order Squamata; family Helodermatidae; genus Heloderma; species Heloderma suspectum. Next base: position 329,303,170 of record NC_139460.1, on the reverse strand, counting down.
AAAAAATGCAGACTTTTTGCAATAAAATTGCATATGCAGAACAAAGATGTCTATCACAGCCATGTGCTTGAAAATGCCCATTACAACAGTGTTAACAAGGTAGGGTGTGATTTTCCTCTCCCACAACCATTCCCTTGCAATTTGGAGGTATTTAAAAGGCTATGTTTTGCTTTTGTTGTTGTTGTTGTTGTTGTTCAGTCGTGTCTGACTCTTCGTGACCCCATGGACCATAGCACGCCAGGCCTTCCTGTCCTCCACTCTCTCCCGGAGCGTGCTCAAGTCCATATTCATTGCATCAGTGATGCTATCTAGCCATCTCATCCTCTACCGTCCCCTTCTCCTTTTGCCTTCAGTCTTTCCCAGCATCAGGGTCTTTTCCAGGCATAGCTTATGGCTTCACTAAGTTACGCAAGCCCCTTCGCCACAACAAGGCAGTGATCCATGAAGGGGATGTTTTGCTTTAGGAGGAGCATTTCTCTGCTGCGCTGCATGAGGGTTCAAGTAGCTCGTTAGAAGGGGAAGCGACTAAGCTCTAGGCTAGGATAGCTGCTCACTCCGCCTTCTCAAGGTTCCTCTCCGTGGGTGTTTTTTCTTTGAAGGATGAACGGCCCCCACCCCCACCCACCCTTCTGTGGGTGGGTGGAGCACAGGAGCACACAGTCTGCCTTGCATGGGAATGGTCGGAGGATGGGGAGATTGTGCTCTGCCTTGTCATTGGTGTTGCCTTGGGCATTTCCAAGGGTATGCCTGTGATAGAGGCCCATAGCCATGCTCCACACAGCAGTAGCAATGTTCCAGCAGCCACACCGAATGGCAGTCTGAGTGCTGGGTTATCTCGATGCAGGGAGCAAACGAGCATCCTGCAAAGGCAGGCTCCAGGGGAACACTTGATTCAAATGACTGAAGACATCTGAGAATTTCTAGAAGGACCCCAAGTCTGTATCAACTCCTCCCAGGAGCTCCAGTTCGCAACCACTTTAGTGTTGGCAATTGCGCAGGGACATGGGGGGTTTAGAGCTCTGCCTCACCTCTTTGCCCCAGAAGTTGTGAAACAGAAAGCGGGCCTCCAGCTCCAGCTCATGTGGCTGCCTGAAGTCGCACCTCACAAACACCGCGCCAAGATCACTGGATTGCAGAATTCTGATCTCAAGTCTGAGGGCTTCATCACACGGGCGGAGAATTCCACATCAATGCTGGTTCTTTCCCCATTGGGTATCGTTGCAGGATTGGGTTGTTCTCTTTAAATGGCTGTCCCTGTCTCATTATGTTTCATTTATTTCCTTCTCACGGGAGTGGTGATGCCACTCAGAGGCATTGCCACCTTTCCACGAAGAAGCATTACGTGTGTTCGGGGTGTAGTGATGATTCCTCCCTGGTTTCTGCCCCTTTTCCTCCCCTTGCATGTTACTGGTGGATGGGGACTGACACGCAGTCAGCCCCCCCCCCCCCGATCTCCCCGGGTCCCCTGCCTCCCCATTCAGTGTTTTTTACAATCTCTGCTGTTTACTCAGCCGTTTACTTGCTGGGAATGCACAGCAGGGGGGTGTCCCGACAGGTCAGAAGGCCAGCATGCCGCTCTGCTGATCTGCTGCTCTGCCAACTTACCACTCTGCCGCCTTGTTAGAACGCTGCAGGCCGACAATGGCAGGGACCCAAAATGGCAAAGGCGTGGGAAGGTGACACGCCCCACAGCCCGTTGTCACCACCTTGCCATCATGACCACACCCCTAACAACCCAAAACAACCGCCCACAGCAGCCAACATACAGTGGTTCATTTGTGCTAGGGGAGAAATACATGGGGAGGGCATGGCGCTTCATTTGCGCATATTTGGAAAAATACCACATTTTTTCCATTTGAGGAAAACACAGGACAGGTGGGTGGAAATGGTGGGATAATGACTGGATGATGACGATGTCATGTAATGGACCCACACAATTCAGTGAGTGGCCAGTCATGAACGTGCAATAAACTGGAGGTGTAGAGATGCCCTGAGTCAAGAGGCCCTTGGGAACAACATGATCTGTAAACACACCTGAGCTGGACCAAGTAAGCACCTTTGTCTTAGTAGGCAAAGAGTGGTGGTAGGGAGGGAAGCAACATGCTTGGGTGGGTATCAGAATGACGAGCTTGTGGTTTACAGGGACAAGCCAGGGACTCATGGCATTCGAAAGCTCCTCTAATATACCTGGAATAAACAGTGACACAAGGGCTGCTGCATTGTCTGAAACAGCTTCGCTTCAGTTTGAAGTCTCCCCCGTGCCTCTGCCTTCAAACTGAGCCTGCTCTGCCCAGTGCTTGGTCCTTGCAGCCACATTGTTGGCACAGAGAACCTGCTATAGGGCCAAGCGGGCTTATGAGCAGTGCCACATGCCAACAGGAAAGAGTGTGAAACGTTGAGTGGGAGGTGTGCTTTCTAGCTAATCTCACTCATGTTGGCCTGGTCCTCTACTAACTGGCTGAGCAAATCAAGCCCTTCGGATTAACTCAAGGTTGTGGCTTTTTCTATTTGTAATGTGATATTTCAAGTTCAAATATTGGTTCAATCCACATTTGTATTTTCGAGGGTGTGGGGCAGGAAAGAACTGACATTTGTTTCATTTATGTTTTAGATGTTTATACTACTCCATAGCAACGTCCCCTGAGTTTGCACTATGCGGTTAAGCAATATTAAGCATTTACAGCATGAGGTTGCAAGCAGTGATGTCCTGCAACATACTCCACCTGCCGTATTCCAAGGGTGGGCAGAAGGTAGAGCTCCAGACATTTTGGACTTCAATTCCCAGAAGCTCTGGCCAGGATGGCCAATGATCAGGAATGCTGGGATTTGATGTCCGAAACATCTGGAGACCTACTTCCTGCCCAGCCCCATATTCCAACTGCTCAGTGGATGAAGCTCATCATGGTAGCCTACATCACTTAGGGAGGGAATTCCAAGATTGTATATGGGGCCTATATGGGGCCGAAGGAGCTAAAGGTGGATGTTCAGGTGTGGAGTAGAAAGAGGAAGCTCGGGCAGCAGGGTGGCTGTCGGAAGGTGGCAGAGTTGGCCTTGGGCTGAAACACAGGAGCATCCAGCAGGTCAGGAAAAGAGCTATAAGGAAAGGAGGGGCTAGCATGGATGAGGAGTGTACTAAAATGATCACAGGGCTGAAAGGAGAGGCAGAAGTCCTGATCACCAGGCCTATAAAATAGTGAACATGGAATTTTGTCAAAGTTTAAACTATCTTAAGAACGTTTGTTGTTGTTCAGTCGTTCAGTCGTGTCCGACTCTTCGTGACCCCATGGACCATAGCACGCCAGGCCTTCCTGTCCTGCGCTCTCTCCCGGAGCATGCTCAAGTTCATATTCATTGCATCCGTGATGCTATCTAGCCATCTCATCCTCTGCCGTCCCCTTCTCCTTTTGCCTTCAGTCTTTCCCAGCATCGGGGTCTTTTCCAGGGAGTTTTCTCTTCGCATTAGGTGGCCAAAATATTGGAGCTTCAGCTTCATTATCTGTCCTTCCAATGAGCACTCAGGGTTGATTTCCTTTAGGATGGACTGATTTGACCTCCTTGCAGTCCAGGGCACTCGTAAGAGTCTTCTCCAGCACCACAGTTCGAAAGCATCAATTCTTCGGCGCTCAGCCTTCCTTATAGTCCAGCTCTCACAGCCATACATTACTACTGGGAAAACCATAGCTTTGATTAGACGGACCTTTGTCGGCAAGGTGATGTCTCTGCTTCTTACTATGCTGTCTAGGTTGGCCATAGGTTTCCTCCCAAGGAGCAAGCGTCTTTTAATTTCATGGCTACAGTCACCGTCTGCGGTGATCTTGGAACCCAAGAAAGTAAAATCTGTCACTGCTTCCATTTCTTCCCCTTCTATATGCCAGGAAGTGATGGGGCCAGATGCCATGATCTTAGTTTTTTTAATGCTGAGTTTCAAACCAGCTTTTGCACTCTCCTCTTTCACCCTCAACAAGAGGCTCTTTAGATCCTCTTCGCTTTCTGCCATTAGGGTGGTATCGTCTGCATATCGGAGGTTGTTGATAATTCTCCCAGCAATCTTAATTCCGACCTCTGATTCATCCAACCCGGCATTTCTCATGATGTACTCTGCATATAAGTTAAATAAGGAGGGTGACAACATGCAGCCTTGTCATACTCCTTTCCCAATTTTGAACCACTCGGTTGTTCCATGTCTGGTTCTTACTGTTGCTTCTTGACCCTCGTACAGGTTTCTCAGGAGACAGGTAAGGTGGTCTGGTACTCCCATCACTTTAAGAATTTGCCACAGTTTGTTGTGATCCACACAATCAAAGGCTTTAGCGTAGTCAATGAAGCAGAAATAGACGTTTTTCTGGAATTCTCTTGCTTTCTCCATGATGCAGCGAATGTTGGCGATTTGATCTCGAATGTTGGCGATTTGATTTCGTGAGCTACTTGTAAAGCCTCATCATACAGCCACTTTGCTTTCTTGCATTTCTTTTTCTTTGGGATGGATTTCGTTGCTGCCTCCTGAACAATGTTACGGACCTCCGTCCATAGTTCCTCAGGCACTCTGTCTATCAGGTCTAATCCCTGAAATCTATTCCTCACCTCCACTGTATATTCATCAGGGATATGATTTAGGTCATACCTGAACTGTTTAGTGGTTTTCCCGACGTTCTTCAATTTAAGCCGAAATTTTGCAAGAAGCAGCTCATGATCTGAGCCACAGTCAGCTCCAGGTCTTGTTTTTACTGACTGTATGGAGCTTCTCCATCTTTGGCTGCAAAGGACATAATCAATCTGATTTCGATATTGACCATCTGGTGATGTCCATGTGTAGAGTCGCCTCTTGTGCTGTTGGAAAAGAGTGTTTGCTATGATCAGCATGTTCTCTTGGCAAAACTCTATTAGCTTTTGTCCTGCTTCATTTTGTACACCAAGGCCATGCCTGCCTGTTATCCCGGTGATTTCTTGACTTCCTACTTTAGCATTCCAATCCCCTATGATGAAGAGGACATCTTTTTTTGGTGTTAGTTCTAGAAGGTGTTGTAGGTCTTCACAGAACCGATCAACCTCAGCTTCTTCGGCCTCAGTGGTTGGGGCATAGACTTGAATTACTGTGATGTTGAATGGTTTGCCTTGGATTCGTACTGAGATCATTCTATCATTTTTAAGATTGTACCCCAGTACTGCTTTTCCCACCCTTTTGTTGACTATGAGTGCTACTCCATTTCTTCTAAGGGATTCTTGCCCACAATAGTAGATATGATGGTCACCTGAATTAAATTCGCCCATGCCTGTCCATTTTAGTTCGCTGATTCCCAAGATGTCGATGTTCAATCTTGCCATCTCATGTTTGACCACCTCCAGCTTACCTTGATTCATTGATCTGACATTCCAGGTTCCTAAACAATATTGTTCTTTACAGCATCGGATTTTATTTTCACCACCAGACACATCCACAGCTGAGTGTCCTTTCGGCTTTGGCCCAGCCGCTTCACTCTTTCTGGCGCTACTTGGAAATCCCCTCTGCTCTTCCCCAGTAGCATATTGGACACCTTCGGCCACCTTCGGGGCTCATCTTCCGGCGTCATCTCTTTTAGCCTTGTGATACGTTCCATGGGGTTTTCTTGGCAAGAATACTGGAGTGGGTTGCCATTTCCTTCTCCAGTGGACCACATTTTGTCAGAACTCTCTGCCATGACCTGTCTGTCTTGGGTGGCCCTGCACGGCATAGCTTATGGCTTCACTGAGTTACGCAAGCCCCTTCGCCACAACAAGGCAGAGATCCATGAAGGGGTCTTAAGAACGTAGGAAGCCACTTTATTCCGAGTCAGACCCATGCTGACTGGCAGCAGCGGCTCTCCAGGGTTTCAGAGACAGGGTCTTTCTCAGCCCTGCCTGCAGATGCTGCTGGGGTTGAACTTGCGACCCTCTGCATGCAAAGCATGTACTCCACCACTAAGCTTCTGTTGAAGGGAAACCACTGGAACCAAGTGATTTACGAGTAATTGTCATCTGCACCAATTATTATTACAGCACTTTTCAGCATAAAAAGTACTTAATAGCTCTATGCCTACTGTTGTTTCCCCTTTCAAATGTGACTGTGTTGGAGGCAGCTTCCTATGTTCCACATTCGGTGCATCTTCTGTACCCCTGTTAAATCACATCATGTGCTGTGCTGGCTACATGCTGAGTTATCAGGAATTCTCTAGAATGTCATCCAATAATGTTGTATATTGTTTCCGCCCTACAGGAGATGGAAGAGTCCAGTCTAGGGGTCAATAACACCTGTGCACCAGAGACGTGTATCATCGTGAAGCCAGGACCTGCCGCTTCCCAGGTGAACTGCACTGCATCTCCCCCTAGCAGCACCCTTTGAAGCCCCCTCACTGTGTAAAGTGACCACCTGGTAGCTGAACATGGGTGCTGGATTTGCATCTTCTTAGGGTTAAGGTTAGGTGAAAGAGCAGCTTGGAAAAGTGAGCCAGACTTAAAACAGGAGCGATGTCGCTCAGTGATTCTCAGCAGCCCTTCTGACTGTGACAGACAAGAAAGGAGATAATTTGGAAGGCATCCCAGTAGACCATGTCCAATTTGGAAATAACTTTCTGCAAAATTTTTAAAAAGAAAGGTTAAATGCAGAAATGCAGGTGGAAACTTGGTGCAGACAGCTGAGAAGAGAAGGAATCAGCAGATTCAATGCCCGCAGAGCAGACCGAAGTGTGAGGCATGGCACGCACCTCTCTGCTGCTTCTCTTGTAGGGCAGAGCTGAACTGCAGATGCCAACTGGCTCTCAAGTGATCTGACTGTTCCACTCTGCCTGATGGAATGCTGGCCCAGCGCCCTCACAGAACTACAATCAGAATCCCTTGCTGGCACACATGGTAGCCACACCATCAGCTTGCATGGAGATATCCAGTTAAGAACTCTCCGTTTTCACCCACTCACAGGCCCCTGTGGAAGGAATCGCGATTCTGCACCAGTTTCCCTTCTCCTCCTCTCTGCTGAGGATGTCCGTCATCACACAAGAACTTGGGAAGAATGCCTATGACCTCTACATGAAGGGAGCCCCGGAGATGGTGGCTAGCCTTTGCAAACCAATGACCGGTATGGGACAAAGAACCAGCATGCCAGAAGCAGGGCAGGGTCCTGGCTCTGGGGGCTCATTCTGGCTCTCAGGCATCCCAGCTCCACACATGACAGGGAACATAGGTGTTCTTTGTGGCTCTGTGCTTCACACACACATGTTCTCTGCCTGTGCAGAGCCTCATTTGGAGTGTTCTAGAGCTGAGCATTTGGGCAGGTGACCCCCCCGCCCGGGCGTGCATGCTCAAGGGGCGCATCTCCCACCAATTCTGCTCAGTTCTTCTTTGACTGCCTCAGTGGCAGCATGGCTTTTGGAGCCTTCGCGTTCCCTTGTGGAAAACTAAGCGGACCAGTCAATTTCTCTACTCCTTTTATTTTGTTTCTGCTCCGTTTACTCTACTTTTCGTTCAATCTTCCTTTCCCCCCTTTTGTGCCTTTGGCTTTTCTCTAGTTTGCTTCACACCTTCGGGTGTATCCTTGGAGCCTTGGGGCTTGTGGCCTTGAGGTCTACATTCTGCCAGTGCACAAACTGGAAGTAACTTGCCCCCCAGGGATGGATGCTCCCTGCGCTTGCTCTGTTTAGGTGGGGCTCGTCTTATTGAATTGTGCCTCCAGTGCCAAAGTTTTACCCAGCAAGCATGCCGGAATCAATCGTCACAACTTCGGGCGCTGCTGTTGGAACAAGCACTAGAGGCAGTGGATGGTGTGGCGAAGAATCGTCTCAAAAATCCCTTCTGCACCTGCACCAACAGGGTCCCTGTTGGCCAAGGATGCAGTGGCCCAGTCTAAATCGTCCACCCTGAGGAGCGAGTGAGACTCCAGTGCCTCTGGGCACCACTGCCCCATCATTGGTGCCAACTCCTTTGTTTCTGATACAGTCCTTACGGGACCCAGGACCAGCCCAATCTCCCCGGCTTTCCCTGGAGCCTGCCCCTAGGCCGCTTCTGCTGCAGATATTTCTCTGTCCCCAAGAGGGGCAGCAGATTGTGGCCCACTCTGGACTTGAGGGATATCAACACCCAGAAGTTCCAAAGGGGGGCAGTGCCCAAGATCAGGCCTCTCCTTGGACGAGGAGGTTGGCAGGTTACATATATCTGAATGGTCCCTACTTCCACATTTCAGTAAGACCATGTCAGCACTGCTTCCTATGCTTTCCCATCAGCAACCAGCATTTCAGGGCCCTTCCTATTGGCCTAGCAGCGGCCCCATGGGTCTTTGCCAGTGTATGGCTGTGATGGCCACACACCTTTGCCAACATGGAGTCTCTGTGGTCCTTGGAGCCTTGATGTCCGAGCAGTTTGCAACTTGTTCCATCATGCTGCTGATATGGAAGGTAGAGTTCCTTGTAGCCATTGCCTCCACGTATTGTGCACGTGACCAATGCCCTTTGTGGGTAGATCCACCAGACCTGGTCATGTGTAGAGAGAAGGTGATTCTCCGCCCTATCATTGGCTTCCTGGCTAAAGTAGCCACAATGTTTCATATCGATCAGAACATCATACTGCGTGTTTTCCCCCCAGCTCCAAAGTCACCCATTGAGCTGTCTCTGTTTCACAGACGTGTGCCGAATGCTAGCCTCCTACTGCCCCATTCTGGGTGGGCCCTGGCTCTTTGTATCCTATTGGGGGTGCAGGGAGAGCCACTCCTTCCCCAGTGGTTCTCCAAAGGTGTTGCTTCTGTGGTTCAGTGATGGTACGAGTTGGCAAAATGTCAGATCCCTGTCTGGAGCCCTTCTACTAGAGTGGTGGCTTCTTCCAGAGCATGCCTATGTGGTGTCTCCTTGTTGGACCTCTGCTGGGATGTCACCTGGTCCCACCATTCCACCTCTGCGTGCCAGTATGAGTTGGACATTTGTGCCAGCCCAGATGCTGCTGTCGGATGGCAGTATTGGCTCCTCTGGTGTCACAAGGCACACGCCCCTCCTCCAGATAATGGAGCTCGCTAATCGCCCATATGTGTGATGCACAGAAAACATGAAGAAGAAGGGCAGGCTGCTTACCTGTAACTGTGGTTCTTCAAGCGGCCATCTGTGCATTCACACAACCCACCCTCCATCCCTGTGGCGGTGCTACTCTGGGGCCTGTGCTTTTCCTTTTCCACTGGAGTCTTGGGAACTGAGTGGGAGTAGCAGGAAAGATGCCTCTTGCGCGTGCACATGGAGGATGGGGAGGCGCAGGCTCCTGCCCAAAAGCTCAGCTCTAGAACACTCCAAGTGAGGCTCTGCACAGGTGCAGAACCCATATGTATGAATGCACGGATGACCACTCAAAGAGCCACCGTGCAAGTAGGCAACCTGTCCTTCCCAGCAGAAAACACATAGTGTCGGGATGTTGCACAAAGCAAACACCCTTGTAGATTTATCTAGCCCAGTTTGGTTTCCCGGATTTCTCCGAGTGGTGAGAAGTTCCAGGGGTGCAGCAATTACCCGGGTTTAGCTTCCTTTGGAAGGAGGTCCCTGGAGGCTTACTGGTGTTTTGTAATATTTGAGTTTATTTACAACTGTACAGGTTAAGCGTAGTTGGAGGCACACAGGTTAAGCACTCCAACAGATAGTCCAAAACCCTCCTGCCCTGCGTCAGATTTCTAGGAAGACGGCCAGCATTGCCGAGATGCGTTTGCAGAGGCAAAACGCAAACTTCTGCTTTTTCCTCCACCTGCCTCAAACTGCCAGCTTAGTTTCTCGCACCCAGACCCTTGCCCCCCTGCCCATGGCTAAGGAGTGGAGGGAAGGAGAAAGGCCCCTAGCCCATGAAGAGGCCAGCCATCAAGGGTCCTTGTCAGCCCTTTTCTCCAGTAGAGGAGGCACTTGCCGTTAATTGTAGTCTGCAGCAGATCCAGCAGTGATGGCTTGGTTATGACTGGCCCTGATTAAGATGAGTGATACGGAGCAGGAGATATTATATCAGTTACTGGTTCACAGAATTTGGAAGGCTTTAGAGTTACACCAGTCTCTGCTTCCTAATAAAAAGTGCTGTGTGACTGAAAAGCATAGTGCATGAAAATGGATCACCTTCCCTGGCCCTAACCAATTCAGGGACTACAGTCTCTCAGCCTTCACACAACACTGCCCTGACAGGGAAGAAACACAGTGTCTTGCTTTGAACCTTGCTTTGGGAACGTTTTTGCCTTAACACTGTATGGATTAATTGTTCATTTCAGTCCAAAAGGAAAAGCCTCTTTATCTGGCTTTCTGGGTAGTCAGCTTAAGTTCCTGGGTTTATATAATGCATAGTCCATATGTGGAATCCATTGCCACTGGATATTTTAATAGCTACTAGCATGTGGCTTTTAAAATGGATTACTACAGTGTCACAGATGGCAGGTGTGTCAAACAACGTCTGCAAGTCGTAATGGCTAGAAATGGACTTCCACATTCAGTGGTCTTTCCACTAGAGTGGCGGAGTGGGGAGGGAAGAACAAATAGGTCAGCTGGCCACACTGGCCAGAACGGAAGCAAAAAGCAAGAGGTCCACGCGCAGGCCCCAACCTGGTAAGCAACAGAAGTTAGGAACGCCTGGTTTATCCCAGATCAACTAGTTGCAGAACAGGGCGCTTTGTTATTTTCCTGGCTTGGCCAAGACAACGGAAGTCCAGGAGCACTTCCTGGTGGCAGCAAGCCCGGTGATGGCTGTGGTAGCGCAGGAGGAAGTGCCCCAAAGAGGGGCCAATTAACAAAAGGAGTTGTATGCTACTGCCACTGGCATATCACCCCCGTTGCTGTGCCACATGGGCTGTCTCCGTGGCTCTCTTCCATTTTGTCCCAATCTTGTCTGCATAAAGTGGAAGCTCCTGGGGCTGTGTTAGGGTAAATGCTTTCCTCTTGACTCCAGGGCCTCCCCCCCCTCACTGGAATATCTTCCTCCCACCCAGTTCCAACAAACTTCCAGAAGGAGCTTCAGGACGTCACACTGCAAGGCTTCCGAGTCATTGCTCTGGCACACAAGGAGCTCTCCCTGAGGAGAGGTGTTGACCTGGACAACTTGAAAAGGTAAGGCTTGCAGAAGCTCAGTTGTAGCCCATGCTGGCCTGCTTAGCCTGGTGTTCAGAGGCAATGTCATAAGAGCCAGCCGTGCAGTTCACTGACATAAAAGTTAGCCCCCCGCCCTGCCCCCTGCCTGGAATCTTCCCTCTACGTTCAAGGCAACTTGGGGTCATGCAGCCATACTTGCAAAGGTGCCTTTTTTCAGGCGTCTTCCATACGTATCTAATCAAATGTTTGTTGGTGTTTTGTTATTGGAAAATAATATTCATGTGTTGTTTTTTAAGGAACACTTGAGAAATTGCTCTCAGAAGGGATGCGGTGGGAAGGCCGCTTTCTGGTGGTCATGAGATCCAGCCAGTCAGTGCTGTGTTCAACTGTAAATAGAAAGAATGAGTTTCCCATCCGGAGTTTTCCTGCCTGCCCCATACACAGGGAGCGTCCTTTTGCGGCAGGCTCAACACTCAAATGCAGCCTTACAGAAATAAAATAAGTTGTACTGATCCCACCTGTGCTGCAGAGTGGGCTGGAGATGGTGCACCTTCGTGGTATTTGGAGAGCTGAATTCTCCCCTCTTAGATTGGCCAGCCCTCTTGCCAGGTTCCACCGCTCCCTCCTACTCTGAGGAGATGCTGACCCCTGAGCCAGCAGGGTGTTGGGTGGTGTGAAGTGTTGCTTGCAAGGCTGCAGCCCTTCATGATTTAGTTGGTGCAAATGCTCAGTTAAAACATTAGTCACAGATTTCCAAACAGGGAACTCCAGCACAAGCTGTGAGGGTCAACTCTTATGTCCTGCATTTTAGGCATAATGGAGAATGGAAAGCTGTACAAAACTGGCCACAGAAACTGCGCCTAAGAACATAAGAAGAGCCCTGCCAGATCAGCCCAGAGGCCTATCTAGTCAGGCATTCTGTTGGCACAGTGGCCAACCACGTGCCTCTGGGGAGCTGAGTGCAACAGCACCCTCCCTGTCTTGTTCCCCAGCAACTGGCATCGTACATGCAAGCATACTCCCTCTGATCCTGGAGGGGATACATAGCCATCAGGACTGCTGGCCATTGTTCCCTGTGAATTTGCCCCTTTTAAAGCCATCGAAGTTAGTGGCCATCATGCCATCTTGCTGTAGCAAATTCCACAGTTTAACTATGTGCTGTGTGAAGGACTTCCTTTGATCTGTGCTGAATCTCCTGTCACTCAGCTTCATGGGAGGACCCCATTGAGTTCCAGTATTAAGAGAGAGCGGGAAAAGCCTCCCCCTACCCTCTTTCTCCATGCCCAGCATAACTGTATACACCTTTATTATGAGCCCCCTTACTCATCTTTTTGCTAAGCTAAAAAGCCCCAAAGTTTGTAACCTTGGGAACTGAATCTCCTTTGTGTATCGCAGAAGAGAAATGGCTTTCAGTTGGGCCAGCAACATCGAAGCCCTATGCCAGAGCAGCCCCGCTGGGACTAATCCAGAGCTAGTCCCAGGAGGAGCTTGGCCTTTCTATATCTTCCTAGCCCACCATGTAGCAGCTTCTGGCAGTAGCTCTTGTCTGTTGCCTTCTGACCTTTCCCAGGGATGATGTGGAGCTTGGCCTGACCTTCTTGGGTCTCCTGGTCATGGAGAATCGGTTGAAGAGTGAGACCGTGCCTGTCCTGGAGGAACTCCACACCGCCCGCATCCGGAGCGTGATGGTCACAGGTATCCTTGAGGGCTCAGTCTAGCATTGGGGGCCAGCACTGATGCTGCTCTGACTTCACATTGGGCGGGGCAGGGGAAGAGCTACTGCTGTGGAGGGGCCTTGGGTATTGCCAGGGACAGCCCTGAGCCTTGTGACCCTGGCAGTGTTCCCAGTTCAGCCAAGGCCAGCTCTGCGCAGCTGCATTTCGCATACGGCCAGTGCTCAGGAGCGTGTCTTGAAGTGCGTGTCTTGAAGTGTTGGTGCAAACTCATGTATGGCTTCCTGCAGAACCTCCTTACTTCCAGAGGTCCTCTTGGGAACCTCACAAATGCCTCTTTGGCCTCAGTGCCTGTTCCTTGTGTGCTGCTTCCTCATGCAAAATTGCCTGTTTGTGTCTTCTTCCTATTCTCATGCCCCACAAGTGCCCTGTTCTCCCCTCCTTTGTTTACTCCACCCCACTCTCCCTCCTCCATAAGTTCTCTGCGGCCCCAGCAACTGCCCCCCTCCCCCTTCCCGCAGCTCCAGGCACTGCAACTGCACTTTCAAGATTTTTCTCCCCACACTTACACAATCCATCCTGATGCCGCCTTCGGGAGCCTGAGGCTCTGATGGAAACAGGGATAGCAAGGCACAGCCAACTCAGACCAGGTGACAGTTTGTAGCTTTTGGACTTTTAAGCCTGATTTCTTAGTTCCCAACAAAGAGGGGGATTCTAGTTTGTATCATTTTGAGTCCAAAGGGTAAAAACAGGGCAGGACACATCTCTAGTTGAGACTTTCAAGGACAGACCTTCAGCCACCAGGCACTTTGTCATGTGGTGCAGGAGACTCTGACCTGGGTTCCTGCACTGAGCAGGGGGTTGGACTCGATGGCCTTGTAGGCCCCTTCCAGCCCTACTGTTCTATGATTCTTCTACTCTATGATTCTATGAGACTTGTTATTGTCCAAGCCCCAGTTGCCCAAAGTTCCTTCGGCTGTGCAGAAGGACATGTGTTGTTCTTGGGATCCTGGACTGTATTTGATATTGAGAGTCTGTCAAGTAAATACGAAAACAGTTTCCACACACACACCATCCATTTTGTTGTTGTTTTAAGAAAGAATCAAGCCCCCTTGTTTTCCTGTGCCTTCAAGTATTCTGGAGGTTTTACCTATCTGACTTCAGAGTCATAGATTTAGGTGAGGATAGATGGAAACTTTTTTCTTTTCTAAGATAAGCTCTATCCTGGTTGTGGGGCATAGGCCAGGGGGCAGGGCAAAGGACCGCTAAACGTAACCCTGCGGGCCTCTTCCAGGTGACAATCTTCAGACTGCCATCACAGTTGCCAAGAACTCTGGCATGATCTCCAGCAGCAGCAAAATCATCCTTGTGGAAGCCAGTGAGCCCGAAGAGCCCGATCCGGCATCCATTACCTGGCAGCTGATGGAGGAGTTGCGTCCAAGCATGGAGCAGATCCAAGTAAGGCAACATTCTAGAGGTCTTCTGGATGCTCCTTGTATTGGCTTGAACATCAGAAGAGAACTATCTGTGCAGGTGATGCCAAGCCCTTCGGGCCTACCCAGATGGGAGGTCTGTAAAGGGGCTCCAGGAGGCCATTAATTTCCCAGTGGAAATAAATGGGATGAAGCGAACATAGGAGACCTTGACTCTGGGGAAACGGCCTTGTCTGGCCAGGGAAGGCTGGGAAGTGGGGATGTGTGACACTGGAAATTCCTTTCCGTTTAAGCCCGACGGGATTCTGCAGCGTTTTCATTCCACGAAGCAGTGGCGGACTGTAGTGGACTTTTTTTTCCAATTCCAGAAATATTTTGCACATTTTTTTCAGGTTCTACCATTTGAGCAGAGTTTTTATTTTGTGATCTTGAAATTTGCTCAAATTGTGTCATTAAAAAAAAAAATTATTGGCTTGTTCCACAAGTGGGGTGCCACAGCAGAAAAGGCCCTCCTCACTTCCTCTGGCAGGGGCTCCTGGAGAAGGACTGCTGAAGATGATCTTAGGGTCTGGGCAGGTACATATGGGAGGAGATGATCCTTCAGATAACCTGGCCCCAAGCCGTTTAGGGCTTTGAATGTTAATACTAGCATGTTGAGTTGGGCCCGGAAATGGACTGGCAGCAAGTGCGGTTGGAAAAGTACTGGCGTAATGTGATCTCGTTAGCCAGCCCCCATTAACAATTTCGCTGTACTGTTTTGGATCAGCTGAAGTTTCCAGACCATTTTCAAAGGCAGCCCTACATATAACATGTTGCACTAATCCAGACAAGAGGTTATCAGAGCATGGATAACTGTAGCTAGGCTATCTCTGTCCAGATAAGGGCGTAGTTGGTATAGTAGCCTAAGCTGATAAAAGGTGCTCTGTGCCACCAAGTTCACCTGTGTCTCAAATGAGAGTTCTGGTTCCAGGAGCACCCCAAACTACAAACCTGATCCTTTAGGGGGAGTGCAACCCCCTCCAGAACAAGTTGAACATTACCTAGCCAGGCAGAAGAACCACCCACTAACAGTACCTATGTCTTGTCTGGATGGAGTCTCAGTGTATTGGCCCTCATCTAGTCCACTAGCGTGCCCAGGCACTGATTCAGAACAGCTACTGCCTCACCTGGATTTGATGAAAAAGAGAGAAAGAGTGGGGTGTCATTCGCATATCAGCCCACACCTCCAGATACCCTCCCCCAGCGGTTTCATGTAGATGTTAAACAGCATGGGGGATAAAATAGAGCCCTGTGGGACCCCATAGCATAGCTGCCAAGGGACCGAGCAATAACCCCCAGCACCACCTTCTGGCACTGGCCATTCAAGCAGGAGTGGAACCACTGCAGTGCGGTGCCTCCAACTCCCAGTCCAGGCAACCTATCCAGAAGGATACCATGGTTGATGGTATCGAAAGCTGCTAAGAAGTCCAAGAGAATCAACAGGGTTGCACTCCCCCTGTCCCTCTCCCGGCAAAGGTCATCCCACAGGGTGACCAAGGCAGTTTCCGTTCCAAAACCAGCCCTGAAGCCCAATTAAACTGGATCTAGATAATCTGTTTCATTCAAGAGTGCCTGCAGTGGCCCTTCAACCACCCACTCAAGCGCGTTGCTAGGGATGTTAGAGAATTCTGCCACGGACTCCAGTGAGGCCGGACGGATCCTTTAGAATCTGGCCCCCCCGGAGTCCGTGGCTGTCAGGAACGCCTTGGCGGCCTCTCTCAGTAGATTCCAATAGCCAACTCAAGACACAGATGAAAGGGAATTCTTTTCAAAGCTTTAATCCCATTACAGCTTAATGACTCTTTCAGATGCTAATCACCAGCTGCTAAAGCAAGGGACAGCAGCTTGGGTGGACTACGCTTCAGGCAGGCAGTTGATCCCTGTTTGAAAGAGAGTCACTTGAAGACCCAGAACTTATGGGCTAGGGAGAGATCCTCCCTCTTTCCCTTGGGTCCATGGGAGGCGGCCGTTGCTTGCGCGCCAAACGGGCGCTACGCCTCTTTTCCGCGTCCTCCATTGCTCATAGCTTTTTGCATCTGCGTCGAGCATCTAAGAAGCCCCCCTCCCGCACTCCCTCACTACCCGGGTCACTAACTATCTCTGGAATGCCGGCAGGAGGAATCTCTGCCAGGTGCTGAGCCTGTGAGGGATGAGCTGGCTCCACTCCCATGGATTGCTGTTCCTCCTCAGAAGCCTACCTTTGTCAGCTGTCTGCTTCCCCGCAAATGGCTGCCCTGGTCTGCCCTGATCTGCGGCTGTCAAGGGCTCCTTGGAGGCCTCTCTCAGTCTAATCCAGTAGCCAAGTCCAGACACAGACAAAGGGATTCCTTTCAAAGCTTTATTCTTCTTTTACAACTTAACAACTCTACAGGTAGCAACTAGATCTGAGCAGCAGAGTACCTATGCCCTAAGTTGAAACAGTTGGTCCCCGTTTGAAAGGGAATTACTGGCAGACCCCTGAACTTAAGGACTAGGGAGAGTCCCTCCCCTTTTCCCTTGGAGCCTCTGGGCGCAGCCCTTGTTTGCTCGCCAACCTGGCACTTCGCCTCCTTTCCGCGCCCTCCATCTGGCACCGCTCTCTGCGTCTGTGTCGCGCATCCGCCAAGTCTGCTATCTCTGCTCGGTCACTCCCTGGACTGCTTTCTAATCTAGGAATGCTGGTGGGAGGAACCTCCGTCAGCTGTGGGCCCTGGGAAAGAGGAGCGCGCTCCTCTCCCAGGAGCGACTGCTCTTCCTCAGAATCAGAACTACTCTGGGATTCTATGGGCTCAGTGTCCACCCTGACAGCGGTCGCCATTTCCATTCCACTTTAGCCATGATAGGCTACGTAAGTATTTACGTAGCCTATCACGGCTACCGCAGAGACGCAAATGGCATAGCGGCCGCCATTTGCGTCCCTGCGGTAGCCGTGATAGGCTACGTATATATTTACATAGACTATCACGGCAAAAGGCAGGAACGCAAATGACGGCTGCTACGCTAAATATATATGTAGCCTATCACGGCTACTGCAGGGACACAGATGGCGGCTGCTACAGCGGCCACCATTTGTGGCCGCAGCCCAGCAGCGGACAGAAGTTCAGCTGTGGGCGGCCCCGCAGAGTGGAGCTGGCTGGGGAGGATTCCGGAGGGGATGGACGGATTGCCTCCCCCCCCAGCGGACGACCCCAGCGGAACAGGGTAACTCATCCATACACCCCTACGTGTTGCCCAGTAAAGGGATGTTAGCCACCGGTCTGTAGTTGTTAACATCCTCTGGGTCCAAGTTAAGCTTTTTCATGGCATAATTACTGCCTCTTTTAAAGACACTGTCACCACTCCCTCTCTCAAGGAGGAATTTACAATCTCCTGGACCCAGCCGGAATCTCCTCCTTATTTGATCCATAATCCACGATGGGCAAGGGTCAGGTACACAGGTGGTTGACTGGACTTGGCCAAGCACTTTGTCCACATCCTTGGGCCTCAATAACTGAAACTCATCCAGCAAAACTGGATCAGATGGTGCTCTAGACACCTCCACTAATGGAACTGCTTAGATGATGAATCTGAGCAACTTTATCCTAAGTGCCATGCAAACTCGTCAGAGTGTGCTACTGAAGGTTCCACCGTTTCTCTCCCTGGGCCACAGTGTAGCAGGCCATGAACCACTCGGAAAACCTCCGCTGGAAGACACTGAGTAGATGTAATGGTGGAGGAAAAGAACTCCCTCTTTGCCACCCTCACCGCCACAGAGTAGGCTTGATAGTGGGCTCTTACCTGTGTTCGGTCAGACTCAGCACGAGTTTTCCTCCACCTGCGTTCTAGCTGTCTCCCCTCTTGCTTCATTGCCCTCAGCTCAGGTGCATACCGAAGAGCCGTCCATGCTCTGCTCAGAGGGAGAGGGTGCTGGGGTGCGATCGTGTTGACCACCCGAGTCATTTTTGCAATCCTCAGAGCAACCTGGGCTTCGACAGGAGCACCAGCCATACCAGCAGGAAAATCCCCCAGAGCCCTCTGGAATCCATCGGGTGAATGTGGGAATATGTTCACCTTTTAATTTTTTTAATTTTAGGGGTCTTGCATAAGTGCAACAGTTTATTTCTCCAATATTTAGCCGAGCATACCAATATCCCCCTCTTGTCAACATCCTTGTCAATTTTATCCTCCACTTTGGGGCTTCCCTTGCTAGTGAACACTTTCTTTTAAAGGCTGCTTCACGTTTTACTGAAGGAAGAACCCCTGCCCCTACAGTTTATTCTCTCCTGGAGCCGCCAGCCACTTTTGGCCCCTGCCACTCCCTTCACTGATCTCCATTGCTAGCTGTCAGATGTACTTGAGGGTTACCGAACAGTGAGCAGGATCGCTAAGCATATGCCGATTACAAGACAGAGCAGGGACTGGGTGGGTAGACATATGCAAATCTGCTAAAGCGCAGTAACTATTCCAACTGTGGAGTAGTTACTGCGCTTTAGCAGATTTGCGCAGATCTCTGAAAAAGTAAAAATAAATAAATACAGTTAAATTTGTGCAAATCTCCCTGAAGGTGAAAAAAAAAAGTTAAATATGTGCAAATATTCCCAAAGGTGGAAAAAATAATGTTACATGTTATTTTTGTAACATTACAAAAATAATGGTTCTTTTGCACAAATGTGGACAAGTTGCTGCCTCTGCTGGCTAGCTGCTGCCCACTGGCTCTCTTGGAGAGGTATGAAGTGCTGATTAATATCTTGGTAACATGCCAACTGCCTGTCTGATGTAATATATATCCTGCCACTTCAGTCTCCCCTTAGCAGACGGTTGTCATCATGGCTGCTAGCAGTGGCTCTGGAGCATTGTAAGTGCTAGAATGCTGTAGTGAAGGGGATACTCCAAGGCATAGTCAAAGCAACCAAACTGAGTCAGTTTAAGGGCGGTGGCGGGGGGGGGGGGGTAATTTACCTAGCAATAGTACACAACAGTGGAAAGAGAAGATTCAAGTTGCAGCGTGATTCTTAATCATTTTAATGTTCAGAATCCCCACATTACCATCGAGGATGTGCCAGACTGTGGCTTCCATTTCGCCTTGAATGGGAACTCCTACCAGGTCCTCGTGAAATACTTCAACGATGTCCTTCCAAAGGTGAGCTGTGGGCAAAGGGGTGGGTGGGGGCCCCTGTGCTGCTGCTGCTGCCTTTTGCATATGGTGCAGTCCTGAGCACACTGAGATCTGTGAGGCTTCCTTGCAAGCAATGCATGGAGGGCTGGGCTTTCCTATGCCAGAAGAGTTGCAGTTTTAACCAATAGTTGCATTTTTTTAACTGACACATTTTTCTTTCTGCAGATACTTGTGAATGGGACGGTGTTTGCCAGGATGTCTCCAGGGCAGAAGTCCAGCCTTGTTGAAGAATTTCAGAAACTGGAGTAGGTCCCATGTTGTCATAATGCAGCAAGGGAGACTGAGCATTTTCTAGAAGCCCCAGAATGTCTCTGTGGGCCCCTGGGGAGGGAGGGCGGGAGGGCAGGCAGCACTGCGCTCCTGCATGCTGCATTCTGCTGCTTCCTTCTCGAGTGAGACACACACAACATCGCTCCATCCAACATCTTGGATGGAGGAGCCTCCATCGTGAGGAGCCCCAGTGACGTAGCGTCTCAGCCCCAGTGACAAAGTGTCAGCAAACAAGCGAGTTAAGCAACTGTGCAAGTTTAGCAACAGGGCAAGGAAGCCAGGGCAGTGAATTCTCCCCTCACTCCGTACTCACAGTAAGTAACTGTAAATAAATAACTATAAATAATTTCCCCACCTTCTCATAGTAAACAACTAAGTTTTCCAAGAAACCCTCCCCCCCAAATAACAGTTATGAAGGTAAAAAGCCAGCAGTGGGGAGGGGGCTATCCAGTGTATTGCACGGAATGCCACATGTACGACTACCTACCTGCTGGACAGAAGTCGTGGGCGTGTGCTTGGTGTAATGAGCTCCTGGCTCTCGGGGAACAAGTGCGTTCCCTTGAGGCCAAGGTTGCTAACCTGGAGAAGCTAAGAGAGGCAGAGAGGTTGGTGGCTGAGACCTTCCGGGACATTATTGGCTGTGTCCCACTCCCAGGGTGACAGCTCTTCTGCTGTCTCGGAGAATGCAGGTCTCGGGGAAGGAGGGCATCATTCTGAGGAAGAGGGAAATGGTCCCTTAGAAGGAACGCATTCCTCAAAAGACGAACAAATATCCTCTTGCGCCAAGGACGTGTCTCTGGGGGAAGGGGGGCTTGTAGTGGGAGATTCGAACAGACAGCTGGGTTTGTGATGGGCGTGTAGACCGCATGGTGAATTGCCTGCCTGGTATCATGCAGATGTCTAGATAGATAGATGCTTGCAGATATCATGCGCTGTCTAGATAGCCTGGTAGATAGTGTTGGGGTGGAGTCAGCGGTCGTGGTCCATGTTGGTACCACTGATATGCAGAAATGTAGTCACGAGGTCCTGGAAGCCACATTTAGGTTGCTAGGTAGGAGTTGAAATCCAGGACCACCAAAGTGGCTTTCTTGGAAATGCTACCTGTTCCACGCGCAGGGCCAGGTAGACAGGGAAAGCTGAGGAGTCTCAACGTGTGGGTGATATGGTGGTGGAGGGAGGAGTGGTTCAGTTTTGTTAGGCACTGGGGAACATTTTGGGACAAGCCAGGCCTGTACAAGAGGGACGGGCTCCACTTGAACCAAAATGGAGCCAGACTGCTGGTGCTAAACATGAAAAGGGTGGCAGAGCAGCTTTTTAACAAAACCCTGGGGGAAAGCTGACAGGAGCTGGGAAGCATCCGGTTCGGATTTAATCATCTCAAAGGGATGAAGATGAAAATGTTTTTGATTGTCCAAATGTAGAAGGGGAGGAAATAGGCCAGGGGCACATGGTAGAACATAATAGCCAATCAAAGGGGCCAATGTCCCATAGCAAAAGATGCACACGCCAGAGGCATCTGGAGAAGGATACTGTGTATAGGTGTTTCTGTGCAAATGCTAGAAGCCTCCGTGCCAAAATGGGAGAGTTGGAGTGCTTGATTTTAAAGTAAAACCTGGATATAGTGGGCATTACAGAAATCTGGTAGAGTGGAGAAAACCAGTGGGATATGGTCATCTCTGGATATAAACTCTATAGGAAGGACAGGGAAGAGTGTACTGGGGGAGGTGTTGACCTGTACGTCAAAGAGGGCATAGCGTCAAAAGAACTAGAACACCTAAAGGGGATAGGCTGTTCCACAGCCTCAAAACCACAATACTAGAAGCCCAGCTAAAATGTATACCACAGGTTAGGAAAGGTAGCACCAAGTCCAACACGTCACCGGCACAGTTATCGAGCAGTGTTAAAGGTAGGGGTGGACGAAAGTCACTTACCTGTCGTCGAAGCTTGTTCGCGGTGGGGGGGAGGCGCTTCGCTGCTCCCCCCGCGAAGTTCAGGCCGGGGGTGGAGGCTTCCCGCCTCGCCCGGCCGAAATTCAGGCCGGGGGGGAGGCTTCCTGCCTCGCCCAGCCGCGAACTCCAAAGTTTTTTTGTTTTTTTTTTAAACGCGCCCGTGATAGGCTACGTGACGATTAACGTAGCCTATCATGGCTAGATCTGCAAAGTCAGCCGTGATAGGCTACGTTAATCGTCACGTAGCCTATCACAGGTGACTTTAAAAAAAAAAGAAAAAAGCGCGTACGCTAATGGCGGCCCCCATAGGGAGCCGCCATTCGCGTTCCTTATTTGGTCGCTGTAGTCTACGTAAAGATTTACGTAGACTACGGCGACCAAATAAGGAACGCGAATGGCGGCTCCCTATGGGGGCCGCCATTACCCATACGCGCTTTTTTTTTTTTTTAAAGTCACCCGTGATAGGCTACGTGTCGATTTACATAGCCTATCATGGCTGACTTTGCAAATCTAGCCGTGATAGGCTACGTTAATCGTCACGTAGCCTATCATGGGGGCGTTTTTTTTTTCTTTCTTTTATTGGAATGGCGGCGGCGGCAGCCGGTCAAAAGACCAGCTGCCGCTCCCGCCCCGCATGAACACCCACCGAACCGCTGGCCGGACCCGCCGCCAGGAGGGACATTCGGCAAAGGTAAGTCCCGTCCCGGGGGGCGTGTGGGGGGCGCGCGGAGAATTTCTCCCCGGAACTTGTTCGGGGGGCCGAACACATTGGCGCTCGGCCCCCCGAAGTTTCGGGGAGAAATTCTCCGCCATCCCTAGAAAGGAGCTATTAGAGAAAAGAGAGCTTCCTTCAGAAAATGGAAGTCTTTCTCAAGTGAGGAAAACAAAAGGGAGCACAAGCTTGCACAAAGACGATGCAAGCAGACAATATGAGATGCAAAAAAGCATTTTGAAGAGCATATCGCTAGCAATATCAAGGCCAACAATAAAGAACTCTTTAAATATATCAGAAGCAGAAAACCAGCTAGGGAGGCAGTTAGACCATTGGATGACAATGGAGTTAAAGGAGTACAGAAGGAGGACAAGGAGATTGCAGAGAAGCTGAATGAATTCTTTTCATCCATATTCACTGCAGAAGATATAGGACAGATACCTGTGCCTGAACTGATGTTTGCAGGAAGGGAGTCTAAGGAAATGAGAGAAATAGTGGTGACAAAAGATGATGTTCCCAACCTTACTGATAAATTTAAAGCAAACAAATCACTGAGCACAGATGGTATCCATCCTAGAGTTCTCAAAGAACTCAAATATGAAATTGCTGAACTTCTAAGCAAAATATGCAACATGTCCCTAAGATCAGCCTCTGTACCAGAGGACTGGAAGATGGCCAATGTAACACCAATTTTCAAAAAGGGATCCAGGGGGGATCCGGGAAATTACAGGCCCGTTAGCTTAATGTCTGTTTTGGGTAAATTGGCTGAAGGCATTATTAAAGATAAAATTAGTAAGCATATAGAAGGACAAGCCCTGCTGAAAAAGAATCACCATGACTTCTGCAAAGGTAGGTCCTGCCTCACTAACCTTTTAGAGTTCTTTGAGGGTGTCAGTAAACATGTAGACAGGGTTATCCAGTAGACGTTGTTTACTTGGACTTCCAAAAGGCTTTTGACAAAGTCCCTCACCAAACACTCCTGAGCAAACTTAGCAGTCATGGAATAAGAGCACAGGTCCTCTTATGGATCAGAAACTGGTTAAAGAACAGAAAGCAGAGAGTAGGAATACATGGCAAATTCTCCCGATGAAGTAAATCATGGGGTCCCACAGGGATCTGTATTAGGACCAATGCTTTACAGGCTGTTCATAAATGATCTGCAATTAGGACTGAGCAGCGAAGTGGCCAAGTTTGTGGATGACACCAAATTATTTAGGGTGGTTAAAACAAAAAGGGATTGTGAATTGCTCCAAAAGGATCTCTACAAACTGGGAGAATGGGCATCTAAATGGCAAATGTGGTTCAATATAAGCAAGTGTAAAGTGATGTATGTTGGGGCAAAAAATCCCAACTTCAAGTATAGCCTGATGGGATCTGAGCTAGTGATGACTGACCAGGAAAGAGATCTTGGGGTTGTGGTGGACAGCTCAATGAAGATGTCAGCCCAGTGTGCAGCTGCTGTAAAAAAAGGCAAACTCCATGTTAGGCATAATTAGAAAAGGAATTGAGAATAAAACTGGCAACATCATGCTGCCCCTAAACAAATCGATGGTGCTGCCACATGTGGAATACTATGTACAGTTCTGGTCACCACACCTAAAAAAAAGATATTCTAGAGCTGGAAAAGCTGCAGAAAAGGGTCACTAAAATGATCAAGGGGTGGAGCATCTCCCCTGTGAGAGAAGATTACAACAGCTGGGATTGTTTTGCTTGGAAAAAAGACGGGTAAGGGGAGACATGATGGAGGTCTACAAAATTAAGCATGGTATGGAGAATGTGGATAGGGGAGACATTTTTCTCCCTCACTCCAAATACTAGAACCTGGGTCATCCTATGATGCTGATTGGTGGGAGATTCAGGACAGATCAAAGGAAGGACTCCTTCACACAGTGCACAGTTAAACTATGGAATTTACTACCACAGGATGTAGTGCTAGCCACCAGTTTGGATGGCTTTAAAAGGGGGTTAGACACATTCCTGGAGGAAAAGGCTATCAATGGCTACTAGTCTTGATGGCTCTATGCTGCCTCCAGTACCAGAGGCAGTGATTCTATGTACACCAGTTGCTGGTGAACATGGGTGAGAGGGTGCTGTTGCACTCATGCCTTGCTTGTGGGTTCCTGGTTGACAGGCGGTTGGACACTGTGTGAACAGAGTGCTGGACTATGGGGATTTCATCCCACATGACATGACATGACATACTTGGCAGCCCCTGCAGGGAAATCTCTCCATTTAGGGCTAGCCGTGTGCGCGCTTGGATGTTTATTTACTATTTATTTATTTATTTATTTATTTATTTCATTTCTATACCGCCCAATAGCCGAAGCTCTCTGTTTGCAGGCATTACTGTGAATGCTGTAAAAAAAAGAGAAAAAAGAAGAGCTGTTAAATTGTTTTCTCTCCTGTCTTCCAGTTATTATGTGGGGATGTGTGGAGATGGAGCCAATGATTGTGGGGTAAGCCATAACGACAACACTGTGTGGTTGTTTGTTACTCATCCATATCTCCTCCTGTATAAACGCAGTGGGTCGTAAGTGGAAACAGGTTTCTTTTAAATAGTCTGCCTCTCTGTGGTGGGTAGAGAGGTGATGAGTTTGAGAGGCACTTGCATTTTTTAAAATGTAGGACATGTGTGCAATGCATTCCCATTTATTATCAATTTTTCTGTTAGCTTATCAGTTGATTTACTACTGTTGGTTTATCACAATTTAACCCCCCAAAGCAGGTCAGTGTGTGAAGCTGGGAAGGGAGCTGGAGAATTTGTTTCTTTTGCCCTTAGGTTACATCATGGATTAGCTATTGGGAATTTAAAAAAAAATCATTAGATTAGAAATGATAAGGAACACATAAAGGTGTGTTGTTTCTAAACTTAAAATTGAAAGTTCAGTCATAGACTCCCTACAGGAAGCAACCGAGGCTAGGGGAAAACTGCTTCCAGCAGCAGAGTGGGGCAGGTGGGGGTGGGGAGAGGACGGGTCATATTCTCCACCCTCCACCCCGGGCTCCAGTTCACTTTTAAAGTCACCCCCCACCCCACACTTATAGGCAAAGCAGGGCTTGTGCATGTGCAATACACACACGCGTGTGCGCGTCTGGCTTGGCTCCTTGCACTTGCAGATGAAATCATGCCGTCATTTTTGCATATTCCTGTGCTGGCATTCGTGGGATTGGCCATGGAAGTCCATGAGTTTCCTGTGATGTCAGGGTCTGGGTTTGGACATGGAGAATCATGGATTAAATTTTATACGAACTACAGATTTTTATTTTTCTGGTTGAATTCCAGTTACTGTGACCAGGTAATTGTGTTTTTTGTGCATATTTCTTCAAATGTGTTGATGAGGCAAAAGTCTGCCCCAGGGACACACACACACTCAGCCTGAGATTCAGGACTTCCTGAACATGAAGATTAGAGCTCCCGGAAAATTTGCCTGCATTTCACTTGGACACAGGACTCTATGGGAATTGTTCTTCTTCAAAATAGGACTAGATGAAACAACGATCCGGTGGATCCACAGGTGGCTACAAAACTGGACTCAAAGAGTGCTTATCAATGGGACCTTCTCAAACTGGGGAGAGGTAACGAGTGGGCTACCGCAGGGCTCAGTCCTGGGCCCAGTGCTCTTCAACATTTTTATGAATGACTTGGAGGAGGAGGTGCAGGGAATGCTGATCAAATTTGCAGATGACACAAAATTGGGCAGGATAGCTAATACTTTGGAAGATGGAAACAAAATTCAAAGTGATCTGGATAGACTGGAGCGCTGGCCAGAAAACAACAGAATTACATTTAATAGGGATAAATGCCAAGTTCTGCACCTGGGAAAAAGAAACCAAATGCACAGTTACAAGATGGGGGATACATGGCTCAACAACACTACAAGCGAGAAGGATCTTGGCATTGTTGTCGATCACAAGCTGAATATGAGCCAACAATGTGATGTGGCTGCAAAAAAGGCCAATGCTCTTTTGGGCTGCATTAATAGAAGCATCGCTTCCAAATCCCGGGAAGGACTAGTTCCCCTCTACTCAGCACTGGTTAGGCCTCATCTGGAGTACTGTGTCCAGTTCTGGGCACCACATTTTAAGAAGGATGCAGACAAACTGGAGAGGCTCAGAGGAGGGCAACAAAGATGATCATGGGACTGGAAACAAAGCCCTATGAAGAGAGACTGAAAGAGCTGGGCATGTTCAGCCTTGAGAAGAGAAGACTGAGGGGAGATAGGATAGCGCTCTTCAAATACTTGAAAGGCTGTCACAGAGAGGAAGGCCAGGATCTCTTCTCCATCATCCCAGAATGCGGGACACGGAATAATGGGCTCAAGTTCAAGGAAGCCAGATTCCGGCTGAACATCAGGAAAAATGTCCCAACTGTTAGAGCAATGCGACAATGGAACTAATTCCCTAGGGAGGTGGGGGGCTCTCCTGCACTGGAGGCGTTCAGGACGAGGCTGGACAGCCATCTGTCGGGGATGCTGTGACTTGGATTCCTGCACTGAGCAGGGGGTTGGACTCGATGGTCTTGTAGGCCCCTTCCAACCCCGCTATTCTATGATTCTGTGAAATGAATGGTGGTGTTTTTTGTTTCCCCCCAGGCTTTAAAAATGGCCCACGTGGGGATCTCCCTTTCGGAGCAGGAGGCTTCTGTGGCGTCGCCCTTCACCTCCCAGACCCCCAACATTGAGTGTGTTCCAGAATTGATAAGGTATGTTTGTGATGCTCCATGTAAAACCTCATTCCTCCAATGGCAGCTTGTAGGAGCGAATGGCTTGTTGTTCCCATGCCTTCCCCTTCCAATTTCCTCCTTCCTGGCTGGCACCCCTAGTCTAGCCTGGCCTGTGCAGGAGTCTCCCAAGGTAACTGGAGGGCTGCCAGAGCTGCGGCACTGCCAGTCATCATGAGCATCACTGCCTGTCCTGGTCACCATCTTGCTCTCTACAGGGCTGAATGTCGTTCTCAGCACCCTGAGCCATCCTCCCACCCCTCAGCAGCATTGCGCAGGCCTCTGCAGCCTTTTAACCATCCTGTGTCAATGCAGGCCAGGGCCTTTGGCAAGGCGTAGATAATCCTAGGAGCAGCAGTGAGAGAGCAACCAGTTCAGTCCAGAGTCCCACATAGAAGTTCCGAGGAGGGTCTGCAGGCATAGGCGAGGTCGAGGCAGTCCAGGGGTCAGTTCACCAGCGTCCGTTTCAGCAAGCGTCAAAGTCAGTCAAGGGGGTCTCCGAAAACGTTATCCAGGTGCATAGCCAAGGTCTAGGAGCTTATCCGATCCGCTGTTGTTTGCAGGCTGAATTTTTAGCAGGCCGTTAATCAGCACAGCTGGCTAATTAGGTCAGCATGTTGCTTTTAAGGGAGGGCCCCACGCTGTGACTTCCTTTTGCTCTTTTGCTGCACATGAATGATCCTATGCCATTCAGAGGGATGGATCCCCTCAGAGTCTGTGTCCAGCATTTGGGCAAGTTCAGGAACTGCTCCTGTAATGTTTCCAGAGGACTGTCAGCCAAGGCTTCCTGTTCCTTGCTGAGCTCTGGCTGGGGCCCATTGTGCTGCCTTCCTCAGGTGAATCTTCCTCCAGGTAGGGCATGACACTAACAGACTGTCCACTTCTCTCTTCTCCCGCCTTCACCCCCGTCCCCCAGGGAAGGTCGTGCCTCCCTCGTGGCTTCCTTTGCAGTGTTTAAATACCTGACACTTTACGGCATTATACAATTCATCAGTACTGCTCTGCTTTTTTGGGTATGTATGAATAGGCTGAATTGATGTCTCCAGATCCGTCCCAAGGGCTGAAGGGTGGATGACCCGCAGCAAGCCCTCATCAGTCGCAGTCCCTAGGCTGGAGAGAGACAGTAGTCTTTACGAGAGGTGAAGGTGGTCTGCTGGAGATATGGCGTCTCCCGTGGCGCATGCACACCGTTGTCCCTCTGCTGTTTCTGGAAAGCAGCTCCGGCAGGTTTTTGAATGCTACAAAACCCCACTGAGCCTGTGAACGGTCACCCTAGTGCGATGAGTGCCTCTGAAAACATGGCCTGTTTACACAG
Organism: Heloderma suspectum; assembly: GCF_057233095.1. Classification (NCBI taxonomy): domain Eukaryota; kingdom Metazoa; phylum Chordata; class Lepidosauria; order Squamata; family Helodermatidae; genus Heloderma; species Heloderma suspectum. The sequence goes on along the minus strand of NC_139460.1, from coordinate 329,274,892 downwards.
AGCTGGAAGGAAACTAGCCAGTGGATCCTCCGCTTCCCAGAGAGGTTATCGTGCAAAAGCCTCCCTCCCAGCCATCTCTGAACATCTGCACGGCCTCAGCCTGGGGGAGACTCGGCAGCCTCCCAGGGTGGGGGCAGGGGGAGGTTATTTTCCAGAGCAGAAGCTGCCCTTTGAGTTGGGCCCTTTGTGCCTGTCTGTGTTCATGAAATAGTAATCTGAGAAATAGTTTGAGTGTACCTGTACGAAAACAAGCCTTCCATGAACTATTTCTTTTCCTTTCAGCAAATACAGATCTTTGGGAATTACCAGTACCTCATGCAAGATGTCTGCATTACCCTCGTTGTATGCCTCACAAGTAAGCAGGTCACCCTGTTCTCGGTCTTCTCGTCAATGACCTTGCTCCTTTTAAGCTAAGGTGTGGGGCGGGTCCCACTAAGGCCAGTAGGACACAAGTCACACATTAAAATTTTAGATGCTAAAATTCCCTCTTGATCTAAAGTTGCCCCATACTTGCCTTACCCCAGCCATGGATGGTCCGCCTGAACCTGCAGGCTCAAGCTCTGGTGAGCCTCTAGGGCAGGGGTTTCCAGAGCTGTGGGACAGCCACCAAGAATGCCTCTGTCTGAGCTCAAAGCTGGCAGTCACCTGCACCTCTGGAGGGAGGCTTGTCTGTCCCACCCTTGGAGAACTCTTTCTGGAGCGAGGGTGTCTTTCTCTCTCTCTCTGCCCATCTGCTTGGCGCACGCGATGGCTCTGGCTCTTCACTGGCTGGCCCAGGGCTGGCAGTCCTTCCTGGCCTCGCCGGCTGCTGCCGTGTGGGCCTGATGCTGATGGCTGTGGGGCAGGGAATGAGAAGGGGCTTTTTTGCATGCACTGTGCAGCTTCCCTGGACTGCCCTCTCTTCCTTCCGACAGTGAGCCTGACCCACGCCTATCCCAAACTGGCCCCCTACCGCCCTCCCGGACAGCTCCTCTCGCCACCCCTGCTGCTCTCCGTCACCCTCAACGTCTGCTTCGCCCTCATCATCCAGGTCTTTGGCTTCCTGTATGTGAAGCAGCAGCCCTGGTACTCAAAGCTGCGCAGTCACAGGTGAGCTCCCCATCCAAAGACGGCTCCCAAGCAGAGGCTAAGGTGCGAGGTGGGAACGATGTCATGGGGGGAGTCACTCTCTCCTGACGTTAGTTTCTAGCACTGGTTCCGTTCTGCGCAGAGAGGTGCTGGGGCTCATACTCCCCTAGAGGTCACTTTCTAATCCAGAGGTCTGCCCCTTATTCCTAGGGGTGTGGGGGGCCTCAGTCTTGCTGCACATAGTCAGGGGTCTTTATTGGCAACTGGCAATTCTCCACAGTTGGCCCTGACAAACAAAGAGGTCCTGGGGCTTAGCTGTGCCACAAGCTGAGCCCCACAGGTGTAGCAGCAGCCAACAAGCAGGCAATAATGGATCAGGGCCAGGGAGAAGCAAGAGGGAGGAAGTCAGGTGTGTGTGTGTCCTCTTCCTTCCAGCAGGTGCCCCTTAGGAAGCCAGCCCCTGCTGCCGGGCAATGGGTCAGCCAACTCCACGGCCCAGGAGCATGGCGTTTTGAGCTATGAGACAACCACCCTCTGGCCACTTGTGACCATCAACTGCATTATCGTGGCCTTTGTCTTCTCCAAGGGGAAGCCGTTCAGGAAGCCCATCTACACCAACTGTAAGCTCGTCTGGGAAAGCCACATTCCCTTTAGCCCTTCTAGTTCTTGGCTTTGGCACCAGAGCCCCCTCCGCCCCACCCCCACCCCAGCCAAGCGAGTGGCTGTCTGGGCAACCGAGGCCCAAGGCCAGGGACCTTCCGACCCACACGTGGAGCGGGAGGGGCTCAGGAACCTTATCCAGAGAGTGTTTCCTTGAGATGCTTTGAGTGTTCTGTGCATTATTGCAGTACTCCTTTCAGTGGCCCTGCTTTATTATCTTATTACAGATAGGGGCCAAAGGACAGGGGCTTTGGTTTTAAATATTAAATCCTTCTAAAAGGGGCTGTGGGATGGCTGAACTTCACCCACATCACCTGCAAAGAAAGGGATCCCCTTGCTGGCTTTCTTCCAGGAGGGCCTGAGCTGCCTGGCAGGAGGCTGCCAACGGCAGAGCGCTGTCCTTGCTTCCTTGTCAACAGCCTCTGTGGCCAGGCACCCTCCCCAGTGTCCAGTGTACCATGGAAACCAGCTTGCTTAATACCTGACTCCCATCACTCAGCTGGACCAGAGGGATCCTCGTCCCAGGGGACTAACTGGCCCTTCCCTCCTCTTTTGCTTCCCCAGATATATTCTCCTGCCTGCTGTGCCTCCAGCTTGGAGTTTCCCTTTTTCTTTTCTTTGCTGACATTGAAGCTGTGTACAGGGGAATGGAGGTGAGTGCTGGAGGCCTGCATGTGCAGGAGCGTGCAACCTGGGAGCATGTAATCTGGAGCATCCCTCAGCACTGGGATATGAGCCACCAGTACCAGGTTAAATGCAATGCCCTCTGCTTGGAAGAAAATGCAGGATTGGCTTCACCTGGCCAAGCTGGGGGTGGGGCTGGTGTGCAAGATGTGCCACGCCAGATTGGCTGATCTGAAGGGGCTGTGGGAGACTAACCCCCGGGACCCCTTTCCTTTCCTCACAGCTTCTCTGCACACCAACCATTTGGAGGGTTTACGTTCTGGTTATGCTGTTGGTCGTGTTTGTGGTCTCATTCTTTGTGGAGGTGAGCAGACATCTGTTTCTTCCGTTTCCCTGGAAACTGGCTCCAAGCCTTCCTTCCCTTTGAGCAGAGTGTTCCCTGCTGCTGCTGCTACCTGGTGCAGCGGATGCTGAGGTGATGGGAGGGTTAAGAATGGTCAGAAAAATGGTCCATCTGGCTCAGCCTCCTCCTGCCCAGCACCAGGTGTCCTGCAGAGGCTCACAAGCAGGATGGGATATGAGGGGGATACCACCGCCCCCCGGCTGCTACTGCTGGGCATCTTCTCTCTGGGGGAGGTCATGAAGATGGGCTTAAAATAACATATAAGCCATAGGGCATGCGTGGAAGAGGCGGGGGAGGAGCCAGTGTCACTTCTCTCTTCCAGTTCCCCATCTATTAAAATGGGATTTGTGGCGGGACTCCCTTGGGATTGTGCGGTGCAGATCTCCCACAGGATGTGGTCTGCCAGCCCAGGCTGTCAAGCAGCAGGGAAGAGGGGGGACTGACCCTGGCATGGGCACCTTCACCGCTGTTGTGATAGGCAGAGGAGGGCTTGGTGCATTTTGCCACAGCCTCTCCACTCCCTTCTGTGCCTTCCAGGTTTTGTCATCCAGAAGGATGTAAGCAGGACAAATTCAAATAAATGCAAATCAGGCACATTCACGGACTTAAGTTCTGTCTTGCAGCTGTTGTTCAGGTTTTCACATCACAGAGAGGGGTTTTTGTTTAACAGAGGAGCGGAATCAAGGCAGAAAGAAGGTGTGGCAGCTTACCCTACAAACTCTGAGAGCTAGAAGCTCGTTCTTCTGTTTAGGGGGTGGAGGGGGCCCTGGTTTTCTAAAGATTCTGAATCCCAGTTCAAACAGGAGGCTGCATACTTGTCTGGCAAACAGGCAGCTGGAGAGAAATATGCACAGCTCTGATCAGGAAAGAATGAAAGGGAGCGTGGACTAGTGGTTGGGTTATTGGAAGGGAAATGCCATCCCACGAATGTCAGTAAAACCCTTGGGAGAGGCATTGCTTCCCCTTGGGTGCTCTGTCCTTGTCTTCTTCCACCTCCTCCTGCTCCTGCTCACCTGAGAGCAAGGGTAAAACTCCCACCTGGGCTGTGCCAGTCCGTGCTGGGCTGAGACTCCCTGGGATAACGCCCAGCAATCAAGGAACCTCCACTTCCCCCTCCTCTGTCCTTTGCAGGATGCCATCCTGCAGAACCACCACCTGTGGCTGCTGATCAAGGCACTGTTTCGATTCCATTCCTCAAGCCAGTACCGGAAGCTGCAGCGGCAGCTGGAGGGGGATGCAATGTGGCCTCCCATGAACCGAAGGGATTTTGCTGAAGACCGAAAAAGTGAGGCCTACATCAATCCCATCTATGAACTCAATGAAGACAGCTAGCTGGCAGTCCAGAGGTAACAGAGCAGGCTGGCAAACGAGGACCTGCTAACTTGTATGTACAGCGTGTGAATAGAATTTTGTCTACAAACCCACAGAAAATGCTGTTACAAAAGACCTGGAAATGGGCAGCTGTGCCCCTATTGGCACCCCCCTGCCCCTATTTTAACCAGGCAATGAAGGTTTAGCCACTGTCTGAATGGGGTTTTGCCCCTGCTCAGATAGAAACCAGTTAAAGAAAATTAAGGCTTGTTCCCTGCACGGGGGCGAGAGGGTCCCCTTCCTCCTCAGTGGCAACAAGCTGCCTCAGGGGGACCGTTTGAGGACTCGCAAAGGTGCTGCAAACACCCACCTTCCAGAAAATAAAGTTAACTTGGATTTATTTTCCTGAAGAAAATGAAGTGGTTTTCTTTATGCACTTTGCAGTAAAAAGACATGTCGGGGGCAGTGGTGGAGGGCAGGGGTTGCTTTGGAGGGGTTTCGATATAAGGACAGCATCAATAGCTAAACGTCTCACATGACTGTGAATATATGAAAATAGTTTGGACAACATGGGAATCGGTTGCAGTTGTCAGAAAAATAGTTTAAATTTATTCTGAGTGGGAAGCCCAGGCAAGCCAACACAGGGGCAAGAAGAAAAACCTGCCCTGGAAGAATGACTACGTGCTGAGAAAGAATTGCAGAGCTGTTCGTTTTAGTCCTGCTCGAAGGCCAGGTTGCGCACGTAGCTGAGGTCTTGCTGAGCACATGTAGAGAGCGTGGAAGGGTGCAGAGGCGTGGGGGCTCCTCTCGCAGAGAGATGCTGGGCACGTTTCCTGTTAAGAAAAGAGCCTTCTCACAGACGAGGAAAGGACCCTTGTGCAACAGGAGCGCTCCCCTTCTGCCCGTGACTTGCTCCAGGCTTCTGCGGCTGCCCTTTGCTGCTCCATTCCTCTTTACCTCTGGGGCAGGTTGTTCAGTGTTTGCTGGGGAGGGGGGGGTGCGCTCCTTCTTGGCCTTCCCGCTCTATTGGGCTCCTCAGCTTCCCGTTCTTGGCTAGTCTCTCTCCCCCCACACTGTTCTCGGAGGTCCTCACTGAACCCCACGGCTGATCATGGCACCCAGCACTACCTCCCCACAACCCCAGCCCCCCGAGATTTCTGCTTAGATGTTGCACGGCTGGCCGTTTCACCCTCAGGAAGTCCAAAGGTAGAACTACATGATACACCCTATCACGTCTCATAAACCAGTGGTGATTTCTTCAACGCAAATGCTCTGTGGGAAGGTCCCTGACACTGCTTCTCCCTGTAAGGCCTTGAGGAAACCCACCCTGCAACTAAAACAGCTTTTCATGCTCTGCCTTGGCCTTCTCCTTTCACTCTGCATCTTCTCGCCTGGGCAGAGGGAGGCTTACCTGGGAAAGCATAAGCAGAGCACTGCGGCGACGATCAAGACGGCGATGACCGCAAACGCTGCGATGCCTACAGCAATGTAGATGGCGGTGCGCGGATTCTCTTTTGGGGGACCTTCTAAGCAACAAAGAGGAGCAGGAGGAGAGAAGGTTACAACAGCTGGGCTTGTTTAGCGTGGGAAAAAGCAGGGTGAGGGGAGACAGGGTAGTGGTCTACAAAATGATGCCTGGTGTGGAGAATGTGGAGAGGGAGGCATTTTTCTCCCTCTCTCAAAATACTAGAACCCGGGGTCATCCTATGAAGCTGATTGGTGGGAGATTCAGGACAGCTAAAAGGAAAGACCTCTTCACACAGCACAGAGTTAAGCTATGATGATCAGGGGCCTGGAAACAAAGGCCAATGAGGAGAGACTGAAAGAACTGGGCGTGTTTAGCCTTGAGAAGAAGAGAAGACTGAGGGGAGACAGGATAGCGCACTTCAAGTACTCGAAAGGTTGTCAGAGAGAGGAAGACCGGGATCTATTCCCAGAGCGGGCTCAAGTTCAAGGAAGCCAGATTCTGGCTGAACCTCAGGAAAAACTTCCAACTGTTAGAGCAGTGCGACAATGGAACCCATTCCCTAGGGAGGTGGGGGGCTCTCCTGCACTGGAGGCGTTCAAGATGAGGCTGGACAGCCATCTGTCGGGGATGCTCTGGCTTGGATTCCTGCACTGAGCACGGGGTTGGACTTGATGGCCTTGTAGGCCCCTTCCAGCCCTACTATTCTATGATTCTATAAAATTCCTGGAGAAAAAGGCTATTGATGGCTACTAGTCTTGATGGTTGTGTGCTACCTCCAGTACCGGAGGCACTGAGCCTGTGTACACCAGTTGCTGGGGAACATGGGCAGGAGGGTGCTGTTGCGCTCATGCCCTGCTTGTGGGTCCCAGTTGACAGCTGGTTGGCCACTGTGTGAACAGAATGCTAGACTAGATGGACCCTTGGTTTGATCCAGCAGGGCTCTCCATATGTTCTTAGAATGAGCTCTGAACTGGCTGGTTCTTTTGTGTGGACGGAGTGGGATGAATACCCCCTCCCTGCCCCCTGGGCTACACAGGAATGGGCTTACGGGTTAACAGGTGAAGGGCTTCAAGTAGCTAGCTCTAACCTTTTCACAGGAGGAGGTCATCTCGCACTGTTTCGTTTAAGGACTACAGTGAGCAACATGGGAGGTCCAGGGGCCATTTTTGCTCCCTGACCCCCCATGGGCTGCCGGCTGCAAGGTCCACGGGGTGGCCCATAAAAAAAGTTTAAGAGGAGGGGGGGAACTCCTCCACAGTGCTACAGCACATGACAACTGTTAAATTTAGCTTGTTTGCAAGCTAAATTCAGCCCTTTCGGTGCTCTGTAGCCATTACGGATGGCATGTTTCGGTTAATTTTCTTGTTTTTCAAATTTAGGGATGCAGGTGGTAGTGAGGACCACAGTGGGGGCAGCTGGGGTCGCATGCCTATGGGCCACTTGTTGCCTACGCCCGACTCAGGTGGATAATATGCACTCAACTTTTCATGTCCTAAAGCTAAACTGTTCCAGGCAGAGGGAAGGAACTACTCAGCATGAGCACTCCCCCGCCCAGGGCCAGCTGCCCCGGCCACAGGTGCCCCTCTGCAGGAGAGAGGGGCTCTGGCAAGCAACACCCCCAGAGGCCCCCCACCCCCACCCTAGGAGTCTTCTTCCTGCTGTTTCTTCCTGTCTCTGCACTCCGGTGCAAGTGAGAGAAGCCCTTGCCTCTCCCCCAACCCCTCTGTGCCCACCAGAAGATGTGGTGGCACAGAGAGGCTTGGCTGCAAGTGCACAGAGAGGCTGGGGAGTCATCCAAGCCCACATTCTGTGGTGCCCAAAGGACCTGGGGCCTGGAGGGCAGCTGGGGCACAAGTCCCCTAGGGCAGGGGTGGGGAGGGCTCTACCTGCAGGTTTCGTCTCAGTCTCGCACAAGGCTCCGCTATAGCCTGTGGGGCACTGGCAGTGGAAGCTGCTGCCTGGGCTGCCGGTATCTACACAGACCCCATCGTGCAAACACGGACTGGACAGGCAAGGGCCAACTGGGGAGAGAAGGAGAGTCGGGGGTGGGGCTCAGAGAAGTGGCAGCTGGGCAACTCCTTCCCAGCAGGGGCAGCTCTGAGCCCCCGCCCACCGCCCTTGACCCCAGCTACACTGCAGGTGCCACCCTTGGGGCAGGTTGAAGGGGGCAGACCCACATTTTGTAGAGCCCAAAGTACTGATGGCCACCTGTTTGGATGGCTTTAAGAGGGTTCACAAATTCCTGGAGGAGGAGGAGGCGGTCAGTGGCTACTAGTCCTGAAGGCTCTGTGCTTCCCCCAGGGCCAGAGGCAGCACGCCGACATGCACCAGTCGCTGGGCAAGACGAGTGGGAGGCTGCTATGGCACCCCGGGCTTCCCATTGGGGCAGCCGGCTGGCAACTGTGCGAGTGGGATGCTGGACGAGACGGGCCCTCGGTCTGACCCAGCTGCGGGGCTGTCCCACACGCTGTTCCCGCTCATGGGGGCACGAGGTGCTCAAGCAGCCGCAGCACCAGGTGGATGCCCTGCTGCCCATGATGAAGGGGGGAAATGCCTGGGCAGAGGAGCACCAGGGCCCGGGCCGGGGGCGGCTCCTCTGGGCCTGCGGGGCAGCTGGGCACAGGTCCCCTAGGGCGGGCGCTACCTGCTGGTGTCACCCCCGTCTCGCACAAGGCTCCACTGTAGCCCGCGGGGCACTGGCAGCGAAAGCCTCCGCCTGGGCTGCCGGTCTCGACGCAGACCCCGTCGTTCAAGCACGGATCGGGCAGGCAGGGGCCGGCTGGGGAGAGAAGGTGAGTCGGGCATGAGCGGCTTGGGGGGCGGCCGCAGGCGCGTGCTCCCCGGCAGCGCTGAGCCCTGCGCCCCCGCTGGGCCCGGCCCGGCGCCCCCCGTGCGGCACGGGCGGGCCTCTCCCCGCCGCTGCGCACGCCCCCCGTGCCGCACACGAGGAAGAAGGCCACTCACGGCTGTAGCACCCGCGGGTGAAGTTGGCCACGGCGCACAGCTTGCTGGGCCCGCAGGCGGCCGTGGCGCAGGCGGCGCTGGCGCTGTCAGTGCACACGCAGGCCTGGCTGCAGTCGTCGGACAGGAACCGCGCCTCCACCTGCGGCAGGAGGGCGGAGGCTGAGCTCATCCCAGAGCAAAAGCGAAGCACTCCTGCGCCCCATCGCCAGCCACCCCAGGGCCGCGCGCCCCGGGCACCAGGGGGGGTGGTCGGCTGGCTCCGCGCAGCAGCAGGCAGGGCCTGCTGGTAGGGCTGCGTGGACGGCGGGGGGAGGGCTGGCCCGCGGGGGGGGGGGGACCTCATGGCACAGGTCCCACCGCCCGTTAGGGAGGACCGGGCAGCGCCTGGCGCCTCGCCAGCAGCCCCGCCGAGCCCTCCGTCCTGTGCAGGCGGCGCTCTCCAGGCATGGCGCCCCCTGGCGGCTGCCAGATGGAGACGCGGTCCCGGCGTCTTTCCTGCCGTGCGCTGGGTGGGCTGCAGGTGCCCCCGCCCCGTACCTGGTAGTATCTGCCCAGGAAGGTGCAGCCGCACTCGCGGAAGGGCACGCAGTCGAACCCGCTGAGGACGTATCCGGGGAGGCACTCGCAGCCTTCGAGGCAGGGCCTGTCACACTCCGCGGGGGCAGCCCAGTCCGAGCACGAGGCGGGGCAGGCGGGCGAGCAGGCACTGTACCTGCTGTGTGGGGGGCAGCGGGGCGCTGTGGACCCAAGAATCAGAGCCTCTGAGCGCGCGGCTCGCGGAGGGGGCCGCACCCCGGTCTGCCCGCAGCACCGGGGGGGGCGGCCCTGGCCTGGCCTCCGCGAGCGGGGTGACCCACGGGGAGAGGCGCTGGCCCTGCGAGGGGTGGTTGCCCAACCGCCCAGGTGAAGCAAGCGGAAGGAAAGGCCTGCCTGCTTCCCGCCCCCCCCCTGCCCACCCGCCCGCCCAGGGCTCACCGCAGGCCGCGGCCTCCCTCCAGCCGTCCAGTGCGACTCCCTTCTCCTGGCAGGCCTGCACATACTGCTCCAGCGTGGGGCACAGGCTGGTGCTCCGGTTGGCTTCGATGCACATGTCGAAAAGGCACATCCTGCGGAAGGACGGACAGGGCAAGTAACCCGCCGCTCGCGAGAGGACAAGCAGCAGCAGCCAAGACGCTGGGAGTGGGCCGCAGTACTCAGCCCGGCCCTTTCTGGCGCTATGTGGAAGGTGGGCAGAAAGCACCCCCCAAAGGCCAAGCCTGTCTGTCTCCCTGATCGGTGCCCTGCCTCGCTACCGAGAAAAATAGAACTCAAGGCGGAGATCGACAGGGGCGGAGGGGCGTCCTAAGAGCGGATAATAACCGAAGACTGACACAACAGCGGGCGAGGCTAGAAAGGGCACAGCAGCGAAGAAAGCGGGGACCAGGCTGAGAGCAGCAGCAATTAAAAAAACAATGCATGCTTGTGCAAATAGAGCCATGCTGTCACGACGCAAAAGGCCTGTCTCCTGGTCACCACCGCTGTGAGCCCATCAGGCGCTGGGGAGCCTCCTGTTGTGGCAAGACCCTGGCAGGTTCCTGGGGGAGCAGGCCGTCCTTGGATATGCCCTTCCCAGCCACAGAAGGGCTTCTCGGTTAAGCCCAGCACCGGGCGCTGCTCTTGGAAGTGTGTGAGAAGTCCGCGGCCCCAAAGCGATGTGGTCTGCGTGGCCCTTGCCAGCGAGTAGCCTCGCCGCTGCCTTTTGAGCCCACTGCCTGTTCTGAGAGAACTTCAAGGAACTCCACTCTGCTGGCCTGAGTTTCCGTTTGTGAGCCCTCATCCAGCCCAGGGCTGCTGCTGGGGTGACTGCCTTGTTATGCTTGATCACTGATGGACAGCGCTAGCTGTTTCTAATCTATAAGGAAAAGAAATACTGAAGACAGTGTTGTCTTCCTGAAGACAGTGTTACTTCGAGAGGCCTTCCTTGAGTGGCCAGCTGTGGTTATTACATTCAGAATTTGTTTCTTTTAAAATGTTTAAATTGTTTTAACATGGTGTTTTATTCATTTATCTTTGTTGTTCACTGCTCTGAAACCTTTTGATGTGGAGCGGTATATAAATATATATATACACACACATAAACATACACACACACACATAAATATATATATATATGTATGTATGTATGTGTGTATATATATATATAAATCTATATCTCCAGCAAAAGAGATCGTTACCTTGTCGTGGTGCTGGAGCTTGAGCACCTCAATGATGTCGTGAGCTAAACCGTGAAGGGACACCCAAGACGGGAAGGTCATGGCAGAGAGGTCAGACTAAATATGATCCCTGGGGAAGGAAACGGCAACCCAACCCAGTATTCTTGCCATGAAAACTAAATGGATCAGTATGACCAGAGATATGTCGGTATACCATCGGAAGATGGGACTCCCAGGTCGGAAGATGGTCAAAAGGCTACTGGGGAGGAACAGAGGATAAGTTCAACTAGCCCCAGCTGTGATGATGCAGCTAGCTCAAAGCCGAAAGGACAGCTAGCAGCCGATGATGCTGAACGACGAATCTGATGTTCTAAAGATCAACACACCATAGGAACCTGGAATGTAAGATCTATGAGCCAGGGCAAATTGGATGTGGTTACTGGGGAGATGTAAAGATTAAATATAGACATTTTGGGTGTCAGTGAACTGAAATGGACTGGAATGGGCCACTTCACATCAGATGACCACCAGATCTATTACTGTGGACAAGAGGACCACAGAAGAAAAGGAGTAGCCTTCATAATTAATAATAAAGTGGCTAAAGCAGTGCTTGGATACAATCCAAAAAACGATAGAATGATCTCAATTCGAATTCAGGGCAAGCCATTTTACATCACAGTGATCCAAATATATGCCCCAACCACAGATGCTGAAGAAGCAGAAGTAGATCAGTTCTATGAGGATCTGCAGCACCTACTGGACAATACGCCAAAAAGAGACGTTATTTTCATTACAGGAGACTGGAATGCTAACGTGGGTAGTCAAATGACACTTGGAATTACAGGCAAGCATGGTCTGGGAGAACAAAATGAAGCGGGACATAGGCAGATAGAATTTTGCCAAGACAACTCACTGTGCATAACAAACACTCTCTTCCAACAACCTAAGAGACAACTTTATACATGGACTTCACCAGATGGTCGACACCGAAATCAGATTGACTACATCCTTTGTAGCCAAAGGTGGCGGACATCTATGCAGTTGGTAAAAACAAGACCTGAAGCTGACTGTAGTTCAGATCACAAACTTCTTATTGCACAATTTAGAATCAGACTAAAGAGAATAGGGAAGACCCACAGATCAGTTAGATATGAGCTAACTAATATTCCTAATGAATATGCAGTGAAGGTGAAGAATAGATTTAAGGGACTAGATTTAGTAGATAGGGTCTCGGAAGAACTATGGACAGAAGTTCGCAACATTGTTCAGGAGGCGGCAACAAAAAACGTCCCAAAGAAAAAGAAAACCAAGAAGGCAAGATAGCGGTCTGCTGAGTCACTGGAAGCAGCCCAAGAAAGAAGGAAAGCAAAAGGCAACAGCGATAGGGGGAGATATGCCCAATTAAATGCAAAATTCCAGAGGTTAGCCAGAAGAGATAAGGAATTATTTTTAAGCAAGCAATGCGTGGAAGCGGAAGAAGATAACAGAATAGGAAGGAGAAGAGACCTCTTCCAGAAAATTAGAAACATCGGAGGTAAATTCCAGGCAAAAATGGGTGTGATCAAAAACCAAGATGGCAAGGACCTAACAGAAGCAGAAGAGATCAAGAAAAGGTGGCAAGAATATATGGAAGATCTGTATAGGAAGGATAATAATATCAGGGATAGATTTGACGGTGTGGTCAGTGAACTAGAGCCAGACATCCTGAAGAGTGAGGTTGAATGGGCCTTAAGAAGCATTGCTAATAACAAGGCAGCAGGAGATGATGGTATCCCAGCTGAACTGTTTGAAATCTTGCAAGATGCTGCTGTCAAGGTGATGCATGCCATATGCCAGCAAATTTGGAAAACACAAGAATGGCGAACAGATTGGAAAAGATCAACTTATATCCCCATACCAAAAAAGGGAAGCACCAAAGAATGTTCAAACTATCGAACAGTGGCACTGATTTCACATGCCAGTAAGGTAAAGCTCAAGATCTTGCAAGGTAGACTCCAGCAATTCATGGAACGGGAATTGCCAGATGTACAAGCTGGGTTTCGAAAACCAAATTGCCAATATCCGCTGGATAACGGAGAAAGCCAGGGAGTTTCAGAAAAACATCTATTTCTGTTTTATTGACTATTCTAAAGCCTTTGACTGTGTGGATCATCACAAATTGTGGCAAGTTCTTGGTGGTATGGGGATACCAAGTCATCTTGTCTGCTTCCTGAGGAATCTGTATAATGACCAAGTAGCAACGGTAAGAACAGACCACGGAACAACGGACTGGTTTAAGATTGGGAAAGGAGTACGGCAGGGTTGTATACTCTCACCCTACCTATTCAACCTGTACGCAGAACACATCATGCGACGTGCTGGGCTTGATGAAGCCAAGGCTGGAGTTAAAATCGCTGGAAGAAACATTAACAATCTCAGATATGCAGATGATACCACTTTGATGGCTGAAAGCGAGGAGGAGCTGAGGAACCTCATGATGAAGGTGATGGAAGAAAGTGCAAAATCTGGGTTGCAGTTAAACCTCAAAAAAACCAAGATTATGGCCACCAGGTTGATTGATAACTGGCAAACAGAGGGAGAAAACGTGGAGGCAGTGACAGACTTTGTCTTTCTAGGCGCAAAGATTACTGCAGACACTGACTGCAGCCAGGAAATCAGAATGACAAATCTTGATAAAATAGTGAAGAGCAGAGACATCACACTGACAACAAAGGTCCGCATAGTCAAAGCAATGGAATTCCCCGTAGTAACCTATGGCTGCGAGAGCTGGACCATAAGGAAGGCTGAGCGAGGGAAGATAGATGCTTTTGAACTGTGGTGCTGGAGGAAAATTCTGAGTGCCTTGGACTGTAAGAAGATCAAACCAGTCCATACTCCAGGAAATAAAGCCAGACTGCTCGCTTGAGGGAAGGATATTGAAGGCAAAGCTGAAGTACTTTGGCCACATAATGAGAAGATAGGATACCCTGGAGAAGATGCTGAGGCTAGGAAAGTGGAAGGCGAAAGGAAGAGGGGCCGACCAAGGGCAAGATGGAGGGACAATATTCTGGAGGTGACGGACTTGACCTTGGGGGAGCTGGGGGTGGCGACGGCTGACAGGAAGCTCTGGCGTGGGCTGGTCCATGAAGTCACGAAGAGTGGGAAGCGACTGACCGAATAAACAACAAATATATATATATATATATATATAGAGAGAGAGAGAGAGAGAGAGAGAGTGAGTTCATGGGCAAGGGACTCCAGAGGGATTGCCGCTCTCTCTCCCCTCCTCCACAATGATCAAGGAAAGGGTGCTGGGAAGCTGTGGCTCCTCCTTGCTGCAGGCCTCCCTAGAAGGCAGCGGGAAGAGCAGCCTTTCTGCACACCTTTGTCCGCTGTGCTGCCTATTCCGTCCCTCCCGCCTCCTCTGTGCAAGCTGTGTGGGAAGGAAATGCGCAGCAGCCTCTTCAGGTCCTCCCGGGAGGGCTGCCTTGCCCTGGCCCGGCAGACAAGCATCTCCTGCCCAGATGTGCCTCCGAATGCCTTAGAGTGCCTACGGCTGATTGACAGGAGCAATTGAGAGGGCCTTTCAGTGGGGCCACAGCAAAGACCCACGCCTGTCCCAAGACACTGCAGGCCATGGCTGAGCCTCTGGACATCAGGATGCGGAACCGGAGGTCCTGTGGCTCGTTGGAAGGGCTGCAGCTCCTGTGTGTTGGCCTCTTTGCTACTGGCCAGCCCCAGAGGCCCTCGGTAGCACCTTCCTCATTCTGGAGGAAAAGTACTGTGGAATCTGGGATGTCTTATCAACTGTCTGAAGGACAGCCCAAATGAGGATGTGGAAATAGGCTGCGAGCAGACAGTGGAACATGATACCCTGTCAAAGGGCCGTAGAGGAAAATATACACATGTCGGGGGCACTATGCACAGGGGTTTCTGTGCTAAAGCTAGAAGCCCTCAAGCCACCATGGGGGAGTGCTTGTTTTTTGAAGGAGAACCCAGATATAGTGGGCATGACAGAAACCTGGTGGAATGGAGAGAACTAGTAGGATACGGTCAATCTCTGGATATAAACTCTACAGGAAGGACGGGGAAGGGCATGCTGGAGGAGGTGTTGCTCTATATGTCAAAGGGGGCAGAAGGTCAATCAGATTAGAAACCCTAAACAAGGCAGACTTCCCCACAGAAATGCTGTGGATGACAATAATAGGCTCCAGAAATAATTTAGTACCAGGGACAGGCTATCATCCCCTAACCAAAACGTTCAGGGTAATCTTGAGATGGAGAATGAAATCAGGGAGGCATCCAGAGGAGAAAGTGTTACAGTAATGGGTGACTTCAGTTCCCCTCACATAGACTGGATAAATGCATGCTCCAGTCATAACAAGGAGGTTAAATTTCTCCAAGTTGGAAATGACTGTGTCCCAGAACAGCTGGTCGAGGAACCAACCAGAGGGGAGGGGAGCTTGGACTTAATTCTAAGTGGTGCCACCCAGGCCTGTTGCAAGATGTGTTGCTGAATGGACTGGGAAAAGTGACCACACACACGCTGCAAGTATTCTGCTCTGGATCTATCATTGTCACTGCTTTCTGTTGGGTTTCTACCATCCCTCTTCAGCTCATAAATGGGCTAACCGTACCAATCTTCACAGACACCCTACACTCCCTTTGCTCTACCTCTGCCTCCCAGTACAAAACAAAACGTCTGGCCATGAATGTCCCACAGTGTAGGGAGGGGAAAGTGGGAAGCGTGGCTTACTTCTGGAAGGGGCTTGGAGAGACGTGGTCAAAGCATGCTTGAAAGGGTCCACTTGGTTCTGCCAGAATCCCACAGTTGGAGCTGCTGTTGACCCGGTTGATCTGGCCAGGGGTGCAATGGAGATAGAACCCAGTGTCAGCATCATCGAGCTCTTCTTCGGAAATAGCATCTCGCCTGGAAAGGACAGGATATTTTCAGGGAGAGCACAGAAGCAGGCTCCTGAGAGGAGGAGGAGGGCAACGGCTCCTTGGACCATGCTGGTGTTTCTCCTCGGGGTCCTTTTCACTCTAGGCATGGGGAACTCACACTGAACCCTCTGCTCTGCATCAGAATGTGCTATTCCCCCAAACGTCAACACAATCTAACTTTTTCTTTTTTAAGCTACAAGGAAGCATCTCATCACTGTTCCCACCTGATAGATGTCAACGATTTTTCCCCACACTTGTGGCTGTAACTACAAATAATCCCAGAGGCCCACAAAGGGTTGAACCAGGAAGATTGCCACAACCTCCATCAGCATTAGCGGAGGAACTCAGAAGACTCTTTGGAGATGGCTGAGGTCATCTCTGGACGGTTGGCAACTATCCATCTTCAAACGGTGGTGGGTTGGACCAGAGCAATTACAGCCCCCGATACATTTGGAGGCTTTGCGGGAACATGTGCAGCCCTGCGCCTGCCACCGCCGGATGGGCCCCCTTCTTGCTTTTTTCCTGGGGAGCTCCATTCACCTCTGTCACTTCTGAGATTAACCCACCAGGCCTGGGGACCGCGGCAGGTTGCTCACAGTGGCCTACATTTGCCATGTCATCAGGGTCATAGCAAGGATGAGTATGTGGATCTTTCATGTGCCATCAACTGTCTCCTCCACACCCTTCTGGCAGAGCTGCTGTTCTCCCACAACTGTGTCTTTGTTGGACGCCCTTGCTTAGGTGTCTGTCGCCCATGGACACTGTCTGGGAGGCCATGCGTGAGGCACCAGGGGTCTCAACCGGAATTCTGGTGGTGGGTCCAAGCCCGTTGCTCCTTGCACCACTGTGCAGTCGGAAGGAGCTGTTGCCTGCTCTCCCTCACACAGCAGTGCCACCATGCAGATGAGTGAGGACGGGGCAGGCCATCTGTGCCCCCAGGTGTTTTGGACTATAGTTCCCCAAATACTTGACCACTGCCATACTGGCTGGGGCTTATGGGAGCTGTAGTCCAAAACATCTGGAAGGTGCCACATTGCATACTCCTGGAACTGCTGGAGCCAGTCCAGCAGGAAGGAGCTGGGTGTTGCAAGCAACAGCGCGATCCCACCAGGCCCCATAAAGCTGCAGGTTCCTCTTGGTGCCTTGGTCTGAGCGAGATGGGCCCAAGCACCGGCATGGCCGCTTCGCCTGCCTGGCCATGCCTGGAGCCATCGCTGGCCTCCAGCCACCAGCCCTGCAGCCTGTCCTGACTCGCCTATGCGCTCGATGTGCCCGCGGCGGCTTTGCCACACGTTCTGAGCCCGGCCCCCAGCGCCGCCCCCTCCCCACCATGCCTGGGGCTTCCGGACCCACTACCTGAGCCGGGCAGCTCCTCGCTGGACTGGGACGCGCCAGCTCTCCCCAAAGAGGTCCACGTCGGTGACCAGCTTGCCATCTGGCGTGGTGAAGTCATTCTTGTACTTCCCATCAAAGTTGCCGCACAGCCCCTCAACGTTCTTTTTGTAGGGGTTGGGAAGGGTTATGTCTGGGGACAAAAATGGTCCATACTGGGGTTATGGTCCAGAAGGAAAGGTGCTGAGGCTCCTGCCTGACCTAGCAGCTCTGTGTTCTGATCCCAGATGGGCAATGCATGTGGGGCAGCAGAAGGCACATGGTGAAGGAAAGGCACTCTGTACACAGCCAGAGGCACTATTCTGTCATGTTCCTGGGCCAAGCCCTGCTACTGAATGTGAGGGTCACCTGAGTCCCACCTCTTAGGGTTCCTTCACAGGGAGCTTTTGTCCTGCAATTGAGATGGCTCCTTCATGGAAGCATGCGGGCTCTTTACAGGACGCCGGGACCCTGCTGCACTAAATGCCCTTTGTTCCATTTTGAAATAGAGCGCAGATCATGAGCTGTGAAGCTACCCCGTTGAGTTCTGCTTCAGTTTCCTCCGTGAAAAGAGGAAAAGCAGCAAGAAGAGGAGCGAGATCAGTGAAAGATAACAGTGAAAGGAAGACTCAGATACAGGGAGAAGGGGGGGCGAGGGGGAAGGAAGCACGTGAAAAAGAGAGCGGGCACGATCCTGCATTTCAAATGGAAGCAGAACACCCCGCTTTAAGTGTGGGATTTTAAACTCTGGCAAATTCTTAAAAGAGATGGGAATACCAGACCACCTTACCTGTCTCTTGAGAAACCTGTACGAGGGTCAAGAAGAAACAGTAAGAACCGGGCATGGAACAACCGATTGGTTCAAAATTGGGAAAGGAGTACAACAAGGCTGCATATTGTCGCCCTGCTTATTTAACTTATATGCAGAGTACGTCATGAGAAACGCCAGGTTGGATGAATCACAGGTAAGAATTAAGATTGGCGGAAGAATTTTCAACAACCTCAGATACGCAGATGATCCCACCCTAATGGCAGAAAGCGAAGAGGATCTAAAGAGCCTCTTGTTGAGGGTGAAAGTGGAGAGTGCAAAAGCTGGTTTGAAACTCAACATTAAAAAAACGAAGATCATGGCATCTGGCCCCATCACTTCCTGGCATATAGAAGGGGAAGAAATGGAAGCAGTGACAGATTTTACTTTCTTGGGCTCCAAGATCACCGCAGATGGTGACTGTAGCCATGAAATTAAAAGACGCTTGCTCCTTGGGAGGAAAGCTATGGCACACCTAGACAGCATAGTAAGAAGCAGAGACATCACCTTGCCGACAAAAATCCGTCTAATCAAAGCTATGGTTTTCCCAGTAGTAATGTATGGCTGTGAGAGCTGGACTATAAGGAAGGCTGAGCGCCGAAGAACTGATGCTTTCGAACTGTGGTGCTGGAGAAGACTCTTACGAGTCCCCTGGACTGCAAGGAGGTCAAATCAGTCCATCCTAAAGGAAATCAACCCTGAGTGCTCATTGGAAGGACAGATACTGAAGCTGAAGCTCAAATATTTTGGCCACCTAAAAACTCCCTGGAAAAGACCCTGATGCTGGGAAAGACTGAAGGCCAAAGGAGAAGGAGATGGCAGAGGATGAGATGGCTAGACAGCATCACCGATGCAGTGAATATGAACCTGAGCACAGTCCGGGAGAAAGCGGAAGACAGGAGGGCCTGGCGTGCTGTGGTCCATGGGGTCACGAAGAGTCGGACACGACTGAACAACAAGAGATGCCCTCAGTCAGCTCAGCCTGACCTGTCCTCTGGACATCTCAAGCACTTAATCCTCCCGCCCTGGGTAGCCCAGGTGGGAAGTCCACCCCCTCGGGATCCCCCCCGAGCCAGCGTGGCTCTGGCGGAGCAGCAGGGCTCCTCTCCGCTGCTCCTCAGGTGGCAGAGGGGCGTGTGCAGCTCACCGCCATTTGGCATCTTCCTCCCTGGGTATGACCTTCTCTGGTTCTGCTGAGCAGCCTTTTTGGGGCCGCAGCCTGTCCTCGGCCCTGCAGAAAAGGCCCGCAGGGCCACGGAAGGGAGTCTTGGGCCTTAGGCCAGCAGCCGAAGGCTCCACCTTCTCCTTTGGAGCCCCCACTCTGCTCTGCTCCTGCCAAGCTGCGCCAGACACTGGCAGAGCCGCCGTTACCTGAGTTCTCAGCGCCGTCGAAGCTGACAGACAGGCCGAAATCCGTCTCCAGGTAAATCCGCATCGCCGCCTGCCGGACACGAAGGCCCTCGTGGGGCTGGGCCGGGGGTGCCATCTGTACTCCATCCAGCTGTGGGGGGGGGGAAAGAGTGTTCACAGCCTTCCCCCACCGAAGGGCTGAGGCACAAGCGGAGATGTGAAGGCCCAGGCAAAAAGCAGGACCATTCACAAAAGGCACGGTTCTTCCCATTTTTTTCAAGGACCGTGTTTGTTTTCCCCCCGAAAAAGTGAACAGCTTTGGATTATGAAATATTTTCTTTTAGAATTTAAGACAAGCTGTTTATATATAGTTACCAAGCCTTTACTCCCCAAACGATTCCTAAAAACTGTGTAATAAGAACACTTTTATAGAAAGACTAGAGATGTAAGATCTCTGGAAATAATGAACCTATGAGGAAAGATATTTTTAATCCTAAGATTTTCAGCATAGTTATTCTTCCATTATTAAAATTATTGATCTAATGTATCTTTTACTGATAGACATTTTGGGATACTCCAAGTTATGCTCAGTTTCCCAACATGTGAATAGAGTCACCATATCATAATATGGAAGAAAATACACATTGTTGACAGTTTGGGGTTTGTTCAACAGAGTCCTGTGTTTCTGGACTTGACTTCCTCTGCCTCCAGTTCTTCCTACTTCTTCTGGCTTCTAGGTTGATTCAGATGTTTCAGGGACTACTTGCTGAAGTTCCCTCTGTCAGTCATATACTAGGAATCTAACATGTTATGTATAACTTGGTTTGCTCATAAAATTAATCATGTTTGGTATATTATGTTTTTAAAAGTATAGTTTATTCAGACACTAATTACAAATTTACTGAGTTCACTTTCTGAAGTTTTCAAATATGATAATTTTATGAGCAAACCATGTTATACATAACTTCAGGAACCTAAAGGCTGCTTTATGTTCCTGAAGCAGCTGTCCTCAACCTGGTGCCCTCCAGATGTTTTGGACTACAGTGGCCAACATTCCTGACCATTGGGCATCATGCCTGAGACTGATAGGTGCTGAAGTCCAAAATATGTGGAGGGCACCAGGTTGGGGAAGGCTGTCCTAAAGCAACAAAGTGACTTTAGATCTGGAAAGAGTGCTTTAAAAATAAGTATTACTCATTTTTCAGTTTCCCCTCAAATTTCTGTTTTTATTTCTTTAAAAACCCTGTTTTTTTCGATGGCTTCGGAATTTCTGGAAATTTTACATCTCTAGGCACAAGCCCAGGGCATCCCAGGCCACCTTTGGGTACATGGCTCTTTTCAATAGGGAGACATTCTGCAACGTCACGCCAGCAGCACTCAGCACCCATCCAGGCTGAGAGAAAAGGAAAAGCAGTGGCCTCTGCAACGCCTGATAAATGCTGATTGTGGAAGGGAGGGCCTGCACACCTTGCACGGATGCAAGAGGCCAGCTTTAGCTGGAGGGCGGGCGTGGGGAGGGGAGATGGGGGTGCAAACAGTGACTTTTGCTGCTGCAACAAAGAACAGACCCAGACCTGGCAAGGAGTGCTGAGCTGGCCGGCTATACTTGCATGCGGATGTGGGGAAAAGGGGTGAGGGGAGGAGAGAATCAAAATTCTGTCCCACAAATAAACCAGATTCTATGCCTTGCTGCAATTTGCCTTCCACAGTCGGAGGAATCGGGGTCCTGCCCGTAGAACATTCCTGGAAAAATCCACAGAGGCCCACCAACCCGGATGCGGTGCTTTCCATCTGCCCACGGCGATAACCCCAAGAGCAGTTTCCTAGCGGGGAAGCGCCACGCCGAGAGATGCCCTGGCTGGGCGCTGGCGCGCGAGCGTCGCT
This sequence comes from Heloderma suspectum, assembly GCF_057233095.1. Taxonomy (NCBI): domain Eukaryota; kingdom Metazoa; phylum Chordata; class Lepidosauria; order Squamata; family Helodermatidae; genus Heloderma; species Heloderma suspectum. Next base: position 329,253,866 of record NC_139460.1, on the reverse strand, counting down.
CTGCGGCAATATGGATCACAGAGCCCCCCCCCCCCCCCGCCCAGCTTCAGCCCCGGCAGCGGCTCTGCACGCGCTCGGCAGACGCTCCGGCCCGCGGCGCCAGGGCGACCGGCCTGCTCGCTGCCCGCCGTCGTGCCCCGTCGGCCCTCGCGCCGAGCTGGCGTTCCGCGGCCCAGAGGCGCCAAGGCGCCTGGTGCTCCGGCCGCGGGGCGCCGCTCCGGGGCCGCTCCAGCGCGAGGCCGCGTCCCCCCGGCGCCCCCGGCTCTGCCCGCCCCTTCTGCCCCCGCCAGCGCCCCGGGGGGCCCTTGCGCGCCGAGGGCGCCGCCCCCCGCCCGCTCCTCGCGCCCAGAGAGCCGCTGCCCGGCGCCGCCCCGCAGATCCCTCCTCCAGCCCCCGCTTCCCCGAGGCCGCCGCGCGCCCGCGCCACGCGCGAGCAGCCGCCGCCGTGCAGGCGCAGCGGCCGCAGACGACGGCCGCCCGGCTCGGCGCCGCGCCCGCGCTTCCTCCCGCCCCCTCGCGGCTCCGCTCGGCCGACGAAGGCGCAGCGCCGCGCGCTTCGACGGCGCCGGCACGCGGAGACGCGGCGAGCTCAAGGGCGGGGCGGGGCGGGGCGGGTCCTTCGCCCGCACGGCCTCGCGCCCGCCCCTCGGGGCCTCCCGGGGCAGGGGCGGACGGGCAGCAGCGGCGCCGGCGGCGGCGCCCCGCACGCCCTCCTCCGCTGCAGGCCCGCGCCCCGCGCCGCCGGAGCCGGGCCTCCCGCGCTGCGCCAGCTGGCGTCCCCGAGCACGGCCAGGGCCCGGGGGAAGGCCGGGAGCTGCCCCGCGGGCGCCGGGACGAGGGAGCCCGGCGAAGCCCGCCGCTGCCCTCGGGAGCCGGGAGACCGCCCTGGCCCGCTCGACCGCGGCTCGGGGAAGCGCCAGGCTGCGACGCGGGCGAGGAGATGCGGCCCCCGTGTCAGCGGGCGCTCGGGCCAGTGGCCGTTGAGGCGCCCAGCCCCAGCCTTGCGAGCGGGGGAAGCGGACCAGCCGGCGGGCCGGGTTGGCCCAGCGGATCCTCCGCGTGCCGGGCGGGGATCGGCTGTCCCCAGAGATGGCCGCGGCAGCGGGGTCTGGGCGGGGGCTGCCCTCCTCGCCCCGGAATGTGCTGCTCCAGAGGCCTGGGAGACCACGAGGAGCGAGCGACGTCTGCATGCGGCTGGACGTGGATCTGGAAGGGAGGCGCGGCTTGGCTCCCGGCGGGGAATCCTCTGCCGCTGCGGGCTGCCCTGGACATCTGCTGGGGAGCAGGAATCTGTTGGAGCGCTGATGCTGCACCCCCCCCCCTCCGCTCAGCCTCCATACCTGTGTAAATAAACCTGACACCACCTCAGCACCATCAGCACTGTAATCCCCGAAACGCCTCAAGGCTCGGAAGTGGGGTGCGCGCGCATGGGCCGCATCCCAAAGCCAGGCAGCCCACCGAGCCCTTACCACGAGCTGCTTTCCTTGCCGGAAGAGCACGGTGTGGTTGTAGACCGTGATCAGCAACTCTTTGAGGATGGTGATCTTGCCAGCCCCGGCCTGCAGCCGGTTCTTCCCCTCGATGCTGAAAGGCTCCAGGCGCTGCGGAGCACCTGGCCAGCTCTGGGACACCACGTAGGTGTGCCTCCCTTGGAAGTGGTGCAGCAAGCCGTCGAAGGTCATGTAGTGGGGGTCCCCAGTGATCAAGCACTTCCCAAAGCCTGCGGGGGGAGAAGGGCAGCGGGTGAGCCCTGCGCCTGGCCCCAACCCAGGCTGCCAGGGGAAGCTCCAGCGCAAAAGGCAAACTGGTCTTTAAATTACCATGGTCCCACGGAAAATTTCCCCATGATTCCTGTGCAGCTTACAAATGATCCACCAGCAGACAGAGCTGGTGAACTGCTTGCCACGTGGATCCGTTGTGGAGGACTGGACACGGATTCCAGAGGGTCCGTGGAGCCCAGGACCCCCCATTCATTCCAGGATCTGCCAGCAGCGCTGGCCTCAGCTCATTTGGGATTGATCCCAGGGTGGGCTGCAAGAGGCCTGGGTGAAGGGCAGGTCCCCTGGCCTCCCCCCCTCCGCTGGCAGCACGTTCCTGCTGCAGGCCTGCTTGTCAGGGAATGGGCAGAGCGCTGGATCCCGCCCCTTGAGACCCCCTGCAGACTGCTGCGTGGAGCGTGCTCATGCCTCCCATGAGGCAGCTGCATACCTGTGGTTGTGCAGCTGTACTTCCCGTTGCTCTTGAGCTTGCAGATCTCCCCAACCTCACAACCAAAGCTCTGGCATTTGATGACGCCCCCTGAACGGCAGCGGCATTTCTCACTGCAGTGCCGGGTGACCCAGCTCTCCCCAATCTGTTGTCAGAACAGCCATGTGTTATTATGGGATGAGAGAAGAGGGGCAGGCCTGCAGGCCAATGGAGCAGGACGTGCCTGTGGGCTGCGCAACGAGGGCTCTTCCCAGGCTACGTTCCATGTGCTGGTCCTGCTGCTGCTGTTGGCCTGCTCTGCAAAACTGCCGTTCGCCTGGAGCTCGGTGGTGCCCCACTGCCTCCCACCCCGAAACAGAGGGTGCTGCTGGGGCAACCCTTGGGGCGGACTTTCCCCCAGGCCCTAGTGGCTTGACCCAGCAGAGTTCCTTTTATGGGAAGGCGCAGTTGTGTGCCCAGCACCCGCGCCTTCTCCTTCTGGCACACTGTAGCCAAGATGGCACAGGCAGATCAGGGAGCGGGGGGGAAGGGAGTGGCTCCCCTGTGTCGGGGGGCCTCAAGGGTCTCCTGCCCCCCGGGACTTGCTGCAGCAGCAGGAAGGAGGGGGCTGGCGGGAAGGCTCACCTTGTGGTAGCTGTCCTCCTTGTCCCGGCAGCCGCACTCGCTTATGGGCACGCACTGGTCGTCGCTGAGAACATGGCCTTCACTGCAGACGCAGCCTTCCTGGCACTCCCCCGGCGGCTTCTCGCAGAGGCTGCCGGCATAGATATCATCGCACGTCGGGGGGCAGGGGGAGGCGCAGTCGGTGTAGGAGCTGCTTGGGGGGCAGGGCAGGGCTGGAGGGGGAGACGGGAAGGCAGCTGCAGTCTTGGCCCGTGGCTGTGCTGGAGCCAGGAAGGAGCCAGCGCAAGGAGAGGGACGGCTCACCTGGTCTGCTGCGCTGGCCGCAGGCCCTTGCACGGCCTGGCCAGGCGCAGCACCAGGCGCCACCCTGCTCAGCCCCTCCCTTGCGCCTTGGCGCACAGCAGCCCCTCCTTGCAGTGGCCCTTAACACAGTCCTGACTGATGTGGAAACACCTTGACAAGGTGAATCTTCCCGCAGCCAGCTTTGCACGTGAGTAACGTCTCCTTTGGGGGTGCGGCTGGTGCCTGATGTGGGGAGCGGCTGAGCTTCCCTGTCGCTTGGAGGTGGCGAGCACCAGCTCTTGCTGCAGGAGGGAGCCTGGAGCAAGGCGTCGAGCCCGTTCAGCTGCTGTCACTCTGTCCTCAGAGCCTCATGTGGAAGAGCCAACTTTGCGTCAGCGGCAGCCCTGGCAAGACTGGGTGTTGCCCTTTGGAGCAACCCGAACCAACAGCCCCCTGTCCAAGGGACTTCCTCCTCCTCCAGTGTGCCCCCCTTTTATGCTGCCCCCCCCCCTGGAGACCCAGGGTCCTGACATCTCGGCGCGGTCTCAGTGCTGCGTCATCAGTGAGGACAACTTCCAGCTCGCCTCCTGCTGCCCTCCCAAACAGGATCCACACTGGCTACTGGGGGCGCAAGGGGCTCTGACCCATCTCTTCCCTACTCCAGCCCCTCACATCCCTTGCCTCCCCGCTCCCGCCTCCTGGCTTGCCTCCCTGTGTGCTTACGGCAGAAGGTGCTGTTTCTCCACCTGACGGTGACGCCCTCAGCCTTGCAGGCATCTGTGTAGGCCTGCAGAATGGCGCACAGCGTGGAGCGCATCCCGTCATACTTGCACATGTCGTACACGCAGGTCTGAATGAAGAGCTCTGGCTTGACCAGGTGGTGGCACGGCACGAAGGTGCTGGACTGCAGGACGCTGCATTGCGCTTCGATGGAGGGCCTCCCCTGGGGAGTGCACGGAGGTCCCAGCTCGGGACGCGTGTCTGGCAAGCAGCTGCAACAGAACCAGGCATGGGAGTTTGGGCCGGGCATTGCAACAGCCACCTACGCACACAACTGCCCATGGGTGCCTCTCAAGCCACAGGAATGGATTTGGCTGCTGCCTGGAGCCAGGGGCCCAGACGGCCTTGCTTGGCCAGTGAATGAGGCTCTTTGTGGCACGCCAAGTGAGGGAAGTCTCCTGCACCGAAACCTCCATCTCCCTCCCTCCTGACAGCATCTCATAGGCATGCCCGCCGGGACCACCAGTTCCCCCCAGAACATGCCTTGGAACAACGTCACATCACAACATAGCCTCATTCCAGGGGATTAATGGCGATTTAAATATGGTGACCAGAAGCAGCAAGGAGTCAGAAGGAGCACTGGTGAGTTTTCCATCCTGCACCCTCACAGGGGAGGCAGTTTCCCATCTCCAATTTCTGCTGCGCTTCCTAAAACTTCAATTCAGCAGTACTTTTCACCACCTTGAATAACGTGGTGCATCCACAAATGCAGCCATCTCACACCTGACTCCAGATTGTTTATGAACACATTACAAAACATCATTTGCAATAAAGTGTGTGTGTGGGGACCCTGCTGCCTACTTCACTGTGAGTTCTTCCAATTTACTCCTACACCCCACTTCCCGTTCGTTAAGCAGTTTAACTTTAATTGAGGAGCCCTGTCCTCTTATCCCATGACTACTGTTTCCCGCCTCCCAGCTGAGCAGAGCAGAGCAGAGCAAGCTGCTCCAGCTGGTCCAGGGACTACAGAAGCAGGCAAGCTCCCAGAGAGCGAGCGAGCAGAGCGAGCGAGCAGGGGGAGCAAACAGGAGTTGGCCAGGGGAGTTCGGCAGGAGAGGTCAAGGGGGAGGCCCCTAACATTTTTTTTAATTTTTAATTTTATTTTTTAACTAACTTTTTTCCATTGATTTGTCTTGTAACACACACTTCCACACCAGTGGGACTCTGCTTTTAACCTCTACTGAGTAGAGGAGCAGGCACAGGCTAGTCTAGAACAATCACAAAGCTAGACACAAAAAGGGAAAAGAGGCAGTGGAAGGACAGGACTCTCCAGTGGTGGTGACCTGCAAGGTGTGTGCCATGTTTGTTTTCTTGCCTGAGAACAACACGGCCTACACCTGCAACAAGTGCAAGTTGATCACGCTGCTGGAGGAAAAAGTAAGTGGACTGGAGCGGCGACTGCCGACCCTCCGGGGAATAAGAGAACACGAAGAGTTCTTGGACAGAATGGGGGAACTACAGCAGCAAAGGGAAGACCAGAAGCTTGAAGAGCAACAGCAAGATGAGGCAGTGGGAAATGCTGAGGTGAAGAAAAATGGAGTAGAGGATACTCCTTGGAAAAGGGTGACAGTTAGGAGAAGAAGAGCTAGACTCCACTCTGCACCAGTGGAAGCAGTGGAGCTGTGGAACCAATTCCTGGTACTTGCGGATGAGACTGGAGGACAGCCTGCAGAGGAAGAATCACAGGGGAACCTGCATGAGAGCGAGCAAGAGGCTGAAGGTCAGTCAAACAGGCGATGAAACCCAGGCCTACAACAACAAGAAGAGTGGTAGTAGTGGGAGACTCCTTGCTGCGTGGGATCGAGACCCAAGTATGTCACGAAGACCCGTGGACTCGCCAGGTGTGTTGTCTCCCGGGACGATGGATTAGAGACATGACTGAAAGGTTGCCTGCACTCATCAAGCCCACTGACAGGTATCCCTTTCTTCTCATCCATGTGGGAACAAATGATACCGCCAAGCAGAGCTACGAAGAAATCACGTCAGACTTTGAAGCTTTGGGAAGGAAACTCAAGAACTTTGGGGCCCAGATAGTTTTCTCATCCATCCTTCCAGTAGTTAGAAGAGGGATAGAAAGGGAACGAAAAATACTCCGGGTGAATGACTGGCTATGAAGGTGGTGCCGATGAGAGAGATTTGGATTCTGGGACCACGGGCTATACTTCCTGGAAGATGGGCTGTTGGCAAGGGACGGGTTGCACCTCACAAAGGCTGGGAAGAATGTGTTTGGCCACAGCATGAAGAACTTCATCAGGAGGGCTTTAAACTGAATCCTACGGGGAAGGGAGATGTAATGTTGGGGGTAACAATGGACGTAGGCGCATGCACTGCAACGGAGAGAACAGCTCTGATAGCACCCAATAATAGTCTTCAGACACATATAGGAAGAAAGCCAGACTATGAAGCACATGGTCTTCGATGTCTATATACTAATGCCCAGAGTATGGGAAACAAACAGATCGAACTTGAACTCTTAATACAAGAGGGAAATTATGACTTGATAGGTATAACTGAGACTTGGTGGGATGACTCTCAGGACTGGAATACAGCAATTGAAGGATATAACTTGTTCCAAAAGAACAGGAGGAACAGAAAGGGAGGTGGGGTTGCACTGTGTGTGAAAAATACATATCTCTGCACAGAAATACAGGAGGATGAGCTTGGTAGCCCCATGAAGAGCATCTGGATCAAAATAAATGGAGCAAAGAATAAAAGGGACATGGTGGTCAGAGTCTACTACCGGCCACCCAATCAAGGAGAAGATGAGGATGAAACTTTTGAAAAGCAAATAGCCAATGTTTTAAGGAAGCATGATGTAGTAGTAATGGGGGACTTCAATTTCCCCGATATTTGTTGGGAGACAAATTCTGCAAAACATGGTCCCTCCAGGAAATCCCTGACTTGTGTGGTGGATAACTTCCTCCTACAGAAAGTAGAGGAAGGAACTAGAGGATCGGCTATCCTTGACTTGATCCTAACCAACAGAGATGACTTAGTGGATAAAGTAGCAGTTACAGGAACTCTGGGGGAAAGCGACCATGTTGTACTTCAGTTCTTGGTTCTAAGGGAAGCAAAAGCCGAGGGTAGTCAAACGCGTACCCTGGATTTTAGGAAAGCTGATTTTAATCAACTCAGAACAATGATCAGTAAGGTCCCATGGCAAGCGTCGCTAATGAGAAAAGGAGTCCAAGATGGGTGGGAGCTTTTAATAAAGGAAATTCTCAAGGCACAATCACAATTCCAACAAGAAGAAAAGGTGGAAGACAACAGAAGAAGCCAATGTGGCTTCACAAAAAGCTTAGGGATGACCTGAAAACAAAAAAGGACACATATAGGAAGTGGAAAGAAGGCCAAGTAACAAAGGAAGAGTACAGGCAGGTAGCACAGAATTGCAGGGATGGCATCAGGAAGGCTAAAGCTGAGAACGAGCTGAGGTTAGCGAGGGAGGCTAAAAACAACAAAAAGGCTTTCTTCAGCTACGTGCATAGTAAAAGGCAGAGGAAAGAAATGGTTGTTCAGCTATTAAATAAGGATGGCAAAATGATAACAGATGACAAAGAAAAGCCAGAAGTGCTCAATTCCTGCTTTGGCTCGGTCTTCTCCCAAAAGAGGGTCTATGACCCCCTGGCAAAGGCGAAGTACAGGCTGAAGGGGCAGGATTGCAGCTTGAGATCGATAGGCATATGGTCAAGGAACACCTAATGACTTTGAATGAGTTCAAATCTCCAGGGCCAGATGAACTGCATCCTAGAGTAATAAAGGAACTGGCAGAAGAACTCTCAGAACCGCTGTCTATTCTCTTTGAGAAATCATGGAGGATGGGGGAAGTGCCAGATGACTGGAGGAGGGCTAATGTTGTCCCTATCCTCAAAAAGGGTAAAAAGGAGGAACCTGGGAACTACAGACCAGTCAGTCTGACATCAATCCCTGGGAAATTCTGGAGCAGATGATAAAGCAATCCATCTGGAAGCACCTTGAAAACAATGCCGTCATTACTTGAAGCCAACATGGATTTGTCAAAAACCAGTCCTGCCAGACGAATCTGATCTCATTTTTTGATCAAGTAACCTCCCTTGTGGACCGTGAGAATGCTGTAGACATCATATACCTCGACTTCAACAAAGCTTTCGACAAAGTGCCCCATGATCTCCTGATAAGCAAACTAGCTCAATGTGGGCTAGATGAAACAACGATCTGGTGGATCCACAGTTGGCTACAGAATTGGACTCAAAGAGTGCTTATCAGTGGGACCTTCTCCAACTGGGGAGAGGTAATGAGTGGGGTACCGCAGGGCTCAGTGCTGGGCCCAGTGCTCTTCAACATTTTTATTAATGGCTTGGAGGAGGAGGTGCAGGGAATGCTGATCCAATTTGCAGATGACACAAAATTGGGCGGGATAGCTAATACTTTGGAAGACAGAAACAAAATTCAAAGTGATCTTGATAGACTGGAGCGCTGGGCAGAAAACAACAGAATAACATTTAATAGGGATAAATGGCAAGTTCTGCACCGAGGAAAAAGAAACCAAATGCACAGTTACAAGATGGGGGATACGTGGCTCAACCACACTACAAGCGAGAAGGATCTTGGAATTGTTGTCGATCACAAGCTGAATATGAGCCAACAATGTGATGTGGCTGCAAAAAAGGCAAATGCACTTTTGGGCTGCATTAATAGAAGCATAGCTTCCAAATCCCGGGAAGTACTAGTTCCCCTCTACTCAGCACTGGTTAGGCCTCATCTGGAGTACTGTGTCCAGTTCTGGGCACCACACTTTAAGAAGGATGCAGACAAACTGGAGAGGGTTCAGAGGAGGGCAACAAAGTTGATCAGAGGACTGGAAACAAAGCCCTATGAGGAGGGACTGAAAGAACTGGGCATGTTTAGCCTTGAGAAGAGAAGACTGAGGTGAGATATGATAGCGCTCCTCCAGTACCTGAAAGGTTGTCACAGAGAGGAAGGCCAGGATCTCTTCTCCATCATCCCAGAGTGCAGGACACGGAATAATGGCCTCAAGTTCCAGGAAGCCAGATTCCGTCTGAACATCAGGAAAAACTTCCTGACTGTTAGAGCAATACGCCAATGGGACCCATGACCTAGGGAGGTGGTGGGCTCTCCCACACTGGAGGCGTTTAAGACGAGGCTGGGCAGCCATCTGTCAGGGATGCTCTGATTTGGATTCCTGCATTGAGCAGGGGGTTGGACTCGATGGCCTTGTAGGCCCCTTCCAACCTTACTATTCTATGATTCTATTCTATGATTCTACTCAGTTTGCTCAGGAGACTTTGTTGTGGGACTTCCCCAAAGGCCTTTTGGAAGTCCAGGGGTAAAAGGTCCACTGAATCATCCCTCTCTACAAGCTCAATGATTTTACATGCTCCTGTCCGTGCACCAAATTCAGACAGCGGGAACACAGGCAGGTTCAGCTGGGGAGAGAGACTAAGGGCTGAAGCCTGGGGCTTCATGGAAAACAGGGCTCCTGAGAAAGGATTTGGAGGGAGACTATAAATCACCATTCCTCTGGGCTCTCCCCCAGCCACTTTTTGCTCCTTTAGCACTTGTTGCCATCACAGTTTCAGAAGGGAGGCAGCATGGACTTGGGCCAGAAACATCTCCTCCCCTGGAGGTTTGCAAGTACCATGGACTCTCCAGGGAGCCTCGAGGACAAACGCCACCCGACTGTGGGTGGCCTTGCTGGGAAACACAGTGCAGAATTCTGCGGGCTGAGAGGAGTGGTCTCTACCTTGCATCTTTGTCATCCTCCACCTTCCAACTGTTGCCAAACTGGGTGACGTTCTTGGCCTGGGCTCCATTGGGCATGAGCAGCTCATCTTCAGGCAGACCGTTGTAGTTCCCACACAGGCCACAGACCTGCAGACGTGAGGGAGGTTCAGTGGAGCCCTGGACCCGGTGCACACCACCCCCAGCTGCTGTTGGCTGTGGCAGAAACACTTCCCCACCCTCTGCGCATTTGGTTGGTGTGCGGAAGGGCTCTCCACACGTACAGACGCATGCGTGTCCTCCACATGAGGAAGAACTTATTAAGCTGCCATGTATGGAGAGAGAGCCTTCATCCAGCTAACCCACTATTGTCTACTGAGATCTCCTGGATCTCAGAGAGACAGACAGAGAGAGAGAGAGAGGGGGGGGGGTCTTTCCAAGCCATGCTTCTTGGGAGCTCTTTAACTGGAGATGCTGAGGACTGATCCTGGAACCTTCTACATGCATGCAAGACATGCCCTGCCACTGGCCTATGGGCCTTTCCAACATGTGCTGAGATCTTGGGGTCATGGTGGAGAGCTCAGTGGAAATGTCAACTCGGTGTGTGCCAAAAGGCAAATTTCACACTAGGGATTATTAAGACAGGGATCAAAAATAAAGCTACCAGTAGAACTACTTTTATACAGAGTTATGGTGCAGTCATAATAGTTTTGATTGCTGCATCTCAAAAAGCAGCTCATAGCATAGAATAGGTTAACCAAATTGTTTGAGGGGGCTGAGAGCACCTTTCCTACGAGGAAGAGCTCCATCATCAGGGGTCCTTTAGTTTTTAAAAAGGACGACTAAGGCGAGAGGAGTTGATTGAAGTGTATAAAATTATGCCTGGAATGGAGAAAGTGGCAAAAGAGCTGCTTTCCCCCTCCCTTGTAATATGAAGGACCTTGAGTCATCCAAGGATATTGGCAATAGATACAAGAGGAACAAAAGGAAGGACTTTTCCACACGGCACACGATTAGCCTATGGCATTCACTCCCACAAGATGTGATGACCACCAGCTTTAAAAGGCGATTAGACCAATCCATGGAGGAGGAGGAGAGGTCTACCAACAGTGGTTAGTCCTGGGAGCTAAATGGAACCTCCATTTTCAGAGGCAGTCTATCTCTGAATGCATGTTGATGGGAGGATACTGACTGGGAGAGCTGTTCCCTTTTTGCCCTGCTTCGGGGCTTCCTGGAGGCACTGGACTGACCACTGTTGGAAAGAGGATGCTAGACAAGGTGGACCTGCTCCGGTCTAACCGAGCAAGGCAATCCCGATGTGCTTATGAGAGCTGGCGAGTGACCGCGAGTCCTGACTCAGGCGAGCATCCGCACGGTGGTTCCTGGAGCTCTGCACCGGGGCAAGGGTGTGCTTCACCTCCAAGAGCCGAGCTGGGGGCCAAGGAGACTCTCAGCCAGCAGGGGCGCTTCCTGGGGACTCACCTGGGAGAAGTAAGTGCCTGGCAGGCTGATCTTCAAGTACTGGTTCCCATCATATTTCACCAGGAGCCCAAAGTCAGTCTCCACCACTATGTAAATGCCCACGTTCCCCACAGACACGGAGTTTCCTCGGGAGCGCTTCTCTGCTGGTGCGTAGGCTCTCTCACCGTTGAACTGGGGGCAACAGACATCTGTCAGTGAGGGGACAGACTTTCTCATAGGCAGGCTTTTCCTGTCTGCACATGCATGCGCGCACACACACACAAAGAGAGGAGGAGATATCACCAAATGGCAAGAGCCAAAAGAACTGGGTGGGTTCCTCTGCTCCCCTCATGACAGCCACAGAACTCTCTGGCACTTTCCTGGCTGCATAAAATTCCTGACTGGCAAAATGCTCTATGAAAATAATTAATCACAAACCTCAAAATTGATTGCTCTGAAGGGCTGGCAGAACAGACAACAGCCTCTTGCTGCCTTTGTAGGAATAGCAAGGAAACGTGGCAAGTTCAGGGCAACGAGGGCATTCTTGGTCGCTGCCCCAGCTAGATATCGTCCCGCAGGACAAAGCCCCCCAAACTCTGCATCTTTCAGAAGTATTGAAAGGACCCTGCTCAGCTTTTTGTGTGCAGTGGTAGCCAGGGCTCAAAGCTCAGTGGAGGATTCACCTGCTAGTGCTTTCTCTATCCAGTGTATCACTTCTCATGTGTTTGAAGGGTTTGTTACCTGAGCAGAGCCTCTGGGATGGGGTGGACTGAACATGCTGACATCAGTGCCTAAGTCAAACATGACTGGGCCATGATGCAACAACAGCCAGATGCTCTCAAGGCGCCCTGCTCCCCTCCCATACCAGGATCCTCTTGTTCTTCTGAAGGGTGACCCGGGTGCCGTACACGTCGACATGGACCTCCCGGAGGTAGGTGGCACCTCTCTGGCCTCGGTCTTCATTTTTGCCACTGATGTGGAAGGGGGTGACGCTGCTGTTGCCGCCACAGACTGTGACCAGGGTGTAGGTACATGTCCCCAGGAAGGTGTGCATCACTTTGTCAAAGGTGTAATAGTGGGGATCGCCAACTACGTGGCAGGAGGCTCGGCCTGCAGGGTGCACAGGGAGATTTGTGGGCTCAGGCTGAGCATGGCTGGGCCACCACAGCTGTCCCCACTTTAAAGACATGGCACTGAGGCCAGGAGTGATCCATGTGCCCAGGACCACCCAGTGCGCCAGGACTGAGGAAGGGCCAGAGCCCAGAGCCCTTTTCCTCCCCCGGCGCATGCTGCTTCCTTGGCATATTGATCTCCCATGTTTTTGCTTCAAAGGCCAGGACAGCACAGCGGCACCATTGTTCCTTGGCCTGGAAGCTCTGCCGACCCTCCAACCCGTTTCCAAAGAACCCCAACCCAAAGGGGTCTGTTGCCAAGCTCACTCTTGGTGTGGCAGGCCAGCACTCCGTCCTGGACGCCACATTTCTCCAGCACACCACATTCCCACGGGGTGCAGGTGATGGTGTTTCCGTCATGGCAGGTACAGCGCTCGGTGCAGATCTGATCGGTGAACCAGCTCTCCCCCAGCTGCCAGAGAGAGAAGGAAGCCATCACGCATGCGCAGGCCCCCTGGCAGACCTCCAAGGGAGAGGGAAAACCTTCCACCCCTCAGGGTTCCCTTTTTCTGTTCCTCAGGCTCTGGCTGACTCCCAGCCTGGCCCCCCAACTAGATCGGTCCTTCCAAAGCCTGGGAAATAGCCAGCCCTGGACAGCTGGCTCCCCTCCAGCTGCCTCCAACTCCAGAGGACTCCTGGCTGCTTCCAGCTTGACCCAATCCAGTGGACCCGCTTCTGTGGATTTCAGCTGCTGCCCTCCGTCCCTTGCCCTCCATGCCCTAGGCTAGAGATTCCCAGTGCAGGCTGCTCTTCCTGCAGTACAGACATTTACACAGGGAATCAGGTGTGCCCAAGAGACTTGCACTGAGGACCAGCTCCAGGTAAAGCCTCAAGGGTTCAGGAGGAACCTGCCTGGTGGTACTGGCCCCGGTGATCGACACACCCACAGCTGCTCTCAGGGACACATCTGTCTCCGCTCAGGACGAAGCTGTCGTCACAGAAGCAGCCTTCCACTGGCAGTGGGCTGCAAGGGCTGGACACCGAGGGGGGGACACAGGTGGGAGCGCACCTGTTCCCACAGCTTCTGTAGTGGCTCCCAGCAGGGCAGGACACGGCTGGAAGGAAAGAGAGGGCAGAGAAAGTCTTGGCGGGGAGTCCTCACAAGACCATGCCAAATGTGCTTCTGCATGCACCAGCTTGCAGGGCAGGCAGGGAGCACGACTTCATGGTGCCCCTCTTTCCCTCGCCACTGTCCAGCAGGTCAGCGGCAACGCCATCCTAAGGTGGCCCGCATAAGCGGCCCTGCAAGTGCTCTGCTGGCAGCTTTAATGCTGAACGTGACAAACCAAAGGGAGAAGGTGGTGGAAGCCCACCAAGACGAGGCCAGCCTCACAGCACCACTCACGGCAGAAGGTGCGGTTCCTCCATTCCACGCACACGCCGGCATTGGAGCACGACTCTGCGTAGGCCTGCAGTCCATTGCAGAGGGAGGTCTGCTGCCCGTGGGTGAGGCACAGGTCATAAACACAGTTCTCAAAGGCACTTGTTGGGTCCACCAGAGAGTGGCAGCCCCTGAAGATGCCTGTGCACGGGGAGAAAGAGACGTCAACACAGCCATCGCCCTGGAGAGCTACGGCTCTTGACTGGCTGCCCTTGCTGTTCAGTGTTGCAACAGCAGATGCATAGGCGGGGCAAATTGTATCTGCCATGGAAAGGACTCCTCTAGTGAAAGCCTGCAAGTCCCTCAGCCTTGGCAGGGGATATCAGGATCTGCCTGACAATGAGCCCAGGCCACTGGCCTGTCCCTTGGCTGCAATGCCTCCCCTCTGCACCCCCAAGGGTCTCCGATGGAGGCCTTCCCCAGCCTTGCTACCCAGATCCTCCTTAACTGGAGAGGCAGGGGATTGGACCCGGGAGCTTGTGCATGCAAAGCCTCTTCTCTCTTCCGCTGAGCTCTGGCCCTGGTTCACCACAGGCTCAGAGCCAAGGTGGCGCCTCCCATCACAAAGCCAGCCCAGCACTTCAGATCCCAAGGACGACTTCCACCTGATGGGCCTGTTCAATTTGCACACTGAGCTCAGGATCTGGAATGGCCAGATCCTGTTCATTCCCATCAGTGGCTAAGAAGTCTACCTGTTGGGTCTGTGATCGTGCTGCAGGCAGAGTCTCTCCGGATCTCGCTCTCCAGCTCGGGTTTACAAAGAGATTCTGGTGGACTGGAACAACTGCCAGGAAAAGAGAGGGGACTTTGGTGCTGTTTCATTCCTGGTTCACAGGGCTACGTTGCATTTTTGTTGGGGTAGACTGGGAGGAGGCTATGAATACAGCCCCCTGCACCACACTGTGTATTTCAGAGCTCACATTTAAGGGCAATTCCAACAAAGCAATTTGTGGATTCAGCCCACGGAAATCAGGACATAACTGCATAGCACACAGGTGGGTGACTCACAGCCTGTGGCCTGCGCACACCCTTGGCCATGCGCCATGCGGCCCATGGAACCCCGCCCACTTTCTCCCCCTGCCATGTTGATAAGCTGTCAGCTGGGTGGTGGGGAATGGACTGCTGCTTCCTGCTGCCCGCCTTGATCAGGAGAGCTGGGGCGGTGGCTAGGGTGGGGAAAAGAGGGGGAAGAGGCTTTAACGTTTCCTCCCAACAATCCCATCCCCAAGTAGACCATGCTGTTCTCAGCCTGCCAAACAGCTAACCTGCACGTTCAGAATCCTTTCTTAGGGTCCCGGTCAAGCGGTGCGCAGCCCCCTCCTCAATCCAGGCCCTCCAGATGAGGTGAACAGGTGTTGCTGGCACCTTTTAAATCCCAGAACACCTAGAAAGGAGGCCCCTCCCAGACAACCCTGGACATGTGCCTGCCCCCTCCTCCCTCTCTAAATGAACCTGGTTGCTTTGGAGGACAGAGCTTGCGTGGGAGCCACTGATGCACAGCAGCAAAAGACAATACGCCATGAAGCTGGAGGTTCGCCCAGCCTCGCCCCACTTCAGATCTTGACTCCATCAGAACTCAGTAGGTGGCCTTAGGCAAGCCACCATCAGGCTCTGGAAGGCAGGCTAATAATACTGGCCTACCTTGCAAGGCTGTTGTAAAAGGATTACTGAAATTATGACTGTGAAACACTCAAAACACTCTGAAGTGTTCTATACATGCAAAAAATTTTGAGTACAACATGGGAGCCAGTCTGATGTTGATGTCGGGCATATTTGTGACTGGGAGGTCTCCCCTGGTGGTGCCCCCAGAGAAATCTCAGCACACTCGCCCACTTGACTGGAATTCCATCCTCAGAGATCCAGGCACACAGACTCGCATCACGGGAAAGTGGGTAATGAGCACTGCTGCAAGGATCCGGCCTTGGTTAGGCAGGCAACACCAACCGAGCGCTTTGGCTCCTAAAGGAGCCGACGGTTGTCTCATGGGCCCGGGGGGCACACACTCCTGCATGCGCTCAGCTGAGAAGCAGGAGACCCCTTGGCAGGGCCCGCATGGGCTTCTGCCAGGGCAACCGGGGTCTTCCAGATGAGGCTTGGATTGTGCAAGCCCTTGCCTCATCCATTGAACTTTACCGGGGCTCCAGCCATCGCCGTCATCTTCCATTCGTACCCATCCCGTGTTTTCCCGTGACCTCTCCCACCCATTTTCTTGCCACAAGAAACCCGTCAAGGAAGAAAAGATGGAACAGCTGCCTCCTGACAAGGCCTTTTGATGGGCAGGACCAGGAGCCCCCCTCCGCCGGGAAGCAGCCCAGGAAGGCTCTCCGCTCCGTGCAGAGGACGGGATGAGACCGGCCGGCTGGCGCCTCCGTGCCGTCGGGACCGCTGCAGAGGGGAACGACCCTGGAGCCCGCCGGGAAAGGCACCCTCAGAGGAAGGCAGGCACAGCACTGGGGAGAGCAGTGCTCTTGGCCCTGGAGGATCCTGCCATGGCTGGCCGACGGCCCCCGGCCTTCTCCCTCGGCCACAACGTGCCTTCACTAAGAGCATGCAATGCACCACGTACTGCGTGAGGTTTCCTGGGACAAGCCAGCTCTCCCCGAGGAGGGCGGAGCTGCCTGCAGGCTGTCCGTCGGGCCGCAAGTCATCGTCCTTGGGGTCACCGTTGCAATTCCCTTGGCGGGGGATAAAGAGAAGAAAAGGGGTCGCTCGCCTTCCTTGGGGCTGTTTTTCTCTGGCCTGGGTGGAGGGGGGGCGTCCTTGGGTGGCTGCCGCCCTCTGCCCTCTGCTGGCCAGCTCAAACCCCCAGGACAGCACATCGCTGCTGCTGCTGCTGGACCCCCATGGCCTGGCTGGCCCCGCCCGGCAGGGGTGGAGCCATCCCGGGGGAGAGCTAGGGGCGGGACAGCCCGCTGGTTCTGCAGGGGGGCCGAGTATCATGGGCTCTTGCGAACTTGCATAAGGTATGTCAGAGCTGATGCGTGTGTGTGGTTGCTTTGCAAGGGGATTTGGAATCCATTTGGTGCCCCCAGCATCTGATATATTTGCACGGGCATCACAGGCCCGTGGCCTTCAAGCTGCCGTTTATAAGACGCCATTTGTTGCTGTGTTGCCCTTTTGCTTTGGAACCGTGTGTGTGTGTGTGTGTGTGTGTGTGTGTAGGGAGCAGGTGGAGGGTTTTGTGGGGGGGAAAGAGGGCTGAGTGTGACCCACAGAAGCTACTCTGCTTTTCCCTGGCCTGAGATTTCACAGACAACAGCCCATGTCAGCGGGCTCATGGAACGGGCCGAGAAGGTCGGAGCTATCCATGGGTTGCAGGGCAGGATATCCCAAGTTTATCAATTGAGGGCAAGAGGATTCCAGAGCACATCCTGCCGGGGGAGAGTAAAGGTCCTGGGCTCACCACACAGGCCGCAGAGCTGCCCCCTGTAAGCAGAAGGCACGGAGACATCCACGTAATGGTTCCCATCAAATCTGACGGCCAGGCCAAAGTCTGTCTCCAGGAAAACGTAGCTGCCGCTGCTCCGCACCACGACCTTGCTGTTCCCAATGAACACGGGCAGGCTGCGTCTTCTGCCATTGACCTGAGCATACAGCACAAGGCGACTGAGGCCCTGCATGCCTGCACAGAGATCCAGACTCTGCCCCCCCATCCCACTGTGAGGGAGACGCATTAGCGGCGTCAAGGAAGCCCCCTGGCATCTTCCCTCCACAGGCCCACTCAGGGTAGGAAGGGGCCCTTGAGAAGGGGCTGTCGGTGGCCGTGCTGCGCCTGTGGAACTCCCTGCTCCTGGAAGACCAGGCATCTGCCTGGGCTCAAGGAAAACCTTTCCTAGGGGCAGATTTGGTGGACAAGGCTGGGCCCCGAGGGGAGGGAGATCCACAGCAGGTGCTTGTGTAAGCCTGATTTTACCTGGCTGTTGGTCACTTTGCAAGTGTGACCGATGACAAGCCTGCGGAGGTGGGGCAGGCCAAGCCTTTAAAGGACTGGATGTACTTTTCCGTTAAGCAAACTCTCCCACTAAGCTGCCCCCAGAGCTCCGTGTCCTCTGCTCTTGGGGGATGTGTGGGATAATCAGGGTGGGGGTGGACAAACTATGAAAGATACATTTGGTCTACACTGGACCTCTAGGAACACTTTATTATTATTGTTAAAAGCATATATTAAAATATTGTGCTGAGTTATGCACCAAGAAAAGATACATTTTGCAACCTCTATAAATTTTGGGGCTGTACAAGACATCGTTTTGGATGCAGAAAGGGCCAGTTCAGTCACTGGCAGCATCTCCAGTTCAAAGGGTCCGAAGTACTGTGGTTAGCAAAGATGTCTCTCTCTGCCTGAGAGTGGCTGCCAATCAGAGGAGACAATACTGAGCTCGATGGACCAATGATCCGAGTCTAGGAATGCGGCTTCAGATATTGGGGTTGGACTCAATGGTCTTGTAGCCCCTTCCAACTCTACTATTCTATGATTCAGTAGGCACATTTGCCTGATTTCCTTCTACCTGCTGCCATTTTGGGTCTTTGGCATAATTGATTCTGCTTCAACTTATCCTGGGGAAAGACAAGGGCACAGACATGCCACCCTTTCTGACTATGGAGTTCCTATCTAGTAACCCTTCCAACTTTTGTGGCTTCATCAGGCATTGCCCACAGTTTCAACCTTAAGGACTAGAAGCTTGCCTTTTAAAAAAGAAATAAAGAAAGAAATAGATTCATAGGCAGCTAAACTTTGCTGCAGCCATAACCTCATTCGCAGTTGCCTTGTGTCTCCCACAGAATCACAGTGTACAGAGCTCTGCTCCCTCCCCTCTCCACTGCCAGTCCTTGAGCTGACCCCCGCCCCCCCATTGCTCGCAACCGGTCCTGTCTTGTACACATGACTGCAAACCTTCTGGGTAGGGACTGTATTGTTCAGGCATTCTGTGCACCACCCAGAAGCATTTGTGTTCTGTACAGGGGCAGGGAGTTCCTTACATTGACTTTCCTGTTCTTCAGCAAAGAAACCCGGTGGCCATACATCTCCACATGAACCGAGTTGACGTAAGACACGGCCGTGCTCGATCCTCGGTGCTCATTGGTGGTGGAGACGTCAAAGGCAGTTGGCCCACCACTGGAGCTGTTGCAGACCCTGGCCAGGGTGTAGGTGCAGTTGCCCATGAAATTGTAGGCTCTGCCATCAAACGTGGTGTAATGGGGGTCCCCCGAGGCACTGCAGGTAGCACGGCCTTGAGAGGAAGGAGCAAGGCGTTAGCCCACTGGCAATTTTGTCATGGCAGGAATGTTGTCTGAGGTGCTGCCAGGTGCTCACGAGTGCCGACTCCGGCTTTTTGGGGGCCTTGGGCAAGGCATCTTTGGCGGGCCCCTCCCTCCATGTCTCTGCCTTCTCATGCCGGGGCCACCAGCTGCTCTTGCCCCTTCTCCTCTTTCTCATCATCGCACCGCTTGCTTGCTGGACAGGCAGAGAGCCGGGGCCTGTGCTGCTGCTCCCCCTCTTCACTGCTGTCTGGGCCAGAGCGAGAGGCAGGGGAACAAGCGGGTCGCCATGGAGAAGAGGGGAGCCACTCCACGGGGCTCTGGTCAGCGAGCCTCTGCTGGGGGCATGGGCCCCCTTGGCAGGGGCCCTGCCATGCCTACCCTTGACACTGCCCCTGGCTTACGAAATGAGACGCTCACAAAATCCAGGAATCGGAAGCAAAGACTACAAGAACTCTGCTGCAGGATCTGACCATTTGGTCCCAGATTCTCTTCCCAGAAGTGGCCAGGGAGATACCTCTGAGGAGGCCACAAATGGGGTATGGTGATGAAGGCCACAGCACCCCGCACTCCTGACTTGTCCCCCACATATACTGCTCGTGCACTTGGAGGTTAAAGAAATGGATTAGCAAAGGTGTCACATTGCTGCAGAATTCTCACAGAGAATTAGAGATCCTTAGAGATCCATTTCTAGGACTTAAGGTCTTGATTCTCAATAGGCTTGACTATGAATATCCAATGCCTGTTCAAAATCAAGACAAAATTTTCCACTGAACTTCATCAATGTTCACTGGAATCTGTGGACTGCATCATGCTTGCTGTGCACCATTTTCCTCCTGCCAATCAAGGGGAGGAGCCATGAGACTGCCAATGGTTCCACCTGGAAGGACTCACCTGTGGTGGGAGGAAGGCTTCCGGGCGTTGTCTGAGGGCTGGATGTCGCTTTGGAGAGGGACGGCAATGAGCTGGTTGAATCAGGAGGCACCGGAGAAGGCAGGGCTGTCTGGCTGCTAGGAGGATGTGGGCCTGGGAAAGAGCAGCCATGGGCATCAGGGGTCGCTCTGCGAGCTCTTGCCCCCTGAACTGGGCCCATCCCATATCCGTGATCTCAGAAGGAACTCAAGTGCAGCTCATGAATCGCAGAAGAGTCTGGCTGCTGGATTTGGCCAAGAAGAGCCAATCAGGTTCAGCACCCTGTTTCTTAGATTGGCCACACAGATACCTCTGGGAAGCCCACAAGCAGGATGTGAAGCCAATACTCCAGCCTTCCCCAGATTGGTGCCCTGTACATCTGAAGGCACCAAGTTGGGGAAAGCTGCAAATTCAATATAGCTATGGCAATAACCATCAGTGCCTCTCCCTTTCTGCATGAATTTGTCTAATCCCCTCTGAAAGCCATCTAAGCAGTAGCCATAATCTCACCTTGTGGCAGAGGGTTCCATAGGCGGACTGTGCATTATCCTCTCCCTCAAGCCCACCTTCCCCTGCTGTCTTGGTGTAGAAGCCCTATTATAGCACGACCATATAATACTTACCGGCAGTAGTTGCATTGGATGGAGGTGGAGTTTCAGGGGGAAGAGTCGATGGTGGCTTCAGAGTGCTCTCTGGAGTGGTGAGTTGGCCTGAGAGAGAGAGAGAGGATATCCAATGGTCAGGGCCAAACCCCAGCTTCCACCTAGCACTGTGTGCTCTGTGAAAAAGGTTTAGAGGTCCAGATCTGAACACGTGGCAGGGCACAATCCATTGGAGAGGACATCTGCACAAACTCCAGTGAAATAAACATAGCACGGCTCTACTTTGGTTGCACAGCTGGGGAGGGTGTAGGTGCCGCTGGCCATGAATTGATGGGTTTGCTTGTCAAAGGTGCAGTAATGAGGGTCACCCGACACCAGGCAGGACTCTACGCGGAAGGGAAGGAGGTCAGAAACAGGCTCGTGTCGGGGAGTTTGAGACGGGAAGAATGGGAGGCCGGTGTCGCCGCGCGTCCGCTCCTCGACACGATGACAGCCTTTGGCTCCTGCCTCGCCCTTGGCCCCCTGAACCCGGGGGAGGCCCCGAAAAGGGGACGACGGCGCTTCCGCTCGCCCTGTCCTGGGCGTCAGACCCCCCGACGCCAGTGGCTGCTCTGGGGAGTGAGGCGGGCCCCCCCCCATGGCCTCTGCCAGCCTGCGCGTCCATGGCAATGCGGGCCCAAACACCGAGTGCTCCGAGGGCGTGGGAAGCACGAGGCCCAGAAGGCCGCCTTTATCGGCTGTGGGACACCCTCTGAGCTCACCGGCCCGCCACGATTCCTCTCTCCTGATCCTGCGCCCCTTCGAGCCAATCTAAACCCACAGAAGATGCGTCAGGCAACCAAGGTCCGAAGGAAGGAACGGACGTGGCAGGAACACATACGCACCGAGGTCGGGGAGGCCTCGGCTGTCGGAGACTCACCTGAAGTCAGAGGGGGGGCCGGGCTGCTTGTAGCGGCGGGGGTGGCGGCGGGGGTGGTCTCAGGATCTGTGATGAGAAATGGCATTCGGTCTCTCATTTAAGCTCACATCGCAGGCTGCTCTGGGGGCTTGGGGCAGAAACGATGGTAAGTGACAACTGCCCGTAGCACGTTGCGTTTGAGCACGCACACCCAGGCTGAAGGTGCTTCGCACCAGTGAGTTTCCAAAGGTGACCAGGCTCGGGATGGGGCAGTCCTCCAGGAGAAGGAGGACTCCACAAAGCAGGAGCGGGAGCAGAAGAAAACCCGGCATTTTGAAAGGTCTCGCCCTTGGTAGTCTGAAGTCCGCTCCACTCACCACAGCCGGTCTCCTTCCTCCAGTCCCCAAGTACCACGCCAGCCAGTCTGCACGCGGCAGCGTATGCTTCCAAGCTTTGGCAGAACTGCCTCGCATCTCCCTCGGTGGCACACTGGTCATACACGCAGCTTTCGAAGTACCGTTGCGGGGGGATGCTCCAGTGACAGGCTGCAAAAGGCCCCTGGGCAGCCAGAATCGCTCTGCAGACATCTTCGAAACCCACTTCCTCAACAGGGTCGCAGGGAGGGGGAACGACAGGTGAGGGGTCACACCTACAGATCGGGCAAGAATGGGCAAGAATGCACCATCACCTGCTTAAGGGAGCGCCGGGGAACCGGCCTTCTACGTTCTCGGTTACGCGGGCCTGGTTAGCCGTGGAATTCGGTGGGCTGAAATGTTCAGCCAATAAATACATGACTGACTGGGCGAGTGGCCATAGCTTGCTTTGTTGCTGGTGCGGAAAACCTCGTTCACTCTGGCTCTGCCCTTGCTGGCATCGTTAGAGCCTAAGAAGAGCCCTGCTGGATCAGACCAAAGGCCTCCGTAGCAGTCCAGCTTCCCGTTTCCCGCAGTGGCCAACCAGCTGCCCCTGGGAAGCGCACAGGGGGGACAAGAGGGCAAGAGCACCCTCCCCGTTTTGTTCCCCATCAACTGATACTGAGAGGCGCTGTGTAAAGACATACTTCTGCTAGTCCGCCCTGAATCTGCTCCCACCTAGTTCCAGGGGATGACCCCAGGTTCTAGCATTAGGAGAGCGAGCGGAAAACATCTCCCAGTCCCGCTCTCTCCAGACAGAGCATGCATAACGTTATACACCTCTGTCGCGTCCCCACGTGCTTGCTGCTGCTTTGGGAAATCCAACAGCCCTGAACGGTGTGACCTTGTCAGGCACGGGAGTTGCTCCAGCTCCTCGATCATTTTGATTGCCCTTTTCTGCACCTTTTCCTGTTCTGCACGAGGACCCCCTTTAAGGTGCAGGGAGGCTATAGCTCAGGGACACAGAGAGCGACGGATGGTACTTGGCAAGCGGACGCCGGGGAGGCCCACAGCTCCAACACTTACGTCCAGCCGTCATCCGCCACTCTCCAGCTCTTGCCAAACTCATTGGCATCGAGTTCCAGGATTCCATCCGGCCGTCGGAAATCGTCCAGCTGGCTGCCAGAGTACGTGCCACACAGCCCACACAGCTGCCCCTTGTATCTCTCGTCCACCTGGACAAACAGCTCCTGATCACCGTCAAACCTGGCCAGGAAGCCGAAGGGGCTGTCGACGACCACATAGGGAGGCCTTTCCTCCACAATGATCCCCAGGTGCAGAGTCGCGGGGAGATTCACTCTTGCTCCGTTCACCTTGAGAAAGGATAAAGGCGGCCAACTCATCGTCTGATCCTTGGAGCTGACCCAGGCTCAAATCATGACTTGTAGAGCATGCCAAAGATCCCTCCTTTCTACCAGCCTGCCTCTTGCGGTGGCCGGCCAGACACCCCCGGAAAGCTCACTATCCCCTGTTCATCGCAGCCTCTGGAAATCAAAGGCAAACTGCCACTGGATAGGGAGGCTCTGTTTCTGCTAACTTGACTGCACCCAATAGCCACCGAGAGACGACGTTTGTAACCCACACGAGTGGTTACGACCAAAACGGCCATTGCACTGCCTGCCTTCCCACCCCTGGTAAGGAGACCTGTTCTAGGATAGGTCACGTTTCTTCGATTGCAGCTAGGTCAGAACTGAGCACATTCGAATGTTTCCAGAACTCTCCGGGGCGCGCCGTCTAACGCCACCGGCTTGGTGGGTACATTTTGTCCCCGAACTCGGACCCCCCCCTTTGCCGTCCAAGTTCGAAAGTTGTTTCGGTGCCCACCCTGAAATCAGTGAGCCAGAGGGGAGGGCGTCCTTCCGCCATCTTCTGCAGGGGGGACCGCTGCAAGGAACTCATTCAAACTTCTCTTGCTTCACAGACTTCCTTCCTTGGTCATATTGTACTTTCTAACTCCTTGCTGGACATTCACAGGCAAGCCTCCCTGTTCCTCGGCTAGCCCTTAAGGGACATCTTAAGAATATCTGTACCCATCTTGTGCAGTTCCCAGTCAAGACGCTACATGGGGTTAGTGGAGGACTACTCACACTCGGAGCTAGAAGAGCTGGCCAGGGCTCTGTCGTGCAAACCCCCCCCCCCCCCGGAGACTCAGCCCGGACATCCCGGTGCTGTTGCGTGGCTCTGGCCTTGGAGTGTACTACTCACATAGACCTCCTTGTTTTTCCTCAGGGCGACGTGCAGGTCCCTGAACGAGACAGCCACTGAATTGAGAGCCGTCCAGGCCTGGCTCCCGCGATGTTCATTCCTAGCCGTCACAGTGAAGCGCTCGGAGGAATTCGTGCAGACCTCCACCGCTGTGTAATTGCACCCGCCCTGGAAGTGGTACAGCCTCCCATCAAAGGTGATGTAGTGCGGGTCCCCGTAGATGTGGCAGGTGGCCTTGTCTGGAACGTTGCAGCCCAGGACCCCATTCTGCACCGTGCAGATCTGGCCCACTTGGCAGGTCTCCGTGCTACAAACTAAGCTGCCCTGGTCCGCGCAGCGACACCGGCCGACGCAGTCCGGTTGCCAGAACGTTTCTCCCTTCTGTTGGAGGCGGACAAAGAAGAAGCGTTAGAGCCGTGTCTCGCTGCTGCAAGCTGCAGCAGGCGCTGTGATGGCCAAGCGGCTTTGACCGTGCCGGGAACCAACCTCGTAATACTTGTCTCCTGCGAGGCAGCCGCAGTCCGCCAGCGACACGCACCGTCCCCCGCTAAGAACAAACCCTTCGTTGCACTCGCAGCCCTCCACGCAAGGCTTGCTGCAGTTCCCAGGGGCCAGCGGGCTGGAGCAGGTGGCCGGGCAGGAGCTGGTGCACAGGTGGTAGTGACTGTTGGCAGGACACGGGAGCGCTGCGGAGCGGAGCAGAGCACCGTCAGTGCTTCTCGGCCAGGCCAGGCCAGGCCAGGCCAGGGTTGACAGTTGGGCCTCGCTGCCTGCGCTACAGGAGCAAGCTCCTGTCCCTAAAGCAGCAGGACGGCTTCAGGCGAGAGCTGCTCTCCACGTAAGCTGCCCTCGTGAGTGTCAGCCGCCGGGAGTGATCCGGGAGTGCCCCCCCATCCGTAAGAGTCACTGCGGAGCGCTACTCACGGCAGAAGGTGGCGTTCCTCCAGCCGGGCAGGTCCACGCCAGCTCTTTGGCAGGCGTCGGCGTAGGCCTCCAGCGCGTTACACAAGACCTGCTGGCTCCCATGCAAGGCACACAGGTCGAAGACGCAGCTCTCCACGAAGCTCTCGGGGTTGATGGCGGACAGGCAGACGGCAAAAGGCCCCTGGCTGCTAGTCAGCAGCCCGCAGAAGGCGCCTGTCCTGTAGACAGCCTCCTGCTCCGGGGGGCACGACGGGCCCTCTGCTGGAACACCACAAGAGGGCCGGTCATATTCCGCGCCTGGGACTTGCCAGCTGTTTCCCAGCTGAGTGGTATTCTCGGCTTGCTGTCCGTTGGGCATCATGCGGTCATCCTGCCGGAGGTTGTTGAAGTTGCCGCACATGCCACAGGTCCTGTTGAAATAGGTGGTGGGCACCCTGATCTCCACCGAGGAGACGGTGTCGTAGGAGACGGCCAGCCGGAAGTCCGTCTCCAGGGTCACAAATCGGCCGTTCCTGCCCACGGTCACAGAGCCGTTCAGCGCGAGCACCGGAAGGGTTCTTAGCACTTGGTTCACCTAAGGAGGGAGAAGTCAAGCGGAGATGCAAACTGCATCCGCCCGAAGGAGAGGAACCTTCAGGCCTTCTTGCTACGTCCTGGGGATGGGAAGCAGAGGCTTGCGTTCACTCACCAGCACGTGGCTCGGGTGGTTCTTGAGGATTTCAATCCGCTGCCCGTAAACCTCCACCAGGACCCTCTGGACGTAGGACACGGACGGGTTCCCGCGGTGCTCGTTCTTGGCCTCGATGTGGAAGGAGGCCAGCCCCGTGGCGGTGCCACACAGCCTGGCCAGGGTGTAGGTGCAGTCGCCCATGAAGTGGTGCGTCTCTTTGTCAAAGGTGTTGTAATGAGGGTCGTTGTGGACGCGGCAGACCCCGTAGGTGTAACTGTAGCATCCCGGGACGCCGTTCTGGACCCCGCAGTAACGATCCTCGGGGCAGGAGGCGCTGGAGCACCTCACCTGGCCGCCTGGACTGGGGCACGTGCACTTGGAGGAGCAGGTGTCGTCGGTCCAGAACTGGGAGCCCACGGCGTAGTGCCTGCCCTGGTGCCAGCATCCGCACTGGTGGCTGGGCACACAGGTGCCGCTGTAGAGGAGGAACCCGCCGTCACAGACACAGGCTTCCGCGCAGGGCAGGCTGCAGGTGGCCGGAGCACTTGGGTCCATGCAGGTGGCAGGACAGGCGTTGGCGCAAGACTCGTAGTGGCTGTTGGGTGCGCAGGAAATGGCTGCGGAAAGAAAACGGGCCTCCGTAAGGTCTAATGGAAGTCCCCCGTATGTTGTCTCAAGCCATTTCTCCGTCGAGCCCAGTGCCACCATGTGCTGTGAACGGCAGCTGCGGTCTCTGACAGCGGTCTCACACAAAAGATGCCGAGAGCCGCACCCGGCGCCTCACGCAAGCTAACGGTGAGCCCGGGCCCCCTCCACCGCACTGTTGCTGCAGCAGAATGGCGTGGAAGACAAGCAGGTGTGGCAGTGGCGGTGGTCCGGGGCAATATGGGCTCTAGCTTGATGTAAGGAGGAGAGGGCATCCCTGTCGCCCAAGGAACTGCAGCGCAGTGCGCTGCACGTGCAGGATGCAGGGGACTGGCCCACGGGCAGCCCTGCGTGAACACTGTCCCTGGAGAAGTCCCGCAGAAGGAGCGCTTTCTCGGGGGGGGGAGCAAACCGCCCCCACACTGTCTGTGGCCCTCCCAACCTTTCCCGTTTGCACAGGCGTCCTGCAGCCCAGGGAGGGAGGCTGCGGGTCGTGCCGCTGCTCAAAAACTTACGACAGAAGGTGGCGTTCCTCCAGCGCTCTACGGGAACCCCCAGGGACAGACAGGCGTCTGCGTAGGACTGCAGGCTCCTGCAAAGGGAGCCAGGGTCCAGCTGCAGGGCGCACTGATCATAAAGGCAGCTGGCGAAGTGCCCCGTTGGGTCTGCGGTGCCGTGGCAATGTCTAAACGGCCCCGTCACATCCGTGATGAGTCCGCAGAAGCTGTTGCTCTGGGCCGCTTCCTTCTCCGCCTCCGTGCAGACTGGATCGGACCCTGAGGAGCAACTGCGAGACAAAGCACCCCCTTGATTTGGTACCTGACGTTCCACGTCCCGTGGAAACGTCATACCTCTGTAGGGTGAGCTACGAACCTGGTGAGGTTGGAGACCTGCCAGCTGTTCCCCAGGCTTGTGGAATCTGGCTCCACTTCCCCGAGGGGATTCAGGAAATCGTCCTGGGGGTTGCCGTTGTAGTTCCCACACATGCCGCAAACCAGGCCCTTGTAGGTACTTGGGAGTGTCACTTCCACGTGATGGTCCCCGTCATACTTGACTTTCAAGCCGAAGTCCGCCGAGACCACCGTGTAGAAGCCGCTGGGCAAGATGTGCACACCCAGTGTCGGTGTGGAGGGGACAACTGCTTCCTTCCCATCGACCTGGAGACAGATGCAGGCACGGCCCTTAGAGACCGACCGGTGCTGGGGGGACGTTACAACGTACCTCCTGCTGGGAGCACAGCCGCCCCCCACCCAGCAGCACGTACCTTCACCGTTCCCCCCTTCTCCAGGGTGACCCGGACGCCTAGCACGTCAACGGCCACGCTTTGGACATAGGACACCTGCGTGTTGCCCCCTCTGTGCTCGTTGGCGGCTTCCACGTTGAAATAGGGCAGCGGAGGGCTCGTTTGGTTGCACAGCTGGGAGAGGGTGTAGGTGCAGTTGCCCATGAAGTGATGAGTTTGCTTGTCAAAGGTGTAGTAATGAGGGTCACCCGACACCAGGCAGGACTCTGCGCGGAAGGGAAGGAGGTCAGAAGCAGGCTCGTGTCGGGGAGTTTGAGACGGGAAGAATGGGAGGCCGGTGTCGCCGCGCGTCCGCTCCTCGACACGATGACAGCCTTTGGCTCCTGCCTCGCCCTTGGCCCCCTGAACCCGGGGGAGGCCCCGAAAAGGGGACGATGGCGCTTCCGCTCGCCCTGTCCTGGGCGTCAGACCCCCCGACGCCAGTGGCTGCTCTGGGGAGTGAGGCGGGCCCCCCCCATGGCCTCTGCCAGCCTGCGCGTCCATGGCAATGCGGGCCCAAACACCGAGTGCTCCGAGGGCGTGGGAAGCACGAGGCCCAGAAGGCCGCCTTTATCGGCTGTGGGACACCCTCTGAGCTCACCGGCCCGCCACGATTCCTCTCTCCTGATCCTGCGCCCCTTCGAGCCAATCTAAACCCACAGAAGACGCGTCAGGCAACCAAGGTCCGAAGGAAGGAACGGACGTGGCAGGAACACATACGCACCGAGGTCGGGGAGGCCTCGGCTGTCGGAGACTCACCTGAAGTCAGAGGGGGGGCCGGGCTGCTTGTAGCGGCGGGGGTGGCGGCGGGGGTGGTCTCAGGATCTGTGATGAGAAATGGCATTCGGTCTCTCATTTAAGCTCACATCGCAGGCTGCTCTGGGGGCTTGGGGCAGAAACGATGGTAAGTGACAACTGCCCGTAGCACGTTGCGTTTGAGCACGCACACCCAGGCTGAAGGTGCTTCGCACCAGTGAGTTTCCAAAGGTGACCAGGCTCGGGATGGGGCAGTCCTCCAGGAGAAGCTAGCTCCCTAAGGTTCTTGCCATGCCCTCGACGTCTGGTGTTGGCGCAAAGCTGGCCTCGTCAACCAGACGCACTTGGGCGACTCCAAAGACCTCGACGGGGCACAGAGAAGGAGGAGGCATCCCTGGGACAGGGAACCCACCCAGCCCCGCTACCCAGTGCAGGCTCCGAACTACCGACATACTACGTCAGGGATTTTTTTCCTCCTCGCCCCCACTCCGAAAAATAACCGCTCTAGGAAGCCTGCCACACATGGTTGCCATGGCTTGGTCCCCACTGCACCTAGGAGCAGCGCCCCGATAAGCTCTGAGAAACTTCGGCTGCGGAGTCTTACGTGAGCAATATCCCAGCATGATGGAGACGTCGTCCACAGCCACGTCGCTGCGGAAGTCTTCCCCCCGCACGCCTTCCAGGAGTATCTGCAAAGAGGGAGCATCTCCCGTCAGCTTCAGGTTGGGACGAGACTCCACCCTAGGTGCCAGCCTTGCAATTGCATAGCCGGCGGCACTCCATCCATTACCTGCACCCTTCCTGTGTGAGCCACGCTGACTTCTGCCATCTGCCAACGGTTGCCCTTGTTCCCGGTTTCAGACCAGATCAGCTCGGGTGGTGCCCCATCATAGATCACGTAAACCTGCAGCGCCATCGTGCGGGCTGCGCCGTACATGTGGTACCAGAAGCGCAAGCAGTGGGGCCCGTGTAAGGTGCATGTGGGGCTGAGCAGGTGTGCTACGTCCCCTGTGTTGGCATCATTGCCTTCCACGTAGATGAAATAACCCTCTGCAAGAGAGACGCGCATGTCACAGGGCGGATCTGCCTTGAGAGGTGGGGAGACAGCCCAGCGTCGTGAATGCTGCCCTGGGCCTCTGGCAGAAAGAGCCTCCTGCCCTTCCCTACCAGCCAAGGTCTTCTGGCGTGGCTAGTAGGTTTCGTCTCTCGCTCCCTCACCTCCCGTGGTGTGGTCATAGGACGGTCCCGTGGTCGGGGAGGGCGTCGGGCCTTTGTGCCGGGTCCAGTCTAAGCTGTCGGCGGCCGACTGTGTCCAGGAGCAGAAGTCCACATCAAAGGAGCAGGAGAAGTTGCACTGAGGTGTAGCATCTGACAAGGGCACACGCAAGAGACTGAGGTGCGTCCTTGAAAGCCCAGTCCAATCCTGACCCCGGGAAAGCCCTTTTTGAGCAAACGTGGGGCCGTGGGGGTGGGGTCCAACTGCAGTGGGCCACATTTACTGTTTGCCGCCCCTCCTGAGGATGAAGGCCACTGCTGGGCCACCCTGGTGCCCTCCTTCTGCAGTTGCTCGAGGGTCACTGACAGCCGAACCCTGGACAGAAGCCTACATGCAGGGTGGTTTCTCACACTCATCATTCTGTGCTTCTCTCTTCCCTCCCACTGGCAACGCCCCCCCACCCCCCGTCCTTCCCCGTCCTTCTAGACTGCATGCAACTGCTAATGTAGCCAGCACCGAAGAGCTAGCCATATCCCAGCGAGAACTATCCAGGAAACAGCCGACCATGCCTCGCGAAGCGCGCTTCCATTTCCCAACGCTCAGGATGACAAGCGGCTGTGCCCTGGGGTTTCTGGCAGGATACAGCCCCCCCTCCCGTTTCGGTCTCCATCACCCTGCTGTGGAATCAACCGCACGGTGAGAAAAACGTTGAGAAATGCGGATGCCAGATCCACAAAGCAGGAGCGGGAGCAGAAGAAAACCCGGCATTTTGAAAGGTCTCGCCCTTGGTAGTCTGAAGTCCGCTCCACTCACCACAGCCGGTCTCCTTCCTCCAGTCCCCAAGGACCACGCCAGCCAGTCTGCACGCGGCAGCGTATGCTTCCAAGCTTTGGCAGAACTGCCTCGCATCTCCCTCGGTGGCACACTGGTCATACACGCAGCTTTCGAAGTACCGTTGCGGGGGGATGCTCCAGTGACAGGCTGCAAAAGGCCCCTGGGCGGCCAGAATCGCTCTGCAGACGTCTTCGAAACCCACTTCCTCAACAGGGTCGCAGGGAGGGGGAACGACAGGTGAGGGGTCACACCTACAGATCGGGCAAGAATGGGCAAGAATGCACCATCACCTGCTTAAGGGAGCGCCGGGGAACCGGCCTTCTACGTTCTCGGTTACGCGGGCCTGGTTAGCCGTGGAATTCGGTGGGCTGAAATGTTCAGCCAATAAATACATGACTGACTGGGCGAGTGGCCATAGCTTGCTTTGTTGCTGGTGCGGAAAACCTCGTTCACTCTGGCTCTGCCCTTGCTGGCATCGTTAGAGCCTAAGAAGAGCCCTGCTGGATCAGACCAAAGGCCTCCGTAGCAGTCCAGCTTCCCGTTTCCCGCAGTGGCCAACCAGCTGCCCCTGGGAAGCGCACAGGGGGGACAAGAGGGCAAGAGCACCCTCCCCGTTTTGTTCCCCATCAACTGATACTGAGAGGCGCTGTGTAAAGACGTACTTCTGCTAGTCCGCCCTGAATCTGCTCCCACCTAGTTCCAGGGGATGACCCCAGGTTCTAGCATTAGGAGAGCGAGCGGAAAACATCTCCCAGTCCCGCTCTCTCCAGACAGAGCATGCATAACGTTATACACCTCTGTCGCGTCCCCACGTGCTTGCTGCTGCTTTGGGAAATCCAACAGCCCTGAACGGTGTGACCTTGTCAGGCACGGGAGTTGCTCCAGCTCCTCGATCATTTTGATTGCCCTTTTCTGCACCTTTTCCTGTTCTGCACGAGGACCCCCTTTAAGGTGCAGGGAGGCTATAGCTCAGGGACACAGAGAGCGACGGATGGTACTTGGCAAGCGGACGCCGGGGAGGCCCACAGCTCCAACACTTACGTCCAGCCGTCATCCGCCACTCTCCAGCTCTTGCCAAACTCATTGGCATCGAGTTCCAGGATTCCATCCGGCCGTCGGAAATCGTCCAGCTGGCTGCCAGAGTACGTGCCACACAGCCCACACAGCTGCCCCTTGTATCTCTCGTCCACCTGGACAAACAGCTCCTGATCACCGTCAAACCTGGCCAGGAAGCCGAAGGGGCTGTCGACGACCACATAGGGAGGCCTTTCCTCCACAATGATCCCCAGGTGCAGAGTCGCGGGGAGATTCACTCTTGCTCCGTTCACCTTGAGAAAGGATAAAGGCGGCCAACTCATCGTCTGATCCTTGGAGCTGACCCAGGCTCAAATCATGACTTGTAGAGCATGCCAAAGATCCCTCCTTTCTACCAGCCTGCCTCTTGCGGTGGCCGGCCAGACACCCCCGGAAAGCTCACTATCCCCTGTTCATCGCAGCCTCTGGAAATCAAAGGCAAACTGCCACTGGATAGGGAGGCTCTGTTTCTGCTAACTTGACTGCACCCAATAGCCACCGAGAGACGACGTTTGTAACCCACACGAGTGGTTACGACCAAAACGGCCATTGCACTGCCTGCCTTCCCACCCCTGGTAAGGAGACCTGTTCTAGGATAGGTCACGTTTCTTCGATTGCAGCTAGGTCAGAACTGAGCACATTCGAATGTTTCCAGAACTCTCCGGGGCGCGCCGTCTAACGCCACCGGCTTGGTGGGTACATTTTGTCCCCGAACTCGGACCCCCCCCTTTGCCGTCCAAGTTCGAAAGTTGTTTCGGTGCCCACCCTGAAATCAGTGAGCCAGAGGGGAGGGCGTCCTTCCGCCATCTTCTGCAGGGGGGACCGCTGCAAGGAACTCATTCAAACTTCTCTTGCTTCACAGACTTCCTTCCTTGGTCATATTGTACTTTCTAACTCCTTGCTGGACATTCACAGGCAAGCCTCCCTGTTCCTCGGCTAGCCCTTAAGGGACATCTTAAGAATATCTGTACCCATCTTGTGCAGTTCCCAGTCAAGACGCTACATGGGGTTAGTGGAGGACTACTCACACTCGGAGCTAGAAGAGCTGGCCAGGGCTCTGTCGTGCAAACCCCCCCCCCCCCGGAGACTCAGCCCGGACATCCCGGTGCTGTTGCGTGGCTCTGGCCTTGGAGTGTACTACTCACATAGACCTCCTTGTTTTTCCTCAGGGCGACGTGCAGGTCCCTGAACGAGACAGCCACTGAATTGAGAGCCGTCCAGGCCTGGCTCCCGCGATGTTCATTCCTAGCCGTCACAGTGAAGCGCTCGGAGGAATTCGTGCAGACCTCCACCGCTGTGTAATTGCACCCGCCCTGGAAGTGGTACAGCCTCCCATCAAAGGTGATGTAGTGCGGGTCCCCGTAGATGTGGCAGGTGGCCTTGTCTGGAACGTTGCAGCCCAGGACCCCATTCTGCACCGTGCAGATCTGGCCCACTTGGCAGGTCTCCGTGCTACAAACTAAGCTGCCCTGGTCCGCGCAGCGACACCGGCCGACGCAGTCCGGTTGCCAGAACGTTTCTCCCTTCTGTTGGAGGCGGACAAAGAAGAAGCGTTAGAGCCGTGTCTCGCTGCTGCAAGCTGCAGCAGGCGCTGTGATGGCCAAGCGGCTTTGACCGTGCCGGGAACCAACCTCGTAATACTTGTCTCCTGCGAGGCAGCCGCAGTCCGCCAGCGACACGCACCGTCCCCCGCTAAGAACAAACCCTTCGTTGCACTCGCAGCCCTCCACGCAAGGCTTGCTGCAGTTCCCAGGGGCCAGCGGGCTGGAGCAGGTGGCCGGGCAGGAGCTGGTGCACAGGTGGTAGTGACTGTTGGCAGGACACGGGAGCGCTGCGGAGCGGAGCAGAGCACCGTCAGTGCTTCTCGGCCAGGCCAGGCCAGGCCAGGCCAGGGTTGACAGTTGGGCCTCGCTGCCTGCGCTACAGGAGCAAGCTCCTGTCCCTAAAGCAGCAGGACGGCTTCAGGCGAGAGCTGCTCTCCACGTAAGCTGCCCTCGTGAGTGTCAGCCGCCGGGAGTGATCCGGGAGTGCCCCCCCATCCGTAAGAGTCACTGCGGAGCGCTACTCACGGCAGAAGGTGGCGTTCCTCCAGCCGGGCAGGTCCACGCCAGCTCTTTGGCAGGCGTCGGCGTAGGCCTCCAGCGCGTTACACAAGACCTGCTGGCTCCCATGCAAGGCACACAGGTCGAAGACGCAGCTCTCCACGAAGCTCTCGGGGTTGATGGCGGACAGGCAGACGGCAAAAGGCCCCTGGCTGCTAGTCAGCAGCCCGCAGAAGGCGCCTGTCCTGTAGACAGCCTCCTGCTCCGGGGGGCACGACGGGCCCTCTGCTGGAACACCACAAGAGGGCCGGTCATATTCCGCGCCTGGGACTTGCCAGCTGTTTCCCAGCTGAGTGGTATTCTCGGCTTGCTGTCCGTTGGGCATCATGCGGTCATCCTGCCGGAGGTTGTTGAAGTTGCCGCACATGCCACAGGTCCTGTTGAAATAGGTGGTGGGCACCCTGATCTCCACCGAGGAGACGGTGTCGTAGGAGACGGCCAGCCGGAAGTCCGTCTCCAGGGTCACAAATCGGCCGTTCCTGCCCACGGTCACAGAGCCGTTCAGCGCGAGCACCGGAAGGGTTCTTAGCACTTGGTTCACCTAAGGAGGGAGAAGTCAAGCGGAGATGCAAACTGCATCCGCCCGAAGGAGAGGAACCTTCAGGCCTTCTTGCTACGTCCTGGGGATGGGAAGCAGAGGCTTGCGTTCACTCACCAGCACGTGGCTCGGGTGGTTCTTGAGGATTTCAATCCGCTGCCCGTAAACCTCCACCAGGACCCTCTGGACGTAGGACACGGACGGGTTCCCGCGGTGCTCGTTCTTGGCCTCGATGTGGAAGGAGGCCAGCCCCGTGGCGGTGCCACACAGCCTGGCCAGGGTGTAGGTGCAGTCGCCCATGAAGTGGTGCGTCTCTTTGTCAAAGGTGTTGTAATGAGGGTCGTTGTGGACGCGGCAGACCCCGTAGGTGTAACTGTAGCATCCCGGGACGCCGTTCTGGACCCCGCAGTAACGATCCTCGGGGCAGGAGGCGCTGGAGCACCTCACCTGGCCGCCTGGACTGGGGCACGTGCACTTGGAGGAGCAGGTGTCGTCGGTCCAGAACTGGGAGCCCACGGCGTAGTGCCTGCCCTGGTGCCAGCATCCGCACTGGTGGCTGGGCACACAGGTGCCGCTGTAGAGGAGGAACCCGCCGTCACAGACACAGGCTTCCGCGCAGGGCAGGCTGCAGGTGGCCGGAGCACTTGGGTCCATGCAGGTGGCAGGACAGGCGTTGGCGCAAGACTCGTAGTGGCTGTTGGGTGCGCAGGAAATGGCTGCGGAAAGAAAATGGGCCTCCGTAAGGTCTAATGGAAGTCCCCCGTATGTTGTCTCAAGCCATTTCTCCGTCGAGCCCAGTGCCACCATGTGCTGTGAACGGCAGCTGCGGTCTCTGACAGCGGTCTCACACAAAAGATGCCGAGAGCCGCACCCGGCGCCTCACGCAAGCTAACGGTGAGCCCGGGCCCCCTCCACCGCACTGTTGCTGCAGCAGAATGGCGTGGAAGACAAGCAGGTGTGGCAGTGGCGGTGGTCCGGGGCAATATGGGCTCTAGCTTGATGTAAGGAGGAGAGGGCATCCCTGTCGCCCAAGGAACTGCAGCGCAGTGCGCTGCACGTGCAGGATGCAGGGGACTGGCCCACGGGCAGCCCTGCGTGAACACTGTCCCTGGAGAAGTCCCGCAGAAGGAGCGCTTTCTCGGGGGGGGGAGCAAACCGCCCCCACACTGTCTGTGGCCCTCCCAACCTTTCCCGTTTGCACAGGCGTCCTGCAGCCCAGGGAGGGAGGCTGCGGGTCGTGCCGCTGCTCAAAAACTTACGACAGAAGGTGGCGTTCCTCCAGCGCTCTACGGGAACCCCCAGGGACAGACAGGCGTCTGCGTAGGACTGCAGGCTCCTGCAAAGGGAGCCAGGGTCCAGCTGCAGGGCGCACTGATCATAAAGGCAGCTGGCGAAGTGCCCCGTTGGGTCTGCGGTGCCGTGGCAATGTCTAAACGGCCCCGTCACATCCGTGATGAGTCCGCAGAAGCTGTTGCTCTGGGCCGCTTCCTTCTCCGCCTCCGTGCAGACTGGATCGGACCCTGAGGAGCAACTGCGAGACAAAGCACCCCCTTGATTTGGTACCTGACGTTCCACGTCCCGTGGAAACGTCATACCTCTGTAGGGTGAGCTACGAACCTGGTGAGGTTGGAGACCTGCCAGCTGTTCCCCAGGCTTGTGGAATCTGGCTCCACTTCCCCGAGGGGATTCAGGAAATCGTCCTGGGGGTTGCCGTTGTAGTTCCCACACATGCCGCAAACCAGGCCCTTGTAGGTACTTGGGAGTGTCACTTCCACGTGATGGTCCCCGTCATACTTGACTTTCAAGCCGAAGTCCGCCGAGACCACCGTGTAGAAGCCGCTGGGCAAGATGTGCACACCCAGTGTCGGTGTGGAGGGGACAACTGCTTCCTTCCCATCGACCTGGAGACAGATGCAGGCACGGCCCTTAGAGACCGACCGGTGCTGGGGGGACGTTACAACGTACCTCCTGCTGGGAGCACAGCCGCCCCCCACCCAGCAGCACGTACCTTCACCGTTCCCCCCTTCTCCAGGGTGACCCGGACGCCTAGCACGTCAACGGCCACGCTTTGGACATAGGACACCTGCGTGTTGCCCCCTCTGTGCTCGTTGGCGGCTTCCACGTTGAAATAGGGCAGCGGAGGGCTCGTTTGGTTGCACAGCTGGGAGAGGGTGTAGGTGCAGTTGCCCATGAAGTGATGAGTTTGCTTGTCAAAGGTGTAGTAATGAGGGTCACCCGACACCAGGCAGGACTCTGCGCGGAAGGGAAGGAGGTCAGAAGCAGGCTCGTGTCGGGGAGTTTGAGACGGGAAGAATGGGAGGCCGGTGTCGCCGCGCGTCCGCTCCTCGACACGATGACAGCCTTTGGCTCCTGCCTCGCCCTTGGCCCCCTGAACCCGGGGGAGGCCCCGAAAAGGGGACGACGGCGCTTCCGCTCGCCCTGTCCTGGGCGTCAGACCCCCCGACGCCAGTGGCTGCTCTGGGGAGTGAGGCGGGCCCCCCCCATGGCCTCTGCCAGCCTGCGCGTCCATGGCAATGCGGGCCCAAACACCGAGTGCTCCGAGGGCGTGGGAAGCACGAGGCCCAGAAGGCCGCCTTTATCGGCTGTGGGACACCCTCTGAGCTCACCGGCCCGCCACGATTCCTCTCTCCTGATCCTGCGCCCCTTCGAGCCAATCTAAACCCACAGAAGACGCGTCAGGCAACCAAGGTCCGAAGGAAGGAACGGACGTGGCAGGAACACATACGCACCGAGGTCGGGGAGGCCTCGGCTGTCGGAGACTCACCTGAAGTCAGAGGGGGGGCCGGGCTGCTTGTAGCGGCGGGGGTGGCGGCGGGGGTGGTCTCAGGATCTGTGATGAGAAATGGCATTCGGTCTCTCATTTAAGCTCACATCGCAGGCTGCTCTGGGGGCTTGGGGCAGAAACGATGGTAAGTGACAACTGCCCGTAGCACGTTGCGTTTGAGCACGCACACCCAGGCTGAAGGTGCTTCGCACCAGTGAGTTTCCAAAGGTGACCAGGCTCGGGATGGGGCAGTCCTCCAGGAGAAGCTAGCTCCCTAAGGTTCTTGCCATGCCCTCGACGTCTGGTGTTGGCGCAAAGCTGGCCTCGTCAACCAGACGCACTTGGGCGACTCCAAAGACCTCGACGGGGCACAGAGAAGGAGGAGGCATCCCTGGGACAGGGAACCCACCCAGCCCCGCTACCCAGTGCAGGCTCCGAACTACCGACATACTACGTCAGGGATTTTTTTCCTCCTCGCCCCCACTCCGAAAAATAACCGCTCTAGGAAGCCTGCCACACATGGTTGCCATGGCTTGGTCCCCACTGCACCTAGGAGCAGCGCCCCGATAAGCTCTGAGAAACTTCGGCTGCGGAGTCTTACGTGAGCAATATCCCAGCATGATGGAGACGTCGTCCACAGCCACGTCGCTGCGGAAGTCTTCCCCCCGCACGCCTTCCAGGAGTATCTGCAAAGAGGGAGCATCTCCCGTCAGCTTCAGGTTGGGACGAGACTCCACCCTAGGTGCCAGCCTTGCAATTGCATAGCCGGCGGCACTCCATCCATTACCTGCACCCTTCCTGTGTGAGCCACGCTGACTTCTGCCATCTGCCAACGGTTGCCCTTGTTCCCGGTTTCAGACCAGATCAGCTCGGGTGGTGCCCCATCATAGATCACGTAAACCTGCAGCGCCATCGTGCGGGCTGCGCCGTACATGTGGTACCAGAAGCGCAAGCAGTGGGGCCCGTGTAAGGTGCATGTGGGGCTGAGCAGGTGTGCTACGTCCCCTGTGTTGGCATCATTGCCTTCCACGTAGATGAAATAACCCTCTGCAAGAGAGACGCGCATGTCACAGGGCGGATCTGCCTTGAGAGGTGGGGAGACAGCCCAGCGTCGTGAATGCTGCCCTGGGCCTCTGGCAGAAAGAGCCTCCTGCCCTTCCCTACCAGCCAAGGTCTTCTGGCGTGGCTAGTAGGTTTCGTCTCTCGCTCCCTCACCTCCCGTGGTGTGGTCATAGGACGGTCCCGTGGTCGGGGAGGGCGTCGGGCCTTTGTGCCGGGTCCAGTCTAAGCTGTCGGCGGCCGACTGTGTCCAGGAGCAGAAGTCCACATCAAAGGAGCAGGAGAAGTTGCACTGAGGTGTAGCATCTGACAAGGGCACACGCAAGAGACTGAGGTGCGTCCTTGAAAGCCCAGTCCAATCCTGACCCCGGGAAAGCCCTTTTTGAGCAAACGTGGGGCCGTGGGGGTGGGGTCCAACTGCAGTGGGCCACATTTACTGTTTGCCGCCCCTCCTGAGGATGAAGGCCACTGCTGGGCCACCCTGGTGCCCTCCTTCTGCAGTTGCTCGAGGGTCACTGACAGCCGAACCCTGGACAGAAGCCTACATGCAGGGTGGTTTCTCACACTCATCATTCTGTGCTTCTCTCTTCCCTCCCACTGGCAACGCCCCCCCACCCCCCGTCCTTCCCCGTCCTTCTAGACTGCATGCAACTGCTAATGTAGCCAGCACCGAAGAGCTAGCCATATCCCAGCGAGAACTATCCAGGAAACAGCCGACCATGCCTCGCGAAGCGCGCTTCCATTTCCCAACGCTCAGGATGACAAGCGGCTGTGCCCTGGGGTTTCTGGCAGGATACAGCCCCCCCTCCCGTTTCGGTCTCCATCACCCTGCTGTGGAATCAACCGCACGGTGAGAAAAACGTTGAGAAATGCGGATGCCAGATCCACAAAGCAGGAGCGGGAGCAGAAGAAAACCCGGCATTTTGAAAGGTCTCGCCCTTGGTAGTCTGAAGTCCGCTCCACTCACCACAGCCGGTCTCCTTCCTCCAGTCCCCAAGGACCACGCCAGCCAGTCTGCACGCGGCAGCGTATGCTTCCAAGCTTTGGCAGAACTGCCTCGCATCTCCCTCGGTGGCACACTGGTCATACACGCAGCTTTCGAAGTACCGTTGCGGGGGGATGCTCCAGTGACAGGCTGCAAAAGGCCCCTGGGCGGCCAGAATCGCTCTGCAGACGTCTTCGAAACCCACTTCCTCAACAGGGTCGCAGGGAGGGGGAACGACAGGTGAGGGGTCACACCTACAGATCGGGCAAGAATGGGCAAGAATGCACCATCACCTGCTTAAGGGAGCGCCGGGGAACCGGCCTTCTACGTTCTCGGTTACGCGGGCCTGGTTAGCCGTGGAATTCGGTGGGCTGAAATGTTCAGCCAATAAATACATGACTGACTGGGCGAGTGGCCATAGCTTGCTTTGTTGCTGGTGCGGAAAACCTCGTTCACTCTGGCTCTGCCCTTGCTGGCATCGTTAGAGCCTAAGAAGAGCCCTGCTGGATCAGACCAAAGGCCTCCGTAGCAGTCCAGCTTCCCGTTTCCCGCAGTGGCCAACCAGCTGCCCCTGGGAAGCGCACAGGGGGGACAAGAGGGCAAGAGCACCCTCCCCGTTTTGTTCCCCATCAACTGATACTGAGAGGCGCTGTGTAAAGACGTACTTCTGCTAGTCCGCCCTGAATCTGCTCCCACCTAGTTCCAGGGGATGACCCCAGGTTCTAGCATTAGGAGAGCGAGCGGAAAACATCTCCCAGTCCCGCTCTCTCCAGACAGAGCATGCATAACGTTATACACCTCTGTCGCGTCCCCACGTGCTTGCTGCTGCTTTGGGAAATCCAACAGCCCTGAACGGTGTGACCTTGTCAGGCACGGGAGTTGCTCCAGCTCCTCGATCATTTTGATTGCCCTTTTCTGCACCTTTTCCTGTTCTGCACGAGGACCCCCTTTAAGGTGCAGGGAGGCTATAGCTCAGGGACACAGAGAGCGACGGATGGTACTTGGCAAGCGGACGCCGGGGAGGCCCACAGCTCCAACACTTACGTCCAGCCGTCATCCGCCACTCTCCAGCTCTTGCCAAACTCATTGGCATCGAGTTCCAGGATTCCATCCGGCCGTCGGAAATCGTCCAGCTGGCTGCCAGAGTACGTGCCACACAGCCCACACAGCTGCCCCTTGTATCTCTCGTCCACCTGGACAAACAGCTCCTGATCACCGTCAAACCTGGCCAGGAAGCCGAAGGGGCTGTCGACGACCACATAGGGAGGCCTTTCCTCCACAATGATCCCCAGGTGCAGAGTCGCGGGGAGATTCACTCTTGCTCCGTTCACCTTGAGAAAGGATAAAGGCGGCCAACTCATCGTCTGATCCTTGGAGCTGACCCAGGCTCAAATCATGACTTGTAGAGCATGCCAAAGATCCCTCCTTTCTACCAGCCTGCCTCTTGCGGTGGCCGGCCAGACACCCCCGGAAAGCTCACTATCCCCTGTTCATCGCAGCCTCTGGAAATCAAAGGCAAACTGCCACTGGATAGGGAGGCTCTGTTTCTGCTAACTTGACTGCACCCAATAGCCACCGAGAGACGACGTTTGTAACCCACACGAGTGGTTACGACCAAAACGGCCATTGCACTGCCTGCCTTCCCACCCCTGGTAAGGAGACCTGTTCTAGGATAGGTCACGTTTCTTCGATTGCAGCTAGGTCAGAACTGAGCACATTCGAATGTTTCCAGAACTCTCCGGGGCGCGCCGTCTAACGCCACCGGCTTGGTGGGTACATTTTGTCCCCGAACTCGGACCCCCCCCTTTGCCGTCCAAGTTCGAAAGTTGTTTCGGTGCCCACCCTGAAATCAGTGAGCCAGAGGGGAGGGCGTCCTTCCGCCATCTTCTGCAGGGGGGACCGCTGCAAGGAACTCATTCAAACTTCTCTTGCTTCACAGACTTCCTTCCTTGGTCATATTGTACTTTCTAACTCCTTGCTGGACATTCACAGGCAAGCCTCCCTGTTCCTCGGCTAGCCCTTAAGGGACATCTTAAGAATATCTGTACCCATCTTGTGCAGTTCCCAGTCAAGACGCTACATGGGGTTAGTGGAGGACTACTCACACTCGGAGCTAGAAGAGCTGGCCAGGGCTCTGTCGTGCAAACCCCCCCCCCCCCGGAGACTCAGCCCGGACATCCCGGTGCTGTTGCGTGGCTCTGGCCTTGGAGTGTACTACTCACATAGACCTCCTTGTTTTTCCTCAGGGCGACGTGCAGGTCCCTGAACGAGACAGCCACTGAATTGAGAGCCGTCCAGGCCTGGCTCCCGCGATGTTCATTCCTAGCCGTCACAGTGAAGCGCTCGGAGGAATTCGTGCAGACCTCCACCGCTGTGTAATTGCACCCGCCCTGGAAGTGGTACAGCCTCCCATCAAAGGTGATGTAGTGCGGGTCCCCGTAGATGTGGCAGGTGGCCTTGTCTGGAACGTTGCAGCCCAGGACCCCATTCTGCACCGTGCAGATCTGGCCCACTTGGCAGGTCTCCGTGCTACAAACTAAGCTGCCCTGGTCCGCGCAGCGACACCGGCCGACGCAGTCCGGTTGCCAGAACGTTTCTCCCTTCTGTTGGAGGCGGACAAAGAAGAAGCGTTAGAGCCGTGTCTCGCTGCTGCAAGCTGCAGCAGGCGCTGTGATGGCCAAGCGGCTTTGACCGTGCCGGGAACCAACCTCGTAATACTTGTCTCCCGCGAGGCAGCCGCAGTCCGCCAGCGACACGCACCGTCCCCCGCTAAGAACAAACCCTTCGTTGCACTCGCAGCCCTCCACGCAAGGCTTGCTGCAGTTCCCAGGGGCCAGCGGGCTGGAGCAGGTGGCCGGGCAGGAGCTGGTGCACAGGTGGTAGTGACTGTTGGCAGGACACGGGAGCGCTGCGGAGCGGAGCAGAGCACCGTCAGTGCTTCTCGGCCAGGCCAGGCCAGGCCAGGCCAGGGTTGACAGTTGGGCCTCGCTGCCTGCGCTACAGGAGCAAGCTCCTGTCCCTAAAGCAGCAGGACGGCTTCAGGCGAGAGCTG
This sequence comes from Heloderma suspectum, assembly GCF_057233095.1. Taxonomy (NCBI): domain Eukaryota; kingdom Metazoa; phylum Chordata; class Lepidosauria; order Squamata; family Helodermatidae; genus Heloderma; species Heloderma suspectum. The sequence continues at coordinate 329,212,029 of NC_139460.1, read as the reverse complement.
CTCTCCACGTAAGCTGCCCTCGTGAGTGTCAGCCGCCGGGAGTGATCCGGGAGTGCCCCCCCATCCGTAAGAGTCGCTGCGGAGCGCTACTCACGGCAGAAGGTGGCGTTCCTCCAGCCGGGCAGGTCCACGCCAGCTCTTTGGCAGGCGTCGGCGTAGGCCTCCAGCGCGTTACACAAGACCTGCTGGCTCCCATGCAAGGCACACAGGTCGAAGACGCAGCTCTCCACGAAGCTCTCGGGGTTGATGGCGGACAGGCAGACGGCAAAAGGCCCCTGGCTGCTAGTCAGCAGCCCGCAGAAGGCGCCTGTCCTGTAGACAGCCTCCTGCTCCGGGGGGCACGACGGGCCCTCTGCTGGAACACCACAAGAGGGCCGGTCATATTCCGCGCCTGGGACTTGCCAGCTGTTTCCCAGCTGAGTGGTATTCTCGGCTTGCTGTCCGTTGGGCATCATGCGGTCATCCTGCCGGAGGTTGTTGAAGTTGCCGCACATGCCACAGGTCCTGTTGAAATAGGTGGTGGGCACCCTGATCTCCACCGAGGAGACGGTGTCGTAGGAGACGGCCAGCCGGAAGTCCGTCTCCAGGGTCACAAATCGGCCGTTCCTGCCCACGGTCACAGAGCCGTTCAGCGCGAGCACCGGAAGGGTTCTTAGCACTTGGTTCACCTAAGGAGGGAGAAGTCAAGCGGAGATGCAAACTGCATCCGCCCGAAGGAGAGGAACCTTCAGGCCTTCTTGCTACGTCCTGGGGATGGGAAGCAGAGGCTTGCGTTCACTCACCAGCACGTGGCTCGGGTGGTTCTTGAGGATTTCAATCCGCTGCCCGTAAACCTCCACCAGGACCCTCTGGACGTAGGACACGGACGGGTTCCCGCGGTGCTCGTTCTTGGCCTCGATGTGGAAGGAGGCCAGCCCCGTGGCGGTGCCACACAGCCTGGCCAGGGTGTAGGTGCAGTCGCCCATGAAGTGGTGCGTCTCTTTGTCAAAGGTGTTGTAATGAGGGTCGTTGTGGACGCGGCAGACCCCGTAGGTGTAACTGTAGCATCCCGGGACGCCGTTCTGGACCCCGCAGTAACGATCCTCGGGGCAGGAGGCGCTGGAGCACCTCACCTGGCCGCCTGGACTGGGGCACGTGCACTTGGAGGAGCAGGTGTCGTCGGTCCAGAACTGGGAGCCCACGGCGTAGTGCCTGCCCTGGTGCCAGCATCCGCACTGGTGGCTGGGCACACAGGTGCCGCTGTAGAGGAGGAACCCGCCGTCACAGACACAGGCTTCCGCGCAGGGCAGGCTGCAGGTGGCCGGAGCACTTGGGTCCATGCAGGTGGCAGGACAGGCGTTGGCGCAAGACTCGTAGTGGCTGTTGGGTGCGCAGGAAATGGCTGCGGAAAGAAAACGGGCCTCCGTAAGGTCTAATGGAAGTCCCCCGTATGTTGTCTCAAGCCATTTCTCCGTCGAGCCCAGTGCCACCATGTGCTGTGAACGGCAGCTGCGGTCTCTGACAGCGGTCTCACACAAAAGATGCCGAGAGCCGCACCCGGCGCCTCACGCAAGCTAACGGTGAGCCCGGGCCCCCTCCACCGCACTGTTGCTGCAGCAGAATGGCGTGGAAGACAAGCAGGTGTGGCAGTGGCGGTGGTCCGGGGCAATATGGGCTCTAGCTTGATGTAAGGAGGAGAGGGCATCCCTGTCGCCCAAGGAACTGCAGCGCAGTGCGCTGCACGTGCAGGATGCAGGGGACTGGCCCACGGGCAGCCCTGCGTGAACACTGTCCCTGGAGAAGTCCCGCAGAAGGAGCGCTTTCTCGGGGGGGGGAGCAAACCGCCCCCACACTGTCTGTGGCCCTCCCAACCTTTCCCGTTTGCACAGGCGTCCTGCAGCCCAGGGAGGGAGGCTGCGGGTCGTGCCGCTGCTCAAAAACTTACGACAGAAGGTGGCGTTCCTCCAGCGCTCTACGGGAACCCCCAGGGACAGACAGGCGTCTGCGTAGGACTGCAGGCTCCTGCAAAGGGAGCCAGGGTCCAGCTGCAGGGCGCACTGATCATAAAGGCAGCTGGCGAAGTGCCCCGTTGGGTCTGCGGTGCCGTGGCAATGTCTAAACGGCCCCGTCACATCCGTGATGAGTCCGCAGAAGCTGTTGCTCTGGGCCGCTTCCTTCTCCGCCTCCGTGCAGACTGGATCGGACCCTGAGGAGCAACTGCGAGACAAAGCACCCCCTTGATTTGGTACCTGACGTTCCACGTCCCGTGGAAACGTCATACCTCTGTAGGGTGAGCTACGAACCTGGTGAGGTTGGAGACCTGCCAGCTGTTCCCCAGGCTTGTGGAATCTGGCTCCACTTCCCCGAGGGGATTCAGGAAATCGTCCTGGGGGTTGCCGTTGTAGTTCCCACACATGCCGCAAACCAGGCCCTTGTAGGTACTTGGGAGTGTCACTTCCACGTGATGGTCCCCGTCATACTTGACTTTCAAGCCGAAGTCCGCCGAGACCACCGTGTAGAAGCCGCTGGGCAAGATGTGCACACCCAGTGTCGGTGTGGAGGGGACAACTGCTTCCTTCCCATCGACCTGGAGACAGATGCAGGCACGGCCCTTAGAGACCGACCGGTGCTGGGGGGACGTTACAACGTACCTCCTGCTGGGAGCACAGCCGCCCCCCACCCAGCAGCACGTACCTTCACCGTTCCCCCCTTCTCCAGGGTGACCCGGACGCCTAGCACGTCAACGGCCACGCTTTGGACATAGGACACCTGCGTGTTGCCCCCTCTGTGCTCGTTGGCGGCTTCCACGTTGAAATAGGGCAGCGGAGGGCTCGTTTGGTTGCACAGCTGGGAGAGGGTGTAGGTGCAGTTGCCCATGAAGTGATGAGTTTGCTTGTCAAAGGTGTAGTAATGAGGGTCACCCGACACCAGGCAGGACTCTGCGCGGAAGGGAAGGAGGTCAGAAGCAGGCTCGTGTCGGGGAGTTTGAGACGGGAAGAATGGGAGGCCGGTGTCGCCGCGCGTCCGCTCCTCGACACGATGACAGCCTTTGGCTCCTGCCTCGCCCTTGGCCCCCTGAACCCGGGGGAGGCCCCGAAAAGGGGACGACGGCGCTTCCGCTCGCCCTGTCCTGGGCGTCAGACCCCCCGACGCCAGTGGCTGCTCTGGGGAGTGAGGCGGGCCCCCCCCATGGCCTCTGCCAGCCTGCGCGTCCATGGCAATGCGGGCCCAAACACCGAGTGCTCCGAGGGCGTGGGAAGCACGAGGCCCAGAAGGCCGCCTTTATCGGCTGTGGGACACCCTCTGAGCTCACCGGCCCGCCACGATTCCTCTCTCCTGATCCTGCGCCCCTTCGAGCCAATCTAAACCCACAGAAGACGCGTCAGGCAACCAAGGTCCGAAGGAAGGAACGGACGTGGCAGGAACACATACGCACCGAGGTCGGGGAGGCCTCGGCTGTCGGAGACTCACCTGAAGTCAGAGGGGGGGCCGGGCTGCTTGTAGCGGCGGGGGTGGCGGCGGGGGTGGTCTCAGGATCTGTGATGAGAAATGGCATTCGGTCTCTCATTTAAGCTCACATCGCAGGCTGCTCTGGGGCTTGGGGCAGAAACGATGGTAAGTGACAACTGCCCGTAGCACGTTGCGTTTGAGCACGCACACCCAGGCTGAAGGTGCTTCGCACCAGTGAGTTTCCAAAGGTGACCAGGCTCGGGATGGGGCAGTCCTCCAGGAGAAGCTAGCTCCCTAAGGTTCTTGCCATGCCCTCGACGTCTGGTGTTGGCGCAAAGCTGGCCTCGTCAACCAGACGCACTTGGGCGACTCCAAAGACCTCGACGGGGCACAGAGAAGGAGGAGGCATCCCTGGGACAGGGAACCCACCCAGCCCCGCTACCCAGTGCAGGCTCCGAACTACCGACATACTACGTCAGGGATTTTTTTCCTCCTCGCCCCCACTCCGAAAAATAACCGCTCTAGGAAGCCTGCCACACATGGTTGCCATGGCTTGGTCCCCACTGCACCTAGGAGCAGCGCCCCGATAAGCTCTGAGAAACTTCGGCTGCGGAGTCTTACGTGAGCAATATCCCAGCATGATGGAGACGTCGTCCACAGCCACGTCGCTGCGGAAGTCTTCCCCCCGCACGCCTTCCAGGAGTATCTGCAAAGAGGGAGCATCTCCCGTCAGCTTCAGGTTGGGACGAGACTCCACCCTAGGTGCCAGCCTTGCAATTGCATAGCCGGCGGCACTCCATCCATTACCTGCACCCTTCCTGTGTGAGCCACGCTGACTTCTGCCATCTGCCAACGGTTGCCCTTGTTCCCGGTTTCAGACCAGATCAGCTCGGGTGGTGCCCCATCATAGATCACGTAAACCTGCAGCGCCATCGTGCGGGCTGCGCCGTACATGTGGTACCAGAAGCGCAAGCAGTGGGGCCCGTGTAAGGTGCATGTGGGGCTGAGCAGGTGTGCTACGTCCCCTGTGTTGGCATCATTGCCTTCCACGTAGATGAAATAACCCTCTGCAAGAGAGACGCGCATGTCACAGGGCGGATCTGCCTTGAGAGGTGGGGAGACAGCCCAGCGTCGTGAATGCTGCCCTGGGCCTCTGGCAGAAAGAGCCTCCTGCCCTTCCCTACCAGCCAAGGTCTTCTGGCGTGGCTAGTAGGTTTCGTCTCTCGCTCCCTCACCTCCCGTGGTGTGGTCATAGGACGGTCCCGTGGTCGGGGAGGGCGTCGGGCCTTTGTGCCGGGTCCAGTCTAAGCTGTCGGCGGCCGACTGTGTCCAGGAGCAGAAGTCCACATCAAAGGAGCAGGAGAAGTTGCACTGAGGTGTAGCATCTGACAAGGGCACACGCAAGAGACTGAGGTGCGTCCTTGAAAGCCCAGTCCAATCCTGACCCCGGGAAAGCCCTTTTTGAGCAAACGTGGGGCCGTGGGGGTGGGGTCCAACTGCAGTGGGCCACATTTACTGTTTGCCGCCCCTCCTGAGGATGAAGGCCACTGCTGGGCCACCCTGGTGCCCTCCTTCTGCAGTTGCTCGAGGGTCACTGACAGCCGAACCCTGGACAGAAGCCTACATGCAGGGTGGTTTCTCACACTCATCATTCTGTGCTTCTCTCTTCCCTCCCACTGGCAACGCCCCCCCACCCCCCGTCCTTCCCCGTCCTTCTAGACTGCATGCAACTGCTAATGTAGCCAGCACCGAAGAGCTAGCCATATCCCAGCGAGAACTATCCAGGAAACAGCCGACCATGCCTCGCGAAGCGCGCTTCCATTTCCCAACGCTCAGGATGACAAGCGGCTGTGCCCTGGGGTTTCTGGCAGGATACAGCCCCCCCTCCCGTTTCGGTCTCCATCACCCTGCTGTGGAATCAACCGCACGGTGAGAAAAACGTTGAGAAATGCGGATGCCAGATCCACAAAGCAGGAGCGGGAGCAGAAGAAAACCCGGCATTTTGAAAGGTCTCGCCCTTGGTAGTCTGAAGTCCGCTCCACTCACCACAGCCGGTCTCCTTCCTCCAGTCCCCAAGGACCACGCCAGCCAGTCTGCACGCGGCAGCGTATGCTTCCAAGCTTTGGCAGAACTGCCTCGCATCTCCCTCGGTGGCACACTGGTCATACACGCAGCTTTCGAAGTACCGTTGCGGGGGGATGCTCCAGTGACAGGCTGCAAAAGGCCCCTGGGCGGCCAGAATCGCTCTGCAGACGTCTTCGAAACCCACTTCCTCAACAGGGTCGCAGGGAGGGGGAACGACAGGTGAGGGGTCACACCTACAGATCGGGCAAGAATGGGCAAGAATGCACCATCACCTGCTTAAGGGAGCGCCGGGGAACCGGCCTTCTACGTTCTCGGTTACGCGGGCCTGGTTAGCCGTGGAATTCGGTGGGCTGAAATGTTCAGCCAATAAATACATGACTGACTGGGCGAGTGGCCATAGCTTGCTTTGTTGCTGGTGCGGAAAACCTCGTTCACTCTGGCTCTGCCCTTGCTGGCATCGTTAGAGCCTAAGAAGAGCCCTGCTGGATCAGACCAAAGGCCTCCGTAGCAGTCCAGCTTCCCGTTTCCCGCAGTGGCCAACCAGCTGCCCCTGGGAAGCGCACAGGGGGGACAAGAGGGCAAGAGCACCCTCCCCGTTTTGTTCCCCATCAACTGATACTGAGAGGCGCTGTGTAAAGACGTACTTCTGCTAGTCCGCCCTGAATCTGCTCCCACCTAGTTCCAGGGGATGACCCCAGGTTCTAGCATTAGGAGAGCGAGCGGAAAACATCTCCCAGTCCCGCTCTCTCCAGACAGAGCATGCATAACGTTATACACCTCTGTCGCGTCCCCACGTGCTTGCTGCTGCTTTGGGAAATCCAACAGCCCTGAACGGTGTGACCTTGTCAGGCACGGGAGTTGCTCCAGCTCCTCGATCATTTTGATTGCCCTTTTCTGCACCTTTTCCTGTTCTGCACGAGGACCCCCTTTAAGGTGCAGGGAGGCTATAGCTCAGGGACACAGAGAGCGACGGATGGTACTTGGCAAGCGGACGCCGGGGAGGCCCACAGCTCCAACACTTACGTCCAGCCGTCATCCGCCACTCTCCAGCTCTTGCCAAACTCATTGGCATCGAGTTCCAGGATTCCATCCGGCCGTCGGAAATCGTCCAGCTGGCTGCCAGAGTACGTGCCACACAGCCCACACAGCTGCCCCTTGTATCTCTCGTCCACCTGGACAAACAGCTCCTGATCACCGTCAAACCTGGCCAGGAAGCCGAAGGGGCTGTCGACGACCACATAGGGAGGCCTTTCCTCCACAATGATCCCCAGGTGCAGAGTCGCGGGGAGATTCACTCTTGCTCCGTTCACCTTGAGAAAGGATAAAGGCGGCCAACTCATCGTCTGATCCTTGGAGCTGACCCAGGCTCAAATCATGACTTGTAGAGCATGCCAAAGATCCCTCCTTTCTACCAGCCTGCCTCTTGCGGTGGCCGGCCAGACACCCCCGGAAAGCTCACTATCCCCTGTTCATCGCAGCCTCTGGAAATCAAAGGCAAACTGCCACTGGATAGGGAGGCTCTGTTTCTGCTAACTTGACTGCACCCAATAGCCACCGAGAGACGACGTTTGTAACCCACACGAGTGGTTACGACCAAAACGGCCATTGCACTGCCTGCCTTCCCACCCCTGGTAAGGAGACCTGTTCTAGGATAGGTCACGTTTCTTCGATTGCAGCTAGGTCAGAACTGAGCACATTCGAATGTTTCCAGAACTCTCCGGGGCGCGCCGTCTAACGCCACCGGCTTGGTGGGTACATTTTGTCCCCGAACTCGGACCCCCCCCTTTGCCGTCCAAGTTCGAAAGTTGTTTCGGTGCCCACCCTGAAATCAGTGAGCCAGAGGGGAGGGCGTCCTTCCGCCATCTTCTGCAGGGGGGACCGCTGCAAGGAACTCATTCAAACTTCTCTTGCTTCACAGACTTCCTTCCTTGGTCATATTGTACTTTCTAACTCCTTGCTGGACATTCACAGGCAAGCCTCCCTGTTCCTCGGCTAGCCCTTAAGGGACATCTTAAGAATATCTGTACCCATCTTGTGCAGTTCCCAGTCAAGACGCTACATGGGGTTAGTGGAGGACTACTCACACTCGGAGCTAGAAGAGCTGGCCAGGGCTCTGTCGTGCAAACCCCCCCCCCCCCCGGAGACTCAGCCCGGACATCCCGGTGCTGTTGCGTGGCTCTGGCCTTGGAGTGTACTACTCACATAGACCTCCTTGTTTTTCCTCAGGGCGACGTGCAGGTCCCTGAACGAGACAGCCACTGAATTGAGAGCCGTCCAGGCCTGGCTCCCGCGATGTTCATTCCTAGCCGTCACAGTGAAGCGCTCGGAGGAATTCGTGCAGACCTCCACCGCTGTGTAATTGCACCCGCCCTGGAAGTGGTACAGCCTCCCATCAAAGGTGATGTAGTGCGGGTCCCCGTAGATGTGGCAGGTGGCCTTGTCTGGAACGTTGCAGCCCAGGACCCCATTCTGCACCGTGCAGATCTGGCCCACTTGGCAGGTCTCCGTGCTACAAACTAAGCTGCCCTGGTCCGCGCAGCGACACCGGCCGACGCAGTCCGGTTGCCAGAACGTTTCTCCCTTCTGTTGGAGGCGGACAAAGAAGAAGCGTTAGAGCCGTGTCTCGCTGCTGCAAGCTGCAGCAGGCGCTGTGATGGCCAAGCGGCTTTGACCGTGCCGGGAACCAACCTCGTAATACTTGTCTCCCGCGAGGCAGCCGCAGTCCGCCAGCGACACGCACCGTCCCCCGCTAAGAACAAACCCTTCGTTGCACTCGCAGCCCTCCACGCAAGGCTTGCTGCAGTTCCCAGGGGCCAGCGGGCTGGAGCAGGTGGCCGGGCAGGAGCTGGTGCACAGGTGGTAGTGACTGTTGGCAGGACACGGGAGCGCTGCGGAGCGGAGCAGAGCACCGTCAGTGCTTCTCGGCCAGGCCAGGCCAGGCCAGGCCAGGGTTGACAGTTGGGCCTCGCTGCCTGCGCTACAGGAGCAAGCTCCTGTCCCTAAAGCAGCAGGACGGCTTCAGGCGAGAGCTGCTCTCCACATAAGCTGCCCTCGTGAGTGTCAGCCGCCGGGAGTGATCCGGGAGTGCCCCCCCATCCGTAAGAGTCGCTGCGGAGCGCTACTCACGGCAGAAGGTGGCGTTCCTCCAGCCGGGCAGGTCCACGCCAGCTCTTTGGCAGGCGTCGGCGTAGGCCTCCAGCGCGTTACACAAGACCTGCTGGCTCCCATGCAAGGCACACAGGTCGAAGACGCAGCTCTCCACGAAGCTCTCGGGGTTGATGGCGGACAGGCAGACGGCAAAAGGCCCCTGGCTGCTAGTCAGCAGCCCGCAGAAGGCGCCTGTCCTGTAGACAGCCTCCTGCTCCGGGGGGCACGACGGGCCCTCTGCTGGAACACCACAAGAGGGCCGGTCATATTCCGCGCCTGGGACTTGCCAGCTGTTTCCCAGCTGAGTGGTATTCTCGGCTTGCTGTCCGTTGGGCATCATGCGGTCATCCTGCCGGAGGTTGTTGAAGTTGCCGCACATGCCACAGGTCCTGTTGAAATAGGTGGTGGGCACCCTGATCTCCACCGAGGAGACGGTGTCGTAGGAGACGGCCAGCCGGAAGTCCGTCTCCAGGGTCACAAATCGGCCGTTCCTGCCCACGGTCACAGAGCCGTTCAGCGCGAGCACCGGAAGGGTTCTTAGCACTTGGTTCACCTAAGGAGGGAGAAGTCAAGCGGAGATGCAAACTGCATCCGCCCGAAGGAGAGGAACCTTCAGGCCTTCTTGCTACGTCCTGGGGATGGGAAGCAGAGGCTTGCGTTCACTCACCAGCACGTGGCTCGGGTGGTTCTTGAGGATTTCAATCCGCTGCCCGTAAACCTCCACCAGGACCCTCTGGACGTAGGACACGGACGGGTTCCCGCGGTGCTCGTTCTTGGCCTCGATGTGGAAGGAGGCCAGCCCCGTGGCGGTGCCACACAGCCTGGCCAGGGTGTAGGTGCAGTCGCCCATGAAGTGGTGCGTCTCTTTGTCAAAGGTGTTGTAATGAGGGTCGTTGTGGACGCGGCAGACCCCGTAGGTGTAACTGTAGCATCCCGGGACGCCGTTCTGGACCCCGCAGTAACGATCCTCGGGGCAGGAGGCGCTGGAGCACCTCACCTGGCCGCCTGGACTGGGGCACGTGCACTTGGAGGAGCAGGTGTCGTCGGTCCAGAACTGGGAGCCCACGGCGTAGTGCCTGCCCTGGTGCCAGCATCCGCACTGGTGGCTGGGCACACAGGTGCCGCTGTAGAGGAGGAACCCGCCGTCACAGACACAGGCTTCCGCGCAGGGCAGGCTGCAGGTGGCCGGAGCACTTGGGTCCATGCAGGTGGCAGGACAGGCGTTGGCGCAAGACTCGTAGTGGCTGTTGGGTGCGCAGGAAATGGCTGCGGAAAGAAAACGGGCCTCCGTAAGGTCTAATGGAAGTCCCCCGTATGTTGTCTCAAGCCATTTCTCCGTCGAGCCCAGTGCCACCATGTGCTGTGAACGGCAGCTGCGGTCTCTGACAGCGGTCTCACACAAAAGATGCCGAGAGCCGCACCCGGCGCCTCACGCAAGCTAACGGTGAGCCCGGGCCCCCTCCACCGCACTGTTGCTGCAGCAGAATGGCGTGGAAGACAAGCAGGTGTAGCAGTGGCGGTGGTCCGGGGCAATATGGGCTCTAGCTTGATGTAAGGAGGAGAGGGCATCCCTGTCGCCCAAGGAACTGCAGCGCAGTGCGCTGCACGTGCAGGATGCAGGGGACTGGCCCACGGGCAGCCCTGCGTGAACACTGTCCCTGGAGAAGTCCCGCAGAAGGAGCGCTTTCTCGGGGGGGGGAGCAAACCGCCCCCACACTGTCTGTGGCCCTCCCAACCTTTCCCGTTTGCACAGGCGTCCTGCAGCCCAGGGAGGGAGGCTGCGGGTCGTGCCGCTGCTCAAAAACTTACGACAGAAGGTGGCGTTCCTCCAGCGCTCTACGGGAACCCCCAGGGACAGACAGGCGTCTGCGTAGGACTGCAGGCTCCTGCAAAGGGAGCCAGGGTCCAGCTGCAGGGCGCACTGATCATAAAGGCAGCTGGCGAAGTGCCCCGTTGGGTCTGCGGTGCCGTGGCAATGTCTAAACGGCCCCGTCACATCCGTGATGAGTCCGCAGAAGCTGTTGCTCTGGGCCGCTTCCTTCTCCGCCTCCGTGCAGACTGGATCGGACCCTGAGGAGCAACTGCGAGACAAAGCACCCCCTTGATTTGGTACCTGACGTTCCACGTCCCGTGGAAACGTCATACCTCTGTAGGGTGAGCTACGAACCTGGTGAGGTTGGAGACCTGCCAGCTGTTCCCCAGGCTTGTGGAATCTGGCTCCACTTCCCCGAGGGGATTCAGGAAATCGTCCTGGGGGTTGCCGTTGTAGTTCCCACACATGCCGCAAACCAGGCCCTTGTAGGTACTTGGGAGTGTCACTTCCACGTGATGGTCCCCGTCATACTTGACTTTCAAGCCGAAGTCCGCCGAGACCACCGTGTAGAAGCCGCTGGGCAAGATGTGCACACCCAGTGTCGGTGTGGAGGGGACAACTGCTTCCTTCCCATCGACCTGGAGACAGATGCAGGCACGGCCCTTAGAGACCGACCGGTGCTGGGGGGACGTTACAACGTACCTCCTGCTGGGAGCACAGCCGCCCCCCACCCAGCAGCACGTACCTTCACCGTTCCCCCCTTCTCCAGGGTGACCCGGACGCCTAGCACGTCAACGGCCACGCTTTGGACATAGGACACCTGCGTGTTGCCCCCTCTGTGCTCGTTGGCGGCTTCCACGTTGAAATAGGGCAGCGGAGGGCTCGTTTGGTTGCACAGCTGGGAGAGGGTGTAGGTGCAGTTGCCCATGAAGTGATGAGTTTGCTTGTCAAAGGTGTAGTAATGAGGGTCACCCGACACCAGGCAGGACTCTGCGCGGAAGGGAAGGAGGTCAGAAGCAGGCTCGTGTCGGGGAGTTTGAGACGGGAAGAATGGGAGGCCGGTGTCGCCGCGCGTCCGCTCCTCGACACGATGACAGCCTTTGGCTCCTGCCTCGCCCTTGGCCCCCTGAACCCGGGGGAGGCCCCGAAAAGGGGACGACGGCGCTTCCGCTCGCCCTGTCCTGGGCGTCAGACCCCCCGACGCCAGTGGCTGCTCTGGGGAGTGAGGCGGGCCCCCCCCATGGCCTCTGCCAGCCTGCGCGTCCATGGCAATGCGGGCCCAAACACCGAGTGCTCCGAGGGCGTGGGAAGCACGAGGCCCAGAAGGCCGCCTTTATCGGCTGTGGGACACCCTCTGAGCTCACCGGCCCGCCACGATTCCTCTCTCCTGATCCTGCGCCCCTTCGAGCCAATCTAAACCCACAGAAGACGCGTCAGGCAACCAAGGTCCGAAGGAAGGAACGGACGTGGCAGGAACACATACGCACCGAGGTCGGGGAGGCCTCGGCTGTCGGAGACTCACCTGAAGTCAGAGGGGGGGCCGGGCTGCTTGTAGCGGCGGGGGTGGCGGCGGGGGTGGTCTCAGGATCTGTGATGAGAAATGGCATTCGGTCTCTCATTTAAGCTCACATCGCAGGCTGCTCTGGGGCTTGGGGCAGAAACGATGGTAAGTGACAACTGCCCGTAGCACGTTGCGTTTGAGCACGCACACCCAGGCTGAAGGTGCTTCGCACCAGTGAGTTTCCAAAGGTGACCAGGCTCGGGATGGGGCAGTCCTCCAGGAGAAGCTAGCTCCCTAAGGTTCTTGCCATGCCCTCGACGTCTGGTGTTGGCGCAAAGCTGGCCTCGTCAACCAGACGCACTTGGGCGACTCCAAAGACCTCGACGGGGCACAGAGAAGGAGGAGGCATCCCTGGGACAGGGAACCCACCCAGCCCCGCTACCCAGTGCAGGCTCCGAACTACCGACATACTACGTCAGGGATTTTTTTCCTCCTCGCCCCCACTCCGAAAAATAACCGCTCTAGGAAGCCTGCCACACATGGTTGCCATGGCTTGGTCCCCACTGCACCTAGGAGCAGCGCCCCGATAAGCTCTGAGAAACTTCGGCTGCGGAGTCTTACGTGAGCAATATCCCAGCATGATGGAGACGTCGTCCACAGCCACGTCGCTGCGGAAGTCTTCCCCCCGCACGCCTTCCAGGAGTATCTGCAAAGAGGGAGCATCTCCCGTCAGCTTCAGGTTGGGACGAGACTCCACCCTAGGTGCCAGCCTTGCAATTGCATAGCCGGCGGCACTCCATCCATTACCTGCACCCTTCCTGTGTGAGCCACGCTGACTTCTGCCATCTGCCAACGGTTGCCCTTGTTCCCGGTTTCAGACCAGATCAGCTCGGGTGGTGCCCCATCATAGATCACGTAAACCTGCAGCGCCATCGTGCGGGCTGCGCCGTACATGTGGTACCAGAAGCGCAAGCAGTGGGGCCCGTGTAAGGTGCATGTGGGGCTGAGCAGGTGTGCTACGTCCCCTGTGTTGGCATCATTGCCTTCCACGTAGATGAAATAACCCTCTGCAAGAGAGACGCGCATGTCACAGGGCGGATCTGCCTTGAGAGGTGGGGAGACAGCCCAGCGTCGTGAATGCTGCCCTGGGCCTCTGGCAGAAAGAGCCTCCTGCCCTTCCCTACCAGCCAAGGTCTTCTGGCGTGGCTAGTAGGTTTCGTCTCTCGCTCCCTCACCTCCCGTGGTGTGGTCATAGGACGGTCCCGTGGTCGGGGAGGGCGTCGGGCCTTTGTGCCGGGTCCAGTCTAAGCTGTCGGCGGCCGACTGTGTCCAGGAGCAGAAGTCCACATCAAAGGAGCAGGAGAAGTTGCACTGAGGTGTAGCATCTGACAAGGGCACACGCAAGAGACTGAGGTGCATCCTTGAAAGCCCAGTCCAATCCTGACCCCGGGAAAGCCCTTTTTGAGCAAACGTGGGGCCGTGGGGGTGGGGTCCAACTGCAGTGGGCCACATTTACTGTTTGCCGCCCCTCCTGAGGATGAAGGCCACTGCTGGGCCACCCTGGTGCCCTCCTTCTGCAGTTGCTCGAGGGTCACTGACAGCCGAACCCTGGACAGAAGCCTACATGCAGGGTGGTTTCTCACACTCATCATTCTGTGCTTCTCTCTTCCCTCCCACTGGCAACGCCCCCCCACCCCCCATCCTTCCCCGTCCTTCTAGACTGCATGCAACTGCTAATGTAGCCAGCACCGAAGAGCTAGCCATATCCCAGCGAGAACTATCCAGGAAACAGCCGACCATGCCTCGCGAAGCGCGCTTCCATTTCCCAACGCTCAGGATGACAAGCGGCTGTGCCCTGGGGTTTCTGGCAGGATACAGCCCCCCCTCCCGTTTCGGTCTCCATCACCCTGCTGTGGAATCAACCGCACGGTGAGAAAAACGTTGAGAAATGCGGATGCCAGATCCACAAAGCAGGAGCGGGAGCAGAAGAAAACCCGGCATTTTGAAAGGTCTCGCCCTTGGTAGTCTGAAGTCCGCTCCACTCACCACAGCCGGTCTCCTTCCTCCAGTCCCCAAGGACCACGCCAGCCAGTCTGCACGCGGCAGCGTATGCTTCCAAGCTTTGGCAGAACTGCCTCGCATCTCCCTCGGTGGCACACTGGTCATACACGCAGCTTTCGAAGTACCGTTGCGGGGGGATGCTCCAGTGACAGGCTGCAAAAGGCCCCTGGGCGGCCAGAATCGCTCTGCAGACGTCTTCGAAACCCACTTCCTCAACAGGGTCGCAGGGAGGGGGAACGACAGGTGAGGGGTCACACCTACAGATCGGGCAAGAATGGGCAAGAATGCACCATCACCTGCTTAAGGGAGCGCCGGGGAACCGGCCTTCTACGTTCTCGGTTACGCGGGCCTGGTTAGCCGTGGAATTCGGTGGGCTGAAATGTTCAGCCAATAAATACATGACTGACTGGGCGAGTGGCCATAGCTTGCTTTGTTGCTGGTGCGGAAAACCTCGTTCACTCTGGCTCTGCCCTTGCTGGCATCGTTAGAGCCTAAGAAGAGCCCTGCTGGATCAGACCAAAGGCCTCCGTAGCAGTCCAGCTTCCCGTTTCCCGCAGTGGCCAACCAGCTGCCCCTGGGAAGCGCACAGGGGGGACAAGAGGGCAAGAGCACCCTCCCCGTTTTGTTCCCCATCAACTGATACTGAGAGGCGCTGTGTAAAGACGTACTTCTGCTAGTCCGCCCTGAATCTGCTCCCACCTAGTTCCAGGGGATGACCCCAGGTTCTAGCATTAGGAGAGCGAGCGGAAAACATCTCCCAGTCCCGCTCTCTCCAGACAGAGCATGCATAACGTTATACACCTCTGTCGCGTCCCCACGTGCTTGCTGCTGCTTTGGGAAATCCAACAGCCCTGAACGGTGTGACCTTGTCAGGCACGGGAGTTGCTCCAGCTCCTCGATCATTTTGATTGCCCTTTTCTGCACCTTTTCCTGTTCTGCACGAGGACCCCCTTTAAGGTGCAGGGAGGCTATAGCTCAGGGACACAGAGAGCGACGGATGGTACTTGGCAAGCGGACGCCGGGGAGGCCCACAGCTCCAACACTTACGTCCAGCCGTCATCCGCCACTCTCCAGCTCTTGCCAAACTCATTGGCATCGAGTTCCAGGATTCCATCCGGCCGTCGGAAATCGTCCAGCTGGCTGCCAGAGTACGTGCCACACAGCCCACACAGCTGCCCCTTGTATCTCTCGTCCACCTGGACAAACAGCTCCTGATCACCGTCAAACCTGGCCAGGAAGCCGAAGGGGCTGTCGACGACCACATAGGGAGGCCTTTCCTCCACAATGATCCCCAGGTGCAGAGTCGCGGGGAGATTCACTCTTGCTCCGTTCACCTTGAGAAAGGATAAAGGCGGCCAACTCATCGTCTGATCCTTGGAGCTGACCCAGGCTCAAATCATGACTTGTAGAGCATGCCAAAGATCCCTCCTTTCTACCAGCCTGCCTCTTGCGGTGGCCGGCCAGACACCCCCGGAAAGCTCACTATCCCCTGTTCATCGCAGCCTCTGGAAATCAAAGGCAAACTGCCACTGGATAGGGAGGCTCTGTTTCTGCTAACTTGACTGCACCCAATAGCCACCGAGAGACGACGTTTGTAACCCACACGAGTGGTTACGACCAAAACGGCCATTGCACTGCCTGCCTTCCCACCCCTGGTAAGGAGACCTGTTCTAGGATAGGTCACGTTTCTTCGATTGCAGCTAGGTCAGAACTGAGCACATTCGAATGTTTCCAGAACTCTCCGGGGCGCGCCGTCTAACGCCACCGGCTTGGTGGGTACATTTTGTCCCCGAACTCGGACCCCCCCCTTTGCCGTCCAAGTTCGAAAGTTGTTTCGGTGCCCACCCTGAAATCAGTGAGCCAGAGGGGAGGGCGTCCTTCCGCCATCTTCTGCAGGGGGGACCGCTGCAAGGAACTCATTCAAACTTCTCTTGCTTCACAGACTTCCTTCCTTGGTCATATTGTACTTTCTAACTCCTTGCTGGACATTCACAGGCAAGCCTCCCTGTTCCTCGGCTAGCCCTTAAGGGACATCTTAAGAATATCTGTACCCATCTTGTGCAGTTCCCAGTCAAGACGCTACATGGGGTTAGTGGAGGACTACTCACACTCGGAGCTAGAAGAGCTGGCCAGGGCTCTGTCGTGCAAACCCCCCCCCCCCCCGGAGACTCAGCCCGGACATCCCGGTGCTGTTGCGTGGCTCTGGCCTTGGAGTGTACTACTCACATAGACCTCCTTGTTTTTCCTCAGGGCGACGTGCAGGTCCCTGAACGAGACAGCCACTGAATTGAGAGCCGTCCAGGCCTGGCTCCCGCGATGTTCATTCCTAGCCGTCACAGTGAAGCGCTCGGAGGAATTCGTGCAGACCTCCACCGCTGTGTAATTGCACCCGCCCTGGAAGTGGTACAGCCTCCCATCAAAGGTGATGTAGTGCGGGTCCCCGTAGATGTGGCAGGTGGCCTTGTCTGGAACGTTGCAGCCCAGGACCCCATTCTGCACCGTGCAGATCTGGCCCACTTGGCAGGTCTCCGTGCTACAAACTAAGCTGCCCTGGTCCGCGCAGCGACACCGGCCGACGCAGTCCGGTTGCCAGAACGTTTCTCCCTTCTGTTGGAGGCGGACAAAGAAGAAGCGTTAGAGCCGTGTCTCGCTGCTGCAAGCTGCAGCAGGCGCTGTGATGGCCAAGCGGCTTTGACCGTGCCGGGAACCAACCTCGTAATACTTGTCTCCCGCGAGGCAGCCGCAGTCCGCCAGCGACACGCACCATCCCCCGCTAAGAACAAACCCTTCGTTGCACTCGCAGCCCTCCACGCAAGGCTTGCTGCAGTTCCCAGGGGCCAGCGGGCTGGAGCAGGTGGCCGGGCAGGAGCTGGTGCACAGGTGGTAGTGACTGTTGGCAGGACACGGGAGCGCTGCGGAGCGGAGCAGAGCACCGTCAGTGCTTCTCGGCCAGGCCAGGCCAGGCCAGGCCAGGGTTGACAGTTGGGCCTCGCTGCCTGCGCTACAGGAGCAAGCTCCTGTCCCTAAAGCAGCAGGACGGCTTCAGGCGAGAGCTGCTCTCCACGTAAGCTGCCCTCGTGAGTGTCAGCCGCCGGGAGTGATCCGGGAGTGCCCCCCCATCCGTAAGAGTCGCTGCGGAGCGCTACTCACGGCAGAAGGTGGCGTTCCTCCAGCCGGGCAGGTCCACGCCAGCTCTTTGGCAGGCGTCGGCGTAGGCCTCCAGCGCGTTACACAAGACCTGCTGGCTCCCATGCAAGGCACACAGGTCGAAGACGCAGCTCTCCACGAAGCTCTCGGGGTTGATGGCGGACAGGCAGACGGCAAAAGGCCCCTGGCTGCTAGTCAGCAGCCCGCAGAAGGCGCCTGTCCTGTAGACAGCCTCCTGCTCCGGGGGGCACGACGGGCCCTCTGCTGGAACACCACAAGAGGGCCGGTCATATTCCGCGCCTGGGACTTGCCAGCTGTTTCCCAGCTGAGTGGTATTCTCGGCTTGCTGTCCGTTGGGCATCATGCGGTCATCCTGCCGGAGGTTGTTGAAGTTGCCGCACATGCCACAGGTCCTGTTGAAATAGGTGGTGGGCACCCTGATCTCCACCGAGGAGACGGTGTCGTAGGAGACGGCCAGCCGGAAGTCCGTCTCCAGGGTCACAAATCGGCCGTTCCTGCCCACGGTCACAGAGCCGTTCAGCGCGAGCACCGGAAGGGTTCTTAGCACTTGGTTCACCTAAGGAGGGAGAAGTCAAGCGGAGATGCAAACTGCATCCGCCCGAAGGAGAGGAACCTTCAGGCCTTCTTGCTACGTCCTGGGGATGGGAAGCAGAGGCTTGCGTTCACTCACCAGCACGTGGCTCGGGTGGTTCTTGAGGATTTCAATCCGCTGCCCGTAAACCTCCACCAGGACCCTCTGGACGTAGGACACGGACGGGTTCCCGCGGTGCTCGTTCTTGGCCTCGATGTGGAAGGAGGCCAGCCCCGTGGCGGTGCCACACAGCCTGGCCAGGGTGTAGGTGCAGTCGCCCATGAAGTGGTGCGTCTCTTTGTCAAAGGTGTTGTAATGAGGGTCGTTGTGGACGCGGCAGACCCCGTAGGTGTAACTGTAGCATCCCGGGACGCCGTTCTGGACCCCGCAGTAACGATCCTCGGGGCAGGAGGCGCTGGAGCACCTCACCTGGCCGCCTGGACTGGGGCACGTGCACTTGGAGGAGCAGGTGTCGTCGGTCCAGAACTGGGAGCCCACGGCGTAGTGCCTGCCCTGGTGCCAGCATCCGCACTGGTGGCTGGGCACACAGGTGCCGCTGTAGAGGAGGAACCCGCCGTCACAGACACAGGCTTCCGCGCAGGGCAGGCTGCAGGTGGCCGGAGCACTTGGGTCCATGCAGGTGGCAGGACAGGCGTTGGCGCAAGACTCGTAGTGGCTGTTGGGTGCGCAGGAAATGGCTGCGGAAAGAAAACGGGCCTCCGTAAGGTCTAATGGAAGTCCCCCGTATGTTGTCTCAAGCCATTTCTCCGTCGAGCCCAGTGCCACCATGTGCTGTGAACGGCAGCTGCGGTCTCTGACAGCGGTCTCACACAAAAGATGCCGAGAGCCGCACCCGGCGCCTCACGCAAGCTAACGGTGAGCCCGGGCCCCCTCCACCGCACTGTTGCTGCAGCAGAATGGCGTGGAAGACAAGCAGGTGTAGCAGTGGCGGTGGTCCGGGGCAATATGGGCTCTAGCTTGATGTAAGGAGGAGAGGGCATCCCTGTCGCCCAAGGAACTGCAGCGCAGTGCGCTGCACGTGCAGGATGCAGGGGACTGGCCCACGGGCAGCCCTGCGTGAACACTGTCCCTGGAGAAGTCCCGCAGAAGGAGCGCTTTCTCGGGGGGGGGAGCAAACCGCCCCCACACTGTCTGTGGCCCTCCCAACCTTTCCCGTTTGCACAGGCGTCCTGCAGCCCAGGGAGGGAGGCTGCGGGTCGTGCCGCTGCTCAAAAACTTACGACAGAAGGTGGCGTTCCTCCAGCGCTCTACGGGAACCCCCAGGGACAGACAGGCGTCTGCGTAGGACTGCAGGCTCCTGCAAAGGGAGCCAGGGTCCAGCTGCAGGGCGCACTGATCATAAAGGCAGCTGGCGAAGTGCCCCGTTGGGTCTGCGGTGCCGTGGCAATGTCTAAACGGCCCCGTCACATCCGTGATGAGTCCGCAGAAGCTGTTGCTCTGGGCCGCTTCCTTCTCCGCCTCCGTGCAGACTGGATCGGACCCTGAGGAGCAACTGCGAGACAAAGCACCCCCTTGATTTGGTACCTGACGTTCCACGTCCCGTGGAAACGTCATACCTCTGTAGGGTGAGCTACGAACCTGGTGAGGTTGGAGACCTGCCAGCTGTTCCCCAGGCTTGTGGAATCTGGCTCCACTTCCCCGAGGGGATTCAGGAAATCGTCCTGGGGGTTGCCGTTGTAGTTCCCACACATGCCGCAAACCAGGCCCTTGTAGGTACTTGGGAGTGTCACTTCCACGTGATGGTCCCCGTCATACTTGACTTTCAAGCCGAAGTCCGCCGAGACCACCGTGTAGAAGCCGCTGGGCAAGATGTGCACACCCAGTGTCGGTGTGGAGGGGACAACTGCTTCCTTCCCATCGACCTGGAGACAGATGCAGGCACGGCCCTTAGAGACCGACCGGTGCTGGGGGGACGTTACAACGTACCTCCTGCTGGGAGCACAGCCGCCCCCCACCCAGCAGCACGTACCTTCACCGTTCCCCCCTTCTCCAGGGTGACCCGGACGCCTAGCACGTCAACGGCCACGCTTTGGACATAGGACACCTGCGTGTTGCCCCCTCTGTGCTCGTTGGCGGCTTCCACGTTGAAATAGGGCAGCGGAGGGCTCGTTTGGTTGCACAGCTGGGAGAGGGTGTAGGTGCAGTTGCCCATGAAGTGATGAGTTTGCTTGTCAAAGGTGTAGTAATGAGGGTCACCCGACACCAGGCAGGACTCTGCGCGGAAGGGAAGGAGGTCAGAAGCAGGCTCGTGTCGGGGAGTTTGAGACGGGAAGAATGGGAGGCCGGTGTCGCCGCGCGTCCGCTCCTCGACACGATGACAGCCTTTGGCTCCTGCCTCGCCCTTGGCCCCCTGAACCCGGGGGAGGCCCCGAAAAGGGGACGACGGCGCTTCCGCTCGCCCTGTCCTGGGCGTCAGACCCCCCGACGCCAGTGGCTGCTCTGGGGAGTGAGGCGGGCCCCCCCCATGGCCTCTGCCAGCCTGCGCGTCCATGGCAATGCGGGCCCAAACACCGAGTGCTCCGAGGGCGTGGGAAGCACGAGGCCCAGAAGGCCGCCTTTATCGGCTGTGGGACACCCTCTGAGCTCACCGGCCCGCCACGATTCCTCTCTCCTGATCCTGCGCCCCTTCGAGCCAATCTAAACCCACAGAAGACGCGTCAGGCAACCAAGGTCCGAAGGAAGGAACGGACGTGGCAGGAACACATACGCACCGAGGTCGGGGAGGCCTCGGCTGTCGGAGACTCACCTGAAGTCAGAGGGGGGGCCGGGCTGCTTGTAGCGGCGGGGGTGGCGGCGGGGGTGGTCTCAGGATCTGTGATGAGAAATGGCATTCGGTCTCTCATTTAAGCTCACATCGCAGGCTGCTCTGGGGCTTGGGGCAGAAACGATGGTAAGTGACAACTGCCCGTAGCACGTTGCGTTTGAGCACGCACACCCAGGCTGAAGGTGCTTCGCACCAGTGAGTTTCCAAAGGTGACCAGGCTCGGGATGGGGCAGTCCTCCAGGAGAAGCTAGCTCCCTAAGGTTCTTGCCATGCCCTCGACGTCTGGTGTTGGCGCAAAGCTGGCCTCGTCAACCAGACGCACTTGGGCGACTCCAAAGACCTCGACGGGGCACAGAGAAGGAGGAGGCATCCCTGGGACAGGGAACCCACCCAGCCCCGCTACCCAGTGCAGGCTCCGAACTACCGACATACTACGTCAGGGATTTTTTTCCTCCTCGCCCCCACTCCGAAAAATAACCGCTCTAGGAAGCCTGCCACACATGGTTGCCATGGCTTGGTCCCCACTGCACCTAGGAGCAGCGCCCCGATAAGCTCTGAGAAACTTCGGCTGCGGAGTCTTACGTGAGCAATATCCCAGCATGATGGAGACGTCGTCCACAGCCACGTCGCTGCGGAAGTCTTCCCCCCGCACGCCTTCCAGGAGTATCTGCAAAGAGGGAGCATCTCCCGTCAGCTTCAGGTTGGGACGAGACTCCACCCTAGGTGCCAGCCTTGCAATTGCATAGCCGGCGGCACTCCATCCATTACCTGCACCCTTCCTGTGTGAGCCACGCTGACTTCTGCCATCTGCCAACGGTTGCCCTTGTTCCCGGTTTCAGACCAGATCAGCTCGGGTGGTGCCCCATCATAGATCACGTAAACCTGCAGCGCCATCGTGCGGGCTGCGCCGTACATGTGGTACCAGAAGCGCAAGCAGTGGGGCCCGTGTAAGGTGCATGTGGGGCTGAGCAGGTGTGCTACGTCCCCTGTGTTGGCATCATTGCCTTCCACGTAGATGAAATAACCCTCTGCAAGAGAGACGCGCATGTCACAGGGCGGATCTGCCTTGAGAGGTGGGGAGACAGCCCAGCGTCGTGAATGCTGCCCTGGGCCTCTGGCAGAAAGAGCCTCCTGCCCTTCCCTACCAGCCAAGGTCTTCTGGCGTGGCTAGTAGGTTTCGTCTCTCGCTCCCTCACCTCCCGTGGTGTGGTCATAGGACGGTCCCGTGGTCGGGGAGGGCGTCGGGCCTTTGTGCCGGGTCCAGTCTAAGCTGTCGGCGGCCGACTGTGTCCAGGAGCAGAAGTCCACATCAAAGGAGCAGGAGAAGTTGCACTGAGGTGTAGCATCTGACAAGGGCACACGCAAGAGACTGAGGTGCGTCCTTGAAAGCCCAGTCCAATCCTGACCCCGGGAAAGCCCTTTTTGAGCAAACGTGGGGCCGTGGGGGTGGGGTCCAACTGCAGTGGGCCACATTTACTGTTTGCCGCCCCTCCTGAGGATGAAGGCCACTGCTGGGCCACCCTGGTGCCCTCCTTCTGCAGTTGCTCGAGGGTCACTGACAGCCGAACCCTGGACAGAAGCCTACATGCAGGGTGGTTTCTCACACTCATCATTCTGTGCTTCTCTCTTCCCTCCCACTGGCAACGCCCCCCCACCCCCCATCCTTCCCCGTCCTTCTAGACTGCATGCAACTGCTAATGTAGCCAGCACCGAAGAGCTAGCCATATCCCAGCGAGAACTATCCAGGAAACAGCCGACCATGCCTCGCGAAGCGCGCTTCCATTTCCCAACGCTCAGGATGACAAGCGGCTGTGCCCTGGGGTTTCTGGCAGGATACAGCCCCCCCTCCCGTTTCGGTCTCCATCACCCTGCTGTGGAATCAACCGCACGGTGAGAAAAACGTTGAGAAATGCGGATGCCAGATCCACAAAGCAGGAGCGGGAGCAGAAGAAAACCCGGCATTTTGAAAGGTCTCGCCCTTGGTAGTCTGAAGTCCGCTCCACTCACCACAGCCGGTCTCCTTCCTCCAGTCCCCAAGGACCACGCCAGCCAGTCTGCACGCGGCAGCGTATGCTTCCAAGCTTTGGCAGAACTGCCTCGCATCTCCCTCGGTGGCACACTGGTCATACACGCAGCTTTCGAAGTACCGTTGCGGGGGGATGCTCCAGTGACAGGCTGCAAAAGGCCCCTGGGCGGCCAGAATCGCTCTGCAGACGTCTTCGAAACCCACTTCCTCAACAGGGTCGCAGGGAGGGGGAACGACAGGTGAGGGGTCACACCTACAGATCGGGCAAGAATGGGCAAGAATGCACCATCACCTGCTTAAGGGAGCGCCGGGGAACCGGCCTTCTACGTTCTCGGTTACGCGGGCCTGGTTAGCCGTGGAATTCGGTGGGCTGAAATGTTCAGCCAATAAATACATGACTGACTGGGCGAGTGGCCATAGCTTGCTTTGTTGCTGGTGCGGAAAACCTCGTTCACTCTGGCTCTGCCCTTGCTGGCATCGTTAGAGCCTAAGAAGAGCCCTGCTGGATCAGACCAAAGGCCTCCGTAGCAGTCCAGCTTCCCGTTTCCCGCAGTGGCCAACCAGCTGCCCCTGGGAAGCGCACAGGGGGGACAAGAGGGCAAGAGCACCCTCCCCGTTTTGTTCCCCATCAACTGATACTGAGAGGCGCTGTGTAAAGACGTACTTCTGCTAGTCCGCCCTGAATCTGCTCCCACCTAGTTCCAGGGGATGACCCCAGGTTCTAGCATTAGGAGAGCGAGCGGAAAACATCTCCCAGTCCCGCTCTCTCCAGACAGAGCATGCATAACGTTATACACCTCTGTCGCGTCCCCACGTGCTTGCTGCTGCTTTGGGAAATCCAACAGCCCTGAACGGTGTGACCTTGTCAGGCACGGGAGTTGCTCCAGCTCCTCGATCATTTTGATTGCCCTTTTCTGCACCTTTTCCTGTTCTGCACGAGGACCCCCTTTAAGGTGCAGGGAGGCTATAGCTCAGGGACACAGAGAGCGACGGATGGTACTTGGCAAGCGGACGCCGGGGAGGCCCACAGCTCCAACACTTACGTCCAGCCGTCATCCGCCACTCTCCAGCTCTTGCCAAACTCATTGGCATCGAGTTCCAGGATTCCATCCGGCCGTCGGAAATCGTCCAGCTGGCTGCCAGAGTACGTGCCACACAGCCCACACAGCTGCCCCTTGTATCTCTCGTCCACCTGGACAAACAGCTCCTGATCACCGTCAAACCTGGCCAGGAAGCCGAAGGGGCTGTCGACGACCACATAGGGAGGCCTTTCCTCCACAATGATCCCCAGGTGCAGAGTCGCGGGGAGATTCACTCTTGCTCCGTTCACCTTGAGAAAGGATAAAGGCGGCCAACTCATCGTCTGATCCTTGGAGCTGACCCAGGCTCAAATCATGACTTGTAGAGCATGCCAAAGATCCCTCCTTTCTACCAGCCTGCCTCTTGCGGTGGCCGGCCAGACACCCCCGGAAAGCTCACTATCCCCTGTTCATCGCAGCCTCTGGAAATCAAAGGCAAACTGCCACTGGATAGGGAGGCTCTGTTTCTGCTAACTTGACTGCACCCAATAGCCACCGAGAGACGACGTTTGTAACCCACACGAGTGGTTACGACCAAAACGGCCATTGCACTGCCTGCCTTCCCACCCCTGGTAAGGAGACCTGTTCTAGGATAGGTCACGTTTCTTCGATTGCAGCTAGGTCAGAACTGAGCACATTCGAATGTTTCCAGAACTCTCCGGGGCGCGCCGTCTAACGCCACCGGCTTGGTGGGTACATTTTGTCCCCGAACTCGGACCCCCCCCTTTGCCGTCCAAGTTCGAAAGTTGTTTCGGTGCCCACCCTGAAATCAGTGAGCCAGAGGGGAGGGCGTCCTTCCGCCATCTTCTGCAGGGGGGACCGCTGCAAGGAACTCATTCAAACTTCTCTTGCTTCACAGACTTCCTTCCTTGGTCATATTGTACTTTCTAACTCCTTGCTGGACATTCACAGGCAAGCCTCCCTGTTCCTCGGCTAGCCCTTAAGGGACATCTTAAGAATATCTGTACCCATCTTGTGCAGTTCCCAGTCAAGACGCTACATGGGGTTAGTGGAGGACTACTCACACTCGGAGCTAGAAGAGCTGGCCAGGGCTCTGTCGTGCAAACCCCCCCCCCCCCGGAGACTCAGCCCGGACATCCCGGTGCTGTTGCGTGGCTCTGGCCTTGGAGTGTACTACTCACATAGACCTCCTTGTTTTTCCTCAGGGCGACGTGCAGGTCCCTGAACGAGACAGCCACTGAATTGAGAGCCGTCCAGGCCTGGCTCCCGCGATGTTCATTCCTAGCCGTCACAGTGAAGCGCTCGGAGGAATTCGTGCAGACCTCCACCGCTGTGTAATTGCACCCGCCCTGGAAGTGGTACAGCCTCCCATCAAAGGTGATGTAGTGCGGGTCCCCGTAGATGTGGCAGGTGGCCTTGTCTGGAACGTTGCAGCCCAGGACCCCATTCTGCACCGTGCAGATCTGGCCCACTTGGCAGGTCTCCGTGCTACAAACTAAGCTGCCCTGGTCCGCGCAGCGACACCGGCCGACGCAGTCCGGTTGCCAGAACGTTTCTCCCTTCTGTTGGAGGCGGACAAAGAAGAAGCGTTAGAGCCGTGTCTCGCTGCTGCAAGCTGCAGCAGGCGCTGTGATGGCCAAGCGGCTTTGACCGTGCCGGGAACCAACCTCGTAATACTTGTCTCCCGCGAGGCAGCCGCAGTCCGCCAGCGACACGCACCATCCCCCGCTAAGAACAAACCCTTCGTTGCACTCGCAGCCCTCCACGCAAGGCTTGCTGCAGTTCCCAGGGGCCAGCGGGCTGGAGCAGGTGGCCGGGCAGGAGCTGGTGCACAGGTGGTAGTGACTGTTGGCAGGACACGGGAGCGCTGCGGAGCGGAGCAGAGCACCGTCAGTGCTTCTCGGCCAGGCCAGGCCAGGCCAGGCCAGGGTTGACAGTTGGGCCTCGCTGCCTGCGCTACAGGAGCAAGCTCCTGTCCCTAAAGCAGCAGGACGGCTTCAGGCGAGAGCTGCTCTCCACGTAAGCTGCCCTCGTGAGTGTCAGCCGCCGGGAGTGATCCGGGAGTGCCCCCCCATCCGTAAGAGTCGCTGCGGAGCGCTACTCACGGCAGAAGGTGGCGTTCCTCCAGCCGGGCAGGTCCACGCCAGCTCTTTGGCAGGCGTCGGCGTAGGCCTCCAGCGCGTTACACAAGACCTGCTGGCTCCCATGCAAGGCACACAGGTCGAAGACGCAGCTCTCCACGAAGCTCTCGGGGTTGATGGCGGACAGGCAGACGGCAAAAGGCCCCTGGCTGCTAGTCAGCAGCCCGCAGAAGGCGCCTGTCCTGTAGACAGCCTCCTGCTCCGGGGGGCACGACGGGCCCTCTGCTGGAACACCACAAGAGGGCCGGTCATATTCCGCGCCTGGGACTTGCCAGCTGTTTCCCAGCTGAGTGGTATTCTCGGCTTGCTGTCCGTTGGGCATCATGCGGTCATCCTGCCGGAGGTTGTTGAAGTTGCCGCACATGCCACAGGTCCTGTTGAAATAGGTGGTGGGCACCCTGATCTCCACCGAGGAGACGGTGTCGTAGGAGACGGCCAGCCGGAAGTCCGTCTCCAGGGTCACAAATCGGCCGTTCCTGCCCACGGTCACAGAGCCGTTCAGCGCGAGCACCGGAAGGGTTCTTAGCACTTGGTTCACCTAAGGAGGGAGAAGTCAAGCGGAGATGCAAACTGCATCCGCCCGAAGGAGAGGAACCTTCAGGCCTTCTTGCTACGTCCTGGGGATGGGAAGCAGAGGCTTGCGTTCACTCACCAGCACGTGGCTCGGGTGGTTCTTGAGGATTTCAATCCGCTGCCCGTAAACCTCCACCAGGACCCTCTGGACGTAGGACACGGACGGGTTCCCGCGGTGCTCGTTCTTGGCCTCGATGTGGAAGGAGGCCAGCCCCGTGGCGGTGCCACACAGCCTGGCCAGGGTGTAGGTGCAGTCGCCCATGAAGTGGTGCGTCTCTTTGTCAAAGGTGTTGTAATGAGGGTCGTTGTGGACGCGGCAGACCCCGTAGGTGTAACTGTAGCATCCCGGGACGCCGTTCTGGACCCCGCAGTAACGATCCTCGGGGCAGGAGGCGCTGGAGCACCTCACCTGGCCGCCTGGACTGGGGCACGTGCACTTGGAGGAGCAGGTGTCGTCGGTCCAGAACTGGGAGCCCACGGCGTAGTGCCTGCCCTGGTGCCAGCATCCGCACTGGTGGCTGGGCACACAGGTGCCGCTGTAGAGGAGGAACCCGCCGTCACAGACACAGGCTTCCGCGCAGGGCAGGCTGCAGGTGGCCGGAGCACTTGGGTCCATGCAGGTGGCAGGACAGGCGTTGGCGCAAGACTCGTAGTGGCTGTTGGGTGCGCAGGAAATGGCTGCGGAAAGAAAACGGGCCTCCGTAAGGTCTAATGGAAGTCCCCCGTATGTTGTCTCAAGCCATTTCTCCGTCGAGCCCAGTGCCACCATGTGCTGTGAACGGCAGCTGCGGTCTCTGACAGCGGTCTCACACAAAAGATGCCGAGAGCCGCACCCGGCGCCTCACGCAAGCTAACGGTGAGCCCGGGCCCCCTCCACCGCACTGTTGCTGCAGCAGAATGGCGTGGAAGACAAGCAGGTGTAGCAGTGGCGGTGGTCCGGGGCAATATGGGCTCCAGCTTGATGTAAAGAGGAGAGGGCATCCCTGTCGCCCAAGGAACTGCAGCGCAGTGCGCTGCACGTGCAGGATGCAGGGGACTGGCCCACGGGCAGCCCTGCGTGAACACTGTCCCTGGAGAAGTCCCGCAGAAGGAGCGCTTTCTCGGGGGGGGGAGCAAACCGCCCCCACACTGTCTGTGGCCCTCCCAACCTTTCCCGTTTGCACAGGCGTCCTGCAGCCCAGGGAGGGAGGCTGCGGGTCGTGCCGCTGCTCAAAAACTTACGACAGAAGGTGGCGTTCCTCCAGCGCTCTACGGGAACCCCCAGGGACAGACAGGCGTCTGCGTAGGACTGCAGGCTCCTGCAAAGGGAGCCAGGGTCCAGCTGCAGGGCGCACTGATCATAAAGGCAGCTGGCGAAGTGCCCCGTTGGGTCTGCGGTGCCGTGGCAATGTCTAAACGGCCCCGTCACATCCGTGATGAGTCCGCAGAAGCTGTTGCTCTGGGCCGCTTCCTTCTCCGCCTCCGTGCAGACTGGATCGGACCCTGAGGAGCAACTGCGAGACAAAGCACCCCCTTGATTTGGTACCTGACGTTCCACGTCCCGTGGAAACGTCATACCTCTGTAGGGTGAGCTACGAACCTGGTGAGGTTGGAGACCTGCCAGCTGTTCCCCAGGCTTGTGGAATCTGGCTCCACTTCCCCGAGGGGATTCAGGAAATCGTCCTGGGGGTTGCCGTTGTAGTTCCCACACATGCCGCAAACCAGGCCCTTGTAGGTACTTGGGAGTGTCACTTCCACGTGATGGTCCCCGTCATACTTGACTTTCAAGCCGAAGTCCGCCGAGACCACCGTGTAGAAGCCGCTGGGCAAGATGTGCACACCCAGTGTCGGTGTGGAGGGGACAACTGCTTCCTTCCCATCGACCTGGAGACAGATGCAGGCACGGCCCTTAGAGACCGACCGGTGCTGGGGGGACGTTACAACGTACCTCCTGCTGGGAGCACAGCCGCCCCCCACCCAGCAGCACGTACCTTCACCGTTCCCCCCTTCTCCAGGGTGACCCGGACGCCTAGCACGTCAACGGCCACGCTTTGGACATAGGACACCTGCGTGTTGCCCCCTCTGTGCTCGTTGGCGGCTTCCACGTTGAAATAGGGCAGCGGAGGGCTCGTTTGGTTGCACAGCTGGGAGAGGGTGTAGGTGCAGTTGCCCATGAAGTGATGAGTTTGCTTGTCAAAGGTGTAGTAATGAGGGTCACCCGACACCAGGCAGGACTCTGCACGGAAGGGAAGGAGGTCAGAAGCAGGCTCGTGTCGGGGAGTTTGAGACGGGAAGAATGGGAGGCCGGTGTCGCCGCGCGTCCGCTCCTCGACACGATGACAGCCTTTGGCTCCTGCCTCGCCCTTGGCCCCCTGAACCCGGGGGAGGCCCCGAAAAGGGGACGACGGCGCTTCCGCTCGCCCTGTCCTGGGCGTCAGACCCCCCGACGCCAGTGGCTGCTCTGGGGAGTGAGGCGGGCCCCCCCCCATGGCCTCTGCCAGCCTGCGCGTCCATGGCAATGTGGGCCCAAACACCGAGTGCTCCGAGGGCGTGGGAAGCACGAGGCCCAGAAGGCCGCCTTTATCGGCTGTGGGACACCCTCTGAGCTCACCGGCCCGCCACGATTCCTCTCTCCTGATCCTGCGCCCCTTCGAGCCAATCTAAACCCACAGAAGACGCATCAGGCAACCAAGGTCCGAAGGAAGGAACGGACGTGGCAGGAACACATACGCACCGAGGTCGGGGAGGCCTCGGCTGTCGGAGACTCACCTGAAGTCAGAGGGGGGGCCGGGCTGCTTGTAGCGGCGGGGGTGGCGGCGGGGGTGGTCTCAGGATCTGTGATGAGAAATGGCATTCGGTCTCTCATTTAAGCTCACATCGCAGGCTGCTCTGGGGGCTTGGGGCAGAAACGATGGTAAGTGACAACTGCCCGTAGCACGTTGCGTTTGAGCACGCACACCCAGGCTGAAGGTGCTTCGCACGTCACCATCTGGCATGCAAACCTTGTCATTCCCACTTCTTCCAAAGCACATGCCCCTACTAGTCTTGCCTGCAGGGAAGAACTAGCCATGTTCCAGCAAGAGCTATCCAGGAAACAGCCTCCCTTGCCCGTTTCCTAAGAGTGCTGGGAAGGCCAACCATTAACTTGAGAAATGCTGGGATTTGGGATTTTTGGCAGGATAGAAGGCCCAACCCAGACATTTCTGTCTCCTCCCTCTTGTGGTCTCAATCTCAGGGTGATGCTGTCTGTGTCTCAGTGTTCCCATCATTTTGATATACCTTGTGTGTCAGTTGGGGTGGTTGCCTCCGTTGGGGTGCTGATGGTAGGAGCTGGAAGAATTGGAAAATGTGGGTTAAGTGGGTTTGTCCACCAAATGATGCATTTGGATTTAATTAGCCTCCTCCCATTTAACTGATGCATTAATTAGTTCCATTTGTTGACATTCCAAAAATCTGTCAGGCTGAGATACCGGAGTTTGTATAAGAGAAGTTCACCAGTGTATCAGCAAGAGGCGTCACTCATTCTTTGAAGAGAAAGGACATCATTAATATCTAATTTTGCATATCCTGTTGTATTAACCCATTGTTGGTCACTGATTCAAACTTGTCCCTGGCACTCAAGTCACTTCTTTCTTCCCGTTTTTGTCATATCTAAGCAAGGAGCGCAGCGTATTAGAGATTCCAACCGTGGTCTCCCCTGTCCACCTCTGACATCCTCTATCCACTTCTGTACACCAGCTCATTTACTGATTAATCAATCAGTTTTGAGGCTTGCTGTTTGGGATGCTATTTGAAAGCCATCTGATTTCACGTTTCCCCACCCCATCAGTGCTGGCAGAGAAACTACATGTTCCACTAGTGGGGCATGTAGTGGGGCCAGGTTACTTGAAGGACCGTCTCCTCCCATACCGACCTGTCCTGACCTTAAGATCAGATTCAGCGGATCTT
Organism: Heloderma suspectum; assembly: GCF_057233095.1. NCBI lineage: Eukaryota > Metazoa > Chordata > Lepidosauria > Squamata > Helodermatidae > Heloderma > Heloderma suspectum. The sequence continues at coordinate 329,181,762 of NC_139460.1, read as the reverse complement.
CTCTGGGAGTCCCAACCAGAGGAAGTGAGGTGGGTGGTGACTATGAAGAGGGCCTTTTGTGCTGTGGCATACTGGAATGAACTTCCCAGAGAGGTTCGCCTGGCGCCTACACGGTGCTCTTTTTGGTGCCAGGTGACGGTCTTTTAGTTTTCCAGGCATTTTAGTTTTTCCGTTACTGTTTTAAATCTGGTGTTGTATTTTAAATCTTTACAGTGTAGCTTGGCTCTATGTAATTTTGATTTTGATTTAATAAAGGATTAAATATTTTTATTTTTATTTAATAAAGAGTAATAAAGGAACTGGCAGAAGAACTCTCAGAACCGCTGTCTATTCTCTTTGAGCAATCATGGAGGATGGGGGAAGTGCCAGATGACTGGAGGAGGGCTAATGTTGTCCCTCTCTTCAAAAACGGCAAAAAGGAGGAACCTGGGAACTACAGACCAGTCAGTCTGACATCAATCCCTGGGAAAATTCTGGAGCAGATCATAAAGCAATCCATCTGGAAGCACCTTGAAAACAATGCAGTGATTACTCGAAGCCAACATGGATTTGTCAAGAACAAATCCTGCCAGATGAATCTGATCTCATTTTTTGATCAAGTAACCTCCTTGTGGACCATGGGAATGCTGTAGACATCATATACCTCAACTTCAGCAAAGCTTTCGACAAAGTGCCCCATGATCTCCTGATGAGCAAACTAGCTCAAAGTGGGCTAGATGAAACAACAATCCAGTGGATCCACAGTTGGCTACAGAATAGGACTCAAAGAGTGCTTATCAATGCGCCCTTCTCAAACTGGGGAGAGGTAAGGAGTGGGGTACCGCAGGGCTCAGTCCTGGGCCCAGGTCTCTTCAACATTTTTATTAATGACCTGGAGGAGGAGGTGCAGGGAATGCTGATCAAATCTACAGATGACACAAAATTGGGCAGGATAGCTAATACTTTGGAAGACAGAAACAAATTCAAAGTGATCTTGATAGACTGGAGCGCTGGGCAGAAAACAACAGAATGACATTTAATAGGGATAAATGCCAAGTTCTGCACCTAGGAAAAAGAAACCAAATGCACAATTACAAGATGGGGGATACGTGGCTCAACAACACGACAAGCAAGAAGGATCTTGGAACTGCTGTCGATCACAAGCTGAATATGAGCCAACAATGTGATGTGGCTGCAAAAAAGGCAAATGCTCTTTTGGGCTGCATTAATAGAAGCATAGCCTCCAAATCTTGTGAAGTACTAGTTCCCTTCTACTCAGCACTGGTTAGGCCTCATCTGGAGTACTGTTTCCAGCTCTGGGCACCACACTTGAAGAAGGATGCAGACAAACTGGAGAGGGTTCAGAGGAGGGCAACAAAGATGATCAGGGCACTGGAAACAAAGCCCTATGAAGAGAGACTGAAAGAACTGGGCATGTTTAGCCTTGAGAAGACTGAAGGGAGATATGATAGCGCTCTTCAAGTCCTTGAAAGATCGTCCCAGAGAGGAAGGCCATGGAATAATGGGCTCAAGTTACAGGAAGCCAGATTCTGGCTGAACATCAGGAAAAACTTCCTGACTGTTGGAGCAATATGACAATGGAACCAATTACCCAGGGAGGCGGTGGGCTCTCCCACACTGGACGCATTCAAGACGAGGCTGGACAGCCATCTGTCAAGGATGCTCTGACTTGGATTCCTGCATTGAGCAAGGGGTTGGACTCGATGGCCTTGTAGGCCCCTTCCATCCCTACTATTCTATGATTCTATGATTTTTATACTGCAGTTTGAAACTTTTAAATTTTTATATTGTATTTTACTGTATTGTATTTTATGGTTTTAGAGCTTTGGCTATTGGGCAGTATAGAAATATAATAAATGAACAGTAGCTGCATGTGTACGTGTGTGGACACTCATACATGTGCAGCCCCTGGCCCCTCAACAGACACTGGAGGTGGTTCTTGGCCTCCAAAATGCGTGTACCTCTGCTTTAAGCCAGTTCCCACTTACGTCTTGGAATTAATGGCTGCATCAGTTCATACAGCAATCTGTTGCTTACATGCTTCTGTTGATGCCAAATGAGATGTGTAATGGGGGGCAGTTGGTAGAATATAGAAAATTATTACATATGGAGAGTTGAAGAAATTAACTCCATCGAGGTAATTTGCGAAGTCTTACATCTCCACGGGAATCTCAAGAACCACACTGTGAAACTTGACATACCTACAATGGTTTCCATAGGAAACCTCACCAAAAAGTACCATCCAGCCCATTGTGCCAGTTGTGAAACAGGAGGACATTGTTCACGTGAAAAAGAATGAAGGAGAGAGATCAGACCACAGTGGGGACAGTATTGCCAATATCAGTTTTACAACCTCATTACAAACTGACAGTCCCTGCTTTCTCCTGAAAGGGATTAAGAAAACAGAAAAGCAGGGCCTGGTGCAATTTTCAAGAATGTCCTGATCAAAATAGGACATTTAGACCAACTATGTCTCTTTGGCCAAAAATAGAGGAATGATGTCATGTAGAAGATGGCACAGGGAATGACCTAGTACCCTACTGGTGCTTCTGGGGACCCAGAAACCTTGCTACAAAGCATTCCCTGTAATTGCTTAACCCACACAGGAAGAAGCCAAAGTAATCAAAATCCATTTCCCCATTCAAGCCCTTCAGCTTTTCCCTGAGGGGGCAAAATCCAGCCAGCATCACTGATTAAAGCTGATTATGGCTTAAGTGTAAAGTTGTTATAACCCTGACTGATTAACTAGCTTATTTAGCAGGACAGTTTTGCAATTGGGGGTGGGGTGGGGTGGGGTGGGGTGGGGAAGAGCAGAGCACAAGTATATGCTATGCAGAATTCCTCTGGGAGAAATCCACCAACCAGGACTTCTCCACATTTTATTGGGGAAACCTACAGCTATGAATGGGGGCTGCCCAGTAGCAGTAGATGGGCACCCAGCATCCTCACTTCAGCTCTGAGTTATGCACACTTAAGTCCCATTGATGCAGTGGGGCTTGTGTCAAAACATGCAGGTTTATAGCCCAAGTATTTAGAAACCTGCAGTTAGTGTTATTCATAGCCAGCAAACTCAGGGCCCTAAAATTGGACCCAGGCTAAGCTACAGAGTTGCTCCTCTTCTGGACCAAGCAATCCATCACCAGGAAACCCGGGTCTGCCCTCAGAATGCATCATGCAGTCACTTGCTTGGGTGTTTTTTTTTAAAACACAATTTCTTCCCTTGCACTGATGTGAAATGCTAATTTGAAGATGTTAGACACATGGTTTTGCAAGAATGTTGCTCTTCCCCATCCCCCCAAGTTTTGGGAAGGAAATATGCAAATTTCTCTCCATAGGACTCTTTATGCAGCTGTCCTGCCTGCCTCTCTGTCTATGGCAGTGGCAATTGCTGCGGTCTAATAGGAATGGCTGGAGCTGCGCGCTCACTTTCAGGTATGGGAAAGAGCTTCAACTGGGCTGGGAGGGCAAAGTCCATCTAATGCAATGTCAAGTACTAAATGCTGACTTCAGTATTTTCCTGCTGCACCAATAAAGGATTTAAATGTCAGGCATCACTTTGACTCCGCGTGTGCAGATTGTCCTTCCCCAAATACAGTATATGTGATTAAAAAAAATAATCTCTGTATAAAACATGCTTTATTATCCCCATGGTGGACTTTGCTTCTGAGTGCACAAATCTGTTCATCTTCCTGTTTAAATGCTGTGAATGGGTTGGGAAACGAGTAGGGTGTGTATGGCTCATGGGGGACGGGAGGTGTGGGGAATGAGGTACTAGGCCCCAGATTCAGTCTACAACGTTGCCCAAGTCAGAGAAAAGGGGAATTCCAGGAGCCAACAGAGATTTGGGGTGTGGTGCCATTAATATGGTGTTGACACCCAACTCTCTCTCTCTCCACCAGATTTCAGGGAGTGATGGGCTGGAGGTGGGCTAGCAAAGTGAAACTTAACCCAAAGGAGACAAGATGCTTTTGGTCAGCCTGCCTCAACCTGGTGCCCTCCAAATGTGTTGAACTAAACCTCCCATAATCCCACAGCGAGCTATGCCCAATTCAAAGTGCTGGTGATCTCCTTTAATGCACTAAATTGTTTGGGATGGAAATTTACTGCCTGCTTTTGCATCATTCTGCCTACCTATCAAGATCTTTGGAGGTGATTCTGTTCCACGTTCCACCACTGTCTGAAGTACAGCTAACAAGTCCATGGGGCAGGGCTTTCTCAGTTGTGTAACCCAGACTCTGCAAGTCCCTCTTTTGGGAGGCCCATCTGGCCCCTTCACTCTTAACTTCTGTGGAGCTGGTAAATACTGTTTTGTTTAGATGGGCCTGTAATATTGGATAAATTTGTCCCTGATTTGCTGCATTTCGTTTGCTGTGACCATTTGTATTACTACCTGTATTTTTGCACTGTTCATCAGTCATTAGTGGTATTCATTGTTGTCTTCATTTATTTTAATAAGGTTCCATGCCTATTTGAAGGGCCTGTAGCAGCCATATCGAGGGTCAGACTAAGTAGCCTCATGCTTCATGTTCTTGCTGAGCTCTTTCTCCCTTGAATATATTGTTGTAAGATGACAAGACACAGGAATCTCTTATCTTGTCAGCAAGGCTAAGGTTAAGTCAAATTGCATATCATGTTCCTGTTCTTTGCTTATTGCATACCATGTTCTCTTCTGTTCTCTGCTTATCATGGCTACCCTACAACCCAGTTCTTGTATTATAAACAATGGTGCTAGGAGAAGAAATGTTAAGGACTGCAACCCCACATGGGAGGGAGAGGAGGAGCCGTTTCCTATGTGTCACAATATCTATAAAAACAATGTGCTGATGTAAATCAGGGCTTCTGGCTCTTTGGAAGTGATTCCAGCCTTAAGCCCGCGCGTTAAATAAAGAAACTCTTTTTCCTTCACTCCGTGGTCTCTCTGACTCTGAGTTCTGCAACAGGCCCATTGGGTCGAAAAGAGTCCTATAGATTTTTTTGATATATCAACAAGCGTGCGGTCTAACGAATGACTTTGAGTCAGATTCCACCACCCCACACAGTCCTTTGCTGTCTCCAAACTGACAGTCAGTGAAACCCCTTTTAAGCACTGAAAGGTGCTCTCGTCTCTCTCTAACGTGTCCCAACTGAGTGTATAGGTCTCCTGTTTTAAGCCTAGTAAAATCTTCTGTAAGTAGGGGTGACTCCTTCATGCAAGGCAAATATCATGACAGAACTCCTATTCTGGTTGCTACTGAAAAGCTGAAGTGGTCACTTACTGCAAGGCCCACTCCTGACCGCCACATTGTCCACCGCTGTGTCACCATATTCCGTCAGCCCTCGGATAGCATCAAATGCCACCTGGTGAGGAGTTAAAGCAACATAGGAAGCTGCCTTCTACTGAGCCAGACCTTTGGTAAATGTAGCCCAGCACGGTCAGCACTGACTGGCAGCCATGGTTCTCCAGGGCTTCAGGCAGGACTCTTTCCTAGCCCTACCTGGAGATGCCAGGGATTGAACCTGGGACCTTCTGCCCTGAAAGCATGTGCTCTACCACAGAGCTATGGCCCTTCCCTAAAGGCCATGCTGGCTGGGGATAATAGGAGTTGCAGTCCAACAGATCTGGAGGGCACCAGGTTGAGGAAGGCTAGCTTACAGCCTCTCCTCCATGAATTTGTGCAATCCCCTTTCAAAGCCCTTCAAGACAAAACCATCACCACCTTTCATGGCAGTGAATTCCATGCACTGATTCTGCATCATATGAAAAAGAATGTTCTTTGATCTGTGCTGAATCTACTGCCAATCAGTCTCATTGGGTGAAACCAATGTGTTGTAGGGAAGGGAGAAAACCTGTAATCTACTTACTTTCTTCATGCCGTGCATAACTGTATACCCTTCCATCATCCCCTCCCTCCCACAAAGTCACCATAGTGCAGCTAGAACATGCCATTTGTGGCCTGTAGCCCAAGGAGTCAGCCAAATGTGAGCTTTTCCCCATGACTGACCAAGGTGGGCATTGGATCAGTCATGGAAAGTTTGCCCCAGCTTTCTCTGGAAAGCTGCCAGCGTGTTTTGTGGCAGAACAGATTTCAAGGATCAGCCATTTCTTGACTCCATTATTCCAATGGCCTATAATCAGGGCATTTGCGCATGTGAGGCTTTGCCTTCCATTGGGTATGTAATAGGACTGTCAAATCTCCATTAGCCAGACAGCTCATTTGCATTAAAGGTGCCACCCCTTCTCCTCTTCCTCTTTCACATTAACAACCATCAGACATTCCCTTTCAATAGGCTCAAAGGCAATTCAAGACTGTTGTATGAAAATGTTCTCTATGTTTTAAAAACAAACACCCCAAACACAAGATAAGGCCAGCCTAAGACATTTTGCTGCCTTGAGGTGAAGGACAAGATGGGACCCTCCTCTGTTCCATGTACAAGAGATGAGCAAACCAGTAGTCGAATCTCACTTCAACCCTGGCAAAGAGGCAGCACCCTCCACTGCACCTGTGGCAGCAGGCTAGCATAGGGGGTGCAGGGCAGGCCCTGGGCACCCACAGATCAGTGCACTCCCTGTCCCTCAGCGTCGGCTGCCTGAAGTGGCTGCCTCGCTCTGCCTCATTCGAGAGGCCCAGCCTTGACACTAGATAGGGAGAGAAGTGGTCTTTGTTTCAGCGGGGCACGTGATATGTTTGTGCCCAGGGAATGGTGCCCCAACTATGGAACACCAAGGAGTCCCACCAAATCGTATTCTGTCTTCTCAGGCAGTTGTAGTTGGTGTAGGAATTAATTATGTTGCCGCAGCTTCTATTGCAATTTTATTGTTTTGTTTTTAGATGCATGGTATAGAAAAGAGAAGTCTCTCTCTCTCTCTCTCTCTCTCTCTCTCTCATCATAGTAGAACCCAGGGTCAAGTCCCATGAAGCTCGCTAATGGGAGATTCAGGACAGATAAAGGGAAGTACTTCTTTACATAGCGCATAAACTATGGAATTTGCTACCATGAGATATAGCGATGGTCTCCAACCTGGTTGGTTGTAAAAGGGGATTAGACAAATTCATGTAGGATAGAACTATCAATGGTTACTAGTCGTGATGGCTATATGCTTCCTCCAGGATCAGTTTCTGGGAAACAACAGCAGGAGCAGGCCTTGAGCCCCGTGCTCTGCTTCTGGGCTTCCCATTGGGGCATCTAGTTTACCACTGCAGGAAATAGGCTGCCTGCCTAGAGAGGCCTTTGGCAGAGCTCTTCTGATGTTCTTAGATTTCTCTCCCCACCCCAACTGATTTTCTACATCACTATAGAAAAAGTCAATTAAGATATTTCATAAATAAATAAATAAAGCCACCATCTGCCATCCTTCTAGGCTTCTCAGTGTTGGCTGCACACCCCAATCTTGTAAGGTATAGAGTGCTTCTATATATGTTACCTTGATGCTGCTCTCCGTTGCAACATATACCGATGTGAATCCGTACAACCAAGCTGAGCTCTGGCTTCCCCTTCGACTCCACATCATAGATTCCTCAGCCCCAGCCAAGATAATGATTTTCAGCTCATTGAAATCCTCTGAGCCAAACATGTGATACCAGAAATCTATGCATATTTCCCCAGAGACGACAAGCTCTGGGCTCTCGAGTCGGTTGGTGTCAAGTGGAATCAGGTTGCTAGCTTCTTGGTAGATGAAATGGCCTCCTGCAAGAGGACAAAGAAAGAAACCACAAAAGCCCATGAACTGCCCTGTGTGGACTAGTCTGGAGCGCTGGCTTGGAAGTGAAGTGTGGCCATTTTGGGGGTGGAACAGTGAAAAGTAACATCCTAGCAAGCACAATCAAATATGGTGAAGGAAACAAAAATGGGAAAGTTCCACTGAGGGATGCTATGAATAGCAACTGTAGCAGAATTGATCCTAACAAAGTGAACGTTATCCTGTTGAACTGAGAGGGCCAGGTTCTAACTTATGAGGCCAACGTTTAAGTGGAGCCCCTAATATATTATGGAGAGTAGAGGCTTCCCAACTTATTATTAAAGGGAAGGCTGGAATTCATTTACTGTTTGGGACATCCTTATGCTGCAGAAGTATACTGGTGTTTTATCAGTTTAAGTGTTGTGGCTTCTCCCAAAGAATCCTGGGAAATGTTGCATGGTGAGGGTGTAGAAGAGCCTCCATTACATAACTACAATTCTCTCTGGCTTGCTTGTGGAGAGAATTGTAGTGGCTTCTTACAAACCAGCTTTTCTGTGGTATAGACATACTCTTGTGTGGAAGTTATACTAAACTCTAACGCAGTATTAACCTCTAACCACAAAGGTCTTGTATACTATCTCAGCCTAGTAAGAACACAACAACAGACAATATACACAAGAGAACATATATCTAAAACAACTTCAACGAAGCAATCTCAAGCAAACAACCATAACCCATAAGACAATCCAGGATTGATTAAAACTCATCATATGCTGCCAAATGCCTGGAAGAAGAGAAAGGTCTTAACCTGGCGCTGAAAAGATAGCAGTGTTGGTGCCAGGCGTGCCTTGTCAGAGAGATAACTCCATTAGTGGGGGGCCAAAACTGAGAAGGCCCTTGCTCTTGTTGCTGCCTTCCTAGCCTCCCTCGGAATAGGCAGCCAGAGGAGGACCTTAGATGTTGAGCGTTGTTGTTGTTCAGTTGTTAAGTCGTGTCTGACTTTTCGTGACCCCATGGACCATAGCACGCCAGGCCTTCCTGTCCTGCGCACTCTCCCGGAGTGTGCTCAGGTTCATATTCATTGCATCGGTGATGCTATCTAGCCATCTCATCCTCTGCTGTCCCCTTCTCCTTTTGCCTTCAGTCTTTCCCAGCATCAGGGTCTTTTCCAGAGAGTTTTCTCTTCGCATTAAGTGGCCAAAATATTTGAGCTTCAGCTTCAGTATCTGTCCTTCCAATGAGCACTCAGGGTTGATTTCCTTTAGGATGGACTGATTTGACCTCCTTGCAGTCCAAGGGACTCGTAAGAGTCTTCTCCAGCACCACAGTTCGAAAGCATCAATTCTTCGGCGCTCAGCCTTCTTTATAGTCCAGCTCTCACAGCCATACATTACTACTGGGAAAACCATAGCTTTGATTAGACGGACCTTTGTTGGCAAGGTGATGTCTCTGCTTCTTACTATGCTGTCTAGGTGTGCCATAGCTTTCCTCCCAAGGAGCAAGCGTCTTTTAATTTCATGGCTACAGTCACCGTCTGCGGTGATCTTGGAGCCCAAGAAAGTAAAATCTGTCACTGCTTCCATTTCTTCCCCTTCTATATGCCAGGAAGTGATGGGGCCAGATGCCATGATCTTCGTTTTTTTAATGTTGAGTTTCAAACCAGCTTTTGCACTCTCCACTTTCACCCTCAACAAGAGGCTCTTTAGATCCTCTTCACTTTCTGCCATTAGGGTGGTATCGTCTGCATATCGGAGGTTGTTGATAATTCTCCCGGCAATCTTAATTCCGACCTCTGATTCATCCAACCTGGCATGGGTTTCTCATGATGGCATCCCTGGGAAAATTCTGGAGCAGATCATAAAGCAATCCATCTGGAAGCACCTTGACAACAATGCCGTGATTACTCGAAGCCAACATGGATTTGTCAAAAACAAGTCCTGCCAGACAAATCTGATCTCATTTTTTGATCAAGTCACCTCCCTTGTAGACCGTGGGAATGCTGTAGACATCATATACCTCAACTTCAGCAAAGCTTTTGACAAAGTGCCCCATGATATCCTGATGAGCAAACTAGCTCGAAGTGGGCTAGATGAAACAACGATCCGGTGGATCCACAGTTGGCTACAGAATCGGACTCAAAGAGTGCTTATCAATGGGACCTTCTCAAGCTGGGGAGAGGTAACGAGTGGGGTACCGCAGGGCTCAGTCCTGGGCCCAGTGCTCTTCAACATTTTTATTAATGACTTGGAGGAGGAGGTGCAGGGAATGCTGATCAAATTTGCAGATGACACAACATTGGGAGGGATAGCTAATACTTTGGAAGACAGAAACAAAATTCAAAGTGATCTGGATAGACTGGAGTGCTGGGCAGAAAACAACAGAATGGCATTTAATAGGGACAAATGCCAAGTTCTGCACCTAGGAAAAAGAAACCAAATGCACAGTTACAAGATGGGGGATACGTGGCTCAACCACACTACGAGCGAGAAGGATCTTGGAATTGTCGTCGATCACAAGCTGAATATGAGCCAACAATGTGATGTGGCTGCAAAAAAGGCAAATGCTATTTTGGGCTGCATTAATAGAAGCATCGCTTCCAAATCCCGGGAAGTACTAGTTCCCCTCTACTCAGCACTGGTTAGGCCTCATCTGGAGTACTGTGTCCAGTTCTGGGCACCACACTTTAAGAAGGATGCAGACAAGCTGGAGAGGGTTCAAAGGAGGGCAACAAAGATGATCAGGGCACTGGAAACAAAGCCCTATGAAGAGAGACTGAAAGAACTGGGCATGTTTAGCCTTGAGAAGAGAAGACTGAGGGGAGATATGATAGCACTCTTCAAGTACTTGAAAGGTTGTCACAGAGAAGAAGGCCAGGATCTCTTCTTGATCATCCCAGAGTGCAGGACACGGAATAATGGGCTCAAGTTACAGGAGGCCAGATTCCGGCTGAACATCAGGAAAAACTTCCTGAGTGTCAGAGCAATACGGCAATGGAACCAATTACCTGGGGAGGTGGTGGGCTCTCCCACACTGGAGGCCTTTAAGACGAGGCTGGACAGCCATTTGTCAGGGATGCTCTGACTTGGATTCCTGCATTGAGCAGGGGGTTGGACTCGATGGCCTTGTAGGCCCCTTCCAACCCTACTATTCTATGATTCTATGATTCTATGATGTACTCTGCATACAAATTAAATAAGCAGGGCGACAATATACAGCCTTGTCATACTCCTTTCCCAATTTTGAACCAATCGGTTGTTCCATGTCCGGTTCTTACTGTTGCTTCTTGACCCTCATACAGGTTTCTCAGGAGACAGGTAAGGTGGTCTGGTACTCCCACCTCTTTCAGAATTTCCCACAGTTTGTTGTGATCCACACAATCAAAGGCTTTAGCGTAGTCAATGAAGCAGAAATAGACATTGTTCTGGAATTCTCTTGCTTTCTCCATGATCCAGTGAATGTTGGTGATTTGATCTCTAGTTCCTCTGCCTCTTCGAAACCCCACTTGTACTTCCAGTAGTTCTCGGTTCACATGCTGCTGAAGCCTAGCTTGTAGGATTTTGAGCATCACCTTGCTGGCATGTGAAATGAGCGCAAATGTGCGGTAGTTTGAACACTCTTTGGCGTTGCCCTTCTTTGGAATTGGAATGTAAACTGACCTTTTCCAGTCTTGTGGCCACTGTTGAGTGTTCCAAATTTGTTGGCATATTGAGTGCAGCACTTTAACAGCATCATCTTTTAGGATTTTAAATAGCTCAGCTGGAATACTGTCATCTCCGCTAGCTTTGTTGTTACTAATGCTTCCTAAGGCCCACTTGACTTCACTCTCTAGGATGTCTGGCTCAAGTTCAGTGACCACACCAGCATGGCTATCAGGGACATTCAGATCTTTCCTGTATAGTTCTTCTGTGTATTCTTGCCACCTCTTCTTAATCTCATCTGCTTCTGTTAGGTCCCTGCCTTCTTTGTCCTTTATCATGCCCATCTTTGCACAAAACGTTCCCTTGAGATCTCCGATTTTCTTGAAAAGATCTCTAGTCTTTCCCATTCTATTGTTTTCCTTGATTTCTTTGCATTGTTCATTTAAGAAGGCCTTCTTGTCTCTCCTTGCTATTTTCTGGAACTCTGCATTCATTTGGATATATCTTCCCCTTTCTCCCTTGCTTTTCGCTTCCCTTCTTTCCTCAGCTCCTTGTAAAGCCTCATCAGACAGCCACTTCGCTTTCTTGCATTTCCTTTTCTTTGGGATGGATTGAGTTGCTGCCTCCTGAACACTGTTACGGACCTCCGTCCATAGTTCCTCAGGCACTCTGTCTATCAGGTCTAATCCCTGAAATCTATTCCTCACCTCCACTGTATATTCATAAGGGATATGATTTAGGTCATACCTGAATGGTTTAGTGGTTTTCCCTACGTTCTTCAATTTAAGCTGAAATTTTGCAATTTTTTTGGTGTTAGTTCTAGAAGGTGTGGTAGGTCTTCATAGAACCGATCAACCTCCGCTTCCTCGGCCTCAGTGGTTGGGGCATAGACTTGAATTACTGTGATGTTGAATGGTTTGCCTTCGATTTGTACTGAGATCATTCTATCGTTTTTGAGATTGTACCCCAGTACTGCTTTCCCCACCCTTTTGTTGACTATGAGTGCTACTCCATTTCTTCTAAGGGATTCTTTCCCACAGTAGTAGATATGATGGTCACCTGAATTAAATTTGCCCATGCCTGTCCATTTTAGTTCGCTGATTCCCAAGATGTCGATGTTCAGTCTTGCCATCTCATGTTTGACCACCTCCAGCTTACCTTGATTCATTGATCTTACGTTCCAGGTTCCTAAACAATATTGTTCTTTACAGCATTGGATTTTCTTTTCACCACCAGACACATCCACAGCTGAGTGTCCTTTTGGCTTTGGCCCAGCCACTTCACTCTTTCTGGAGCTACTTGGAAATACCCTCTGCTCTTCCCCAGTAGTATATTGGACACCTTCCGACCTGAGGGGTTCATCTTCTGGCGTCATATCTTTTAGCCTTGTGATAGGTTCCATGGGGTTTTCTTGGCAAAAATACTGGACTGGGTTGCCATTTCCTTCTCCAGTAGACCACATTTTGTCAGAACTCTCTGCCATGACCTGTCCGTCTTGGGTGGCCCTGCACGGCATAGCTTATGGCTTCACTGAGTTATGCAAGCCCCTTTGCCACAACAAGGCAGTGATCCATGAATCAAACCATGATGAGCATAGCGTTGTGTAATTGCGGCTTACCTTACAGATATGTTGTGGGGTAAGCAATATGAAAGATTGCGAAGTATTTTGCACATGAATGCAATATACCTTGTTGTTCTTTATGCAGTACTGTTAATTTGCAAGGGATTACACTATTTATTACACTATTTATGCGGGATGAATGTACATCCCTGTGAGGTACAATATCGTGTCTCCCATTTTAGAGATGAGGAACTGAGAGAAAGTGACATGTCCAAGGACATCCAGTGATCTTTGTGGCTACATATGATTTTGAACTTGTAAATCCCAGATTCAAGGCAAACTTGCCCTCCTCAGGACCCCGGTTGTGAATTATTACATCATTAATAAAATATGTGAGTCACACATGAACCAAATGAACCTGGGTGGCTAGGTGTCCTACTTTACAGAGAACAGTCCTCTGTTTCAAGGTGACCTCTGTTTCAAGGCCTGTCCAATCCAGGTCCCGTTCAAAGATAAAGAACCAAAATAAGAAGCATACCGAGGTGCTTTGGAATTGTCCATCAACAGGTAGCACCTGGACAGCAGACTGAGCAGTCACAATCTGGCCCGCTGGGGTGAGATGTGTTGGATTTCTAGTTAAATTTCTAGTGCTTATTTCTAAATTTGCCTCTATACAGATACAACTGTATGCACATCTGTGCTTTCTTTTGTCCACTTCTTTTTGGCACTGAGTAGGTGGTTACCCTAAGACCAAACAATGGGATTTTCTCTTGCTGTAGTGGTCCATGTTTCTGTCTGCCTGTGCATGTGTCTGTTTTCTGCTCCTGAACAGCTCCATTGTCCCAGCAGGGTGAGAGCTAGGTAGGTATCATTGGGAACATGAGAGGGAGGGGAAGACAGTAGGATGTGTCTGTGGAATCTGCAACCCTTCACCTGGCAGAAGGACACCCAAATGACCCTTTCCTATAGCAACTGCAGCGGGAAAATAATTATTTCACCCAAAATGGCACTCAAAGCAGCTAACGATAAAATCCAGATCAAAAGCAAATCTTAATTGAAACATAACATAAAAACAAATAAACGGAAAACAGTTTAAAATACAGCAATGAAAGCAATAAAATACAGCGCCGACCAGTTAAAACCCCCTTCAGCAACCAACCAGCTCATAGCCCAAGACCTGCCTGAATGAGAGCGTCTTTGCCTGCCAGCAGAAGGCCAGCAGAGAGGGGCCCAATCGAGCTTCCCTCGGCAGCGTGCTCCAGAGCCTGGGAGCGCCGCCGACAAGCACGTCCCCGCCAAGCGTGCCTCCGGTGGTGGCGGGACCCAGAGAAGGGCCTCCCCAGCAGATGTTAAACCCAGGCGGGTTTGTACAGGAGAAGGTGGGCTTTCCGGGAGCCCGGTCCCCAGCCGTGCAGGGCTTTACAGGTCATGACCAGCCCTCTGACCTGTGCCCAGAATCAGACTATCTGAAAATCAGGCTGAGTATGCATCAGCAGCCGGGATCAATGACCTCCTTGCTCCCACACCTATGTGCGTGACTATAAAACTTCCGCTGCAGGTGGCGCGTGGGTGCTGTGTCCTTCCATGCTGCTCTTTCACAGGTTGTCTGGCAAACAACTGACCTGCACCTGAAGCCTGCATGGGTCCAGGTGGAGCAGAGCACAAGTGGGGGAGATGGGGAAAGGGAGCTGCTCAGAATCACCCTGTCAGCTGCTTTTCCCTCAGAACAGTAAAAGATACAGTGATTTGCATCTTTTCTCCCTTGAGGCAAAAACCGGTGGAATTTTTGGGGCAAAAACCTGGTGGAATTCTGAGTGGACAAATGGCTGGGAAGGAAGGATTAAATGGACTCTTCCTCCCCACACCCTCTGCCCCAGCTCCCTACAGCCCCAGCTAATCTTCTGCTCAACCTGAGGTCACCCACAGCTGCTTTACACAATAAAGGGAGGGGTGGGGGGACACAAAGATCACGGAATTCGGCCTAAGGTGTCACACTGCCCTACGGCCAGTCTCTGCAGCAATCCAGAAAGTGCTTGCCCTACAGCACCCACAACAGTTGGGCGGGAGCAAGGAATGCTCGGGAGCCCACAGGAAAGAATATATTAGGCAAATCATATGCACTGTGTGCATCTGACATCCCTCACTAATGGCAGAGGGCCACGGAGAAGCCCAGAGAGACTTGTGCAAATGCCATGAGCGGCGGAGAGGCTATCAAATAAAAACGAGAATGTTTCCATCTATATTCCTCCTGCTCCCAGTTTAGTGTGCATTTTGTTAGCTGTAATAAAAACAAGCACTTACTTCCATCAGGATAGTCACCATCTGGTCCCGTTCCAGGGGTAGGTGTGGCATGTTTGGTCCGAATCCAGGTTCCTTGGTGTGTGCCACAGGTTTGTGTCCAGTCGCAAAAGGGACGGGAGTTGTTGTTGAAGTCACACCGGGTGAGGTAGTCTGAAACACAGAGGCATCACAAGATGCGGGTGTGCTGGTCTATGGGCACCAGGGCAGGAGCAAGAGCCATTTGCCATGGGAAAGATGCCTACCTGTACCAGGAGCCCAGATTCCCAAACCAACAGCTGAATCTTTTTCTTCTACCCTGCTAAGGGAGATATAAGTGGATTAGGTGGTTTTTCTCTCAGTGCTATTTTCACTGTGATATAGGTCACATGTGCACACACACACTTCAGGAATTTCTAGACCATCCTTCATCACCTTGGATTTTAGGATGGTGTACAGTAATAAAAATATTACAACATACAATAAAAACACAACATAATAAAAATAACATCATAAAATAGAAACGACACAGCATCTTTCATAGAGGAATAAAACTGAGAGGCAACAAAACCATAATCTATAAAGACAGAGACAATCCATTTAAAATGCCTGGGCAAATACAAATGCCCTGAGCTGGCATCTAAAGGACTGTAAAATCAGTGCCAGTCGAACAGCCCTAGGGAGAGTGTTCCAAAGTCAGGGTGCCACCACAGAAAAGGCCTTCTCCACTGCTAGCATCTAATACCTACAGAGTGCTGGTTTAACACAATTTATGCCGTGATCAAAGCATGCTGGATGCTGTACAGACATCAGAAGGGGTATAGTCTCTTCCTAGGGCTCATACATTCAGCTTTGGATGGGCAGGATGGTGGTGGTAGCTGAAAAAATGGACAGCAGAGAGGAGATGAGGGAGAGCTGGGTGACATGGAAGTGCAGATGACATGAGCCTTGTGTGGTTCAGGAGGCATGTGGTGAGGAAGGTGTCTGGATGAGCAAAAAGAGAAAGGAGAAGTCTGTGGTTTGACAAGAAGGGGCTGGAACTGCAGAGGAGCCTGGAACGTCTGGGAAGCAGAAGGCAAGGAGACATTGCCAAAAGACCTGCCTTCTTGGGTCCCTGTCCTGGTCCATCTAGTCCAGCACTGGGCCTCATCCAGCAATGGCCAGCCAGGTGCTTCCGAAAAGCTCACAAGCACGACATGGAGGAGAAGTGACAGCAATGGCATTCATATGGAAGACAAAGGAAATTGGGAAGAGTGGAAGGAGATAGGAAAAATTAGGAAGTTAGTTAGGGTGGAGGGCTTGAACAGGGCAGGGACTGGGGTGGCTGATGCACAGAAAAGTGCAGAGACTTGAGATCTTTTCAGGGCCTTTTCTGCAGTGGCCCCACACCTCTGGAATGAGTTGCCATCAGGGGTCCACCAAGCCCCATCATTTCAGGCTTTTAGGAAAGCCCTGAAAACTTGCTGCTTTGCTTTGGCTATCCAAAGGGATGGACTCGATGTTGGTATAGGCCCCTTCCAACCCTACTATTCTATGCTTCTATGATCCCTGATTAGGTTTTGTTGGACTGAGTTTTAGCTGCAGTTGTATGTTGTAGGTTTTGTTTTATGCTGGTGTTTGTTGTTTTGTATTACTGCATCAGTTTTTATTATGCGAATGTTACCACTGCACACCGCCTTGGGTGGGGGTCCTGCCCTGGAAGGTGGCCAGGAAATATTTTAAATTAAAAAAATAAATAGAAAGAAATTCACAATTGCTAGCAAGTTGTTGAATGGGGATCGAGAGAGGTTTCCTTCAGTGCTCAGCTTTGATGTTTGGCCATTTTGGGATGGCCATTTTGAACCCACACATCCCATGCTTGTGCCATTTCAGAAATGTTCATTGTTATGTGATTTTAACATTTATAGAGGCCATATACTCCCTGCTATCCCATTTTGTTGCAGGAACACCAGTCTCTCCTCTTTAAAGAAAGTGGGGGAATACTTGTGAACATCTTCAAGGTGCATTCCCTGCTTCCTGGAGGGATTTCCCCACCATTCCATGCATTTTTAAAATGTTTAACCTTAAAAAAAATGCCTCTAGTGTATGCCACCCTTCAGCAGAGATGTGCTCATTTCTCCAATGTAAAAACAAGCTGGGCAAACAGCTGACCCCCTGCAACACGCATCTCCTTCGGCCGGACGATCCCTCAACCTTTGTGTGGGAACAGAACACCGCCACTAACCCTGGACTGGAGCTTGCAGTAGTACAGGGCAGGGGTCCCTAAGCTTTTGGGGTCAGCAGGCACATTTGGACTCTTGACAGAGCATTGTGGGTGCTCTCAAAAAATGGTTGCCATCTGTTGGGGCTTGCCCATTCATAAAATGGCTGTGAACTCTCCTTTCCCAGAAGACAAATTGGTGAGACTAAAGAAAAGCACCTTGCCCAAGAACGTAAGTGTAAGGCAGAGCTCTCAAACACAGAAGTTCATTTGCACCCAAAGAAAGATGGTGCTGGAGGGGAAAACTTCACTTGGTGGCATGCTAGCCTCCCAATTATTATTTTAAATCTTAATAAATCAAATTAAAATTTATCCTTTTCTTAAACTTCTCCCCCCTTTTTATTATTATTATTATTATTATTATTATCATCATCATCATCATTATGGGATTATTATTGTTACTATTCCTTGCTGGCTAAATCTTTAATGTTTATTAATACGCGTTAACTGAATGGTAATTTATGGCCAATGGAAATGGATTGTTTGCTTCTATTTCTGTGCTATAAGGCTATTTGGATATTTGGTTTGTTCTTACTGAAGTTTAATATAATTCTGTTTTTCTTTCTTTCACTTCCTTCTTTTGCTATCCTCCCTTTTTTCTTTTTCTTAGAATAATGTAATGTTGGAAACTGAAGATTCTGATTATATTGTTGGTAGTGTTTATTTCATTTATAAAAATAAAATAAAAATAGATTAAAAAGAAAGAAAGAAATCAAATTAAAATCAGGAGGAGCAGGGAGCCTGGTAGGCATTGAGAGAGGTGCCCACAGGCAGATTGGTACCCCCAGGGACCACGCTGGAGATCCCAGGTACAGTGTGAAGCAAAACCTTTCCCTGCAACTTCCTACCCTAGCAAACACCTACAGGAGAAAAGCTCTGGGAGGGGCAATCTGGAACAGGGAACTGGTGGCCAGGGTCAGGGTGATGCACCCTCCCCTCCCACCCACTTCCATACTTGAAAGCCCCCCGCCCCTGCAAAGCAGCCTGTAGTGTGCAGTTGTGTGGTCCACCCCCAGCACTGATCTAACACTTCTAGGCGTCCATAGCATTTTGCATGCTTCACATCAGCGACCCTGCAACCACGCTGAGTGTCGCGCCAGGAGTATCCTCTCCACTTCACAGAGCGGGGTGGGGGCTGAGGCTGAGAGAGGGTGGCCTGCTTAAGCCACCGGTCCTCATGCCACAGAGATGAATCAAACACGTGCAGTCCAGGGATCTACATGTTACTATTACCCAGGAGGCTGTAGCTACAGTCCTAAGCACAGTTTGCCAGAAGCAAGTTTCACTGAAATCAATCTTGCTACCAATAAATGTGTTTAAATTTGAGAACATCTTTCATTTAGGGCACCATTACCTATGCTGCTTACCTATGACAATCTGATACCTGCAACAATGAATCCAAAGTGTAAAGTAAATGGCTTGTTATTCGTATACAAGCAACTAAAGAAACAGTGCTGTTTTGAGCCCAAAGCTGTCTACTCAAACAGCACAACATGAAGCAGAGGGAAAGGGCTGACAGCACCATTTGGAATAATGGATAACTTTGCAAACAAATCAGCGAAAGGTATTCAAGTGTCAACATTTCAAAATGCACCCACTGGGTGCATCAGACATAGAACAGACAAGAAGAACTTCCTGTAGTTGTCAGTCAGACAAAGAGCTAACATCTCCATCTCTTCCAAGGCTGGTTAGAGAACTGGGGAGAAGAAGAGGATCCACCAACAAGACCTCATTGCAACAGGATGATTCCCAGTCCTTAACGCAACCAACATTCTGCTCTTGGAAGAATTGCAGAACTTGTGTTCATCATTAGCAGGATAGTTCACTAAGGAAGTTGGAGACCGCATTGCTTACCCTTTGATATCTGTCACTGAGAGACATAAGAAGACCGAAATAGTCTGGAGATACCGCATGGCCCCCATGCTGCACAGACACACTAAAGGCTTTTTCTGCTGCCTGCAGCATAATCTTAATCCATCGCCTTTGCTGGCCAGGAGTGGAATGAGAATGGCACAGGTGACTCAGGGACTATAAGAGTGATGGGGGGGGGGGTGGAGCTGAGGAAGCCATAAAAATCTGTCCACCCAGATGTGGATAAGCCGGGGAGGGGGGAAGGTGGTGGCCAGCTTTCATTTGAGAAGATATCTTCTTACTAGGAAGATTCTCCACAGTGAATGCAGATCAGGGATTTAAATGAGAGTGCAAACGGAGTGGTGTTCTAAATTAGGCCCTGTGTCCAGATTTTTAAGAAGAGAGAAAACCCTTCAAATGCTAGAAAGATGTATTTCAGGTCCAAGCATTTAGGGAAAAAATCCTTCATTAGGAGCACATTTTTAGTGAAAATTCTCAAACGCAAGGGACACTGGCATCCCTTGCATTTGAACACTGTTGCTAGAAATGGGCACACAGGGAAGGATTTTTCCCCGAAGCACTTCAGCCCCGGAGTAAATCTTATTTCTAGCACCTGGATCTCCCCCTTCTTTTTCCGCTTGGCCGTGATGGTGAGTTTTGCTGTGGTTTTCTAATCTGAAGAAGAAACAGGCAGAAGCCCCCCGAGCTCGTTGTTCCTCCCCGATCTGCGCTCTCGCGGAAGCCTCAGTCTGCACGGGCGGGGCTCCCCCGACACCGCACGCTGCAGAACCGACACCGCACCTCCCCCCCACCCCTTCCCCCGTATCTGAGTCTCCCCTTATCTTTCACTGATCTCGCTCCTCTCGTGCCGGTTCCCTTCTGGTCCGGAGGGAACTCGAGCGGAGCACGGGGGGGGGGCGGGGGGGCTTGATAGCTCGTGAGCTGCCATCTGAGCAAAAGCGGGACCAAGGGCGCCTAGCGCAGGAGGCGCCTCGGGCGATCCCGGCCCATGCAGAGAGCCCGCCAACCGCCGTGAAGGAGCCGCCTCAATCGCGGGACAAAAGCTCCGTGCCGGGAGAGCAGCGGCGCATCCGGGAGGGCGGGGCGGGGCCCTTCGTGGCAGCCGCAGCCGCGCCCCTGCGGGGATCCTGCAGCCTTGTAAGATATGCATCCTTCAACTGGGATCCAAAAACGGGACTGGGAACAAAGCCGAGAAGACTGAGGGGAGACAGGACAGCGCTTTTCCGGTCCTTGAACGGTTGTCCCAGAGGGGAAGGCCAGCATCTCTTCTCCATCATCCCAGACTGCAGGGCACGGAATCACGGGCTCAAGTTCCAGGCAGCCAGATTCCGGCTGAGCATCGGGAGAAACTTCCTGACTGTTAGAGCAATAGGACAATGGAACAGATTACCTGGGGAGGCGGTGGGCTCTCCCACACTGGAGGCCTTCAAAATGAGGCTGGGCAGCCACCTGTCAGGGATGCTCTGGCTTGGATTCCTGCATTGAGCAGGGGGTTGGACGCGATGGTCTTATACAGCAGTGTAGTGGCACATTCAGAAGGGCAGGGCCCCTTCGTGACAGCCACAGCCATGCCCCCTCGCAGCCACGCCCCTTCTAAGATCGTACAACCTTGTAGGATATGCATCCTTCAACTGGGATCCAAAAACAGGGCAGCTGAGAGGAAGGCAGGGGTATTCCCATTGGATGTCTGAGCAAAGACGCAGGGGTGTTAATCTTTTTCACCTATTCACTCCCTCACTCACTCACAAACGTTTTAGGTTTTCAAGATATGAGACTCTGTGGAAGCTTCACCCTCTCAACTCAGCCGTCATGGACAGATCCCTTCTCATTTAAACAGCCCCTCTGAACACTCCCTTAGCGCCCCAACATTACCCATTGGCTTTCCCGAAGCACCTTCATTGTATCTCCCCCCTCCCGCAACAGAAACGTCCACACACACACACCGACCTTCTTTCTCCTCTCCCCACAACTGATTTTTGCCCGTTTCCCTTCCCTCCACCGGGCCTTCTTTGCCCAGACACATGCCAACCTTCTACCAGAAAGTGTAGCTGACAGAGCAGGCTGCATTTGGCAATTCCGCTTGCTGCGGAAGTTAATCTTCAAGAATTAACACTGCAATCCAATGGGTGTTTATTTCAAATTAAATTTACAGAGATCTTGGGAAGGCAGCTAAGGCTGCAGTCCTACGCACACTTACCTGGGAGAAAGCCCCATTGGCCATTGAACCTAGTGGGACTGACTTCTGAGTAAACATGCATAGGATTGTGTGATAAACCCTACACAAACCAACTCTTACTATGAATATTAATAATTCAGTAGCTGAACAAGGCATCATCTTGCTTCTCATTTGCACCACCCATCTGCCTCCCTCTTTTTCATGTTCATCAAGATGTGAAAGAAACTTTTCCATAAAATGTCTCCAGCCCCTTCCCCACCCACCTTTTTTGTAAAGCACTAAAAGGCACCAAGCCTAAACACACTTACTGAGGGAGCTGGTGTATTGCTGTGGCCCTGTTCTCCTTCCCTGCCCTAGAATTGTGGGAGCGGGATAGGATGGTGCTCTGGCTGCTGGTGCTCTGGCTGCTGGTACTGAGGTATAGTTTGGAGAACTGCCAAGAACAAGTTTAAGCATCAGGAGTTTTAAGGGTGATGAGGGGCCCCACCATAAACAAACCTCAGTTAAGGGTATGTAAATCATCTTTATGTGTGTTTTTAAATACAAGGTGCAAAACAATGGGAGCATATTTTCAAGAGGAGGACAAGGGTCTAGGCCATTCACATCCCCACACCCTTGCTTCCTAAAGGCGCATTATATCTACATGGTGTGAGGAAAAAGGAGAACATAATAATGATAATAGCTTGTATAATCAAAAAATAAGTTTCAAACAGCTATGTAACTTTAGATTACACATTAAATTTAAATTTAGATTGTAAGCTTCTAGAAGCAGAGATCTGACTTTTTTGCTTATGATTCTCTGTAAAGTACCACATATATGGTAAAAACCAAAGTCTGTGCATCTTCTGGAAGCAGCTGAAGACATGTTTTATTCAAACTGTCTTTTGGTGACCAGCAACAGGGAAAGATAAAGTAGATTGATTAGCATATTGTTACAGCCCTGAGCCTTTGGGATGAAGCAGACTATTGCTGTTCAGTCGTTAAGTCGTGTCCGACTCTTCGTGACCCCATGGACCATAGCACACCAGGCCTTCCTGTCCTGCGTTCTCTCCCGGAGCGTGCTCAAGTTCATATTCATTGCATCCGTGATGCTATCTAGCCGTCTCATCCTCTGCCGTCCCCTTCTCCTTTTGCCTTCAATCTTTCCCGGCATCAGGGTCTTTTCCAGTGAGTTTTCTCTTCGCATTGTTGTTGTTGTTTATTCAGTCAGTCGCTTCCGACTCTTCGTGACTTCATGGACCAGCCCACGCCAGAGCTTTCTGTCGGCCGTCGCCACCCCCAGCTCCCCCAAGGTCAAGTCCGTCACCTCCAGAATATCATCCATCCATCTTGCCCTTGGTCGGCCTCTCTTCCTTTTGCCTTCCACTTTCCCTGGCATCAGCATCTTCCCCAGGGTATCCTGTCTTCTCATGATGTGGCCAAAGTACTTCAGTTTTGCCTTTCATATCCTTCCCTCCAGTGAGCAGTCTGGCTTGATTTCCTGGAGTATGGACTGGTTTGATCTTCTTGCAGTCCAAGGCACTCTCAGAATTTTCCTCCAGCACCACAGTTCAAAAGCATCGATCTTCCTTCACTCAGCCTTCCTTATGGTCCAGCTCTCGCAGCCATAGGTTACTAGGGGGAATACCATTGCTTTAACTATGCGGACCTTTGTTGTCAGTGTGATGTCTCTGCTCTTCACTATTTTATCAAGATTTGTCATTGCTCTCCTCCCAAGAAGTAAACATCTTCTGATTTCCTGGCTGCAGTCAGCGTCTGCAGTAATCTTTGCACCTAGAAATACAAAGTCTGTCACTGCCGCCACGTTTTCTCGCTCTGTTTGCCAGTTCTCAATCAAGTTGGTTGCCATAATCTTGGTTTTTTTGAGGTTTAACTGCAACCCAGCTTTTGCACTTTCTTCTTTCACCTTCATCATAAGGTTCCTCAGCTCCTCCTCACTTTCAGCCATCAAAGTGGTATCATCTGCATATTGGAGATTGTTAATGTTTCTTCCAGCGATTTTAACTCCAGCCTTGGCTTCATCAAGCCCAGCACGTCGCATGATGTGTTCTGCGTACAGGTTGAATAGGTAGGGTGAGAGTATACAACCCTGCCGTACTCCTTTCCCCATCTTAAACCAGTCCATTGTTCCGTGGTCTGTTCTTACCGTTGCTACTTGGTTGTTATACAGATTCCTCAGGAGGCAGACAGGATGACTTGGTATCCCCATACCACCAAGAACTTGCCACAGTTTGTTATGATCCACACAGTCAAAGGCTTTAGAATAGTCAATAAAACAGAAATAGATGTTTTTCTGAAACTCCCTGGCTTTCTCCGTTATCCAGCGGATATTGGCAATTTGGTCTGTAGTTCCTCTGCCTTTTCTAAACCCAGCTTATACATCTGGCAATTCTCGTTCCATGAATTGCTGGGGTCTATTCTTCGGCATCTATTGTTGGGCGCTCAGCCTTCCTTATAGTCCAGCTATCACAGCCATACATTACTACTGGGAAAACCATAGCTTTGATTAGACGGACCTTTGTCGGCAAGGTGATGTCTCTGCTTCTGACTACGCTGTCTAGGTTTGCCATAGCTTTCCTCCCAAGGAGCAAGCGTCTTTTAATTTCATGGCTACAGTCACCGTCTGAGGTGATCTTGGAGCCCAAGAAAGTAAAATCTGTCACTGCTTCCATTTCTTCCCCTTCTATATGCCAGGAAGTGATGGGGCCAGATGCCATGATCTTAGTTTTTTTAATGTTGAGTTTCATACCAGCGAAGTAGACTATACATCCAATCAATTAATTAAAGAAATAATACATCAGATATGGACAAGAGTGATGATGTATTTTTTTCTACCTCAGATAAAATAGTAACCCTATCATATGGATAGAATAAAGCCTCATGGCCATGGGGCTCAAGTATGGGGACTTACTCCCAAGTAAGCACAAAGCAAATATATGGAGGAAGTGTGTGTGTGTGTGTGTGTGTGTGAAGAGGGAGAACAAGAGAAAAGCTGCTTTACTTAACAAATTTATTTAAAGACCGTTAGGGTTGCTGGTAATGTGCACTTTGGCCCTTCATCCTCTGCAGGAACAGCCAGGAAGAAATGCAGCAGGCTGCAGCCTTCCCCAACCTGGCGCCCTCCAGATTTGCTGGACGGCAACTCCCATGGGCTTCAGGCAGCATATTGGCTATGCTGGCTGGGAGGGGGGATGATACTACTTTGGAAGACAGAAACAAAATTCAAAATGATCTTGATAGGCTGGATCACTGGGCAGAAAATAACAGATTGACATTTAATAGGGATAAATGCCAAGTTCTGCACCTAGGAAAAAGGAAACAAATGCACAGTTACAAGATGGGGGATACGTGGCTCAACAACACTAGAATCATAGAATCATAGACTAGTAGGGTTGGAAGGGGCCTACAAGGCCATCGAATCCAACCCCCTGCTCAGTGCAGGAATCCAAGTCAGAGCATCCCTGACAGATGGCTGTCCAGCCTCGTCTTGAAGGCCTCCAGTGTGGGAGACCCAACACCTCCCCAGGTCATTGGTTCCATTGTCGTATTGGTCTGACAGTCAGGAAGTTTTTCCTGATGTTCAGCTGGAATCTGGCTTCCTGGAACTTGAGCCCATTATTCCATGTCCTGAACTCTGGGATGACCGAGAAGAGATCCTGGCCTTCCTCTCTGTGACAACCTTTCAAGTACTTGAAGAGCGCTATCCTGTCTCCCCTCAGCCTTCTCTTCTCAAGGCTAAACATGCCCAGTTCTTTCAGTCTGTCCTCATAGGGCTTTGTTTCCAGTCCCCTGATCATCTTTGTTGCCCTCCTCTGAGCCCTCTCCAACTTGACTGCATCCTTCTTAAAATGTGCTCAGTGTGAAGAAAGCCAATGGCTCCTTTTTCACCAGCTTCCTTTTCCCCCTCCCCTTTTCCCCTCCTTCTCCCCGTATCTCAGTCTTCCATTATCTTTCATTGATCTTGCTCCTCTCATTGCCGCTTTTCCTCTTTTCAGGGAGGGAACTCAGGGAGGGAACTCAAGTGGAACACAACAGGGTAACTTGATAGCTCATGATCTGCGATCTATTTCAAAACGGAACAAAGGGCATTTCATAGAATCATAGGATAGTGGGGTTGGAAGGGGCCTACAAGGCCATCGAGTCCAACCCCCTGCTCAATGCAGGAATCCAGGTCAGAGCATCCCTGACAGGTGGCTGTCCAGCCTCGTCTTGAATACCTCCAGTGTGGGAGAGCCCCCCACCTCCCCAGGGAATTGATTCCATTATCGTATTGCTCTAACAGTCAGGAAGGCCTATAAGACTCCTCTGAACCCTCTCCAGCTTGTCTGCATCTTTCTTGAAGTGTGGTGCCCAGAATTGGACACAGTACTCCAGATGAGGCCTAACCAGTGCTGAGTAGAGGGGAACTAGTACTTCCCAGGATTTGGAAGCTATGCTTCTATTAATGCAGCCCAAAAGAGCATTGGCCCTTTTTGCAGCCACATCACATTGTTGGCGCATATTCAGCTTGTGATCGACAACAATTCCAAGATCCTTCTTGCTTGTAGTGTTGTGTTAGTGCAGGAGACACCCTGGAGGGTCACAGCATCATGTAAAGAGCCTGCAAACTTCCTTGAAGGAGCAATCACAATCGCAAGATAAAAGCTCCATGTGAAGAAATCCGAACTCTCCCCTTCCGGCCAAAGCTATAGTTGTGTTTTTTCCACTGTGGAGCTAATAGCGATGTGTGTGTGTGTGTGTGGTGATTTAGATTGGAAAAAACAGTATGGGGAAAGGGTTAAACATCCACCCACCTTCCCAATGGCTGCTTTAAAACACTGCCTTATGGCTTTTTAGCAAATCTAATAAATGCTAATAAATAAATACGAAGGTTTCAAGAGATATGATCACAGGTCTTCCATTGTGTCCTGCATGGGCTGGCAGTCTAGAAGGCCATCCTTATCTTTGCTTCCCTGGCTGTCATCAGTGACAAAGGCCGTGGTATACGCTTCCCCCTTGCGCTATGAGTAATGATTTGTAGGTTCTTTTGAAACTTCATGGAGGGGTTAAAAGTGCACTAACACAATGCTCACAAGTTATCCATGTGCAGAAATCTAGCGACTGTCACATTCATCTTATCGAAGTACCTACGATATACCAGGCTCTGTAGGTGAATAAAAGGCACAGGGCACTGCCTGCCTGCAGGTTCTACTTCCAGATAAAATCAGAAGAGACAGGGGAGCGGGGACACAGAAATGTCACACCTTCTGCTGAGAGTAAAAGGAAGTAGGCAGTAAAATCTATCAAATTAGTCCAAGTTCACAGTGAGGTTAGATAGTGATTCCACCCTCCCCGCCTTCCAACCTTTGCTTCGTTGTTCATGAGAACATTGGTAGGCAGTAACACTTTATGAGCCTGTTCTGAGAACATAAAATGTTCTTGCTAGGCAAGAAACTTCTTCCACTCCACATAAATGAGATCATTTCCAGTCTGAAATGGGTAAAAGGCTTTCTTAGGATTCCACCTTTGTGTTCCTCCCCACAACCCAGTTTTGACCTTTGTGAATGGCACTGCTCCCCTAAATTACATAAATCATTCACAACACAACAAAGAGTCAATGTGGTACACTGGACAGCATACAGGTACTGGGAACAGAGAGACATGCTTTCAAGTCCTCATTCAGACACGCAACTCAGTGGAAGGCTTTGGGCAAATTGATGCTCTTCAGCTGAATTCCAAGGGTTATTGTAAGGTGAAAGATGGGGGGCCCACCCCACCCCCACCCCACCCCCACCCCCTGGTGCATGCTACCCTTAGACCATGTTTTAAGAAAAGAAACTATTCTGGTTTTTAAGAAAACCATGGCAGCTTGTGTTCCCGTCCCCGCAAAGTAGCTGTAGCACCCCAAACTCTATCCAGTTGACCTGAACAGCTCTGCTCAATCTCACTTAAGAAGGTGACTGGAAAGTAGCAAATGTAACACCAATTTTTAAAAAGGGATCCAGGGGAGAACTCTGTAATTACTGACCAGTTAACTTAATGTCTGTCTCAAGTCAGTTGATAGAAAGCATTATTAAGGACAATAACTGTATTAGATTTTTTTAAAAAAACATTAAACAGTTAAGTAAATAATAGTTTAATCAGGTTACATAACCGTATCTCTGTGTAATCTCTGATTTTTGCTCATCTGTGACATTTTAATCGCAAGCCTTAGGATCATAGAATCATAGGGCTGGAAGGGCCTGCAAGACCGTTGAGTCCAACACCCTGCTCAGTGCAGGAAGCCTGATTCTCCCATCCAAGTACTACCCAGGGCTGACCCTGCTTAGCTTCCGAGATCAGACGAGAGCAGGCACCAATTAATAGCTTCAGAAGAGTTCCTTCTTCACGATGTGCTTTGTTGCTGGGGAGCTGAGAGCTGCCTGCAACTGGACACTTCAAAAGAACGTGATTTCACCCTTTGCTGCAGGTTCTCTGCACCAATTTATTTCCT
Source organism: Heloderma suspectum (assembly GCF_057233095.1). NCBI lineage: Eukaryota > Metazoa > Chordata > Lepidosauria > Squamata > Helodermatidae > Heloderma > Heloderma suspectum. The sequence continues at coordinate 329,153,849 of NC_139460.1, read as the reverse complement.
TGTTTCATTTTTTGCGCAGACATCACGTGTTGACTATTTGCCTTATTGTCATTATACACTACATTCAATTCTAATTAGTAATGTAGGGTCAAGGAAGTTCATTTGTGATGCAGGTTGTTAATCTGGTACTAAAAGGGTTAAATAACGTTGCTAACAAAAGAGTGAAGATGGCCAATTTGATCTGGAATAGCTGAATGGCCTGAATGAGGGTTTTGGGGAGACCTACAAGAAGAGCCCCTGAAGGGCCTCATATTCATATTTAAGAATCAGTCTTATATTCCAGACTCTTGACCTCTGGGTGAGAAGATCTTGAAGTTTGATTCTATGCTGACTGAGGTTATCTCACTAACTAAGACTCTCAGATTTTGCAGGACTGTCTTTGAAGAAAGGAAAAAAGATGCAGCTGTCTTTACAAGCGGCTTCACAGAGCTTGCTCAAGGCCACGGTGTGCTGGCAGAGTGTATGAGAGAGATGGAAAGAAGAATTGAGCATGCCCAGAGGACTACTAAGAGGAGGAAAGGTACTGTTTTGACATCTCATGGTGTACATCTGCTGATAAGAGAAGCATAGAATCATAGAATACTACGGTTGGAACAGGCCTATAAGACCATTGAGTCCAACCCTCTGCTCAGTGCAGGAATCTAAGTCAGAGCATCCTTGACAGGTGGCTGTCCAGCCTCGTCCTGAATGCCTCCAGTGTGGGAGAGCCCACCGCCTCCCCAGGGAATTGGTTCCATTGTTGTATTGCTCTAACAGTCAGGAAGTTTTTCCTGATTTCAGACGGAATCTGGCTTCCTGGAACTTGAGCCCATTATTATTCCGTGTCCTGCACTCTGGGATGATCAAGAAGAGATCCTGGCCTTCCTCTCTGTGACAACCTTTCAAATACTTGAAGACCACTATCCTATCTCCCCTCAGTCTTCTCTTCTCAAGGCTAAACATACCTAGTTCTTTCAGTCTCTCCTCATAGGGCTTTTTTTCCAGTCCCCTGATCATCTTTGTTGCCCTCCTCTGAACCCTCTGAACTCTCATAGAATAGTAAGGTTGGAAGGTGCCTATAAGACTCCTCTGAACCCTCTCCAGCTTGTCTGCATCTTTCTTAAAGTGTGGTGCCCAGAACCGGACACAGTACTCCAGGTGAGGCCTAACCAGTGCTGAGTAGAGGGGAACTAGCACTTCCCGGGATTTGGAAGCTATACTTCTATTAATGCAGCCCAAAATACAATTGGCCTTTTTTGCAGGCACTTCACATTGTTGGCTCATATTCAGCTTGTGATCGACGACAATTCCAAGATCCTTTTCGGATGTAGTATTGTTGAGCCAAGTATCCCCCATCTTGTAACTGTGCATTTGGTTTCTTTTTCCTCGGTGCAGAACTTGGCATTTATCCCTATTAAATGTCATTCTGTTGCTTTCTGCCCAGCGCTCCAGTCTATCCAGATCACTTTGAATTTTGTTTCTGTCTGCTGGGGTATTAGCTATCCCACCCCAACTTTGTGACATATGTAAATCTAATAAGCATTCCCTGCACCTCCTCATCCAAGCCATTAATAAAAATGTTGAAAAGCACTGGGCCCAGGACTGAGCCTTGCAGTACCTCGCTCATTACCTCTCCCCAATTTGAGAAGATCCCATTGATAAGCACTCTTTGAGTCCAATTCTGTAGCCAACTGTGGATCCACCGGATTGTTGTTTCATCTAGCCCACTTTGAGCTAGTTTGCTCATCAGGAGATCATGGGGCACTTTGTCGAAAGCTTTGCTGAAGTTGAGGTATATGATGTCCACAGCATTCCCACAGTCCACAAGGGAGGTGACCTGATCCAAAAATGAGATCAGATTCATCTGGCAGGATTTGTTCTTGACAAATCCATATTGGTTTCGAGTAATCACTGCATTGTTTTCAAGGTGCTTACAGGGGAACTGCATTATCACCTGCTCCAGAATTTTCTCAGGGATTGATGTCAGACTGACTGGTCTGTAGTTCCCAGGTTCCTCCTTTTTACCCTTTTTGAAGAGGGGGACAACATCAGCCCTCCTCCAGTCATCTGGCACTTCCCCCGTCCTCCATGATTTCTCAAAGATAATAGACAGTAGCTCAGAGAGTTCTTCTGCCAGTTTCTTTATTACTCTAGGATGCAGTTCATCTGGCCCTGGAGATTTGAAGTCATTCGAAGTAATGAGGTGTTCCTTGACCATATGCCTATCCATCTCAAGCTGCAATCCTGCCCCTTCAGCCTGTACTTCGCCTTTGCCAGGGGGGTCATAGACCCTCTTTTGGGAGAAGACTGAGCCAAAGTAGGAATTGAGCACCTCTGCCTTTCTTTGTCATCTGTTATCTTTGCCATCCTTATTTAATAGCTGAACAACCATTTCTTTCCTCTGCCTTTTACTATGCACGTATCTGAAGAAAGCCTTTTTGTTGCTTTTAGCATCCCTCGCTAACCTCTTGTTCTCAGCTTTAGCCTTCCTGACGCCATCCCTGCAATTCTGTGCTACCTGCCTGCACTCTTCATTTGTTGCTTGGCCTTCTCTCCACTTCCTATTTGTGTACTTCTTTGTTTTCAGTTCATCTCTAAGCTTTTTGTGAAGCTGCGTTGGCTTCTGTTGTCTTCCATCTTTTTTTCTTGTCGGAATTGTTTGTAATTGTGCCTTGAGAATTTCCTTTTTTAAAAACTCCCACCCATCTTGGACTCCTTTTCTTGTTAGCGTCACTTGCCATGGGACCTTATCATTGTTCTGAGTTTATTAAAATCAGCTTTCCTAAAATCCAGGGTACGTGTTTGACTACCCTCGACTTTTGCTTCCCTTAGAACCAAGAACTGAAGTACAACATGGTCGCTTTCCCCCAGAGTTCCTCTAACTGCTACTTTATCCACAAAGTCATCTCTGTTGGTTAGGATCAAGTCAAGGATAGCCGATCCTCTAGTTCCTTCCTCTACTTTCTGTAGGAGGAAGTTATCCACCACGCAAGTCAGGAATTTCTTGGAGGGCCATGTTTTGCAGAATTTGTCTCCCAAAGAATACTGGGGAAACGGAAGTCCCCCATTACTACTACATCGCGCTTGTTCTCAGCAAAGGGGCATCAAGCAAGTCTCCGGTGATGACCCTCACCCTGCCCCAGTGCTCTGGAAGGTTTCTTTGGGATAAAGCAGTTCTTTTGTATATACTCGTCCTAGGCCACTTTGAGCTTTAAAGGTCAGAACCAACACTTCAAATTGTGCCGAAAAGCAAATTAGTACCCAGTGAAGATGGAATGACACAGGCTATATATGGTCTAATCCATGGGACCAGTTAACAACTTGGCCACAGTGTTTTGAGCCTCTTGAAGTTTCCAGACTGTTTTGAAAAAGACCCCATGTCAAGTTCACGACAGTGCATAAGAACCTAAGAGCTGTGCTGAACCAGGCCAAAGACTCTGCTCCCAACATTCTGTTTGTGCACTGGCCACCCAGATGTCCATGGGAAGCCCACAGTGGGACACTAATGCAATAGCACCCTCTCACTCGTGTTCCACAGCAGCTGGTATATACTGGTATACCGCCTCTGATACTGGACATAATAAATTGCCATCCTGACTAGTAGCCTTTGATAGCCTTCTTTTCCATGAATTTGTCGAACCCCCTTTTAAAGCCATCCCAGTTGGGTGCCATCACCAGACCCTGTGGCAGTGAATTCCATAGTTTAACTCTGCACTGTGTGAAGAAGTAATCCACAACCGTCTACGGTTCTCCTAATTCTTTGGGGATGCTGTTGCAGTTAAAATAGCATGAAACAAATATCCATGTGTGGTGCAGATAAGCCCCAAACCACCAATTCTATGTGCACGTATCCTGGATGAGATTTGAATTCTGAAAATATTTACATTGGGTGTGAGCTGATGTGTCTGACACACCCACCCACCCACACACTTGACCACAGTTAGCATTCTTCACAAGGGGAGGTTTCAAAGAAATGAATCGAAAATCATTTATTTCCTCATAGTCAGCCGAAATGTTTTTATCCCTGTTGCTAAGCTCAAGTATCTATGGGTATCATGCTGGCTCTGAATTTTTAGGGATGGGTGAGAGTTTCATTTGGTTCATTTTTTTAATAAGGACTTAGCAAAATCTGCAAATTTCTCCATAAACGAGATGGAAAGGACTTGAGGTGAAGGGTTCAATCCTATGTAGGTTTAGACAGAAAAAAAGTCCGACAACTTCCAGCGTTCTCCAGACAGCTATGCTTTTTTCTGTCTAAACCTGCACAGGATCACACCCTAAAATAATTTAAGTGTGGGAGAAAGCAAAGCTGACAGATTCATCTATGCAGGCCGACAGTTTGGAGCACCTAGCACTTGGAAGCCTGGGTTTGAAGGCTGTGTTTTCAGCTGTGTTTGTGCTGCTGAATGCGGGTTCCCACTCCTTTTCTGACAGCTCCTCAGCTTTAGCGTCTCTATGGAAGGCAGTACAACATGGTCCTCTCCGTGCTGGGAATAGCTGAACCTGTTGAACTGGCCGGTGCAGAGCGGTGAGCATTTCATTTGGTGCATATCAGATAAGAAGAATCTACAAATTTCTTCAAAAATGAGGTGGAAAAACTTGAGATTCCAGAAGTCCAAATGTAAGAACAAGTGAAATTGTCCACCCCTATGAACTGTTAGCATCAGAAATGTATAGACTGAATAACAGTTATTTTTATTTTATGTTTTTACATTCAGAAGCATTATGATGGATGCCTTCCTTAAATAGACAAACACCCTGTGTAAAACGATTCAGAGGTGAAATTATTATGCACAGGCGACACGGAGGTCACGTGCCACGGCAAATGTCTTAAAAAGACCTTGAAATAAACTATTGGTGAATCTTCTGTTTCAGAAGCATTAAAGACGTGAATGGTCTGTATGCAGTCACTCTTGTCTTGGCGAGCACCATCACCCTGGAGGGAGCTCAGGGGGAAACCTCCCTTTTAGCCGCTTACTGTGACAGAGGCTTGAAGGGGCTCAGGAGGACTGAAGAGGAAATGAGCATGAAAACAATCTGCCTGCTCAGTTGGCAGCAGCCCTCGGGTGACCCGCTCTCTGCATCCAGGCCCTGCTCTGCTTCCCTGTGGGCCCCATCCGGCTTCACCCGGTAGCTGAGGTAGGCCCACTGGGAGGAAACTCCAGGCAGGTACGGCCCGTTGCCCGGCCAGGACCACTCTTGCCTCAGACTCCTCACCCCCACGTCCCTTGTGGCCACTGCTGCTGCTTCAGGGCTTCCTCCCAAACCATTCTCCCTGTGGAGCAAAGCAAGGAAGCCCCAGAGGCCCTGGAGAGTTTGCCGAAGGCTTGCGGACAGCCCCTCATGCCACACAAGGTGCCTCCTGGATGGCCAGCAGCCCTTCCCACAGCCACACGGTTCCTTGGTAGGCCCAGAGGCAAAACGCCTCTCCCGTTACTGCCGCTGTGTCATGCAAGCGACGGCCCAACCTCGAGCCGGCCCTCCCTGAAAGCGGGAAGTACCAGCCACTGGGGGTGGCGGGTGATATCCGTATCACAGTCGGTGGCCTGGGGAGTTTAGCCCTTTCTCCCCTGCTGCTGTAGCCCTGACGGAAAGTGATGCTCTGAAGCAGCAATTGCAGAGGAAGGAGAGCTGCTGTCCGTGCCCATGGGCACAAGGGAGGCAGGAGAGCGGTGATGCCATGGCTGGGGTGTGTGGTGTGGATGGGGGCCAGGGCTGGCTGGGCAGGGGACCCTGTCCAAGCTCAGCCCACTTTTGGCAGAGCTTTTCAGGTGTTTGCCATTTCCCTCACCTGTTTGTTTTTGTTTTTCAGGTCAATCTCTAAGTAGCATAGATAGAAAGATAATTTTTAATCCACCCAAAACAAATGCAATAACTACATTTTGCATATTGTTTAAATACATAATGAAATACCGCCTAAATGAAAGGTTCTTATAACGCTTTGTCCCTATATTGCCACGATGCAGATACATTTTTAAAATGATGGGAAAAAACCCTTTTCAGTCACAGCCATTTTAGCAAGGTGGATACTGGCAACAACCCAAAAATTAATTTTCCTCATCATTTTTAGAGATTAGGATCATAGGCGTAAAGTGCTGTAGGGCTAAAAATAATTTGGAAACCCCTTTCCAGTCCCCACCATTTATGGTCCCCCCCCCACAGCATTATCTATCTATCTATCTATCTATCTATCTATCTATCTATCTATCTATCTATCTATCTAATCTACCTACCTACCTACCTACCTACCTACCTACCTACCTCACATTATAGCAGGGGTAGGCTCATACCAGTGACAGAATAGAGGTCCTGGTTGACTTCCCCTGGTCTCCCACAGGGCATAATTAGTTGTCTGCGCCAGAAACCAATAGCGCAGTTACGTCTCCATGTTGCTGGTCTGTCATGGACAGCCAAGCAGGTTGCCAGCCCCCACAAGACATATCTCCCTGAGCTCCAGTGCCCAGCCTGAAGGACCAGCTTTGGACCGTGCCACCAGCTCTTCTATTCTAAAAGCGCCCCCCCCCCATCAAAGCAGATGCATGAAAAGCAGATGCCTTAAAAGGCAATGAGCAGATACTGTGCCACTGGGCATGCAACTCTAGGGAATGTGGCTCTCTGGGTCAGGCTGTGTGATCTGGCCCCTCGGCCAGCCTCCATCACCCTACAGATCCTAAAGTCCTCTAGACCTTTTGCCTGAGCCTTTCAGGCTGTTCCTGTATGGGCCACAGACACGTCAGGCCTCCCTTGACCCTGACTGTGTCAAATTCCTTACCTGCCCTGGTAAATAATAAATACCTTATTGAGGGATTGCACTGTGGCTCTTCCTGCCTCAACCCACAAGGCTCTAGCCAATTTCTGAAGCCCGTACCTGTGATGAATAACCCAGCCACCTGCATGTTGAACTGGGATACTATACTCACTGGCACCCAGGTCTGTCTGGCTGGCTTCTGACTGCTCCAGGTGTAGGCGGCACCACTGAAACGTCAAGGAAAGCTTTAATTTTTGCCCTTCCTCTCACCTCCCAACCCACTGAGCTTTTCTCCCTGGCCTCCATCTCGCCCCTCTTCTGCAGTTCCATTGCCTTCTCCAAAGCCTCGTAGGTATGAGGCATGCTGCCCCACTGGGTCACTGCAAACACCACTGCGCACAGCAGCAGATCTGCTCAACACAGGCTCCACCTCCTCTGTCTCAGACAGGCCGTGGATTCCTCTATGGCCAGGTCTCCTGTGTTCAGATTCACACCCTCCGTTGGGGGTGGGCAATGGAAAATGTGGGGCATGGGGGGAGCCATCCCTGCAGCGTCAGGCACTCTCGCAAGGTGTGCAGCGGGGCCCACGAGCTGTGCTGTTGGGCCGACAAGGCCGTGCCACTGAGCCTAAGGCCGCCTGGCGGCTTGCTGCTTGGCTGCCGGGTGCCGCTGAAGGTTCCCCAGCACTTGCCCTGCTGCCCCTGCAGGCCTGACCTCTGTGCCAAGTCGTGAACCCAGCAGGCTGCCTGCAGGGAGTGCAGCTTATGGAGGCTTTACGGCCCTGCTCTCAGCCAGGAGTTGCATAGCGTGGGTCTGCACGCTGATGGCTGCATGGGTCCCAGCCAGCCCCTATCCTGGCCACCATGCCACTGCTGCTCGAACCCTCTTAGGGCAGGCAGACATGGCAGGCTGGCAGAAGAGCGCAGCTCTCTGGCAGCCACAACAAGATCACAGTAACACCCAAGCTGATGACAAGTAACTGCGGTCTTGCAGACTGACTTTCTGAGGCCCAATCTACATTGCACCCACCACCACGCTGAATTTGGTGTCCCGTCGGGTTAAACGCTCTTGCATTTTTATGTGATTATCCTCACTCACCCATTTTCTCCGCTCCATTCCCTCCTCGAATACGAGGGCTTGGTTCACACTCCGGCGCCTTGCAGTTCCCCAGCTCCAAAGCAGGGCTGCCCTGATTGGAGGAGCAGCAACTCCTCCCGCCTCCACCGATAAACCGCCCACTCTCCCATCAACTCACCTGGCCTCCCTTCCCCTGTGTCCTTCCTCGGCCGTTCACTGGAAACCTCACCGCGCCTGCGTCACCTCGCCCCATTCATCCCCTGTTGGCTCTTTCTGGACACATTCTATCTTCTTTGGTGTCTGAATCCAACTGGAGCCCTGGGTCCAGAACTGGCAAGGTTCTACAGGCTGCTGTTTCTCTCTGCAAATGCCCTGATATGTACTCTCCAGGCACTGATCGCTCTGGAGAGGCTGTCATCCGAGTGGCGGAGGTCTCGTCTCCGGGTACTGTGCTGCTACCGCCATCGCTGTCAGAACTTGTGTTCAAGGATGCTTCGGAACACGTTGACCATGGCAAACGATATGGCTCTTCTCCCCATGCCTCGGGTTTTCCAAGGTATTGGGTGCACACGAGCAGCCAGGACTGGTGGGAGAGGCTTGTTCTGCAGGTGTGGAATGATGAGCGCTGGATCGAGCACTTCAGGATGTCTCGTCGCACCTTCTTTCAGGTGGTTGGTGAGGTGGCCCCACTCTTGGCCACACGCTCGACACAACTGCACAGAGCGATCCCTGTGGAGAAGAGGGTGGCCATTTGGAAGCTCGCCAATCATGCCTTGTACAAGAGTGCGGCGGAGCAGTTCAGGGTGGGGAAATCCATGGTCGTGGGGATCTTTGTGGAGGTGTGCCTTGCTCTGGAGCATGCTCTAATGCAGAGAATGGTGACCCTTGGCGACGTGGATGCGGTGAGTGTGGCTCGGGGGCGTGGCGGGGTGCGCGGCTTTTCGGGGGGAGGGAACATCTTCGATGCTTCGAAGCTTCGAAGAATCGAAGACCCATCTAATGTGTTGGGTTTTATTAGGTTGGGTTTGCATCTTCGAAGAATCGAAGCTACGCTCACTACAGCACGGTATAGACGAGGTTCTCATCGAGGTTCACAACCATCTGCGTGGTTTTTGAGAGCTACTCCCCGGTTCATGGTGATTGCCATCCTCCTGGACGTGTGTGTGTGTGTGGCATACAACCCATCATACAACCCTCGCGGCGGGTGCTGTGTGCTTTGTGCTTGACGGGGCTTGTCTGGGCAAGTGTGTGGGGAGGGAGATGGGGGCACAAGTGGGATGCATCTGTTGCTTGGCAATGGCCACTCATGCTTTGGCTGCCTCCCACCAAATATGGTCTCTCCTCTCCAGGTGATGCTCGGCTTCTCCACCCTTGGCTTTCCTGGGGCGTTCACGGCTTGCGACGGGATGCATATCTCGATTGTATCCACGATTAGACAGGGCAGCAAGTTTATCAGTCAGAAGCACTACTACTCAATGCTTCTGCAAGGCACAACAAACCACGTGGGAAGATTCATCAGTGTCGAGATCGGGTGGAGTGGGCAAAACCACAACACCTACGTCTTTCGTAACTCAGCACTGTGCAAAGCAATGGACGCAGGGAAGTTTGTGCCTGGGAACCCGATGTGGAGGGTGGGCAGTGTGCTTATCCCTCTGTTGATCCTGGCCGACGGAGCTTACCCCATGCGACGTTGGCTGATGAAGCCTTTTGGGGGACACCTCTCACCAGAGAAGGCTGACTTCAACCAGCGCCTCAGCAGAGCTAGAAATGTGGTGGAGCATGCTTTTGGCAGGCTGAAGAGAAGGTGGAGATGTCTCGCGGGACGACTGGAGGTGGCAGAGGAAAACGCACCATCAGTGATTTCTGTCTGTGTCATTCTCCACAACATATGTGAGACTAATGGGGCCGCTTTGACAGAGGCGTCCAGGGACAGTAACCTCGCAGTGTTGGACACCCTGGGGCTTCCCTATGTGAATGAAGACCAGGTGCATAATGAGTGGGGGAACGAGGTCGGCAGGGCTCTTTGCGAATTCATGTGGGAGAACAGGGGAGGACTGCGGTGATGGGACATCTCCTGGGAATCCTGCTGGGGCCGGCCATGTTTGGGTGGTTGGTGGGCTCGTGGTTTCAATGTCTGCATTGTTTGTTGCTCGCCCCTGATTGCTTCCCCGTTTTTGTTCATGCCTTTTCCTCTCTGATTAAAACTGTTCAAACAACCGTAATTGGCTCCCGCCCCTCTATTCTTCACGTGCGCAAGAGACAGCGGCCGCCCCCCCACTTTCCAAAAAGCTTCTTCAAAGAATCAGAGATTCAGAGATTCGTTGAGAGGTGGCGCTGCGAGGAAATAGGGGAGGTGGAACGCTCTATGGTCTTGTCAAAACTGCCCCACTGTCATTCTCCTGCCAGCGAAATGGCGCCCAGGCGGCTCGCGTATTGGCAGGAGAGGGAGGTTGACCTGATGCTCCAGATGCTGCTCCAGAGCCACCGCATCGAGATGGTCATGAGGAGCTCTACCAGGGGCAATGAGGTGGTCTACAGGGCAGTAGCGAGGGGGCTCTCACAGGCGGGGTTCCCTCGCTCTGCCCTGCAGGCCTGCACTAAGTTCAAGGCCCTGAAGGCCTGGTTCTTTGAGGCCGTGGAGCAGCACTCTGGGACACCTCCCCCTGCGGTGCAACCTCCCCACTACAGGGAGATGCGCGCCTTGTGGGTGCACGCCGGGCAGCCGAGCCCTGCCAATAGGCGCAGTGCAGGTCAGCCATGGGGTGTCTCCAGCACTGTGTCTTTGGTGCTGTGCCTCTGGAGTGTGTTGCGTGATGGTGTCTGGGGAGGGGCTGGGGGTGGCCCTCCCAGGGGGAGGGCTGGCGAGGGGCCCAAGCAGGGTAATGTTGCCTGGGGTCAAGCTCCGCTGGAGACTCTGGCCGTACGTGGTGCGGGTAGGCTCCTCTCGCCCATGTGTGCCACAGTGGCGCCCCCTTGCCCATGCTGAACATGCAGCATACCCCAATACGCAACAGCCCAAATGGGCCCCCCGACTGTGCTGTCCCGACTGGAGGGGGTGCTTCGCCCGGGGCGGGCTGGGAAGGCTGTGGGCGGGCAATGGGGTGTGGCCTGGGCATGTGAGGACAATACCCGGGATTGCCCCTCTCAAGGGCCCCTCTGGACAGGGGCACAGCACTCCTCACCTCAGTGACACATTTCTGGCAGCTGTGGCAGCACAAACCAAGGAAACTGCACGCTCGCTCAAGCGTGGCGGTTAGCCAACGCCCTTGTGCGCACGCACATTTCCCCGTGCGTGTGCCTGTGGGGCGACTGGTGGGGAGATTGTCGTGTGGTGGGTGGGAATGCCACCAGGCCTGCATGTCAGCTCGGTTGGGGCACCCCCCCCAACCCTTTGGGCCACCCTTGTCCTTAGCGCAAACCTCTCTTTTCCAGCACTGCAGAGAGCGCTGGCCGGGCGGCAAGTAACACCGTCGGCGGCTCTGGGGGGGGGCAGTGCCATCCTCCTCCGGCAGCAGAGGCAGACCTGGGGTTGGGAGCCAACCCGCCTCTGCAGCAGCCACTGTGGGACAGGTCATGTCCAGGAGGAGGACCGCAGGTGAGCCCAGAAAGAGCGCGGTGAAGGCCCTCCCCGGCATGTCCTTGTCCTGGGGACACCAGTCCTCTAGCGGTGCACGGCCTCTGATGGCCCACGGACAGCGGGATTTCAGTGGGGAAGCAGCCAGCTGTCCGGGAGCAGCCCATTGCCACACAGCGAGGGAATGAGTGGAAAAGGCGAGCGGGTTCCTGGCCTGCCGCAGGGCAAGCACTCCTCCCCGTGGGCAGCCCTGCGCTCTCTCCCCACTCCGCTCACACGCCCAATTTCTCCCAGAGCGGCCCACCGGCGTGCGATCACCCCCTCCACAGGCGTCCCATCGCTGGAGTCGCGCTGACACAACTTCCCCTTCTGCCAACGCAGGTGCGGGCACGCCGGGGACGTCGGGGCAGCTGGCCCAAGGCTCAGCAAGGCCCAGCGGAGCATCTTCGGGGCAGGCGGGGACAAGCACCACTGTCCTCGGAGCCGTCATCCGCCTGGAGGGCTCCGTGAAGAAGACCAGTGAGTATCTAAGGCTGGCGGCTTCCATGTGCGGGCAACACGCAGGGTGTTATTCGTGGGGGCCCTGATCAGGATCTTTCCCTTTTTTTCAGTGGGGAAGATGGGGAAGCAGCTGTCGCGCCTTGGGAGGGAGGCGCAGGAAAAAAAGAAGACCTGTCAGGAACAGGCTTGGGGGAGGGGGGTAAGCGTTAAGCTGGGGTCTATTGCACCGGGAGGGGGCACTTTGTAAATAGCATTTATAAATAAAACGAGCAAGCACTTAAATACATTTTTAACATAAAGCCACCTGTGTGGTGCCACACTGCTCTCATAAGTAACACAAGTTGTGGGAGAGACTTGTTTGGTTTCTAAAGAGCTTTACTATGGGGATGACAGGGAATACACAGGGGAGATGGATACTTGAGCGTGGTCCTGCACAGCAGCGTGGGGCACTTTTCTTTGGGCACTCGAGTCTCGCTGGGCCCTCTTTCCGGCGCACAGCCAATCCCGCCATACAGGAAGCGACTCTAGCCAGCTCAAGACAGGTTCTGTCATGGCATCCCCCTGAACTGCAAAGAGAATATGATAACAACATGGGGGCAAAACACAGCATGGGGGAAACAACGTTGGGAGACCGTACCACAGCTCACCCGTTGTGGCGGTCACGTGTGGAACTTGTGGGGTGCCCTGAACAGAGAGGGGAAGCAGGGAACTTTCACGGGGAGTCCCTCATGGGGAGAATTGCCTTGGGTGCTTGTGCAATTGCATGGGCCTCATCCGAGCACCCACAACACACCTTGGCGTGGATATCCAGGGGGAAGGAGCCTCCACTTGAACCCAGGAGGGGGTCCCTGCGGTGGCCATGTCTGGCCTCATTGGGCTCCTCTCATGTTCCTGGGAGTCATGGTGTCCCCGAGTGTGCAATCGGGGGGCTGGCCCCTGATGTTCTTGGGTATGCCTACCCCACGCAACCTTCCCGCCAGGGGAGAAGCTTCCCGCCCTGAGCACTGATCGGGCATCTTTGCCAGCAGATGAGTGCCCTCCTATCCCTGCTTGCAGCCTCCTCGTCCAGAGCGCATCTTCTTACATACTCCCTAAACACCGCAGCGTCCCCTTCCATGACCACGGGGACGCGGTCATTCTCCTCCGTGGCATGACGCATGATGCGTTCCGCAATGTCGTTGGCCGCTCTACAGCTCCTTCTATTTCTTATTTGTGACAGGCGCATAGCGGAGGATAACACGGCCTGCCTGTTCATCACTAGATGCTCTGTTAGAGAGAATTGACAGGGTTTAAGCATGCAGTGTGGTACAGCCTCCGGTGGCCGGCATAGAGCAATAGCCATGCACAGGGCCCACGTGTGAAACACCCATCTCTGGGAACCACGGTTGTCTCCCACTAACAGCCATCACCACCCCAGGTAAAGCCCGGGAATGTGGGAGGTGTGGATTTTTTCAGAAATGTAATTTCTGGGCGGAGATTGGGGTGGGATAATACCCATGCTTAGGGCCCTGGACAGGTATAGACCCTTAACAATACCACGGTAACTGCAAACTTTCCTCCCTGCATGGCGGGGAGGGGACACCGCAATCGGCCCTGGCGTTGTCCCTGAGGGTGTGTCGGGGAGGTCTGGACGTGGAGGGCTGGCCGACACTGATTTGTGACCACCAGTGGTAGATCTTTGATAGGGCACAGCCCTATGGGAGAACAGGCATGTTGGCGGGTGGGGGAGTTGCCCTGGAGGGCCAGTCTGAGGGTGTCCAGGCGGTGCACACGTTGCACGCATGCTCTCAGATCTCCCTCACGGGGACCAAACATGCAGGAGCACGCCACTCCCCTTGCCTACAGATCCTCAAGCTCATCTGTAGTGCTCCCGCTTCCCCTCTGAGCACGTGCGCTCTGCCCCACACCTGTAAAAGCGAGGCGGATCTCAGCCAAGCAAAAGGAAAACCCACCTTCTTGAAACATACGCTGGCCGCCGCTCAACCAGGATCCACCCAGGAATTTCCCCCTCCGGGTGGTGTGGCTTTGAGGTGGGGCTTTTAGGCGCCCAGATGGGGACAGCAGAGCAACCCGGGGCGGTCATTAAAGCAAGTTTGGGAGCTGCCCATACAGGCACCAGAGCGGGAAAGGCACGGCACGTGGCGAGGTGCTTTGACATAGCACCGTTTGCTGCGGTGGGCGGGCTCCTTGATCACTCTGTGGGAACTGCTCAAGGTGTCGGGGCAGCAGAGCGTGGACACCCCCCACACTGACCGGCTGGTGCACAGAAAGGCTTTGGTGTGCCCCCCAACTCACCGCTCCACCCAGGTTCCCCAGCAAACTCTTCATGGGAGGTTCCTTCTCCTTCCTGTTCCTGGCTGAGAAGACCTGTGAAAAGTGTGTCTCTGGTTGCCTGCTGTGTCCTTGCGCATGTCCTTCTTTAAGAAACCCAATACCCCCATCCTTCTTGTGCCCAGACCACTCCACACATGCCTCCCAAAATCGCCCCAACCCGCAACCAGGGAGTATTGTCGAGTATGCGGGTGGTCCCGGTCCCAGTTGGCAGCCTGCAGTTCTAGGTGGCAGGGCTACATGTGTGGGGCTACACCGGGACCATGCGGGGCGGAGTATGTGGCCATGCCCCTGGAGGACAGCCAATGCTCCACGCACACCACCCCCAGATGCCGACCCGGGCCACAGCACCTGCCCACGTCACGCACCCCCAAGGGAAGGTGATCCTCCTCTTCCTGCGATCCCTCTGGCATCTCCAACATTTCCCCTTCCAGGGGGTCTGTCTCCGGGGTCTCCGCACGCCCTGCGCCACGAGCAATCTGCAGACTCCCAACCACACGCTTGGGGCGAATGGTGGCATCCCCTCGGAGAATGCTGTGGAGCGCTGCGTAATATGGACAGGTGGCCGCATTGTTCCCTGAACGGGAGTTATGGTTAACCACCCTCCTGTACTCCTGGCTCATTGACTTTGTCTTCCCCCTGCACTCAACGGTGCTACGGGTGTGGCCTGGCTCAGTCATCTGCCTGGAGATCTCCTCGAAGAAGTCCAGGTTCCTGTGGCTGCTACGAAGCTGCTCCTGGATCTTCTGCTCCACCCAAATGTCCAGCAAGTCCACTATCTCCGCGCGCCTCCACAACACCCCTCTTCCCTTGCTAGTGGAAGCCATCCTCTGTTGACACAGATGGGGGAAGGAAGGGTGGCCCGATGCAGTAGATCATTCCGTACTGGTCAGGATTTCCAGCGGTGGCAGTGGGATCTCCCTGCCATTGAGGGTCACCCAGGGGCCCTCACAGTAAGAGCCTAAGAAAGGAACACACGGAAGTAAATTGCATGGCGGGGGCTGGCCCACCTAGCAGTCACAGTCCATGGCGGGCATCACAGGGTAGCCACATGTCATGGCCCTGATTTGGAGCACCTTCCGTGTAGAGGGCGCCCCACCACGTAACTGGGTGGATGCTCTCATGTTTGCCCATGAAAGTGAGACAGAGCACGTCGCCGAAGCAGGGAAAAAAGGAAAGAGGAGTGGGCGGGCTTTGCAGTCTTTTCTGGGGGAAGAGAAGTGGGGGAAACCGCCCTGACTCACGCTCCAGGGCAAATGCCATCCCACGGGACCGTGTGCCCATACATGTCATGTGTCCCGGGAAGGCCGATCGTCCACCCAGCGCACAATCCCCATAATTCCAGTCCAGCAGTCTCAGGATGTGTTTTTTCACAACCACAGGCGTGCCTTGACTGTCTTGGGGAGGTGGGGGAAAGACACCCCTAATGTGGAGGGGAATAACGCCACAAGAACTCTGGGGAAGGCGTTGGTGGGGGGATGTGGCCACCTCGCGCAGTACATGGGGGTGCTCCTGGAGAAGGGACAGAATTTGCGGCGACAAGAGCAGTGCGGAAGTCTCCCAAAGAAAAATTTCCCCCACTGTCGCCGAGGGAGCAGCTCAAGGCGCCGCAATACACATCTGGTGGGGGGTGCGGCGGCGAGGAGGAGAGTGGTGTCCAGACGGGGGGGGCATGGTGGGTGCCAACTGATGGTGCCACAGGTGGAAGAGTGGAGTGGGGGGGAATACACAGGGCGGAATGCAACTCGTGGAGGAAAGGGGGCGGGTTTTATGCGTCCACCGCATGATCCAGCGAGATGGGGAGGCTGCACCGATACCGCCAAGCCCCAGACTTTGATTCTTCGAAGATTTGAAGATGGTCCCCTTAAAAAAAAAGAAAGAAAAAAAGCCTAGGGCAGGTACGCGGGCGGGACACGTGTTGGCTCACGGCCACTGGCCTCTCAGGAATGGACACGAGCGATACCGGGAGAATACCTGGGGGAGTGGCGGACCTGAAAGGTGGGGAGTGTTCTTTAAGCACTTACCGTAAGATCCAGGCAGACGGGCAGGCTGCAGCGATAGCCACGAGCCCCAAACTATGATTCTTCGAATCTTCAAAGACGTTATCCTGGTTTTTTAAAAAAAGGCAAGGGCGGGGGCACTGGGGGGGCTACCTGTTTGCTCACAGATGCCGACTGCTCGAGGAGAGATGCGATCGATGGCCAGAACACAACCTGGGGGAGTCGTGTGCTCTGACTGGCCAGCAGGGAAATACAAACACCACCGTATATGGCCGTGCATGGGAGGGACAATGACCATACACAGTGGCAAAGGTGGAAAATCGGAGCACGTTGGGGGAAATCCTGGGATAACAGGGTGTTGAAAGTGGGGACACAGGCCCCAGAAACTCCGGGTCCAATACGAGGTGGGTACTGCACAGTGTGAAAGGCGGGCGGTGAGACCGAATTGGAAGCGAGACGAGGCGGTAAGTGTAGATCCAGTCTGAGTCTCCAGTTGGAATTGTCTAGAAGCTCATGGTTAGTGAAGGTGCGTAAAGATCTACTAATGAGATTAGCTACAAGTGAGCTCAGCAGGAGTTGCTTAGATCAAAATGTACACATACTGCTCAGGTACCTCATTCTGCCATTCCTACGCAAAGGAATCTTGGAGTACGTGACAGAAATGTTGGGAGAGGAGGTGGCTTGCTGCAAAGTGACCACAGCGGGAGGGGGAGGCCAAGGAGGCGTGGGCTGGGTAATGGACGTGGGGACAGAGAGAGGAGAAGGGGGCTTGTGGTTGGCAACAGCAACGGACAGCCGAGGCAGCATGAAGCAGGCGACAGGAAAACATTGCCCCCCTCGGCCCTCGCCGCTCTCTTTGCCTGCCCGTCTGGTACCAGCAAGTTCACTAATGTGACGTCGATTGCTGCCTCTGCTGCCAAAGCACACATGGCATGAGGAAACATCATCAGCTGACTCATACTAATATTTCTCAGGTAATTTATGCCATAAAGCCTGTTCTCCCTGGTGGGGCAATGTTTTACATTGCTCAGCTTGATAGAGGCAAAGAGGTGCCCATCGACTGACTGTAGGTGCAGCTCGTGGAATGTTGTGCCAGTCTGACTTCAACGCTCCCGAAGGCAAGATAACGCCAGATCTGTATCGGGACCCCTCCTGGCCCCGTCTGCTGCTCTGGGGAAACCCGTTTCCCTGGGCAGAAGAACCAAGGGCTCTTCGCTGCTTCTTCGAAGGGAGGCTCCTTCCCACAGTTCAAGCCTCCTGTGCCAAGTGCCCATCCAGAGAAGGGGAAGGATAAAATTCCACGAACAGAGGGGCAGCCCTTTGGACCAGACCTCGTCCAGCACCATGCTTCCCACAGTAGCCAGCCAGCGGCCTCTGGGAAGCCCGCAAGTGGGGCAGGGGCTCAGCAGCCCTCGTCTGCTGTTGCAGCACCCGAGGAATCAGCTGTGGGTGCTGTGCTGCTGCAGGCAGTTGCGTATCGCTGCCGCAACTATATCCCAACCAGTACTAGCCCTTGGGAGACCTGCCCTGCGCTGATTACCTGTCTTCTTATTGCCTCCCAAAGGGTGATCTTTGGACTGTTCTCCTGCAGTGTCTCTTTAACCCCAGGTAGCCTCTCTGGCTTCCTCCATACACGCACACGTGGTGGGGCGTTTCTGGTACTGGGTCCCCGGCTCTGGGATGCTCACCTGGCACCCACACTGCTATCTTTCCACCACCAGGCTAAGACTTCCCTGTTCTCCCATGCCTTTAAAATAATTAAAAGTCTTTTAAAGCATTTTTAAATATGTTAGGCTTTTAAAAATATTATCTTAACATTACTCTGCAGTGTTCTTTGTTATCCTAGTCCCTGCAATGATAATATATTTTATACTATGTTGCCACGTTTAGTAGTTTTATATTTGTTGATTTTATCATGATTCTATTTGTATTTTTATCATTATTATAAAATGCCTAAAGGAATTTCTTTTATGAGGTGTTTAATAAACAAATAAATAAACAAATAAAATAAAATACTCATCACTTTGGTCTATGCATCCATGTCCTAAGATCTCTTCTAGTAAGACCCTTTTTCAGGGTGCCCTGCAGCTCTGCCCTTCTCTCCTCAGCCCCCAGATTCAAGTAGGGGTTCTTCAGGAAACTCGGTCTTTGCAAATTCTGGTATAAAATGCAGACTCATGTATAGATCAGAATTAAGCAATCTATCAGATTTTGCACTTTGCTGTTGTTGTGATGGAGTCTTTTTATTTATTTGATTTGATTTCATTTCTATACTGCCCAATAGTCGAAGCTCTCTGGGAGGTTCACAACTAGTCCTTCGTAGTTTATCAAAATATGCATTTAAATATGTACTTTGAGAGAAAAGACACATTTAAATATGAATTTTGTGAGTTTTTTTTTTTTTTAAATGCAGATTAATGATGAAACAGAATTGAAGTTTTGGTAAAATATGTAAAAGTGTCACACACAGGAAATAAAAACAACAAAGAGTCTTGTAGCACCTTAAAGGCTAACACATTTATTCTGGCATAAGCTTTCGTGAATAAAGTTGTCAATCTTTATTGATTTATTTATTACTCAAATTTATATACTGCTTTCCACTGAGGCATCAAAGCGGTAAACATAAAATGTAATGTCATCGAAACAACAATAAAATATGGTAGTAAAACCAGACAAAATTAATCAGTGGTAAAAACTGCACCCTGTACCGTGTGCTACAGGCTATTAGACCTGGCTGGTTTACCATCCTCCAGGGAAAGCCCTGTGTGAAGAGCTGCCACAAAACTCTTTATTGTTTTTGCTGCAATAGTGTACATTTCATAGAATCATAGAATAGTAGGGTTGGAAGGGGCCTACAAGGCCATCGAGTCCAACCCCCTGCTCAACGCAGGAATCCAAGTCAGAGCATCCCTGACAGATAGCTGTCCCGCCTCGTCTTGAAGGCCTCCAGTGTGGGAGAGCCCACCACCTCCCCAGGTAATTGGTTCCATTGTCATATTGCTCTTACAGTCAGGAAGTTTTTCCTGATGTTCAGCTGGAATCTGGCTTCCTGGAACTTGAGCCCATTCTTCCGTGTCCTTCACTCTGTGATGATCGAGAAGAGATCCTGGCCTTCTTCTCTGTGACAACCTTTCAAGTACTTGAAGAGTGCTATCATATTTGCCCATCCCTAGATTCAAACAGCTGAAGGCTTTGTGGACTCATAGGTGGACTGCTGAGTGAGTTCGTTTGGGATCCTCATTTATCCAGAAAACTCACTAGGTAGATCAGGACAGGTTACTGCCACTTAGCCTTATGGATCTTACAGGACTGTGGTCAGGACAAATGAAATTAATGAAGGCTCACGGCATTTGTAGAAAGAAAAGGCCACACAGGATAGGGCATAGGAGTGGAACGCCTTGGAGATCCAGTTATCCTCCTGGCCATTGTGCCTTGTTGAGGATAGGATCTGAAGGAGGGAGAAGAATTATTACTACTTATTAATCACATTTGTATCCCACCAAGGAACTCAGATGGGCTATCGAACATTATCCTCACAGCAACCCTGTGAGGTAGGTTAGCCTGAGAGGCAGTGACTGTCCCAAGGTCACCGGGCGGTATGGCAGAAAGCCCAGAAACAGCCTATTTTATCTTCGGATCCAGATGTTCCAGCATATTGCACAGACTATATCAATAAAGAGTTAGCAGAGGCTCTCATGTCTCCAACAGGGGAATGATGCCACAGGAGACAGTCAGTCTCTGAAATCCAACTCCAGGGAAGCACATGATTGGTTCCTACTCACGGTTACCAAGACCAGCTCACTGGAAGAATAATCTATTCTCTCTTAACCTAAGGAAAAGGAGCCATGCTGACCTAAGGAAGAAAAAACATGAGTCCACAAGCTAGAACCATCACAGAAACATGCATTCCATAAATAAAGTAAGCATCTTATGAGTGGAACTCCTGGACATAAAAACAGGGGGTGTGCACTCCATGCGGTGAACATTCTGCCTATTTGTCTTCAGTAGACAAAGTGGTTAGATGGCGCTGCACTGCCCTGAGAGCTGGATCATAGGTATGTTTACTCAGATGTAACCCCCATACGTCAAGTCAGTTGAGCTTACTCCCGTGTGTGTGTGTGTGTGTGTGTGTGTGTATGTGTGTGTTCTGAGCCATCAAGTTTGTGCCATTTTCCCCTTAATTTCTGCAATTTTATGCTGAGACCTCTACAATTTCAGATCAATGTTACATTCTCTTTAATGAATTGCCACTGTGATTGGTTTCATCTGTCACTGTTGATAGCGCTCCCAGTTTTGCTCTTTAAAAATCTCAAAAATTGTAGCTGCTAACATCTCTAGAATACCATTTTACTGCAAAAGAACAAGGTCAGCTACATACTGTCTTAACCTATTTGGTTATTAAATTAAATAGGCCAATATTTCCAGATCTTTCCAATGTTGAACAAAGAGAATACAACAGGGAATAATTCTAGATCTGGCATTTCTTTTTACACTGTGGAGGGTTCAATGATAAGTGCATTATAAATACCAGGAAAGTTGCACAATGTACATTTTCACTGTGAGCCTTGTAGATACAAAGTGGCACAATGAAACTGTGAAACAGTTTGTACAAATCTAAATTTTTATTGTGTTGATTGTTGTGAACTGCCTTGGGTATTTCTTGGAAAAAGAAAGGTGGTATATATCTGTTAAACATAATTTCTAAAATAATCCTTTTATCAAGGAAATGTGGCAGGAGCTAGAATTTGGGGGTTCTGTAGTGGTGTTACCCGATAGGCAAACAAAGAAGATGGGATTTGTTCCGATGTAACGTCCTCCTACCTGTTTTTAGGGAAAGATTCCCATAGACAAAGACCACATATAAAATGTTAAATTGGAATGAAAATCCAAATAGATATTTCAGGGCATACCAGCCAGAAAGATACTAGATCCTCGGTGGTTCCTCATCAACCTTTCCTGACAAAAAAGCTCATGTGAAGAGAAATAAAAATGTTTGGAAACTGCCTTTGAAGAATATTCCTTTTGCAAAAACACAATAAACAAACAGTTTCAAATCTTCATCAATATCCGTGGATGAATATCATCATTCTGCACCCCACTTTAAACAAAAAGCAAGAGAAATAAAAATGGGATCAGAGGATTTGACATTTTGTTGTAATGCTGAACCTTTACTAGCAGTTCTGGTGTTTTGTTTTTAAACAAAAACACCCATAGAAGTAAGGACAGAAATATCCATTCATTTACTAGAATCTGCCAGCCAAAGAAATGCCTCTTACCAGCAGCTGGCGCATATGCTTTCTGACAGTTTTTTTTTAAAGTCTTTTAATGGGCAAAATTAATTTACAACAGAGAAAACAAATGATAAGGATGTACATGGTCTTGAAATGCATCACCCCAAGATATCTATGTCAGTCTCCCCAACCTGGCCCCCTCCAGATGAGTTTGGCTACAACTCCCAGCATCCCAACACATCTGGAGGACATCAAGTTGGGGAAGGCTGATCTATATAAATAAAAGACAGCTCCCAATATTGTGTCACACTGAAGGGGAACCAAGGGACAGAACTCGTGGGCACAGATGAAGTGGTGCAACCAGGCAGACAGGAGCAGGCTCGCATCTCCAGGGCAGGCAACATGCTTAGATCCACCCCATCCCAGCCCTTGAGGGCACCCCTTTACTTTCTTCCATACAAGCAAATTCCTGCCATTCATTACTATGGGGGAAAGTAAGGCAATGGCTTTGGAGAGGCAGGGGAAGGAGAAAATGAGCTGGCCGGTTGTTTGGGTGGAGAGGTGGGGGAATGGAGTATTAGAGAAGGGAGAGGAAAAGAGAGCCGGGGCTTGGAGGGAGGGAAGGAGGGAGGGAGGAACCTTGGGGAAGGAGGATATGTCAAGGGAGGGGCCTGGAGGATATTTCCAGCATTGCAGGCTAGAAGTTTTGGAGTGAAGAGGAGTCAGAGAGAAGGGTCTAACAGAGAAGAGACTTGACAAGGAACTGCAGTCCTCCTGTCACCGCAGCCACCTCTCCTGACCATGCAACCTTTCCACCACTTGCCAACAAGATACAGTTTTTCTCAGAGGTCATGCTGTCTTCCTCCCTTTATCCTTTAATGTAGCCTGTAGGCTTCATCAGTCTAGCAATTTTGTCACTTTTGGCCACTCCGTTAGCCATCAGTGTTAGTTGTTCCCAACATCAATATTTTCAGGGTGATGAAATCCAAGACGGTGAGGGGTCACTCTGGGTCAGACCAACAGCCTCTCTGTTTCAACCTCCTGTTTCCCACAGTGGCCAGCCGCTCCAGGTGTCCAGCGGGAAGCCCACAAGCAAGACATGGGGGCAACAGTCCTCTCCTGCTGCTGTTCCTCAATGACTAAGACTCAGACACATGCTGCCTCTCGTCCAGGAGGCAATATAGGAGGTACATGTAGCCATAATGAAATAAGGACATAAGAAGAAAAATTCCAAAAGGATCTCTCCAAATTCAGTGAAGGAGGAAAGAAATGGCAAATAAGATTCAATATATGTGTCAGCTGGGGCATACTGGGGAAAAATCCTAACCAAACATACACTGCTGAGGTCTGAATGGACTGACTACCCAGGGATCATGGTATCTGGGCCGTAGGGATAGTTTCATGAGCATCAACTTAGTGTGACAGCTAAATGGAACCTCCACATTCATAAGCAGTCTGCCACAGTCTGCCAGTGGCTGGAGTGGAGACAAACAGTGGGGAAGGTCTCTTGCCTTCAAGCCTTCCTAGTCAGCTTCCAAGAAGAGGCATCTGGCTGACCACTGCTGGAAACAGAATACTGGGCTTTGCCCTTTTGTCTGATCTACCAGGGCTCTTCATGTGTTACAGTGATACGTTACGACTATTCTGCTAATCTTTAGGATAAGCCTCTGCTTTCTGCAACTTTATTAATACTGTTATTGTTGTAGTTACAAAAGCACAACAGGAACAATATTGTTATTTTTGGTGTCCAAAACTCATCTTTACCACCAACAAAGGCAGCCCCATGCCCAGCACATTATATTAGTGGCATAAAACCAGCTCTGTGTGTTTCAGGTTGGTTGGATAAGACACATTCTTCTTGCTAAACAGAAATTTGGGGCAAACTATGTGGTGCTTCCATACGATAAAATCTATCTGTGGGCAGGTGGAGGAAATGGAGATACTGGGAGTGCTTTGATCTGACATTGATTTGTAAAATGAAATGCCACTAAAAAGTTCCTTGTGTCCTGGGACTCTTACCTGTGCAATTTCCATTTGTCACGGAGATATCGTCCACAGCCACGTCACTGAGAAAATCTTCCCCTCGCATTCCTTCCACAATAATCTAAGGAAAAGGTAACTTCTGGTGTGAGTTCAAAGGAGCACAAGGCTCTACCCCAGAGAACAATCCTGAGGGCTGGAGCAGGCAGCATCTGTGCCCCATTCACCTGTGAACTAGTCCCCGGCCCCTTCAGTCCATGTCTCCAGGTGCATTTTCTCAGGGTGCTCCGGTAGTGGAAGTGGTCCTAGCTGGAAGAAAGGGGGCTGGGCTGGGGACAGGGGGGCCTTTCCATGGATCACTGTCAAGGCACTGCCTCAGGTGGCAGAACAGGAGGAGAGGCGAATGTGCCCCTCCTCCGCCCCGGCCGGGGGGCCCCTCACCAGCGGGGCCTCTGGAGCTGCTCCCTCCTGTGGCATTTGCCACTGTGAGAGAGTGGGCGGGTGGCTCCCCAGAACAGCCACCCTCTGGAGAACTGTACAGGTGATTTTCTGGGACCCCCCCCACGCCTGGGTCTGAGGAAGGACCCCCTCAAAGCCAGGCATTTCGACCTGGCAGGCACTCTGAAGAGCCACGCTGGCTGCTTCCTCTGGCTGCATGGTTCATTGGCAAAGGTAAGGGGAAAGGGAGGTGTGTGTGGGGGTGACGCAATAAAGGTAAGGGGTAGGGGCGTGATGAGGGAGGAGAAGGGGGTTGTGGGGGTTGCAGCACATACGCTCTCTTGCCTCAGGCAGTGGAGGAGCATGTTCTAGGGCTGCAGAGGGAGGGTTTGGCATTTATATGTGAATGGGGCAGACCCATGTTTAACCACGTGGGCCTGCCACCAACGTGGGAGATTTGAGCCTGAGATGAAAGATTCTGCAGTTGCTTCCATTACCTGCAAGTTTCCTGTGTTGGGAACGGTGACATTGGCTTGCAACCACTGGTTCCCCTTTCGGCCAGTTGCAATCCAGAGCATGGTGGCTTCTTCACCTCCTGGGGCCACGTAAACTCTCAGTGACATTAAACTTGCTGCACCAAATAAATGATACCAGAAGCTGAAGCAGAGCGGCTCCAAGGGCTTGCAGATGGGGCTAACCAGGCGGGCCACATTTCCTTCCATGACATTATCCCCTTCCACATAGAGGTAGTAGCCCTCTAAATGGGGCAGCAGGGGGGGGCAGAGATAAAAAGTGAAGGACATTCTGTAGGGTCTGCAGAGGCAAAAACTTGATGTACAACCTTAATAACATGCACATGACTAGATTTAACTTTTTTTCCCTTTCAAGAAACTTTGGCTCTGTTCAGTCATCATGCTAAGCCATGATGGTTAGGAATTTTGAGCTAACCATGTTGGCTTAGTGTGATGTCTGAACAGGCATCTGTCTCAACCATGGTGGTTTATTAACCACAGACTAACCATGTTCACTAACCTGCAAGATGGTTAGTGGGCTCTACCATGGCTTAGTGTGATGCCTGAACAGCCTCTGTGGTTAATTGACAGGTGCCATGGAGCTCTGTGGCAAGAGCAGCCAAAGAAGGAGTAGTCGCCAAGCACCAAAATGGCTGATAGCACCAAGCACCAAAATGGCCAACAGCGCAAAGGCTGCTGGGATGTATGGCCCCCATCTGGAGGACTGTGGGTTCCTGCAGGAGGGACAGTGGTTAGATAATGGTTAGTCTAACCATGTTGCGGAACATGGATACCTGCACGTGTGGCAGTAGTACCTCCAGTGGGTAGCAGTAACCACCACGCACCATGGTTAGCCTAACCACCCTTCCCCAGTGTGCGTCTGAAGAGGGCCTTTATTTATCATTTAGCATGGTGTGTCCCAGGTTTCTGATAGTGGAGACACCTTTATTCCCCTCAATTAAGATGAGTGTTCAGCCAAAAGTTCTAAAGTGAGGGCTTGGGGTGAGTTCTTGACAACCCAGTCACCTTTTTCGCTGCCTATTCACGATTCTGGTGGAAGCAGCTGGGGCACTCCCACCCCCCACCCCCAGTGCTGCTAGGCCACATTAAAAATACCCACAGGTCACCAGCCTGAGGACAGGAAGCACTGCTGATTTGGCCTCCTGCTGACACCACGTAGCCGGTGAGAACTAGCTGAACGACAAGGTCAAGCCCAACCAGCATGGAGGCAATGCTTCCTGCCCACTCTGGTGATGTGGGCAAAGCTAAAGGGGAAAAAATAAAAGAACGCGATGCCATGGGAGCGCAAGCGATCATCACTCCACCAAGTCCACCGCGACAAGCAGCCGTTCTGCTTCCTCTAACGCAGATGACTGAAGTCCCCGCTCACCTCCGGTGGTGTGGTCCTGGACTGGCCCCGTCATCTGTGAGGGTGTTGAACCTCTGTGGCGTGTCCAGTCAAAGTGGTCAGAGGCTGACTGTGACCAGAGGCAGAGGTCATTGTCAAATGAACAGGAGAAGTCACACTCGCTTGCGGGTTCTGAGAAGCCAACAGACATGAAGCTGGCATAAGCACTTGTGGGGCGCCAGTCCTGGCGCTTAGAGAGCCCACAGGCTGGGCCACAGGGGCTCTAACTGTAGAGCAGCAGGAGGACATCTTTGGGGGGCTGTGGACACCCTTGGCAATTTGAGAAACTATCCTGGGCAGCATCACAAAATGGCAGCCATAGGAGGTGGGGCCAAGGACAAATGACCTGCCCAAAAGACCCCGTACAGGACAGAGGTGGGGTCTGAGTCTCCACACATGAAGCAATTCCTTTGAACCCACAGTTCTCGGCATCAACAGAAACCGATTTCACAGCAATCCCAGTCGCTAGTAAGCACATTTTTTAAGAAGTGAGAGGGGTGGGCACCTTGGTGGGCCCCAAGGGAGGCATCTGGGGTGCACTGGTGCTGGTGGATGCCACGTTGCTTGCCCCTGCCATGGAGGCCTTCAGACGTGCCTGAATAACGGAGGGCTGGGGAGCCGTCGCCTACCTTTTGGGATGGCACGGCTGGTGACTGTTTTTGGAAGACTATCAGCATGGCTAAAATTTGGCTAAAATCAGGAGGAGAGTCAGAGGGTGTAGCCTATGGGTTTCCTTAAGGGCCTCCCTAACTTTCCCCTCATAATTCCTGTGCTTTTTTCAGAAATGCAGTGAGATGTATGCATTCCTTCCTGAGTGCTCTTTTGTGGGGCTAGATGGAAATTGTACCGGCCAGCCAAGGTATACCACAGAATACCCATCTAGCTGTTGTGAGACTAAATGTTATGCACCACTAGCAGATGTAACAGTACCCCAACACTTTTTTTTAAAAGCCTCTTTCTTTGGAGTGAAAATTATTCCAGCATTTTGCTTTTCTGTTTCAAAATACTGAAAGCAGCAGAGATATCATACCTCCCAAGTGGCTCACCCCAATTTCAAGGCAAGGTTGTAAAAAGACTGATTATCTGCATGCATTACGCAGACCTGACATCACCAAATCAAATAGAATTTCAGTTTGAAAACCCTGAATGTCACAATCAGAAGGCTGACCTAGCTGCATGGTGCGTGCCTTCGAATTGCTGCATGTGTGAGTCATGCCAGACACAAAGCCTTCCTGTAAGGCCACAGGAAATAAAGATATGAGGAAAGGTTGCTTCGGAATGGTAAGGCACCACCCAGTTTTATAACAGGATTCCTGACCGAACACTAACCCCAAACTGCAGCGCCGCACACACACATGTTCTCTGAAGCCACTGAGGGTGTCTGTCATGCCATGGGCACAATTCACAGGGAATTCTCCTTTGCAAGGCGACGTGAAACGAACAGGGCTTGCACAAGAGGAGGAGCTACATAGGCCTTGGCCATAGTTTCCCAGTAGGCTGAGACTGATGTGAATGGTTAAGAACTCATTTACTTTGCATTACTGGAAAAACCTTCCAGCTCCTCTCTCCCCACAACAGTGTTCCACCACAGAACCTCCGCTCACCACACAGATTCTCTGTCCACCTGTTTCTGAGGTCGACACCGGCACGTGCGCAGGCGGAAATGTAAGCCCCCATGGGTTCACGACAGGATTTTGAGTCCCCTGCAGAGGTACACAGGTCATATATACAGCTTGCAACATACGTGAAGGGCTGAACTTTCCGGTGGCAGGATTCAAAAGGCCCCTCCTTGGCTGAAATCACATTGCAGACCGCTTTGTGTCGACTCTTTAACCTGGGGCTGCAGGCTGGCGGAACTGTGGCCACAGGGTCACACCTGGAACACCAGAAACAGAACTATCCAGCCACCAGCAGCTGTGACAGCAGCAGGCTGTTTAAATTCAATCATACACAGACCCACAGACACACTCAATGATACAGAAACCTGCCGGTTTAAACCAAAGCTGGACTCTCTCCTGTTGGCTCAAGCACCACAAAGCCAGGAAGCTGGAAGTGAAGGCTGATGCCTCAGCTGACGTGCCCCATGAGCAGTGATGGCATTGTGCAATGTCACCATTTTTTAATCATTGCATATACATGACAGATAGGCAGACTAGCAACAGAGAATTTAAAAAATTTAAACAGACTAGCAACAGAGAATTTAAAAAATGTTGCCCTCATCAGTGGCTGTGCTGTTAAATAGGTATCAGGAGTGGCAGTTTGGAATGCCTGATGATGAAAGTTCCTTAGGAGAAAAAAACAGAGGTATGAGTGGTATAATGCCTAGGAATTGACCTCCATATTAAGACCATTTGGATTAAGAGTTCTGAGTCTCTAGATCCAGAAGTTTCCCTTTTTGTCAAGCATGTCAGTGTCCTTTGTTCATTTGGAAGCAATTGTAAATCTGAGAGACTATATGCAGGTGAGTCGAAATGTTTTGCAACAGGCTGCTCCAGTTTTTTTTGGTAAGTATCACAGATTTGTGGTTTACAGAATCTTGTTCTTCGGTCCATTGTAGTTTCCCCTACATATTGCATACGATATCCATGCATGACACAGTGAAAAGTAATTCCCCGGCACTACCTTTTGGACATGGCCCAACAGAAAAGAATGGAACCACTGCAAAACAAAGGCTCATTCCACCATGGTGGTCCAGAAAGATACCATGATCAGTGGTATCCATGCTGAGAGTTCCAGAAGAACTAATAGGGTTGCACTCCCCCCTTCAAGAGAGCCAGAGTGGTGTAGTGGCGAGAGTGTTGGACTGAGAGCTGGGAGATCAGGGTTCTAGTCCTCACTCGGCCATGGAAGCTCACTGGGTGACTTTGGGCCAGTCACAGACTCTCAGCCCAACCTACCTCACAGGGTTGTTGTTGTGAGGATAAAATGGAGAGGAGGCGGAGGAGGAGAATGTAAGCTGCCTTGGGTTCCTTGCAAGAGGAAAAGAGGCGGGATATATAAATGCAATAAATAAAGTTCCCACTGTAGGTCATCCACCAAGGTGACCAAAGAAGTCTCCATCTCATATTCTGGCTGAAAGCTTAATTTAAATAGGTCCAGATAATCATCAAAATGCATCCAGGGTTGCCATGCCACCACCTTCTTGATCACCTTAGGCAAGAATTATACATTTGAGACTGGCTTATAGTCAGACAGACCTCTAGGTTAAGGGATCTTAGTCTAAAAATAAGAATGGCAGGCACCAAGGCTAGAGATGAACACCAAAACTGCCAGGTACCAAGACTGTTAGTAAAAACAGCACCAGGCACAGAGGCATGGCCTGAGTGCCAAGGCCATCAGTATCAAGAAACACTAGGTACTGGGCAATAGACTAGGTACCAGGCCAACAGTGCCAAGAAAGGAGCAGTCCCCAGAAGCCCCTCCATCACCTAGACCTCATAGAAGCCAAAGGATTCAGAATCAGACAAGGGCCTTTTCAGGAACCCAGCTTGGCTCCTTCAAGGAGGCAGGGAGTCAGGCAGAATAGGTTTTGCCTGCCTTTACAAGGCATCAGATGGCTTCAGCTCTGTGCTGAGTCAACATATCTCTATAGCTCAGCCAATAGGGTCCATGGGAGCTTTCCAGGGTCCTGATTTCTGCTTTGAGTGCCTTCACTTGGCCCATGCCCATATGGATTGACTCTGCTAGACTGGGCATGGAATAGATGGAGGTCTGAAGCCGCTGGGATGCCTGCTTGGCCATGGTATCAGCCACCTGGAGTGCTTGCTCCCAGAGGAGATGCACCCTAAGCCAAGAAGAGAACTTGCAGTAAGCTTGTGTGGTAAAGTTCTGCAATGTAGACAAGTGTCCCTCACCCAGGTGCAACAAATAAAAGGAATGTCTGTCTGGGGTGGGAGTAATTTGCTTTCACAGTAAGTGCGCCTCTTAAAATGGGACCTTCAGGACCACATGCCCTGAAGCAAGGAGGGATTGCCCAAAGGTGAAATAAATGTGAGAAAAACCAAGATGCAAAACAACAAGGAGGCAATGCAAGAAAGAGAAGGAGGAATAAAAATGAAATGAAAAGTGAGCAGAAGGAGAAAACCTGAGTGGGCTCAATCTCCTTGGAACAAAGAGACAGCAAACGCCCTCTGTGCTGCCACTGCGGTGGCTCAAGAGGAATGGCATAGGAACGGTGGCGCCAACCCCCCTTGAGCATGAGCCCTGCCCCCAAAAGCTATCTCACCACCAAGTGCACCGGAACATATGTGAGATGCGCAGCGGCCACGAAGGACCAGCATGCCAGGTCCCAGAGGCAGCGCTTGCTACAATGGCTCTTTGTCCTGGAAGCAGGCCATGTACTGAAACCAGAGCAGTCTGAAGCCGCTGCAGTACATGCGCAAAGAACACGCGGCGCAATGGGGATAGGCTCAGGGCAGTGTTGGCTCATGGCTCCTTAGACCCGGGTGCTCACGGTTGGTTTTGGTGCTTTACTATGTCTTCATTTGTTTATGAGTTTTGTTTTCTGAATTTTTGTAATTGGCTCCAGAAAGGTGGCATAGAAAGGCAATAAAGAAATGAATAGGAGAAATTTTCTGGAATCCTGGAGCAAGTGCCTCGCTGTGCCATTCAAATGGGGGTCCCAAAGGAACTGAGGAGAGTGCCTTAGCCTTGCTTCTCTGTTTGGGGCTGCAGCATGGCTCGTTTCGACTCTGTTTGAAATCTCCATGGTTGAAAGTCCCCTAAATTCATGGATCTTTTTGGGAGAAACAGGCCCGGAAGAGACAGAAGCACGGCTCAGTTGCGTGCCGCCACCTGCGGGCCAGAATGCGTGCCCTTCCGGTCTCGGAAGCAGTGGAACGTCCCAGCGCTTTGCAGGTGCTCCCTCAGTGTGCTCTTCACATCCTGTCAGCTCTCACGCTGATTTTCCTAGCCAAATTTAAGAGAATGGACGCTTTTGTTAGAGAGACTGTGACCCAGGCCTATTCGCCCCTTGTGTGGGGATAAAGCTCACCAAATGTCAGACGGATATTTTGTTTTTTTTATTTTCATTTTTTTACATTTATAGCCCACCTTTCTTCCATCATGGAGCTCAAGGTGGCTACATGTGGTTCCCTGGTGGTCTCCCCTCCAAGCACTGACCAGACCCAGGCCTGCTTAGCTTCAGCAAGGTGGCTGCCTCATGTGCCTGCAGACCAGGCCCTGGGCCCTCCAGATAGGTGCAGGAGGGTTTTATGCAAGGGGAGTCCTTACAGATTTGGAATGGGCACATAAAAAGCTTTGCTACCCGCCCCTCAATTGTGCGGTGAACAATTTCTGTGAAAACACCAGCTGTTGTAGAGGTGCGCCTTAGTGAGAAACCTGTTTAATTACAGAAGGATATGGGATGGGCCTTTTGTGCTAGCCACCATCCAAGTGGATTTGGGGTTGGGAAGGGGAGTATAAGGGGCTCGCAACACCCTGTGGTTGTGTAGGAAATGAATGGCGTACGTCCAGGTTGCTTGTCAACGTCGGAGGTGGAAGCAGACTGACAACCAACAGCAAGAATAATGGAAGTTAACTGCTGGAGTAAGGATCAGGGTTGTGAACATATGGGTTGGAATGGAAAAAGACTGGGAAGCTGGAATAAGGATGAGGATTCGTTTGGATAAGGACTGGAGTCCGGAAGGATTTGGTACACAAACCCAGAACTCCTCCCTCCCCAAGCTCTTCAGAACCTTTCCACTCAGGAAAGAGCAGAGCGGACCAGAACCAAGCTTGATATAAGGCTCCATGTTCCTCCTCCAAAACACTGACTGGAGAGCCCTGGTAAACCATGGCCTGTGATGAGACCTGTTAGTCACTCAACTCCTCTTCCTCCCCCACACCCCCGGTATTCTGTATATACGGAAAAGCAAAACTAAATTAGCACATTTTTGCAGACATATTTTCTGCCTTTCTGCAGCCCTTCAAAGCACCAAATCGCTCACAAGGCTTTGGCAAAGTCTAGATTCAGTTTTGGCTGTTTTGGAGGGAAGCTCTCTGAGTCAAGGAATCTCTCTGAAGTGGCCCAATTTCACTTGAGATTGGGCCAGATTGAATGCACATCTTTAGCCACCTTCAAGAGGTGTTCCTGAGCACTTACTTCCAGTCTTCATCCTTCACCCTCCAGTTTCTGGCAAACTTATCAGCCTCCACAACTCCTGTGGGCTGTGTGAATTCATCTTGCTTGTTGCCAGAGTATATGCCACACAGGCCACGCACATGCCCCTTGTAGTATTCATCCACCTCGATAAAAAGGTTTTGGCCACTAAATTCCACCCGAAGACCCAAAGGGCTGCTGAGAGAGACGTATGGCAGCTTTTCTTGCACTACAATCCCATGGTCTAACTTGGTGGGGAGATCAACTTTCACTCCATTCACCTGCAGAATGAAGCAAGTGAACAAATCAGTAGATAAGATGCAGCTTAAAGGCCAATCCACATACATGGATCAATTCCTCCTTTTTTTCTCCTTTTTCATGCCCCTCTCCTGTGTGGAACAAGTAAAATTTCATTTATATTTTATAAGGACTACCAGATTGCTGAAAGACAGTCCAGGACAGGACTGAGGTATTTTACCAGCTTAGGCAGAAAATCCATAGAGTGCATCTACCTCAGACTGGGAAAATATAACAATGAATTAAAGAGGAGATTATTTGCTGCCTGCCCAAAATCTGCTGTCTGGGGCAGTTGCCTGACACGGCATCATGATAAGGTCAGTGCGTAGCTGGCTTTTCATGAAGTATTTTGGTGCACTTAGCAGGGAGCTTTTACTTCTGAAGATAGCTTTTCAATCTTTTCTCACTTTAGGGAGATGGTTCCCTTAGAAGGGGTTTTTGAAATCCTTCCCTTGAGAGTTTCTTTCTTTTTTTTAACTACAGGAGATGTACGAAAGGAGTGGGCACAACAAGGAATCTCCCATGTTTCTAAGTATAGGGCTCCAGGTCTGGGGAAGCACAAGTAGGTAAGTCTGCTCTGTTATGTCCTGTGGCAGATAAAACATACAGCACTAATAGGACGGTCCTGCAACTTCCCTGGGGCAGATTTTGCCTTCCTTCCCTTGTGCGGAGACAGATGTAAGGCAGTGGCAAAGGCAGTGTCCACGCCACAAAAAGGTAGAAGGCAGTCATGACACAGCTGCGCATGGCATAGAAGTACATAGCCATTTCAGGATACAGTCTTCACATGAACCTGTCCTTTGGGCCCCTCTGCCTGTGGAAGTCAAGTGGGTGGTAACCCACTGAGGTGCCCAGGGTCTGGAAGCCTTTCCAAGATGTCTTTCTGATGCCAGGTAAAGACCTTTTCAATGTTCCCAGGCCTTTTAGTTCTGTATTTTCTGCATTCTTTTGCAGAAAATACATTTGGAGACTGCCTGATCCCGATGGGGATCATGTGACCCCTCTACGAAACCGGCATGCCACCGTGGACCAATAGGACAAGGTTTGAGAGCCATAGCAGGTACAGGGGTGGAAATGGCCCATAGGGCCATTTCCAAGCCCTCCCCGGATTGGCCCAGTTGGGTCATGTGACCCCTCTACGAACTCACCCCATCACAATGAACCAATAGGATGAGGTTTGAGCCCCCTGACATGCACAGGGACCCTGGAACCGTATACGGTCACATCCACACTCCACTGACCAATAGGGACAGTTTACCCCCCCAAAAAAAAACAACCTTTCCTACCAACCAATCAAAAGCAGGGGCAGTCAGGCAGCCTTTTTTCTTGCCCAGACACGTTTTCTGCACAGAGAACATGGAACGGCCAAGACTGACTTAGGGGCCTGTGGGTTTTTCTTATCCCGTTACCCTTGAACATTAAACCCAGAAAGATGGGAACTGCCCAGATGACACCCGGAGGCATAAAGATTACACCGGAGAAGGGAGCTGGTGTCACAGCTCCTGAGAATATAATAAAAAAGAGTCCTGCTGTATCAGAGAGCTTACCTTTAGCTGTATTTCCCTTGGGACAAAGTTCTTTTCCTGAAACACAATTCCATGCCAACTGGAGTATGGATAGCGCCCTTGAATATTGAACCCCAGAAAGGCTGTAAGCCGAGTCATGCCTACATACTTTTAAAAAGAACTAGAAAGGGAGAGCCTGCTACAGCTTCTGCAAATGTAGAAGAAAAGATGCAGCTGTGGCAGAGAACATGCCTGTAGACATTCTTACAGAATTCCTGGAAAATTTGAGGAGGCTGTAAGCAGCCTGCTAAAACAATGAAGACCATCTGCAATAAGCAGTTCAATAAAACTTTAAGGAAGAAAGGAACTTTACATCTATATAGATCTACTGCCACAAAAGTTATAATTGCAGTTTTCACAGAGCTACTAGGGGGCAAGCCTATGGAGACAGAAAAAGAGGTTTCCCAGTCAAAAAAGCATTTTATATTAAGCTGTTCTAGCAGCACCCCACCTTTTTTTCTTTCTTCCTACAGAACACTTGTTTTTATGTTTAAAACTTACTACAAGCTTACCTGCAATCTGCTCCATCATCCTGGACATATTTAGAAAGCTGTTAAGGTTTCCCCAAAGAAGTATGCTCACCCTGTAAAGTGGCTTTTGAGATGGAGAAGACACAGTTCAAAGGACTACACAGAACTGTCAGGATCCAACTACGACCCCCCACATACACACACTTTTGTTAGAGTTTTGTATTAGTCTTGCTTAGCAGCACCCCACCCTTCCTTCCTTCCTTCCTTCCTTCCTTCCTTCCTTCCTTCCTTCCTTCCTTCCTTTCTGCAGGGCCCTTGTTTTTACATTTAAACCCTACTATAAGCTTACCTGCAATCTGGTCCTTCACCCTAGACACATTTAAAATGCTGCTAGGGTTTCCCCAAAACTATGCTCACCCCTGTAAAGTGACTTGGTATCATTAATCCCCACTCTGAGATGTAGAAGACAGACACAGATAAGCAACGGAGTCCACAGAATCTCCTGGATTGGATGTTTGCATTAGAAAGACAGGATTCCCCTGTCTGAAGTCAAGCAGGTGGCAATGAAGGAGTGGGGTTTGGGGGATGGCTGCCTGGATGTTGCGCCGTCCCCTGGGAGGCTCACCTGGCATCCCTGTAGTGTAAAGGGGAGGCCTTGCTCACCGTGCCACAGGCTACTGATGTTCACTTGGTCATGGGCTGGAGGAAGGCCTTCTCCAATATGGTGCCCACCACGTGGAGTGCTCTCCCCATCAGGATCAGGCAGTCACCAAGTGTGGAGTGTATCCACTGACAACTAGAGCCATATCTGTTTGCCCAGGATTTTCCTGACTGCTGGGATTCTGAGCTACCCCTGGGTATTTTATTGAGATGTTTTATTGCTTTGGCTATAAAGAGCTTTGGCTGTTGGGCAGTATAGAAATGAAATGAATGAATGAATAAATACATAAATAAATGTTCTATTGCCTGCTTTCATTGTAGTCTATCATGATTTTACTTTGTGAACCACTTTGTAATTTTTTAAAAAAAGTCTCTCAGAGTTGCTAACTTATATTGAAAATAGCAATGAAACTATAATGACACTAAAAATAAGACATAAAACAGGAGCACAGAGAACAATAAAAGCCAGCTTAAAACAATGCAGAAAATAAAGAACTAAAGGGCCTGGGAACATTGAAAAGGTCTTTACCTGGCATCAGAAAGACATCTTGGAAAGGCTTCCAGACCCTGGGCACCTCAGTGGGTTACCACCCACTTGACTTCCACAGGCAGAGGGGCCCAAAGGACAGGTTCATGTGAAGACTGTATCCTGAAATGGCTATGTACTTCTATGCCATGCGCAGCTGTGTCATGACTGCCTTCTACCTTTTTGTGGCGTGGACACTGCCTTTGCCACTGCCTTACATCTGTCTCCGCACAAGGGAAGGAAGGCAAAATTTGCCCCAGGGAAGTTGCAGGACCCCCCTATTAGTGCTGTATGTTTTATCTGCCACAGGACATAACAGAGCAGACTTACCTACTTGTGCTTCCCCAGACCTGGAGCCCTATACTTAGAAACATGGGAGATTCCTTGTTGTGCCCACTCCTTTCGTACATGTCCCGTAGTTAAAAAAAAGAGAGTTTATGTTTATTCCTAACCTTCCTGTTCAGGCCAGAAAGATGGAACAATTATCAGCTAGTTTTTAGGTCCATTGTGGTTTTCCCTACATTGGTATTTGCTGCAACAAGACAGCAGCTAGCAGAGCTCTCTGGAGCAGCCGCCCACCCTGTGTTTCCCTCCTTGTGCACCCCCTTATTTTTGCCACCAGCACTTCAGCTCTTTGGAGAGCCATGCAGGCAGAAGCAGCAGCCGTGGGGCTCGCGAGACCTGGGTGACCGCCCGCAAGAACCTCACAGCTGCTTCTTCTGCCCATGTGGTTCTCCACAGAGCCAATGCAGCAGTGGCAAAAGTAAGGGGGCGTGCAACGGGGAAGGGGAAAGGTGATGCAGTAGGAAGGGGTGTGATGCATCAGCACACGTTCTCTACTGCCTCAGTCAGTGAGAGAGCTTGTACTGGGGTGGCCCTTTCCCGCCCCATCGACAACTCAACCCCCTTGGCCTTGGCGCGTCCTGTTGTTGTTTTCAGCCCCTCCATCCACTTTCTTCCTAAACTCCTGCATTTGCTCTACTTTCTTCCCTCCTCCAAAGCATTCTCACAATGCCAAAATCCCAGTTTCTCCCTCATTCAAATCATCCCAACTGGAACTTCTTCCTCTGTCTCCATGATCAGCTACACGCACCCCATGACACACACACCTTGTTAGGAATTAAAATTGATCTTTTTAAGGGATCACTTCCATCACTCCTTTTTTGAACACACACACTATGTCTGTGTGATTACTGATTTCTACATCTTTTAGCCTTCCCAGTCGTAGGGCGCAATCCTATCGAGATCGGTGGCTGCCTCCGAACTATCCAAAGCAGGGCAGGAGAAGCACAGAGGGGATTGTTCCCTCTGTGCTTCTCCTGCCCTGCTTTTTCTGCTAGACAGCTGATTGCAGCTGTCTAGCCATGGGAGCACAGAGTGGGGAGAGAGGCTGCTGTATGACACATTGGATGTGTTGAATAGGCAGCTACGCTCTCCCCACCCCAGAACGCCCCCAGCCACGCCCCTTCCTGGCCGCTCCGCACTCCTCTTGCAAGTGCAGAGGATGGGGCTGTTCCGCACTGCCCCCAAGGCAGCACGGAAGTGGGGGGAGGTTGGTTCCCAGAAAATGGCTAATCCTATGGCTGTCAAGCCACTGTCTAGCAGCCATAGGATGCTCCCTCCGTGTCCTTTGGATCTATGATTTGAATTCTGCTGATGGTTCTAATTCCCCTGATGTGTGACTTCAATGTCAGGGTTGGATCAGAGTCCAGAGAGCCCCAAAGCAGTTCTGATTCGGAGGAAGAGATAGAAACTGTGGGAGAGGAACCCGTGTGCTGTTCAGAGGAGCAGCCAGGGGGAGAGCCCCTCCAGGTACACATTCCTGAGAGTGATAGTGACCCTGGCAGGGAGAGGGAGGCGCAACAGCAGTTTCTGGACGCTAGGTGCCAGCGCAGCGTCAAGTAGGAGATGGCGGGTGCTGAGAGGAGGCGTTCAGCCTGCTTGGCATGATGGCAACAGCAGCGCCCCGATGCCCCATGGGAAAAGGGTGGACTCTCTCCTCCTAGCCCATAAGTACAGAGGTTTCCCACCTTCCCCTCCGAATGGAGATCAACTGATAAGGTTAGAACCCCCAAGTAGGCAGCTCTCTTAAGTCTCACTTGTAGGATCACACAATTAGCAACTGCAAGCATCATTAGGCTGAATGGGAATAAAGCCTTGGAAAAGAGCCCTATTGTCTGCATGTTGATTCTGGCTACCTGAGGATTTCACAAGGCAGCAGGGGTGCCCTCCCGACATTCAACTCATTTTAAATTCTTCTTTGTTTTATTAAAGAATTGCTTTCAAGGACCTTGTCTGGGGTCTCTGGCTCTCTCAGTGTTTGGGGTATCAAGTTTTCCTAACACCCAGAGTTCAAAGCCAAAAGATCTCTCATGTGAGTGCATAGACGTAGGTAATATGCATGTTCATGTAAATTAAAGCCTACTTTTAAACATCAGCCAGCTCATCATCATCCGAACACTGATTCAGCACTTCCACAGCTTCACCTGACTCAGATGACAAGGAGAAAGAGCTGGGTACTATACTAGTGAGACCTCGGCCCAAATCTCCGCTCAGTGGCTTTATGTAGATATTGAAAAGTGGGGATGGGGAGGGAGAGACTAGGTGGAGCCTTGCAGGACTCCACAGCACAAGTGCCAAGCAGCCAAGCAGAAGCCCCCCACCTCAGCTCTCTGGAACTGGTCCTGCAAGTAGCAATGGAGCCACCGTATGAGAACATCAGAAGAACCCTGATGCTGCATCAGACCCAGGGTCCATCCAGTCCAGCATTCTGTTCACACAGTGGCCAGCCAGATGCCCCAATGGGAAGCCCACAAGCAGGACATGAGGGCAACAGCACCTTCCTGCCCATATTCCCCAGCAACTGGTGCACATAGGCATACTGCCTCTGATACTGGACTAGTATCCATTGGTAGCGTTATCTTCCAGGAATTCGTCTAATGCCCTTTTAAAGCCATCCAAATTGGTGGCCATCACTCTGTCTTATGGTAGCAAATTCCATGGTTTAACTCAGCTGTGTGAGGAAGTCCTTCCTTTGATATGTCCTGAATTTCTCACTAATCAGCTTCATCGGATGACCCCACTGGGTTCTAGTATTATGAGAGAGGGAGGAAAATGTCTCCCTATCCACTTTCTCCACACCATGCATAATTTTTTACCCCTCTGTCATATCACCATGCCTTGAGAGCATTCTACCCTTAAAGGCAGTTTAGAAATAATTTTAGATTCAGAATTTAAATTTAGATACTTCCAACTCACTGAGTGCATCCAGATGGATACGATTGTCAGTGGTATCAAAAGCTGTGAGAAGTCAAGGAGAAACAACAGGGTCTCACACATTCCTGTCTTTCTATGCCAGAGGTTGTCAGGGTGCGCAAAGTTGTCTCTGTACAAAACCAGGCCTGAAACCAGATTGAAATGGGACAAGATAACCCATCTCACCCAAGAGAGCCTGGAGTTGATCGGCTACCACTCACTCAGACACCTTGTCCAAAAGGGGATGCTTACAGCTGACTGATAGTTATTACAATCCTCTGA
This sequence comes from Heloderma suspectum, assembly GCF_057233095.1. Classification (NCBI taxonomy): domain Eukaryota; kingdom Metazoa; phylum Chordata; class Lepidosauria; order Squamata; family Helodermatidae; genus Heloderma; species Heloderma suspectum. The sequence goes on along the minus strand of NC_139460.1, from coordinate 329,114,915 downwards.
GTCCAAAGTTACCTTCTTAAGGAGCATCCACACCATCACCTCTTTCCAGGTGGCTGAAACAGCCCCCTCTTGCAAGGAGGCTTGCTTTACTTCTTGGACACAACCAGTCAACATAATCAGTTTAGGGAACAATCTTATGCATGTTTAGACAGGAAAAAGTCCTACAATTCCCAGCATGGTTGGCCGGGGAATGCTGGGAATTGTAGACTTTTTTCTGTCTAAACATGCATGGGATTGTGCCCTTAGTTGGGTAACTGCCATTTTGTGAGGCAGATATTCTTTCTCTACCCACTCTTCTTAACACCATTCATAGTTTTATAGACTTCTATAAATACTTACATAGACTTCTTTGTTGTTTTTCAGAACAATATGCAGGTTTTTCAGTGAGAGAGCTACTGAGTTGAGAATTGTCAGTGCCTGGTGTCTCTGACGCTCATTCCTAATTGTCACAGAGAAGTGCTTAGAGAAATGGTTAAATGTCTCCACTGCTGTGTAATTGCATCCGCCCTGGAAATGGTACAGTTTCCCATCAAAGGTGATGTAGTGAGGACCCCCAAAGATGTGACAGGTGATCATATCTGAATTGTAGCAGCCCAGGATCCCATCCTGCACTTTGCAGACCTGGTCCTTTTGGCATGTCTCTGTGTTGCAAATTAAGGTCCCATTTTCCACACAGTGACACCGGCTGGCACAGTCAGGTTTCCAAAAGGTTTCCCCTTTCTGTTGGAGCAAAGAGGAAACGTTAGGACTGTGAAATAGCTCTGAAATCAATAACATGACTCTGTAACAGCCAGGTGTATATATCTAACTGCACATGGGAACAGACCTCATAATACTTGTCTTCATCCAGGCAGCCACAGTCTTCGACTAACACACACTTTCCCCCACTAAGAATAAACCCTTCATTGCACTGGCAGCCCTCCACACAAGGCTTGCTGCAGTTCTTCATGGCCAGTGGGTTGGCACACGTGGCTGGACAAGCACTGGTACACATCCTGTGCTCACTGTTGGACGGGCAAAGGAATACTGGAAAGCAAAGCAGGACACATAATCATACTCAGGGAAATCCCACCTTCGGCTTTGGGGCTTTGCTTTTAAGAAATTGGAAGTCCGGTATATGAACACAGATTTCCACCTTTGTGCTGTCCTCATACTTCCCTCCTGCACAGAAGGTAGTCAGATATCCCATGCCCAAATCATAGGTAGGAAGTGCTCTGCTGCAAGGAGGGAGCTGTACTCCTTTTTGCTACTTAAAGAATATCACAGGTGTCTAATGTATACTACTTTTCGAGACAAAAGTATCCCTTCCCCATTGTTGGCTACCTAGTAAGGACCTTTCAAAAGGGATTGACCCCCTGCAAATATTAAGAGTGACTGGTAGATAGGTTTCATATTTCTAGGTCACTTTGGAAGACTTTACTTCTTTTTATCTCAAGAACAAACACTGGGGTGCCACCATCTGGCATAGCTACTCACGGCAGTACGTGTCAGTTCTCCAGTTGGCAAGGGCTATGCCACCTCTTTGACAAGCATCACCGTAAGCTGCTAGTGTGTTACACAAGAGCTGCTGCTTTCCATTGAAGGCGCACATATCCCTGACGCAGGTATCAAAGAAGCTCTCTGGGTTGATCATAGAGTGGCAAACATGAAAGGGCCCTTTGTTATTGGTTAGCAACCCACAGAATTCCTTTTCCTTGTAAATAACTTCCTCCTCTTTGGTGCACGGGGGCTCGAAGTCTGGAACACCACAAAAGGGGTGGTCATATTTAGCATCTGGAACTCGCCAGCTGTTACCCAGCTCCGTGGCATTGTTTGCCTGCTCTCCATTGGGCATCATGCTGTCGTCCTCCTTGAGCTTGTTGAAGTTCCCACACATGCCACAGGTCATGTTGAAAAAGGTGGTGGGCATCCTGATTTCCACCAAGTGATCAGCATCATAGTTGACGATCAACTGGAAATCCGTCTCTATGGAAATATATCGCCCACTCCTGCTCACAGTTACTGAGCCATTAGCATTTTTCACTGGAAGGGTCCTCCATATTTGATCAACCTAAAGAAAGTCCAAAGACTAGAACTCTTACATGGGTGGATTATTATAAGGTTTTGTTAATTTATTATGCATCTCTCCCCACCCACCCCAATCACCAAACAATGAAAACAACTGAATCACAGCCTCTACCCTAAGAAGTGTATACAAGGGAGGAGGAAGGGCAAGGATATAGAATTTCGGACAAAGGCAAGAATTTTGTGAGATAAAACTCACACTTCCAAAAAGACCCATCATGTGGACATATATCACAGATTTAAGAAGCCAGAGGAGCATCTGAAATGATGGCCTCTAATAATTTTAGAAGGCTAAGACATGACCTATCATTTTCACTTCATTTTATGGTTGAGACTGTATTTGGATGTCATGAGTCCCCTGGACTGCAAGGAGGTCAAATCAGTCCATCCTAAAGGAAATCAACCCTGACTGCTCATTGGAAGGACAGAGACTGAAGCTGAAGCTCAAATATTTTGGCCACCTAATGCAAAGAGAAAACTCTCTGGAAAAGACCCTGATGCTGGGAAAGACTGAAGGCAAAAGGAGAAGGGGATGGCAGAGGATGAGATGGCTAGATAGCATCACTGATGCAATGAATATGGACTTGAGCACGCTCCGGGAGAGAGCGCAGGACAGGGAGGCCTGGCGTGCTATGGTCCATGGGGTCACGAAGAGTCGGACACGACTCAACGACTGAACAGCAACAACTATGGATATATTTTAAACATCCCCAACCCCCTTCTTAAAAAGTCAAGCAAGATCTGGGGAGAGGGTGTCTGCAGTGTAGACCAAAAAAGGATGGATTCCAACACATGGAAAATGTTGCACTGGATTTTAAAATCTGGATGTTTCAGCAAAGGCCAATGAACAGGATAATCCTGGTGAGCAATCATTTTCTCCCAGACTCTCAACCTAAAGGTATGTTTTCCACTGGTACCATGGACAGTTCTGCTTAACTTTACTATTCACTCTCTCTTTTTCATGGGAAATACTCAGGCTGTGTAATCCTATGCACACTCACCTGGAAGTAGGGCCAACTGAACAAAGTGGAAATAAACATGCATAGGATTGCACTTCAGGGTAGCATGGTGGTTTTCAAGCCATGTTCCAGGGAACCTTAGGGTTCCTCAGTGAGAAAATCCACAATGGCAGACAAACATCCCACTACTATCCATCATCTCCTGCAATGTGCAGCTGCTAGTGAGTGTTAGGGGTGTGTGCGGGTGTTCTAGAGCCCTCTCTCCATCTACACAGGGTAATGCTGAAGCCCAGTGCTGAGGCCCTAGAACATTCCCCAGCACCTTCCTTAGTGCACAGTAGTTCCTTGACAGTTGTGGCAATGTTGAAAGGTCTCCTGAATGTAGAAAGTTTGAAAACCGTAGCTGTAAGATGCAAAGGGACTGCTGCAATGCTTTTGTGGGGCAAAATAAATATACTTGTAAGGCACAACAAAAAATGAGAACATCCATTTGATTTTTGCAGGAAAGACATTTTAAACATGACATTTCAAGTCTGCATAGGCATTCTTGAATTTGACTGGACTTCTCTCCTTTTAACCAAATGAAGTGTGCTGGACAAGATGAAGAAAAGTGAATTTTGATTAGAAACAGACCGACAGTGTACCACTGAACAGAGAATGCCCACATTTAACCAGAACCCCTGACTCAAAGAATGCCACTCACCACCACTTGATGTTGATTGCCTTTGTGAATTTCTATCCGGCTACCATAAATGTCCATGAACACCTTGTGTACAAAACTCCGAGAGGGGTTCTCAAGGTATTCATTCTTTGCTTCAATGTTGAACTGGGGCAGTTTGCTCAGCTTGGCACACACCTTCACGAGGGTGAGGGTGCAGTTGCCCATAAAGTGGTGAACCTCTTTGTCAAAGGTGTTATAATGAGGGTCTCCATGGACTCGGCAGATCCCATGTGCATGATGATAGCATCCACGAACGCCATCCCTAACCCCACAGTAAGACTCCTTTGGGCAGGAAGCTCTGGAGCAAACCAGTTTGCGGCCTTGGCTGGGACATGTGCATTTGGAGGAGCAGGAGTTGCCAGTCCAGAACCCAGAGCCTACTGGGTAACGTTTTCCATCATGCCAGCATTCACATTGGTCACTGGGGACACATGTTCCATTGTAGAGGATGAACCCACTGACACAGACACACCCCTCCACACATGGTAAGCTGCAGGTGGTGGGACCAGAAGGCTCCATGCAGGAAGCTGGGCAGGCAGGAGTGCATGGACTATACGTGCTGTTAGGTGGACAGGAAGCTGCTGCAGAAAGCAAGTCGATCTCCATTAGATCTCAGGAAATACTAGGCTGATTCCAGCCACAGCTATTTATTTATATACTACTCCACTCTGAATGGTTCACAATGAAATGCAACACAGGAAATAACAAGGACAAAGAATAAGGGAGAGAAGGCTCCAGCTATAACAATCTAATTCAGTCAGAAGTTCTTTAAATAAGAAGAGTTTCAGGTGAAAAAAGGGAGTTTGGCTTCAGCTTAGGACATCTTCACTGGCTTCCACTTGGTTTCTGGATTCAATTCAAAGTGTCAGCTTTGAGCTTTAAAGCCCTAAATGGGGGGGGGGTATAGCCCTCCAGAAGTTGTCAGACCAGAGCTTCCATCATCCCTAACCCTTGGCCATGCTGGCTGGGGCTGCTGGGAGTTGGAGTCCAACATCATCTCGAGGGGCATAGGTTCCCCACCCCTCTCCGAAATGGTTAATTTTTAAACTTGTGTTGTGGATTTTTTGAGATTTTGTAATCCACTTTATGGATTTTTAATTAAAAGACAGAAAATACATATTTTACTTAGCCTGCCATCCGAGACACTTACCTGGGAGTAAGCTCCATTGAATTCAGTAGGGCTTATTTCTGAGTAGACATGCATAGGATTGCATTTATAAATACAATCAAAAATCAAAGCTAGTTTTGTTATTAAGGATTTCTTTGGTTGAAAAGCTAAGCTTCAATGCAAAGCTGTGAAGTTGGTGTATGTTGGCTGTAGCAGGGGAAGAGACTACTGCTCCACCCACCTGGCTCTGTTCTGAACTCAAGACAGGAGCTTCACTCACTCAGCCTCCTTACCCTTTTCTTGATGTTTTCTTGCCAGAGCTCTGATACTTGGTTGCTGGGGCTTCCTCAGGCGTGCAGACCTGATTTGCCCGTGCCTCGCAGTTGCACCTCTCGTGCTCCATAGCACCTTGGGGTACTGGTTGGCGGAGGAGTGAGGCAGGATCTCAGCTGCCTCCGGTTGCTTCCAAGTTGAGTATCCCTTCTCGGCACTTCCACCAGGACCTGTTCCAAGAATTGAGAAAGTGGTATGTTTGGCCCATATCCAGGTTCCTCAGTTAGAGTCACAGGGCCTGCCTAGTCTCAGAGTCATGACTGGAAAGATAATCTGAAGCACAGAGGGACGATGGGATACAGATGCATTGCTTTACGGGGCGCACATACCTGGTCTGTTTTCCAAGCTGGTCATCAGATGGCTTTGCTCAACCCTGAAAAAGGAGATACAAACAGATTGGGTTGCTGAAAAGCACTATCACTACTATCACCACCACTACTGCTGCAAATCATATTTTATTCCAGCAATATATGGACTAGGTGCTCTAGTTTATTACTTTATTTTCCAGTCTACTTTTCTTCGAATTTTCAAGGTAAGTTTTGATTTCTGGAAAAGTGGAACCTTCCCAGATGGTATGCGTATGTTACACAGGTTTTCCTTGAAATGGAAAGTTACGGCTCTATCATGTTGACTCGAGCTCCACAAAGCCAGGAAATCGAAAGCCAAGGCCGATGCCTGGACAGACCTGGCCCATGATCAATAATGATGTTGTGCAATGTCACAAATTGTGCTCACTTACAGCTCATCCTCCAGGCACTCACACTTGTACCTGGTCTTTCAGACCCAAATCCAGATGTGGAGGTTGGAGTGCCTGGGACCAGCAAAGGCACCCCACCTTGTCCTGGTCTTGTCTTGCCTTATGAGGCATCTGAGCCTGACTGCAATCTGCTGCCCTGCCTCTCACACACAGAGACAAACAGATTCTCCCCCTTACCTCCCTCCACAGAGGGATATTCATCAGGATCTTGGGGGAGATATGGGTTAAACTTTACTGCCCCGCAACTCTCCCTCCCTGGCTTTCCTCTCCCTGTTCTAGCCTACCTGACTCCATGGTTTCCCTCTCAAGAATGTTATTGTTATTCTTGAGAAGGAAACTACAGAGTATGGAGGATTAAAGCATCTTCTGTTGGGTTTATTCTTGAGAGAGAAATTACAGAGTGTGGTGGACTAGAGCAACAACAAGGTCCATTTTGGGCCCCAGAGGTAAAGAGAGGGAGGGTGGGGAGGGAAAGGGGGCTAGGGCACCAGTGGGCCGCAAGGTAGTCCCTTGAGCTGTCGACATATGCTCTATGTTCAGAAAGGATTACTTCTGAGTAAGCTTGCACAGGATTCCAAGCATACCCTTTTCATCCCTCCCCTTTCTTCATCAGTGATCTATCTGTCATTTCCCTCCCTCAGCCCTCAAAATTACTTTACTCTTGCTTCAGTTGACAGTTTCTTGCTACCATCCCGTACTGTCAAAATGATGACAGGAGAACTGCACTAGGCATGCTTGACATGTGATAAGAAGATCCCATTGACTTGAATAGACAGGTCCACTTAACAACTAATTAAACAAAACTATCAAGCTAATCTCAATGAACCTTTGCGTATTTACAGGCTGTTCACAAAACCCAATTCGTTCAACCATTACCAGCTTCTAACTTATCTCTTGTATCCCCCAGACCTCAGTAAAAAAGGTTTAATATTTACAATGGGTAAACTCCTAAGCCAATATAATTATTATGATGGATTCAACAGATGCAGTTTTCTACCTGTTTTGCTATGTACACATATTCTGATTTTCCCAGCTCCCTGTCCAAACACTGGGGGAATTCTACTGGGTATGCTTGACTTAAATAATCGTGAGCTATAAGTAAGGGTCAAAAACAGATGTGCCAAAGATCCGCACATTACACTCCTTCTAAAAATTACATTTTTATCCCACCTTTCCTCCTCAAGGAAACTCCTCAAGGTGGCATAAATTATTCTCATCCTCTTCCTGTTTATCTTCACAATTACCCACTGGTGGAACAGAGGCTGAGAGAACCGGGGTATTCACATGGTTTGCTTAACACATGTACAATCTGCATACAGGTAAACACAGATTGTTGATCTGTACTCAAATAACATTCAACATGTGTACAATCTACATACACCATAAACAGACTGCAAATCTATACTCATGTAAAGTTATTCATAGAATCATAGAATCATAGAATCATAGAATCATAGAATCATAGAATCATAGAATCATAGAATCATAGAATCATAGAATCATAGAATAGTGGGGTTGGAAGGGGCCTACAAGGCCATCGAGTCCAACTCCCTGCTCAATGCAGGAATCCAAGTCAGAGCATCCCCGACAGATGGCTGTCCAGCCTCGTCTTGACCGCCTCCAGTGTGGGAGAGCCCACCACCTCCCTAGGGAATGGGTTCCATTGTCGTATTGCTCTAACAGTCAGGAAGTTTTTCCTGATGTTCAGCCGGAATCTGGCTTCCTGTAACTTGAGCCCATTATTCCGTGTCCTGCACTCTGGGATGATCAAGACGAGATCCTGGCCTTCTTCTCTGTGACAACCTTTCAAGTACATGAAGAGTGCTATCATATCTCCCCTCAGTCTTCTCTTCTCCAGGCTAACCATGCCCAGTTCTTTCAGGCTCTCTTCATAGGGCTTTGTTTCCAGTCCCCTGATCATCTTTGTTGCCTTCCTCTGAACCCTCTCCAGTTTGTCTGCATCCTTCTTCAAGTGTGGTGCCCAGAACTGGACACAGTACTCCAGATGAGGCCTAACCAGTGCTGAGTAGAGGGGAACTAGTACTTCCCAGGATTTGGAAGCGATGCTTCTATGAATGCAGTCCAAAAGAGCATTTGCCTTTTTTGAAACCACATCACATTGTTGGCTCATATTCCGCTTCTGATCGACAACAGTTCCAAGATCCTTCTCTCTTGTAGTGTTGTTGAGCCACGTATCCCCCATCTTGGAACTGTGCATTTGGTTTCTTTTTCCTTGGTGCAGAACTTGGCATTTATCCCTATTAAATGACATTCTGTTGTTTTCTGCCCAGCTCTCCAGCCTATCAAGATCACTTTGAATTTGTTCCTGTCTTCCAAAGTATTAGCTATCCCGCCCAATTTTGTGTCACCTGCAAATTTGATCAGCATTTCCTGCACCTCCTCCTCTAAGTCATTCATAAAAATGTTGAAGAGCACTGGGCCCAGCACTGAGCTCTGTGGTACCCCACTCATTACCTCTCCCCAGTTTGAGAAGCTCCTATTGAGAAGCACTCTTTGAGTCCGATTCTGTAGCCAACTGTGGATCCACCGGATTGTTGTTTCATCTAGCCCACTTTGAGCTAGTTTGCTCATCAGGAGATCATGGGGCACTTTGCTGAAAGCTTTGCTGAAGTCAAGGTATATGATGTCTACAGCATTCCCATGGTCTACAAGGGAGGTTACTTGCTCAAAAAATGAGATCAGATTTGTCTGGCAGGATTTGTTCTTGATAAATCTATGTTGGCTTTGAGTAATGACTGCATTGTTTTCAAGGTGCTTCCAGATGGATTGCTTTATCATCTGCTCCAGAATTTTCCCAGGGATTGATGTCAGACTGACTGGTCTGTAGTTCCCGGGTTCCTCCTTTTTACCCTTTTTGAAGAGAGGGACAACATTAGCCCTCCTCCAGTCATCTGGCACTTCCCCTGCCCTCCATGATTTCTCAAAGAGAATAGACAGTGGTTCTGAGAGTTCTTCTGCCAGGTCCTTTATTACTCTAGGATGCAGTTCATCTGGCCCTGGAGATTTGAACTCATTCCAAGTAATTAGGTGTTCCCTGAACATATGCCTATCGATCTCAAGCTGCAATTCTGCCCCTTCAGCCTGTACTTCACCTTTGCCGGTGTGTGTGTGTGTCATAGACCGTCTTTTGGGAGAAGACTGAGCCAAAGCAGGAATTGAGCACTTCTGCCTTTTCTTTGTCATCTGTTATCATTTTGCCATCCTTATTTAATAGTTGAACCACCATTTCTTTCCTCTGCCTTTTACTATGCACGTAGCTGAAGAAAGCCTTTTTGTTGCTTTTAGCCTCCCTCGCTAACCTCAGCTTGTTCTCAGCTTTAGCCTTCCTGACGCCATCCTTGCAATTCTGTGCTACCTGCCTGTACTCTTCCTTTGTTGCTTGGCCTTCCTTCCACTTCCTATATGTGTCCTTTTTTGTTTTCAGGTCATCTCTAAGCTTTTTGTGAAGCTACATTGGCTTCTTCTCTTTTCTTCCACCTTTTTTTCTTGTTGGAATTGTCTGTAATTGTGCCTTGAGAATTTCCTTTTTTAAAAACTCCCACCCATCTTGGACTCCTTTTCTCATTAGAGTCGCTTGCCATGGGACTCGGCTTTTGCTTCCCTTAGAACCAAGAACTCAAGTGCAACATGGTCGCTTTCCCCCAGAGTTCCTCTAACTGCTACTTTATCCACTAAGTCATCTCTGTTGGTTAGGATCAAGTCAAGGATAGCCGATTCTCTAGTTTCTTCCTCTGCTTTCTGTAGGAGGAAGTTATTTATTTATTTATTTATTGCATTTATACCCCGCCTTTTTTCCTCTTGCAAGGAACCCAAGGCAGCTTACATGATCCTCCTCTTCTCGATTTTATCCTCACAACAACAACCCTGTGAGGTGGGTTGGGCTGAGAGTCTGTGACTGGCCCAAAGTCACCCAGTGAGCTTCCATGGCCGAGTGGGGACTCGGATCTCCCAGCTCTTAGTCTAACACTCTTGCCACTACACCACGCAAGTCAGGAATTTCCTGGAGGGACCATGTTTTGCTGAATTTGTCTCCCAACAAGTATCGAGGAAATTGAAATCCCCTGTTACTACTACATCATGCTTCCTTGAAACATTGGCTATTTGCTTTCCAAATTTTCATCCCCGTCTTCTCCTTGATTGGGTGGCCGGTAGTAGTCTCCCACCACCAGGTTCCTTTTATTCTTTGCTCCATGTATATATAACCCAGATGCTCTCAATGGGGCCACCAAGCTCATCCTCCTGAATTTCTGTGCAGAGATATGTATTTTTCACATACAGTGCAACCCCACCTCCCTTTCTGTTCCTCCTATTCGTTTTGAACAAGTTATATCCTTCAATTGCTGTATTCCAGTCATGGGAGTCATCCCACCATGTCTCAGTTAGACCTATCAAGTCATAATTTCCCTCTTGTATTAAGAGTTCCCCCTTCATGGATCACTGCCTTGTTGTGGCGAAGGGGCTTGTGTAACTCAGTGAAGCCATAAGCTATGCCATGCAGGGCCACCCAAGACGGACAGGTCATGGCAGGGAGTTCTGACAAAATGTGGTCCCCTGGAGAAGGAAATGGCAACCCACTCCAGTATTCTTGCCAAGAAAACCCCATGGAACGTATCACAAGGCTAAAAGATATGACGCCGGAAGACGAGACCCTCAGGTCGGAAGGTGTCCAATATACTACTGGGGAAGAGCAGAGGGTATTTCCAAGTAGCGCCAGAAAGAGTGAAGCAGCTGGGCCAAAGCCGAAAGGACACTCAGCTGTGGATGTGTCTGGTGGTGAAAAGAAAATCCGATGCTGTAAAGAACAATATTGTTTAGGAACCTGGAATGTAAGATCAATGAATCAAGGTAAGCTGGAGCTGGTCAAACATGAGATGGCAAGATTGAACATCAACATCTTGGGAATCAGCGAACTAAAATGGACAGGCATGGGCGAATTTAATTCAGGTGACCATCGTATCTACTACTGTGGGCAAGTATCCCTTAGAAGAAATGGAGTAGCACTCATAGTCAACAAAAGGGTGGGAAAAGCAGTACTGGGGTACAATCTTAAAAATGATAGAATGATCTCAGTACGAATCCAAGGCAAACCATTCAACATCACAGTAATTCAAGTCTATGCCCCAACCACTGATGCCGAAGAAGCTGAGGTTGATCGGTTCTATGAAGACCTACAACACCTTCTAGAACTAACACCAAAAAAAGATGTCCTCTTCATCATAGGGGATTGGAATGCTAAAGTAGGAAGTCAAGAAATCACTGGGATAACAGGCAGGCATGGCCTTGGTGTACAAAACGAAGCAGGACAAAGGCTAATAGTTTTGCCAAGAGAACACGCTGATCATAGCAAACACTCTTTTCCAACAGCACAAGAGGCGACTCTACACATGGACATCACCAGATGGTCAATATCGAAATCAGATTGATTATGTCCTTTGCAGTCAAAGATGGAGAAGCTCTATTCAGTCAGTAAAAACAAGACCTGGAGCTGACTGTGGCTCAGATCATGAGCTTCTTGTTGCAAAATTTCGGCTTAAATTGAAGAACTTAGGGAAAACCACTAAACCGTTCAGGTATGACCTAAATCATATCCCTTATGAATATACAGTGGAGGTGAGGAATAGATATCAGGGATTAGACCTGACAGACAGAGTGCCTGAGGAACTATGGACGGGGGTCCGTAACATTGTTCAGGAGGCAGCAACTGAATCCATCCCAAAGAAAAAGAAATGCAAGAAAGCCAAGTGGCTGTCTGATGAGGCTTTACAAGTAGCTGAGGAAAGAAGGGAAGCAAAAAGCAAGGGAGAAAGGGGAAGATATATCCAACTGAATGCAGAGTTCCAGAGAATAGCAAGGAGAGACAAGAAGGCCTTCTTAAATGAACAATGCAAAGAAATCGAGGAAAACAACAGAATGAGAAAGACTAGAGATCTCTTCAAGAAAATTGGAGAGCTCAAGGGAACGTTTTGTGCAAAGACGGGCATGATAAAAGACAAAGAAGGCAGGGACGTAACAGAAGCAGATGAGATTAAGAGGTGGAAAGAATACACAGAAGAACTCTACAGGAAAGATCTGAATGTCCCTGATAGCCATGATAGTGTGGTCACTGAACTTGAGCTGGACATCCTCAAGAGTGAAGTCAAGTGGGCCCTAGGAAGCATTAGTAACAACAAAGCTAGTGGAGATGACAGTATTCCAGCTGAGCTATTTAAAATCCTAAAAGATGATGCTGTTAAAGTGCTGCATTCAATATGCCAACAAATTTGGAACACTCAACAGTGGCCGCAAGACTGGAAAAGGTCAGTTTACATTCCAATTCCAAAGGAGGGCAACGCCAAAGAGTGTTCAAACTACCGCACAATTGCGCTCATTTCACATGCCAGCAAGGTGATGCTCAAAATCCTACAAGCTAGGCTTCAGCAGTATGCGAACTGAGAACTACCGGAAGTACAAGCGGGGTTTCAAAGAGGCAGAGGAACTAGAGATCAAATCGCCAATGTTCGCTGCATCATGGAGAAAGCAAGAGAATTCCAGAAAAATGTCTATTTCTGCTTCATTGACTACGCTAAAGCCTTTGATTGTGTGGATCACAACAAACTGGCAAATTCTTAAAGTTATGGGAGTACCAGACCACCTTACCTGTCTCCTGAGAAACCTGTACGAGGGTCAAGAAGTAACAGTAAGAACCAGACATGGAACAACCGAGTGGTTCAAAATTGGGAAAGGAGTACGACAAGGCTGCATATTGTCACCCTGCTTATTTAACTTATATGCAGAGTACATCATGAGAAACGCCGGGTTGGATGAATCAGAGGTCGGAATTAAGATTGCCGGGAGAATTATCAACAACCTCCAATATGCAGATGATACCACCCTAATGGCAGAAAGTGAAGAGGATCTAAAGAGCCTCTTGTTGAGGGTGAAAGTGGAGAGTGCAAAAGCTGGTTTGAAACTCAACATTAAAAAAACGAAGATCATGGCATCTGGCCCCATCACTTCCTGGCATACAGAAGGGGAAGAAATGGAAGCAGTGACAGATTTTACTTTCTTGGGCTCCAAGATCACCGCAGACAGTGACTGTAGCCATGAAATTAAAAGACGCTTGCTCCTTGGGAGGAAAGCTATGGCACACCTAGACAGCATAGTCAGAAGCAGAGACATCACCTTGCCGACAAAGATCCGTCTAATCAAAGCTATGGTTTTCCCAGTAGTAATGTATGGCTGTGAGAACTGGACTATAAGGAAGGCTGAGCGCCGAAGAATGGATGCTTTCGAACTGTGGTGCTGGAGAAGACTCTTACGAGTCCCCTGGACTGCAAGGAGGTCAAATCAGTCCATCCTGAAGGAAATCAACCCTGAGTGCTCATTGGAAGGACAGATCCTGAAGCTGAAGCTCAAATATTTTGGCCACCTAATGCGAAGAGAAAACTCTCTGGAAAAGACCCTGATGCTGGGAAAGACTGAAGGCAAAAGGAGAAGGGGACAGCAGAGGATGAGATGGCTAGATAGCATCACCAACGCAATGAATACGAACTTGAGCACACTCCGGGAGAGAGCAGAGGACAGGAAGGCCTGGTGTGCTATGGTCCATGGGGTCACGAAGAGTCGGACACGACTGAATGACTGAACAACAACAACAATTAAGAGTTCAAGTTCGTTCTGTTTGTTTCCCATACTCTGGGCATTAGTATATAGACATCGAATACCATGTGCTTCATGGTCTGGCTTTCTTCCTACATGTTGGTGAAGACTATTATTGAGCACTATTAGAGCTGTTCTCTCCACTGTGGTGCATGAGTCTTCGTCCATTGTTCCCCCCACTTTGCATCTCCCTTCCCCATAGCATTCAGTTTAAAGCCCTCCTGATGAAGTTCTTCATGCTGTGGCCAAACACATTCTTCCCATCCTTTGTGAGGTGCAACCTGTCCCTTGCTAGACCATCTTCCAGGAAGTATAGCCCGTGGTCCCAGAATCCAAATCTCTCTCGTCAGCACCACCTTCGTAGCCAGTCTTTCACCCGGAGTATTTTTCGTTCCCTTTCTATCCCTCTTCTAACTACTGGAAGGATGGATGAGAAAACTATCTGGGCCCCAAAGTTCTTGAGTTTCCTTCCCAAAGCTTCAAAGTCTGACATGATTTCTTAGTAGCTCTGCTTGGCGGTATCATTTGTTCCCACATGGATGAGAAGAAAGGGATACCTGTCAATGGGCTTTATGAGAGCAGGCAACCCTTCAGTCATGTCTCTAAACCATCCTCCTGGGATACAGCATACCTGGCGAGTCCACAGGTCTTCGCGACATACTTGGGTTTCGATTCCACGCAGCAAGGAGTCTCCCACAACTACTACTCTTCTCTTCTTGTTGTAGGCCTGGGTTTCATCGCTTCTGTTTGACTGACCTTCAGCCTCTTGCTCACTCTCATGCAGGTTCCCTGGAAATTCTTCCTCTGTAGGCTATCCTCCAGTCTCATCCTTGAGTACCTGAAAGCGGTTCCATAGTTCCAATGCTTCCACTGGTGCAGAGTGGCATCTAGTTCTTCTGCTCCTGTCACACTTTTCCAAGGAGTATCCTCGACCGCATTTTTCCTCACCTCAGCATTTCTGTCTTCTGCCTCAGTTTGGTGTTGCTCTTCAAAGTTCTGGTCTTCGCTTTGATGCTGTAGTTCCACCCTTCTGTCCAAGAACTCTTTGTGTTCTCTTATTCCTTGGAGAGCTGACACTTGCCACTTCAATCCTCTTACTTTTTCCTCCAGCAGCGTGATCAACTTGCACTTGTTGCAGGTGTAGGCCGTGTTGTTCTCAGGCAAGAAAACAAACATGGCACACACCTTGCAGGTCACCACCACTGGAGAGTCTTGTCCTTCCATAGCCTCTTTTCCCTTTTTGTCTCTAGCTTTGTGATTGTTCTTGAGTAGCCTGTGCCCGGTCCTCTACTCACTGGAGGTTAAAAACAGAGTCCCACTGGTATGGAAGTGTGTGTTACAAGAAAAATAAAGTAAAAAAAAAAGTTTGTTTAAAAAAAAATGTTAGGGGCCTCCCCCTTGACCTCCCCTGACCAACTCGTTTGCTCTCTCTGTGCACTTGCTCTGATCACTCGCTCTCTGGGAGCTTGCTTGCTTCTATAGTCCCTAGACCAGCTGGAGCAGCTTCCTCTGCTCTGCTCAGCTGGGAGGTGGGAGAGAGACTGAAACTTCCTGCCCACACAGCTGCTGGGAGTACTCAGGCCACACCCCTTCAATTCAATTGGAGCTCTCAGGAGCACCTGGTGAGCTCACAGCCACTCAGAAGGAGAAGGAAAAGGACAGCCCCCTGGGCTTCCTCCAGCCCACTTGCCTCTTTGCCTTTGTCTCCTTTGTCTCTTCTGCCAGTGCAACTCCCCTGGCCAACTCCCTACATATTACATTCATATGTAATGGAGTGTAAATGTGTTCATAGAGAGGTTTCTGAATGATAGCCCTGTATACTTTTGCCCATCGGAGGGCATTCCTTCACCTGGATGAATATGTGACATAATATTCTAACCCTTGCATTGCTGCTGTTTAGTCCTCATGATTAGCAAACAGTAGGAATAAGGAGTTATTGGATCTTGAGTAAAAGGGTTATTTAAGAAAAAATGCAAGCAACTGCTCATATAAGTCCTGGTGCTGATCTATACAGAAATAAGTCATACTGTGCTTAGTGGGGCTTACATAGGATTGTGCTCTCTCAAAACATTACTGGTTCTATAAATAACCATTATAAATATAAGTAATCCAGGTGTGTGTGTGTGTGTAATTATATATATATATATATATATATATATATATATATATATAAATAATATCTACCCACCAAAAACATTTAAATATGCTACGGCAGTCCAAAATATTTGCTGACAATAATTTAATTAATTAGAAGATAGAAAGGGGAAAGAGAGGTGGAAGCAATGGCAGTGGAGGCTAGTGGGTCCACTTTTGGTGGGGCTGTAAATCCATTCTGGGTTTCAGCCAGAACTGTAAAGAAGCTTTCCAAGGTGCTGAACATATTTTGGGGCTAGGGTTCAGCACCTTGGATAGCTCCTATACAGTTCTGGCTGGCTTTGACTGAAACCCAGAATAGATTTGTAGCCCCACCAAAATTGGAGCCACCAGCCTCCACTGAACCATGGGAACAGGGAACTATACAATTTAGGGCGAGTTTCTAAACAAGACAAAATAAAACAGTGCCAGAGATGTTGGGGGGGATCTGCTGCTACACAGCCCGGGGCTGGAACGCATCTGTAGGCCTCAGCCCGCCGCTCTCTGGCTGCAGGGCTCCTCCTGGATCAGCGCGGTGCAAGGGTGCTTGGCTTCGGTTCTCTCCTCCGTTCTCATTTCTAGTTGGAACTTTTCATTCACTCGTCCCCCTTGTGGCCTCCCAAGCCCCTTCCCTCTATCAAGTCTTCCACTCCCCTCAGAATCGCTTCACCAACATTTCCTCCTCAGAATCTCCTATGGCAGCTACTCATGGCAAAAAAAGAAAAGAAAAAAGGGTGCGGGCGTTCCAGGCATCCTGCAGGGCAGGGGTCCCCAACTGGCGCCCGTGACACTCTCCACTTCCTGCCCCTCTCAAAATTCTATTTTTAATTCAAAAGCTTGGAAACGTTGGGGAACACAGCCCCCTGTCCCTCCTCCCCACACATGCACTAGGCTCCCAATCCATGCAGTGACATGTAGGCTGACCATGTAGGCTCACATTCCATAACTAATGGAATAGCATTACACATAGAATCCACCAGAGTCCCTCTGTGCCAGGGAACCCCTCTGCAGACACGGGAGTCCTGGCAGCATGAAACAGAATGTGCACTGCGGGACCTTGCTAGCAATTCCTGCCACAGGCCTTCATGGGACAGCAAAACCTTAATAACTTTTGAACTGCTACTCAGAATGAAAGGCACCCCTGCGGAACAAAGTACAACAGTAGTTTTCACCAAACTTTGTCAGAAATACATGATATGCATAGGCCTATCCTGCCCACACAGCTGCTGGGAGTACTCAGGCCACACCCCTTCAATTCAATTATTGGAGCTCTCAAAAAATATCCAAAAATTGGGGTAAAAAAGGGTAGATGTGTCTATTCTCAGCAATTTTTAACTTATTGTGGCAATTTTTATCAGTTCAGTCTGAAATTTGGCACAATTGCAAATGTCATCAAGTAGATCATAAATGCCAGGTTTCAAGTTATTAACTCAACAGGTGTCAGTTTTATAAGTTATAGACATTTGAAGCTTATAATGACAGAACCTTCTCTTTTTTTGCAACTAGCTTTAGGCAGGGCAGGCTCATCAATACATGCAATTCACAATCACACATTCTCAATGCATCTGATGAAACTGAGTTTAGCCAATGAAACCTTCAGCCACAATAAATTTAAGGTGTCACAAAATCCTTTGTTATTTTTGCTGCAGCAGACTAATATAGCTAAAGGTGTCCCCAACCAGTCGTGCCCAACTCCCGTGGAATTAATTCCCCCCTGGAATTAATCACAACTGGCATTCTGTACCCCCACCTTAACCCCAGAATGTTTCATATTTATATTGGGTCTTTCAAATATCAGATTCCTGGGCCTTGGAAAGAGATGCGGAAAGCCAAGATAGATGGGGCAAGAGAACTGTGGGCAGGCAGGCAAAATGGCAAAACCAAAATACTTTGCTGGCAAAGGGACAAGGGGGGAGGTACATCAAGGCACAGTAGGGCAAGGGAAGCAGAAGGCTGGTAAACAGATACCCAGGGGAAGGGAGGATAGTCTGGCTGGTGCTGAAGAACAGTCAGGTGTCTTCTTTGGGGGAAAAGTTGCTCAAATTGAAGGGGAGCAGCAGTCCTTAGATGCTACGAAAGGGAAGTTTGGATGATGTTTGTGAAGGATCTGCTGGGACTGGCCCCAACCTCCCTGAGAGGTAGGACCACTCAGGACCTGATCCCAGCTCTCCTTCCCAAAATAGGACTGGCTAAACCTGGACGTCCATTCCACCCAAATACCCAGTAGCCACTCTCCTAAGCCAAGAAGCACTGAAATTAGCACTGAGGTTATGCAGAGAGATCACACCAACTAAAGGTTGGATAAAGGTTTATTAAGATCAAAATAAAAGGGTAGAGGGAAAGGGATGAATCCAAGTTACACAAGAGGGTACAAAGTAGGGATGGACGAAAGTCCCTTACCTGGTCCCGCAGCTTTTTTCAGTGGGTGGGGGGGAGGCGCTCCCTTTCTCCCCCTGAAATTCTTGGTGGGGGGGAGGCACCCCGCCCCTCCCCGGCGAAATTCTGGCTGGGGGGGAGGCGCCCCATCCCTCCCCGCCGAAATTCTGGCCGGAGGGGAGCACCCCGCCTCTCCGGCTGTGAAAAAAAAAGTAAAGTTAAAAAAAAAAAAACGTGATAGGCTACGTAAAGATTTACGTAGCCTATCACGGCTAGATTTTCAAAGTCAGCCATGATAGGCTACGTAAATCTTTACGTAGCCTATCACGGCTGCCTTTGAAAAAAAAAGCGCGTATGCAAATGGCGGCGCCCATGGGCGCCGCCATTTGCATTCCTTATTTGGGCACGGGTAGTCTACATAAAGATTTACGTAGACTTCGCCGTAGTCTACGTAAATCTTTACTTAGACTACCCGTGCCCAAATAAGGAACGCAAATGGCGGCGCCCATGGGTGCCGCCATTTGCATACGCGCTTTTTTTTTTCAAAGGCAGCCGTGATAGGCTACGTAAAGATTTACGTAGCCTATCACGGCTGACTTTGAAAATCTAGCCTATCACTTTTTTTTTTTTTAACTTTACTTTGTAATGGCGGCGGCGGCAGCCGGTCAGAAGACCCGCTGCCGCCGCCCCGCCGCCGGGACCTGCCGCCGAGAGGGACATTCGCACGAGGTAAGTCCCATCCTGGGGGGGTGGCGGAGAATTTCCCCACCAATTTTGGGGGGCTGAATGCGTTGGCATTCGGCCTCCCGGAGATTCGTGGAGAACTTCTCCGACATCCCTAGTGCAAAGTCAAATCACTTAACTATAAACAGAGAGCTTCATGAATGCACACCCAAGCCAAATAATAAATTTACCTGGACTATCCTTACATACCTCAGTATGGATCTCCCCAGATAGCAACCAGCCATCTGCAGGTCCAGGACCACCAAGACGAAGGGAGATGCCATGCCTCGCCCTCAGCCCCCTTTGAAAGCCCAGCCCTGGCCACCCAGGGCAGATTTTCCTCTAGCCAGTCACTGGCTCAGCCCCTGGGTGGCCCACCCTGGCAACTGAGAGGCTGGAACCCCCCACCCACTCCAGCTGTTCTCACTTCCCAGTTAGCAGGGGCCGACCAAGGGCAAGATAAAAGGTGTCCCCAACCAGTCATGTCCGACTCTAGGGTGTGGTGCTCCTCTCCATTTCTAAGCTGAAGAGCCAGCGCTGTCCGAAGACGCTTCCGTGGTCATGTGGCCGGCATGACTGAATACCGAGATGCACAGAACACTGTTACCTTTCCCGCCAAAGCAGTACCTATTTATCTACTTGCAATTTCTTGCTTTCGAACTGCTAGGTTGGCAGGAGCTGGGACTGAAGACGGGAGCTCATTTCATCACACAGCACTCGGGTCTCGAACTGCTGTCTTGCTGACCTTCCGGTGTGCAATTCAGCGTCTTAACCACTAAGCTACCACGGCCCACTTAAGGGCAAGATGGATCGATGATATTCTGGAGGTGACGGACTCAACCTTGGGGGTGGCGATGGCCGACAAGAAGTTTTGGCATGGGCTGATCCATGAAGTCATAGAATCATAGAACAGTAGGGTTTGAAGGGGCCTATAAGGCCATCGAGTCCAACCCCCTGCTCAGTGCAGGAATCCAAGTTAGAGCATCCCTGACAAGAGTCGGAAGCGACTGAACGAATAAACAACATCTTGCCCTTGGTCGGCCCCTCTTCCTTTTGCCTTCCACTGTCCCTAGCATCAGCATCTTCTCCAGGGTATCCTGTCTTCTCATTATGTGGCCAAAATACTTCAGTTTGCCTTCAGTATCATTCCCTCAAGTGAGCAGTCTGGCTTTATTTCCTGGAGTATGGACTGGTTTGATCTTCTTGCAGTCCAAGGCACTCTCAGAATTTTCCTCCAGTACCACAGTTCAAAAGCATCTATCTTCCCTCGCTCAGCCTTTCTTATGGTCCAGCTCTCGCAGCCATAGGTTAGTACAGGGAATACCACTGCTTTAACTATGCAGACCTTTGTTGTCAGTGTGATGTCTCTGCTCTTTTATCAAGATTGGTCATTGCTGTCCTCCCAAGAAGTAAATGTCTTCTGATTTCCTGGCTGCAGTCAGCATCTGCAGTAATCTTTGCGCCTAGAAATACAAAGTCTGTCACTGCCTCCACGTTTTCTCCCTCTGGTTTGCCAGTTATCAATCAAGCTGGTTGCCATAATCTTGTTTTTTTTTGAGGTTTAACTGCAACCCAGATTTTGCACTTTCTTCTTTCACCTTCGTCATAAGGTTCCTCAGCTCCTCCTCGCTTTCAGCCATCAAAGTGGTATCATCTGCATATCTGAGATTGTTAATGTTTCTTCCAGCGATTTTAACTCCAGCCTTGGAATCATCAAGCCCAGCACCTCACATGATGTGTTCTGCATACAGGTTGAATAGGTAGGGTGAGAGTATACAACCCTGCTGTACTCCTTTCCCCATCTTAAACCAGTCTGTTGTTGTGTGGTCTGTTCTTACCGTTGCTACTTAGTCGTTATACAGATTCCTCAGAAGGCAGACAAGACGACTTGGTATCCCCATACCACCAAGAACTTGCCACAATTTGTTATGATCCACACAGTCAAAGGCTTTAGAATCATCAATAAAACAGAAATAGATGTTTTTCTGAAACTCCCTGGCTTTCTCCATTACCCAGCGGATATTGGCAATTTGGTCTGTAGTTCCTCTGCCTTTTCTAAACCCAGCTTGTACATCTGGCAATTCTTGTTCCATGAATTGCTGGAGTCTACCTTGCAAGATCTTGAGCATTACCTTACTGGCATGTGAAATAAGTGCCACTGTTCGATAGTTTGAACATTCTTTGGTGTTTCCCTTTTTTGGTATGGGGATATAAGTTGATTTTTTCCAATCTGGTGGCCATTCTTGTGTTTTCCAAATTTGCTGGCATATGGCATGCATCACCTTGACAGCATCATCTTGCAAGATTTTAAACAGTTCAGCTGAGATAACGTCGTCTCCTGCTGCCTTGTTATTAGCAATGCTTCTTAAGGCCCATTCCACCTCATTCTTCAGGACGTCTGGCTCTAGCTCACTGACCACACTGTCAAATCTATCCCTGATATTATTATCCCTCCTATACAGATCTTCCGTATATTCTTGCCACCTTTTCTTGATCTCTTCTGCTTCTGCTAGGTCCTTGCCATCTTTGTTTTTGATCACACCCATTTTTGCCTGGAATTTAACTCCGATGTTTCTGATTTTCTGGAAGAGGTCTCTTGTCCTTTCTAATCTTTTATCTTCTTCCACTTCCACGCATTGCTTGTTCTGGCTAACCTCTGGAATTTTGCATTTAATTGGGCATATCTCCCCCTATCTCTCCGCCTATAATTCCAGGGGTCGTTTGACTACCCACCTTAGCATTCCAGTCTCCTGTAATGAACATAACATCTCTTTTTGGCATATTATCCAGTAGATGCTGCAGATCCTCATAGAACTGATCTACATAGAATCATAGAATAGTAGGGTTGGAAGGGGCCTACTACAAGGCCATCGAGTCCAACCCCCTGCTCAATGCAGGAATCTGTTTCTTCAGCATCTGTGGTTGGGGCATATATTTGGATCACTGTGATGTAAAATGGCTTACCCTGAATTCAAATTGAGATCATTCTATTTTTGGATTGTATCCAAGCACTGCTTTAACCACTTTATTATTAATTATGAAGGCTACTCCATTTCTTCTGTGGTCCTCTTGTCCACAGTAGTAGATCTGGTGGTCATCTGATGTGAAGTGGCCCATTCCAGTCCATTTCAGTTCACTGACACCCAAAATGTCTATATTTAATCTTGACATCTCCCCAATAACCACATCCAATTTGCCCTGGCTCATAGATCTTACATTCCAGGTTCCTATGGTGTGTTGCTCTTTAGAACATTGGATTCATCGTTCACCACCAGCACCATTGGCCGCTAGCCATCCTCTCAAAAGCCATCCTTTTGAGCTAGCTGCGTCATCACCTCTGGGGTTAGTTGAACTTATCCTCTGTTCCTCCCCAGTAGCATTTTGATTATCTTCCGACCTGGGTGTCCCATGTTCCGATGGTATACCGACATATCTCTGGTTGTACTGATCCATTTAGTTTTCACGGCAAGAATACCTTCCCCAGGGATCGTATGTAGTCTGACCTCTCTGCCATGACCTTCCCGTCTTGGGTGTCCCTTCACGGTTTAGCTCACGGCATCATTGAGGTGCTCAAGCTCCAGCACCACGACAAGGTAACGATCTCCTTTGCTGGAGAATACTGACAGACTTCCATCCAAATAAAAGTAATGATATTTAGAAGAGCAGAACAATTCTGAACCAATGAACCCACAGCTGTCTATTCAAGCAGCAAAATGTAAAACAGAGAAAGGATGAAATAATTTGAAGACTATTTTGGAATTGAAGAAAGCAAGTTTATTGCTAACAAAAATAGATAAATCCATTCAGATATCACCCTTGCAGAATATACACCACAGGAAACAACATAACACTTATATCCTGTGGTGATATAAGAAACAACTGAAGGAAAGGTGGACTGATAAGAAGAAATCCATTGTCATAGGAGCCAGGGAAAGTCGGGGGCCAGATGTACAAAAAACCAGCATCTCCATCTCTTTCCAAAAATGGTTCATGGTTTGGGAGGGAGTGCAAGCCCTCATTCGAACAAAATTATTCTTAACCCTGGGGAGGACACACCAGACACAATGAGGACACAAACTTCTACATTAAGTGCAGCTATGAAAAGGATATTGCTTACCCATTGATATTTGTCACCAAGAGACATAAGAAAGTCATAATATGCTGGAGATACCACAGGGCTCCCATGCTTCGTGGATGAAGGGTTTTTTTCTGATGTCATCAGCACAATATTAATCCATTGCCCTTGCAAGTGAGGAGTGAAGTGAGAATGGCACAGGTGACTCAAAGATTTTAAGAGTAATAGGGAGGAGCTGAAGCAGCCATAAACATTTCCCAGGTATGAATAAGCAGGGAAGGTAGCTGCCAGTTTACCTGAAGAAGCTGCCTTCTTACCACTCAACTTTCTCTACTGTCAACATAGAGCAGAGGTCCAAAACACAATGAAAAAAGTGGATTTCTAAATCTTGATCTTTCAGCCATGAGCTTTCACTCAAAGTTTAAAACAAACACCCACAGCCAAACTATTTAATGACTGCCAAATCAGCTCCCCTTCCGCCAACCCCAGATAAAAAGTAATTATAACCATGCTTTGAAAAACACTCTTCTTCCTCTAGAAATAGAGGTCTCCCTACCCTACTGGTTAACAATTAAAATTAAAACATGAACATGATAATGTTCGTTTAAGCAATAAGCCCCTCCCTGACCCACAACATTCAACAAAACCTATGTATGAGCTGTGCAATTGCCAACTTCTTTCCCTTTCATCTTCAGAGCATAAAAGAAAACCCTTGAATTTCTCCCATTTGTCTCAGCCTTATTTATCATTTTCAGTATGACCTACATGACTCAAGGCTGAAACACACATGATGCAAGAGAACTGTGAACTGACTTGACTATTTTTTAATTTAAAAGCAGCGGGGGGGGGGCTCTGATTTTGATCGGAAAAGTGGTGTTGAGGGGTGGGGTGTTTAACCCTTTCCCACAAACCACTTTGCCAATCTAAATCACCTCTAAAGTTGCTATTATTCCTCCAGTGGAAAGAATGAAGGTGCCTGACTACATAATGCGCGACCAAGCGCACAATCACTCACTCCTGCAGTGCAGGGCTAATAGTTTTAGTGGGAAAGGGAGAGACGGTGAGAGGGAAAGGATTAAACAGCCCCTTCCCCAGAGCCTCTGCTGCCATCAGAACTGGACCATTATCACCTCCTGCCCCCACTGGGTAGCTGCTTTAAGGTTAAAAAGAAGAAAAAGGAACAGCTGAGAGATGCAGTCACCAATCTCTGACATGACATCTGATTACTTTCCCAATATCTTTTGCTGCCCTTTGGTCAGTTGTAGTGTATCTAGAAAGTCCATTTTGTATAACTACAATATTCAAAAGCTTTCTGTGTCCACCACGCTTACAGGGGTGGAACTAGTGCAGGTTCTCACTTGGGGTATGACGCTTTGCTTGCTATCAGGACTTGCTGATCAATTTTCTGCGCATGGAATGTTGCCTTCTCCTAATTTCCATGGAGAAACAATACTGAGGCTACGTCACTGCGTACTTCATGTCCTGTCATTTTATAGATATGCTCACATACTTCCTGCAAAAATATGTTTGCATGTGGGCAGATCCACCACCTGGAAGATCCTCCTCATCGTTAGTTTCTATGCCCCTGTTCTTGAATATATTTATGGACACTTTCTTCCAGTGTTGCACTTAATGATGTTGCAGAATTTATTGCCTAGATTGTTATCCATTTCATTTCTATGTGTAGGTCTCTCTCCTAACTATGCATGTAGGTAACTTTTCCCTATATTTTCATATATATATATATATATATATATATATATATATATATATATATAGGCCGCGGTGGCTTAGTGGTTAAGACGCTGAACTGCAGACCGGAAGGTCGGCAGGACAGCAGTTTGAGATCCGAGTGCTGCGTGACGGAGTGAGCTCCCGTCTTCAGTCCCAGCTCCTGCCAACCTAGCAGTTCGAAAGCAAGAAATTGCAAGTAGATAAATAGGTACCGCCTCGGCGGGAAAGGTGACAGCGTTCCGTGCACCTCGGTGTTCAGTCATGCCGGCCACATGACCACAGAAGCGTCTTCGGACAGCGCTGGCTCTTCGGCTTAGAAACGGGGATGAGCACCGCACCCTAGAGTCGGACACGACTGGTTGGGGACACCTTTACCTTTATATATATATATATATATATATATATATATATATATGTATGTATGTATGTATGTATGTTATGTAGCTTTATCCACCATAGGAGCTCTATGAGGCTGGGTTAGCAGGATATAGATTTCTAACTAAGTAAATAAATAAATGTATGTACCCATTTGTGTCTTCAACTAGCAATCTTGAGGTTGTTGACCACTTTCTTTGCTCAGCTTAGATTTCCCTTGTTAAATATCCTCTTCTCTTAGCTACTTTCTCTTAAATGTTATGTCTTCTTTACTCTTCAGCTGCTGCTGACCCTGGATACCTATAAAGATTTCTGGGTCATATTTCAAACTTTTCTTGAGCAACAGGTTAACCTATAGCCACTCCTCACTGTTGTCAGCTCCCATGTCTGTTCCCTTCTACTAGCCATCCTTTCTATATGCCTACGTAATCCTTCCCTCCTGCTCTTCTGGTCCTCCAGTCTTCACATAGGAGGGAGGCAGCCTGGCAGCCTGGTTCTGCCATCTCAATGTGCTTTCCCTTCCAGAACTAACAGTGCCTACTTTTTGCCTGTCAGATATTGGAAGGTACAGCACCTGGTTGTCTGAGCAAGGTAACAGGTGAGCCAAGAGTATGAGAATCTTAGCCTTGGAAAGGTTTGTGATCTTCAAAGCTCAGAAATGTGCTTTAGAGATGAAAGATTTAAGGAATGACTTGTTCCTAATTATGTGAACATTTCTCAGGCGTTATGCATCTGTTTCCTCCCTGTTCCCATTAGGATTGGTTCAGTACAAGAGGATTCTTAGATAAGGGGTAAACAGTGTTCTATTTGGATTAGCAAAATATGGATAGAGCCATTGAGGGGAACTCTAATGGTCCCATCATTGGCTCATTTATGGGAAAGTGTAATGGCTGATGAACAATTGCTTTGTAAATAGCAATTTACAATTTGTGAACACACAACAAGCTCAAGTTTCCAAATAGTGGGAAGCAAAGCAAATGCTTCTTGTAGTATTTAAAAGCCTCAGCTGCTTCCCAGTAAAACTGAGTGATGACATCACTAGAACAATTTGCTAGATGAAAGATAATGAAGAAAAATTGGTGGTTTTCTAATAGGAAACTGGAAGACATCTTAGTTCACTTATACTATAATGGACTGAAATGTTATCAACAAAGATTTTTGGCAGAAACCAGAGGCACAGATTAAGCAGTCTAAGGCTGATATCTTATCAGATGTTTCTTCTAACACACTAAGAAAGCATAGACTTTTAAAACTTAACTTTACAGCATGGTAAAATAGATTATAGATAGAGATTAGAGATATTCCTCATTAAGCCTATTATTTTTCATAATAGCAAGTCTCTCTGCATGCCAGCTGGGGGAAGGTTATTTATGGTTCAGTTAAGGAAAGAGATGTAGGCCTAGTGTATAAATAGCAGAATTGGAACTGGATAATGGTTAATTTGACTGAAGGGGTTTTGTTTTTGTAATTTTGAAAAATTGGGCACTAGAAATGAGAGATTCTGAATGTGCGTTTGGATCTGAGTTGTAATATTAATTTTGTCTCAGTAAGTTATATATTATTTTGCTCTTTGGTGTTGATACCAGCTTAGTCACATACATAGGCACATATATGACGGATACTAGATAGATAGATTTGGTGCCTTTACCAAATCTGGACAATTTCCATTGTTGTTGCTTATGTCTTCTGTATGGGACAGTTCAGAAGGCAAGTACAGTGTGACTGGACCCAGCTGGTCTTGGTGGGGAAGCAGCTTCTCCAGTTGGTAGATACACATTATTTATTTTTATTTTATTTTATTTATTTATTTATTTTATTTCATTTCTTTACTGCCCAATAGCCAAAGTTGTCTGGGCAGTTCACAAAAATTAAAACCAAGGAGCACACAATAAAACAATATAAAATATATAAAATATATAAAACATTAAAACCACAGTATAACAATACAACCAGAATAAAGCCAGGATAAAACCTAGCAGCAGTGTAGTAATTTAAAATACAGATTTAAAACAGCAAAGCTAAAAATCTAGAAAGCTAAAATGCCTGAGAAAATAAAAAGGTCTTCACCTGGCGCCGGAAAGAATACAGTGTAGGTGCCAGGTGAACCTCACTAGGGAGCTCATTCCACAGCCGGGGTGCCACAGCAGAAAAGGCCCTCCTTCTAGTGGCCACCCGCCTCACTTCCTTTGGCAGGGGCTCATGGAGAAGGGATGCTGAGGATGATCTTAAGGTCCAGGCAGGCACATATGGGAGGAGGTGATCCTTCAGATAACCTGGCTCCAAGCCGTTAAGGGCTTTGAACGTTAACACCAGCACTTTGAATCGGGCCTGGAAATGGACTGGCAGCCAGCTGGAAAAGTACGGCATAATATAAGCTCGTTGGCCAGTCCCTGTTAACAATCTTGCTGTCCTATTTTGTATGAGCTGAAGTTTCTGGACCGTTTTCAAAGGCAGCCCCACATATAATGCATTGCAGTAATCCAGATGAGAAGTTATCAGAGCATGGATAAATGTAGCTAGGCTCTCTCTGGTCAGATAAGGGCATAGTTGGTATACCAGCCTAAGCTGATAAAAAGTGCTCCAGGCCACTGAGTTCACCTGTGCCTCAAGTGACAGTTCTGGGTCCAAGAGCACCCCCAAACTACAAACGTGATCCTTTGGGGGAGTGCAAACCCCTCCAGAACAGGTTGAATATCACCTAGCCGGGCAGACGAACTACCCACTAACAGTACCTCCATCTTGTCTGGATTGAGTTTCAGTTTATTGGCCCTCATCCAGTCCATTACCATGCCCAGGCCTTGATTCAGAACAGCCACTGCCTCACCTGGGTTTGATAAGAGAGGTAGAGCTGGGTGTCATCCGCATATTGATGGCACCTCAGCCCACACCTCCGGATAACTTCCCTCAGCGGTTTCATGTAGATGTTAAACAGCATGGGGGATAAAAGAGAGCCCTGTGGAACCCCATGGCACAATTGCCATGGAACATCAGACCTTTTCGGTAAGCCAGGAAGATCACTCCTGGTTTTTCCACCTGAACTTTCTGCAGGATTTCCTAGAAGTGGGGAAGAGGTATCCAGGCCACCTGAATCAAGGCTAATGTCAAATATTTCCAAGTGTGTCCAGCATTGTACACTGGAGAGGTAACATGTTAGGATAGCCTCATGGTTGTCATGTTAGCCATAAAACCTGAGCTATAGGTCAGGATTGTATTAGTGGGGGATTTCAACTTTGGGCCGATCTACACTTACTGTTTTTTTCGCTTCCAATGAGGTTTCACCACCTGTCTTTCACACTATGCAGTACCTGCCTCGAATTGGAACCGGAAATTCCCACTTCTGTGCTCCCGCTTTCAATACCCTGGCATCCCGATATTTCCCCTTAATATGCTCTGATTTTCCACCTTCGTTACCGTATCTGGTCGTAGTCCCCTCCCCGTCCATATGCGGTGGTGTTTGTATTTCCCTCCTGTTCAATCACAGCTCTCGATGGCTCCATGTTGTCTTCTGGCTACTGATCACATAGCTTCCTCAGCACTCAATGTTTCCTCAGTAACAAGCAAAGGGCTGGATGTGCACGCGCTTGTCTGATCTCGGATGCTAAGCAGGATCAGCCCCAATCCGTAGTTGGATGGGCGACCGCCTGGGAATCAGGCTTCCTGCATTGAGCAGGGGGTTGTTCTATCCCTTCAAATGAGACTACATTTTACCCCCTTCTATCCCCCACTTTGGCTGTTTGTTTGTTTTTAATTAAAGCGTTATCTTAGAAGAATCGTGGCTTCTCAGCATTTTTTTTTCTAATTCAGGCATGATCTTCGAAGATTTGAAAATTCGAAGATTTGAAGCTTCAAATCTTTGAATTTTCGAATCTTCAAAGATCATGCCTGAATGGGGGGGGGGTCGCGAAGAAGCCACGATTCTTCAAAGATAATGCCTTAATTTTTTTAAAAAGCAGCCAAAGTGGGGGATAAAAGGGGGTAAAATTTAGGCTATGTTCTTTGGCTATGTTAGGAGCAAGAGGACCAAGGAAGGGGGAGATCCGCTGCTTAGGGAAGATGGTGATGGTTAACAGGTGACGGAGAGAAGGCAAATGACTCATCTCCTATTTTAGAATCATAGAATCATAGAACAGTAGGGTTGGAAGGGGCCTACAAGGCCATCGAGTCCAACCCCCTGCTCAATGCAGGAATCCAAGTCAGAGCATCCCTGACAGATGGCTGTCCAGCCTCGTCTTGAAGGCCTCCAGTGTGGGAGAGCCCACCACCTCCCCAGGTCATTGGTTCCACTGTCATATTGCTCTAACAGTCAGGAATTTTTTCCTGATGTTCAGCCGGAATCTGGCTTCCTGGAACTTGAGCTCATTGTTCCGTGTCCTGCACTCTGGGATGATCAAGAAGAGATCCTGGCCTTCCTCTCTGTGACAACCGTTCAAGTACTTGAAGAGTGCTATCATATCTCCCCTCAGTCTTCTCTTCTCAAGGCTAAACATGCTCAGTTCTTTCAGTCTCTCTTCATAGGGCTTTGTTTCCAGTGCCCTGATCATCTTTGTTGCCCTCCTCTGAACCCTCTCCAGTTTGTCTGCATCCTTCTTAAAGTGTGGTGCCCAGAGCTGGACACAATACTCCAGATGAGGCCTAACCAGTGCTGAGTAGAGGGGAACTAGTACTTCCCGGGATTTGGAAGCGATGCTTCTATGAATGCAGCCCAAAGGAGCATTGGCCTTTTTTGCAGCCACATCCCATTGTTGGCTCATCTTCAGCTTGTGATCTACAATTCCAAGATCCTTCTCATTTGTAGTGTTGTTGAGCCACGTATCCACCATCTTGTAACTGTGCATTTGGTATAACTTTTTCCTAGGTGCAGAACTTGGCATTTATCCCTATTAAATGTCATTCTGTTGTTTTCTGCCTAGTGCTCCAGTCTATCAAGATCACTTTGAATTTTGTTTCTGTCTGCTGGGGTATTAGCTATCCCACCCAATTTGTTGATTCTGTAAACATGGAAGCTGGTAAATCCGGCCCAGTGGAATAGAATGAGAGCTTGGAAAATCCCCATCGCCTACACCAGCCCCAAAGTGAGCCAAGCACAAGGGAAATGTGATGAGGTCATCCCCAGGGACCTTGCACTGGCAAGAGGGAAACAGAGAAAGGAAATGTTCTTTGACAGCTGATCACAGAGCAGCCTTGGAGGCTGGAGGCAGGGGGACTTCACAAAAGCACCCTTTGGGAAAGCAACAGGGAGCAAAAGCCCCATATGAGCCCAGCAGGCTTTGCAAAGCTTGTACAATCATGAAAGCCCTCAGTCGCTCTTTTAGAAAGACATTTCCTCAAAGTGCACCAGGGTGGGGAGAGAGAGATTGGACATAAGAATAAAAATAGCCTTGCTGGATTGGTGCAAAGTTCCATCTATCTGGCATCAGTTTCCAATAGTCCAGCAAGATGACCCACCTGGAAGCCCACCGGGAAGCCCACCAGCAAGGCGTGGAGGCAAAAGGGCCAGGAAAACCAGGGATGTTTGAATTACCCAAATTCTCAGACCTCACTTCAAAGCTCCGTTTGGCTCACTCCTGTTTTCATTTGCAACACGTTTTCCAGTTCATGTCACCTCAGTCACAATCCATGGTTGGGAGAAGGAAGAAGATAACTGAATAGTCCTCAGGATAATTGGCATATGACAAGTTATTCTCTGCTCATTTCTGTGCCTAAGGAATAGGTCACTTGGGGTAATGCTCTGCCATGCATAACCTTTTGTTCTGCTGGGCTATGAAGGAGGGGCGTCCGTGAGCATCTCTGGCTCCCAGGATCCTGTTTCCCACCTCCCAGTATCATCCCAGAGTGCAAGACACAGAATAATGGGCTCAAGTTCCAGGAAGCCAGATTCTGGCTGAACATCAGGAAAAACTTCCGGACTGTTAGAGCAATACAACAATGGAACCAATTCCCTAGGGAGGTGGTGGGCTCTCCCACACTGGAGGCATTCAAGACGAGGCTGGACAGCCATCTGTCAGGGATGCTCTGACTTGGATTCCTGCACTGAGCAGGGGTGTGTGTGGACTCGATGGTCTTGTGCGCCCCTTCCAACCATACTGTTCTATGATTCCTCCACTGCCCTGCCAGCCTCTTCCAGTCCCACTTCAAGCAATGAAAGTACCCGACATGGGATGACATGATCAGTCACATTTCCATCTATGAGGCCAGCCAATCACCCCTGATAATGTATTGTCTGTTGTCCAAACCCCATGCGGATCACGCCCTCTAGGCAGCAGCCTACTTCTAAAGCTGCTGCCAGGCAAAGGGACTGCCACCTCTCCAGTCACAGCGCCTGGGGCTTTTCTCAGAGTCACGTTCATGACTCTGTAGCAGATGATTCAGTGGAGCCTTAGGATGCCTGATTGGGGAGGAGGACGTCTTACAACAGAATCACCGGCATGGTGAGGCATCATGTTTATGTCTTTTTCTTTTTTTAATAACACTTCTATACAACTTTCCCACTAATAGATGCTTGAAATGGTGAATGGACTTAAAACCAGGCACAAGTGATGAAGTGCGACCTCCCTTTTGTTCCAGATAAGAGAAGGGAATTCCTCTGGACCCAGAGCGGCAGTTTGCCAGGCAGGCAGGAAGAGAAGTAGGACTCCCCAAGGCTTCCTCAGCCTCCCAGAAGACAGCCTTGCCCTGGAGGGAACCATGCCTCACAACATTATTGCGCTTCTGGCTCCTCTTGACCTTCCCCCAGCTGTGCGGTGGAGTGAGGGGGCCACCTCGGGGGCAGGTGCTGGTGGGTGCGGTGGAGCCTGCGGTTGTTCCTCCCGCTTGAGCTGTGTGCACCACGCAGTCTGTCCTGCTCCCCATGCAGCTAGCTGTCAAGGGCTCCTTGGAGGGCTCTCAGTCTAATCCAGTAGCCAAGTCCAGACACAGACAAAGGGATTCTTTTCAAAGCTTTATTCTTCTCTTACAACTTAACAGCTCTACAGGTAGCAACTAGATCTGAGCAGCAGAGTACCTATGCCCTAAGTTAGAACAGTTGGTCCCCGTTTGAAGGGCAATTACTGGCAGACCCCTGAATATAAGGACTAGGGAGAATCCCTCCCCTTTTCCCTTGGATCCTCTGGGCGCAACCGTTCTTTGAGCGCGAACCATTTGGCGCCACTCTCTGCATCTGCGCCGCGCATCCCCCCCAGTCTGTTATCTGCGCGGAGTCACTCCCTGGACTGCTTTCTAAACTAGGAATGTGGGTGGGAGGAATCTCCGTCAGCTGTTGGTCCTGGGAAAAAAGGAGCACGCTCCTCTCCCGAAGGAGCGACTGCTCTTCCTCAGCATCAGAACTACTCTGGGATTCTATGGGCTCAGTGTCCACCCTGACACTAGCCCGCTTCCCTCAGGTGTGGTGGGGATCCTATCTGGCCACACCCTGGGCAATGGAAACACATCTGAGTAACAGCTGGATTTTGCAGCTGCAAAATGGGGGATCCAATGTTTCCCCCTTCTTGATCCTAGCAACTTGAGGGGCAGCTCCAGGTCCAAACTGTAACTATCACATGACCTGCAGAGCCTCATCTGAAAGTTTGACGATCCCTTGGGACTCTAAACATGCAAACACTATGACTGGGTTTGCACAATCGCTGTCGTTCTTCGTGGCTTATTTAAGCCACGATGAGCCATAGCACCCACAGGTGCCAGGTTGCCTACTCAAGCCATGACTGGGGCTTGTTGTGTTGTGCGAATCCTGCCAGGGTGGGTTGTTGGCGTGCTGACCAAACTGCCCACAACTCTTAACAGCCCATGGGTTCTGGGTGCTTTGTTACCCACAGCAACACCCCACCCCACCCCCCGCTGCTGGGTTTGCATGACATGTCAAGCTGTGGTCGTGGTGTGAATATTCAAAATGGCTGCCCCCACTGCTAAGCCCCGGGAGCCAATTAACCAATGGTGGCTTTGGGTGATCACCATCAAATCAAGTTTTTTTCCCCTCCCCATCCCCCCCCCCACCAAACCGGCTGCTTGTAACTTCTTGCCTGCTGGAAGAGATCTAGAGATCTTGAAAGCCTACAGATGATTTGTAATCTTTGAATTAGCCTAACAAAGGATATGACACTAACATGGATTTGGGACATTTGTTTTTTCTTTACATATAGGCACAGCTTGCAACACTTTTATAAATCCACTTTCTTGAAGATCATAAATTTGTTGTTCAGTCGTTAAGTCGTGTCCAACTGTTCGTGACCCCATGAACCAGAGCACGCCAGGCCTTCCTGTCCTCCGCTCTCTCCTGGAGCATGCTCAAGTTCATATTCATTGCGTTGGTGATGCTATCTAGCCATCTCATCCCCTGCCGTCCCCTTCTCCTTTTGCCTTCAATCTTTCCCAGCATCAGGGTCTTTTCCACAGAGTTTTCTCTTCGCATTAGGTGGCCAAAATATTTGAGCTTCAGCTTCAGGATCTGTCCTTCCAATGAGCACTCAGGGTTGATTTCCTTTAGGATTGATTGATTTGACCTCCTTGCAGTCCAGGGGACTCGTAAGAGTCTTCTCCAGCACCACAGTTCGAAAGCATCCATTCTTCGGTGCTCAGCCTTCCTTATAGTCCAGCTCTCACAGCCATACGTTACTACTGGGAAAACCATAGCTTTGCTTATACAAACCTTTGTTGGTAAGGTGATGTCTCTGCTTCTGACTATGCTGTCTAGGTGTGCCATAGCTTTCCTCCCAAGGAGCTTTATTTCATGGCTACAGTCACCGTCTGCGGTGATCTTGGAGCCCAAGAAAATAAAATCTGTCACTGCTTCCATTTCTTCCCCTTCTATATGCCAGGAAGTGATGGGGCCAGATGCCATGAGCTTTTTAATGCTGAGTTTCAAACCAGCTTTTGCACTCTCCACTTTCAGCCTCAACAAGAGGCTCTTTAGATTCTCTTCGCTTTCTGCCATTAGGGTGGTATCGTCTGCATATCGGAGGTTGTTGATAATTCTCCCAGCAATCTTAATTCCGACCTGTGATTCATCCAACCCGGCGTTTCTCATGATGTACTCTGCATATAAGTTAAATAAGCAGGGCGACAATATGCAGCCTTGTCGTACTCCTTTCCCAATTTTGAACCACTCGGTTGTTCCATGTCTGGTTGTTACTGTTGTTGTGACCCTCGTACGGGTTTCTCAGGAGACAGGTAAGGTGGTCTGGTACTCCCATCTCTTTCAGAATTTCCCACAGTTTGTTGTGATCCACACAATCAAAGGCTTTAGCGTAGTCAATGAAGCAGAAATAGACATTTTTCTGGAATTCTCTTGCTTTCTCCATGATGCAGCAAATGTTGGTGATTTGACCTCTAGTTCCTCTGCCTCTTCGAAACCCAGCTTGTACTTCCGGTAGTTCTCGGTTCACATGCTGCTGAAGCCTAGCTTGTAGGATTTTGAGCATCACCTTGCTGGCATGTGAAATGAGTGCAATTGTACGGTAGTTTGAACACTCTTTGGCATTGCCCTTCTTTGGAATTGGACTGTAAACTGACCTTTTCCAGTCTTGCGGCCACTGTTGAGTGTTCCAAATTCCAAAAGTTGGCATATTGAGTGCAGCACTTTAACAGCATCATCTTTTAGGATTTTAAATAGTTCAGCTGGAATACTGTCATCTCCGCTAGCTTTGTTGTTACTAATGCTTCCTAAGGCCCACTTGACTTCACTCTCTAGGATGTCCGGCTCAAGTTCAGTGACCGCACTATCATGGCTATCAGGGACATTCAGATCTTCCCTTTATAGCTCTTCTGTATATTCCTTCCACCTCTTCTTAATCTCATCTGCTTCTGCTACGTCCCTGCCTTCTTTGTCCTTTATCATGCCCGTCTTTGCACAAAACGTTCCCTTGAGAGCTCCAATTTTCTTGAAGAGATCTCTAGTCTTTCCCATTCTGTTGTTTTCCTTGATTTCTTTGCATTGTTCATTTAAGAAGGCCTTCTTGTCTCTCCCTGCTATCCTCTGGAACTCTGCATTCAGATGGATATATCTTCCCCTTTCTCCCTTGCTTTTCGCTTCCCTTTTTTCCTCAGCTACTTGTAAAGCCTCATCAGACAGCCACTTTGCTTTCTTGCATTTCTTTTTCTTTGGGATGGATTGAGTTGTTGCCTCCTGAACAATGTTACGGACCTCCGTCCATAGTTCCTCAGGCACTCTGTCTATCAGGTCTAATCCCTGAAATCAATTCCTCACCTCCACTGTATATTCATAAGGGATATGATTTAGGTCATACCTGAACGGTTTAGTGGTTTTCCCTATGTTCTTCAACTTAAGCCAAAATTATGCAAGAAGCAGCTCATGATCTGAGCCACAGTCAGCTCCAGGTCTTGTTTTGACTGACTGTATAGAGCTTCTCCATCTTTGGCTGCAAAGGACATAATCAATCCGATTTCGATATTGACCATCTGGTGATTTCCATGTGTAGAATCGCCTCTTGTGCTGTTGGAAAAGAGTGTTTGCTATGATCAGTGTGTTCTCTTGGCAAAACTCGGTTAGCCTTTGTCCTGCTTCATTTTGTACACCAAGGCCATGCTTGCCTGTTATCCCGGTTATTTCTTGACTTCCTACTTTAGCATTCCAATCTATATTCCAATCCCCCATGATGAAGAGGACATCTTTTTTTGGTGTTAGTTCTAGAAGGTGTTGTAGGTCTTCATAGAACCGATCAACCTCAGCTTCTTCAGCATCAGTGGTTGGGGCATAGACTTGAATTACTGTGATGCTGAATGGTTTGCCTTGGATTCGTACTGAGATCATTCTATTGTTTTTAAGATTGTACCCCAGTACTGCTTTTCCCAACCTTTTGTTGACTTTGAGTGCTACTCCATTTCTTCTACGGGATTCTTGCCCACAGTAGTAGATATAATGGTCACCTGAATTAAATTCGCCCATACCTGTCCATTTTAGTTCGCTGATTCCCAAGATGTCGATGTTCAATCTTGCCATCTCATGTTTGACCAGCTCCAGCTTACCTTGATTCATTGATCTTACATTCCAGGTTCCTACACAATATTGTTCTTTACAGCATCGGACTTTCTTTTCACCACCAGACACATCCACAGCTGAGTGTCCTTTCGGCTTTGGCCCAGCCGCTTCACTCTTTCTGGCGCTACTTGGAAATTCCCTCTGCTTTTCCCCAGTAGTATATTGGACACTTCCGACCTGAGGGGCTCATCTTCCGGCGTAATATCTTTTAGCCTTGTGATACGTTCCATGGGGTTCATTCCCATGATCTTCGTTCCCCTTCATGGATTGTTGTCGATCACAAGCTGAATATGAGCCAACAATGTGATGTGGCTGTTAAAAAGTCAAATGCTATTTTGGGCTGCATTAATAGAAGCATAGCTTCCAAATCCCGGGAATTACTAGTTCCCCTCTACTCAGCACTGGTTAGGCCTCATCTGGAGTACTGTGTCCAGTTCTGGGCACCACACTTGAAGAAAGATGCAGACAAACTGGAGAGGGTCCAGAGGAGGGCAACAAAGATGATCAGGGCACTGGAAACAAAGCCCTATGAAGAGAGACTGAAAGAACTGGGCATGTTTAGCCTTGAGAAGAGAAGACTGAGGGGAGATATGATAGCACTCTTCAAGTACTTGAAAGGTTGTCACAGAGAAGAAGGCCAGGATCTCTTCTTGATCATCCCAGAGTGCAGGACATGGAATAATGGGCTCAAGTGACAGGAAGCCAGATTCCGGCTGAATATCAGGAAAAACGTCCTGACTGTCAGAGCAATACGACAATGGAACCAATTACCTGGGGAGGTGTTGGGTCTCCCACACTGGAGGCCTTCAAGACGAGGCTGGACAGCCACCTGTCAGGGATGCTCTGACTTGGATTCCTGCATTGAGCAGGGGGTTGGACTCGATGGCCTTGTAGGCCCCTTCCAACCCTACTATTCTATGATATGATCACTGCCTTGTTGTGGCAAAGGGGCTTGCGTAACTCAGTGAAGCCATAAGCTACGCCGTGCAGGGCCACCCAAGACGGACAGGTCATTGTGGAGAATGGGGATGTATGAAAGTCACTTACCGTTTTGCGAATCTGCTTTGCGGTGGGGGGGGAGGTGCTCCGTCCCTCCCCCCGGAATCCTCAACGGGGGGGAGGGGCTCCACCCCTCCCCCTGAAGTCCTGCTTGGCTGGCTCTGCTCTGCAGGCATTCCGCAGAGCTGCCGGCTGGCTCCGCCCACAGCCGGACATCCGGCCGCTGGGCAGCAGGGACGCAAATGGCGGTTGCTGTAGCCACCGCCATTTGCGTCCCTGTATTTAACTGTGATAGGCTATGTAAATATTTATGTAGCCTATCATGGCAAAGTAAAAAAAAAAATGCATACGCAAATGGCGGCAGCTACCATTTGCGTTCCTTATTTTTCGCCGTTTTAGTCTACGTAAATATTTACGTAGACTATTACGGCGAAAAAAAGGAGAACGCAAATAGCATAGTGGGCGCTATTTGTGTTCCTTTTTTATTCACCATTTTAGCCTACGTAAATATTTACGTAGACTAAAACGGCGAAAAATAAGGAACGTAAATGGTGCCCACTGTAGCCGCCGCCATTTGTGTATGCCTTTTTTTTTTTTTTAACCCAGACATGATAGGCTACATAAGTCTTTATGTAGCCTATCACATCTGGGTAAAAAAAAGAGACTAGACTGCAAATGGCGGCTGCGGCAGCCGGTCGGAAGACCAGCCGCTGCCGCTGCTGAAGCTGCCGCCATCCGGAACATCCACCCCAGGTAAGTCTCATCCCGGGGGCATCCCCGGGGGTGGCAGGCTGTTCCGCCACAGATTTCGGGGGGCCGAATGCCAGTGCATTTGGACTCACTGAAATCCATGGCAGAATTCTCCGCCATCCCTAGGGGAGAGTTCTGACAAAATGTGGTCCACTGGAGAAGGAAATGGCAACCCACTCCAGTATTCTTGCCAAGAAAACCCCATGGAACAAAGATCATGAATGGCTGGCAGTTATTCTTGAAGAGATGGCTGGCCGGCTGGCTAGATATTTACACTCCCATCATTGGGGGCAACACTTTATCGTTTCTTTTCAACAAACTTGCAAAACAAGGGCTTATTTTTGTGTTTTAATTAGTGACTTTGGAGACAACAGGAGCTGGCAGAGCAAGGTGCTGACCTCCTAAGAAGCCAGCATTCTTCAGTTGTAAATGCATGGCTTTGTTGATGCTGGCAATGGCAAAGATGTGGTGGCTTCTCCACAGTATCGGTAGTTCTGAGTATCCTTTCACAAGGCACTGATGTGGTTGGGGTAGCACAGAGTTGTCTTTCAGCCCCATTTTCCTTTGTTCAACATTTGAAAAGAAGCACAAAAGAAGTCTGTTCCACAAAACTCGTGCCTTGCCCTGTTAACTGATATGCTTTTAAAATCTGTAATTAAAAACCTTTGTTAAGTGGAGCCCTTCCCTAAACCTTGCAGTCCTGCTCATCTGGCATTTGGGGCCTCCAGATGAAGCGCTCCTAGTGCCAGCATTCAGAAGGCGCCGTGCTGCTTTTCTGTTTTTTCTCCTTAATGCAGAACGTTTATTAAGGTAGAAGAG
This sequence comes from Heloderma suspectum, assembly GCF_057233095.1. NCBI lineage: Eukaryota > Metazoa > Chordata > Lepidosauria > Squamata > Helodermatidae > Heloderma > Heloderma suspectum. The sequence goes on along the minus strand of NC_139460.1, from coordinate 329,076,343 downwards.
AGAAGAAATGGGAAGAAAACATAGGAGGGTCATGAGTAGAAGATGACAGTGTCAGGACCACCCGTCCTGGGTAAACTCCCGGGGATGAGGCAGGGGGATGGCGCCATAAAAGCTTTGTCTGCAAGCACCGATGCTGTCCTTCTGTGTTTCTGCAGAGAATTAAGTTTTTGGCTTCACCCGTATTTCCTTTCCTATACAAGTACAAGAAAAAAATCTGTGTATACTATCACATGTCAAGATTGTGTACACCATTTGTACCTTTTCTACCACGTATAGACACATTGGAAATTGTATACCATTAGCAATGGGTTCCCAAGACATATACATGTGATGTAATTAACAATACCATGACCTTCATACATGCTGATGTACACAGGTTTTCTGGCAATTATATGAAAGATAACAGGCTGGATCCAAATTCAGACATGCTTAGAGAAGGCCCACAATGCGTTGGATCCATACCTTACCATGCTTCGAGTAGATGCATTGAAACTTATCCTATTGATTTCAGTGTGTTTATTCTAAGCATGACTGAGTATGGATCCAACCCAATGTTGTTTATGAAGCAGTTCTAGGTAGGGACGTTTGACTCCCTTCAACATGGTACAAGCAAACTGTCCAAACACAGCTTCCCATGCGCTTTTAAACATTGTAGATTGATTTTGGCTCAAGGGCTAATCATGATAAATCAGAAGCCAAGACTGACCCCTCCCAGGCGCATTGCACTGAGAAGGCCCTCCCTCTCATCGTCCATCTTGTCTGCACTAGCCAGCCATCACGGGACTGCAATCTCCGAATGCCTTTCATATGAATAGGAGTGGGAAAGGCAGGCCCAGGTTTTCAGTTCCTGGCCTTCCTCTTGCTTTCCTTCTGCCAGGCAACAAACACAACATCCTTGGGCCGGATTTGCCATTCCAGATTTGACAGGGTTTTACAAGAGAAAAAAAGGTCCACGATCCAACCTGAGGGAAAAGGCAAATGATTCCAAATATTCCCACTGGGATCAAAGTATTAATAATGTTTCCCTCCCTAAAACATTAAGAATGTATAAGAGAATAGGAAGTGAACCACCACAGAAAACATGGCCTTACTACTTTATAGGATTTATATCCTTTATGCCTTCAGAGACAGGGATGTTGTTCGTTCTGATCTGATAGCAATTACTTTTTGGAGGGAGAATTCTACACCTTTTTTGCCTGTTTTGTTAAAGGACCTAGCTATGGATTGCATTGGAGTAAAGTAGTTATGGTGCCTCAGTGGCTTAACAGGGGGCAGTTGTTTTCATAGAATCAAAGGGTTGGAAGGGGCCTATAAGACCATTGAGTCTGACCCCCTGCTCAATGCAGGAATCCAGGTCAGAACATCCCTGACAGGCGGCCGTCCAGCCTCGTCTTGAATGCCTCCAGTGTGGGAGAGCCCACCGCCTCCCTAGACACTTGGTTCCTTTGTCGTATTGCTCTGACAGTCAGGAAGTTTTTCCTGATGTTCAGCCGGAATCTGGCTTCCTGTACCTGGAGCCCATTATTCCGTGTCCTGCATTCTGGGATGATTGAGAGGAAATCCTGGCCTTCCTCTCTGTGACAGCCTTTCAAGTACTTGAAGAGCACTATCATATCTTGCCTCAGTCTTCTCTTCTCCAGGCTAAACTTGCCCAGTTCTTTCAGTCTCTCTTCATAGGGCTTTGTTTCCAGTCCCCTGATCATCTTCGTTGCCCTCCTCGGAACCCTCTCCAGTTTGTCTGCATCCTTCTGAAAGTGTGGTGCCCAGAGCTGGACACAGTACTCCAGATGAGGGCTAACCAGTGCTGAGTAGAGGGGAACTAGTACTTCCCGGGATTTGGAAGCTATGCTTCTATTAATGCAGCCAAAGGAGCACTGGCCTTTTTTGCAGCCACATCCCATTGTTGGCACATCTTCAGCTTGTGATCAACAACAATTCCAAGATCCTTCTCGCTTGTAGTGTTGTTGAGCCACGTATCCACCATCTTGTAACTGTGCATTTGGTTTCTTTTTCCTAGGTGCAGAACTTGGCATTTATCCCTATTAAATGTCATTCTGTTGTTTTCTGCCCAGCGCTCCAGTCCTTCTTGGCTCATATTCAGCTTGTGATCAACAACAATTCCAAGATCCTTTTCAGTGCAGTAGAAGGGCTCTGCACTGGAACTGGCAAAGTAGTTGAAATGACAGGTTTGCCTCTTAGCATGTGCAGAGCACATGGCTCTCCCTTACATCTAGAGCCCCATTTTCAATACCATGGCTCTGGAAAACAGGAAGGGACAATGACACTTGAGTGTTTTTGAGCATCTGCAGAATGCCTTTCCATCACTACCGAATGGGTTTAAGAGAGAACCTTTATGAAATAGGACTTACACCAAGGACACAAGGAACTATGTGGACTCTCAACATCAGCCTTATTTTCTGAGTGTAAAGAGCACAGCTGATTGCACACTGATGTGAGAGAGATGAGTTTTATTTTATTTAAAGCATTATAGGCCACTCTTCAACAAACGGCCTTCTCAGAGAGGCTTGCAATATGAAATCAGAATGCAATAAATCAAAATAGATTTGAAAAAATTGTCTTGACCTTTTTCACATAATATGGGGCAAGTAAACAATGTCCAGAAAAATGTCTATTTCTGCTTCATTGACTACGCTAAAGCCTTTGATTGTGTGGATCACAACAAACTCTGGCAAATTCTTAAAGAGATGGGAGTACCAGGCCACCTTATCTGTCTCCTGAGAAACCCGTACGAGGGTCAAGAAGCAACAGTAAGAACCAGACATGGAACAACCGATTGGTTCAAAACTGGGAAAGGAGTACAACAAGGCTGCATATTGTCGCCCTGCTTATTTAATTTATATGCAGAGTACACCATGAGAAACGCTGGGTTGGATGAATCACAGGTCGGAATTAAGATTGCCGGGAGAATTATCAACAACCTCAGATACGCAGACGATACCACCCTAATGGCAGAAAGTGAAGAGGATCTAAAGAGCCTCTTGTTGAGGGTGAAAGTGGAGAGTGCAAAAGCTGGTTTGAAACTCAACATTAAAAAAACTAAAATCATGGCACCTGGCCCCATCACTTCCTGGCATATAGAAGGGGAAGAAATGGAAGCAGTGACAGATTATATTTTCTTGGGCTCCAAGATCACCGCAGATGATGACTGTAAAAAGGTGTCCCCAACCAATCGTGTCCGACTCTAGGGTGCGGTGCTCATCCCCGTCTCTAAGCCGAAGAGCCAGCGCTGTCCGAAGACACTTCCGTGGTCATGTGGCCGGCATGACTGAACACCGAGGTGCACAGAATGCTGTTACCTTTCCCGCCGAGGCGGCACCTATTTATCTACTTGCAATTTATTGCTTTCGAACTGCTAGGTTGACAGAAGCTGGGACTGAAGACGGGAGCTCACTCCGTCACGCAGCACTCGGGTCTCGAACTGCTGACCTGCCGACCGTCCAGTCTGCAGTTCAGCGTCTTAACCACTAAGCCACCGCGGCCCCTATGATGACTGTAGCCATGCAATTAAAAGACTCTTGCTCCTTGGGAGGAAAGCTATGGCAAACCCAGACAGCATAGTAAGAAGCAGAGACATCACCTTGCTGACAAAGGTCCGTCTAATCAAAGCTATGGTTTTCCCAGTAGCAATGTATGGCTGTGAGAGCTGGACTATAAGGAAGGCTGAGCGTCGAAGAATCGATGCTTTCGAACTGTGGTGCTGGAGAAAACTCTTACGAGTCCCCTGGAGTGCAAGGAGGTCAAATCAGTCCATCCTAAAGGAAATCAACCCTGAGTGCTCATTGGAAGGACAGATGCTGAAGCTGAAGCTCAAATATTTTGGCCACCTAATGCGAAGAGAAAACTCCCTGGAAAAGACCCTGATGCTGGGAAAGATTGAAGGCAAAAGGAGAAGGGGACGGCAGAGGACGAGATGGCTAGATAGCATCACCGATGCAATGAATATGGACTTGAGCACACTCTGGGAGAGAGCACAGGACAGGAAGGTCTGGCGTGCTATGGTCCATGGGATCACGAAGAGTCGGACATGACTTAACGACTAACCAACAACAATGTCATTTCCCCCCTTAATATATACTTTATATTGTTTCCCAGCATCACCATTGTTTAATTGTGCCACCAACCATGAGGACTAGAAGCCTGTTTGAATTTCTGAAGAAATTCCTAAATTCCTAGGAATCCAAAATGAATTACAGATGCCAGAGACTGTACGGAATTTACAAATCTTTACAGCACAATCCTATACATGTCAACTCGGAAGTAAGTCCCACTGAGTTTGATGGTGCTTGCTCCCAGGAAAGTGCATATAGGATTGCAGCCTTACAGAAGTCATTCCTAACAGCTGGATCCATGGCTAGTGGATTCTTACCTTGCGCCCCAGTGATGTCGCCCTTTGCCTCAGCTGAAGCAGGAAAGAGCAAGTACAGAAGAGCTAGCAAGTAAAATGAGCACTTCCCAGAGCTAAAAGAATGGAATGGAAGTGCCGCGTCTTCAAAAAAAGGAAAAAGAACTCTATTACACTGCCCAGTGAACGAAAGCAAAACATTCACCCTTGAAATGGTCATTAGATACAATGGTGCTTGTATCACTGAATGAATGTGTTGGCTATAGAAAGGAAGAACTGGGCCTGGCAGGTGCTGGCAGTAAAGTTGGGGGTTATAATAATCACGGTTCCCAGCTAAAGAAATTGGGCTTGTCAAGCAAGGTTCTCCAGGCACATTATGTTCTCCCTGCCGAGGGCAGGTTTAAGATGCCAGAGTCCTGTGCCTCATCTCTGGAGTGGACCCTCAGTAAATTAAGTCTAGCAATGGACTCCACTACAAAGAGTCCATGTACACTTCATGTAAATGTTCATTTTGCTGGGTTTTTGTTTTTTTACTTATTGCATGTAGATACTACCTTTCCACCAGGGCACTCAAGGAGGATTGAAGGTAAAAATGCTAAACCAAACAGCCAGTATTACAAAAGCTTAAAAAGCTGATGGTATAAGCTCCCTGGCCTGGCCTTTCCTTTTTTATAATTTAGGCCCCAATTTAGTCAAGAAGGGACAGAGCTAAGGCAATACAGCTCTCTCCTGGGATGAGAAGTATCCCAGTTTAGGGATATTTTCCTTGCCTTGGATGTCAAGATGCTGTTTCTTCATTTTGTTGTCCTCAAGGGAGGATTATCCTCCAGCAGAAGGCAAACACCCCAGACAACCTAGGGCCTGGAGACAGATGGATACAACAATGGCTCTTTCTGCGAGTGCGGAAATGTTGTGCACACACCTCCCCCCTCCTCCGCTTCCCCTAAAGGCTTCTTTTTAAGGATGCCTCCCTTTCTACAAGGGCCCATATGCAACTGATTTATAGTCCTTTAAATTCAGGGCTGCCAGCAGCACCTGTGCTTTCAGAAGGAAAGGATTTGTGGGCTTTCCATGCCTAGGATGGTGGCCCTGGTGGTTTATTGGGCTTCTTTACAGCCCTTCAGAACGCACCAGCAGTTTCAGTTTCTCGCTGCTGCATTCTGCCTGTGTTTGTTTCAGGGTTCTTAACTCAAGGCTGATTCCATCTGCTCATAATACCACGGATGTCATTTCTGATTTCCAACCTTCAAGAGGCATTTTGTAGCTTCCTGCACCCGGACATGCCATCACGGCAAAGAAATGCTGCTGTGCTGGGCAGGCCGAAGTGTTCTGATGGGGGTTAGTGTGTTTTGATGGTGTGTCAGCTCTCCCTTCCTTGCATTTCTTTTCCTGATTCACACAAGCAAGCAACCTCCTGATATCCACTAGAAATGTAATGTGGAGGCATCCCTGAGCAATGAACCGTGTGGACTGGCTCACCATGAAGATCTTGTCCCCCCACCCCCCCTACGACCATGCCCTGAACCAAAAAGGTTGATCATGGGAGTGGTTTGCTGCACAGAACCACTTTCACACCATTGCATTTACACAGTCACAGTGGAGGACTGCTGCCTTGGTGCTTTATTTGGGCCTTACAGAGAAGAAAACACAGCTGCTTTTCACTGGGAAAAGAATGAGTGCAGAAACAGCAGAGCATTTCTTTCGTAGGAAAAAATCAGCATGTCAACAGCAGTGTGGTTCAGTGGCTAGAGACCTAGGGTGGTTTCCTCTATTTTTTAGGTGGATACCTGAGATTTGTTTATTTTTGGAAATGCAATACAACATAACAAACAGAAAGTGATCATATCCCCCTGCCACCCTGCAATCCAGGTTACTCAGAATTCACTCCTGTGCAGAAAAAAAATAGGAAAAGCTGAAGGAGGGGCAAGGTAAATTAGTTTATTATGATTCCCAATGAACCTTTGTCCAATCAGGTAGGACTTAGATGGGGGTTCCTCATTTACTGTATGGAATTTTGTCCTTTATTCCTAGGTCTAGAAACTCTTGCTTGGATACCTCTGCATCTCCAATGTTGTAACAATTCAGTTCTTTTAGCCATGAGGGCAAGCTTAGGAATCCAGTTCTGGCTGTCTCTTGGAAAGGCCCAGAGTGCTGGGATGTATTCTGACATCAGGTGGTTTAAAGAAAAACCAGTTCAGAAAAAGAAGCTCACACTTTAAGTGCACTTCCACGAGATAAAAGCATGGATGATACAGACATCAGCTTGCAAGCACATATATTACACAGGAACACACACCGGGGAGCTGGGATTGATTAGGACTTCCTGTTGTGCACAGACACCACCACAAGCCTGGTATGACTGCTGCATAATATGTTAAACAAATCTGAATGTGGGAAATTCACACCCCTGCTCAGCCACGAAGCTCACTGGGTTCAGGGGTGGGGAGAAGCAAAGGCAAGCTGCGCACGCTCTCCTGGGGCCAAACTTGATGTGACATGGAAGGCATGTGATCGTGAAGTGTCTCCTGGTGGTTCCTATTTTTAATTTACTGCAGACATGAGGGGTCTGAATTTGACTGGGGCAAAGGGAGAGGGGGAATAGCCCTTCCCCCAGAGAGTATTTGCCTGCTCAAAGCCACCAAGTACTTTTCTACTCACAGGGAAAAAAGATCTGTGGCCCCAGAATAGAGTGTGTGAGAGGGGGAAAACAGCCCCTGCACATTGTATCTGCTCTATCAAGCCTGGAACCTCCATAGCTTGGAGAAACAGTCAGGAGACATTTTACACATTTGGCCCTCAAGCTAATATGCTGCACAGGGTGGCTTGTGGCAAGTGCTAAAATTGCAAAAGATCTAGGCACAGTCATCACTGAATGCTTTGCATGTTTAAAAGCCAAGCTGAAGGGCAGTATTTTGCAGCTGCAGATGGGGTGCTAACGATCTTATTGTAAATGTTTTTCAGGTGTTTTAAATTGTTTAAAAATAATTATGTAAAAAAAAATTTATTATGTTTTTGTTTTGCAATTGTTGTGAACTGCCCAGAGACCTTTGGCTGTTGGGCAGTACAAAAATGAAAAAAAATAAAATTAAAATGGCAGCAACAGCAGCAGCAACTTCGCCCAGCCTCCTCTTCCATGATCTTAAAATGTGGCTGCAAAGGCTGTGATTTGTAATGAACACAGCACAACATCAAAAATTGCCCTTGTGTTGCTTCTGTTCCTCTCAACGGGATTTGCATAAGGAAACTTCCCTGCTGGATTGTCCCCAGAAGTGCAGTGCAGGAGGTAGAATTTCTTTCAAGTACTTGCACTCTGTCCTTTCTCCAAGGAGTTCACAGCAGCATTTTTATCTGTGCAACAACCCTGTGAGGTAGGTTAGGCTGAGAGACAGAGAGAGAGAGAGAGACTTTCCCAAGATGAGCGTTGTGACTGAGGAAGCAATTTGAACCCAGGGAATTTTCTGCAGGCCAAATCAAGATGTTATAAATTATACCACATTAGCTCCAGCCAATGCAGGTTTTACATTCACATCACAGATGCAGGGAATGCAAAAACTGATTTAAGTTCCATGTAAGAGAAACGGAATTTCTATTTCTATTCTATGGAATTCATCACAGTAATTCAAGTCTCATCACAGTAATTCAAGTCTATGCCCCAACCACTGATGCTGAAGAAGCTGAGGTTGATCGGTTCTATGAAGACCTACAACAACTTCTAGAACTAACACCAAAAAAATATATCCTCTTCATCATAGGGGATTGGAATGCTAAAGTAGGAAGTCAAGAAATAACCGGGATAACAGGCAAGCATGGCCTTGGTGTACAAAATGAAGCAGGACAAAGGCTAATCAAGTTTTGCCAAGAGAACACGCTGATCATAGCAAACACTCTTTTCCAACAGCACAAGAGGCGACTCTACACATCGACATCACCAGATGGTCAATATCGAAATCAGATTGATTATGTCCTTTGCAGCCAAAGATGGAGAAGCTCTATACAGTCAGTCAAAACAAGACCTGGAGCTGACTGTGGCTCAGATCATGAGCTGCTTCTTGCAAAATTTCAGCTTACATTGAAGAACGTAGGGAAAACCACCAAACCATTCAGGTATGAGCTAAATCATGTCCCTTATGAATATACAGTGGAGGTGAGGAATAGATTTCAGGGATTAGACCTGATAGACAGAGTGCCTGAGGAACTATGGACGAAGGTCCGTAACATTGTTGAGGAGGCAGCAACTCAATCCATCCCAAAGAAAAAGAAATGCAAGAAAGCAAAGTGGCTGTCTGATGAGGCTTTACAAGTAGCTGAGGAAAGAAGGGAAGCGAAAAGCAAGGGAGAAAGGGGAAGATCTATCCAACTGAATGCAGAGTTCCAGAGAATAGCAAGGAGAGACAAGAAGGCCTTCTTAAATGAACAATGCAAAGAAATCGAGGAAAACAACAGAATGGGAAAGTCTAGAGATCTCTTCAAGAAAATTGGAGATCTCAAGGGAACGTTTTGTGCAAAGATGGGCATGATAAAGGACAAAGAAGGCAGGGACGTAGCAGAAGCAGATGAGATTAAGAAGAGGTGGAAAGAATACACAAAAGAACTATACAGGAAAGATCTGAATGTCCCTGATAGCCATGATAGTGCGGTCACTGAACTTGAGCCGGACATCCTAGAGAGTGAAGTCAAGTGGGCCTTAGGAAGCATTAGTAACAACAAAGCTAGCGGAGATGACAGTCTTCCACCTGAGCTATTTAAAATCCTAAAAGATGATGCTGTTAAAGTGCTGCACTCAATATGCCAACAAATTTGGAACACTCAACAGTGGCCACAAGACTGGAAAAGGTCAGTTTATATTCCAGTTCTAAAGAAGGGCAATGCCAAAGAGTGTTCAAACTACCGCACAATTGCACTCATTTCACATGCCAGCAAGGTGATGCTCAAAATCCTACAAGCTAGGCTTCAGCAGTATGCGAACCGAGAACTACCGGAAGTACAAGCTGGGTTTCGAAGAGGCAGAGGAACTAGAGATCAAATTGCCAACTTTCGCTGGATCATGGAGAAAGCAAGAGAATTCTAGAAAAACGTCTATTTCTGCTTCATTGACTATGCTAAAGCCTTTGATTGTGTGGATCACAACAAACTGTGGGAAATTCTGAAAGAGATGGGAGTACCAGACCACCTTACCTGTCTCCTGAGAAACCTGTACGAGGGTCAAGAAGCAACAGTAAGAACCGGACATGGAACAACCGATTGGTTCAAAATTGGGAAAGGAGTACGACAAGGCTGCATACTGTCACCCTGCTTATTTAACTTATATGCAGAGCACATCATGAGAAACGCCGGGTTGGATGAATCACAGGTCGGAATTAAGATTGCCGGGAGAATTATCAACAACCTCCGATATGCAGACGATACCACCCTAATGGCAGAAAGCGAAGAGGATCTAAAGAGCCTCTTGTTGAGGGTGAAAGTGGAGAGTGCAAAAGCTGGTTTGAAACTCAACATTAAAAAAACTAAGATCATGGCATCTGGCCTCATCACTTCCTGGCATATAGAAGGGGAAGAAATGGAAGCTGTGACAGATTTTACTTTCCTGGGCTCCAAGATCACCGCAGACGGTGACTGTAGCTATGAAATTAAAAGACGCTTGCTCCTTGGGAGGAAAGCTATGGCAAACTTAGACAGCATAGTAAGAAGCACAGACATCACCTTGCCGACAAAGGTCCGTCTAATCAAAGCTATGGGTTTCCCAGTAGTAATGTATGGCTGTGAGAACTGGACTATAAGGAAGGCTGAGCGCCGAAGAATTGATGCTTTCGAACTGTGGTGCTGGAGAAAACTCTTACGAGTCCCCTGGACTGCAAGGAGGTCAAATCAATCAATCCTAAAGGAAATCAACCCTGAGTGCTCATTGGAAGGACAGAGACTGAAGCTGAAGCTCAAATATTTTGGCCACCTAATGCGAAGAGAAAACTCTCTGGAAAAGACCCTGATGCTGGGAAAGACGGAAGGCAAAAGGAGAAGGGGACGGCAGAGGATGAGATGGCTAGATAGCATCACCGATGCAATGAATATGAACTTGAGCACGCTCCGGGAGAGAGCGCAGGACAGGAAGGCCTGGTGTGTTATGATCCATGGGGTCACGAAGAGTCGGACACGACTGAACAACAACAACAAAAGAGAAATGGATCTGAGCAGCTAATTAAGGAGGGGGAAGGGCTAATGAAGTAAGGACCAGGAGCGGCCCCATCCCCAAGACCTACTATCCCCAACCCTGGACTGTGTAAAGAAAATATGATTTTTGCAGTTTCCCTCAGGGCAAGGGTTCTCAAGCCATCTGACACTGATGAACCTGATTTGGCTTTGCTTGCTCTTGTATCACCACATTTGTTTATCTTATAGTCATCATGTGTGAGCTAGGGGTGAAAGGTGGAGGCAACTGGTTGGTACTACCCAGAGGGATGGAGGATCAGATTCCACTTTTCCTAGCTCAGACTCCACCTTTCTAAGATGAATATTGTGGTTCTTGGAGCCTCTCTCAGATTTCATGAGCGGTTCAGGCATCTGTCAAGGAAGTAATGTACGCAACCCCTTGGCTAGGAAGGGCAGCAGGTCCCATGTGCGAGAGCAAGGCATTAACAGGATTCTGTTCTCAATCTTTTCTGCAGTAAACACTAGACTGAATGTTCTCTCCCTCTGCATTTTCTTCTGCTACTCTTTTATCGTCTGGGTGCTTCTTATAGAATGATGCATCGTAATGTGCCTCTGCACCCACAGTGTCCCAACTGGCAACTGCTGAAGTATTTGCATCACCACCTTTGCTGCCTGTGCATTTGCAGAGTGTGTCATCACCTCTGAGCTACGGCGTTTGGACTGATTTCTCATGCACTGATGTTCTCATGTAGCATTTGACCTTTTTCCCAAAGGTGCATTTTAAGGACCACTGGTTCTTTTAAAAAAGAAAAGAACCGCCACTGGGCTCAGGGCTCCAAAATCTAAAGCCCCAGTAGGACAGCCCTGAATTTATACAGGAGAAAGGGCATCTCCACCATGACATTTAGGGAGGCCTGTGAGCAAAACTACTCGCTTTGCATTCATAGTCCTAACCAAGAGAGGGCAGCAGTAGGGCGCCCTTGCTAGCTCTCTAAGACTAATAAATAAGTATGGCCAGCAGAGATTAGGAAGGGGCCTGGACAACCTGCAGCAGGACTGAAGGAGAAGCTTCTCTTGCAGGGTTCCCCATCGCTGCAGACACAAATTCCACACATTCTCGCTTTACGTCTGGTGCTAAGTTCAGTGGACATCCTCACACATTCCTTCTCCCTCAGATGAGTCATGTTCCACTGCCCTGTACTCTCATGAAGCGAGGCCCCCAGTGCTCTTATAGCAAGCTCTCATATTACGGCCGCAATCCTATACACACTTACCTGGGAGTCATTCCCAGGGTCAGCCCGGGCTAGTACTTGAATGGGACACCACCCGGGAATCAGGCTGGCTGCACTGAGCAGGGGGCTGGACTTGATGGTCTTGTAGGCCCCTTCCAACCCTACGATTCTATACTGAACTGAATGAGGCTTACTTCAGAGTAGACATGTTTAGGAGTTCTAAGCTGCGTCCACAGAAGTATAGTGCCCAGGTCATGAGAAGCAAGAGTTTCACTCTATTCCGCTTTAGACAGACTTCACCTGGAGGACAGAGGACAGTGTTGGGCACTGCAGCTTGAGAACGATCTGGTCAAACTGGAATATGTTCTGAGGACAGTGCCAAAGTGTGAGGCCTGGAATTAAGCTCTGTGAGAAAAGGATGAAGGGGTTGGGTATGTTTAGCCTGGAGAAAAGCTGATTAAGAGATGATATGATAACCATCATCAAATATTTCTGACAGAGGTAGGATGGGTTGAAATTACAAGAAAAGGGATTTTGCCTAAACATTAGAAAAACCTTACACAGGAACTAGGAAGCTGCTCTATATGCCGTCAGACCACTGGTCCATCTAGGCCAGTATTGTCAACACTGACTGGCAGCGGCTCTCCCTCCAGGGCTGAGGCAGCCTTCTTTCCTAGCCCTAGCTGGTGATGCTGCTGATTGAACCTGGGACCCTCTGCAAGCAAAGCAAGTGCTCTGCCACAGAGCTATGTCCCCTCCTCAATCTTCTCAGCCTTGCTAATGGTCCAAGCCACTGAACAATGGAGCAGAGTGCCTAGGAAACTGAGGGACTCCTTCATTACAGGATTTTAAGCAGAGGCTAGATGGACACCCAGAGGGATGGTCTAACAGCAGATTTCCTGCATCGCCAGAGGATTGGCTTAGATGACATTTCAACTCTATGATTTCACTGTAAAAGTACTAAAATCATACGTACAGCCAGAAAGCAAGGAAGGTGGGTCAGAAGCATCTCCCACTCTCTCCTCTCGTCTTGCTTGCAGCCCATCCCAAACCAGCACATTGGTCCTAAAGAACAAGGCAGAAGCAAAATAATTAGTTAGGGTGCAATCCTATGCATATTTAGACAGCAAAAAGTCCTATAACTCCCAGCATGCCCTAGCTTGTCTAAATGTGCATAGGACTGCACTCTTAATAAATACTTCTCAACTGGGTCAGCTGCTGTTGGAGGAGGAGGCGGCGGCAAGCTTTTTATTACACAAAACATTCTCATCCAAGCTTTTTATACTTCACCACTACCAAAAACTGGTTCAATAAAATATGACATCTTGTTCATTTTGTTTATGAAGTAGACATATACAGCCTTTAAAAGGAAAACTTAAGAAAATTCCACATCAAATGTGCATTTTCCAAATAGCCAACTGCAAAATTGGCTGTGTCTGGTTACCAAAAAGTGCCTTTAAATAAACACTTCATTTCAGAGCTATATCAAGAGTGTGGGAGTTGCATTAATTTGCACCTTACGAGAAGTGCATTTCTGCCTGGTGAAGGGTACTATGAGCACTAAACGCACCAAGAGAACTGGAAGGATTCCAGTCCACAGTTGCTTCTTCCTTCTAAATCAAAACCTGCCTTAACAGTGGTGTAGTGGTGAATTTTGCAGTGCATCCTGAAGAGCTCATCGTGACCCATAGCCACGCTCCCGTAGTCACTCCCTAAGGGCTGTCCAAAAATGCAGGCAGCCATGTCCGTATTTTCCAGAGCGGCCTGTTGCAGCAAACAACCCAGAATCTTGTGGCACCTTAAAGACAAGCACATTAACTACGGCATAAGCTTTCATGGGCTACAGCTCATTTCGTCAGAGGCCTGTATGCATGTCTATCCATGTGCGTATGTGTGCGTATCACCCCCCCACTGGGCAGGAGTGCATATCCTACTACATTAGGCATTATGCTGACAGCCACAGAATAGCGAGCTGGCAAAGAGCACCATTGTGGACTCATGTAGCATGTTGGACTTTGGCTGGAGACCAAAGGGTTTACATGCCTGAGCTCCACCAATCAGTGGAGTCCACCATTAAGTTCACTGGGTGATCTTTGGCCAGTCACTCTCTGATCCTTTTTTGTGAACCGCCGAGAGAGCTTGGGCTATGAGGCGGTATAGAAATATAATGAATGAATGCATCATAGAATAGTAGGGTTGGAAGGGGTCTAGAGGACCATCGAGTCCAGCCCCTAGAATGAGTCTACCTCACAGGGCTATCACGAGTATAAACTGTGTGTTTGTTGGTGGCACCCCACGCCCACGTACGCCACTCTGAGATCAGCGGAGGGCGACGGGACAGGATACAAATGTGAGGAGCCAAGCGCACCACGAGACAGCGCAGCCCACCCCGTGATGCAGCGGTTGGTGCGCTGGGCTGGAGCTTGCGAGACAGGGTGGCTTTGGGCCAGCCAGTGACTCACAGCCCAATCTACCTCACAGGGTGGTTGCGCGGAGAAAATGGAGAGGAGGATTACATATGCTGCCTTGGGCTCCTTGGAGGAAAGGTGGGATAACAAATAAATAAAATGTATGATGCTGGTGAGGCTCATTTTGAACTGTTCGTAACGGTTTGTAGGATAATCATATGCCTTTTAAACAGACCTTTAATGTACAGAACAAGACTTGGAGAGCGAAGGAAATGCTCTTGCCAGGAAATGAATGGATACACCAGAGAGCAAAACCCATGGCAGAGGACAAACACAAGCTCCTCTTTATCGCTTCCTCTTTAACGGCAGGCAGACAGGGAAACATGCAAAGGGACACAGAAACTGTCTTGGATTCACACACAGAGACAGAAAAGACACAGACTCGCTGCTTCGTTCGGAAAAGACAACCTAGAAGGGCATGAAAGGGGCAGACAGATGCGCAGCGGAGTGTAGCCCCCCCCGCCCGCGCTTTGGGGGGGGCTACGTGGGGGAGGGAGAGACACACAAGACATGCCCCCAGAGCATGAGGCCAGGAGCCGATTTCCCCGGAAGCCGGGAGAAACACTTGTCTGAAAGCTATCGACCCAGTTCTAGCCGCTCCTAGCGCTGCCAGGAGCAGGTCTTTCGAAAAGCCCGCAGGTCTCAACCGGCCGTCCGAGACCCGGCCGCCCCGACAGGCTCCGCGCTGCAAGGGGGGACAATGTGCTGTGGCTGGGACCCCCCCGAGGACTGCAGCGGAGCTGTCTCATGTGGGGGGCGATGACACCGCCGCCGCTGCCAAGCCCGCCCGCCGGGGCCTTGAGCCTGGATCCGGGCTGCTCCACGATACGATGGTGGCTGCCCCAGCGGGGGCAGGGGCGCCCGCGCCCGCCCCGCCGAGGGCCTCCGCGCCCGCGACAGTGGGCGCCCCGCGCGCGTCGGGCCGAGAGCGGCGCGTGGGCAGGGGCAGGCCGGGCGTGACCCCGAAAGCGCCCGGGGAGCCGCCGCCCGCCGAGACCGTCTCCTGCCCGCGGCCCGAGGGCGCGCGCGCTTGCGGCGACCCAGGCGGGGAGGGGCGGCCTCCCGGCGCGGCTCCGCTCCGCAGCTGCCGGCCAAGGCCAGGGCCGGCCTCACCTGTCGGCGCCGCCGCCGCCGCCCGAGAGCCGCCCCGGGGCCGGCCGGCGGGCGGCGCTCGCGCGGAGGCGAGGCTGGGCTTGGCACCGGCGGCGCGCGGCGGGGCGCGCGCGGCGCGGCCACTCGGAGCCCGGCTGGAGCGTGAGCCGCCGCCGCCGCCGCCTGTGGATCGCCGGGCGTCGGCGCTTGCAGGCGCGCGGCTCCTCCGGGTCGCTCCTCGCCGCCGGCCGGGAAGAGGAGGAGCCGCGGGCGGGCGGGGAGCGGCAGGCCCGGCCTGGGCGGGGGGAGCCCCGCCGCCAGTAAACGCCTCCCCCCGCCCCTCCCGCTGGCGGCGGCGCGGTCGCTCCGGCCGGCTCCTCGGCGAGAAGATGGCCGCCCCGCCTGCGGCTGCCAAGGCCGGCGGCCCCGGCGGCCCGGCTCGGCCGGCTGGCGGCGGCGGCGCGTCCTCGTCCGCCGCCGCCGCCTTCCCGGAGCTGGATTTCCGATCCGGGGCCCGGACCGAGGAGCTGAACAAACTCATCCAGGAATTCACGCGGCACGACCAGCGCGAGTACGACGACCAGCGCGCCCTGGAGATCCACACCGCCAAGGACTTCATCTTCTCCATGCTGGGTAATGGGCGGCCGGGGAGGGGGCGCCCCAGAGGCTCCCGGCGCCCCGCCCGCCCGCCCGCCCCCGCTCTGCCGCGCCCTCGCGTCTCCCCGGCGCCCAAGCGCGTTTTCCTCCGCGCCGCGCCCGGCTCCCCCGGCTACGCGCCCCCGGAGGGAGCGCGGGCGCCGGCCGGCTAGCCGGGGCGGTCGGGTCGTGCCGGGGGGGTGCGCCCCCGCCCGCGAAGCAGGGCCGCCGGGCTTGGCTGGGCGCGCAGCGAGGAGCGCGAGGCGGCTGTCTCGCCTGCTCCGGCCACGAGGCGCCCGCGGGGCGGCTGCGCGTGCCGGGGCTGGGGCTGGGCTGGGCTGGGGCGCCGGCCCGGCCCGGGACTCCGGCTCCCGCGCTTTCGCTGGGCGGGCGGCGGCGGCCGGGCTCAGCGAGACTTCGCCGGGCAGCTGAGGTGAGGGGCCGCCCCCGCTCGGCCCCCCAAGACCCGCCCCTTGGGGCCCGAGGCGCGGCCGCGAGCGGGAGACGAGCGGCCGCGGCTGGGAGCTGCGCTAGGCAGCCCCGGGGTGGGGCCTCGCGGGCGTCTGGTGGGGCCGGGACGTGGCGGAGCCCGGCAGCCGCGGGAAGCCGCCGGCGCCCCAAGCTGCGCGTCGGCTGCCCTGGGCCGCCCGCCCGGCCAGTGCCAGAGCAGCGCCCCCGACTGGCCCGCTCTGGGCCGGGGCGAGTGCCCGGCGGCGAGGCGGGGTGCGGGCGGGGCTCAGCCTGCCTCCCTCCGGCGCCGGGCTCCCTGGCAGAGCCCCCGCTCGGTGGGACAACCGGGCCTCGCGGAAGGGGCAGGAGCAGCGGCAGCGGCGAAGGGAGCCTCGCCTCGCCTCGCCTCACCCGGCGGCCCAGTTATTCCTGAGGATTCAGCTCAGCCGCAGCCGCGGTGGGTTCGTGGCGCTGGTCAGCAAAGACAAAGGGCACGGGGGGGGGGGATGCGATCCCGCGCTTGTGCCGCAAAGTGTTTTCTCCGGGACAGCTGGGGAGCCTGGAGGCAGCCGGTGCTTCCCCAGAGCTCAGCTAGCTGGATAATGCGGGGAGGGGTCCAGGGGGCAGGGGGGAAGGAGCCCCGCCTCCTGCTGTAATTATGGAGCCTGAAATGTATTGGAATGGACATAGATCACAGCCGGAGCGTGTTGCGGGCTGGGCTGCAAGTTAAGTCAAGCCGCCTGGAATACTAGCTAGACTTTCCCCAAGGCCCCCAGGCCCTCTTGTTCCTCTGTCATTAATGCACTTAATGGAAAGGATCAATCCTGAGTGGAGCAAAGCTCCATCAGTAAGAAACTGTTTTCTCCCCACTCCCCCAACACACACAGAAGAGAGGGTTTTCCAAAATCAAGCATCTGCCCCCTGCTTCTTTTGTAGGGTGTGGTTCCAGAATGGCTTTTACATTTCCTAAGCCTGTACCTTGGTTGCATTTGGGCGTAAAGTTAAATGGTGGTTTAGTGTTAACTGAACAAACCTCGGGGTTGTCAGCTGCCGCCTGTCCTCTGGTGTGGCCACAAGGAAGAAATCTGAAGACTTTGCTGCCATTTTTAACTAACTGCAGTTTTAAGTCCATACCTGGACAAACTGTGGTTAGTCATAACTATGGTCTACTGAAACAAGCCAAAAGTTTATGAGGTTGGCTTGTTTCAATAAACCATAGTTAAAATTAACCACAGTTTAGGATGTGGGCGTAATGCTAAATGCAGTTAATTCAAAATATAAGTACGCGTTTCTAATCTCTGTGGCTGTGCTGGAAGAGGAGAGGGGGTTAATACTAAATCATATTTAGTGTTACATCTGAACCAAGCCAGTGCCTACTTCTTTTGGGCAGTTGCGGTCCCATGGGATCTTCAAGCTGGGAGATCTGGGATCAGCTCCAGATCAGATTTGAGGTGCCCTCTCTCAACCTCATCAATCCCATTTTGCAGCGGGGAAGCCAAGTATGTGGTTTTTGTGAAGGCTGCAAAGTGCTTGAGATGATTCAAGCCACCATTTCCAGAGTGTAGCTGTGTTAGTCAATTGTAGCAAAAACAACAAAGGGTCTTGTGAAACCTTAAAGATAAAGACATTTATTCTGGCATAAATTTTTGTGGATTATTTCAGTGATGATCCTGCAAACAGGCCATGCTTGAAGGAGAATCTTTGAAGACGCTTATGGAAACTGCTGCATCCTATAACTCTGGCTTGAGGTTTAGACTCCCTGTGTTATAGGTGCTGAGCCACTTTCATCCCTGCTGGTTTTGGGTACTTTGGCTCGCAGCGTTTTGTCATTTGCTGCTGGTGTTGCTGCCGCTGTTCCTTGGATGCAACTTCCTACTAATTTTTCTAAGCTTGGTGGTGCTTGGAACTAGATTATTTTCCTTCTGCTACTGCTGTCACTCATCCCATGGTTACCTAGTTCTGTTTGGGGAGAGCTGCCCTAGTGTGGGTTCTTTGATGGACACTTACCTGGCCTCCGATGTGCCTGCCCTCCAGCTTGACTTTGATTTTGAGACTGACCACTCACAGGGCTGGTCTGCAAGCAGTAGATTTCCTGCATCAGCATCCCTGCGTGGTGTTGGGCTAAAGGTCCTTTGAGGACCCATTCAACTCTGGTAATGCCACCCATGCTCAGAGAGAGCCCATGGATGCCCTGTGGCATCCCAAGCTGAGCCTGATTCTCTTGGTCTCCTGCCCCCTTGAGAAGAAGCTTCTTTGGAGGATGACCTAGAGCAGGAGAGCTGAGCATCTCAGGGGAGCAGCCTGTTCCAAGGGACCTTGGGGGAGGTAAGGGGGCTCTTGCGGGAGACGGCATTCAACTCTTTCCCCCCAAAGGCAGAGGGGCCCTTCTCTGAGGTGCCGGTTCAGTCTGCTGCCGGGCAAAGAAGTGCCAGCCTGAGGGAGCAGGACTCCACATGAGTAAAGGGTTACTCATGAATAGGACCTCAGATGGCCTGCAGCTATGCCCTGGATGGGGCTCTGAAGGCTCAGGCTTAAAAGCCTTCAGTTCCAGGCAGGGACTGCTGGACCAGCGTCTCTTCTCCAGCCCCCACACTCTAGTCTCACGTGCCCTGGCTGTCTTGTGCCCTGTAGGGACCTCTGTGTGTGGACCTTTTTCAAACCCTGCTTCTGGTACTGATACTGACTCTTGCTGGCTTCTAGCTTCCCTGTCTTTGCACTGGCTGGAGCAGGACACTGGGCCTGGGTGAGCGTTCCTGCGGGGCTGAAACAGCTGGCTGTCCTGTGGTCCGCAAGGCTGGTTAGAGGCTTCTGTCACTTATCTGACCAAATCACCAAACCCAAGAGGCCAGCTTCCTTACTTTCAAGCATTGTAACCCCAGGGATGTATTTGCAGCCCAAACTGCCTGTGCATGTCAGCATGCCAGTGGCTTTTATCAGGTGCGTGGCAGGGTCCTTGCACTGGCTCTGACGGAGTGTGAGTTGCAGAGGCGCTCCCCCTTGCCCAGGTGGGTATTAGGAGCCACCCTGGGCCATGCAGAAGGAGCCCATGTTACAGCTCCGTCCCCATGCCTGGGTTAACTGGGGCTGACATGTACTGGACCAGAAATACACAGACACATTTATTTGTTACATGTATATCTGGCCTTTTCCTCCAAGGCGGCGTATGTGATCCTCCTCCTCCTCCATTTTATCCTCACAACAACCCTGTGAGGTAGGTTAGGCTGAGTCTCAGTGGTGGGTCCAAAATCACCCAGTGAGCTTCATGGCTGAGTGGGGACTAGAACCTGGATCTTCCGAGTCCTAGTCCAACGTGCTAACCACTGCGTCACACTGGCACTCAAATATAGCAGACCAAGAATGTACTCTGGCAACGCTATTACAGGACCCGATAATGCCACCCACAACATCAGGGGCTCATACTCCTGCTCACCTTCCAGTGTGATATATGCCATCATTTGCCATCAAAGTTCTGCACAGGACAAACTGGTCAGTCTCTGTGCAAAAGTATTCTTTGGACACAATGTGACATCAGGAATGGCAATGTTCAGAAATTAGTGGGGGAAACATTTCAACCTCCTGGGACACTCAGCCAATGACCTTAAGGTGGCCATTCTTGAACAAAGAAATTCCCAAGACAGAAATCAATGTGAAATTGCGGGAGTAAAATTCATCCGCTTCCACATCTGTGGGTGAATAAGGACAATGTTGTTTCGTTTGTTTAAATCTCACTGCCTAGGTTAATCAGCTCACTACCGCAATTAGGTCTGCATTATCACCCAGCAACGTGTTGTGAGAGCACTGCTGCAGTTTTTGCATTTCAGTTCCCCCGGGCAGCAGAGTTCACATCCCCCAGCCCCACCCAGCATGTGCATATAAATCTGCCAGTTTGAGGCTAACATGCTCCATGCATCTGATGAGGAGGGCAGCGTCAACGAGCGCATATGCCAGGGTCTATGTATTCATCTTCAAGGTGCCACAAGGCTCTTGGTTGCATTGGGGCTGGAAATTGTCTGCAGGGTTGCTCTCCATGCGCGCTTTTCCCATGGGTTGCGTGCGTGTGGGCTGGCGAGCAAGTATCTTGCTGAGAAGGTTCATGCTGGTTTCCGTGTAGCTTTTTATTTCAGTATCAGCTGCCTTTTGATGGAAAGGCAGAATCTATAAAGATTCTTAACATAAATCTTGGATAGTTACTGCTGGAATCTAAAGGCATTTTTGTTTTGTTGGGAACAGCCCATTGCTTTGTGTTTTGGGCTGTAGCCAAAGGGCTCTTCTGACTTTGCAGCAATACCTTGCAATTATTTCTCTGGGGAATGCACACAGAAGACTCTGGGTCCAGATGGAAATGCCATGTAGATTTTGCAGGGGAAAGCGATGATCGGGTCATGTCGCTCCGCGGCAGAGCGACATGACCCGATCATGCATGCATGCTTTGCATGCAGAACCTCCTGGGTTTGCCCCCAGCATCTCCAGGTAGGGCTGGAAAAATGAATGCCTGAAACCCTGGGGAAACGCTGCCAGTCAGTGCTGCCAGTACTGGGCTGCATGGACCAAAGGTCTGACTCGGCAGAAGGCAGCTTCTTGCGTTGTTCCCTTAGGTGTTTTGGAGGATGAGAGCTTCCCACCCACAGTGTCTACTCCATCTCTGATACCACTCATGGGCATAATGGGGCACACAGGTACAAAACCCAGTGTGCTTGTTTTCCCTGGTAAAGTCTGGGAACTGACAGTGTCATCTGAGCCTGGGTTCTGTTAGGCTCTGCTGGACTATTACATCCTGGGACATGTCCAGTGGTGCTGGGAGCAGAGCAGGGGTGCTGGGGACAGGGAGGAAATGCTGGCTCTTGTGCTGCTCCCCCCCCACCAGGGAGCCCCTTGAGAAACCAGAGTTTGATCTGGTCCAGAATCTTTCTGAAAGAATGAGAAGTGCTTTTGGAATGCCACTGTATCTTTGAACAGGTTGACCAAAGGGTACTTCCTACAGTAGTTCTCACAGTGAACGAGGCTCAGGCAAGCGCGCCTCTCATGGAGTGACTAAGAACGTGCCTTGAGGGGGCACAAATTCTCCAGCCAGTGCTGGCAGTGGGACATTTCTGACACACCCTGTCTCCAGGGTTGCGAGAGGTGGTGCTCGCAAAGGCTGGGCTGCACGTGGGTTGCTGCCTAGACTTGCTCTGGGAACAGAGGGGAAAGATTTGGGTGTTTTTTTATGAAGGAAGTGTTGTATATTTCCAATTTTCATTCTTCTGTAAAACAAAAATAATCCCCTCTACTAGTGAACTCAGCCAGTGAGTGCTGGCAGGATAGGTGCCTCAATGGGGTTGCCGGGGAGGGATCAGCTTGGGGGAACTGCAAGGTTTGCAGAAGTACCCCCCCCCCCCCCGCACCACAGCATAATGAGGACTGAACGCGCACTGGCCACAGAATGCTTGGCTGGAACCAGAAAGAGGAGCTCCCCCCCACAACAATTTGTTGGAGGTGCCGCTGCTAATCTACCGCTCCGAGAATCAAGATGTGTTTTTCAAGGTCTGGGCGTGCGCCTGCCGTGGCACATAATTATATAGCTACAAATGGTAACTAGGGTACAGCTGGTGCATGTTCTCCCCCCCCCCCCCCCGCCACTAAAAAGCCTGATACAATTCTGTGTGAGCACAGACTTGAAAGCCGCATGTACAGTACAGACATTGCTAACGAACTCGGAGCGGTTCTGCCTTGGAAGCCAGCCGTGCAGCTTTTGCATAATCGGAACTCTCGCTCTCTCTGGCTTAGGAGGGGCAGTTTGATGGAGGCACACTGCCTACACTATATTGTCATTCCCAGCACCGCAAGCCCCTCTGACAAACAGCGCGAGTGACACCTCGGCTCGTCCCCTCCCCTTCCCAGCATGAGAGTCTTTGGATGCCCTGATGACTCTGGGGCTTCGGAGTGACTGCGCAGCCATTCCCGCCCTCTTTTCGTTAGCAGCCCCAGAGATGGTATACTGATGTGAATCAAAAGGGTAGGTGCAGCCTTCTGGGTCTCCCACTGTATGCTGGGCTCCTTCCCTTCAGGAAGGCTAACAGCCTCAGGGGCCAGAATGGTTGAGCTTTGGGGAAAAGAGCTTATGGAGCTGACCTAGTTATTATGTTATGACAGATAATCTCCCTCCCCACTCTCTGTGTTTGTGTGCGTGTGTAAGAGAGAGCACAGGAGAGCACACACCTGCAGCATGGATTGCCAAGCCAAGCAACTGCTGCTGTTATGTTTCCTTCCATATTTCCACAAGAACTGGATTTAATCCCATCATTTCCAGATCAAGTCCACATCCCTTGTATCTGATTAAGAGCCATTGCTGTCTTTAATAATGTGGTCCAGCAGCATGCTTCATGCAGATGCATATTTGTGATTTCTGTCCCAAAAGGGACCCGACTTCCAGGCAGCTAACAACAAAGTGAAAGCAAACTGAAAGCAATCAATAAAATATACAGTACAACATCAAATGAATGAAAAACAGGCATTGACACACAGAAGCAAGGCCTCTTCTTCCACTTAGCAAAAAAGGAAGAGGTGGATAGGTTCCCTCTGGGGAGCTGAAGACTCTCCCTGGAAACCCACCTCTGGGCTAGGTGGGCCAGTGGTCTGGCTCGGTATAAGGCAGCCTGCACACAATGCCAACCCATGTTGTTTAACCCATGGTTAACTCGGGGTTTGTTGCCTTGCCTGGGGCTTGTCTGGCAGACGTTCAAACTGTGGCTTGTTTTCTCAATTCCTGGGTTGTTTGTTCCACTCCTCTTTCACCTGCTCCCTCCCTGTATTCCAGGTACCTTTGCAGAGCTGGCGTGTTTTCTTTTTCCTCTGAACTCTTCAGACTCTGATTATAGTCCTTTCCAGGGAGATGGCTAGATGTGTGCAGAGAGGGAGTGGAGCTGAAGTGGCAGGATGGGCCCCTGACCTGGGCGTGTTCAGTCTGCTATGCTGACAGGCCATACACGCTTACCTCTTGTTCGTTCAGGAGTGAGTCAGAGTTTGAAATGAACAGAAGGGGTCGGTAGCCCGTCTGAAGACCAGGGGCTCCCAATTTGCCTTCCATTTATTTATTTATTCATTTCATTTCATTTCTATACCGCCCAATAGCCGAAGCTCTCTGGGCGGTTCACAAAAATTAAAACCAGACAACACACAATAAAACAATTTAAAATATATAGAACATTAAAACCACAATATAACAATACAGCCACAATAATACCTAGCAGCAGTACAGGAGTTTAAAATACAGATTTAAAACAGCAAAGATAAAAATTTAGAAAGCTAAAATGCTAAAATGCCTGGGAAAACAAAAAGGTCTTCACCTGGCACCGAAAGGAGTACAATGTAGGCGCTAGGCGAACCTCACTAGGGAGCTCATTCCAGAGCCGGGGTGCCACAACAGAAAAAGCCCTCCTAGTAGCCACCCGCCTCACTTCCTTCTCACGGAGAAGGGCCGCTCCGTTTCCTTTTCCCCCTGGATAATGGATCCTGGAAATTGTGGCTGGGTGGCTGTTTCTGGGATGGTGGAATAAGCAGTTGTACACACACTGGCATTCCTCCTTTGTGTCGTCAGGAGCTGTTGGGCATGTCAAGAACCATTTCTGAATCTTGCTGTGTGTAAACAAGCCCTTAGATTATTACCTAAATTGTTATGGCAGATTCTGTTCCTTGTCTGAGCTGCCTGCTGGTTAAGTCATGGTTCTAATCCTCTGCGACATGTTACTGCTGGTTGCCGGAGTGCATCACTCTGATGACCATCCGTGGCTCGGTGTGACAGGAACTGAGCCAGGGGTGTTTCCTGGGAGTCTGGAACCCAGAGTTGGATGGCTTGGGGCGTATTTGAACAGTTGCTGTTGCCTCCTGAGGGACATAGCTGCGAGCCTAGTCCAGCACGCCGCTGGGTCCTTCGTTCTTTCCAGCAGGAGGCCAAGGCAGCAGGGCGGCTGCCTGCCAGTCGGTCAGCCAACCAAAGAGAAAGATTGGCTGGGGCGGGGGGGTGCATCGCCACAGGTTGCATGCAGGTCATGAAGTCCTTTAGCACCTCGTTTTAAAATGGAGCAATTGCCATGTCTTTGGATTAGGGCACTTCACCCATGTTCATCACTTGGTGACTCGCATGTGTGAAAGAGCCCTCACAGATAAGATGCTGGTGATACAACCTCAGAGGCGGTCCTTTTCACAGGAGGTGAACATTCAGCATGTGATAGTGCGAACTGGCTCATGACTCAAATATCACCATGGCTTAAACAAGCCACAGTGGCTCACTTAAGCTACGGCACATCCCAGTGTGTTCTGGGCGTCATTTGCCTAATTACCCACCCAGACATGGCATGTCGTGTCCTCCAAACCCAGGCAGTATGATTTGTTTGAGTGGGAAACAACCCTCAAATAACCCAGCAACAGGCCATGGATTATTTGAGGGTTGTTTCCTCCTCATACAAGAAACAAAAAAGTCAAGGGTATGCCATAGAATCATAGAAGGACAAGGCCATCGAGTCCAACCCCGTGCTCAATGCAGGAATCCAAGTCAGAGCATCCCTGACAGATGGCTGTCCAGCCTCGTCTTGAATGCCTCCAGTGTGGGAGAGCCCACTGCCTCCCCAGGGAATTGGTTCCATTGTCGTATTGCTCTGACAATCAGGCAGTTTCTCCTGATGTACAGCCGGAATCTGGCTTCCTGGAACTTAAGCCCATTATTCCGTGTCCTGCATTCTGGGATGATGGAGAAGAGATCCTGGCCATCTTCTCTGTGACAACCTTTCAAGTACTTGAGCTCTATCCTATCTCCCCTCAGTCTTCTCTTCTCCAAGCTAAACATGCCCAGTTCTTTCATTCTGTCCTCATAGGGCTTTGTTTCCAGTCCCCTGATCATCTTCGTTGCCCTCCTCTGAACCCTCTCCAGCTTATCTGCATCCTTCTTAAAGTGTGGTGCCCAGAACTGGACACAGTACTTCAGATGAGGCCTAACCAGTGCTGAGTAGAGGGGAACTAGTACTTCCCGGGATTTGGAAGCTATGCTTCTATTTGTTGTTGTTGTTCAGTCGTGTCCGACTCTTCGTGACCCCATGGACCACAGTACGCCAGGCCTTCCTGTCCTGCGCTCTCTCCCGGAGCGTGCTCAAGTTCATATTCATTGCATCGGTGATATTATCTAGCCATCTCATCCTCTGCCGTCCCCTTCTCCTTTTGCCTTCAATCCTTCCCAGCATCAGGGTCTTTTCCAGAGAGTTTTCTCTTCGCTTTAGGTGGCCAAAATATTTGAGCTTCAGCTTCAGTCTCTGTCCTTCCAATGAGCACTCAGGGTTGATTTCCTTTAGGATTGACTGATTTGACCTCCTTGCAATCCAGGGGACTCGTAAGAGTCTTCTCCAGCACCACAATGCTTCTATTAATGCAGCCCAAAATAGCAGTTGCCTTTTTTTGCAGCCACATCCCATTCTTGCCTCATATTCAGCTTGTGATCGACAACAATTCTCGCTTATAGTGTTGTTGAGCCAAGTATCCCCCATCTTGTAACTGTGCATTTGGTTTCTTTTTCCCAGGTGCAGAGCTTGGCATTTATCCCTATTAAATGCCATTCTGTTGTTTTCTGCCCGGCGCTCCAGTCTATCAAGATCACTTTGAATTTTGTTTCTGTCTTCCAGGGTATTAGCTATCCTGCCCAATTTTGTGTCATCTGCAAATTTGATCAGCGTTCCCTGCACCTACTCCTCCAAGTTATTAATAAAAATGTTGAAGAGCACTGGGACCAGAACTGAGGCCTGTGGTACCCTGCTCATTATCTCTCCCCAGTTTGAGAGGATCCCATTGATAAGCGTTCTTTGAGTCCGATCCTGCAGCCAACTGTGGATCCACCGGATCATTGTTTCATCTAGCCCACTTTGAACTAGTTTGCTCATCAGGAGATCATGGGGCACTTTGTCGAAAGCTTTGCTGAAGTTGAGGTATATGATGTCTACAGCATTCCCACAGTTCACAAGGGAGGTGACCTGATCCAAAAATGAGATCAGATTTGTCTGGCAGGACTTCTTTTTGACAAATCCATGTTGGCTTCGAGTAATGACTGCCTTGTTTTCAAGGTGCTTCCAGATGGATTGCTTTATCATCTGCTCCAGAATTTTCCCAGGGATTGATGTCAGACTGACTGGCCTGTAGTTCCCAGGTTCCTCCTTTTTACCCTTTTTGAAGAGAGGGACAACGTTAGCCCTCCTCCAGTCATCTGGCACTTCCCCCGTCCTCCATGATTTCTCAAAGAGAATAGACAGCGGTTCTGAGAGTTCTTCTGCCAGTTCCTTTATGACTCTAGGATGCAGTTCATCTGGCCCTGGAGATTTGAACTCATTCAAAGTAATGAGGTGTTCCTTGACCATATGCCTATTGATCTCAAGCTGCAATCCTGCCCCTTCAGCCTGTACTTCGCCTTTGCCAGGGGGGGTCACAGACCCTGTTTTGGGAGAAGACTGAGCCAAAGTACGAATTGAGCACTTCTGCCTTTTCTTTGTCCTCTGTTATCATTTTGCCATCCTTATTTAATAGCTGAACAACCATTTCTGTCCTCTGTCTTTTACTATGCACATATCTGAAGAAATAGTGGAAGAAGAGGTCTGTAGTCATTTTTCATTTGTCCAGAGGAGTTTGGGCTGACCATGAGACTCTTTCTGTTACATCCATGCTCTCACATGGTTCATTTCAGATAAGCCAGATAAGCTACTCTGAGAGTGTTCTGAAACACTAGTAAATAATCCTTGGCATTTAGCAAATGTTCTGTACTAGCTTATTTGGTCTATCCATTGCCTATCCTGTTGCCTTAAGGTTTTTATATTTAAAGGTGCCCAAAACGTATTTTAGATAACTAAAATCCAACTGGCAGTTTCTCACTGACAGACAGGTATCTCTCTCTCTCTCTCTCTCTCTCTCTCTCTCTCTCTCACTGCACCTGGAAGAGAGCTCCTTATGAGCAGCAGTAGTTGACTTCCCTGTAACGTGGGCCTGAAGATGCTGTGTATAAGGCTTGCTTATACCTCAGGGTAAGGGTTTGGATCTATTTCTAAAGCACTGTTTCTATAAAGAAATTGAGGCACACCAACATCTCCAGCAAACCTAGAGCTGGGGTCTGATGTTAGTGGTCTAGCCAAGAACTAAGGTTGGAATTCATAGCAGTGAATTAAATGTTAGTTTTTCAGGTGGGGTCACTTCTGGTGTGCTCTAGAAATAGAAGTTTAGTAAGAAATTCAACTTTGGTTCACATGGGAGAATTTGAAATGTGTTATTTAAAATACAACACTATTTTGCATATGTGATAACATAATATTAGGATATGATATTCCAGTCTTGATATAAGATGACAAATAGCATAATCCTATATATTCCTACTCAGAAGTAAGTAAGTTCCAGTGTAAATATACAAGGCATAGAAATTTACACCATAGATGGGAAGTTTGAACATAAGTGATGTGGGTGGTGATGGATCAGAACTCATTACTTGGATCAGTACTTGATAGACTGTTCCTTTGTAATATGATGCAAAACATCATAAATTTTAGATTAAAACTGCAAGATCCATCCTGCCAGATGCCTTCCTCTGAGCTTGGATAGCGGGATGTCGCAGCGCTCTGCGCTCCCTGGGACTCTGCAGACTCCACCATGCGAAGCCACTCACAGACTAGCTGTCTCTGTGGGGAGCTAAAGATGAGATTTCCTCACCAGCCTTGTTGCAGAGACTGGTTTTGTACTACTGCTTCGGTGGTGGCACTTCATGTGTGTGTATATATGTATTATTTAATGCATTTCTTAGCCACCTTTCAAGACTGCAGTCTTCCTATGGCGGCTAACCATGCAACCGATGTGGCAGCTACATGTCTGCCAGGGGCAGCTGTCCTCCCTCCCCTTGCCTCCATCAGGCAGTCGATCAGCCTTCTCCAACCTGAGGCCAACAGCCATGCTGGCTGGGAATGATGGGAGTTGCAGTCCAACACATCTGGAGGGCACCAGGTTGGGGAAGCATGCCATAGATCTGCATAGCTCTTGAAGAAGGTAGAATTCTCAAGCCTGTACAGACCCCAAATGTGTACAAAAAATACCCCTGCACCCTAGATATTGACTTTATGTGCCTGTACTTACGATGCATCTGGTTCGGGCCAGCAGGGATACCCTTGCATTAGGGTTTGTGTGCTGAAGTTTTTTTTTTTAAGGATTTTTGTTCCAATCGTGTGTATGTGTGTGTAAATCCCCTTGATCTAGGGTTCAGTTTTGGTTCAACTTGCTGGATTTTGTCTCCAGGTCCAGCATATTTCATGCTTACAGAAGCAGGCTAATCTCTGAGAAGGTTTTTAGAAGATTGTGCACTGTGGAACCACTTGACTTTGAGAGTCCCTGGGTTTGCAGTTCCATTGTGGCTTGCCCAGGGGA
Organism: Heloderma suspectum; assembly: GCF_057233095.1. Taxonomy (NCBI): domain Eukaryota; kingdom Metazoa; phylum Chordata; class Lepidosauria; order Squamata; family Helodermatidae; genus Heloderma; species Heloderma suspectum. Next base: position 329,047,547 of record NC_139460.1, on the reverse strand, counting down.
GGGGGCTGGAACGGACTTAGTTCTGCCCGCTGGAGTCTGCCTTTCTGTAACTGAATTACATATTCCAGAGTAAACATGGCCTGCACTTCCATTCAGAATGTTATTTTATTGTGCATTTGGAGGAGAATGAGGCCAGTTCAGTTCAGTGGCTCTCCATTTGGCAGGGAAAAGACACGAGGCATGCCAAGCTGGAAGAGGAGCAGGCCCCCCGAAGTTCTGTCTAGAGTGGTGACAGCAGGGTGGGAGAGCATGTGGATGGTCTGGTTTCAGCCTCTGGTGGAGAGAGTTGGGTAGCAGCCATAGGAAGAAACTTGGCTTGACATCCTGCAGGGACATTGCCTGGAAGCGTAAGTCATGTTGGCTTGGCCAGTTGTTACCCTGACTTGTGCATGGCTTAAAGCAGCTTTCCCCAACCAGGTGCCCTGGGAATTGTAGTCACACACATCCAGAGCAGTTCCAACCCATCTGGGGGGCACCTGGTTTGGGAAGGCTGCTCTAAAGAGTGGCTGTACACCCGTAGCTTGGATCCCCTTGGCCAGTCCTCGAGCATGATGCCTGCGCTCTTGTGGTCCTGTTGGTTTTCCTCAGTGGGCTCTGCATGGCAGAGTTCCCAATGTTTTGTGCATTGGGTGCCCTCTGCCAGTCTAGTAAAACTTAATCTTCTAGAACTTCTGATTGCTGGCACCCTTTGACTTCTGCAGTTGGTTCTTCAAAAATAGTGCAGTGTAGATTGCATTTCTAAAAAATCCATGCATTAGAATAGAAGCAGTCAAACAATAACTAAAGCAGGACAGACCTGAAGCCAGGTGCCAACCCATGTGGCGCTGCTCTCCAGTGAATGCTTTAGCTGTGTTGACTGATTCTGCTAATCTGTGTCATGGAACGCATGACCCAATGCTGGCAGTGCTGTTTCTAGGCAAAGATCAGGCATGAAGCCCGGATGCAAATGTATGTCATACTGTAGTTGGGTTATTGTCTCCCCCTCCTGAATCAGAATTAGTTTGCCCCCAACCAGAAAACAGGGCAGCCGTGTTGCCTGCCACTTTGCCTTCCCCCTCCTGTCTTCCATGTGCAGACAAAACACAATCTTTCTGACATAGCAGGGTGCCAACAAATACAACCCGGCAGGACTATTGTTGGAGAACAAATTTAGTACAAATCAATTGCAAAAATGTGCACATCTGTGTCCTCCCAGAGGCACATGTAATGAATAATTCTGGTAAATGGTTTCCAAACCGGTTGGCATAAATGACTTGTGTTAGGCCATTGAGGCAGTGGAAGTGGCAGCTCCACCTTTTTTCCACCCACAGGCCATGCCTTCTGGTCCTTTAGAAAAAACAAGCATTATGCCCATCTGTTGCGCTTGATTTTTCCTGAGCTTCAGGTACTATATTCTCCATGAATGCAAGTACACAGCTGTGTGCAGAGTGATGGGATTAATTATCCGGGCAGAATAGATAATACCTTGGAAGAAAGAAACAAAATTCAAAGTGATCTTGATAGGTTGGAGCGCTGGGAGGAAAACAACAAAATGACATTTAATAGGGATAAATGCCAAGTTCTGCACCTAGGAAAAAGAAACCAAATGCACAGTTACAAGATGGGGGATACTTGGCTCAACAACACTACCAGCGAGAAGGATCTTGGAATTGTTGTCGATCACAAGCCGAATATGAGCCAACAATGTGATGTGGCTGCAAAAAAGGCAAATGCTCTTTTGGGCTGCATTAATAGAAGCATAGCTTTCAAATCCCGGGAAGTACTAGTTCCCCTCTACTCAGCACTGTCTAGATCTCATCTGGAGTACTGTGTCCAGTTCTGGGCACCGCACTTTAAGAAGGATGCAGACAAGCTGGAGAGGGTTCAGAGGAGGGCAACAAAGATAATCAGGGGGCTGGAAACAAAGGCTTATGAGGAGAGACTGAAAGAACTGGGCATGTTTAGCCTTGGGAAGAGAAGACTGAGGGGAGATAGGATAGCGCTCAAGTACTTGAAAGGTTGTCACAGAGAAGATGGCCAGGATCTCTTCTCGATCATCTCAGAATGCAGGACACAGAATAATGGGCTTAAGTTCCAGGAAGCCAGATTCCGGCTGTACATCAGGAGAAACTGCCTGATTGTCAGAGCAATATGACAATGGAACCAATTACCTGGGGAGGTGGTGGGCTCTCCCACACTGGAGGCCTTCACGATGAGGCTGGACAGCCATCTGTCAGGGATGCTCTGACTTGGATTCCTGCACTGAGCAGGGGGTTGGACTCGATGGTCATATAGGCCCCTTCCAGCCCTACTATTCTTTGATTCTATGATCCTTGCAACTTGCTCAGTATGTGTTTTTGTGTGTGGTAGTGACTCATGGTGAATTGGCAGAATTCTCCTCCAAGACCCCTGGCTAACCTCTTTCCCACTCTATCTTCCATCATGTGCTCATGTTGTCTGCTCTGCTCAAGTGGAAGCGATAACCTCCCTGAAGCTGCTGAGTTGAGGTACTTCATTCTTCAAGCTGCAGCACAAGGTGTTTGAACCAAAGGCACAAAGGTGTTAAATAACCCCTTCCCTTCCTAAAGTTGCTTAGGGGAAACAGAATTGCCTGGGAGCGTGACCCAGGAGGAAGCTGCAGTCTCCGATAGTACTGTACATTTTCTCTGTTCCTGGGGAGAGTGGGACCATATGGGCATGAGCTACCCTTCCATGTTTTTCTGGGGTGGGGTGGGGGGAATGGGTGACCCTCCCTGCTGCCTGTTCTGCCTGGAGGTGGATCGGCTCTCCTCCTGGAATTGTTCTCCCTCAAGCTTTAAACAAAGGGTGAAGACAGAGAGGGAGACCACAATGGCTGGTGTGTTCCTAGCCATGAACCTACACCTCCTGAAGTGTCTGTGGGTCAGATGACATGAGGCAGTGGCTGATCTGTGGGCTGGATTTGGAGGTGCTTGAACCACAGAAGAGAGTGGAGAGTTGGGGGCAGGGGGCTCATTTCCATGAGCAAAAGGGGGTGAGGGTGAGGAGTGAGGAACCTTCCCTCATCTGTGGCTTCCTCCCTGTTCTTTGTCTCCCAATATTACCCTCCCCTCATCCAGGCTCAATACTGGAAGTGATCCTGTCTGAGAGAGACATGATTAGGAAATGTGGTAGTGCCAGGGAGGAAGTGACTGACCTGTGGAGGATTCAGCTCCCCTTTTCCCTCACTTGCTTCCCTCCACATACGCACCATCTTGGCACTTCTAACCTAAGAGTTCAACGCCCACAGCCGGGGCGACGCACGGCTGCAGTGGTACACCCCCGTGACTCCTGTGCCCCACGTGGGACTGGCCATCTTGGCTTGGTGCTTCCTGACTCCTGGCAGTAGATTTAATGGTGGCTTGTCTGTCGAGACACCTTGCTACCCAAGTACCAGGATATGGGAACATAAATGATACTGACTTATAGCGCAAGCCTCTACATGTCTACTCAGAAGCAAAGCCCATTGATTTCAGTGGGACTTACTTCCATGTAAGTGTGTGTAGGATTGCAGCCTGAATCGTTTAAAAGCAAAATACCAGAAATTGCAGGTACTGCCTTCCAGCTGGTGGTGGATTGACAAACCCTGGAGAATAATTAGTCTTTTAAAAAATGAATGTGGTAATTCAGAGAAGGAAGGCTACAGTCTTCAAATATCTCTGCAGCCTTTGGAAAAGTTGTAGAACATTGTGAAAAACAATTAGATGGATACAAACTGGGTAGTTAGGATATATTTAGAGAAGAGCAGGTAACATTAATATGTGCAATAGTGCTGCGAGGTTCCATCTCATCCTCTGTGTTTTTCAGCGTCTACATGAAGCCACTGGGGGAAGTAATCTGGAAGCTTGGGCTGAGGAGTTTGCAGTATGGACATGACACTTGGCTCCACCTGTTGTTTTCATCCACTGAAACTAGGGAGGCTGTGGAACTCTTGAACCGGTGTCTGGAAGGGGCTTTGGGGTGAACTGGGGTCAGCAAGCTCAGACTTAATCCAGGCAAAGCAGAAGTGCAGTGGGTTGGGAAATGGACTAATCTGGATAGAGGACTAATCTGGTCTTGGATGGGGTTGCATCTCGCTGAAGGGCCAAGCGCACTCTTTGGGAGGGGACTGAGGAAGCTCGGGGTGTGGGGGCGAGGAGTGCTTCTCATTAGCACTGATATGCCAGCTGCAGCGCTGTCTGGAGCGATCTGAGCTTGCTTCAGTTATCCATGTGTTTCGACATCCAGGCTGGACTACTGTAGTGTACTCTACATAGGGCTACCTTTGAAGATGGATCAGAAATGTCAGCTAGTACGGCATGTAGCCTCCTGTGTATGTGGCCTGGGCAGTGGCCTGGGTATGTGGCCTGTGGCAGCTGTGTTCTGCCAGCTGCATTGCTTGTCCGTGATTTTCCCAGCCCAGTTTAAGATGCTGGTTTTAGTCTTTGACGCTTTAAAGAGTTTGGGCCACTTCCCTTGCACCAGCCTGTCCATAATTTCATGGTCAGCAGCGGAGGCTCTTCTCGCTTGCCCACTGCAAAGGGCAGTTTGGACTGCATGTCCGAGTCGGAGGGCCTCAGCAGTGACCCCATACCTCTGGGATGAGTGTGCCATCTGGGGCTTGTCAGGCTCCATCACTGCAGGCCTTTAGGAAAGCTCTGAATTGTGTTTTAGGCCGATGGCTTCTTAGCTATAATTATTCCAGGTTTGGGGGCTGGGTGTTGATTAGTATTATTCCTGACGTGTATTGTTTTTATTCAAGTTTAATTGTATTTTTTAACCATGTAAGCTGCAGTGAGAGGATTTTGCACTTAAAGGTGGCCTAAAAATAATTTTAAGTAATTAAGATAAGCGTCGACCAAGTAGAGAAACATCTGTAGCTTGTACTCAACACTGCCATCTGTGATGAACCCCCTTTTACAGGGACATTGCTGTGGCTGGGATGCATATTGAATTGTCTTTGTCCAGGTCCTAATCTATACATGCAGCAGAATGAAATGGTATAGTTCTGAAGCCATACGATGGAATGTACTCCTCCAGGAATGTGGAAAAAACAGCAACAACAGCCTCTGTGCAAAAAACCCAAAAACGAAACCCATCCCTCTTGTTTGCTGCTTTGGGGCCCCTTTCAAGGACCACCGGGCAGGCTGTAAATGATAAAACAAAAGAAGTGCATCTCAGACTGGGAGAGAGGTTCTGCTTCAGCTAGCTTCCTACTTGCAGAGAGGGGATTGTGTATGTTTTTAGCATTCAGAAGTGTGATTTCCCCCACCCACAGCCTGAAGTGGTGCAGTCCATTCTCTTGCCTCATTTTGCAGTGCAGAGGAAGCCCTTTTCACCCCTTCCCCGCAGAACAGAAAATGTGTCTGCTCCGAAAGACCCCTGACTTGCCTTGTTGCTTGGAATGCTTTCTATCTCTCACTATATCATAGAATCATAGAATAGTAGGGTTGGAAGGGGCCTACAAGGCCATTGTGTCCAACCCCCTGCTCGATGCAGGAATCCAAGTCAGAGCATCTAGCCATCTTCATTAAAACAGTAATTCATTGGTGGTGCAATTATTCATTTAAATGCTGGAGCTATACATCTCAGTGCGCTTTAAAGTTTCTCACTTGCCTTGGTGGAATTCCTGCTCGCACAGCCATGCTTGCTATGGCGGTGCGACGGTGCCGAGCGCAAGAAGGCCCTTGCGGCCTCATCTTGCAGCATTTAATTCTGAGCCATGAATGCTGCTTTTAAAATTCTGGTCTAAATTGCGAGTTTCAGTTAGAGAAACTGTAGAATTTAAGTTCTCCAGTCTTGCCATCAAGGGCTATTTGCCAGGATCGCAAGACAGAACCTCCATGTTCAGAGGCAATGTAGCTACCTCTCAAGGCCACTTGCTGAGAGACGAGCCGCAAGGGGGGGCTGTTGCCTTTATGGCTGCTTGAGGGCTTCCCAGATGCATCTGGCTAGCCAGGGCTGGAAGCAGGGTGTTGGGCTTGATGGAATGGCCCCCTCTCCTGTCTGATCCAGCGCTGTTGCACGGGTGGCCTTAAGGGAAGTTCCCTGTCATCCCCAGTTGCATCAAGCGACTTGACGGAACGTGCTGCTGTTGCTTGGCACATCACATGGATCTTCAGAGAGGTGCCAAGAAAATGTCTCTCTGAGATGAGATGTGTGGGTCAACGGTGTGTGTGTCACAGTCAAAGCATTTTCCACTTCTCTGCAGCCTGTTTGTGTGTGTGTGTTTCCTCTGGAAGCCAGATTCCAGCGAAACATCAGGAAAAACTTCCTGACAGTTAGAGCAATACGACAGTGGAACCCATTCCCTAGGGAGGTGGTGGGCTCTCCCATGCTGGAGGCATTCAGGACAGAGGCTGGACAGCCACCTGTCAGGGATGCTTTGACCTGGATTCCTGCATTGAGCAGGGGGTTGGACTCGATGGCCTTGTAGGCCCCTTCCAACCCTACTACTATTCTATGATCCTCCTTCCTTCTTTCCGGGGTTGTGGGGAGGAGCTAACATTTCCCTCCTGCCAGCCTTCAGTGCTTACACCTGCTTCTACATTCCTGACATGCTAGAACAACAATACAGTTTGCCAACCCTGATTTTACAAGAAATACCTTGAGAACCTGCAGTTTTGTATTTTAAACTTAATTAAACAGTAGCCCCATCATAACTGTGGAGATAAAATGGAGTTTGCTTCTGCTCCTCTCGTCACCTGCTGCCTTCTGGGTGGTCATTTGGGGGCCTCCTGTAGTGGGGCCTCCTGAACTTTGCCCCCAAGACCCAGCCCTAACTGCACCACGGGGCATATGCATGTGTGCGCATGTCCCTGCTCTCAGAACTGGGGTGGCGTTGGGGAGCAGCACGTCATCTCGCCTTTTCCTCACGCCCAATTCCCCAGGCTGTTCCTGCCTCTTGGTCTATCAGCCCACCGTGCTGGCAGTGTGGGCAGAGGTCAGGTGATTTTATTCTTTGTGTGCCATGCTTCGTGAGCTCAGATTTTAGAAAGAAGTGGAAAGCAGAGTGCACTTAAATGATTCCTGTGCCACTGACCATCTGCTCCATAGTGACCATTCTTTGAGCTGCCCTCCTTCACTGGCTCTCTGGCTCCAGACAGGGAGCAACAAACAGGGACTAACTGTATATTTAGTAATTTATCGCACCACATTTGGGTAACTAAGTTTTGACCAAGAAGTGCGCAGCTTCTTGAGACTTGTTTTGTGTTAAGCTTGTACCTGAGAGGCGTGTAACCTCTTAAGCCTCAGAGAGCATGCAACTCTTTGAGATCTCTTTGTAATTACGTTCGTACCTAGGAGACATGCAGCCTCTTAAGCCTCAGAGAGCGTGCAACTGTCTGGGGACGTTCTACTTTTTTTCTTATTTCTTTTATTTCAATAAATCTCATTTTCTTTCATCTACATTTCATAATCTGTCACCTCTCCCATTGGGATGCACTGACAGGAAGTCTTCTAACCAGAGGTGTAATTCACGGATGTGCTGTTTCTGTCTTTCTGTGTGTATGTATTAATAACTACTGATGACTGTCAGTTTCCACTCATTCTAAAACCCACTGTTAATTTGGTAGTCTAATCTGAACTTTAACTTGCACCTCTGCAACCCACTGTGTCAGACAGAGGGCAAGGCACGACCACAGACTCAAGACCTCAACTGAAACAAATCAATTGGCCCATTCATACACAATGCCTGAAAATAATATGATCTTCATATAGAACATAATATTGCAGATTTATATAATTGTGAATGATAAAATCAGATAGTAGCATAAGGAAGCAATCAACAAAACAATGTCAGTGATATAAGAATGGTAATGAAATATTATTCACAAAGCGATCGGAATATTAATCCTAGGCCTGCATCTCCCTCCAGCCCATAGGTTTCCTGGCTATTTTATTATAGTCGGCCAACTTTGTATCTACCAGAAAACAACAGAATGACATTTAATAGGGACAAATGCCAAGTTCTGCACCTAGGAAAAAGAAAGAAACCAAATGCACAGTTACAAGATGGGGGGTACGTGGCTCAACCACACTACAAGCAAGAAGGATCTTGGAATTGTTGTCGATCACAAGCTGAATATGAGCCAACAATGTGATGTGGCTGCAAAAAAGGCCAATGCTTTTTGGGGCCGCATTCATAGAAGCATCGCTTCCAAATCCCGGGAAGTCCTAGTTCCCCTCTACTCAGCACTGGTTAGGCCTCATCTGGAGTACTGTGTCCAGTTCTGGGCACCACACTTTAAGAAGGATGTAGACAAACTGGAGAGGGTTCAGAGGAGGGCAACAGAGATGATCAGGGGACTGGAAACAAAGCCCTATGAAGAGAGACTGAAAGAACTGGGCATTTTTAGCCTTGAGAAGAGAAGACTGAGGGGAGATAGGATAGCGCTCTTCAAGTACTTGAAAGGTTGTCACAGAGAGGAAGGCCAGGATCTCTTCTCCATCATCCCAGAGTGCAGGACACGGAATAATGGGCTCAAGTTACAGGAAGCCAGATTCCGGCTGAACATCAGGAAAAACTTCCTGACTGTAAGAGCAATACGACAATGGAACCAATTACCTGGGGAGGTGTTGGGTCTCCCACACTGGAGGCCTTCAAGACGAGGCTGGACAGCCATCTGTCAGGGATGCTCTGACTTGGATTCCTGCATTGAGCAGGGGGTTGGACTCGATGGCCTTGTAGGCCCCTTCCAACCCTACTATTCTATGATTCTATGATTCTGTACCAATCCAATGCAGTGGGGTCATGGATCCTTCCAGCCTCATAAGAGCCAGTCAGTGCTGTGAGCTGTTTTCAGTCAAGCCATTCCAGGGGGAGAGAAAATGGAGAATATCCAAACATATCCCAGAGAAGAAGGGAGAAGTAGTCATTGCACCGTGGTAAGAAAAAGTTTGTGAACCCCTTAGGATTGTCACCTATTTCCAGCTTGAAATGTTACTAGATCTAAATCAGAATAGTAGGGTTTGAAGGGTCGATAAGACCATTGAGTCCAACCCGCATAATCGAACCCCATAATCCCAGATGAAGAACAATAGATAACCTGACTAAACAAATGACACACAAACATGATGCTTTTTCATCATTTATGTATCCCCAACTGGTTCCAACATTCAATATCCATGTGTGAAAAAGTATGTGAACTTTCAGCCCCTGGTGCCCTCCTCCTCCCTCATCCCTTTGACTTGAAGTAAACATCTCCTGTAACTGTTGGTCAGTCTCTCACATTGGTTTTGAGGAATTTTGGCCTGTTCTTCCTTACAGAACTGCTTCTACTCAGTGACATTTGAGGGCTTCCTTGCATGATCAGCTCATTTCAGGTCCTGCCACAACATTTCGATGGGGTTTAGGTCTGGATTTTGACTAGTCCATTCTAAAACATGGAATTTCGTCTTCCGCAGCCATTCTTTTGTAGATCTGCTCATATGTTTAGGATCGCTGTCTTCTTGCATGACCCACTTTCAGTTCCGCATCAGTTCACGGACAGATGGTCTGACATTCTCCTCTAGAATCTTCTGATACACTGCAGAATTCATGGTTGTGTCAATGATGGCAAGCCGTCCAGGTCCGGAGGCAGCAAAGCAGGCCCAAACCATCATATTCCCACAACCATGCTTGACAATTGGGATGAGGTTCTTTCGTTCAAACACGGTGTTTGTTTTTCACCAAACATAATGTTTCTCGTTGAGGCCAAAAAGTTCTGTGTTTGACTCTTCTTTCCAGAGAACATTATTCCAGAAGCAGTGTTCTTTTTAAGAACGCAAGAAGAGCCCTGCTGGATCAGACCCAGGGTCCATCTAATCCAGCATTCTGTTCACACAGTGGCCCACCAGCTGCCCACAGGAAATCTACAAGCAGGACATGAGGGCAACAGCACCCTCCCGCCCATGTTCCCCAGCAACTGATGTACAGGGGTATGTTGCGTCTGGTTCTAGAGGTAGCACATAAGACTAGTAGCAACTGATAGACTTGGCTCCTGGGTAGTGACTGTGATCTTAAACCTTTTCCATTTGTAGACTACTACCTGTCTGACAGTGGATTGGTGGAGCCCCAAATCCTTAGAAATGGTTTTGCAACCCTTTCTAGACTGATGAGAAACTGCTTTTCTGAGGTCCACAGAGATGTCTTTTGATCATGACATGACATGTTTCCACACAAGTGTATGATGAAGACCAAACTCACAAAGTTTCTAATCCTTTTATAGGGTGGGGCCTCCCAAACTCAGCCCTGAAGATCTACCTAGTTACTTAAACACCTGATTCTAATTATTCCCTTTAATTGAGCTGATGCAGCCAGGGGTTCACTTACTTTTGCACATACTCTGACTCTTCAGTACTCATTGTTTGCCTAATGTATACACTGTTTTATTTCACAAGACATAGAATTGGTTAATATAAATATCCTATTTATAAATAATATTAATATCCTATTGGATATTTAGAAAAGGACTGGTTTTGATTCACAAAGGCTATCATAGTACAACGATGGAATTTCTGTAATTATCATTGGAGTTCACAAACTTTTTGTCACCACTGTATGTGTCCAGTGTGTCCATCTTTTTATATTCGTGAAACACAGGAGTAGAGTCCCCTCCCCCCCACCCATCTTTCACATCAATTTCCTCCCTTGTGTGAACCTGCAAAAGGCATATTGAGGGGGAAGTGTTACTGGCATCCTGCTTTTCTGCAGAATTTTGCACAGGTCAGTTTGACATGACACGTTGTTACATATTTTCAGCACATTTGTCCAAACATTGCAATAATGTTATGATTCCACATCCTCTGTGAGCCTGTTATGGTTTCTGTTGTTCGCAACTTATTAAATATAATGATTCATCTTCCTCAGGTTGTTATCTTGACATCAATGAAGATGTCAAAGACTCTCACTGAGTGTCACTAAGATTCAGCCAAACTCCAAGCTGCTTACACAGAGTTGGATTTTTCCACAGTACGCATCCATTTTATGTCGTCATGGCTGCTCTAGAACCTGCAGAATCCAGTAGTCCCTTGGGTTTAGCAGGGCCAAACCCAACAGCTCTGGGCAGGCAACATCTTTATTAGGACCAATCAAATATGCACAAAATTGTGGACAAGCTTTCAAGATCTCTTCATTTAGCAAGAAGTTACAAAAAGGTTGGGCTAGTGGGGAAGAGGAGGGAGGGAAAAGGCTGACTTGACCATGAAGTTGGCATCGTCAGAATTGTAAGATGGAATGGAGGAAGAGTTAAATGGACTGAAATGGATTATGCTCATTAGGTACCATACAGGTTTCTGGTTACACCAAGGGCTGCTGGGGCAGATGACACATAGTGGCTGATTCCCCCATCTTTGTAAATATATAGCCCGGTAGCTGCCCAGATTTCTCTCCAATCTTAATTGAAATACATACAGGCCTCCTTCTAGGCAGAGAGCAAAGATGAAGAGCAGGAATTAGCAAAGCTGGAGAATAACTTTGGTTGGTGTCCTAGGTAAAAAAAAAGAAAAAAAAGTAAATATAAGCCAAGTTGGGTGCTGTTATCTAGTGGTTGGAGGGAAGGAAACCCTCAGAGTAAAATCACATCTTCATTTAGTGACCACGTGATCTAGTTTTAGGGAACAGGGAAGAGAAAGTTCTCTCTATCCACTTTTCCCCATACCATGAGCAGTTGTTTAAATCTTTATCACATCCTGCCCTTAGTCATCATTTTCTAAACCAAAAAGCCCCAAACACTTCCAGGTATGGAAGCTACTCCAGCTGTCTGATCATTTTCATTGCCCTTTTCTGCACATGCAACACTTACCTCTTTTTGAGATGGGCTGACCAGAACTGTCCACAGCAGTCCAAATGTGGCTGTACCAAAGACTTGTATGAAGGCATTATGACACTGGTTGTTTTTGTTTTCAGTCCCTTTCCTGATAATCCTGAACATGGAAATTGCCCTTTTCACAGCCGCCACACACTGAGATGATGTTTCGTGGTGCTCTCCTCCACAACCCCAGGATCTCATTTCTAGATGGTTGCTGCTAGTTCAGACCCATTGGAGTATATGGGAAGTTAAGATTTTTGCTCCAAATGGGTGTCGTCTTATCTCTTGCCATTTTGTTTCCCAGTCACCCATTTTGGGGACCTCCAGATTTTTCACATTTTGGGGACCTCCAGATTTTTCACACAAGACAACTGGTCTAGATGGCATAAGCCCATGATACTTGTTAACTTTAATTTGCCAGTTAGCTCTGTAACTTCATCCCTTGGTCTCTCTTTGTTCTTCAAATGCCATCCTGAAAAGAGCGGTTCAGGCTTGGACACCTGCCCAGAAAGCTCCTCAGTGAAGTCTGACGCAAAGAATTCATTCAGCTTCTGTGCAGTCCCCTCTTTCATTTCTTTGTTGTCCAACAGACCAGTTGTGTCTTGGGCTGGTTTCCTGCTCTGATTATGTACATAACATATTTGTTGCTTGTGTTAATGTTTTCAGCAACGTGCTCCTAAAATCCTTTTTTTCTTTGATGTGAGTGAATGCAGAGGTGAGCCTCAAGAAAAGTTCAGTCTTGTGCCAGTTTGGACATAGTGGAGGCAAATCATGGGTTAATTAAGCTATGATTTGCTGGGATGCATGCAGTTTCTGTAAACAGCCCCTAAACATCCCATCAGTCTGGTTTTGCTTATCATGCTGACAACCTCTGATCAGGCCACAATTTGCCACCGTGATGTGAGAACTGGGTCACTATAATTGCTAAGTATACATACTGTGATTTCACCATCTACTCACTATTCCCCCTCCCAATTTCCCCCTGCTTTTTATAAATCTTGCCTGAAGAAGAAATCTGGGGATCTTGAAAGCTTGTGCAATTTTTGGTGTGGTTTTTTGGTTGGCCTACTAAAGGTATTCCGGTAACATGGATTTTGGCATTTTTCTTATGATCATCATGGCTACCCTTGCTTTTTATTCTTAGTATATCCCATAATCAACATAATTTCACTTGAGTAATGCTAACACAAAGAAGATTTGGGGTAATGGGAAATGTATACCACTGCATCCTTCTGCTCACTTTCTTGGGAGTAAGTCCTGTGGAACTTGGTTGATTTATTTCTGCATTAGCATGCATTGGGTTGGGCTGGTAGCCAATGGTAAACTTTAGCTTTTTGTTGTGCAGGCCACCTCTGTGGACCGCCCACTGCTGGGGAAAGTGGGAGCTTTTGTTCAGGCATGAAGGGAGTTAGCATGGGCATTGTGTCCAATAGCTCATAGGTCATTATCTTGGCAGCAGATGTATTAAAAAATTTTCATGTCTGGCTAGCCGGCGAGAGTGTGAGTCCCAGATCCAAAATACTCCAGTGATTGCTCCATCTTGGTTTGGCAGCACACGCTGCGGGGAACTCTCTATGTGTCACTACAGTGCCACAGTGCTCAGCCCCCCCCCCCCCCAGTTGTGCCTGGGACCGTGGTGTGCTTTTTGGTAAATGTGAGTGGTGTTCAGTTAAACTGGATTGAGCCAGCCCACCGCAGGGCTACCCAGTGCCTGCATTTTCTGCCCTTGATGGTTACTGACTGGTTGCTTGCATGTTGTTTTCCAATACTGTCTGCACCCCTGGCCTCCCAGGAAGAACCTCATGGTAAGGTAACCTCATGGCATTTGGGGTGGGTTAGGGTATTTTAGAAAATGTTTTTATTGTAGAATTTTATTGTTTTAAACTGTTTTTATTGTATGTTGTACATCGCCCAGAGTGGCTGGGTGACCAGCCAGATGGGCGATTAATAAATTTAATAATAATAATAATGGTAAGGAGGAGACCAGCCTGGCGCCATCCATCAGCCAGGGGAGAGCAGTTGCAGGGAGCTGCCTTCCCCGCTGCCTGCCAGGAAGAACCCTTGGCTCCAGTCACCAGTCACCCTGCGCATGCTAGGGCGACTGGTGACTGGGCATGCTAGCCTCTGTCCATCGGTCAGGGCTGCTGGCTGGCGTAGGCTCAGGGTGTGTGTGATTACAGTCTTTTGCAAACCTCCTTCAGGGTCACTCTGTTGAAAAGCAGGTTCTAATGCTAAATAAATGAACATGTTCTAGAAGCAGTTCAACTTGCACAAAAAGCAAGTGGTGCTTTGCTGTTGGGATGGTTCCACTTTAGGCTGCAGATGGGGAGCTGGCGTTGCTGTGTTTGGATGCTCTACCTTGTTCTTTAAAAATGTTCTCCCTGCTATGCTAGTTTCCCCCATTTGCAGCCTGAAACGGTTCCATCCATCAGCCACCTCCTTCTGTCGCATGCCTGTAATAGCGGGTTGTGCTGCTGTTTCATTTCTTGGAAAGATGTGCAGACGCATGGCCATCATGCCAGAAAATTCCATTAACTCAGCTGTCTGAACCTGATTCAGAGAACCTTCATTCAGAGAAGCCATGGTCTGAATTGACTCCCCACTTTGGATTGCAGCCTCTAAAAGAATTTAAGCTATCCATTAACTGTGGAGACCGAAGTGGCCTTGAATTGCTGCTTAGCCTTGCAAGAAGCAAGGAGGAACCAGAGGAGAGTGTATGATCCTCTTTCTCTTCTCCTCCATCCTTCTTTCTCCCCCCACCCCAATCAACAACAACAACAACAACAAAACCCTGGCTGCCTTTCAGTGGGCTGGAGTGGGAAAAGAATAAAGATGGCACAGCAGAGCTACCCCTCCCCTGATCTTTGCCCCATTAATTAAACAAGAGGTATTAATATTTGAAGGTTGGCAGTTCCGTCACCTACCATTACCATCACCCCTCTTCCTTGGGCTTATTAGGTTTTTGCAACCTGCAGCATTCTGCCATCTGGTGTGTATCTGGCCAAGGGAGGCAGATTAGAGAAGGAGAAAGTGTGTCACCAGGGTGTGTGTTCTTCCTGGCTGGAGTTTGGGAAGGGAACCCTCTCTAGTGGAGCTGAATTTTTCAAGAAGGGCATGGCAGCTCGGTCCAAGGTTTTGCAAGAGAATAAACGGCAATTAACTTTGAGTGTCATTGGAGGGGGCAGGGAGATGGAAGCTGATATTCTCTGTTCTGAATGGGCAACTACTACTTTTGTGTGTTAATACTTGTGTCTGATTTGTGTCGGGTAAAGAGGCGTTGGATGCTTTTTACTCAAGGTTCTGAAAAGACACAGTTCTGTTAATACTTCTGCACATTGAAGCTTTTTGACACACAGTCTATCCAAGGGCCACTTCACATGTTACGCTTCTAAAAGATGACGTATAGTGAGTTGCCCTTGGATTGCAGAGCTGAAGTAGGGAGGTCCCTCTGCCTGTGGCCAGGGGACCAAGGTCCGGCTTGCTGCCCCCAGCCTGTCGCCATCCATGGTCCACTGAAAGAGGGGCTGCCCACGGCTTGCTGTCCTCTTTCCCTCTCCGCATTCCTCTCTTTTGCATCGTGTCTTCAGGAAGGGACCGATGTATCTTTTGATTTCTCTGCAGCACTTAGAAAATAATTCAGAGCCTTGTGGCACCTTAAGGACCTCATGAATTTGTTCTGGCCTAAGCTTTTGTGGACACTGTCCTCTTCTTCGTGGAATTGGGGGGTGAAAATGTAGACTGTATTGTCAGAGGGAATTCAGATGCAGAAGTACAAGCAATGGTGATTGGGTTTTAACAAGGCATCATTGCGATAGTGAGCCAACAAACATATTTAGTGTGATAAAGTAAAACATTGTCCTTATTCGAACCACAGGAAATTTTTTGTCAGTCATTTCCTTTGGTCCCGAATGGCCAGCTTGAGGTCACTGACTGAATGTCCCGGGAAGGTGAAATGTTCAAATGACATTTGTGTTCTGGGAAGTCGAAATGTGCAACAGTGTCTCCTGGCTGCTAAATATTGCTTTTCTTGATGTCAGATTTGTGTCCAAAGTACACTTTTGCATAGAGACTGGCCTGTTTGGCCTATGTGGAATGCAGTAGGACATTGCTGGCAAATACCACATTAGAAGATGAGCAGGTATATGAACCCCTGATGTTGTGGAAGGCATTATTAGGTCCTCTAATAGTGTTGCCAGAGGAGACAGATCTGTGTCTACCGCAGGGTCTAGTTCCTGTGTCTATATCTCCGTTACGAGGTCTGTTGTGGCTGCTGAGTATCCTTTTTAGGTCTGTAAACAAGTCCAGGCCTCTGACCCAAGGCCTGTGAGAGGGAAGTGTCATTGTCCAGGATGGGTTTAGATAACTGATGTTACATTTGAGTGGTCTTAGCTGGGAACTATAGGTGACAAAAAGTGGTGTTTTCTCATCTGTCCTGTAGTAGATTATTCCTGAGTACCAGCCTAGCCCTGTTTATCACTTTTTAACTTTTCTCAGGGATGCCTTCTTTCCTTTAATAGCTTCCTTAATATTGCTTGTTAACTGTGCTGCTAAACTCTTGGACTTGGTGCTAACTTTCCTGGCTTACAGTATACATTCTAGCTGATCTTCTATTGTTGTGGTTTTAAGTAACCACAAGCATTTTGGAGAATTGTGACCCTCTTGACTTCCCCTTTCAATTTCGTTTTACCGGTTCCCTCATTTTAGATACAATTCTGCTTTTGAAGTCAAAAGTGACTGTGTTGGAATTCCTGGCAATTTCCCACTTCAGTAGCCCCATGATCACTGTTTCCAGTTGGTTTCACAGACTCGCCTCTTGCACTAGGTCCTGGGCAGCACCCCTTAGGATTCAGTCTGGGGTTGCCTCCACCTGGTCGATTTCATGATCAACTGTTCTAGGGCACTGTCATTTAGGGCCAGGGTGGGCGGAAAGTAGTTCTCCAGATGTTTTGGACTTCAACTCCAAGCATTGCTGACCATTGGCCATGATAGGGACTTCTGAGAGTTGGAAGTCCCAAACATCTACCAGGCTACCAGGAAAAGAGCCTTCTCTGTGGTGGCCCCTGTCTGTGGAATGCCCTCCCAGGGAGATCCACCCGGCATCTTCTCCGTATTATGTTTAGATGCCCGTGTAAGATCTTCCTTTTCCCAGCAGGCATTTCATATTTAATCTGTTGCTCTAATTATTAACTTCACTGATGGCTTTTAAATATTTGTAATCTTTAACATTTTGATTGCTGTATTTACTGTTTTGATTGTTTATTTTGGATTTTAAAAAATGATTGTAAACCTCCCCAAGGGCATCTGACAATGGGACGGTACATACATTTAATAGATGAATGCATGTTGGGGTTCAGAAGTACAAGAATTGTAACATTCAGCTGCACTCCATCCCTCCCGTGCGCAGACCTGAATGGGTAGCTTTCCCCACAGCTCAAATGATGAGCCCTTGCTTGCTGTTGCAGTGGCTCAGGTATCTGCCACTGGGCTCCTTCCCTTTCTCTTGGCTCTTCTGTACAGGCAGTCTTCCAAAGCAAAGCCTTGAGTATGGTAGAGAAAGGGGTGTGGGTCCCTGGTTGGGTGGTGGGGCGGTAGCAGCAAGCCTCCTCCCCCCCCGCTAGAACGACCCAGTGCCTGGGACTGTCTTGGCACACCAGCGTCACATGAAGCAGCTGTGGAGCTCGGTGAATTGGGCATGGGTAGGATCAAGGTGTGGCTTCCATCCATCCGGGCCTGGGCTTGGGCTCCCTGTTCTCACAAGACTGGAAGTGCCACATTTCCTCTGCTCTCTAACTGCATATTTTTTTAATATTTAGAATGCAAAAATGTGTGTTTCTTGCCTAATATTTAGAATGCGTAACTTGGTATGTATAAAAACATTTTTCTCTGTGTTGAATAACGATCTAGTGCCAGGTAGGAATAGCTTTTCAGAGCCTGGTATTTATTAGCCACCTGGTACCAAGATAAGAAACAGGGAGTCCCCAGCAAACCAACATATGCATTTTGGAGAAGGCGAGGGTGAGTGAATGCAAAGGAGGGGGGGACATTAGGATTTCTGTACCTTGTCAAACTGCACCTGCTGTGCATTTATGACGTGGGGGAGGCATTGTAGGTGGAAGAGAGAAGCTGTATGTGTCACAGTTTCTCTTTCTGAACACCTGTTAAAGGTACAGCAGTCCCACAGCCATCCGTGCATCTGGTACCCCGAAGTCTGCTTCATTATGACTTCTGTACCAGATTGGTCAGCCTGATGTATATATGTAGAAAATTAAGGCCCCGGACCTAACTAAATTAAGGGTTGATGTATCTGTGGAAAGGATTAAGGGCCCATACCTAACTAGGTAGGTGATGTGTGTTATGCATGTGTAAGAGAAAATGAGGGTGTATGAGAGAGGGAGAGCATGTAAGTATATTATCTCTTGGGTCATTCTGCTAGCTTTGGTTTCTTACGTAACCAGTCTTTAAAGGAGCTGTGCTCACACATGTGTATATGCATGCTCAGTATTCTGTGTGTGCATGTATCTGTGCATCTCTTAACCGTGTGTGCTGGCAGCTTTGTATCTGGCTGCTTGCAGGACACTGTTCGAAATGCGGGTTTTGACTGGCGTTTCATTTTTTATCTTTTCCTTCTTTCCCCATCACCTCTAATCCGCTCTCAAGTCCAGCACATGCAAATGTAGCCAGGTGGTTGTGAATGTCAGGAGCAAGCAGCAAGTGCATTTTGGGCCTCTGATATTTGGATCAATGCGAGTCTTGTTGGCATGCATTTGGGGAACAGGGATGGGGGTAAAATTCAGCCAGCAGAGGTGTGCATGGCTTCATCAATGCGAAATGTACCTGCAGAATGCCCTGTTGATCTGGGGTTCTGATTCTGTCAGGTCCCAGTCAACTTAGACCCCAGATCAATACAAATGCATTGTCTGCTGCGGAGAGTCTCCACCTTCATTTCTTAAGTCTCGCTTATGGGCAAAATGCTTGCATCGCCCCAAAGGAAACTGATGTTCTCCTGACAGACCCCCACTCCTGTGGCCTCCATGTGAGGAGAGAAACAGGGATGCTGGACTCATAGCAGACCACATATATGCTCTCATTCTGTAGACAGCTGCTCAGGGCAGCCTATACAGGAAAGGCAGACCAGAGCTCGTTGGCAGAGCACGTGCTTTGCATGCAGGTCACAGGTTCAGTCCCCAGCAGCATCTCTAGTGAAAAGGCTCTGAAGTAGCAGCAGGTCTGTGGAGAAGCTGCTGTCAGTTACAGGAGACAATACAGGACAGGATGAGCCTATGGCCCGAGTCAGTGAGGTGGCACCATTTGTTCATAAGGCTAGGGGCCACCTTGGTTTTTATTTTATTTTATTTTAAAATTTCTTTTAAATTGTTGCACTTTTAAACCTACCAATAACCCATGTTCTCTGCGTGATGAACAATTCATTAAAAACATAAAATGCAAACAATGTTAAAACAAAGATAAAGTCAGTGGCAAATAGTAAAAACACGACAGCACAGAAAACCAAAGCACAACCACAAGGAAATAAAACTGCAACAGTCCCAAAGTGCTAAACACAGTCCTTAAGATGTCTGGGAAAATAAAAAGGTCTTCGCCTGGCCCCGAAAGGACCATAATGTAGGGGCCAGGTGAGGGCATGCCACATCCGGGGTGCCACCACTGAGAAGGCCCTTCCCTCTTGTAGCCAGCCACCTGCCTTGCTTAATTTGGCAGGGGCACCTGCCACCTGGAGGAGGGCCTCAGAGGACGACCTTCAGGTAACCTGGCCCTAAGCGGTTTGGGGCTTCAGAAGTTAAGACCAGTGCTTGGAATTGGGCTTGGAAATGGACTGGCAGCCAGTGCAGATGGCAAACTACTGGCTTAGTATGATCACATCAGCCAGTGCCAGTTAGCAATCTAGCCAGCCTGTTTTGGAGTAAATGTAGTTTCCGGACCTTTTTCAAAGGCAGCCCTGTGAAGAATGCCTTGCACTAGGCCAAAGAGGAGGTTGCCAGCACACGAATAGCTGTCACAAGGTGGTCTCTGTCCAGGTAGGGTCACAGTTGGCATGCTAGGCTGAGCTGACAAAAGGCTCCCTAAGCCACCGAGGCCGCTGGTGCCTCTAGTGACAGTGGTGGATCCCAGCGCGCCTCCAAGCGGCGAGCCTGTTTCTTTAACGGGAGTGCATCCCCCTCCAGAACAAGGTGAACACCACTTAGCCAGACCAGGTAAACACAAGTATCTCCGTCTTGTCTGGATTGAGTCTTGTTTTTTTGGCCCTCGTTCAGTCCACTACCCTTCCCAAGCACTGGTTTAGAATATCAACTGCCTCACCTGTATTAAATGAAAAGGAGAGGTAGAACTGGGTATCATTCGCATATCTGCGACACCTCAGACCACATCCCCAGATCACCCCTCCCAGTGGCTTCGTGTAGATGTTTAACAGCACAGGGGATAAAATAGAGTCCTGAGGCCCTTTTAGGACAAAGCTCAGCTGCAGTACTGACTGAAGTACAAATACCTTAATTTTTAGCTACTTTGTGCAAAGAATGTTTCAAGTCTGAAGCTGTGTTTCAAGTCTGAAGCTGAATGCTACCTGGTGGAGATTGGGAAGCTGTTGACTCCTGGCTTCAAATACATTGAGATGTCAGGCTGGGCTAGATTCATTTTGTTTTGTGTGACTTCCTCAGCAGCAAGATCCATTTTTTCAAGTGACTTGCGATTTATTTATTTATCTTGTCCTGGTGCCAAATGAATAATCTTTAAACAAAAATAAAACATAGTGCATGTAGGTGGAACTTCTGGAGAAGGGAGTGTATGAAAAATGGGATATCCAATATCTTTATGTACTAAGAATTACAGCAATGTAAGTTAGGCCTTCACCATATCAGAACTGCCATGTTTGGTCCGACTGCAGGCCAGCCCAGCCTGGGGTTTGGTCTTGAAATGTGGCCGTGAAGAGCAAGTGGGACCTTCTCTTCCCTCCCTTGTTGTACCCAGTATTGTGTGATATTCTATCTGTCCCTCGATCGATAATCATTGCTAGGCCGCCTTTAAGGGTGGAACTTGCTTCTTCCTTGGGCCCAGTTGTTGCTGGGCATCAGAGAGTCCGTAGGTGCAGGATCTTCCAGCAAGCAACTTGCCACCAAGCCATTTTTGCTGGAGTTCACACTGCCGCATTTCAGGGGCATTTCTCGCTGACCAATTGGCAGGCACCCTTCATCTTCCCCGTCAACACTGTGTTTCCTTTTCCATTCTGCTTTCTCAGCCTTTTGAAAACCCCAGTTCAGAAGGTAAAGGGCAGTTCTCTGGAATAAGCTGCTGGTCGTAGGTGGGGAGGGATGCCATACGAGACCATGGCTTTGAGAAGTAGCTCTGAGCAGCAAGCTCTTGTTTTTTGATATAATAATTTTTATTTTTAAAAACGAAAAAAAAAACCACACAACAACATAAACACAATACACATACACTAAAATATCTCTTAAGATTGTAAGATATCTACCTTTGGCTCCCCTTACACAACAAATGCTTATTATTATTCTCTACTTCTTATCTTAGTTGTATATCATACCTTGAGTTCACAGACATTATCTCATTTCTCTCCTAATTTTTAACAACAACAAAAAAAAAAGAGGACCAACCATCTCAAAGTTCAAAATCCACATACATAGATGTCATTTTTCTCTATTTCTTGTACAAATTCTATAGAAGGTTTCCAGTCTAACATTAATGGACCCTTCTTTAATTATACTAGTAATTATACTACTGTAATTATACATCTCTGCCAGCTCCATCATTGTCATGATCCACTCGCTCACAGTTAATATGATTTCATTCTTCCACTTTTGTGCATACAATAACCTTGCAGCCGTTGTCATGTAGAGAAAGAGGGTTCCCCCCCTTCTCTTTTACGTGTTTATCTGTTAGTCCCAATAAAAAAGTTACTGGCTTTAATTCTATAGTAGTCTTTAATATTATTTGAGCTAAAGACTGTATTCGTTTCCAAAATGCTTTAGCTTTTTTACAAGTCCACCATAAATGATAAAACGTTCCATCTTGATCTTCACATTTCCAACATTTTCCAGAAACACCCTTATACATTTTAGACAGTTTAAACGGTGACATATACCATCTATATACATCATCTTATAAAAATTCTGTTTAAGACTTGTACATAAAGTAAATGTTAGATCTTTTCCCCACATACTTTCCCACTCTTCCATTGATATATTATGACCAACATTTTGTGCCCATTTTATCATACAATCTTTTACTTGTTCATCCTCTGTCTCATACCTTAACAGTAATTTATACAGTTTAGCAATAACATGTTCATCATTTGTACACACTGCTGTTTCAAACTCAGATTCTGCTTGTTCAAATCCACCATTTTTCTCATCTATTTTAAACCTTTCTTTAATTTGCAAATATGAAAACCACTGGCAGACATGACCTTCTTCCAATAAGCTTTCCTTTGATTTTAACTTATATTCCCCTTGTGACAGTTCTAGTAAATCATTATATCTTATCCATTTATGCATGCTATCAAATTTTCTTCTATGCATTGCTTCTTGTGAAGATATCCAATGTGGTGTTTTTTTTTTTTATAAAACCCTAATTTATATTTATTCCAAATTCTTAATACAGCCCTTCTTATATAATGATTATTAAAATCTACATTCACTTTTGTTTTATCATACCACAAATAACCATGCCACCCATATCTCAATGCATATCCTTCTAGTTCTAAAAGCCTTCTATTTTTCAATGTCATCCATTCCTTCATCCACATCAAGCAGCAGGCAGAAAAATAGGTTTTAAAATCTGGTAATCCCAAGCCACCTCTTTCCTTTGCATCTTGTACAATTTTTATTTTAACTCTTGGTTTCTTTGCTTGCCATATAAACTTCGTTATATCTCTCTGCCACTGCTTAAAAGGTAAACCCGATGTAACAATGGGTATCATTTGAAACAAAAATAACATTCTAGGTAATACATTCATTTTGATCGTTGCAATTCTTCCCCAAAGTGATAGCTGTAATTTTTCTCATTTTAATAGGTCTTGTTTAATTTCATTCCACACTTTAACATAGTTATTTTGAAAAAGCATACAATTCATATTTGTCAAAAAGACTCCCAAATATTTTACTTTCTTTTAAATTTGGAAGCCAGTCTTATCCATTAACCTTTTTTTTCCTTGAACATTCATATTCTTTGTTAAAATTTTTGTTTTCTGTTTATTAACTTTGAACCCTGTCACTGCTCCAAATTCTTTTAATTTTTTCATTAAAATTTCCATTCCCTTTAAAGGTTCTTCCAACATAAACACCAAGTCATCTGCAAAAGCCCTCATCTTATATTTCTCCTTTTTAATCTTTATTCCTGTAATTCGATCATCTTGTCTTATATCTCTGTTCAATCATTCTAAAACCAATATAAACAGTAGCGGTGACAATGGGCAACCTTGTCTTGTTCCTGTTTGTATCTCACAAGGTTTAGTCAAGTCCCCATTTATAATTATTTGAGCCTTTTGATCGGTATATACTGATTTCACCCATTTTATAAAGTTTTCCCCAAAGTCCAATTCTTCTAAAGTCTTAATGAAAAATTTCCAGTTGAGATTATCAAATGCTTTCTCTGCATCTAAAAAGATCAAAGCTTGAGCAGCAAACTCTTGTAAGCTGTGGGAGAGGTGGCTTCTTTCTCTGTCTCTCTCCCCGCCCCCTTCCATCTCCCTCCACTGCCTTTCAAACTGACAGTGCACCAAAAATGGCCAATGCACATCTGTGTGAACAGATGAGCTGGTTTGTGTGCTGACTTGCAAGGCTGCTGGAGCCCCGCCGGAGGACCCAGGACAGCTGGGGCTGTGCCCCTCTTCCGTGATGTTGCCGCTTCCTGTTGTTCAGTCTTCCCATCCGGTGGCCTCCAGATGTGTCGGACTACAACTCCCATAATCCCCTAGCCCGTAGCTGCTATAGCTGCTGAGAAGTTCTGTAGTTGAACGGAAAGAGTCTCCTTTGTTGATGAGCTCACTTTTGGATGTCAACACGCAGTAGTGTGCGGTCGCTCAGTTGCCTCCATAGGGAAGATGTTGCCGTTCCATAGTGTGCAGTCCGATCAATGCAGGAAATGTGACGTTATTACTTTTCCCATCTGCCCTTTATTCTTTGCATTATCATGACTGATTCTAACTACTCCTGGATGGCGAAGCAAGCTCTGCTTCAAACTTTGGGGATTTTGTTTGACAGATTTCCTGGGTAATCTTGGATAAAATGGGTCAGGTCACAGCTGCTGCTCTCCACGCCAGGTGAGCGGGGGCACTAGTGAAACCTGGGGCGAGAACATTCCTGCCATCTGCAGATCTACACTCTGCTTGTGCTCAGCAGCAGCGACCTCAATGTCTAGCTTGCATGTGGCAACCTTCATCTAGTAGGAAGGCAACATCGTGCTCTTGGGGGGTGTCATCCATTGAGCCAGGACTTGTGGTGGTGGTTGTCATTTATATGTATTTTCCTTCACTGCCCAGCCTTCCCTCTACAGGGTGGTTACCCCACAACGGCTTAGCGGGGTGCCCTCATTTTGTGGAAGCATTTATTTATTTAATGTATTTATATCCCGCCTTTTCCCCCAATACTGGGACTCAAGGCGGCTTTACAACATTAAAACTTGTACAGTTTAAACATATAAATGGAAATAGAAATATACAAAAGTTAAAAATTAATTTAAAAATTAAATTGTCAATAATATTAAAATCGTATAAAATATCAAAATGTTAAAAGACAACAAGAAATACAACTATAGTATCCATCCGTCGTCATATTCTCACAGGTCCAGACCAGCTATCCCCAAAGGCCTGCCGGAACAAAAAAGTTTTTACATGCCCGCGAAAGCATGCCGAGGAGGGTGGCACCCTCGCCTCCCTGGGAAGGGAGTTCCAGAGCCACTGAGAAGGCCCTCTCCCACCTTCCCACCAAACATGCCTAATGCATTCAAGATAGCAGGTCTTCCCCACTGACACAGATTCGCAACTTTGGAAAGACGCTTTGCCCATTACACCAGTTGGTCAGTCTTGCTCTTGGCCTCTAAGGCAGCATAGCCATGTTGCTGAACCATGTGTAAGCATTTGTGTAGCACGTTCCTGTTCAAAGCACATGGATTATCTCAGTTATCCTCATAACAGCTGTGCAAGGTAAGGCAATATAATCTCCAAATTGTAGATAAGATGCAGATGCAAAGAGAGAGTGATTTTGCTAAGCCCCTAGCCAAGCAGAGACGAGATCTGTTCCCAGGCGCTTCATGGGACACTGCACCAGCCTTTCCCATCCTGGAGCCCTCCAGATGTGTTAGACTACAATTCCAATCACCCACAACCAGCATTGCAGGATGATGGCAATTGTAGTCCTGCACATCTAGAGGGCAGTGGCTTGGGGAAGGCTGCACTGTGCTATAGCAGCTCTTCTGGTCCGAGGCTGTGCAATCCCTAAGTGGTAGAGGTGAGGCTGAGCCAGGGTGCTCCTGACTCACCACTTTGTCTCACAGCTGCAACACTGTTGTCAGGGCTAAGATTAAAGGCCTGGTATTTCTTTGGTCATGAGCTTTGCTGTGCATTGATCGAGGGGGCTCCGGATGGACAGTGGGGCTGCAGAGATTGTACCGTGGGCCCAAAATGTTTTCATGTGTTGCATTACAGCTGGCTGTAATATTGCCCCCTTTTCCATGGGTCATTTAATTTTAGTCATTTGTACAAGTTTTTTTAAATATAGGCATGTATTAAAGGGGTCTGGCCTTGAGGCAAAACCAGCCAGAGGACTGTCTTAAGTGGGGTTGGCTGCCTTGGAATAAATGGGGCATGACCCCCTTCTTGGCTTTGCCCAGCATGTGCCTGGGTGTCTGGCAAACAGCTCTTTAGAGTTCTGACCCTTTCTGCTGCCCCCCCATCTCTGATAATTAAATCAGTTTCCCACTTTGCAGTTCAGGCCACAAGAGCCTTTGCGGTGCCTGTTCCTGGGCCATTTCACAGATGTCCTTGCCGCTCGTTTCAGCGACCACAGAATTTGCCTGTGAGTTACAGGAAATGAATTGGTGTTTCCGTATTATTCCGTTGCCTGGCATATCAACGCCAACTTCCTCTGCTTGTTGGGCACCCCAGGCAAGAGGCTGTTGCTGCTATCTGTTCTACCCTCTTTCCCCACCCCGCGCAGTTGCTGTAGGAAAGATGCTTTAGCAGGTCATGTCTCTGGAACAGATGTGGCTTCTGTTATACCCAATGAGTCAGCTAAATCTGGTGCCTTGATGCATCCCGGAATATCTGTCAACTGCTGGCGAGAAAGGAACTTGTGAAAATGTTGGACAATCATTTCGACACATTAGAGCCACGCTGCAGAAATACAGCAGCCGACTTCCAGGAGAAGCTGTGGTTAGGAACATCGGAAGCTGCCTTATACTGAGCCAGACCCCCCTTGGTCCATCCAGCCGAGTACGCTGGGCTAGATGGACCAGTCAACCCTGACTGGCAGCCACGGCTCTCCAGGGGTTTTCACAGCCCTCCCTGGAAATGCCAGCAACTGGGACTGTCTTCATGCAAAGCAGGGGCTCCGCCACTGAGCCACGGCCTCTCCCTATGGTTGCTACATCAATCACTTCCCTTCCTGCTCCCTGTCTGAAATAACCTAAGCAACATTATTTACAAATCTGATGCATGTTAGATGCACTGTGTTAAGGTTGCAGCACTAAACACACTTACTAGGGAGTAGATCTGAATTAAATGTAGTGGAATTTACTTCTGAGTAAATGTGCTTCCGATTTTGGTGTTATGGTGCTGAGCTGGTATAACGGTAAAGTTCTAATATTTATTTTTAATGATATCTTATTACTTGTCTTTCTGCTGAGATACCCAGGGCAATATAACAAGATAGTGAGATTAGACACTAATAATCTGAGAGCCAGTGTGGTGTAGTGGCAAGAGTGTTGGACTGGGAGCTGGGAGATCCGGGTTCTAGTCCCCACTTGGCTGGGAGATCCGGGTTCTAGTCCCCACTTGGCCATGGAAGCTCACTGGGTGACTTTGGGCCAGTCACACACTCTCAGCCCAACCTACCTCACAGGGTTGTTGTTGTGAGGATAAAATGGAGAGGAGGAGGATAATGTAAGCTGCCTTGGGTTCCTTGCAAGAGGAATAAAGGCGGGATATAAATGCAATAATAAATAAATAAATAAATAAATAAAATAATAATGCTAAAAAAAACCCCAACCCAAACCCATACAATAACACAAAAAGCAGCAAATCAATAACATTAACACCTAAAATCCTGAGAGTAAAGCCAAGAGACAGCAGCAACTGCTCAGTTAAAATCCTTATTGAAAATAAAAGTTTTAACCTGGTGCCTGCAGACACTTCTTGGATCTGTTGGGGGAGGTTCTTTGAAAGGTGAGATGCCAGCGCCAAAAAGGCCCTCTCCTGGGCAGGCCTCTCACCAGGCAGGGCACCTAGAGAACATTAGTATGAGAAGGTCTCAAATGATGGGAAGGTTCACATGGGATAAAAGACCACTTTTTAAGTACCGAGCTCTTGAGAGCTTTAAGGTTTAAAAATGGTACTTTGAATTGTGAAGGGTGGGAAAGAACTCCTGACAGCGTAGCTCTTTGAGATGCTGAAACTGGCCTGTCTCTGTCGAGTGTCCTGCAGCTGAACCATCTTGTTTTGACCTGGCTGAATTTTCCCAGCTGTCTTCAAAGACCACCCCATGCAGAGTGCAGTACAGCTGGGAATGCTGCTGACGCATGCTGCTGACGTTCCCACACACCCCTTTTAAATATAATCCCCTTCAGAGCTTGACTTTCTCTTTTCTGCATCAGGTGGTGTTGCTGGGGACACAACAACATAACATGGTTAAACTGGGAACCCTCCCTGTCAGTGCCCCCCCATCCCCTCTCAAACCAGCTGTGTGCTCTTTTAGCTTCTGTCCATAAGACCTTGATTAGAGAACTCCCTTTCTTTTAATCAGATTGGAAATCTTCCAGAGAGCAGCTGGAAGGAGCCTTTCCTAGCCCCAGGCGCTTGCAAGAGCGGAGGAAAACACTGCAGTGATTGTACCTTATATACGAGGGATGTCTTTCAGGCTCCATGAGAGCGGCTGTGACCGGACTTTCTTCTTCGATTTTATGGCTGTGGTTATAAAGGGAAGGAACTTTAGACCCAAGCGCAGTTAAACTTTTACTGATTCTTGGCCGACCTTTCTCCGTCGCTGCCTGAAGGAAGCAGATAGGAAAGAACAGTGGCTGGCGCAAGCTCAGGCAGTGCTAAATTTATGACCCAGGAGCCCATTTTCAGGGCTAGAATGCAGCTCGTAAAATACAGATGAAACCATTTGCACATGGGCAGGCGGAATGTCTTCCCCTCGCCACAGAGTAACAACCGGCCCCTGAGAACTGGGGGTGAGAGAGACTTGAGCTGACAGCGTTGCCTTAGTGAACAGCACAGGAGACTGGATCTGGGGCAACCTCTCAGCCTCGCTTCCTTCTCTGTAGAATGGAGAGACTCGTGACTGCCCTCGTGTTGAGAGCGGTAAATCACTCGGCACATAAACGTGCTTTTTAATAGGAATGAAATGCATTCTTTTCTTTGACTTCTCGGGGTGTATGTGTGTGTATGAGCTGCCTTAAAGCAGGATGCTGCAGTTCCTCTTTTACACTCTTATTTTTTATTCCGCTTTTGGCCATAAAGAAGGGGACGATCTTCCCGAGCCTTGCCGATTTGAGGAGGTGGGGTGAGTGGGAGCCTTCGCTCTCTCTGTGCACGCAGATGCAATTGCTATATTTACCCTGAAGCTCTGACTTAGCGTGTGTTTTCAGCCCATGCTACTAACACCTTGATTCCCGCTACCCCTGGTGGGGTCAAAAAGTGGACAACTGCTTCAAAAACTTTTTACTCTGGCATCTGGTGCCAGGGAACCATCTTGCCCTCGGTCTCTCTCCCATCCCCTCCTCTGTGTTTTGGGAGGGTTGCATTCAGAAGGGTACATTGCCAGTGATAGAATGTGGAAAACAAAGCAGGAAACTTTCAGGGAGCACTTTGTACCCCCTAACTCCCCCTGCCCCATTAATTTATGGAGGGGAAGAGAAAAGATACACTTTTGCTGGAGCAGGAAGGGCAACTGGGTGGATCATTCTGCTTCTGGGATTCTTGCCCTGCAACCCTTTGCTCTGGGTTCTGGGATCCACAGTCTCCTCTGGAGCCTGGGGATGCACCAGCTCCGTGGCACGTGCATGACTGAGTCTGGCCCTGTACTGGGCAGCAATGGAGGCAAGGTGGGTGTGCAGCTGCAGGTGGCGGCCGAAAGATTCTGTGTCAGTAGCAGCTCAGTGCAGCATTCAGCCTTGTTTATAGCCCCATTCATCCCAGACAATACTTCTGAAAGGTCGCCCAGTCTCAGGATTTTCCAGATATTTCTTCTTACAGCAGACATCCCATCCCACATCTAACTGAATGCACTGAAGACTCTGTTTCTGCTTTCAGGGATGTCCTAAGTTTAAGGTAATGGCCACGTTGTATTTCATTTTTATCACACACACACCCCACCCAGCTTTCAGCCTGTGCCAGAAAATAGAGCAGAACCAGAACCTTAAAAAAAAGCCTTATGTTGACTCCGGCCATTGTTCCACCTGTCTCAGCCCTGACTATGCTGACGGGCCAGTGGTTCTTCTGGGTCTTCGATGGGGTCTTCCCCAGTCTTACCTGATCACGTGATGAGCCCTGCCAAATCTGACCAGGACCTCCCTGGCCCAGCATCCTGTTCCACTGTGGCCAACCAGATGCCGCAAGGAGAAACCCACAGCAGGCACGGGTGCAACAGCCCCCTCGCGCTTGTGCTCCCTAGCAAGTGGTGCACAGAGGCATCCTGCTGCTGACATTGTTAAGGAGTGCATTTGGTAATTAATTGTATGTTGTTGTTTATTCGGTCAGTCGCTTCCGACTCTTCGTGACTTCATGGACCGGCCCACGCCAGAGCTTCCTGTTGGTCGTCGCCACCCCCAGCTCCCCCAAGGTCTAGTCCGTCACCTCCAGAATATCATCCCTCCATCTTGCCCTTGGTCGGCCCCTCTTCCTTTTGCCTTCCACTTTCCTAGCTTCAGCATCTTCTCCAGGGTATCCTGTCTTCTCATTATGTGGCCAAAGTACTTCAGTTTTGCCTTTAATATTCCCTCAGGTGAGCAGTCTGGCTTTATTTCCTGGAGTATGGACTGGTTTGATCTTCTTGCAGTCCAAGGCACGCTTAGAATTTTCCTCCAGCACCACAATTCAAACACATCTGTCTTCCTTCGCTCAGCCTTCCTTATGGTCCAGCTCTCGCAGTCATAGGTTACTACAGGGAATACCATTGCTTTAACTATGCGGACCTTTGTTGTCAGTGTGATGTCTCTGCTCTTCACTATTTTATCAAGATTTGTCATTGCTCTCCTCCCAAGAAGTAAACCGTCTTCTGATTTCCTGGCTGCAGTCGGCGTCTGCAGTAATCTTTGCGCCTAGAAATACAAAGTCTATCACCGTCTCCACGTTTTCTCCCTCTCTTTGCCAGTTATCAATCAAGCTGGTTGCCATAATCTTGTTTGTTTTGAGGTTGAACTGCAACCCAGCTTTTGCACTTTCTTCTTCCACCTTCGTCATAAGGTTCGTCAGCTCCTCCTCGCTTTCAGCCATCAAAGTGGTATCATCTGCATATCTGAGATTGTTAATGTTTCTTCCAGCGATTTTAACTCCAGCCTCGGCTTCATCAAGCCCAGCACGTCGCATGATGTGTTCTGCGTACAGGTTGAATAGGTAGGGTGAGAGTATACAACCCTGCCGTACTCCTTTCCCAGTCTTAAACCAGTCCGTTGTTCCGTGGTCTGTTCTTACCGTTGCTACTTGGTCGTTATACAGATTCCTCAGGAGGCAGATAAGATGACTTGGTATCCCCATACCACCAAGAACTTGCCACAATTTGTGATGATCCACACAGTCAAAGGCTTTAGAATAGTCAATAAAACAGAAATAGATGTTTTTCTGAAACTCCCTGGCTTTCTCCATTATCCAGTGGATATTGGCAATTTGGTCTCTAGTTCCTCTGCCTTTTCTAAACCCAGCTTATACATCTGGCAATTCTCATTCCATGAATTGCTGGAGTCTACCTTGCAAGATCTTGAGCATTACCTTACTGGCATGTGAAATAAGTGCCACTGTTCGATAGTTGGAACATTCTTTGGTGCTTCCCTTTTTTGGTATGGGGATATAGGTTGATTTTTTCCAATCTGGTGGCCATTCTTGTGTTTTCCAAATTTGCTGGCATATGGCATGCATCACCTTGACAGCATCATCTTGCAAGATTTCAAACATTTCAGCTGGGATACCATCATCTCCTGCTGCCTTGTTATTAGCAATGCTTCTTAAGGTCCATTCAACCTCACTCTTCAGGATGTCTGGCTGTAGCTCACTGACCACACCGTCAAACCTCTCCCCGATATTATCCTTCCTATACAGATCTTCCATATATTCTTGCCACCTTTTCTTGATCTCTTCTGCTTTTGTTAGATCCTTGCCATCTTTGTTTTTGATCATACCCATTTTTGCCTGGAATTTACCTCCGATGTTTCTAATTTTCTGGAAGAGGTCTCTTGTCCTTCCTATTCTGTTATCTTCTTCCGCTTCAACGCATTGCTTGCTTAAATTAAAGAGATTCCTTATCTCTTCTGGCTAACCTCTGGAATTTTGCATTTAATTGGGCATATCTCCCTCTATCACTGTTGCCTTTTGCTTTCCATCTTTCTTGGGCTGCTTCCAGTGTCTCAGCAGACAGCCATCTTGCCTTCTTGGTTTTCTTTTTCTTTGGGACGTTTTTTGTTGCCGCCTCCTGAACAATGTTGCGAACTTCTGTCCATAGTTCTTCCGAGACCCTATCTACTAAATCTAGTCCCTTAAATCTATTATTCACCTCCACTGCATATTCATTAGGAATATTAGTGAGGTCATGTCCAACTGATCTGTGGATCTTCCCTATTCTCTTTAATCTGATTCTAAATTGTGCAATAAGAAGTTCGTGATCTGAACTACAATCAGCTCCAGGTCTTGTTTTTACCAACTGCATAGATTTCCACCACCTTTGTATATTCATTGTATTATGAATATACAATTAATTGTATTTTCATTACCAAATTAAGGAGTGCCTTTTTTTTGTTTCCGAAATGTCATACCCCACTGCTTCAACCACGAAGCAAACTAATTAAACATTACTTCCCCACCACACTTAAAAAATGTTTTCTACTCCTCCAGCAATTGCATGCTCCCCTCTTCCCTCCCCCCTCCCTGAAAAGATTACAATGAGGACATCTGTTCCTTGGGACCTGCTCACTGCCTTCACTGGCAATAAAACTCTGCCCAGGGAAGAGCGTGTGTGTATGTGTGTGGAGAGCAGGCAGCTGCTGTGAAGTGGGTGTTAATCATTAGTTGTTGAGTGACAAAGTGGCTGCAGCTTGTTGAGGGACCCAAAAATCCAGGCCAGGACCAGGCGCAGAGCAAACTGGCGGGATCCCTTCTCTCTCTCTGAGGACGGAGCCCAGGTGGCAAAGACAGATCTCTGTGCAGCGCAGAAAGTTCACAGTCACTGCGCAACGTGGACAGCCTCCGATGTAAGATGCACAGACCAAATAGAGGCCCCTGATGCATTTGCAGAGCTGGGCATGTGGAGGGATGGACCACGCTTTAGCCACCTGAGGAGGTGGGGGCCCCTTGGTTGGGGGGCTTGGGCTGCCCTAAGCCAGTCTGTTTCTGGGGTGCCACTGCTCACCTTGATTTGCCGCTGCAGACTAATGCAACTACTCTCAGGCTGGGACATAATTCCAAGAGTGTAGTTTGGAAGATGTGTTGTTTGAATGGCTGGGCTTTGGGATGTGTATAGGAGAGACAGAGAGATGGCATGAAAGGTATTTCACATTCATTCACTTATTATGTTTCTATACTGCTCCATAGTTGAGGCTCTCTGGGCGGTTCACAAAAATTAACCATTAAAGTAGCCAGTTGTTTGCAGAGAAAGATCATATCTAACAAAGGGTTTAACTTAACTAACTGCATTTCTTGAAACTGAATCTTGTGTTACATCTTCTGTCTCTACAAATCTTTCTTAGATGTAAACTCCTGGGTGGCCGCAGTAATACTCATGTTCTCGTCCATCGACGACTTGAATCTTGCGATTTGCTTTATCGTACATTGTTATAGAAGATAGCCTAATTCTTTAAAAAAGAAGGCGTTATGGACATAAATAAACTCCCAACTTTGAATTCTAGTAAAAGCTGTTGCTATTTCTGGAATCTGCGTGTCAAGAGCTTTCCAATGAAGTGTGTTTCATGAGAGTCAACGGGAAGGCAGTCAAAAAGGCCTGACCAATTAATTCCCGACGTTGAATTATATATATAAGATTATATTCTTATCCCTGCCTTCAAGGAGCACAGGGTGTTGTATGGAGTTCCTCCCCTGGTTTCATCCCCACTACAACTCTATAAAGTGGTTTAGACAGAGCAAGTGTAACTGGCCCAACATCCTCTACCAAGCATCATGCCAGAAAGGGGAGAGTTATTATTTTATGTTATTTTATTTATAACATCTCTATACCACCCAATAGCCAAAGCTCTCTGGGCAGTTCACAAAAATTAAAACCCTAAAATGCAACATGACAAAAAACAATATAAAACCTTTAAAGGGTTAAAATGGAAAAAAAAAACAGAGTAAAAACCACCAGCAGGGAAAGATTTAAAAAAACCCCTCAATAACATACATCTAAAAACAAAATGAAGGACTAAATAAGCCTGGAAAATCAAAAGGCCTGGTGCTGAAAGATGACAGTGTAGGCACCAGGTGAGCTGCTCTGGGCAGGGCATTGCACAACCAGGGTGTCCCCACCAAAAAGGCCCTCTCCTTTGTAGCCACCAACCTCCCTCACCTCATTTGGTGGGTGCTCCTGGAGTTCTATTCGAAAGGCCATTGAAATCCAATACTCTGGACATACACACACAGAGCTCTCTCTCATCTTTCCTGTGTTCCTGCTCGCTCTGTGAGTCAGAGTATGCTAGAGATCTGAAGAGCACTTTGCTGGTCATGGAACCAGGCAAGAACCGGCAAATGTACAGTTGGCTTTGCAACGCCGCTACTCGCCAGGACCCGGTTGTGGCCAGGGATCGTCCCTCTCTCTGTTCTGGGTTAAAGATTTACTGCCTCAATCGTGGCACGAAGCCACCCTGTCTGCTGCTGTGCCCACCTGCCCAGCCCAGCCAGATCCATGATCCCGCTCTCTGCCGTAGTCAAGGTGAGGTCTGCTCTAGTGGGTTTACAGGGGCCTTGCTCCTCCCTGGTGGGCGGCTGGGCGCATGCTCGCTTTGGAGAATGGGTCAAGCAGGCGGGTTACGCGAGGGGCTGAGTTTCCAAGGGCTGCACTGAAAGGCTGCGTGGTCAGACCTGCAGGTGTACGGGGAGGTGTTTGGTTTCGGCAAATTGACTGGACATTCGTGTGTGTGCACGTGCGCATGCAGAGAAACGGAACAAACACATACCATCTCTTGTGAAGGTGAAAATATGTATTCGTTACATAGGATTGTTTACGTTCTTTGTCCGTTCCTCTGTCTCCCCACCCTAAACACACATACAGAGGCAATTACATAGTCAGAAAATTCAGAAAAACGTATCTGCAAAAACAATGGAGAATATTCCGAATGCCAAGGCACTCTTATCCAGTCCAAGGTGATGTACAGCCAGAGATGAAGATGGCTGGGATTGGAAGAGCTATGTTTGGTGCACCCAAGGTCTTGGGCGCACCCAGTGGAACTCCACAAATGCCCCCTTGTATTTGGCAGCAAGCAACTGGGCGGAATAACTCTGGCACTGGTCTCCCCTGGGGTAGAATTGCATCAGTCGGCATTGCAGCATGAGCGTGTCTGTCTGTCTTGGGGCAGGCTAAGGTTCCTCCTGCTTCTACCTGTTTCTCCAAATATGCCTTTAAAGTTTAAAGGGTCATTTTCATACACACACCTCCAGCTGCACAGTCCCTTTTCCATGCTCAAACTTGCTTGGTTTGCTGGGCCTGTCTTCCAGAAAGCAAGGTCGCCAAGTGGTGGAGGATGTGAAAGGGGTTTGAAAAATGTGTAATGAGCCTCTGTGGACAAGGATGAGTCTTCCTTAGCCTCTGAGCACGGCTTTCTGTGTACACTGACTGCTATCTTGCTGTGAAGCTCTTCGGCTGTCTGGCTTTGCTCAATGCTACTGGAGTGCAGGGATAGGACAGTCTTCTCTAACCTGGTGCTTAAAACATGTGTTGGACTACCCCTCCCATCAGCCCCAGCCATCATGGCCAGTGAGGGGTGGGTGGGAAGACATGGACATGGAGGTTCCATTTAGCAAACTCGTAGCTTGTGGTAGACCTACGAATGTGTCTAATGTCTCTTCCTGCCCCTGATTGGGAGCTGGAGAGGAACGTACAGAAAGTTCTTTCCATTCATGTCCTTTGTGAGAGTCCTGCTGCCTCATGTTTGTTTGTTTGTTTTGTTCATGCCAATTATCCCCTTTTGCACCCTGTCCATTCGGGTCAGTCATATTGTACTTCCTTTTATATCGGTTCATAGTAATTTTGCTTTCAACTGGTTCTGCAGACTAGCCAGGGGCAGACTTTGGTTGGCAGCACTAGAAGAGGATGGCATTTGCGTGTGTGTCTGGTTCTGCCACTACGTATGGTAATGAACATTTGGGAGTTATTGCCACAGATGGAAACTAATGTTATTTTAATGTATTTATTGAACAGAGTTTTAGGCCACCCGTCAGTAAATGACTGGGTAGCGTAAAGACCCTCCTCCAGGGGTTGGTAGAGCCCCAAACCCTCTCTGCCTTCTTGCTGCTGAACCGTTCTTGGCTTTGGCTTTTATCCTGAATACCGGAATTGGCATTCTGTTACAAAATGTAAATAATATTAATATCACAAGAACAAATGAAACTGAAGCAAAGCAACAGCAATCATTAGCCAACAACAGCCAGTTTTGAAAGGCAGCTGTGCCAAGTCACAAGCAGAACACTTCCTCAGGCATCAGTGGTGCGATGGCTGCATGGAATAGCTGGCCATAATATCTGATAGTGAGTCAAGGTGACGGAGTGGCTGCCCACTCCAGTCCCTCTGTTCTTCCGTCAGGAACGTCTTTGACAATGAAGTTCTGCAGTGTGTTTAATGTGGCTGTGTCCAGTCCCATGGGCAATTTCAGCTGCAAAGCAAAGGCTGTGTGTGGCGCGTGTCTGTATATCAACTACCAGGAAAATAGAAGCTTCCTCTCGTTTCCCAGGGAATGGTGTTGGGTAAGGCAGGCCGTGCAGTGGCATTTCAGTCATGCATGACGTGTGCTACAGCTGGCTGTATTCATTGCTCTGTGGAATCATAGAATAGCGGGGTTGGAAGGGTCCTACAAGGCCATCAAGTCCAGCCCCCTGCTCAGTGCAGGAATCCAGGTCAGAGCATCCCTGGCAGGTGGCTGTCCAGCCTCATCTTGAAGGCCTCCAGTGGGGGAGAGCCCCCACCTCCCTAGGTCATTGGTCCCATTGACGTATTGCTCTAATGCTCCACATAAAGCTCACTAGACCTTCTGAATGCAGCTGGGGTGGGTGGAAGGCATGGAATCAAACCAGCTCTTGGCCTCTTTTGGGGGTGGTTGGGATTCAGTTTCGGGAAGTCGCTCATAACATATGGCTCAAGTTCCACTCTGGTTGTGGTTTGGAGTGTGGAAGGAACTGAGCATGACTGCCTGGAGATTTTGGGTGGCAAAGTGGGGGCAGGTAGCTCCTGGCTTGCCCTTCTCAAAGGATGCCCCTTTTGTGCTCTCTGGTTGGATTCTTCCTTAACGCTAAGAGCCTCCTTCTCTGCCATAAATTCCATGCGCCTTCAGTGCACAAGAGTCCAAACCGGGGCTTCTTTCATAGCTTCCTGCTCCCTTGTAGATGGGCTGGTTAGTGAGGTTGGGGCAGGGAGATGGTGGAGCCCTTCCTTCCTGCCCTTGAATTCCTCCCACCTTGTTGGCTGTGAGCCTTGTTGCTTTGGGCTTCCCCCTTTGGCTGCTGGCTTTGGCAGGGGAAGCCACAGGCCTGGCTCCTTCTCCAGCTCGTGCATCTTTTTCAATCAAGATCTCTCGCAGCCGGCCAAGGCTTTCTGTGAATGACCGGAGGCCTGGCCCTCTGTGAATCTGGAGTCTTGCAGTTTTGGACCTGTTTTGGGCATGGCTGGGTATGTGTGTAGCTTGCCAGCTTCTGGCTTGCCCCTCACAAAGGAATTCCAGACATCCAGTCCGGCAAGCCGCAGTTGTGTTGCTTGGCTACATGCATCTTCTCTCTCTCTCTCTCTCTCTCACTACTAGAAAAGCAAATCATACCACCAGAATTGATCTTGTACTAGGATGAACTCTTGCCTTTAAAAATCTTTGAGAGTAGAGATTTGCAGTTCGTGTTTCCTTAGGAAATAAGAAGAGCCCTGCTGGATCAGACCTAGGGTCCATCTAGTCCAGCGTTCTGTTCGCATAATGGCTGACCAGCTGTCGACAGAAAACTCAGAAGCAGGCACAAGTGCAGCAGCACCCTCATGCCCGTGTTCTCCAGTAGCTGGTGTACAGAGGCATGCCACCGATGGTACTGGAGGTGGCACATAGCCATCCTGACTAGTAGCCATTGATAGCCCTCTCCTTCATGAAGTTGTCCAATCCCCTTTTAAAGCCATCCAAATGGGTGGCCTTCAAAACATCTTGTGGTAGCGGATTCCATAGTTTAACTATGAGCTGTGTGAAGAAGTCCTTCCTTGTATCTGTCCGGAATCTTCCACCAATCAGCTTCATGGGAGGACCCCACTGAGTTCTAGTATTCTGAGTATTCTAGTATTCGTAACTTTGCAGGCAAACAAATGGGGGCTACACAAGCCCACCCAACCTGTTAGGACCCATGTGGGTCTAACGGTAGTTGAGCCTCTAACTGGGCCTTTGAAAGCCAAGTGCCGGGGCACCTGTGCACAACGAAGTGGTGGTGGAACGATCATGTGAGGTTGTCTCCATGCACCCTGTTTGCAAGGGAACCAGCACCTTTTGTAGCAGCTGTAGTTGTAGAGCATCAGTGTCCTTTCAGGTAGGTCTGTGAGCAGCACGTGTGGCAAAGCGATCTCGCAGTGTTCTGGACTGAGCACAGATATGCATCCTATCCTCTGGTTTTTGTTCGACTTATTCTAGCCAATACAGCCTTTTCATTGGATTTAGAGAAATGGAAGACACTAGTTTCAAATGTCATTTATGGAAGCAGCCATGTATGATCTGGCTATTTTTGCAAACTTTTTCCTCAGAGATTAAAATCCAGGAAAAGCTTCCTCAGATCGACGGACAACTTTGATGAATTCAAAAGTAGAATGGACTTATGGAAAGCAACAAAGAATCAACACTGGATGGAACCGGCAGAGGAGCCGGCACCCGGTTCCAGTGAAAGCTGGAAGTGTGGAAATCATTGAATAGACTGTGCACGGGCGCAACAAGATCTAGAGATACTCTGAATAAATGGGGCTATCCAGAGATCTCTGCCCTATGCGACTGCGGAGACTTGCAGACAACAACACATATGTATGCGTGGCCTTTGTGCACACATGAGGACCTTATGACAGTGCGACGGAATGCAATTCATGTTGCTAGTTTCGGGGCAAGAGTTGTCTAATTCTTATATTTTAGTTTCTATATTTTATACATTAAATGTTATGTGTTATAGTATGTTTTTAACTGTGATGCGTCTGACACGAATAAATAAAATTTCTGCAATGTCTCTTCCGCTGTGTTATTACGAAGGAGCCTGAGGACGGTTTGTGATGATTCTGTTAAATCTTTTGTGTTTTAATGAATTGGGGAGTCCAGTATATAAAATGCAAGCTTTAAACGCAGGCTCTTGTGCAAAAACTTCACAGGGATATTTGTTTATATTATAATCATAAAATTTTTCTGCCCCACACTCCCTGAGATAAAATTTGCTAGACTTTTGGGGTGGAGGAGAGGGGTGCACTTAGGGATGGAGTCAGTATTCCTTCCTGCCTGCCTTCAGCTATTCACACCCTGCTTTTAGTGTTCGAAGTATGGAACTTTCTGCTCCTTAATCATGGTTAAAAGATCAGGACTGTGCGCTGTCCTGCCACCGACCCTTCCTGCCCTCTATCCCCTCCCCTCGTCTCCCTGCTGGCCTTAACCCACAGTGTCAGGTTGGGTCCAGCCTTCATCATGGCCACTGCTAACTGGTTCATGGTTACATGGGGTTCTGAAGCTAACCCCTTTCTCTTTCCTTTTTCCAAATCCTGGCTCATGGTGAGGCGTGCTGAAGCCTGGTGGGTGAAGCGTGAGGAGCATCTGCGCGGGAAAGGGGAGAGGCCTGGGAAGCCACTGCAGTGGCAGGCAGCTCCGTGGCAGCCCCTGCCAGGGCCATGGCTACAGGTGCAGGAGTGCTGCGCACACAGCAGCCTGCTCAACGCCCGTGAGCTCCTGCCCTCTTGCTGTCTTCAGCGGGCAGGGGGCCGGGGCACCTGCTCTTGGGAAGAGGGCTACTCCCCCCTTCTCTGACATGGCTCTTCATGAGCACGTCACCAGAGGACGCTCCGAGGGCCTTGCCGTACGCATTGTTTCTAGAGCCCGTTTACACTGCAGAATTAAAACCAGTTTGAAGGTGGCTGGTCCAAGAACCGTGGGCACCGTGGCATGGTGATGGTGCCCGCAGTCCTTCGTTGGGAACGGTGAACCCCTGTGCAGAACTGCAACTCCTAGTCTCCCTTGGGGGAACCCAGGACAGCTGAACTTGCTTCTGCCTTGCAGACTGACCCTTGGGATTAGACAGCATCCCATTGGTAAGCCTACAGAAGACGGCGGGGGGGGGGCTGCAGTAGCTTTGTGGCAGAGCCCCTGCTTTACGTGTGGAAGGCCCCTGCTCCAGTCCCCAGCAGCATCTCCAGGGAGGGCTGGGAAAGTGCCCTGGAGAGCTGCTGCTGCCAGCCAGTGTAGACCAGCCTCCCCCAGCCCAGTGCCCTCCTGATGCCTTGGGCTGCAATGCCCAGCATTCTGGACCAGTAGCCATGCTGGCTGGGGCAGATGGGAGTTAGCTCGAAACATCTGGAGGGCACCAGGTTGAAGAAAGCTGGCACAGACCACACTGGTTGAGGTGGGCCAGTGTCTGACTCGATGGAAGGCGGCTTCCTCTCCTCCGAGTCCAAGGCCATTGGGTCTGGGAGGCCATTGCTGAGGCACTCTGCCTTCGAGGGGATTGCAGGTCTCCCAGCAGGGTCCCGTTTTACTTTTGGTGGTTGTGCAGCTCCTGGTGGCACAACCAAAGGCACAGTTACAAGATGGGGGATACGTGGCTCAACCACACTACAAGCAAGAAGGATCTTGGAACTGTTGTCGATCACAAGCTGAATATGAGCCAACGTGATGTGGCTGCAAAAAAGGCAAATGCTCTTTTGGGCTGCATTCATAGAAGCATAGCTTCCAAATCCTGGGAAGTACTAGCTCCCCTCTACTCAGCACTGGTTAGGCCTCATCTGGAGTACTGTGTCCAGTTCTGAGCACCACATTTTAAGAAGGGTGCAGACAAACTGGAGAGGGTTCAGAGGAGGGCAACAGAGATGATCAGGGGACTGGAAACAAAGCCCTATGAAGAGAGACTGAAAGAACTGGGCATGTTTAGCCTTGGGAAGAGAAGATTGAGGGGAGATAGGATAGCACTCTTCAAGTACTTGAAAGGTTGTCCCTGAGAGGAAGGCCAGGATCTCTTCTCAATCATCCCAGAGTGCAGGACACGGAATAATGGGCTCAAGTTCCAGGAAGCC
Source organism: Heloderma suspectum (assembly GCF_057233095.1). Lineage (NCBI taxonomy): Eukaryota > Metazoa > Chordata > Lepidosauria > Squamata > Helodermatidae > Heloderma > Heloderma suspectum. Next base: position 329,006,920 of record NC_139460.1, on the reverse strand, counting down.
AGATTCTGGCAGAACCTCAAGAAAAACTTCCTGACAGAGCAATATGACAATGGAACCAATTACCCAGGGAGGTGGTCGGCTCTCCCACACTGGAGGCATTCAAGACGAGGATGGACGGCCATCTGTGGGGGATGCTGTGACTTGGATTCCTGCACTGAGCAGGGGGTTGGACTCGATGGCCTTGTAGGCCCCTTCCAACCCTACTATTCTGTGATTCTATGATTCACCCACTAACACCATCTCAGTCTTGTCTGGATTGAGTTTCAGTTTATTAGCCCTTGTCTAGGTCGTTGTCACAGCCAGGCACCGGTCTAGCACATCCTGATGACGACGGGACCCCAAACTCTGGATGGCTGCACTCAGCAGTTTCACGTAGGCGTTAAATAGCAAGGGGGAGAAAACCCGAGCCCCATGGAACTGGTACTGGAGAATCCACGGGGCCGAGCAATGTTCCCCAGGTACCACCTTCTGGAGCTGGCCATCCAAGTGGGAGTGAAACCAGCATGTTCGCTTTAACCATGGCAAAGGCTGCTGGGGGCCTTGATGCCAGAGAGGGTGGGGGAAGGGGGAGGGAGCATTCTGTCCCATGAATGCTTCTGTCCACTTGGCTCTGAGACTTGGTTTCTTTGATTTCTTCCCCTCCTTTCTCCGAACAGATGGCCCAGGCTGGATTCTTACATTTTTTGGTCCCAGCATCCATTCTACTCCCTCCTCTCCAAACCTCCAGAATTTGGTCCGCAGCCTCAAATCACTGCCTGCTTTTTCTTGGTGAGCAGAAAATGTAAACTGGATTCTTGTGCCACCATCTGACCAAAAAGGGAAGAACACTTTTGGGGCTTCATTAATTCATGACTGCATTGCCCATCTCATGCAGCAAAAGAGCAACACTGTCCTATATTGCCATGATTGACAGAGTGGGAAATTTAGGGGGCTTCATTCCCGAAGCTCTGGATTTTTATTTGTAAAAATGTTCTTGCTTAATTTGGGTTTTTATTGGCTCTTAAGCTCAGGCAGTTTACAACTTACTGGATGACAGGCGAGGAATTGGTAGCAGCCACAGCAAATGATGGTATTGTTTAAAGGAAGAAAAAAGCCATCTGGAGAGAGATATAAACTAACCCGGGTTTTGTGAGCAGTCAGAAGATTTAAGTTGGTTTCCACACATGCCAATGTCAGTGCTACCCCAGGGAAGAGACGGAGGAGGCACATTTCTTCATCCTCGTTGCCTTTTCTCTATTCCACATACCGGTTTTTCTCCCTCCATCCCTACCACTGTCATTCCACAAAGCCCCGAACCACGAAATCCTAAGAGACCAGCTTTTAAAACATGGTCATAATCTGAAGAATTGCCTTGTGTTGTCTCTGCAGAAGAGGCCACTTCAAGCTGGTAGAACAGAAGTTGTCACTCCTATCATTCCAGAACTGCCCACAACAAGTTCCTCCGAGGATGCGCACGACTTAGGCGAGATCTGGAAACAAATCTCTTACTGGGGAAATGTGAACCCTCGAGGGTGTGTGTCACCCGGTGGTTGCTTCCGAGTGTCTTGGGATGCCTAGTGCAAAGGCAGGCTCTCCGCCTGGGCATCTCGCTGCCTAAAGAGAGATGCAGCGACATGCCGGTGCCAGCCAGAGGGCCGGCCAGTTGGGCTTCCTGTTCCTGACATCTGACACCTCTTGCTGTGGCGCTGTGGCACTGCATCGCGGCAAGAGCTGGTTCTTGGCCAGTTGGGGTGGTGGTGCTTACGGCCGATGTTCCCTTCTCCTGTCTTCTGCGGGCCTCTTCTCCACCTGAACCAGGGAGGTGCAGGGCCTCGCACGGTGCAGTTGTGCTGTCTTGCGCTGATGCAACGGCACCTGGAGCTGACACCCCCTTCCCTTTTTTGCACTGATCACAGACCGTAGGACCAGGTCATTAATCAGAAGTTTCAAAATAAAGCATCTCCTGGATGGCGCTCTGTACATCCACTGTCTCTCTCTGGAAGCAAGAGATTCACATCCTGGCATCATGTGGACTCTCAGAGGTCTTTGTCTTCTTCAGTTTCGCTTCTTTCTGAAGCTGGTGGACAGTGTCTGATGAGCTCAGGGGGAACCAGGGAGGCCTTCCTCCAGGGATGGAGCCAGAGTGCCTGCACACAGAGTCTTACCTTCTTACTCCGTGAGCACTGTTGTCGGACTCCAGGTTCTACAGCCCCGCTATCTCCAGTTGTTAGTTGTGTAAATCCACTTCAGAAATGTAAATCTAGCTTTTAAAGTTTTGAACTAGTTTCCAAAGTGGTCCAACCATAAAGATTAATACAAATAAAAAACACACTTAAAATATAACAAATCACACCAGCAATGAAAAGTGATAAAACTCAGGATAAAATGGCAAATGAAACCATCTGTGCAGGAGTTCTCTGTGGATGAAAGCAAGATTGCTGTCTTTTGATTATTCTATTTTAATTGTGTTTTGTTTTTAAATTGTTCTGAGAGCTGCTTTGGGGCCCTTTGGCAAGCAGCCTTGTGTTTGACACCTGCACCGTAGAGAGAGAGGGTGGCCTGCAAGGGACCCAAGGGGTCAACAAGGCTGTGCGCGGCAGACGTAAGATGGGTCCTGTCCATTTCAGGTCTGAGGGGATGAGCTCTGAAGGATGCCTCTGCCTTAAAACTGCTTTCTCCAACCTAGTGCCCTGCAGATGTGTAATTCCAGCCATTCATTCCATATCTATACTGCCCAATGGCCATAGCTCTCTGGGTGGTTCACAAGATGATAAAACATAATATAAAACTTTTATGATTGAAAAAATTAAAACAGTTTAAAAAGTTAAAAAGAATAACAATAAAACTACCAAGACGCAATAAAAAACTTTAAAAGCCCCACCATATGGCACCAAATGCCTGGGAGTAGAGGACAGCGTGTGGGTTGGCTCATACCTGATGAGCTGCTCCTTCAGGTCTTGTGGTCCCGGGCCATATCAAGCTTTATAGTCAAAGCCAGCACCTGGAATTGGGCTCAGAAAGGCAACCCATGCAGTATGCTCAGAACTTCTCATCCCCATTATTGGTCTGGCCATTGCATTTTGCAGGAGCTGCAGCTTCCGAACTGTCTTCAAGGGCAGCTCCCCATAGAGTGCATTGCAGCAATCTAACTTAGAGGTTATACCAGAGCATAGAGCCAGGTTATCCCTGTCCAGATAGGGGCCACAGCTGGCAGAAGGCACTCCGTGCCATTGAGGCTATCTGAGCCTCAAGTGACAATGATAACTCCAGGACAACCCCAAAGCTACAATCCTGCTCCTTTGGGGGAGGCAGCAGGGCCACTGAGAGTCACAGTCCAACACATCTGGAGGGCAGTAGGTTGGGGAAAGTGTTTTAAGGAACACCTTAAAAGGTGTTGAGTCCCACATTATAATTAAGTAGGTATTGCTGGAATTTTGTCTCTGGCTGATAATGGACCCATGACTCAAGTCCCTAACTTGCTGGAGATCTTCTATTCAGTCATTCATTTAAACTTCTAACTTGACCCATCCCTCAAATGCAATGCAATAAAATCAGGCTATGCATTTGCATTGCTCTGCTGTATGAAAGCACAAAGAGAAGTGGGGAAATTGCTTATCATCAGACTTTGCCCCCCCCCCCCAAATTGGAAAGTTGTTCAGTTGGAAATCAGCTAGGTGGTGCTGGCGGGCTGGACGATTTCCTGACCCCCAGACACAGCACCTTCCTCTGGTACTCCAATAATTCTAAGGATGTGTCAATGGCATCCATTTCTGCTTCAACTTCCCACGTTGGATGAACCTCTCTAGAAAGGGGATTATCATTGTTCTCAGTGTGTTTCTCCCTCTGGCTCCATGTGCAAGAGACCCCACCATTGTACTCATGTTAATCTCGAAGAATTCCTGCCTTGCACTGGTTCTGTGCTTGCTATTCTTGTATCCCCCTAGGTTCTGCCCCTTTTGTTTTGTGTTAAGTTGCAGAGGACATGGAGAAGTTGCCTCCCTTGTACTCCCAGCTCCCAACATTGAGGGAAAGGCTACAAGCATTAGTCATTTAGTGGTATGTTGCAACTTGGGGGTGTTAATTGCTGTGACAGGGATTTTTTTAGTGGTCATTCTTGTTACCTGAGAAACCTGTTTTTGTAAGCAAGAGACAAAACGGTCTCTTGAACCTCTGTGCTAGGCCCTGGTCTCCGGCTGGAGTAATATTGAGTGATTCTAATTTCTCAAGATGGAACTACAATTACAGGTAAACAACCTGTCCATATACAACTTGGTTTTGAATCCGTATCCTCATTGGCAACTGCCGGATGCACTGTGCTGGTGGCAGTGAAGTGGGGACAGAGCTGTGGGAAGGAATTGAGAAAGGAAGATTAAAGTTGCTATAGAAAGTGGCTAGACCTGTAGGTCTTAAAATACTGGGCTGTCTGTGCATTGCCTTGCATCGAGCATTCTATTTAATGAGGCTTAATAAAGTTGTTGTTTTTTAAATGTAGACCTCGAGCAGTTTTCTATTTTCAGAAAAGATCAATGCAAAATTGCTGACTACCCCGCACTGGAATAATTTAGTGGAAGTAGGGGTGTGTGTCGCGAAGAGATGCTGGTAAGATCTCCCCCGCTGTCCTCCAAGATGTTACTGCGCCTTTTATTGCGTCTCAAAATCTCTGAAAGGGAGCACAGCACCACATTCACTTGGTATGTGATTTTAAAAATAGTTTCCCCAAAATAACTCCATCCATCCCATAGGGCTGTCTTTCAGAGGTATGTTTATTTAACAACACACTTTAAAAAAGAAAACCTATGTAAGTAGCTTAAGAACTAAGGAAGGAGTTCTCTTGCCTTCCTGACTGTTTTCCCCCTTCTCCTACACTAGTGTGAAAAATTCCAGAATGCCTTTTTTGGGGGGTGGAGGAAACTCATATGGTCATTTTGGCAGGATGTCTGCTTCATTTTAAGGAGTTTAACCTGAAATATTGACACTCCTGAGAAACTTAATACCTGCTTTTGTCTTAAAAGTGCAGGTGGTGAACTCATAATTGAATGCTTCAAAATGTTGTTCTCAGAATGGAGTTCACTCCAAATGGTGGTTGATGTGCTGGTCCCGGAGAATAAGAGACCAAAAATCAGTTGGGGCACACTGTTTGTACTGGGCCTATCTCTCGTGTTGTTGTGTTGATTGATTGAAAGAGTGCAGGGAGAGAGCCTCAGCATCACATGCTAGCCTGTCTCGTTTCAGGTTGAAATGGATGAGACAGAGGAGCAGACCATCCCGCTCCATGTGAGTGGTCTGGGAGACTGTGCTTGGGATAGAAATTATTAATTTGATATCTCCCCATTCAAGAGGGACTAGAAACTTGACCTCACTTCTGAGGTTATTTGATATTTTCCATGTTTGTGCAGCACACTGCATGCGAAACGTCTTGCACGTCAAATGGCAAAAAGCACATCCACTGACCTTGCACTGCTAAGAGGCAGATGCAAAGCTGACCTTCCTCCACACCTGGTTTCAGTGAACATTCCGTATTGCCCTGGGCAGGAAGCCAGCTGATACATCCTGCATTCTGCTAGGGTTCGTGCCATTGAAGAGGCAGCATTGCCTTGCTGCTGCTGTTTATTTCCTCCATTTAGTGCTGAGGGTTGTTTTAGCTTGTGGTGGTCTGACTGAGCCATGGCATGTAGCCTTTCTCCCCAAAGGCAGCTAAGGTGATGTGAAACTGACTGGGCATCTCACTCCAAGGCTTCTGTGCTGGACCAAATTCCCACATTGACCAAATGCCTTTACCTGGCTCCTACTTTCCTTGCTTGACCCGTGCTACTGTCAGTACGCCTGTTAAAATCTACTTTGTTGCTAAGGTTTGTGTAAGAAACAAGGTGAGTAATTTTCCTTACCAAAAGGCATCTATCAGTTTTAGCTGTTAGCAGGAGAAAGGGCTGGTCTGCATGGTGTCATCTGAAGAATTGTGCCCCCCCCCCCCGCCACACACACCCCTTCATGGATCACTGCCTTGTTGTGGCGAAGGGGCTTGCGTAACTCAGTGAAGCCATAAGCTATGCCGTGCAGGGCCACCCAAGACGGACAGGTCATGGCAGAGAGTTCTGACAAAATGTGGTCCACTGGAGAAGGAAATGGCAACCCACTCCAGTATTCCTGCCAAGAAAACCCCATGGAACGTATCACAAGGCTAAAAGATATGACACCGGAAGATGAGCCCCTCAGGTCGGAAGGTGTCCAATATGCTACTGGGGAAGAGCAGAGGGTATTTCCAAGTAGCGCCAGAAAGAGTGAAGCGGCTGGGCCAAAGCTGAAAGGACACTCAGCTGTGGATGTGTCTGGTGGTGAAAAGAAAATCCGATGCTGTAAAGAACAATATTGTTTAGGAACCTGGAATGTCAGATCAATGAATCAAGGTAAGCTGGAGGTGGTCAAACATGAGATGGCAAGATTGAACATCAACATCTTGGGAATCAGCGAACTCAAATGGACAGGCATGGGCGAATTTAATTCAGGTGACCATCATATCTACTATTGTGGGCAAGAATCCCTTAGAAGAAATGGAGTAGCACTCATAGTCAACAAAAGGGTGGGAAAAGCAGTACTGGGGTACAATCTTAAAAATGATAGAATGATCTCAGTACGAATCCAAGGCAAACCATTCAACATCACAGTAATTCGAGTCTATGCCCCAACCACTGAGGCTGAAGAAGCTGAGGTTGATCGGTTCTATGAAGACCTACAACACCTTCTAGAACTAACACCAAAAAAAGATGTCCTCTTCATCATAGGGGATTGGAATGCTAGAGTAGGAAGTCAAGAAATCACCGGGATAACAGGCAGGCATGGCCTTGGTGTACAAAATGAAGCAGGACAAAAGCTAATCAAGTTTTGCGAAGAGAACATGCTGATCATAGCAAACACTCTTTTCCAACAGCACAAGAGGCTACACATGGACATCACCAGATGGTCAATATCGAAATCAGATTGATTATGTCCTTTGCAGCCAAAGATGGAGAAGCTCCATATAGTCAGTAAAAACAAGACCTGGAGCTGACTGTGGCTCAGATCATGAGCTGCTTCTTGCAACATTTTGGCTTAAATTGAAGAACGTCGGGAAAACCACTAAACCGTTCAGGTATGACCTAAATCATATCCCTGATGAATATACAGTGGAGGTGAGGAATAGATTTCAGGGATTAGACCTGATAGACAGAGTGCCTGAGGAACTATGGACGGAGGTCCGTAACATTGTTCAGGAGGCAGCAACGAAATCCATCCCAAAGAAAAAGAAATGCAAGAAAGCCAAGTGGCTGTCTGATGAGGCTTTACAAGTAGCTCACGAAAGAAGGGAAGCAAAAAGCAAGGGAGAAAGGGGAAGATATACCCAACTGAATACAGAGTTCCAGAGAATAGCAAGGAAAGACAAGAAGGCCTTCTTAAATGAACAATGCAAAGAAATCGAGGAAAACAACAGAATGGGAAAGACTAGAGATCTCTTCAAGAAAATTGGAGATCTCAAGGGAATGTTTTGTGCAAAGACGGGCATGATAAAGGACAAAGAAGGCAGGGACCTAACAGAAGCAGATGAGATTAAGAAGAGGTGGCAAGAATACACAGAAGAACTATACAGGAAAGATCTGAATGTCCCTGATAGCCATGATAGTGCGGTCACTGAACTTGAGCCGGACATCCGCGAGAGTGAAGTCAAGTGGGCCTTAGGAAGCATTACTAACAACAAAGCTAGCGGAGATGACAGTATTCCAGCCGAGCTATTTAAAATCCTAAAAGATGATGCTGTTAAAGTGCTGCATTCAATATGCCAACAAATCTGGAACACTCAACAGTGGCCACAAGACTGGAAAAGGTCAGTTTACATTCCAATTCCAAAGAAGGGCAATGCCAAAGAGTGTTCAAACTACCGCACAATTGCGCTCATTTCACATGCCAGCAAGGTGATGCTCAAAATCCTACAAGCTAGGCTTCAGCAGTATGCGAACCGAGAACTACCGGAAGTACAAGCTGGGTTTCGAACAGGCAGAGGAACTAGAGATCAAATCGCCAACATTCGCTGCATCATGGAGAAAGCAAGAGAATTCCAGAAAAACGTCTATTTCTGCTTCATTGACTACGCTAAAGCCTTTGATTGTGTGGATCACAACAAACTGTGGCAAATTCTGAAAGAGATGGGAGTACCAGACCACCTTACCTGTCTCCTGAGAAACCTGTACGAGGGTCAAGAAGCAACAGTAAGAACCAGACATGGAACAACCGATTGGTTCAAAATTGGGAAAGGAGTACGACAAGGCTGCATATTGTCACCCTGCTTATTTAACTTATATGCAGAGTACATCATGAGAAATGCCGGGTTGGATGAATCAGAGGTCGGAATTAAGATTGCTGGGAGAATTATCAACAACCTCCGATATGCAGACGATACCACCCTAATGGCAGAAAGCGAAGAGGATCTCAAGAGCCTCTTGTTGAGGGTGAAAGAGGAGAGTGCAAAAGCTGGTTTGAAACTCAACATTAAAAAAACTAAGATCATGGCATCCGGCCCCATCACTTCCTGGCATATAGAAGGGGAAGAAATGGAAGCAGTGACAGATTTTATTTTCTTGGGCTCCAAGATCACCGCAGACGGTGACTGTAGCCATGAAATTAAAAGACGTTTGCTCCTTGGGAGGAAAGCTATTGCCAACCTAGACAGCATAGTAAGAAGCAGAGACATCACCTTGCCGACAAAGGTCCGTCTAATCAAAGCTATGGTTTTCCCAGTAGTAATGTATGGCTGTGAGAGCTGGACTATAAGGAAGGCTGAGCGCCGAAGAATTGATGCTTTCGAACTGTGGTGCTGGAGAAGACTCTTACGAGTCCCCTGGACTGCAAGGAGGTCAAATCAGTCCATCCTAAAGGAAATCAACCCTGAGTGCTCATTGGAAGGACAGATAATGAAGCTGAAGCTCCAATATTTTGGCCACCTAATGCGAAGAGAAAACTCCCTGGAAAAGACCCTGATGCTGGGAAAGACTGAAGGCAAAAGGAGAAGGGGACGGCAGAGGATGAGATGGCTAGATAGCATCAAGGATGCAATGAATATGAACTTGAGCACGCTCCGGGAGAGAGCGCAGGACAGGAAGGCCTGGTGTGCTATGGTCCATGGGGTCACGAAGAGTCGGACACGACTGAACGACTAAACAACAACAACAACCGCCACATACATACATTTCCCCCTCATGCACAGAGATCGCCCAAGAAGACTCGCCTGTGAGCACACCCCTCCCTCGAAGCGCAGTGGGCAGCTCTAACATCCAGCGCCTTCTCGTGGCGACGGGGAGCTCATTGGACCGGGGGCGTCCGGCACTGTCCCGATCAGCTTCTGCACAGCCGACGAGGACCTTGTATATCAGCGAGCTTGTGCCTGCATTGCATTTTAAACTATCGAATTTGGTCTATTAATCCTTGTTTGTTTTTTAGGTGTGTGTTGTTGATTTCAACTGTGAACCGCTCTGAGAGGTCTGCTGTTGAGCAGTTGAGAAATCTTTTGGCTTCTTGACACAGTCCTGACTGGATCCCAGAAGTGCTGGCAGAACCATGAGCGAGACAACTGAGTCTCCTTGGGCTCCCACTTGGAAGAGGTGGCACAAGCTCCCTGCCGTGGGTGGTTGAGCTGCTTGGAGGGTGCTATTTCAGGATAGCGGCTGCCCCCTTGTTCTCACTCGGTGAGGAGGGGCGACGTGTCCTGTCCACCTTCTGCTCACCTCCCATGGAGCTCCTGGCACTGCTCCCTTCCCAAGTGCTCTGGCGGCGGCAGCTGCAGCTTTCCTCTGAGCAAACAGGCGGTCGCCCTCCTTCCCCTCACATGTCATTTGTCCAGGGGAAACTAGCTGCCACTAGACACAGCAGAGCCAGCGGAGGGCTGGGAGGGGCTGTGGCTCCATGGCAGAGCCCCTGCTGGCACGCAGAAGGCCCTGGGCCCCATCCCTGGCGGGATCTCCAGGTGAGACTGGGAAGGGCCCCATCTGAAGCCCTGGGCGGTGGCGGCCCATCAGGGTAGACCGGATGGAGTTCCACAGGCCCCAGTAGTCCCTCTCGGCGTTAGGAGCACCTCCCAGGGGGCTGTGCTGGGCAGCAGTGGGGAGGCTCTGCGCTGGCCTCGTAAAAGAAGGATGCGTACAAGGCCCAGGTGAGGATGGTGCAAGCTGCCTCCGAAGCGCCGCCTCCTGGGAGGGGGTGGCCCGGAGGGGGCATGGGGCTTTTTGTGGTGTATTGGCTCTTCCTGTTCTGGGATTCTGGGATAGGACAAGGCGGGTGATGTTGAATGCCGTGAAGTGAAAAGACGGTTGACCAGTGAAGGCTGCGAAGAACAAAAAGGCTGGATCAGTATGTTGGGGGCAGTGTACGTCCATGTTGTGAATAACTCCTCAAAAGTGACTAGCTCTCAGCCATCTTTACTGGCCAGCTTTTCCACATTCAACTCTGTTAGGTATTTGCAAACTGAAGAACAAAAATAACCAACTCTTCTATGTTAACCCCCCCTCCCACCCCGAATCTGTTTGGTTCATGTAGAGGCTGACTTGCCAATGGGCAGGTCACCATTTAGTAGCCCACTGTGCAGATGGAAAAGGCAGTTGCCCTTCCGGATACCAAATAGTTCTCCAAAACTCAGGTTCACTAGCGTGCCCTGCAAACAAGGGTTGCTCCTAGACGGGGGGATCCTGGCACTACCCAGCCATTGCTCTTCTGCTGTAAGCTACAAATGGGTTTGCAATGGACTCGCCACACCCTTGGGAGCATGGTGCTTTTTGGCCTGCACATTCCGTCCACATAAGTGGAAGAGACATTAGCTGTGGTGGGTGGGGCTCTGGGAAGCTTAGCACACATTCACTATAACCCTCGTCGTCGATGCTAATTTGTGACCCCATTCGTTTACTTTAATCAAACCTTTAAAGCTAAAGTGCTTCACTAGCTACAATTAAGAAAAATAAAAATAAGACGTATAGCAGTATAACAGCATCATGCTAGAGTATTCATTGTTGTATTATGGCTGGCTGGGGCATGGTGGGAGTTGCAGGACTTTTTTTCCGTCTAAACATGCATAGGATTGTGCCCTATATTGGGGTGCCAGGAAAACCTGGAATAGACTTTTGGGAGAGAGCCTGTGTTCTTTTCTGTAGCACATACAAGGGTTTCTTCTCTTTTATTTCTCCTCTCTTCCTGCATTTTCAAGCTTCCCTTTTACTCCCCTCATTCATTTAGTGCTGGCTTCATTCCCTCTGCATCTTCATCTCTGCAGACTTTCTGTATTTTGCTGCCCTACTTGCAGCTGGCTTCTCCTCTCTCTCTCTCTCTCTCTCTCTCTCTCGCTCCTTTTCCACAGCAGAAAGAAGACATTTTGTACCAATTCCAGAAGCGGACTAAGAAACAAAAAATCCTGGTTGTGAAGTGGAGCTGCTGCAGAGAAGGAAGAAAAATTTGGAGTAGTTTTTTTGGAGGGGGTGGTAGCAAGACTGTGTCTCCATGACTTTTTAACCCTCGTTTTGAAAACAGATGCTTGCTGTGCTGTGCTGGGGCTACACTGGGAGATGTGCAGAGGGGGGCTCTGGTTAAAAAGCTGCGGAATTGCTGGAGAGGACAGAGAGGGCAAGGTCATGCCATGGCATCATCCTGTAATGCAATCTCCTGCAGAAAATAGTTCAGGTTAATGGGTTGAGGAGGGCAGGTTTTAAATGCAAATGATGCAAGGCCCTTGCCTCTGGAGTCAGACGCTTTTGGTTGATCTCAGAGTGCAGAGCTTCAAACCTTTCAACTTTGGATGATAAAATTTCCTGCAAATTGAAGGAGAGGGAGGGGAACTTCCCAGATGATCACAATGCAAGCCATCAGTATGAATTTCTTGACATGGAGTGCTCAGGCTCCCTTCCTTTGGATTCTGTGAGCACATGCATCATGTTTGGCTTCGAAGGCTCTGCAATCGCTTGCGTGTCTGAGGCAGGGTGCATAAAGCATGGACAGCTTTGTCATAGCAGCTGGTGGTCTTGTGGCCTGCCAAACAAACTCCCACGAAGCCGCTTTGAATGGCATTACTTCAGTCTTGCCTTAACTTTCTCAATGGCCTGCCTGCATCCCATTCCCAACCATGGCAGACACACAGCGGCTAAGCCCGCAAGAATCTAGGGTGAGCCTATACCATTTGCAGCCCACCAATGTGGACTCAAGCCACTAGTCATATACTGTGGCTTCCTGGGTCTTAAGAACATAAGAGCCCTGCTGGATCAGACCAAGGGGCCATCTAGTCCAACATTCTGTTCACACAATGGCCAACCAGCTGCCCATGGGAAACCCACAAGCAAGACGGGAGCGCGACAGCACCCTCCCACCCATGTCCCCCAGCAACTGGTGTACAGAGGCTCACTGCCTTTGGTACTGGAGGTAGCATGGAGCCATCAGGACTAGTAGCCATCAGTAGCCTTCTAAGTCATCTCTGTGACTTAGGAAGTCCTTTTGGAAGTCCAAGTAAACAATGTCTACTGGATCACCCTGTCTACATGTTTATTGACACCCTCAAAGAACTCTAAAAGGTTAGTGAGACAGGACTTACCTTTGGGGAAGCTATTTTGATTATTTTTCAGCAAGACTTGTCCTATATTCTTACTAATGTTATCTTTAATAATACTTTCAACCAATTTTCCTGGAACAGACATTAAGCAAACCAGCCTGTAATTTCTTGGATCACCCCTGGATCTCTTTTTAAAACCTGGTGTTACATTGGCCATCTTCCAGTTCTCTGGGATAGAGGCTGATCTTAGGGACCCATTGCATATTTTGGTTAGAAGATCAGCAATTTCATATTTGAGTTTTTTTAAAAACCCTAGGATGGATACCATCTGGGCCCAGTGATTTCTTTACTTTCAATATGTCAGTAAGGTTGAGAACTTCATCTTTTGTCACCGCTATTTGCCTCAGTTCCTCAGACTCCCTTCTTGAAAACATCAGTTCAGGCACAGGTATCTGTCTTGTATCTTCTGCAGTGAAGACATTTGAAAAGAATTCGTTCAGCTTCTCTGCAATCTCCTTGTCCTCCTTCAGTACTCCTTAACTCCATTGTCATGCAATGGTCCAACTGCCTCCCTAGCTGATTTCCTGCTTCTGATATATTTAAAGAATTCTTTATTGTTGGTCTTGATGTTGTTAGCGATATGCTCTTCAAAATGCTTTTCTGCATCTCTTATTGTCTGTTTGCATCCATTTTCTGAAGGAAGCTCTCTTTTCTCTATTAGCTTCCTTGGCACTGCTCATTAACCATGCCGGTGACCTCTTGGACTTGGTGCTACCTTTCCTAACCTGTGGTATACATTTTATCTGAGCTTCTATTATTGTTGTTTTGAATAACCTCCAAGCATTTTGAAGGGTTTAACCCTCTTGACTCCCTTTTTCAACCTCCTTTCTTACCAGTTCCCTTGTTTTAGAGAAGTTCCCTCTTTTGAAATCAAATGTGACTGTATTGGACTTCCTGGGCAATTTTTCACTTAAACATATATTAGATTTGATAGCACTGTGGTCACTGTTTCCAACTGCTTCAACAACATTTACATGTTATATTAAGTCCTGGGTGACACCACTTAGATTAAATCCAAGGTCACCTCCCCTTTGGTCAGCTCCATGACCACCTGTACTGGAGCACACTCATTTAGGGCATCAAGAAATTTAACCTCTTTGTCATGACTGGAACATGCATTTATTCAGTCAGTGTAATAATGGGTGACTTCAGTTACCCCCACAACACTTCCTCATTTGGAAGCTTCCCTGATTTCATTTTCCATCTCAAGGTCACTCTGAGCATTCTGGTCTTGGGGACAATAGCACGTTCCTAGCACTAGATTTGTTTTGGAGCCCAGTATTGTCACCCACAGTGCTTCTGTGGAAGAGCCTACCCCTTTAAGGTGTTCTAGTCCGCTCGACACTCTGCCCTCTTTGGCGTACAGGGCAACAGCTCTCTCAGTACGCCCTTCCCTGTACTTCCTGTAGAGTTATATCCAGAGATCACTGTATCACACTGGTTCTCTCCACTCCACCAGGTTTCTGTAATGCCAGCTATATCCAGGTTCTCCTTTAAAATCAAGCACTCCAACGCTCCCATTTTGGCTCGGAGGCTTCTAGCATTTGCTTAGAACCACCTATACATGGTGTCCCTCCCCAGATGCCTCTGGCATGTGCATCTTTCTCTATGGCACTTAGGCATCTTTGATTGGCTATCATGTTCCACCATATGCTCATGGTCTTTTCCCTTCCCTTCTACATTTGGGCAATCAAAAACATTTTCATTTTCATCCCCTAGGGATGATTTAACCCGAACGGGATGCCTCCCAGCCCCTGTTCGCTTTCCCCCAGGGTTTAGTTTTAAAAAATTGGGGGTCTTGACATGCACATTCCCTATTTTTAATATTGTGAGGCAGGCAGAAAGTTGGGGATGCCTTTATCACTATTTGATGGTGTGCACGCACATCCAATCAAATTTCTGCTTTTCGTCGCCCTGCCCCCAGGTCTCCAGAAATTAACATTTGTGGGCAGGGGAGGCATCAGTGGAAGATGAAACTTTAGGTTAGGTTATGCGCAGGGAGGGATGCACACTGCCAGCGTCTTGCTTTTTCCGTTCACCCCCCCCCCCCCCGTGCGCTAATTTCCTAGCTTTGGCTATTGGATGGTATAGAAATGAAATAAATCATAATAATACCCAGACATGTTTGCATCAATAATCAGCAAGCAGACTAGAGGATCCAGCAATAAATTATAATGTATGGCAGGTGGAGATCAATGACAGTGATCCTCAGTGTGAAAATAAAGGTGCCAGAAGTATACAAGTACATTTCCCCTCCGATAAGTTCAGATGCGTGGAAAGTTTGTTTTCCCTTTTAGTTGACAAATTTTATTTATATAGTTAATTTCTTAATCGCCCATCTAGTCTAGAAAGTAGAAAATGCATCGTTTCTAGTCCCTGGGACCCTGCAGATGAGCTTGGCAATGTGGGCACTGTGCCTGGTATGAAGTCTCAGGAAGCTGCTGTGGATTTGGCCAGTTGGGAGGTTGGGGGTTCAGTGTCTTACGTAGTTCCTTGTCCTTCCTTATTGCCAGCAGAAAATGAATCGTGCAAAATTAGCTTGGCTGGGCACACATCAGTCCTTGCTGCACTGAAAGCCAAACAGGCACGGTTCCAAAAAATAAACGGTGTCCAGGTTGTATCTGAAGCGACAGGCGATTTGGATCCATGTTGCGAGGGGCTGGAAGCAAGCACCTTGCCGTATGAATGACACCTGCCACTTCCGCTAGGAGGTGTGCAGGGCAGCCTGGACAGGATGGGGCCCTGCTGTGTGCGCTGGCATTTGGCCTCTACATTCCAAAATGGTGCCCAAGGAGACTTCTTTGGCCTGGATCTCTTGGACCTCGTGCATGGAGGGGGTCTGTTGGCCTTCAGGGTAGCTGTTGTTTAGATGCCAGTGTTTCCCAACCTGTACAGCTCCTTGCTCATGAGGACGGGCTTCTGGTTGCATTGCTCAGGAGGACTCCATTTTACAGACCCAATGGCTGGGGCACATGCGAGTCGTAGGCACGGGCCTGAATGTTCTGGTTGGCCCGGGAGCATGGCGCATGCAGGAGGTGGCAGGGCCAAGTTCCGGCTGGCACATCCAGTTTGAACGAGGGTGTCAGACCTCTTTCATCCTGCAGGCCACAAGCGTCACTTGGGACAAGTTTGAGGACATGGGCCAAGGGCAAAAGGGGCAGGGTCAAAACGCCAGCATCTTGTAGCTTCCAGCACTTTCTGCTGCAACTCAGCCTCAGGAGAGGCATCTCGACCCTCTGTAGTGGGGAAGAACTGCACAAGAGCCAGGAAAAGTCAGGGGAAGGGGCCGGGGCCTTCTGGGGAATGCGGGGGGGTTGGACTCGCGCCCCAGGCAGGCTGCATTTGGCCTGCTGGCCTTAGCTTCACTACCCTTAGTTGCAGAGATTGCTGGGAGCCCTGCGGGGATCCGCCTCTCCCTGAGGCACAGCTGCAGCTGGAGGAAGGAAACCGCACCGGGGAGGATGGGCCAGCAGCCTGGCTCTGTGACAGGCAGCTGCCTACGTTCCTAGAACCACTCGTGTTCCTGCTGCACAGACGCCTTCAGTCTGATGTCTGAGGTCACGCGCCTCCGTCGGCCGTTTGGCTCCCTCCTGGCATCGATGAATCAGCAGTGTATACGCCTGGGTTGCACAAAGCTCTTCCCTCCTGCCTGAGGAAGAATGCATTGCAGCGCTTAGGCTGGTATCCTCCTGCTGCTTTAGAAACATGGCAACTACATCAATTGAAAAATGCCAGCAATGGACCTTTTGTTACTGTCTATAGGTTTTGGTATCCACAAGAATGTAAATCCACAAGAAGAGTTGCTGCCAGTTAGCAACACAAAGACCTTTTCTTTTACATTTTTAAAAATTGTTTTAATATGGTGTTTTATTCTTTTATCTTGTTGTTCACCGCTCTGAAATCTTTGATGTGGAGCGGTATGTAAATATTGAAAATCAAATGTAATCAATAAACGTAACAGTGATTCTGGCCACCAGATGGAAGAGCCACGCTGTGTCGGGAGTACTGGTCTACCCCTGCCCAGTATCCTGCCCCCAACAATGGCACGAATGCTGCTGCACTTCTGGAAATGTATCAGAACATGAGATTCATGTCCTCCTCTCCCAGCTTCCGATCCTTCTCAGCTAAGATCATGATGCTGGCTGAAAGGAGATGAAAATCTTCCAGAGCAAGAATGCTGCACCCCAGAGAACTATAGCTCGGCCTTCTCCAACCTGCCAGCTTGGGGATGTTGGGAGTTGCAGTCCAACACCCCTGGCAGGCACCAGGCAGGTTGCAAAAGGCTGCCTTAGCCAGCCAGAGTACCAGGAGCCGTGTGCCTCGAAAAAAAATCTCACCAAAGTGTTTGTTCTCGTTAAGCATTTCTTTATACAGTGCTTTAGTGCCAGGAGCATTGCAAAATCAGTAATCTTTGCAAAAACCTTGCAAGGTAGGACAGAAGTGTTGCCATGTTCCCTTCCCTGGCCAGAGGCAGTTTTAAGGCTGGGCTAGCGCATGCAGTGGATGCTGCCACTTCAGACTCCTGGTGTGGGTGTGGGTCACATTTCTGAACACTTCCCTCTGCTGAGAAGATGCTGCAGTGGAAGGTAGGCACAGGACAGAAAGGGGCTGGGCTGGACTCCCACACTGGTCTCTGGCATGCCAGTGGCAGATCGGGGGGTGTGTGTGTGTTGTTTTAAGGGAAGGATTTCAAAATGGTACCTCCCCCCCCCCCAGCGGGAGCAGGGGTGGTGCAGTCCACTGTGGCCGCCTCATTCTGTAGACCAGCCTTTCCCAACTTGGGGCCCTCTGATGTGCTGGCCTGCGACTCCCATGGTCCAAGCTGGGAAAGGCTGCCGCCACCCAAGGTCACACGTCTCCCTCTTCTTTTTCTCCCCCAGATGGCTGTGGTTGTGCTGGGCAGGCCTACCGACCTTTGCAAGGTGCCTTTGGGGAAAGGGGAGTGGGCATAGGCAGCGGGACTTCTTACACGCCATGCTTCCCAAGCTGGCGGACATAAATATGTGTTCAGTAAGAGGCGCCATAGCAGGTAATGCTGTGGAAAGTGCCCCATGAGGAGAAGCCTCAGCTCTGATAGGGTGGTCCTGTCAGCTTTTCTTTTTAATTTTGGGGGGCATTGGGATGTCCTTGCTGCCAAGCGCTGAGGACATCCTCCTTTTTCTTTTTCTCTCCTTATCCCAACATAATTTGCATTTATACAGAACTTCTCTGGTCCTTGCCAAGTGGTGTGGTGGCAACCGAGCAAGAGCGCAATTAGTCATTGTAGCTAAAACCTCCCAAAGACATGGGGGGGGGGGTGCTGACAAACAATGCAGATGGGTCAAGACAGCAAAATAATTTCTGAATGCTAAGGAGAAGTTTCACTTTGTCTAGCCTGAAGATGGTGTCACCAGAGAAGCCCCTTCGCTGCATTTAAAGCAGGACACAACTTTCTGTAAATTTACATTTATAGGCTGGAATTTGTATTGCTGTATGATAAAAAAGAGAGGAAGAGTTCCTGTGTTCTTCAGACGGGGTGCACCTGAAGCAAAGAGGTGCTCTCCCATTTTTAACTGCAGCATTGTGTCTGCAGGAGACTGTTCTGGTGGGTTGAGCACCAGGAGATGGTGCGAAGGGGGGTTTGATAACTTCTGGAGACCTCCACAGTTGTAAAATAAAGTGATTTTCAATGAGTTTGGACCCTGCCAGGGATCAGAACAGGATAAGGTTCTAGTAAGGCCATTTGGATTACCAAAGCTACATGAATGGTTGTTTTGCAGTTGCCACACCTCAACTATGGGAGCCGCTCCCTAAACTAAGGAGGCCTGTCTGGCTCATTCTTTGACTGCCTTTTGGTCCGTGGCTTAAACCTGGCTCTTTGGAAGAGCCTCTGGGGACCATTGTGGGGCTAGACTGTTAGCTGGCACCATTATTCAAGCATCCCGACTGCTGCAATTTAGTTGGGGGGTCCAGGAGTGTCTTTCTCCTTGGACTTCTACTACTTTGATTAGCATCTATGTTTTGGACCACCTTGAATACCAGAACCAGCAGGCACGCAGGGATAATAGAGGTTCTCTGATGAACAAGCGCTCTATGTGGAGCTGCCCGTAAGGCTCGTTCGGAAGCTGCCACTAGTACAACGTGCAGCGGTGAGGTTAGGGACGGGGGTGTCTTGCCACCCACGTACTACACCTGGGCTCAAGGATCTGCACTGGCTGCCAGTCTGCTACCAAGCCAGGTTAAGGTGTTGGTATTCATATGCAAAGCCCTCTCCAGCTCAGGACCAGGTTACCTCAAGGAACGTCTCCAGCTATAACAACCTCCTAGGTCACGGTGATCTTCAGGCGAGGCTGTGTTGTCCATGCTTACGGATTTCCAATAAGTGGTGACATGGAGACAGGCCTTCTCTGTGTTGGCACCCACCCTGTGGAGTGATCTCCCTTCTGAGTTACGTCAGGCCACAATGCTGGTGTGTTTTGGGGGTTTACTGAAATCTTATCTGTTTGCTTTGGTGTCCCCACAGCCATGAGCAATCTTTGAACCAACCTCATGATACTTCTGTGCATGTGACCTGGTTGGCGTTTTCATCGCAGCCCACCGTGGCTTATCGCGTGTGGTTGTCCAGTTTGAATATTCAGCCCCCAGCAGGGGGTTGCCCAGGGCTTGTTACGTCATCCGAACCTGGGGTGCAGGGCTTGTTTGAGGGTTAAACAACCCTCAGATAACCCATGGTCTGTTGAGGGCAGTTTAGTTCCATGTGTACATGTGTGTTTTACTCTTTTGTAAACCTCTTCGGGATTTGTTTCAAATGAGAAGTATATAACTTTTTCTAATAAACAAATTGCATAAATTAAAGAATGAACACTGGACCTTTGTGCCTTGCTGAATGGCATCTCCTAGTTGTGTATATCATGCCAGACGCTGGACAGCTCTCCTCCTGTCATTCCAGGCAGCCCAGAATCAGGCGGTTTATCAAGCCATTGAATGTCCTGTGGGGCTGGTGAGCTGCATTTGGCTGGGTGGGTCACAAGTTGTGTAGGTCTGCCAAACACACAGTACTTTTCTTCCCTCAAAAACCCTCTTGCGACTGGTGTTTTCTTCTTTTGGCATGATGCAAACAAGAGTTGAGCTACTAAATCTCCCTCCCTCTTCCTGCTCCCCCGCCTCACACACATCCCTTTTTTTTGGGGGGGGGGCGTTTTGCCATAGGATCAGCCCACCAGGAGCTACTATGTGCAACTGCCATTTCTTTTCCTTTGGGTTTTCCTGGGAAGCTGGTGTCAGTTCAGGTGGCCAAGTCCAAATCTTGCTTGGTGTGTTGCAAGACCATTGGATTTTCACTTGTGGTGGAAGAGCTGATCTGGAACATTTGAGAGGCGTTTCCCAGGTGGGCAGGCATAGACTGCTGTTCGGGCATGTGAAGCTGGAACAAATGTTGGCATCTGAGTTTCTGCTCCGGGGGGAGGCCCTGTGCCCTTCTACCCCCTCATTTGTGGCAAGCTGTGAAGCGTGTTGAAGCTGTGTGTGCCATCCTGCTACTTCCCCTCTCTAAACTTGCCCTTCGCTCTTTCTCGCCCTCTCTCCTTGCAGGCATGGTACAAAAACTCGACCAAAAACTCCCGGTGGCCAACGAGTACTTGCTGCTCTCTGGGGGGGTCCGGGAAGGCGTGGTGGACCTGGACCTGGACGAATTAGACATCTACGCTCGCGGCACTGACTACGACATGGACTTCACCCTCCTCGTGCCAGCACTGAAGCTCCATGACCGAAACCAGCCCGTCACCCTGGACATGCGCCACTCAGCCCTGTGCCATTCGTGGCTGAGTTTGCGGCTGTTCGATGAAGGAACCATAAGCAAGTGGAAAGACTGCTGCACTGTCGTGGGCCCTGTCCACGGGGCTGCCAACTATTTCTTTTCCCCCACCAAGGTGGCTGACTGGTTCCACGACTCCATCAGCATCGTCCTGTCCGAGATCCAGAAGAAGCCCCAGAGGGGGATGCCCAGAGTGGAGAAGGTGGAGAGGAGCGGCACCATCATCTCCATCATCCTGGGCGTGGGCAGCAGCCGCATGCTCTATGACGTCGTGCCCGTCGTCTCCTTCAAGGGCTGGCCGGCGGTGGCCCAAAGCTGGCTGATGGAAAACCACTTCTGGGACGGGAAGATCACGGAGGAAGAAGTCATCAGCGGCTTTTACTTGGTCCCTGCCTGCTCGTACAAAGGCCGGAGAGACAATGAGTGGCGGCTCTCCTTTGCCCGGAGCGAAGTGCAGCTGAAGAAGTGCATCTCCAGCAGCCTCATGCAGGCCTACCAGGCATGCAAAGCCATCATCATCAAGCTGCTCTCGCGCCCCAAGGCCATCAGCCCATACCATCTGCGGAGCATGATGCTCTGGGCGTGCGACCGGCTGCCGGCCAGCTACCTGGCTCAAGAGGACTGCGCTGCCCACTTCCTGCTTGGGCTTCTTGACGACTTGCAGCATTGCTTGGTGAACAAGATGTGCCCCAACTACTTCATCCCCCAGTGCAACATGTTGGAACACCTGTCCGAGGAGACGGTCATGCTCCACGCACGGAAGCTCTCCTCGGTGCGCTCCGACCCCGCCGAACACCTCCAGACTGCTATCGAACATGTCAAGGCGGCCAACCGGCTGACGCTGGAGCTCCAGCGGAGGGGCAGCACTAGCAGCATCCCATCTCCTCAGTCGGACGGTGGCGACGCCAGCCAGCCTGACGACCGGCTAGCCAAGAAGCTGCAGCAGCTAGTGACTGAGAACCCAGGGAAATCCATCTCTGTCTTCATTAATCCAGACGACGTCACACGGCCTCACTTCAGAATCGATGATAAATTCTTCTGAGACACCCCCCCCCCAGTCCTGCCCCACTTCAGACTTGGCCAGTGGTTCCCTTCAAACCCCTTTTGGGCTTTTTTAAAAAACATATCCAGCTTAGAATAGATTTGTTGAGAGCACCAAAAAAAGTCGTCTTGGTTCTCCAGGATGGTGCCGTATATTACGTTTCATTTGCTGCTACCCCCAGCCTCTTTTGAGTTTGTGCATTTCTGTAGTTTTAAGGAATAATTTGACCCCCCCACACACACACACTTACTTTCTGGCCTCGTTGTTTTGCAGGATTCTTTCATGCGGTCAGAATGTTCTCTTGATTCTTTGTACTGTGTTCTTTTCTCTCCTTTCTTCTTGTTGATTC
Organism: Heloderma suspectum; assembly: GCF_057233095.1. NCBI lineage: Eukaryota > Metazoa > Chordata > Lepidosauria > Squamata > Helodermatidae > Heloderma > Heloderma suspectum. The sequence continues at coordinate 328,985,151 of NC_139460.1, read as the reverse complement.
AGTTTGGTTTGCTTTTTCCAGTGCTCCTATTGCTCTAAGGTGGGGAGAGAGAGAAATTCCAGGCAGGAATTTTTGATTAGTTTCCCACCCTTTGGTCAAGGCCCCGTTCTATTTGTGCGTCGCCTTTCTCACTCAAGTTGACTTTACAAATGGTGATGCAACAGAATTCTCAAATTTGGAGGTATTCCCCTCCCCCCTCCCCCAGTCACCTCTTCTTGAATGTAATTGTCCAGAATCGGACTCTGTGCAGTACCAAGAACGCTGTTTCTGCCAATCTTCCATGCGGAATAAGGTTCTGGAATGTTAGTTTTTAGTGTGTGTGTGTAATTATTCAAAGCCTTATTTAAATGCTATTAAAGAACATACCATTATAAATGTCAGTTTGCACTAATTTGCACAGTCTGCCACCACTGTGGTTCCTCTGGCTTTTAACCTGTTTTTAAGGATGAGCATCTGCTGGTGGGCTCCTCTCCATCAGATGCTGAGCCATGCCGTTTCCCTTGACCGAGACCCACCCTCCTCACTGCCTGTTGGATTGCTGCCCTGTTGCATGACATGGGTTATAAGGGATTGCACAATAGCTTGAGGGTTTCTGATAAGTCTGCTCCTTGCTTTGGGGTTAATAAACCTGCTTTGGTTTCCCGCCTCTGTGACATGTAGCCATCCAAATGGCTTCATTTTGCAATGTCGTGAATTTGTCACTGGAGTTTCTTTGTGCATTTGAGTTTCTTCTGCCCTGTGGTGCAATGGAAGCCTTGAAGATGGAACATTCCTGTGTTTTGCCCAAGGCACCCTCCTGCAAGAGGCTGGGCTTCTGTGTTGTGATGCACCATCAAGGGCAGTCCTGCACAGTATGTGTGTGTTGGTGTAGTCTAGCCTTGAGGTTACAACAGGGCCAAAACACATTACTTTAAATCTGTATCTCGCACCCATATCTCCCCCCCCCCAGTTTAACTCTAGAGTATGCACAGAAAGTCCAGTCAGGGTCTTAAAAGCCCCCAACCCTTCACACTAACATCCTGATCTAGCTCAGGCCCTGTGCACCTACTCTAGAATAAAATGAAGGGGAAAAAGGCATAGCTGCTAGACACACATTTAAAGTAATGTCTGTTTTGGCTCAAAGAAAAGGCTGGGAAGAGAACCAAGGAGCCCCCAAAGCACACAGTCCCTCTTCAGTTATAGCGTTGATCTGTGCACATGTCCTGGAAAGCCCTATAAAATCCAGTAGAAAACAGCCAAGCATCACTGTCAAAATGGTGTAAAAGAAATTATGGAACGTTGTCTGAATCCCAGATAGTGAAGTCTATGGGGCCCCCGTTTCAGCACAACACTGTGGCCTGAGTTCGTAGGGCGTGTGATTCTTTAGGTCAACCATCCTCCTAGGTATACTGAGATGCATTTCCTGGGGCATTCTTCTGAAGCTGGCATTGCCGCCTTCCAGAGCCCAGCATCCCGATTTCAACCTGGCTTGTGCATGACCCACCCTAATGTTACTGCATATGGGGAGGGGCCACCATGGCTCACAGGCGGAGCTCATGCTTTGCATGTAGAAGGTTCCAGGTTCAATGTCCGGCAGAATCTCCCGTTAAAGGGATCAAGTAATAGGTCTTGGCAAAACCCCTTCTCTGGCTGGGAGCCTGGAGAGTCACAGTCAGAGCAGGCAAGGCAGGGCCAAGTGGACCAACGGCCTGCATTGGTCAGTGGCAACTCCTTTGTGCTTTGTAGTTCAGAGTTCTTCACATCCAGGATCTCAATCACCCTTGCAAGGTAGATCAACAGCATGACTCATATACTGCACGTGGGGAAGGCGGTAGAGAGGAGGTGAGATTTGAATCTGGTATTTCACAGCTCACACTTTTTTTTCTTCCTCTTCCTCTCATAATACTAGAACCCAATGGGGTCATGCAATGAAACTGAATGGTGGGAGGCTGAAGACAAATTAAAGGAAGGACTCCTTCACACAATGCACAATTAAACTGTGGAATTCGTAGTTGTAGAGATGGCCACTATCTTGGATGGCTTTCAAAGGGGACTGGACAAATTCATGGAAGAGGAGAAAGCTATCAGTGGTTACTTGTCCTGATGGCCATGTGCTACCACCAGTATCAGAGTCAGGATGATTATGTATACCAGTTGCTGGGGAACATGGGCAGGAGGGTGCTGTTGTATTCCTGTCCTACTTGTGGGCTTCCCACAGGCACCTGGTTGGCCACTGTGTGTAGAGAATGCTGGACTAGATGGGCTTTTGGGCTAACCCGGCGCAGTTGCCTTGCGTTCTTACTCTACCAGCTCCCTGATGTTCAGGGAGACAGCCCAGCTCAGGTCTCAGCATTCTCACCACGCATTATTCAGGTACAAATGAGTCTGGTTCAACGTTTTCTTTTTCCGTCCACATGCACACCTGTTAGCGTATCTATAGCTGTGCCTAAAGATCCACAGCCACGGAGTGAGCTGCAACCCTGTAGTCACGGCCACTGGGAGATGCATGAGACTTCCTGGGCGCTAAACTACAAGCGCGGGAAGCAGTTCCTGCCAAAACAAGTGTCGCTCATGTGAACTGTACCAACGACACTGGCTCAGGCCTTGATCCAGCATGGAGGCCCCCAGAGACTGGTACCATGTGATACCTAGATTTTTTTTTTAAACCCTCTGTAACAGAGTCACACCACAACAGTCCACCTAACAGAGACCCAGTAATATGCAGTTAGCATTTATATTTGTATTAGTAGAAAATACTGAAGACACATGCAAAATCCCAATGACAGAAATACCTTAAATGTGCCTTTGTCAAGTTGATGACTTCTAATTTCTCAGGAAGAGTTTGTTGTCCAATTCCAGCTTGAATAATTAATAAGCAATAGTCCTCTCAAAATAATAATGCAACCCTCAAACTTGCAGTATCATCCTTTATAGATAATTACTGGTTAATATCGTGCTACGTAACATGAAAAATAAGAATATTAAAATAAGATGTCACAACTTACTTGATACAAACGGTGCTTCTATATAAGCAGCAAGCTGTCTGAAAATCTTTAATCCCCCCCCCAACCCAAGGAAAGAGAATTGCTCTCAATTTATACCACTTGTAACACCTTCAGCTACTCCCATAAAGGTATCATGCTGGCCCCTTCCAGATGTGTTGGGACTACAACTCCCATAATTTTCAGCCAGCATGCTGGGGATTTGGGAGTTGCAGTCCAACACATCTGGAAGGGACCAGGTCAGGGAAGGCTGGGCTATATATCTTGTATATCACACACAGAAACTTAAAAGAACATACATCAGAACAGTTCAAAGTGGAAACAGACCTAACACTACCTTGCAGAAAAGCTTACAAATCAAATTTCTCATTCAGACCTTGGGAGGGAACTGTCTGCAATGTAAAAAAAAAAAAAATCCAATTTTCTTCCTGTTGAGAAAGTTAACATCTGAGGGCCTTTTGGAGTTAACATGTAAACTAGTTCAATTGCCCCAAACTTTAAATCCTCAGGTGGATGATTGTATTCCCCTAAAGGCAAAGTTGGGACTGTGGTGGCTTAGTGGTTAAGACGCTGAACTGCAGACTGGAAGGTCAGCAGGTCAGCAGTTCGAGACCCGAGTGCTGCGTGACGGAGTGAGCTCCCGTCTTCAGTCCCAGCTCCTGCCAACCTAGCAGTTCGAAAGCAAGAAATTGCAAGTAGATAAATAGGTGCCGCCTCGGCGGGAAAGGTGACAGCATTCCGTGCACCTCGGTGTTCAGTCATGCCAGCCACATGACCACAGAAGCGTCTTCGGACAGCGCTGGCTCTTCAGCTTAGAAACGGGGATGAGCACTGCACCCTAGAGTCGGACACGACTGGTTGGGGACACCTTTACCTTTTTTAAAGGCAAAGTTAATGGAGCTTCCGATGTTTTGGTTCTGATCTTACCCTTCTGCTCACTTCTCCATAATTTTAAAGCTCTATTTGTTTGCCCTGAAAAACACCTATGAGCAAGGACATAACATTGCATCTGTGGACGGGCATGTAGTGAAGACTCTCAAAACAAAAGGAAGATGCACCATCTTTGGGAATAGTGAATTATTTTAGCTCCAGCGACTGTGGGCAACAACAGCCCTGGCCACATTTAAAATGTGCATTACTAATCAGGAGCCTCACTCTATTGTAAATGAACGAACATATCCTTCACATGAGATGACCTACCTAGAATTGCTAAATCCTGGCATCCTGCAATGTCTTGTATGAAATGCCAATGTTTCAACACAATAGACATTCTATTATATTCCACAGATACAAAAAATATTTTATGAATCAACCTCTTATCCTTCAATAGCTCACTTCTATGCCTCATCTCAGCCTGATCTTTGGCCCTTCTAATAACGCCTGAGGAAAACCACTTTATTTCAATACTTATATATGTTTATCTCTACATTGATTGTACATACCTGGACGAGTAAATTCATGTTTTTAAAGTTGTCCATATGGTACATCACCTCTTCAATGTAGGTTTAAGTATGACTTTAACTTTAGTAGGCCATAGAATCATAGAATAGTAAGGTTGGAAGGGGCCTACAAGACCATCGAGCCCACCCCCCTGTTCAATGCAGGTTTAGGGAGCAATCTTATGGCCGCTAGTCAGCGGCTAGACAGCCATAGGATACATCGGTTTCTGGGAATTGACTTTGGAGCCCGTGCTCCGAGGTTGGTTCCCAAAGAACTGACCTTCCTCCCACTCCCCTGCGCAACCTCACAGGCAGCTCGAAATGGCCCCATGCTCCATGCTCAGAAGAGGAGCACAGAGCAGCAAAAACGGGGCATTCCTGGGGGCATGTTGGGGTGGGGAAGTCGGAAACGCTGGTATGACACATCCAACGTGTCGTCCGGCAGCCGCTTCCCCCACTTCGCCTTCCCAAGGCTAGACAGCTGAAATCGGCTGTCTAGCCGCAAATGCAGGGCGACTGAAGCACAGAGGAGATGATCCTGCCCTGCAGTGGATAGGCGGTTGCCTCAGAGTTTGGAGGCGGCCGCCTATCCCCATAGGATTGTGCCTTAGTATAACTTGTTACATACATTTGTCCACCCAATTTGTAAGTCATAACATCCAAAAAGTTACATCATCAGCAAACAATGAGGGTCAACTGTGTATTCATCCTTACAAAGAATTCAACAACTACACAATATTGGTGAACAATATAAATAGCGATATATCTGCCATAATATATCATACACGAGCATGTTGACTTTTTCTACCCTGGACATATATAAAATTAGCTATAATGAGGGCAACTGGTCACCCCATGGTAACTCCCAGAATTCCATAATAAAATGGGTAAATCTCTCTTTCCCCCCAAGTATTACATCTAGAAGCCCGCCGCCCCGAGTAGGAGACACTAGATCTCAAGTCCTCTTCTGTTTCCTGCCATGCTTCTTCATGAGGAATACGGGTAATAGATATAATAAGATATGGATCTTTCCGTACTGTTAGATGTTCTATAAGATTGTTGTTGTTCAGTCGTTCAGTCATGTCCGACTCTTCGTGACCCCATGGACCATAGCACGCCAGGCCTTCCTGTCCTGAGCTCTCTCCCGGAGTGTGCTCAAGTTCATATTCATTGCATCGGTGATACTATCTAGCCATCTCATCCTCTGCCGTCCCCTTCTCCTTTTGCCTTCAGTCTTTCCCATCATCAGGGTCTTTTCCAGAGAGTTTTCTCTTCGCATTAGGTGGCCAAAATATTTGAGCTTCAGTTTCAGTATCTGTCCTTCCAATGAGCAGTCAGGGTTGATTTCCTTTAGGATGGACTGATTTGACCTCCTTGCAGTCCAGGGCACTCGTAAGAGTCTTCTCCAGCACCACAGTTCGAAAGCATCAATCCTTCGACGCTCAGCCTTCCTTATAGTCCAGCTCTCACAGCCATACGTTGCTACTGGGAAAACCATAGCTTAGATTATACGAACCTTTGTCGGCAAGGTGATGTCTCTGCTTCTTACTATGCTGTCTTGGTTTGCCATAGCTTTCCTCCCAAGGAGCAAGCGTCTTTTAATTTCATGGCTACAGTCACCGTCTGCGGTGATCTTGGAGCCCAAGAAAGTAAAATCTGTCACTGCTTCCATTTCTTCCCCTTCTATATGCCAGGAAGTGATGGGGCCGGATGCCATGATCTTAGTTTTTTTAATGTTGAGTTTCAAACCAGCTTTTGCACTCTCCTCTTTCACCCTCAACAAGAGGCTCTTTACATCCTCTTCACTTTCTGCCATTAGGGTGGTATCGTCTGCATATCGGAGGTTGTTGTTAATTCTCCCGGCAATCTTAATTCCGACCAGTGATTCATCCAACCCGGCATTTCTCATGATGTACTCTGCATATAACTTAAATAAGCAGGGTGACAATATGCAGCCTTGTCGTACTCCTTTCCCAATTTTGAACCACTCGGTTGTTCCATCTCTGGTTCTTACTGTTGCTTCTTGACCCTCGTACAGGTTTCTCAGGAGACAGGTAAGGTGGTCTGGTACTCCCATCACTTTAAGAATTTGCCACAGTTTGTTGTGATCCACACAATCAAAGGCTTTAGCGTAGTCAATGAAGCAGAAATAGATGTTTTTCTGGAATTCTCTTGCTTTCTCCATGATGCAGCGAATGTTGGCGATTTGATCTCTAGTTCCTCTGCCTGTTCGAAACCCAGCTTGTACTTCCGGTAGTTCTCGGTTCGCATACTGCTGAAGCCTAGCTTGTAGGATTTTGAGCATCACCTTGCTGGCATGTGAAATGAGCGCAATGGTGCGGTAGTTTGAACACTCAAACTACTTGGCGTTGCCCTTCTTTGGAATTGGAATGTAAACTGACCTTTTCCAGTCTTGCGGCCATTGTTGAGTGTTCCAAATTTGATGGCATATTGAATGCAGCACTTTAACAGCATCATCTTTTAGGATTTTAAATAGCTCAGCTGGAATACTGTCATCTCCACTAGCTTTGTTGTTACTAATGCTTCCTAAGGCCCACTTGACTTCACTCTCGAGGATGTCCGGCTCAAGTTCAGTGAGCGCACTAACATGGCTATCAGGGACATTAAGATCTTTCCTGTATAGTTCTTCTGTGTATTCTTTCCACCTGTTCTTAATCTCATCTGCATCTGTTAGGTCCCTGCCTTTTTGGTCCTTTATCATGCCCGTCTTTGCACAAAACGTTCCCTTGAGATCTCCAATTTTCTTGAAGAGATCTCTAGTCTTTCCCATTCTGTTGTTTTCCTCGATTTCTTTGCATTGTTCATTTAAGAAGGCCTTCTTGTCTCTCCTTGCTATTCTCTGGAACTCTGCATTCAGTTGGATAGATCTTCCCCTTTCTCCCTTGCTTTTCGCTTCCCTTCTTTCCTCAGCTACTTGTAAAGCCTCATCACACAGCCACTTGGCTTTCTTGCATTTCTTTTTCTTTGGGATGGATTGAGTTGCTGCCTCCTCAACAATGTTACGGACCTCTGTCCATAGTTCCTCAGGCACTCTGTCTATCAGGTCTAATCCCTGAAATCTATTCCTCACCTCCACTGTATATTCATAAGGGATATGATTGAGGTCATACCTGAATGGTTTAGTGGTTTTCCCTACGTTCTTCAATTGAAGCCGAAATTTTGCAAGAAGCAGCTCATGATCTGAGCCACAGTCACCTCCAGGTCTTGTTTTGACTGACTCTATAGAGCTTCTCCATCTTTGGCTGCAAAGGACATAATCAGTCTGATTTCGATATTGACCATCTGGTGATGTCCATGTGTAGAGTCGTCTCTTGTGCTGTTGGAAAAGAGTGTTTGCTATGATCAGCGTGTTCTCTTAGCAAAACTCTATTAGCTTTTGTCCTGCTTCATTTTGTACACCAAGGCCATGCCTGCCTGTTATCCCGGTGATTTCTTGACTTCCTACTTTAGCATTCCAATCCCCTATGATGAAAAGGACATCTTTTTTTGGTGTTAGTTCTAGAAGGTGTTGTAGGTCTTCATAGAACCGATCAACCTCAGCTTCCTCGGCCTCAGTGGTTGGGGCACAGACTTGAATTACTGTGATGTTGGTTTGCCTTGGATTCGTACTGAGATCATTCTATCATTTTTAAGATTGTACCCCAGTACTGCTTTTCCCACCCTTTTGTTGACTATGAGTGCTACTCCATTTCTTCTAAGGGATTCTTGCCCACAATAGTAGATATGATGGTCACCTGAATTAAATTTGCCCATACCTGTCCATTTTAGTTCACTGATTCCCAAGATGTCGATGTTCAATCTTGCCATCTCATGTTTGACCACCTCCAGCTTACCCCGATTCATTGATCTGACATTCCAGGTTCCTAAACAATATTGTTCTTTACAGCATCGGATTTTCTTTTCACCACCAGACACATCCACAGCTGAGTGTCCTTTCGGGTTTGGCCCAGCCACTTCACTCTTTCTGGCGCTACTTGGAAATTCCCTCTGCTCTTCCCCAGTAGTATATTGGACACCTTCCCACCTGAGGGGCTCATCTTCCGGCGTCATCTCTTTTAGCCTTGTGATACGTTCCATGGGGTTTTCTTGGCAAGAATACTGGAGTGGGTTGCCATTTCCTTCTCCAGGGGACCACATTTTGTCAGAACTCTCTGCCATGACCTGTCCATCTTGGGTGGCCCTGCACGGCATAGCTTATGGCTTCACTGAGTTACGCAAGCCCCTTCGCCACAACAAGGCAGTGATCCATGAAGGGGGTTCTATAAGATAGACTCTGTTTAACAAAATTGTATTACAAAGGATCAAGATATTGTACTAAAGGTCCCAAAATAAACCCAAATCCTGATACTATAGGACTTCCTGGAGGAGGAAATCCTCCTTTATGGATCTTTGGTAACATATAAAATACTGGAACTCTTGCATATTCTCTAAGCAATATTCTCAAATTTGATGATTTATATATCCCAAAGTTACTGCCTCTTGAACCAGGCCTTTAATAATTTTGTGGGATCATGGTTGATGTGCATGTAACAGGAAGAATAATACTGTTGTCTATAAGCTTTAGTCTCCTCCTTTGTCTACTGGTTTCAGCACAATATTGGAATTACTTCCCCTTGCATATAATGCTAGCTTCTCTTTCAACATGCAATGATAGTGGACTGCCCTAATACTTTTTTCCACAAATGAAATGTCTCTTAAGACCACCTTTTTAGAAGCATGAATACTAAAATATGAGAAAGGTATGAATCTGGATTTTACTCTAAATTGCAAAATCTTGAGATCCTCCAAAAACTTCTTTTAGTTCTAACAATCATTCTTAATTAAAACTACCTCTTTTATTTTGAAATGCCTTATATCTAGGAGCTGGAATAAATGTCAGACCTTTGTTGACTATAGGTAATCCATCGGGTCTGTCTGCATTCCACAGAATGCAGCCACCAGTCTAAGGAGTGGCCATCCCAGCTAAGAAGTACGAGGTGGGGAGCTGCAATTTTGCCACTGGGCGGAGACGTGTTGGAGGACTGGCATGAACCATCACAGTGCCTGTTTCTTGCCCAGTGCTTGGCACTCGCAGCCTCGAAGGCTGGCCTGGCCCATCTTACCCCAAGGGCTTGGCACAGAGGCCTTCTTGCGCTGCTTGCTGCTGGCAGATAGCTGGCATCTCCTTGTTGTTCAGTCGTGTCCAACTCTTCGTGACCCCATGGACCATAGCACGCCAGGCCTTCCTGTCCTCCGCTCTCTCCCGGACTGTGCTCAAGTTCATATTCATTGCATCGGTGATGCTATCTAGCCATCTCATCCTCTGCCATCCCCTTCTCCTTTTGCCTTCAGTCTTTCCCAGCATCAGGGTCTTTTCCAGGGAGTTTTCTCTTCGCATTAGGTAGCCAAAATATTTGAGCTTCAGCTTCAGGATCTGTCCTTCCAATGAGCACTCAGGGTTGATTTCCTTTAGGATGGACTGATTTGACCTCCTTGCAGTCCAGGGGACTCGTAAGAATCTTCTCCAGCACCACAGCTCGAAAGCATCAATTCTAAGCATTTGGTCTCCCCCCCCTCCTCATCTCTAGCTGGATGCCAGCCAGTTACTGCTTTGGGAAGGCATCTCATTTCCGTCAGGGTTGCTGCCCTCATTTTATTCCATGGATAAGAGGATGAGGAAAGGAGTGCCTGACTGCTGTGGCAACATTTCCACAAAGGTGGTGGCCATACT